>NW_025766248.1:225000-1509711 GCF_003918875.1 Haliotis rubra
TCACGCGCTCCTCTAGATGGCGCTGTAAATCTTCCTCGCTTGGGTAAGGCAGTGTCTGCAATAGGAAGGTTCCCACAATAACTGGTTTATGCATAAGATTGAATTGTACGATTTTCCAGTCCCATCACGCGGTGATATGCTATATTTAGACAGAGTTCTGGAAACTACTACGGGGTACTACAACTCTATGGGCCTTTCCACTATATTCTGGCCCAGGGAGTTGGTGAATCTCCTGGCCCCGATTTCTCCAAACAAACTTAAGTCTTTACTGAAACTGAGTTTGAGAATTTGAAACAGCTGAATTTTTACCTCAACTGCATTTTTAAAACAAAAAAGCCCAAACAACTTAAGTAATCTATCCGCCAAACTCAAATTTTCTACTAAGGGACTGTTCATAATTGATGGCTAGGGGTGCGGGATGGAGGGTTGATATGATGATTTTAGGGTGGGGAGGGGTGTCACCATTTTGTTCTGAGGAGCTAGGGGTCAGCAATTTTGTACACACGTACAAGGGAGGGGTGGGGTGGGGGTGTCAGCAATTTTGTACATAAAAATGTTTAAAATTATGCTTAGAAATTATGGGAAGGGGGGGGTAATTGATTTTGTACATGACTTGCTAGGGGGTCACTTATTTTGTACATAAAATTTAGGGGGGGGGGGTGTTTGTCATTCACATTGTACATGCTTCTCCATAAAGGTCATCACCACCACCCCTAGCCATCAATTATGAACGGTCCCTAAGTTTGAGTTTAATATCGATTTCAGTTCATTCTGGGAAATGCATTTTCCTGCGATTTCTCAAATTTGAGTAAAAGCTCTAACTTAAGTCAAAACTCAGACTTAAGTTTGTTTTGAGAAATCGGGGCCTGTGGCGGTATTCATAAAGAAACTAAGATTCTTCCTAAGTCCAAACTTAAGTTTGTTTTGAGAAATCGGGGCCTGGGTTCTTTTTCCTAGGTGTATGAGGGTAGCTAACTCTTGCCTCTCATCTCTCACTCACATCTTAAGATGACCAGCAATTGTGCGGAGATCATTTTTACCCTGGATGATGCGCCCATATTATTGCATGTAAAGTATCACCGTTAAAGCAGTTATAATACATTTTTGTCTACAGTGACCAACACGGAATGCAGATATTTAGTTATTGGAGATGGCGACCATAAATGGTGCACTTGTGCCCAATCCCTTTGTCTTTTGAACAATAAAATATGTTTAAAAGATGGGGATTAAGCCAGGCCTTACCTGGTCCCTGAGCTTAACCATGAACCCGTTTGAAGCATTTTCAAGGAAGAACTTCTTGTTGATCAACAGGCACTCCACGCCATTGCTGGTCAGGGCGAAGTTAGGCTGGTCCTTGTAGAAGAGGTCTGAAATACCCTGAAACGGGAGGTTATTGTACCTGTGAGTGAGTGCGGTTTTACGGCGTTCAGCATCGACAGGCAGTAAACACGGGAGTCTTTGGTGAGACGAGCTGTTACACTTTTACCATTAAGGTAATTAAACCTTTGTTCCTTAGACTTATTCAGGTTCAACATCAGGCGACAGACTCTGTGTGTCTGTGAGTGTGTGTCTGTGTGTGCGTATGTGTCCGTGCCTTTAACGTGTCCACGCACACACAAGTATACTATTCATACTTTGCTAAGGATCGATTCATGGATTCAACAGAAACTATTATATGGGGTCAAATTTGGTTTATATACCTAAGCTTATTGTAAGCATGGATCCTAGGTTTCAGTATGTCTTTGCATCTTGCTGATTCCATACCTGCAATTCACGTGTGTTGTTTATTTGTCAGTGACTCGTTCCATGATTTGTAAAATGGTTGATTGGTGCCATGAAAACCATTTTTATGGTTACTCGTGTATCAAGTGCATAAAGTTAGCTTAAAGTGACTGTTTGCCTAAAGAGGGATTACCATATTATTATTTATCCAGTTTTAAATGGATACAATTTCAATTATAAATCTACGTTTAAGTAAAGTTGTGAATTTTTTGTGATCCTTAGTTTTGTGAGTAGTATATTAAGAAAAACATTATAAGAAACATGATAATCATTAAGCGCTGGCACTATTGCCACGCCTACAGAAGATTTACAAGAAAGTTAACCGTGTTGTCAATAGAATGTAATCTGATTTCGAAAAATTATAGGTCTACAACAGTAAGTACCCAGCTGCTTCTGAAGTAGCAAGTGGTTAGGCCCCTAACAACGCCCAGTGTAGTTAGATCCCGAGCACCGTAGTAGTGACGTCATTAAATTATTACCCAAGAGTCACAACATATGAAAAACATGTATGGAAAAAACACACTTGTATTCCTCTACTAACACAGATTTGTATTGAGTCTCATTTCGCCATTTACTAATCTACAATACAAAGCATGAAGTGCCTTGCCGGGAGTGTTGGCGACAGCAGCTCTACGTCTACTCACAAACACAGACCCCTTGGTGAGCGTCTGGACGTTGATGAACACGTACGCGTCCCCTGCTGAGCTGGCCCGTCCCTGGAACAGACAGGACATACGTGGGTACAGGAACGGAACGTACTGCGCTGGCCATACACGAGTCAGCTGCACGTTTAACGATAGAGATAAGATGAATTGAGTTTTCAATAGCAGTTCACTCTGGCAACATGCGTGTGCGTGTGTGTGCGTGCGTGTGTCTGTGTGACTGCTTGTACTGGTCCGGTTTATAACATTACGGTAATGACAGGTGATTTTTGGAATGACGCAGTCATCCACTGGACCACGGAGATGGTGCCATGCGCCCCTGAACGGTGATGATGATGATGATGATGATGGTGATGGTGATGGATGATGACGATGACGACGGCTACGATGATGATATGGCGGTGGTTGTGACGATGATGATGACGGCTATGATGATGGATGATAATGATGATGTTGACGATGATGCTGGCGAAGATTACAATGGCGATATGTGTCATATTTGAATACTAAAACTGGACGCTATACCTCTGGCCTTCAATAACCATGTCTCTTATATGGTTTTATGTAAAGCTACAACCGTAGTGTTTCTATGTGACCACGATACGTTCGTGAAGCAAGCAGTTCTAATCACCTTTAAGTCATGTGCATCGGGGAAAGTGACTGAAGACTGTCGCTGAACGCGGGGCTGGGCTGTCCGCGCTCTCTGGTCACCTCGGTCCCTTTTACCTGCTATAGAGAGAAATGAACAGGTGCGTATGGACGACGTATGAACAACTGAAGAGTGCTAAAGAATCGTGAATGTCTTGGAGTCAAAATGTCTGAAGCAGTTTGTTTATTGTTCGAATGCGTGTTCAGCAATATTTCAGTATTGGACGACTGTAGCCACACATGTAGCGTGGGCAGTATACTCCCCAGGGAGATGAACAACGAGTGCACACTGATCAATTGACAATGCTCTGCCAATCTAAAAATAATGTATTTCACTTGGTGAATGGAATCTGACGCATTTTAAATTCAAATTTATATCATTATATTATCCTGTGTTTTTTCATAAGCTCAACTTATATCAACTGAAGTGAGAGTCATGTCAGTTAAGAGTGAATCTGGTTTTACGCCGCTTTTAGCAATATTTCAGCAATATCACGGCGGGGGACACGAGAAATAGGCTTGTACCCATGTGGGGAATCGAACCCGGGTCTTCGGTAGCACGAGCCAATGTTTTGACCACGAAGCTACACCACCGCCCCGTGTCTGTCTCCATGGCCTCCATGTACCTCTCCCCCCAACTAGCCTGTCCCCCTTCAACAAGCGTTAATGTTGTGTCCCCAATACACGCACGTTGCGTGTTTACAGTACAGAGATCCCAGGCGATCGTTTGTTTCATAATTCCAAGACTGGGGCAATCAGATTAAACTCCTTACATCATCGACCCACCGTAGTTGCCGATAATGATAACTGCAAGCACTGTGCCGAGCTTGCACTGAACGTGGCGACGGATCGACCGATAATCCGACAAGCTGTTCAATATCACTGCGTTAAGCATTTGGAACTTAATTAATTTCACACGTTTGTTTTGAAATTGCACCAACCTCTGGAGTTAGGTTTTGATTTGGAAGCCACGGACGTCTGAAAAATATAGACGGAAACATTATTGTAATAATAACGTATATCATACACAGAAAAATGTGTTTAGATGTAAACAACCGCAAGGCATGTTTAGGAATTGTATAACTTTTAAACGGAATCGTTGTATCTAAATCTAATATTGATCTGTTGGTGTAGCTATGATTTCATCTTTCCTTAAAGTGTGTAATATTGATTTATAGATGTAGCTATGATTTCATATTTTGCTGGAAGTGTGTAATATTGATTTATACGTGTAGCTATGCTTTCATGTTTTCTTAAGAGTGTAATATTGATCTACAGATGTAGCTATGATTTCATATTTTGCTGGAAGAGTGTAATATTGTTCTATAGGTGTAGCTATGATTTCATCTATGCCTTGACCTATATATAACCGTATTATTCACCGACAGTTGTATTATCATATCGATCAATAATATTACATTAACCGGAGGCTCTATAATTACTGATCAATAACAATATTAATGATCTTTTCATTTAAATATTGATCTTTAGATATTGTATTGACGTAATATGGAACTAAAGACGTATAGTCGATCAAAAGAATAATATCGATCAGTAGCTATTTTTTTTCAATAATAGCCCAATATTAGTTAATAGCTGCAAATATTGATCATAAAACTTCATTTATTCCCAACGAACTCGGTCATAGCACACCGCCCTAGGTGGCCAGGATAACAGAC
The DNA here is from genome assembly GCF_003918875.1 of Haliotis rubra. Lineage (NCBI taxonomy): Eukaryota > Metazoa > Mollusca > Gastropoda > Lepetellida > Haliotidae > Haliotis > Haliotis rubra. The sequence continues at coordinate 229,772 of NW_025766248.1, forward strand.
AAGCGGGAACGGTCTTAACATGCAATTTGTTATTTTTTATGACTGCAAGTATAGGCTGTCTACTTTTATGCAGCTCGCGACATTAAAGCCATAGCAAGTTGGCAGTCTGTGTTTGTGGTATCCTGCTGCACGTGCGGTTGAAAGGCGATAGGCCAATTGTCGTAGAAATTCTCATGTGAAAATACAGGTCAGCCGGCCGAGGGAAGTACTGGCGCAATTAATGGTAGTTTGGAACTAGGGTATGATGTATATTAATGTCTTTGTCGAAACCAGTGACATTTGAGAGGAATTTGGTGACGGCTTGGGTAAATATCAAAACAATTGCCCGCATCAAGTTGTAATGAAGGCCAGGCTGTGATTGGTGGACAAACAACGCCAGCTTAGAGTGTCTCATTTGTGATTAAATTTCGTGAAGAAAGTGAAGCGGGGGACATTATTGGTATCAGAATGACACTCGTGATCTTTTTTGGTGATGAAGACAAATTATAGTTCAGTGTGCTCATTTCCGCCAGGCTTTAGTTTTAGCCTAGTTGTATACATATAGGTTACAGATATCTGGCAGGCCCGATTACAGGACATCCCCACCCCCACCTACGCCACACGTATTAACATTCGTTGTTAAAAGCTGTAGACATAGTCCATGATACTGTAATGATCCGATTCATTTGAAGCATTAATGGCTGAAATAGTCTGAGCTTTAGCTTTATAAATACATCGCAATGAATTGAATGACATTTGGTTGGCTAGAGCCTCAAACGTTTGTGTTTGTGTTTGAATAAACTGAAAAATAGGCCACGCCCACTTACAGACACGTGTTTCCGGTACAGGAGGGGCGGGGCTTGTGCTGTGTTGAATGACTTCACTGCGCTTGTATTGTTATCATCAGTTTTTGTGTTCAATATCACAAAATCTGTCTGTTCCTGAAAATGCTTGAGAACCAATGCCCTCAGGTTTTACTAAAAATCAAATCCTTACACTGAACATGCTTGATGTTCCAAAAATTGTATTGTGTCCCCCAAATAGATCGATATTTGTCTCGAACTCCAGAAAATAATGTTTGTACGCCGTAGCTCAAACAAAGCTGTGTCCAACTCCAAATAAGGCATCACATGGATACTTACTGCTATGAATGATGCAATATGTAAAATATTAAATATCCAAAGCGGAATATATTTCGGTGAGTATAGTTTCCTCCAGTGTATCTTTAATAACCTCTGTTTAAAGCCTTCTACGTTAATGATCATGTGATCAACATTTATCTACACTACCTTACAGATATTTTTATTGTCCTTGAGATATAGACAAGGAAATCACCACGCATGGCCATGCTTACTTACACTGTCACCAGATAACCATTCTTCATGTCAATCCCTTACACAGGTTATTCAAACAAGATTGTAGCTGCTGGGTAAACTCAGGGTAAAAACCCACCTTGCAAAGTGAGTGAGTGAATTGGATTTTACGCTGCTTTTAGCAATATTCCAGCAATCTCACGGCGGAGGAAACCAGAAATGGGCTTCACACATTGTACCCGTGTGGGGAATCGAACCGAGTCTTCGGCGTGACGACCGAACGGTTTAACCACTAGGCTGCCCCCCACCACTGCAAAGTGTCGATGAAGGCGTGAATTTAAGTTAAAGGGTTGTGATTGATTCTCTTCCATGATATAAATGATATGCATACAGTTTTCTTTTGTCAACGATTGCTAAGACTGAATATTTCAAATAACAATAGATTTACCTCACTTCAGAAAAAAAAGAACATAAAAAAACCGTTTGCATTGGCACAAAATGAAACCCTATCCCTCCTGTTTCCTGAATTCCTCAAACTCACCGAAAGCATGCGGCAAGTACGTATACTATTCCGAATCAACGAATTAGGTGGCAAGTACGTATAGTATTCCGTATCGCCAAATCAGGTGGCAAGTACGTATACTATTCCGAATCACCAAATCAGGTGGCAAGTACGTATAGTATTCCGAATCACCAGATCAGGTGGCAAGTACGTATAGTATTCCGAATCACCAAATCAGGTGGCAAGTACGTAGTATTCTATTCCGAATCACCAAATCAGGTGGCAAGTACGTATAGTATTCCGAATCACCAAATCAGGTGGCAAGTACGTATAGTATTCCGAATCACCAGATCATCAGGTGGCAAGTACGTATAGTATTCCGAATCACCAGATCAGGTGGCAAGTACGTATAGTATTCCGAATCACCAAATCAGGCAAGTACGTATAGTATTCCGAATCACCAGATCAGGTGGCAAGTACGTATACTATTCCGAATCACCAAATCAGGTGGCAAGTACGTATAGTATTCCATATCGCCAAATCAGGTGGCAAGTACGTATAGTATTTCGAATCACCAAATCAGGTGGCAACTGATCTCACAAACAGGTAAGCATTCTAATAACGAAAATATGACATTGAAAGTAGGTCAGTGGGAACTGTCATCACTTTCATGGACGTGTACTCAAATAATTTTAACAACTTCATGCTTAAGAGTTTAACAGCTTCTGCTTCCGTGGGCATTTATTGAAATTAACAAACGTATATAAAACTGACCTTCACTTTCAATAAACGAGGGATATTCACAGTCAGCAAGTTAAAAACGTATGCTGTGTTGCAAACAGGAATGTTTATACCTTCTTCTTGAGAGCCCCTGGAAGCGCTATATTCTCTGCTCCAGCTGAATTCCACGCGGTGCTCCTCGTGTCCGGCTGCGCGACACCCTGGTCAGCCGTGGTCAGGAACGTCAGCTCTTCGTCAGCGAAGCCGTCAAGACGATCCTGGAAGACATTATGTTCAATGTTCGTGGTTATAAATTCAAACCCCGTAAAGCTTTTCCCTTTACAGTATGTGCGTAATCAGTGTTAGCAGAAAGCGTTCATGCATTCACAAAGTTAGTTGAGCAAATACATGAAGTTTAATCGAAGGCCCGGGCATGCGATCCCAGCGAACAAGCATTGAATCGAGATCTTATATCTATTTTGTTTGTTGGTTGTTTAACGCCGCACTCAGCAATAGTCCAACTCCACGGCAAAGATCTGTACCTTATCGAGTTTGGAACAGATAATCCGGGGATCAACATCATGAGCGTCGATCTACGCATTTTGGATACGATGCCATATGTCAACCAAGTCAGCAAGCCAGACCACCCGATCCCGTTATCCTACCTCTTACGACAAGCATGAGTTTCTGAAGACCATGACCGCCACGGCCACTAAGGGGACAGCAAACAGATTAACATATTATTAACATGATTCAGCAGTTTGTGAGTGAGTGAGTATGGTTTTACGCCACTTTTGGCAATATCCCATTAAATATCACGGTGGGGAACACCTGAAAGGGGCTTCACATATGGTACCCAAACGGGGAATCGAACCTGGGTGTTAGGCGTGACGACCTAACGCTTTAACCACTAGGCTACCCCGCCGCCATATACCTAACCGACGTTCCTGTCAGCGCTGGGGGCGGTGGAATAGCCCAGTGGTTTAAGTGTTCGCTCGTACCATTTTGAGTATACATGACTGAGTAATGACCATAAATATTTGAAAATTGGTTTTCAACCCAATGAACAAACGTCTCATCATTCCTAAGGAACTGGCTAGTGAGGTTTCAGCTTCATCGGTCCAATACTGGACAAGCAGGCCATGACGTCAGCTCAGGTCACGTGAGATACAACTAATAGTATGTGTGTATACTGGTTCGTCATTAAACGACTGTCAGTCTTACATTCGCGTATAGTTTCTTCATCTCCTTGTACTCTTCGCTGGAGGCAACGTTTATCTCCGGAAGTGCGTTGAAGCGCATGCGCTGATTGATCTGCTGCAGGTGTTGGATTTGCTGCTGGTAGGAGATCTGTAGCCTCTCCTCGTGGCTGAGATAGGCCTCACTGCGCAGGTCTGTCACCCCTAAAGTGCAGAGTGGTTTAGATGTACTGGGAAGGGTATGTGCACGCACGACACTGGGGATATGTGACAACAGGTCATTATTGAACCTACATAGGGATGTGCATGTACGTGTGTGCGTGCGTGCGCGCTCTTGAACTAGTCCAGGATAATACCGCGTTTATAGTCTTGCCCACAGAGATATCATGTCGGAGTTTAACATGGATGCTTCATTCATGGTATGCTTACGTTTTAAACCTTTTTCATGTCCGACAGCAATAATACAGATAGTGTGCATTCATGTATGTGCATGTGTAGGGGAGTCTATCCGGGGAATGTGCAGTGATATCAGTGTATGAAATAGGCCCGTCCGACAGCCCGAGACGGTCTAGATTTCTGACGGACGGTCTAAATATACAGCTAGCCAGCCCGATGGTCTGGTAAAAAAATTAGATGTTCCATACATCTTGAGTAAATTCACCATATTTAGTCTGGTTAAATCCATTTTGGGTTGGTAACATTTTGAAGTTACCAGCCCTGATGTCTGGCTGGATTTTGGCTCATTTCATACACTGGTGATATGTGTTGTGACAGTCTGGCATATATGGGATTCGACTCATATTATTCGACATGAATTCTAGCCATCTTTCCACTCAATGTCCACATTCCCATCGCCGTCAGATGAGTCACACGGTGCTGCCTATCGCCAGTGTCGGCAATATTTCAGCAAACCTTATACCTGGCATGTACTTGCTAAAATGTCAGACAATCTGGTGACTGGAAGCATTATCAAAGTCCGGAGGTTGGTCATCGAGGCTGTCCACTCCTTTTTGACAAAGTGGGTACTCTCGGTGCTGGACACAAAGGCGCCCAGTGACTGTACGTGACTCTGGTTGCTCTGTGATATGATTATCTAAATTCAAGGGGAATAATCACCTACTCTTCTCCCGCCAGTCCTCGATGGTGGCTGTGATCCTTTTCCGTGGGTTCACCTTCCGCAGCTTTTTTAGCAGGTTGCAGCTTCCCTACAACACCACGCGGGGATGGAGTGAAGGGACGAGTGAAGGAATGAGAAAATGGAAGAGTGAATGAGATAAGGAAGTGCATGCAAGAGGCTGAGTGAAATTATGGGAAGTACGTGGGGTTTGTTTTTTCATAACCCCGCATTTAGGAATATGTTCGACCAGACAATCCACTGATCGATATTATGAGCATGGATCTATGCAATTTTGGTACGATGACATGCATCAACCAAGTCAGCGAGCCTGACCATCCGATCCCATTACTCGCCTCTAACGACAGGTATGGGTTGCTGAAGATCGATTCTAACCCTGATCTTTGGGTGAGTGAGTGAGTGAGCATTAGAAACTGCATTGTATCTGACAAGGTGTAGACCACACTGAAACCTTCAACAGCGGCGACACCTTCCAGAGTAGCTGTACTTACCGACTTCACAATGATGATCCATTCACTGTCTTTACTGTCCTTCACGATTACAGTTCCTCTCCTGAAACAAACAACAACGTATTCGTTTTCGAAAGCACAAATGAGTGTGTGGGTGTTTTAAATCTATTTTAGAAGTGTCTTCACCCGCTGTACTCATGTGTGGAATCGAACCGTGACTGATACCCAAACTCTCCAAAACTTGACCCTCTAAATGACTCGTGTGTCATGGAGGGTGCTCGTCGGGAAGCGCTTCCGCTTCTGATGAAACTGGAGTAAGAAGTTCTTTGCCCTGCATCATCCAAGAGTATAACAATGCATTGCTCGTGCGGTGCATGAAGTTTGTGCTTGCAAGTATGTTTAACTTATACAAAGCAAACTTGCCGTTTTACAGCTGACACAGTAAAAGTACAATTAAAATCCACATAAACATTCAGGTAATAAGATTAATGAAAATAAATAATGTTTTCAGTAGGGCTGCGCAATATAACCGGTTTACCGGTATTTACCGGTTCAGACATGAAAGCGATACGTATTGCGATACGCTGATCGAAAACCGGTATTTGGACTTGCATTCGGAAAACTTCGTAACACTCGGAAATGTTCGGATATGTCCTTGTTTCATTTGTGCCAAATATTATTCATATTTTGATTTTATCATGATTAAAAGTTGTTATTAAAGCTTAATCAAGCCTAGTGATTTTGTTGTGTTTTTGCTCTATAAATCAAGAATTAACTCGATTATAAGTAGTTTTTTGTTTAAAAATACTTCATGCAATATATTGCAATACATATAGCAATACATGCTTTCGCATCGCAATATATCGCAATATGAAAATTCTCTGCAATACCCATCCCTAGTTTTCAGTACACTAGCGAGTCAAGACCAGTGTGCGAAATAGCCACTGGCCGTTAGCCCGTGGCTAGTAAAAAATCCAGACGGGTCAGTAAATCTCCACAGTCACTGGTCCGACTGGCTAGTAAATTTTCATGTGGTCATATTGGAATTATACCACTCTCTCCGACGTATTAAGTTACAATACACTTTTAAACCATGCAAGATTGTGGCCTGATGTTCATCATATTGGGAGCTTAATGATGCAACGCATGTCATGCCGACTATATCTTATTCCCATCTATTTTTTGGAATCTTTTGCTTAGTTTCTACATTTAAATTTCGGGCTAGTGAACTATTTTGTGGGCTAGTAACTTTCAGACATAGCTAGCTCGTCTGACTAGCAAACTTTGGAAACTATTTCGCACACCAAGTCAAGACATTTACAAATATGGCCAGCTGCGAATGAGTATGGTTTTACGCCGCTGTTAGCAATGTGGCAGTAGTATCAACGCGATGAACACCAGAAATGGGATTCACATATCGTACACATGTAGGGAATCGAACCCGGACATGTGGGGTAACGAGCGAAGCGTTAACTCTGTTATTACAGCATGACTGTTATAACAGCATGAAACACCCGTTAAAGATCCGGGTTAGAATTGGTCTTCACCAACCCATGCTCGTCGTTAGGGGCAAGAATCGGGATCGGGTGGTCAGGTCTTGGTTGATGCATATCGTCATATCCCAGTTGTGAAGATCGATGCTCGTGATGTCAACCCCTGGTTTGTCTGGTCCTGACTCAATTATTTACAGACCACCGTCACCCGTGAAGGTCCCGGGTTAGAATTGGTCTTCGGTAACCCATGCTTGTCGTAAGAGGCGACTATGTTTGTCGTAAGAGGCGACTAACGGGATCGGGTGGTCAGGCTCGTTGACTTGGTTGACACATGTCATCGGTTCCCATTTGCGCACATCGATGCTCATGCTGTTGATCACTGGATTGTCTGGTCAAGACTCGATTATTTACAGACCGCCGCCATATAGCTGGAATATTGTTGAGTGCGGCGTAAAACTAAACTCACTCACTCACAGACCACCGTCATATAACAAAAAAACAAAAACAAAAAAAACAAACAACCACAACAACATACCAAACCAATTATCTAAAGGTGGACTGGCGATGGAATGTTAACTAACTGCAGCGATACAAAAATGTTCTTCAACATTTACATAACAGCATTACTCACTTGAAATAGTTGAGGATTGCTTTCTTGGGACTGTCATGGAGACGTTCTTTCGGCCATCCGTCTAGGCAAGATATACCCCTTAATAACAGAAGGATATTGAAATGACAGGGCATGAGAACTATACGAAACACAGGTATGGAATCCTAGAATGCGAAAATGTCCCTTTAATGCTTTCAGAACTAAGCCTTTGTTGGGGGTTGAATGTTGAATGACTAAGCAAACTATGTTTTTTCAAATAATATCAGCAGTAAAGACAGTTTAAGATTTGCATTTTTTAAAAGATTGTTTTAAGAAACTTCATATACTTTAGAATATTCTTTCTTGACAGATGGAATTCTTTCATTAACATGAAAAATACGACATTGCATTATTCTGAAACGATCGTATACTCTTAATTGTGTATTTTCTGTTTAGACAGGCTAACTTGCGGGCAAGAAAGGCATGGCGAGTTGTACTAATGCAATAGAAAATTAAAAGAACTGTTTTGATTGTGTTTTGGGCTAAGTCTCTGGTTTTGTAAAGAAAATGGATTATTTGGTGAAATCTTAATATTTTAATTGTTCTTTAAATTAGTATGATGTTAACACCAACTACGAGTATTGACGGTGGGGTAAAATACATGACACGTTTTAAGGATAACAACATCATATTTATTCTTTACACGACGTTTCAGAGCTAATTCTTGCTCCTTCATCGGGTGAATGTATTCATGTTCGTCCAACTTCTAAACGCCTTTCAAAAACTTCAGGTGGGGATAAGAAGTGTCCAAATATTGTACTCTTGAGGGCGGCACGTGAGTCCATCTAAGTCGAGTTGTATATTCCCAAAAGGTATTTTGTTTTTAAATATTCGTTAGCACTACACTGACCAAAGTGATAGCGTAATTCCTGTTTTGAATTATCCCAGGCATCAGAAGCACCCCCTGATCCCCAAGAACGAATGTCTAAGGTATCAACCTGTAGCTGTAAATTATGCTTATCTTTTTTAATTTTGTTTTCACTCTTAAAATTAAACATTAAATAAATTTTAAACCTCATGCCGACTAAGCGCCAGTACAGAATATATCTCTTTTCTATATACAATCTCCAGCTGAAGATATCTTCAATTGCAAATCAAACGTATGATAAAATCAGCATGGGAGGTAAAGTTTGTGTGTGTGTGTTTTATGTTATCTATATATTTTTAATTCTTTGTTTTTTCTCCTTTATATTTTTTAAAGGAAGGTAAAATTAACTTCAGCACCAGGACCATATCAATTTTGGAGTATCTAAACCTAGCTAACGAAATAAAGGCGAAGATTGGTATTTAACCTGGTAATACACAAAACAAAGCCGTGGATTTCTCGAATATCCGACTGAGAGATTGATAAAACAGTAACATTAGTATATGAAATTGTAAAAGAGGATAGTGGAATGTCTTCAAGCATCAAAATGATACTCACTTCAGGAATACCTCGGTAAGATTGGACAGACCGCCCGACATGAAGATATTTACAAAGTCCTGCGAACAAAAGATGCGTTCAGGCCAGTGCAGACTTTGTACGAAAATGATTATGATGTCATAAAGCATATTTGTGACGTCAGAACACAATAGCAATTATGTGCCATCGCCATTTGCAAGAACCGCCATCCTTGTTGCGTCACAATATTTGCAGGAAATCTGTCAGCATTCGGGTATCCTGCGAACTGATTTGATCTAATTATCGCAACCGTATGCAAATTGTCTGTTTGAAGTCATTGCACGTGGAACGTGGTTATAATCAAATTGTATCTATCATAAAATTAATTCCCTTACATGATATATTATATAAAAACATCTGAATTTAGAAAGCCTACAGAAGAACAATTGCTATCTTTTTCAAATAATACAATAGAATAAATGGAATGAAATATAAAAAATATACAGCATAAAACATCAGTGTGATGAAAAATAGATTCCAGGCATAACATTAATAAGGAGAAGAGTAAGTGAGTGAGTTTAGTTTTACGCCGCAATATTCAGCAATATTCCAGCAAGATCACGAAAAGTGACACCAGAAATGTGCTTCACACATTGTGTGGGGAATCGAACCCCGGGTCTTCGCCGTGACGAGTGAACGCCTTAACCACTAGGCTACCCCACCGCCCCTAATAAGGAGAAGAAGAAGAAATGCAATACATACGTACTTTTTCAAATTGTTATTGATTTCAGTTATCATTATTGTCGCTCTGGCTGAAGACTTCGAAGTGCGCATATATCTAAAGTAACGAACGATCTGTAACATATCTGTCTAAAGCCAAAGTTATGGTGGCTGGTAAGGGCCACCATACAAAGTGGGCAACATCCCTACGACGTCTATTAAGATCATGTACCTCATCAGTGAGCACCAGCAGCTCGATGACCTCCTTGGAGATGACGGTGGCGCACCGGTGACATTTGTTGATGATGGCGTCGTCCCCGAAACTGTCCCCCCGACCAAGGAACAGGACAGTCCGTTCCTGATTCGACTCCAAGTCCATGACCGTAACGACCACTGAGAGACAGCAACCAGATTAACATGACAGGATTCAGCAGTTTGTGAGTGAGTATGGTTTTGCTCCGCCTTTAGCATTATTCCAGCAATATCACGGCGAAATACTGCTAAAGCGGCGTAAAACCATACTCACTCACTGACTTTAACATTGTCCATGCAAAAATCAGTTGGTTGTGAGAGCGACTCAGTATGTACATCAGCTAGTGTGGAATGTGGATTGGATGGTCACAAAGTGGGACCCATGGCCAACGACTGTTTAGTTTATTGCTGCTTATGACAACCATGAAGTTGGATACGTGCAGGACGACGCAATGTAGCGGGAGTATTGGAGAATACGGCGTTAACCACGTGACTCCTATTTCAATGACTTTGTTCATTCGTGGATTCTAGATTCGAGCTAGTTGTGGTCTCGTCAGGTAATGATAACTGATAACATACACATTCGGAGCCCAGTCCTCCACCACAGCGGGTCTTGGTCTCTGTTGCGTATCCGGCACTGACAAACCTAGTATTAATAAAGTCGGGGCGAACACAATCACAGGTTTCTGGGAACGTCCAAGGGGCGCAACTCTGTACAGCGAAAGGTGTGGATTGCATTTGTGAATTCTTTTCAGACACTTCGCATGTTAAGTGGGGCCTCAGACACGGAACTGTGTATAATACACCACACACCTGTACTCACGCACGCACACACACATACAAATATAAAGACGGTCACTCACCTGAACCAGACAGGATGAAGTAAAACATCATCGGCACGTGACCTTCCCGTATAATCACACGCTTGGCGTCGAACCTGCAAGATAACAGGACTTTTAGTTGATGTCCTCGCCACTCGAACTTTTCCAACCTCAAGACTGAAGGCCGTTCGCGCCTTTCCAAAACAAAATAATAATATTATGCAGTTCTCCGTCTTTCCAAATTAAAGACAAAATGAAGTTCGCCTGGTACTGAAACCAAAGCAATTGCAACATGAAGTTTGCCCCTTCCTGAAACCAAGGCAACATGATGTTCGCCACTTCTTGAAACCAAGGCAACATGAAGTTCGCCCCTTCCTGAAACCAAGGCAACATGAAGTTCGCCCCTTCCTTAAAATGAGGCAATGTACAGGTCGCCCCTTCCTTAAAATGAGGCAATGTGCAGTTCGACCCCTCCTGAAAATGAAGCAATGTGCAGTTCGACCCATTCTGAAAACGAGGCAGCATGAACAGGTGAATCTTTTCAAATTGATATAGCTAACAATTTATAAAACGTTTATTAAAAAAAAACATTGGATCAGGTGCTTGCAGAATTATGCGGTTACACCATTGCTAAATTTTATAAAAGCGTAAGTTTACTGCATTCGTTTCAAGCGTCTACGGCCTACGACCTTCGTCTGTTGCCTTCGCTTTACAAACTTCTACAAAGCTACAGTACGCATAGTCACTCTCAGCGAGCACTGGGGAGAATGCGCTTGAGTCACAATTAATCGATCTGCAGCGAATCAGTCTATGATTAGTATCGATTAAATTTCAGATAGGGACTCTGTAATGTTGCACATAATACAGATGACCATATTTCTGATTTCTCGGGACGTTTCCGGACGAGACCGAAGTATATGTACTACGAAGCATACAGAAACTACTCATTTGTATCCGAGCATCGGTCGCGTGTGCATAGGGATTCGTTCAATAAATACAAATTACAACTTTTTCGAGTGACAAATGAATTATTTCCGGAAAAATGGTTACGGAAACTCCCGATTAAAATGCAGTGGAGTAAATCCAAAACTGTCTTTAATTTCTGATAAACGCTTTTGCCATCTTCATTTCGCTTACTCTCTGAAATATGCCATATTGATATCAAACCCGCACTGTCAAGTAGCGGCGAGACTCTTCGCCGCCTGGTTCGTGGCCACTAATTCCCATCCCACTTGGGACGTGTTTGTCTCGCTCTCTCAGACTCCCATCAAACACTCCGCTCCTCTGTCAGACCACAGGGATCACCCATGGATCGGATATTACCTGTTCTTTCAATTTAGCCTTTATAGTCGCTCTTACATCAGACGCCGCCTGTGTTGTCTAATCGTTACGACTAGTTCAGAGGAAAACATCTTTTTTGGCACAGGATACCACTGCGTTGACGTTCTGAGATTTTGCTGGATAATGCGTTTTCCCGGCATGAGGTTTATTGAATTATAAGATCATCATTATTGAATTTATTAACACAAAAATCTTTGAAATTTATTTATTTTCGATATTTGGTTTAATGGGTTTGTCCGAGGGTCGCCTATGTCACATAAACACATGCAATATGCGCGAGAGTAGAGTAGATTTAAGCTTTACGGTTACTTAAAGGGAAACAAAACTCCAACTTTGAAAGCATCGAAATATGGATCGGTTGTTTCTTCGCGGAATACAAATTTGCCAGTGATGGACTACAATTCCGACAGGTTTTACTTGTGTTTAGCGCTAATCTCGCTGTGCGAGGCGAAGACATGCCTATCGGAGAATCGAAGACTGAGAAGCTGTCAATCATAACAAAGGATATCTACAAAGATGTACAGCCAAACTGACCTGTTTTTGTTTTTTGCTTGCAAGAAGTACAACGTGAAGCGATCGGTGAATATCATTGTTATGCACAGTTTAAAACTTCCGTGCAGGGACTTCGGGTGAACGAACAGGCGAGAAACTTGGTCAATAACACGTGAAATCTGAAATACACTGGACATTATGATTTACCATTCATAGCATACACAAACAACTTAATTAAGCACCCCCTGTATTTTTGCAATGATAGGTCTTCAACACGTACATAAAACTTCTAGATGGAAAAACATGAGTTTTTCAGACCCATATATATGATCCTTTGACTCATAAAGACGACAAAATGATTGGAATCCATGTTGATTTTATGATGATAATTGCTCATTTAAAAAAAACAACACCGAGTTTCATACAAAACCATGTCATACGTAAAATTTATCCGACAGTAGCAAGCAATTATACAAAAGTTGCCATGCAACGCGTTCGTCACGCGTTCGCTCGTCACGCCGAAGACCCGGTTCGATTCCCCACGCGGGTACAGTGTATAAAACCCATTTCTGGTGACCCCCGTCGTATTATTGCTGGAATATTGTTATAGGCGGCGTGAAAGCTTACTCACTCATCGAATGCCAAAAGTAACGTGGCGTCCTGGTGGTCACAAATGCAACCACTCCGTGTTCATCCATTGTAACCACCCAGTACCCATTTCCTATGAATCTTCTATCGAATAAGATTTAAACCCGCGAAAACAACCATTTACTGCGCTTACGTCGACTGCACTGTTCCTTGACCTATACGCCGTCACGTCCTTGTAAACGAATCCGTATTCCTGCAGATAGTCTTCATTTTTGTAACAACCCTCATCAATAGCGATCGTAATAATTTTTGCGAAACGATATCTTTTTCATAAATCAATTTGAACATTTTATTGAATTTAATCCCAATTTCTGCTATAACAAATTAAATATTTGATGATATTACAAAACGACGACATTTGGTTCCTCCAGCTAAGCGCATTTCCAACTCTTTGAAACAGAGGCTCGTGAAAGGAAATAGATTGTTGTAATTTATTCTTTTAAACTCCAACTCGAGCAGATGTGTTTTTGTGAGCTTTTACATCATTTCGAGAAATTGGTAGTTCATCTGAAGAAGATGAAAAAAGACACAAGTCTTTATTATAGAAATTACGTAACTTTATAACCAATCAATTTAAAGAACGCATTGCACACATGGGGGCATTATCCGTGCTACTTTCCGCGCGACAATCAAACTGTCCTGAGCGGCGGAGCGGTCGTGAAACGGACGAGGAGGCAGAGTGGTCAATACCCGGCAGTCGATCGTTTGGCACGTTCAATGAGACACAGAAAGATATTGGATCTCCAAGCTTTGATCGACATAATTCTACCAACAGCTGGCGAAGACATTTCCCTCCGTCTTAATTGACTCCATAATCAATGACCACTAATGGCGGCTAAACGTTTGAGAAGACTTCTCGAGTCAGAGTCGCTCAAAGATTTTAATCTTTTCCAAATTTCCCGATGTCGCTGATTTGATTTTTTACACGTTTCGCTGTCCGCGGCGATCAATCTCTTTTTCTTTTCGCTCCCTTCGATCCTTACCGCTGGAAATCAAGACAACCACGCGTTAATACTTTTCGAGATGGCAGAAAGTCTTAAATTGACGACCATATGATCAGAGATTACTACAAAAAACTGGAATGATATTGAAGCGGGCAGTGAACGTGTTGATAAATAGATATTTGAACTGCAGCTGCCTTTAGGAAAATAGTCTCCGAGAATTGATTAGTCTCTGCTATGTTTTGAATTCCTGTTCGGTTTTTGCGCATGTCAAACTTTATGCTCCCGTCTTCATTGGGGTGATCCTTATGTACATCCGGGTATCTTTTCCGTGGCCCCTCGTAGGGATAACGTAACGTTGATTATTAATTTGATAGTAAAGAGTCAGAAAACACATTCGACAACGTGTCTTGACATTCGCTGACCATAATTTTCCTCAATTTGTAACTCGGTTAGAATAATGTCTTCAAATTGATATCGGACAGGGACAAGCGACAGTTGAAAGATGGAGTTTTGATGAAACTAAAAGGATTATTTCTCAAACTTATGCTGTTCCCGGGGCTTGCTTTTTAACGTTCGGTGTGTACCGTGCCCTTGATGTCAGTGTTCAACATGTTAATCTGAACTCTTCCTCGTCTCTTGGGGTAAAAACCATCCCACTTTCTGAAAATCGCGTTTTGGTGATTCCCGTTTAGTTTTATTGTACCGACAATCTCTTATCGTGTAACAGAATTTTGCAAGATTTGTAAGTTTAAGACCATTAACATGTGTTAATTACAAACATGCTGATTGGAAAAACTTGAAATGATTAATATAATATCCTTTCTTAAGTATTGCACATTTATATATCTATAACTGAGAAGAAAATATTTCCAGATTATTGAGAACTGCTGAGATTAACCAGATTATTGAGAACTGCTGAGATCAACCAGATTATTGAGAACTGCTGAGATCAACCAGAATATTGAGAACTGCTGAGATCAACCAGATTATTGAGAACTGCTGAGATCAACCAGATTATTGAGAACTGCTGAGATCAACCAGATTATTGAGAACTGCTGAGATCAACCAGATTATTGAGAACTGCTGAGATCAACCAGAATATTGAGAACTGCAGAGATCAACCAGATTATTGAGAACTGCTGAGATCAACCAGAATATTGAGAACTGCAGAGATTAACCAGATTATTGAGAACTGCTGAGATCAGCAAATCATATATCCTGCTAAAATCCTCTTGTATCCACGTGCAATGCCAGTCAATCCATCACCAAAACTCAGAGTTTAACTTATAATATAGGTACCATGCATCATTGAGACATGTGGAGTGTGACTGCGCAGATTAACCGTCTCTCCGGATTAACGGTCATCTCTTGGGATAAACGCTCGAACGGATCATAGCTTCGTATTTTAACATACCTCGTAATATACATCAATATGGTCGCGGTAACCGGTCTGAATGTGAAGTTTCCGGAGTAAGCTGCGGCTCCTCTCACGAAGCAACCTTTACTAAGGTTAACCTTAACTCCCATTCCTTAACATTGCACTAAGGTTACCTCAGTGACTTACGATCACC
This sequence comes from Haliotis rubra, assembly GCF_003918875.1. Taxonomy (NCBI): domain Eukaryota; kingdom Metazoa; phylum Mollusca; class Gastropoda; order Lepetellida; family Haliotidae; genus Haliotis; species Haliotis rubra. Next base: position 245,381 of record NW_025766248.1, read on the forward strand.
TTAGTGCTTTGTGATAGGAGGCCCAAGTCGCATGACGAAGCTGCCAACTGCATATACGAACGAGCGACCAAGTGTTGATTTATAGCATGGCAAAACATTATGCTAAAGACAAGTAAAATAAGACGCAGTTTATGCATATTTTTTTCTATAAAAAGTATAGCGACAAAACGGTTTCCATATTTATAAGAAATATCTGCTATTCATCTACACTCGCCATTACAGCAAGCAAGCGGCATCGTGCTATAGGCTTGCAACAAGATCGTACAAAAACATAATGACAAGAGTGAGTGAGTGAGTGAGTGTGTCTAACACCTCTTTCAACAGTATCCCAATTATACAACAGAATGTCAGCTTGATGAGTGAGTGAATGTGGTTTTACGCCGCTTTTAGCAGTATTCCAGAAATATCACGCCGGGGGGACACCAGAAATGGGCTTCACACATTGTACCCATGTGGGAAATCGAATCTGGTTCTTCACTGTAACAAGCGGACGCTTGAACCATTAGGCTACCCTACCGCCCCTTCAGCTTGACGTACACGCGTGTCACTTCCATAAACCCTCGAACGCAGAAGTAGTGCTGACAAACATCGAAACATAATCGGGGAGGACCGGGATTCGAACCCACAGTTACAAGAGTGAGTGAGTGAGTTTAGTCGCACTCAGCAGTATTCCAGCTATATGGCGGTGGTCTGTAAGTAATCGAGTCTGGACCAGACAATCCAGTGATCAACAACACGAGCATCGATCTACTCATTTCGGATACGATGACGTGTCAACCAAGTCAGCGAGCCTGACAACCCGATCTCGTCAGTCGCCTCTTACGACAAGAATGGGTTGCTGAAGACCAATTCTAGCCCGGATATTCACGGGTCACAGTTACAAGACATTTGCCATGTTTATGCGCGAAGCCTTGGATTTCTAAATTACAGATTCTAATACCTTTTCTATTCTAATACCGGGATTCGAACCCTCATATTCGAGGCCCCTAATCGACAGCACACAAAGTCAGCGATCTAACCACACAGCCACCATGGCTTCCACAAAAATGGAAGTCTAACAAAACTGGTAGTCTAGACCAAGGTCTTCGTGTATTCACAAAGTGTTATGAAACATTACAACATATGCTGCATCTGACCATTTTCTAAAAGGCATTATGCATTCAGTAGTATTATATTTATCAAGAATCTACTTTATTTTTACGACCCCCGTCAATATGTTGACATATTAGGTATATAACCAATCAACTGTAAGTTCTGACGGAACCATCAACACTCGCAGGTGCAACTGAACCCAACTCGCCACACAGCCTGCAAAGAACGAGATTCACGTGCTTCTCCAGCGCGCGACGGAAACCTGTTCCCCGCAGACGACAATTCGTACAGGTTTGAAATGACTCTCTCAAAGCAGGTCGACAGGTGTGTTGAGGCACATGGCAAGTTGGGATCATCAAGATAATTGTCAACAACGTGTGTATATATAAACAAATCAACATGACGACCATTGAATTGGGACACGATCCTCACACATCGTCATTTTAAAGGTGAGAAAGGTTTACTTTCGACTTTGAATTAAATACCATTTCCAGCTTTTCGATACACAATTGCTGATCTATATATAGTGATTCACACATGTTTTGATTATCAGGTCGTGAAACTGTAATATCGATGTTTTGTCTTCATTCAACGTCTGGCGTGATTGTCGATGGGTCGCGTGACTATTTCATGAAGATGACGATTGGCCAGCTTGGCCCATGTTTGCTAAAATGGACTGTCCTTGATTTATTTCACCGTTCCTGATGAAGTAATATCATTTATAAACCTATGGCCAATGTTGTCTATTGTTCTTGCAGTTGCTTCGCATTATGGAATAACCTCGGTAGAGGTTTTACAATGATCATTGTAATACCTCGCAGGAGGTTTTACAATGACCGTTGTAATACCTCATACGAGGTACGAAGTTTTACAATGGTCGTTGTAAAACCTCATACCCTGATGACTGATCGTAAAATTTCTAATTATTGAAAACTTCCAATATTCTTTGGCGATAACTGGTTTCGAACCCACAACCCATCGCTCTCTAGCTTGGCGGTTTTATCCACTACGCTACGAAGGATCGCTGTGAGGAATGAGATTGTTTGTCAGTATGAACCATGTGTTTCTCACACGACAGGTACTGCGGGCAGCGCACGTGCAGGACACGGGTAGCGCGTGCAGAGCACGAGCATTGCGCGTGCGGGGCAAGGTGTTGGCTGCCAGTCGCATCCCAGTTGACACCGGCTGTTCCATCATTTGCGGGCTGTTCCATCAATGTTCTTCTACTCAGTACATGCACAAATTGAAATTAAGTGTTGTCTTAGACGGTTTATAAGTTAGATAAAACACGACTCCGAGGTTTTGGTTGAGATTGTAAAACCTCAGTGGAAGGAAATCCCGAGGGCGCTTTAGCGCCCCGAGGGATTTCCTGACACTGAGGTTTTACAATCTCAACCAAAACCTCGGAGTCGTGTTTTATCCTACACATACAAACCATTCAACAGACATTCTACAATGACTTCAGTAAATACTGGATTGTGATTGTTTAATCAAAGTCATTCAGAGGTATATAATCACGTTATATACCTCTGATTTGCCAACACTGTATGTATTTTGTTTTACTCTTACTAACGCGGATATGGTAGAATGGAGATAAACATAAATTTCACACTACGCGCTCGGTTTTAAATCAAATTTAGACCTACATGTATCATAATTGCGTTATATACCTCTGGTTTTTCAGCACAGTAAGTTTATCTCCTAATTAATTACATGATATAATTATAATATTTTTAGAAGAAACAAATAAACGCCATGAGTATTCGTCAAATGTTCTGTATCGTTCAAGCTGTTATCAAGAGTGACTAAACTTGATTCGTATAGATCAGTAAGAGTTACTTATCGATCGTCCTCTTCATACGTATGTATTTTAAGGAACATTTTGATTTTATGTCCGTGGTTGATGCTGCTCAATACTTTCAAACTGTAATGTTTAGAATGACCTGTCGGGAGAATGAATGAATCATTATGTCATTTCACCATTTCTTTGCATAATTAAAAATGTCTATTCATCCACGTTTACTATAACAGAGAATGAGTTGATATCCAACGATGGTCTCTGTTTATCCCATGCATTACATACTTTTGATGTTCAATAATCACTGACAAGTCAGGTTCAAGTTGTAATACAATCAAAATCTGAACATTCTTCTGTGAGTAAACAGAAGTATGTATTTTCCAAGAAATGTACGCCCTGTCCTCAAACACGCACGTGCTGTTTTGGATGGGTGCTCAGTAGAATTAAGTGATAGACGAGAAGGTGTACTGTCAGTATATAGTAGGAATGATTGAGCTGGGTTCTTCAATTCTACTTCTAAAGCTGGTATATTTTGTAAGACACGATTCCTACCCCATTATACGCTAACAGAAAGAACTGTGTACGTTATACAGAATTTGTTACGCCAATCCTCCAGATTCTCTTATCTTAGTCCATTCAACAAGCATATATACACTTTTATTCCTCCATAGGAGAGTACATAGAAATGCGATAATTCGATAAATTAGGGTTTAGAGTTCACTGAAATAGATATACAGAATTATGCACAGAGGGAGGATAGTCCTTTCACAACAGTCTCTATGTACGACCATAGGTCGTCATCTGCCAGAGTCACAGGGGGTCGGCAGGACAGCAAATCTGAAGCTGACATATTCAAAGCAAATAATCTACGGAATCCTATCTGTATAATTGAGTTACTGACTGAAAGTTATTTAGACTTATTGACGGTTGACTATATTCTACATAAAAGAAAGTAACTGTGCTTTATATATAGTTAAATGAACAAATTTATTCGGAAAATATATAATGCATCTATCATTTCTGTTTACGAAGAAAACTCCTCCACTTTAAAGTCGTCATTCACATCTTAAACGTGCATATTCACGCAGGCTGTATAATTTGGATGTTTGCATGTTTGTTTGGAGCATGATATGCACAATGTGAAACCCGTGAAGATCCGGTTAGAATTGGCCTTCAGCAACCAATGCTTGTCAGAGGCGATCGGGTGGTCAGGGTCGCTGACTTGTTTGACACGTCATTGTAACCCAACTGCGTAGACAGATGCTCATGTTGTTGCTCACTGGATTGTTTGGTTCAGACTAAATTATTTACAAACCGCCGCCATATAGCTGAAATCTTGCTGAGTGCAATAAACAATAAACCAACAAACCGCAATGTGAACAGCTCACAAAGATTGTGTGTCTGTCAAGAGGCCATAAATACACTAACCCGTAAATAAGACCGAAGCATGCAATGTCGTGTCTTGCTTGAAATCAACGTGTACGCATTCCTAGGAACACAATATTATCTCATTAGAAACTCTATCTACAGCAGTACAACACTCATGACTAGCCACAGGCCGGTCGTCACGTTTGACGACACATGAACAAGACCACCATATTCGGTTGGTGCATCATCGGATGTAAGCAATTACATTATCAGAAAATTAACCGTGCGCATCCGGTTGAGGGAGAACAACATCCGTCTCCGTGTACCAGCGAAACGCCGAGCTCATCTTCCATGACACCATCTGGCATGCCTAGCCTTGGTGAGGACAGCATCTGAGGTTCAAAGGACATCACTTGAACAGCTTTTTAGAGAGGAGTCCTGGTTTCATGTGGACAGCTCTGGCGATCGTGCAAGGGTCCACAGGCGCCCTGGAAAACGTTCTGGAAACACTTGAGACACACTACTCAAAGTCCTCTGTTTGGTGTTGGTAGAGAAATGATAATTGGTAGTATCATAACTCGCGGGAGAACGCAACGGATCGGAGTCGATTTGAATGGCGTACGCTACCAGGAGACCATGATCTACCAGGTATAACGTTTGGTTGCAGTAGGAATATGTATGCCCACACGTGGCATGTATTGTAACAGACTTCCTGGTGCAGCATATCATTACTGTAATGCCATGGAAGGCTGGTTTTTCTCCGAACTCTCCCCTTTGGAACACGTCTGGGAGGTTTGGAACGGCTCTTACCACAGGACCAGAGCTTGCCAGTAACATTGGATCAACTTCCACCATGTTTTTAACCATCTGTTGTTGTCAGTGCACCGCCCCTGGCTTGCCAGTATCAGTGCAAATGGTTGTCACATCTTTACAACCCCTATGTTAACTTAAAGGATCTCTTCGCATGATGGTAATGAAATTCAGTCATCCACAGCTGCTACACGTTACTCTTTAATAGTTGCGTGGTCCTACACACCCTAGTGAACTTTCCACCACGTTCATATTTTGACGCAACTGACAAAACAGAATCAGCTGACAAGTAAAATTGCTGATAAATGATATCGTCTATCTTACAACTTATTTAGACATCAAGTGGTGCCTCCGTTTCGCTTGATTCTTCTTCATCTTCACTGGAAGTTTCTCTTGCAGGATGTAAAATCAGCTCGAACAATTACCGGGTTATGGGTAGTATTGTAGTACAGGCATTCGCTTTCTACTCAATATCAAGTTTGATTTCAAATTTGACTATAATGCGTGAAACCCATTCTTGGGTCCCAAGCCGTCAACTGGCCTGACGATCTAATAATAACAGGTTGTGTTGATCTTGTTTTCGTGTTGTCGAAGACTCGCGGTAAGGTGACAAGGTTTACCGAAGGATCAAATCGAGTTACACACTTCTCACAAGTTTAAGTATATGTAAAGGGGAACACTTGACGTGAAACACAGATATGATTCGGTAAAGAATTGACACAAGGTTATTACGTTAAACGATTTTTCAGATTCTGACTGAATTTTGACGCTGTTTGGTTGGGTCAATCCTTATCTATCGATGGACATCACCATTTCCGAGCTTGTTGTGTATGTCGTCTGCCCGGGATGAATCCATAATTACAGATTATTATCAGCAGGGATGATGATCTGCCACGTCTGTTTCAACTCACTGTGACATCGCCGTGACATCGCCGTGGCATTGCCGTGACATTACCGTGACATCACACAACGTGGCGGTTTTAGCCAGAGTGGGTTGGAAGCGCAACTGCCGTTAATGTCTGTCACCGTTGTATTAGTCGCTGCCGCATGCGTTGATGTTGTTGTGAGTGAATATCAGTAATATTCACGTCCAGTCAATGTCTACAATTATGCTGGTCTAAGTTCGGCAAAACAGTTCTTAACATTATTAGGTCATGTCATCGATACTAAGAAAGCAATCATTTGACATTCATTGGAGGGTTTACAAAAATGATGTCCAACCATGACGATCAACTAAAACAACATGAATAAAATAGATGTTCATGAATTCATATCATCCGGCATATGATGTGGGTTGGAGGGATATAGTCAACACCTTGTGTGTCTGTCTGTCCGTCCGTCCGTTATCATATCCTTTCCAGAGCATAACTCACAAACCGTTCGATATTTTTCCACAGAAACGTGTTTGTCATCTTCTGATGACTCTCGGTTTAACAGTGTATAGTCATGAGTTTTTAGGCCTTTTCTGTTTGTCTGGAGACGGATTAGGTCGAGTTTCTTGTAATTTCTATTGGTGACATAGGGATCTTACAATGTGTTGCGTTTTCGTAGCAGGTATCGAACACTCTTTCGTTCCTTACTATTGATTCACACTGTCCTATAACCTGTTGGCATTTCTGGGGTCCCCCGCCGTAATATTGCTGGAATATTGCTAAAAAGCGGCGTAAAACCATACTCACTCACTCACACACTGTCCTATAACCTGTTGTGTTTACTGGTTGGCTTCCTATACCAGGTATCGAGACCATGCTGTCGGTCCATACAATGACATGCTAGGTTTTATACGTTACCTATCATGACGTGTACAATGACACATTGGGTATTGGTAACAGGTATCTCGGCCACACCCTCTCTCCGTACAATGACACGTTGGTATTTGTACCAGGAATTGTGACCACACTCTCGGTCCTAGCAACGACGTGTTGGACTTTGGTACCAGATTTTGCGACTATGCTCCTTGTCCTTACAATGACGTGTTGGGATTTGGTACCAAGAGACGCTATCTCACTCTACCGATATACCAAGCCGTGTGACCCGTGAAGGCCCGGGTAAGAATGTGCCTTCAGTAACCCATGCTTGTCGTAAGAGGCAACTAACGGGATCGGGCGGTCAGGCTCGCTGACTTGGTTGACATGTGTCATCGGTTCCCAATTGCGCAGATCGATGCTCATGCTGTTGATCACCATACAGGTGCAGCGGTTGTAGCTGTTGTCAGCGGAGGAGCTGACATGAAGCTAAGGAGGATGTCGAGTGTCGCGGTAGGACGGTGGCGTTAAAATGGATAATATATTCCTTCCATGACACATATAATCATGGCATCTTCCTGTTACACCTCTTAAAATATAAACGTGTTATTGCTGTCTGTTTAAAAAGGTCGTCATAACTATAAGCTATATAAGTTTCGTGAGTCATTTATACTAGAAAGACAGACAGTTGATTTATCCGATAAATTCACATCACATACTGAACCCTTCCACCGTGGAACGAATTAGTTTTAATCAGATATTCATTAAGACATTTCCGGCAGTAACAGCGAAACAACTACCACTCTGAAATCCCCCAAATCGCTACTAAGACCGTTTAAGGGGAGTTTCCTACGGTTTACGACCGCCATGAAAAGGCAGTAAGTCTGCGAGGCCCCCTAAGCCCCAGAAGGGACCGCGATGTGGTTGTTCCCGAAGCGCACGACGTTGGGCAGAAACCCAATAACGCTGCTGACAGGCAGCATGTTCAATAACCCCGTTAGCTGCGTGATCCGAGACAGAATATGTCGCCCGAATCCATTCCCGCATACTGTTATGCAGTTCCAATTGGTGTGAAGTGCGAGAAGGACTGTCCCGCCATTCCAGATGCAACGAAGGATATCATTCTTTATTAAACTCGTATCAAACGAAAGTCCGTATTCTGTATTGACCACGAAGTCATTTCGGGGCATCGTTCCACGCAGATATTTACATATTTGGTTAGAAAATACTCCCGCAGACCCCAGGTTGATTATTGATTCCTCGGCTATTTTGTTTTATCACGAGGAACTGTTTAGGCGCTTAAGACCGCAGTCTATTAAACCACGAAATAGCAAGACTTCGATGTGATGCACTGTCGAGACAGTCACAAGTGTGCGATGTAGATCGTTCACAAATGGATTTGGTAAATTAATGTTGTGCATCCCTGTAAAGTTCACATGGTTGGGGTATATTGTAAAAAGTAAAAATTGATTGTCTATTTAATAAGCGTAAAGAGTTGCCTCCTGTCAAAGGTGGAACAACAGCATACTTCTTCTGTGGGGGTTCCCAGTGGAGTGAGTGAGTTTAGGTTTACGCTGAACTCAGTAATATTCCAGCTATATGGCGGCGGTCTGTAAATAATCGAGTCTGGACCAGACAATCCAGTGATCAACAGCATAAGCATCGATCTGCGCAACTGGGACCGATGACGTGTCAACCAAGTCAGCGAGTCTGACCACCCGATCCGGTTAGTCGCCTCTTACGACAAGCATGGGTTACTGAAGATCAATATTCTAACCCGGACCTTCACGGGTAGTTCTCAGTGGAAAGGGATTCTAGAGTTGACAGATTTTACAATGAAAGCTAGATTTACTGTAATTAGTGAGCAAGTGAGTTGAGTTGAGTATAATGCCGCTGTGAACAGTTATATCACTGTGGGTCTGCTTCATGTGGGAGGAAAGCCCGAAGAGAAAGCCCGAGTAAACTGACAAATCTTGAAAAATGATCGATGCGAACGATTATAGGTTTTTGGCGTGACTACGGACGCAACCCTGCACGGCGAATGGCGGTGAATAGATGACTGTTCTACAAGTGCCCATGCCCCCCAAACCGTAATCAACAAAGGGGTGTTCTTACCAAAGCATGCATGCACACAACAAGACCGTGTTGGCAATCGTTTCACATACAGATTAGTTTTTTTTAAATTAGGCATGTTGTGCAGTAGATACTGTTGACGGGAACATTGACGACAGAACTACCTGTGATACGACGCCCTACAGGCGACGCCCCTCTGCTGGTGGTATGCTACAAACCTACCCCTGAAAGCACCCCCTACACGTGACGCCCCTCTGCGGGTGGTATGCTACAGACCTACCTCTGATACCACGCCCTACAAGTGACGCCCCTCTGCTGGTGGGGTGGTACAGACCTCCTTCTGATACCATGCCCTACAGGTGACGCCCCTCTGCTGGTGGGATGGTACAGACCTACCTCTGATACCACGCCCCTCTGCTGGTGGTATGGTACCTCCCTACCTCTGATACGATGCCCCTCTGCTGGTGGTATGGTACAGACCTCCCTCTGATACCACGCCGTACAGGCGACGCCCCTCTGCTGGTGGTATGCTACAGACCTACCTCTGATACCACGCCCTACAGGCGACGCCCCTCTGCTGGTGGTATGGTACAGACCTACCTCTGATACCACGCCCTATAGGCGATGCCCCTCCGCTGGTGGTATGGTACAGACCTACCTCTGAAACCACGCCCTACAGGCGATGCCCCTCTGCATGCGGACCGGGTACTCTGCTAGAGACTTGTACTTCCTGAGGGCGATCTCCACCTGAAATTATATATCCTTATCAGTCATACAAAACTTGATTTGACAAGGAACATTTGTCGAGTTTTGAAAAGTTCTCGAAATAAGTTCTCAACCTCCACAAACTTAAATATGGTTCATTTTTCTCAAAAAATAATAATCTGGCATTCTTGTGTATTTGCAATTAGGCTAGATCTGTGTGTTCCTTACTGTGCCTCTAGGCAATGGTTCAAACAGTTATTATTGAAGAAGCACAATAGGCCTTTCAGACGTGGCAAATATTTCGATAAAATAATGTGGAGTCGATTGTGTGACATAGGTGTGTAAATGCCTTGTCAGTTAACATGCGGTATATGAGAGGGGGCAGTAACCTTTCCACTACTACTGGTGGGACCTGGTGATCCACTACATTACCCCCCATTACCACCCTCACCCATTCAGTATCATCCATATATCATGTATTGTATCCACCATCATTATTCACCCTTCCCCACCCCTATCACTTACGCCTGTACACACGTCACAAGGTATCCCATTTATCGCCAACCATTCACCATCATCGCCAATACCACCACCTTACCCAGGGCCAGTCATCAGTCGCCCATCGCTACCAACCCCCGACAATCAACAATAACCACTCACCACATCACAATTACCATTACATTAACTGCCATCATTCTAATCTGAAGGGGCGGTGAGGTAGCCTAGTGGTTAGAGCGTTCGCCCGTCACGCTGATGACCCGGATTCGATTCCCCACATTTGTACAATGTGTGAAGCCGATATCTGGTGTCTCCCACCGTGATATTGCTGGAATATTGGTAAAAGCGGTGTAAAACCATACTCACTCGCTCACCTTATCTTTCAACACGCTAAGTAGTAGTAGATAATCACCACCCTCATTTGTCAACCCAGCTCTCCCACCCTTCCCACACCGACACACACGACACACACACGCACACGCACACACACGCACATACACACACATCTCCCAGGTAATACAGTGTTATCTCGTGATGGGGAACAGTGTTCAAGACGAGAACGGTGCCATGAACCTACAAAGTGCAGCTCGTCAGTCGTCCTCTCCCCGACCCGCTTCTGCAATATGCGCTTCACCTCCGAGGATGTTTTCGCCTGTAATATGAAGATATAGAAGTAATTACCCTGCGGTGATTTATCACCTGACACTTGAGAAGTATTACATGACGATAACGATGACATAGTAGCACACCTAAACACCAAACTACCCTCGTTCTTTCCACTAGCATACCGAACCTTAAGCCAGTGAACAAGCTCTGGGAGCTAATTTGTAACATGAATAAAACCATAGGCGCATTAGCTGGGATGTCCTGCAGCGGGGCCCGTTCTACAAAGCGATCGAAGCGCTACCACAGTCCTAAATCTGTGCTCAAGAATGCCAGCTACGATCGCCTCAACGCTTACGATCATTTTGTGGAAACGGGTCCCAGGTCGATATCAAGATAAGGCCATACTCGTGAGTGATCCATTAATCGACTTTTACTTGTACGATTCAGATGGATCGTCGTCGTAATCATCATCATCATCATCATCATCATCATTATGAATCGAGACTGGACCAAACAAAGGTCGACAGCGCGAACAGCGATTGAGTACAATTACAGTCACCCATGCAGGTTTCATGTCAACATCCAGCAACTCAGGAGACATTTTGACCCCCCGATCCGCTTTACGTTTTACGGGACAGTGGGGTTAGCCTAGTGGTTAAAGCGTTCGCCCGTCACGCCAAAGACGCGGGTTCGATTAACCACATGTATATTAACTTGAAAGCTTCGACATTTGTCTTACTTCCGGTGAGTAGTATATGTTGGTAGCTGGTTGTGAACTGTTTACGTTTATCACCAGCGGTCTCTAGAACGCTATACAAGCTGTTGGCTCTTGTGCACCTATCCAGCTTAGATCACATAGATCCATTCAGCTTGTAAAATCCCATGCAAGGTGTTCTGACAGTTGTGACTCTGGCCCGAAAGTAGGCTAGTCCTCTCGACAGCAGCGTCACAGATACCTTGCGACCAGGAGTCCAGATCAGTCTCGTTAAAACCAACTCTTCGATTCTAAACTATACACCTCTGCTATCAAATTTCAGAACAGATTCAAAGTGGGTCGCGCCAGTAAAACACCTGAGCGAACCTTGACCGCACAAGCTCAATGAATGTTTGAGTTCCTGGACCAATGATGTCAGCTTTCTGAAACGATCCAGCTTCATTCCTTGACCAGATTCGGACATACGTAAACAACGAATGGAAATCCACAAAGAACACAAACGATTATGTGCGTGTGTTCTCCAGTTCATATGTTGATTTCATGGCGCCCTAAATCACAGTGAGTGAGTAAAGTGTGTAAGTCGCCTTTAGCCATATTCCAGCAATATCACGGTGGGGACATCAGAAATGGGCTTCACCATAAACGGACTTCACACATTGTACCTATGTGCGGAATCGAATACGGGTTTTCGGCGTGACGAGTGAACACTTTAACCACTAGGCTACACCTTTGCCCACCTTAGCCCACCTTTGCCCACCTTACCACCTTTGCCCACCTTAGCCCACCTTTGCCCACCTTAGCCCACCTTTGCCCACCTTAGCCCACCTTTGCCCATCCACAGGCTTTAGGATGTAGCCCAAACAAATTCTTAGCCCACCTTTGTAATCCACAGGCCAGGTTGTAAACATGTAATATACACAGATATACATCTGTATTCAGACGTTGTTGTATTTCGTTTCCGATATACAGAAATTAAGATAACCTGGTTGACATGTTACGCTCACAGACTTTATTCTACCTGTCGGTGAGTCCGCAGATCTTCACACAGAAATATATATATCAGAGCAAAAGATATAATTTTAATGAGATCTGGTCCAGATAAACTTGGAACATATAAAGTTGAACCTGTGTAATGCATACCAGGGATGATATCTCCCCCAGATGCCCTTCCTCTCCCAGCCGAACTCATTGTGTGAATAATATTTACCTCTTTCGTTGACCTGTACTCTGTGATGTCAAACAGAAGGTTCTTGTTTACTGAAGAGTCCGCTATAAGATTCAACGTCTGATAAAAGTTCAACACCTCCTTCACTCTGAAAAATGAATGATTGTGTTAATTTGTTTCTGTTATCTTGTTATCTCACAAGCGCTATTATAATAATTGATTTTTTTTCAAAGTGTTTAAGCATGTTTGAAAAGGGTTGTAGTTAGAGCAAGTCGCTTAACATTGAAAGTGACATAATATGGGTACCAAAGCATCAAACCGGCATAAATATCTACTTGGAAGTGCTACAGTTTACAACTGTACTATCGAGCCTTAATAAACAAGGGTCTTGAGGTTTTTGAAAGGCATTTAGAGGTGAGGTGAGGTGAAATGGGGTTTATCGTCATGCTTGAGAATATTTCGCTCATAATATGACGACGTGCATGCGTGTGTATGTGTATGTGCGGCTGCTTGTACTAGCCCAGACTGAAGCTGGTTTTATAGTGCTAGCCCACTGAGATACCATGCCGCAGTGAAGCATGAATACCCCACTCAGACACATTATACTGACTCCGAGCCGACCAGTCCTTGTACCCATTAATGCCGTACCCATTAATGCCGAGTGCCAGGCAGGGACCAACAAGTACCATATTTTAACGTCTTTTGGTATGACGCGGTCGGGGATCGAACCCGCGACCTTCCGCTCTCCAAAGGTATTTAGAAGTTGGACGAACACTTTTATGGATAACAACTTCTTTTTATTCTTTGCACGACGTTTCAGAGCTAATTCTTGCTCCTTCATCAGGTGAATACAGAGCGAGTACATATTCACTCTTTGTACTGACTCAGTATTCACCTGATGAAGGAGCACGAATTAGCTCTGAAACGTCGTGTAAAGAATAAAAAGAAGTTGTTATCCATAAAAGTGTCATGTATTCAGGTCTTGAGGTGGCTGCATCAAGTGCTCTTGAGAACACTTGAATGTGTCGTTCAAACCCATATCTGCTCACCTCACAATGGGGCAGTGGGATAGCCTTGTGGTTAAAGCGTTAGCTCGTCACGCCGTAGGCGTGGGTTCGATTCCCCGCTCGGGTAAAATATGTGATGCCCATTTTACATTTCTGGAATATTGTTAGCGCTAAGATAGACATAAGTGACATACATTAACATTAACTTACGACTATCTTAGCGCTAAGAGAGCATCGGAGATCTAGGCCCTGGGTGCTGTTGTACAAAACAACTTTAGCACTAAGACTACCTAAAGTCTATGTTAAGGTATGGGAGTCATGGTCACCTTAGCGCTACGATCGCTTTGTACAACGGCACCCAGTGCCTCCTTTCACAAAGCACTAAGGTGATCGTAAGTCACGAAGGTAACCTTAGTGCATTGTTAAAGAATGGGAGTTAAGGCTAACCATAGTTGCTTCGTGAAAGGAGCCCCTGACACAAAGTTCCGAATCTCAGGTATTGTTTTGGTAGCTCCATGGCTACTGTTGTACTTGGACAGCCAGATTAGATAGGAATACTCTCATCAAGTTGGACAGAGCACTCTTAATGGGCTGCAACAATCAGGTAATATGTTGTTTCGGATTTGTCGGAGACCAGGGGATGATGACTCTCGTTACATTTCATTAAAGCCTCGTTTTGTTGTGGTGGCAGGTTAACATGGCATCCGCTATATGAATATTGTAGTGGCGCTTCACTAAGGGCGTGTGCGGGAAGCTGTCTGGAGGCGTGCTGTCGAGAATTTTATCTGCGACATGGAGATACACAACTGCTTATCTTTCTTTTTCACGTTTCTGCACTTATCCCACGATATATCATTGCTACACATTATCTAAATATCATTATCACTTTAGCCATCTGGTTATAATTGTGGCACTACCCGTGGCAGTTTTCCGTTTCGATCCTCGTACTGTCGCCATCCATTATGAAGAGGTAGTTGAGCAATAATGTACCATACACCTATAAACACGATCCTATCCCTGCATTTGCGAATCATCATGCTTTGTGTGTTGTTTGCCGCCGCACTCAGCAATATTCCGTCTCTATGACGACAGTCTGTAGATAATCGAGATGGAATATTGCTGCGTGCGGCGTAAAACTAAACTCACTCGAGTCTGGACCAGACAATCCAATGATTGAATATGATCTACGAAGTCGCTCATAAGGTTCAGCTGACTTGGTTCATTCATGCTATGGTATCCCGAAGTGCGTCCGTCAATGCTCATGATGTCCATCACTGGACTGCCTGATCATATGGTTTATAAATATTGCTGAGGACGACGTCAACCAACCAACCAACCAACCAACACACACGCACACACACACACGCACGCACGCACGCCGAGAGTTGGGGCTGGGTGCAATGGCTCGTATACCCCCTTTAGGAATACCAATCATGTTAACATAAAAAACATAACAAATCCTTTGACAAACCATACATAAGCAAAAATAACAACAACAATAATACTTTGGGGCTGAATATTCTCCGAATACTGTTCAGTTGTTTTCTGTATCTTGGGTCCACTCAGTCCGACTCACCGTTTTTCACAAAGCTGGTAGTCTCCCCGCTTCCCCGAATTTGCTCAACATATATATGTGTAACACCCTTTTCCAAAACGCTTCACCCGCATTTGTAGAATTTTATATATGTAAATATCACTTGGCCCTATATGGAAGATATGATAACAAAACATTGTCCTAGGTGATAACGTATTAGAACTGGGCCCCGTTCCTCAAGGCGATTGTAGCGCTACGACAGTCGTAAGTCTATGTTAAAGTATGGGAGTTACGATCGTAGCCAACGATCATCGTAGCGCTACGATCATTTTGAGGAACGGGACCCTGGTGGTCTTATTTATTTGATGGTGCGGTGGGGTGGCCTAGTGGTAAAAGCGTTCGCTCGTCACTATGAAGACACGGGTACAATGTGTCGTGATATTGCTGGAATATTGCTAATAGCGGCGTAAAACCCACTCACTCACTCACTCACTCACTTATTTACTTGATAGCCCCAGTTTAATTTAACTGTACAGGGTCCCAATCCACAAAGTGTTCGTAACGTTACGACCTGTCGTAACTCTATTGTTTATCACAGGCTTACGAATGTCGTAGCGCTACGAGCGTTTTGTGGATCGGGACCCCGAAGCAGTAATACTAACCCAGTTTAATTAAACTGTACAGACGGATATATACTAACCCAGTTAGATTGTATCATTCCTTACACACGGAACGTTAATCAGACTGATTAGAAACCTCGTTATGCCACAGTAGAGGGTCTTATGTATTGTAAACAATCGGTCATGATTCGGTTATCCCAAACACAGATACAATCACCTCGCGTGAGGTTTCGATCTGGCCGTCTGGCTATACGTAAATCTGTGATGCTTCAGCTGATAACTCGTCACGGTTCTGGGCAAGCTTGCAACACTTACTTGTGCGAGTGTATGCGCCATGTTCGAAACAACAGGACGATGAACCGGCACAGCTTCTTGAACCGAGGCTTGTGCTTTGTCTGAAATATAATGTCCACATGAAACTCACAATGGAATCAGTTATCTGTGTGTAACTGCTACCTAGTTGTTTTTGGTAATTTCCATCGGTGGTTAACTTTGAAAGATTGTAGCAACCTAGAACCGCGTCCGTTGGAGGGGTGTTGTTGCGGACCTTTGGTCCCCGAGAAATCAAGAGGCATAAGTCAAGTCAAGCCGGTTACATTGTTGAAACCATTTACATTATCTGAATGGGAGCATGGGTGGCTAAGTGGTTTTAGGCGACGCAAATGGCCAGTCGTGGTTCCAATCCCAAGTCAGCTGTATTCGTGTTTTGTTTCTTTTGTATCCCTGGTGGAAACGTTCCTACTCTATAGGGGCGGTGGGGTAGCCTAATGGTGAAGCGTCCGCTTAAGACCTGGGTTCGATTCCCCACATGAGTACTATGAGTGGATCCCATTTCTGGTGTCCTCCGCAGTGATATTGCTGGTATATTGCTAAAAGCGGCGTAAAACCATACACACTCACTCACTCGTACTCTTTATGTCAGTCTTGACTTCCGACTCGGTTACATTTGCATAACCGATATTCTTTCCTCAACCATATGTAACCTTAGCCCTCTATTCTGTCTTAAAGGTGGAGTTGACTTCCTGGTCCTTACCGTCAGGGAAATTATATTTAATATCCTTATGAAGATTTAGAATGCAGTTGAGAAAGGAAGTATAGTGTTTAGAAACCCTGTGTCATTACGATAGGTTCTTTAGAAAGGTTATTTCGATAAGGATACACCGTAATGTGTTCATTTATGGCTCGATTTTTTAAATATATATAAGTGGGTGGCTTACCTTGTAGGCTGGTAATCCCTTCCAACGTACAGTCTTGTGTTCAGACATAGTTGAAGGGTTGTAGTGTCTGCGTGTGTCACTGTGTGTGTGTTGTGTGAGGGGTTGTTTTGAACCCGTTCATTTCTGATATAGATGCTGTACCGCCACAGACAGGTGAATATCTTCTTGTAAGTAACTTTGTTTTTCCTGATGGAATGGAGTATCGGCCAATATCACTTGCTCTCCCAACGGCGTCGGATGTCTCAGCGGTCAGGTTTGAAATGTCTCTGGAGCCAGACAGGGTGTCAAATAGCTCATTGGTCAGGCGAAATGTCTCAGGGTTTAGGTGAGGTATGAAATTTTCCAGTGTCAGACGAGGTATGAAATGTCCAAACGGTCACACGGGTACCAACTGTCCCAGTGGTCAGACGATGTATCAAAATGACTCAGGGGCTAGACAGATATCAAATATCTCATTGGTCAGACAAAGTGTCAGATGTCCCAAGGTCAGAGGAGGTATTAAATGTTCCTGCGGTCAAAGCCAGTCTTGAAAAAGCCATGAGGGTGAGATCTGGACATTATGTCCACAGAAACCAGAATGACACAAACTCAGACTGTTCATGTAGGATAGGTTAAATGCGTGATTAGCTTTCACGCCTCAACGCCGGTAGTGTCCAAAGGTATCTGTGCTTCAACATCGAAGCCTGGTCGTTATTTGTTCCATGCAATATGAGCGTCACGCCCACCGCGCACCTGTTATCGGCATAGATTCACGGTCATTTCGGAGGTATGGAATGATATTATAACAATTCCTGTGTTGTTCAATGTCTGATTGTTGATAAATACCCAATCTTTCAGCTTCAGAAACACTATTGGGTTTGTTACCGAAAGACCATAGATACGGAATGTGTCAGAGTATTATCGCTCTTAACGCGTAACAGGAAATGTATATCCACGAAGCTACACACATAGCACAAAATCAACCTCAAAAGAGCAATAACATTTTTTGTCTTCCTTATCTTTCAACACGCTCGGGGTAATGGGAGAGTGAGTGAGTGAGTGAGTATGGTTCTACGCCGCTTTTAGCCTACGTTGGTAATAAAACCCGGGTATTCGGCGTGATCAGCGAATGCTTTAACCACTGGGCTACCCCGCCGTCCCAGTAATGGGAGATGGTTATGTTCATCAATGTGAGGACCCGTGAAGGTCCGGGTTAGAATGAACCTTCAGTAACCCATGCTTGTCGTAAGAGGCGACTTACGGGATCGGGTGGTCAGGCTCGCTGGCTTGGTTGACACATGTCATCGGTTCCCAATTGCGCAGATTGATGCTCATGCTGTTGATCACTGGATTGTCTGGAGCTTAAATGGCACGCATGTTTTTAATCCAAGCGTTCAGCTATTAAATGATCTTGACTTCTCGTTTACGACTTCTACGTTTACGATAACCACATCGTTCCTTAGGCGTTCCAGAATCCTGTGATAGTATCATAGTACCCGCCTCTCATCCAAGCGATAATCGTCTAAGACATACATTGTTTCGAGATGTTCTACGTGTCACTGGATTGTCTGGTCCAGACTCGATTTGTTCACAGACCGCCTCCATATAACAGGATTATTACTGAGTGAACAAAACTCACTCACTTAAAGCTGACACGTTGTGGTGTAATATCCAAAGGTGCGTTAAACCAACCCTCTCGTTGGTCGTTCTCCAGTCCATCTTACAAGTCTTCACAGCCGACTGACAGTGTTGGGGAGCATGGCACAGAGCGTCATGGTACCCTTAAGGGTTTACATAGTTGTTCATGCCGTCAGCCTATATTCTCTCACAAACACATATCGAGTGGGGGTATAATTACTGATCAAACTGGTAAATTCCTGTGCGATAGTTTCAAAGGATAATGCATATACATTACGTCATTCATACGACGCTTCGAAAACGGAGGTATTTTCCGTTGTTATGTCATGTTACCGAGCGGAAAGCCACTGATATCGGGAAATAGGCAACCATACATATTATTTAAGAAATCTTTTTATAATAATTTTCTGATGACGTAAAAATGAAAATATAAAAGAAAAAGGCACTGGCATGTTATGACATGTCACAAATGGAAAAAATCGCCATAGTTTTTGAATAACATTATAAAATAAACTTCATATTTATCAACAGTAGGATTATAATTTCCTTCATAAACATAGGCTTCATCTATGACCTCAGAGTCTCGATAGTAAGGAAAGATATCAAAGGGGAAGTAACTCGGTGCATATACTGTGGTTTCAGCAGTACGAACGTTTCACTATCCGAACGTTTTTTTTAAAAAACCAAAGTGTTCGTATTAACGAGGTCTGACTGTATACGTGTGTTTGTGAAATGCCGCACTCAGCTATATTCAAGCAATCATAGTGATAGCAATGTGATCAATAAATATTCGAGCCTGAACCAGACATGGGAGACCAAACACAAGGAATTCATCCATCACCTGAAAAGTACTTTCGGAACCTGTTCAGGTTAAAATGTAAGGAATTGTAGCTTTGTTGTAATGTCCGTTTGAATAGTCTAACTGTAGTCTGGAATTCATTCTCAGCCTCTTGTACAGATACTGGAGATGGAGACATTGTGTTAAGGGATTAGGATAACTGCACTGAACAAACGCATTTAGGGACCCGTCAAGCTGGGTTGGAATTGGTCTTCAGCAGCCCATGCTTGTAAGAGGCTTGCTGACTTGGTTGACACAATCACAATGTCATCGTATCCCAACTGGCTAGATCGAAGCTCATGGTGTTGATCACTGGAATGTTTGGTCCTGATTATTTACGGACCACTGCCATAATAGCTGGAATATTGCTGAGTGCGGCGTTAAACAACAAACACATTTAGGGATCCTGGATATTGTTTGGGTGACTCATTGATTCATTTATTGATTCATTCATCATTCATTTTGTGAAGTGAAGAGTGAATACACATTTCATAAAAAAGGTATCGTCCAAAGATTCATGATCCTCTTTCTTCAGTATTTTAACTGCGGTGAGGTAGCCTAGTGGTTGAAGCGCTCGTCACAGGATCTACCCGGGTTCGATTCCCCACATGGGTACAATGTGTAGAACCCATTTCCGGTGACTCCTTCCTCTCCACACACTCAGGAATATTTTATGTCCGCTTCACTTACTTTATATCATGGTCAAACCTTCCTTAGGTTACAAGGTAAATCATTTTCATTTGTGATGTGGATTTATGCCTTAAGCATCATTATATGAAAGTCATGTAACGACAAGTCACACTGTTCTCTAACATCCTGGTATTACTGAAAGACCATGTTGACCCCAACTCAATGACTCATGAAGATTCCTGGTTAGAATATTGGTCTCCAGCAACCCATGGCCACACTTGAAAGATGCAACTCACAGTACTGGGTGGTCAGACCCACTGACTTGGTTGACATCCTGATTGCATAGATCTATGCTCATGCTGTTGATCACCGGATTGTCTGGTCCAGACTCAATTTATTTATAGACCACCACCACAAAATATTGCTGAGTGTTGCAATAAACAAACAAAGTTTCCACTACTAGGGTCTAATAAGAAAAAACACAGCTTTAAAAGAAACAATTTTATTCCCATGACAACAAAATACTTAATACACTTTTGCAGCTGTTCATCATATGTTAATTTCCTCAAAACACCACACACCACCTGGTAGCATCCATGTAGAACAGTGAGACATACAGCCACAGTGGAAACAGCATACCCAATGTAGATCAGCACCCACAGCAACACTGGGTCTTTCTATAAAAGCCAGATTTATTTTATTGAAATGTTCATTATAATAAAAACAAAACTACTGCTTCAAGGAGAAAATGAAGAAACCAGTAGTTGTCCATGAATTTGGTGCAATAGAATTTGTCGGGTACAAGCCAGCAAAACGTAGGAGAAACGTTTGTTGACATTAGTAAACAGCTCTTATCAATAGTCGTAGGACTATCATATTTTCCCCTGACTTAATAAATGACTAATCCCTAAAGACTAATCGAATTGATAATTTCGTTTATTTTAAAATTTTATCACAGTACAATGATCCTGGTGTGTCCATGGTGCTACCAGACCATGTCCCAGTCACAGCTCTAGGTATCCCAGCGTGATCCGGTTCTAGATGTAGCACTAGGATAGCTATATATCTCCATGGTGCTACCAGACTGGTTTCTGCTTTACAAGAACTACAAGTGCAGCTACAAACATTCTCACCTCAACACTCACACAAACTTCACAACATGGACTCCATTCCTGAGGTGGACACAGAATCACTTCCTTGTCCTGATAATTCTGAGCTTATCAGTTTGAATATTGTATAAAGTTTATAGGCAATATAGAATATAACACACTACTTGTACACCATTATGACTGACATGCTTTAAGCTGGTGCCAGCAGTAATGTTGAGTCTAGAGTCTAACTATAGCTGAGAGTATGCATAAGTGTATGCTGATGTAAGCAATATTAATGTAATGTTGTAGCTGGGTACACCAAATATTTTGGGACAGAACCCATGTCCGGTTGCTTTAACCACAGGGCCACCACACTGCCCTGTACCACAAGTGAGCTATGAGCAGAATGAATATCAGCTTTACTTCAGATTATCTCCCCTGCCACAACAGGAAGCTGTTTACCCCACATCAATAGTCTGGAACTAAAGCAAACATATAGTGCGTGTGTGCTGAATCAGCAGTATTTTTGCAGTTAAACCAGATATCACCATAATGACCTGGTCAGTTATCACAGGTGGGCAAGCGGACCAGGTTTCTGCCAAGAGTATCACCTCACCAAATTTCCTAGGACTAATCTGTGATGCATACTTGTCAAAATGAACTACCTGGCTAAAATGTATACACCAGTGTATAATAGCATCCAAATATGAAACAAGAAGAAAAGTTTATTAAATGGTGATACAATTATCATAGTTGTTTTGGACCTGGAGTCAGCAGCATTTCGCGGACAGTTTTCAGACAATTTGCATTTTTTTCATCAAATCAAATTTTCAAGCATATTCTTTATTTACAGGCAGTCTACTTTCAATGTGGTGTCAATTATTATCTATATGTAAATGTTAAATCTGAAAACATAAACAAAGTATTTATGGGAAATTATACAATATCTTGTGATATAAACTGATCACAATTTTATGCACACCCAAGAGTAGGAATCATAAGTTGAGCAGCATATACGATCAACATCCTTCTGCCGACCATATATTGACATATGGTGACTGCCCTCTCAGATACACCAAACTGATTATTTACAATTTTATTTACTGCATGACATTACATATCCCCATCAAAAGTTATCCCTAAAGAACAGAACATTAATAACGGACCCTCTGCCGACTTGAACTACTCCGGCCAGTCCCCTGGTCACATCCACCAATCCAGTGACGGCTAACACAGGAATACAGGTTCACTAATAAAATCTGTTTAGGAAATATAGTCACTTAATTTATAGAAGCTGAAATAATCACTTTGATCAGGGGATATGAGAGTTGATTACATTTCATTTGAAAATCAATCTGAAATAGCTAACTCATAAACTATATAGAGACTATACAGTTGTAAGTCTAAACTGCGTAAATAGGCATAACTATAGGTAAAATCTGTATATTCTTAAATACATAGATATATACAAAGTCTTGCAACATCGGCAAACAAAATCACAACAAACAAAACATTAGATGTTTGTTGGACTGAAATAATTAAACAGGCGTTCAAGACCAGTTTGTCACATGATGTAGGAATCTTGTTTAATATGTTTTCAAAGGTGAAATTGACTGGGATAGTATGATTGAAGAATGGGGCAGGACAAGAAGGCCCACTGAGGCCCTGGAAGTTTGACACAAACATGTTGACGTCTTTGAGATCAAGTGTCATTGTACAAAAGAATCTTGGTGCTAAGTTGATTGTAACTTCCCATACCTTAGCATAGACCAATAGTATTGCTATGGTTGCTTTAAACAGCAGCACCCATCCAGTCGAAGATTGTCACCCATCTTTGAAAGGAATGACCAAAGATTGTATGTTGTTTATATTCAATACAAGCTCGTCATCCTTACACAAATCCTTATCTTGGCTAAAAAATAAATGAAACAAAACCAGTTTGGCTTCATATTATGAATTATCGGTAGAGTTCTTTCCCTTTGTCCATAACACCTGTACAAAGCCCCACTGACAGGTGCTCCATGCATGTTTTCATGGGTGAAGGCATGCATGAGCCAGCTTGAAGCAGCATACCTGTAAAACTCTGGTTCTGCTGGAGTGAGTGAGTGAGTGAGTTTAGATTTACGCCACACTCAGCAATATTACAGCCATATGGCGGCCGTCTGTAAATAGTTGAGTCTGGACCAGACAATCCAGTGATCCAACAGCATGAGCATTGATCTACGCAACTGAGATACGATGACATGTGTCAACGGTCCTGCAGGATGAATGGTAATATATTGCTGCAGTAATTCCTCAGTAGTTGGATGCAGGACTGCTGACCTCAACAACAAACCTCCAACACCTTCTTCCAGTATAGACTTACTTTGTGCAGTACCAGTATCAGAGTTAGGGATAATAACACAAACTTGACAATAACTTTAACAGACAAATCATCATACAGCAGTTTTTAAACAATGTTGTAAAACTCCATGTGACCGTAACACATGACCAACTCCCAAACAGTTCGAGGCCCCTAACAATGGAAACCATTTGATCAGCGTTTGACACAAAGCTGGTGGCTTGACTTCAGTCTGGTATATATTCCTCAAGAACCTTGGAATGAAGTATCTGATGGTCCGTCTGACAAGTGCTATTTTGGTGCATTTATTTAATTTGCAACGAACATCAGGTGCAAACCCTCGGTACAGTCAGCCCCCTCAATTACCTTGCATGGGAGATGTTTCCAATTATCGTTACTAGGAGGTCATGACCCCTTGTGATCCAACAGAAGCCCAAGATCTACAATAGTATCAATATATGCCCTAGATCTCCAACAGGGCCATCAGAGGCCCTAGATCTCCAACAGGGCCAGCAGAGGCCCTAGATCTCCAACAGGACCAGCAGAGGCCCTAGATCTCCAACAGGACCAGCAGAGGCCCTAGATCTCCAACAGGACCAGCAGAGGCCCTAGATCTCCAACAGGACCAGCAGAGGCCCTAGATCTCCAACAGGACCAGCAGAGGCCCTAGATCTCCAACAGGACCAGCAGAGGCCCTACTTCTCCAACAGGACCAGCAGAGGCCCTAGATCTCCAACAGGACCAGCAGAGGCCCTAGATCTCCAACAGGACCAGCAGGACCAGCAGAGGCCCTAGATCTCCAACAGGACCAGCAGAGGCCCTAGATCTCCAACAGGACCAGCAGAGGCCCTAGATCTCCAACAGGACCAACAGGACCAGCAGAGGCCCTAGATTTAAAACAGCACAAGTCGGATACAGCCTTCATTTCTAAGTACTAGTTATCCAGACTTCTGACAAGGTGTGCCCAGTGTCAAACACTGCTAAGGTTAAGAAGCAAAGCTTACAGATACTATTTTCCCCCCAGCTCAACAACTCAGTTAAATAACAACAAAGGAAAACCTCGCTGCCGAGCCAATAATAAAGATATGTTGACAAACAGAAGTTCAACTGTAATAACATTCTCGAAGAGAGCAGATCGAATCAACATCTCCTGGAGGTACGCGACGTCCTGTCACAAAACAGTAAAACCTCTTAACAACATTCCTTGTAGCAGTAACCTGCAGGAATCAGTAAAATACTCTCATCTTCAACAACGGACAAAAACATCTGACATTCAAATTGTTGAGTTGACTCATGTAAACTTGAGATTCTCACCTTTCACTTTACGATATGTCCAGTAACAGTTCCTCTTTATTCTGGTCACAAAACATTTGCACACTGGTATCAGCACAAGACCAACAAGGAAGATTTAAAATATAGTTTTTCCAAATTTCCCAACCATATTAATGATATTTCTTTTGATTTATCTTTTTATTGATATGTACCTCAAACATAATTCAATATTTCTTCAATGTATATACGATCATTATTTTAAATTTACAGCATTCTTAAAATGTAAATATTTCATACTTGATTTGTACTTGCTAACAAACATGATGTCAACTTGCCCCTGTCTCCGAGTTTAAACCAAGAGGGAGGGCACCTGCTTCAGTGTTCTTCAATGTGACATACACAGTGGACAGGCAATAGTTCCCCTCCCCTTCCTCATATTAGCTGCATGATGGAATAATGTTTCAAAGGTTAATACCCAAAAGGGAATTCTTCCATGGATCATATAGCTTCCAAAATTCCAATACTATTTTCAGAAAATCTTCATCTGATCAGATATTGTAGAATGTGTTGCCAGGAAAACATCTTCCAAACACTTGAAGCTGACGATCGCTCAGTCTTTCAGTCATTAGTCGTATATTTCCTGATTGAGGTAAAAGAGGAGTCAGAAGTCAGTAGTCTGTAAACTATGGGCCGTAAGTCAGTAATCAATATTTTTTCAGCATAGTCTGTGAAAACAGACACGAAGAGGACAGGTCCTCCACCATAAAAATTTGAACGTCTATCTTAATGGTAGTATTTAAGTTGTTTTACAGTAAACAGTATTCGCTGTTGGGACCTTCATGAAAAGGCATCGGCATCTTTCATCCCTCTGGGAACCAATCAGCAGGACTGCCACTGACAGACTAAGTGACACTGCTACGAGCAAAGGCCCCTAAATACATCCACTGAATTGTAACACGGAGACTGAACCCATTCTACATATCTTCCCTCCAGTATATGCCTGACAACAACACAGAGCTTCATAAACATGTAGTAAACACAAAATAAGTAGACAGGCATTCGTAACACCATACTTTCTTCAACAATGGTCGTAGATCCACGTACAGCTAACAGTGAATGTATATAACAAGATTGAGTGATACACATAACGTAGATAAAGAGATTTCTATCTCATCCTCACATTTTCTTCAGCATTTGGCATTTAGTTACATGTAGCACCTTATTTCTATCAATATGATTTGATCAAGTAATGAGACACAGTAATTCTGTGAGAACAAAGTCCAATAGTTATCTCCCTTGATATGTAATGATGGAAACATTAGCGAAACACCTTCCGAAATGACATGGATGTTTCCACGTGTTAAGTTTTAATACCTTAACTTCCAACAGCATCTATTCAGGACAAAAGAGGCTCTTGGTTTGGGTTCTGGCCATTTGTTACACGGAGTGGTGGGAGAAATCCACAGGTTTTGATGCACTAATTTACTGAAAATGTTGTCATGACTTTGTACATTCTTTTCATGACCCTCACTGAAAGTGAAACGGCAAAATTCTCATGCACTTAATTTTTTATTTATGCATTTTTTTATATGACCCTCAACATAACCATTATTTTCTCTTTTCCATTTTTATTGTTTAATAATACTACACTTAGCAGAGTGGAAGGTCATGGGTTTGATCCCTGGCCATGTCATTTGTTGGCCTCTGCCTGGCGCTCGGCATTAATGGATACCACAAGGACTGGTCGGCTCGGAGTTAGTTAATGTGTCTCAGTGGGGTATTCATGCTTAACTGCGGCATGGTATCTCAGTGGGCTAGCACAATAAAACCAGCTTCAGTCTGGGCTAGTACAAGCAGCCACACATACACATGCATGCACGTCGTCATATGGGCGAAATATTCTTAAGTGTGACGTTAAACCCCATTTCACCTCACCTACACTAAGCAATATTGAAGATATGACAGCAGTCTGTAATGAATCGAGTCTGAACCAGATAATCCAGTGACTGACATGTGCATTGATCTATGCAGTCTGGATACAATGACCAACAGCCAGGCAATCAGGATCTTTTAGGACCCATTCAATTCCTCATACACCACCTACCCTTTAACAAATGACCAGTCCCTCAGCAAAACATTCTTGATGTTTTGAAATTTGTCCAACATTAATTTACTTCCATCCTGTTTCAACCTGCAAGGTGTTCCTGGGTCAGATAGCATTTCTGTTATTGATACAAACAGACTCGCCAACCTTTAACTCAATTTGATGAATATTTAAATTTTGAAACCACATCTGAAATAAAACTCTGTCATCGAGGGATGAATACTGAAAGACTTTGGTATTGCTGTTCAACACTCTATCTACAATTTGATAAAATTCTAGGTCTTATGGCACTGTAATTGTTACCGTTTGATATTGAAAAATCTTTCTTCTAATATTCGTACAAGTCGTTCTCTCATAAGAGATTTGAAATTTTCGTACCACTGAATCAGCTTTTGTCGTCTTTTAACTTTATCTTCATGAGGCATTTTAGCCTCTTGGTCTAAAATGTCTACTATCTGATTCCAGTCTTTCATATATACAATGGGTGCGTTATACTCTTTGAGCAAGCGCAGAGGAGCAACGAGGGAAGCACTGGACGACCCACAATTCCCTGGGGTCATCACATCCTCCACAACAGGAAGTGAACCGTAGGATAACGCCTCTCGTAAATGCGGTAACATTCCGTGTTGACCCCGACTGGGTTGAGGGTGAGATCGCTCTGGGCCAGGGCTCGCATGTATTCCTCCCGACTTGTGTCAGTCTCTTGGGGCATCCATCTGCAAGGAGGTCGGGAACCGATTAGCGATTAACACTCACAATACAACATGAATTTGTAAAGGCATGCATTAGCAGGTCATTCCACTGCATCATCAGGTCGGACACAAGACTGGCATAGTATCTATTATACTCACATATAGTGATACTTTAATACCCCATTACAGTTTATTGAAGGCAAATTGCATGAGTTGTAAATAAAAACACATATAACTTGAGTTGATAATACTCTCCACAAGTACCAACAGTGAAAGACATGGGTATATACAGTTTTTCGAATTTGATTTTGTAACTAGTTTTGTAAACACTTTGTAATTGTATCATTTCTATATATTCCAGGGGGGTGGGGTAGCCTAGTGGTTAAAGGGTTCACCCGTCACGCCAAACACCCAGGTTCAATTCCCCACATGGGTACAATGTGTGAAGCCCATTTATGGTGTCCCCACAGAGTTATTGCTGGAATATTGCTGAAAGCAGCGTAAAAACTGAACTCACTCACTCACTCTATATATTCCAGATGCAGCAGCTTTCATTCACTGCAAAGAATTAACTATTGTGCAGTCACTACCACACATGAATGAATGTGCAACCACTACCACAAATGAATGAATGTGCAGTGACTACCACAGCTGGTCAGATGTATGCCTTCACTAACTCGTGGCCAGGATGATCACACAAGTCCATCTATCAGTCTACACCAAAATGGGTCAACAAGCCAAGACCTGTCATTTGACATCTTTTATTTCTTCAGTAAATCTTAGTGTTAGTGTAATTGTTATGAGCAAGGCTTACAAGACAATGATTATGGACTTGTGACATATGTATATATATATCATGTATCATGCTGAGCAGCCATTGTAGCTCGACAGTTGGTATTTCTACTGGGTCTTAGAACAAGTACTGGGAGCTTCTGACATATTCTGCGCTCAGGACTGTTAATCACACCAGGGCAATAGGGCCTAAACTGCAGGGTACTGTTTATCATAGCGATCATAGCACTAGGGAGATTGTAACTCCATCCATTAACATAGGTTTACGATCATTGTAGCAATAAGATTGCTTTGCGGAACAGGAGACCTGGCTAGCTATTCTCGAAACGTTCGTAGCACTAAGAACTTCTTAAGCCCATCCTTAACACTTTGGCTACGATCAAAGTCAAGAATTCTTAGGGCTATGAACATTTCGAGAATAAGAGCCCTGAATCCCTGAATGAATGAGTTTGGTTTTACGCTGCTTTTAGCAATATTCCCACAATATCACGGTGGGGGACACCAGAAATGGGCTTCATACATTGTACCCATGTGGGGAATCAAACCCAGGTCTTCAGCGTGATGGGTGAACCCTTTAACCACAAGGCTATCCCACCTTTCCTTCCCTAGAATGATGTTAAGATCATTGTATAGCATCATTATTGATGACAGGACTACTTACTCCTTCCTGGGCTTCACATAGCACGATGACAGTAAGTTATTTTTCTCAAGGACATTCATCAGGATTTCCCGGCTTGAGTTTCTGTATATTGTCCCCATAAAGTTGCACAAGTATTTCCTGTGCATCGTCAGAGGTAGGTGGGCGGTGTCCACTTTGGGGAAGTCTCGATACCTGCAAACACAGCAACATGAAACACAGTGTCACAAACATCACAGTCAACACCTGTGTCACTGGATCAGCCACACACCTGTAGGCAGCATCCATCTGACATCACTAGCATTTGTTTTTGTCACGATATGGCTGAGATATTGCCGATGTGACGTTAAACATTAACTCACTCACTCACTAGCATTTGCTGCAAACAAAATGGCAGCACCCGGTGAAGACTATCTGCACAATAATCAAGATCTCTATTGCAGTAAAACCTGTGTTACCTCTCAGAGGGTATCAGCTCGCGTGAAAAGATATGAAATACATCTGTCAGTGGCAAGCTTTAGTACAAATGCTCTGCTTATCAACTGACACCGGCAGTTGCTGTGGCACAGTTCAGGCACAGAATGCTGGTTTCATTATGTGATTTTAATTGGACTTTGCATAGACTAGTCATTCAGGCCAAACTATAAGTCCACAATTCCAAGCTAGTTCCACTCAACTGTGTTTCCAAAATGTAAACACTTTGTTCATCAGTGGTATTGATAGGTAACTATTGAGAGTGAGTTTGGTTTTACATGGCTTTTAGCAATATTCCAACAATATCACAGCAGGGGACACTAGAAATAGGCTACACACACTGTACCCATGTGGAGAATCAAACCCGGGACTTCGGCATGATGATGAACGCTTTAACCACTGGGCTACCCCAACGAGAACCAAGCTGGGAGTGAAATGTTGGATAAAACATGTGAAAGCTGACACTGTCATGTCAATGCTGCTCCTCATTCTCACTACCATCTATCAATTTCCATTCCCAAATGAAAACTGATCTTGCTCAAATATCAAACATTTCTGCAAATATAGCTATCTCAACCTTTACACCAGTGTTTTCAGTGTATATATCACAGACCACCGACCCATCAGAAAGCTATAGTTCTACAACCCACGCAGCTATCTACAGATCACCATCCTGTGGGTCCAACTATTGAACCGAGATATACAAATTGAAATGGCAAATACAGACCCAAAGGAAACACTGCACTACAATGAACTTAATATGATATATCATTTCCTTCACTGAAAGTTACACCCACATACCTAACCTTGGGGACCACAATGGCTGATATATATCATTATTGAAAGACATAAAATTTTCAAATCTTAACAGACTTCGTCCCCTAAACTGATCAATACAAACATATGTGGGTCTACAGAGTGTTGATGCATGACAGCGCTGCCGACGCTGCCTACTTACGTTGCAACCCCAAGCGGCCACTGGTAGAAGTTGACGTTGTCGATGTCAGGGCTGTCGTACACGAGGAATGCAAATTTGATTGGTCCTCCTCTAATCTGCATGTAGGACTTGAGCCAATCGTTATTACACTGCTCGTTTCCCAGTATTACGACAGCCACGTTTTTCAGATAGGGTAAGGCTGGCAGGAAGTCTAGCCAGAGTTTAGCGAAGTCTGTCTTGGAGGGTTCGCGTCCATTTAGAATCAGCAGCAGATTCTCTGTGTTCCGAGGCACCTTGCTAGGAATCACACCAGGGCCTGTCCTCAGCCTGTCAATGAAAATGTAGAGCATATAATTCCTGTCACACCAGAAATGCTGTTACAAGATCAGCTGGCATCCTGACACACACACAGATTTTACACATATAATGCTTATGATACAAGTGCCATAAAATCTCAAAAACAGACTTCGGCATGTGAGTGTAAAATCTGCCAGTCATTTGACATTCCATTTATTATTGAATTAACCTTGTACACACATGCACATAGCCAGGGATATTTGTGCTGTGACAAGGAGGAGCTGCCATGTTGCATAGCAACACAATATAGGACCAGACAAAGTCAAGACAAGGGCACTCGGGGGTACTGTATGCTATTACCAGGTTGAACTCTCATGTTGCATAGCAGCATTACATAGTCTCCCATAATATGTACTTGTGTTTCATTAAACATTCTTACCAATTTCCATACCTGGGTTATCGGACAAAGTTTGAAAGTTTTTATGAGGCACTGTGACTGACATTTTGCTATTTCAGTTATCTAATCAATTTCACTGTATTATTTCAAAAACAACCTCTGACATTATAGGATCTTTTCCGTCAATGATTTTAAATCTTGCCTCAGCAACTATGATTTTGTATACTTTTTATTGACGAACTGATTGATTATCTAACCACGTTGAAAAGACGCATCATCTTCAACATGTGTTTAGCGGAAGCTGACACACCCTCGCACTTTAAGAATTTATCTCGGGGACAACAAGACATAACGTCTTCAAATATTGTCTGAAGAAAACACATAAAGATTATTTAGTACAATCCCCTCACTACAGGATGCTGCAAGAAGAATTAAAACTGTCCACAATTTTATAAAGGGATATAACACATCGCGAGAGCCCCTCATAAATCGGCGACTACTTTACGACTTAAATCTAATTTTGATGCTTCGTCGGAGTCTCTGCAGGAAGCTTTATAAAAGTGTTCTTTTAACGACATTTATCTGGCTCCCCATCCACACTCATCATACAATATACATGCACATTTCTCACGCTCAAACTGGAAATCAGATCTTTGAGAATTTGAGAGGATCTAAGACGTAAATTTTGTGGGCATCAATTTGATTTTGGTCCCAGTGTTATTAGCTCTATACACGTCCATTATCCGTGGAGTGTGGCAATCTGGCGGGAGGCTTCTTGGTGGACGACTGATCAATACAGATTCATACAAATATTTTCAAAATCACCTTCAAGAAATTAGTTTGCTGTGAAATCATGTAAACCTTATCAAAGTCAGATTAATCTGCGATTTGCTGCACATGTCTGAAAGAATTTTAAGAAATTGCTTTTTCTGAATCCGCTTTAAAAAACGTTAATTGTCTACATTCTTCGTGAGCCAATGACTGGCCCATGGTGATGTAACGTGGCTCAAATCCTGAGATTTGTTGAAACACTTCAGTGTACTCGACTGAGCTTGCTGGCACTTACAGAACGGTTTCCCAGAAGATCAGCAGCTTGTCTGGTTACAGTTCACAAATGACCATGTCAGGATAATGTTATATTCAGTGAAAGATTTGACTGCAATTTACAAGTTTATCAGCATCACCTTTCCTGCCATGTCAGTCATCCGTCTAAAGATTCAGGGAATGGCTGTACAAAATTACCTCTTTTGGGAAAGTAGTAGAAACATTCCTCCTTTAAGTTTAAAAGCTAACATTATATGTTCGCTGCAGAGAATTTAGTCAACATGACAGCAGTGAAAGGGACGATTTTTTTTTTATGGAAAGTTGGTCTTCTTTTACCACAGGGAAATTAAAGGTTAAATCAAAATCTTATTGTCGTTGATCTTTCTTTTTGAAATAGATCTCTAGCTGAACTGACACTGATGTCTTCTTGCAGACAGATGCCAGTGTACCAAATGGGATGGAAAACATGAATATCTCTGATCTTCAAATCCTATTTTACTAAAAGTCCGAAGCCCAGACAGTGTTTTTATCAATAAATTTAAGTTTGCATGGAAAAGACATGAAAACATTATGAACTACAAGCATACTTAATACAATACAAACTAGTATTAAAGGAAGTTATCAAGTACTGTTTGTTGGACAACTAACTCCATAGGTTAATGCACACAAGGAGAATAGCAACAAGCCTGTTGGGTAAAATAAGAAATTATATTCCTAATCATTTCCTAACCAACAGACTAGTTGCCAGGTTCTTTATTTTTCTAATAAATATATATTTTTCAGATGCATCATTCCATCAATATAGTCATTTTTGTGAATTACAATCAGTTAGGGATGACACAAGGTGTTACATATAATGCCAGCCAAGAATATAAACTCGAAATATCATTCCTAACGTATCAATATTCTCAATACAAACACCTTAGTGTCAAAATTTGGTGCATCGATTTACAGTTTTATCCAAAAAAAGCCTTGGCCCCTTTGCATGCTTCCTTCATTCCTATTTTATTTGTTTCGAACTTCAAATATCTTGAAACATGACCGGTAATGTAGGTGACTTCCCCAACTTTGTTGTGAACATACCATCCAGCCATTGGTGCGTCAAGTTCCCTCGTACAATATAAGCTGTCGTCAAAATTTCTGGAGCTCTGCAATATTTTTAATAGCTCTGACTGTCCAGGCCAGCTCCTGCTGTATCAACGTCCCCAATATTGTATGAGGGATGTAGTAATAAGTGTATGTATGATATTATTGTGTCTGCGTTATATTGCAAGTTATCAAAAACTAATCAGAAACTGTTAGGAGAGACCGCTTCCTCCTCCGCAGAAAGTAGTCCTGACTTCTAAGTCATCATGGGGAGTTGTCCATCAACTACCGCCATCTTGGATCATCCAATTTACACCTAATGGCAAAGTGTCGATGAGAAAACATTGCAATATTGTTTTTCCAAATTAATCCGACATGATATTATTTGGACCCAGTAGGTTCCAAGGGCACAGACTTCAATACATTTGCCAAGAAGATCTTGAACGGAGAACGTAGTCCTGTTCGTTTCATGTCCTGCTGCTTCACAGACGGCAAGAGTCTCACCAGATTGCAAGACATGAATAATATGAATAATTTTCTCTCCGTCTACTGGTTTTCTAGGTGTTAATGTTTCTGTGCTTAAGATGAAGCAGTGATTGTGTGGATTTCAGTTGGTTGGTTGTTGGATGCAGAAATTCAGCTGTCGCAACATGCCGCCATGGTATTTGTGTCTATCTACCAAGATGGTCAGTCCATCAATATACAACACTTAAAACATTATCAATACATATACTGCCTAATAAGGCTGTAATGATTCACTCGCATATTCGGTGAATCGAACCGTAGCCCTTCATGAATTCAATTCGTTATTCGTGGTCACCAGAACCAAAAATTAACGAATATTTACGTTTTTTTAAGGGAGCATGTTTTACTTGAACCCTTGTGTACTTTTTGAAAGTGAGATATGCAGTAATGGAATATGTACTAGCCTTGCAGTAGCCCAAGTCATGTTCGTTTGCCAAGGCCACACATGGTACTGTCAATTGTATCTATTACATACCAAATTTGAGTGTCATGAGATGACTGGTTATTGCTGTGACAAATCAAAACTGTCAACATGGGCGTTTCATATTGTACATCAATCACTTAACTACAATATTGTATTCGTGAATAATTATTCGTATTCGTTACCCAATATTCATGATACGTATCATATTCACCACATAGTGTATTCGTTGCAGCCCTACTGCCTAAATATCTACACTTGTATACTACTTAAAAGAAGTGACAGAATACCCAATGTTTATATGTGACATCTACCTTGTGCATATGGCAACCCCTACCCCACAGCGCTTTGAGCATATGATTTATGGATAAGGCGCTATAGAAATGCTCATTTATTATTATTTGATTATACTTCAAATCACTGTATTTCAAAGTGTGAAACATTTGCCTCAATGACAGCAATATATGGCAGTCAAAGACCTAAATTATCACAATGTGAGGAACAATACTGAAACTAGGAATGATTTCTATTATTCATCACAGATTTATCCAGGATTCGAAAATAAGTGCCCCCTGGCTGGCCAGTTGGGAATAAAATTGTTGTTCTGTTCAAAATTAGTATGTTTTTTAAGTTGATATAATCTTAAAATCAGAGGTACTTTAACATTGTATAACAGGATTTTACATAGACTTTGAAAAATGGGAGTCATGGTGACTCACAAATTTAGAAAATGGCTACATATTTACTGTGAGCCATGAAAATAATGTGTCAATAAAATAATTCCATTACTAATTCTAAATAGAGAAATGGGCTATGAAATCATATTTGGTGATTTTGTTCTCTGTTGCTGGTAAACTGATGAAGTGCATGGTTTCATATTTATAGTAACTTATACATTCCTACAAAACAAACTGGAATATAATGAAATACACGAGTGATGTTATTTATCGTTTTGTAACTTGTTGTTACTTTTAAGTGGTTGTAAGTCTGGTACAAACTTTAACAGACAGAACTAGAATCAGTTTTGCAGCTTACAGACACATTTTGCTTACATTATTATTTGGATTCTAGGTACACTTATCTGAATCAGTACTACATCTGCTATGATCAGTATTTTACAACATTGTTGAGACAAATACACAGGAATTACATGTCATGTAAAACTTGGTATAAGCATTAAATTCCTATTCCTATTTCTTGCTCCTCTTCGCACAACCATATTTTTAGTTAAACAAGCATTGTCACTGAGGTGACATAATCCCCTGCCGCAAATGATCAAATCAAACTTAAAAAGTAATGAAAGTGAAGGTCAGTAGTTTAAGATGAAGTTAAATGCCAACAAAAACATGACCAGTCAACCTCTCTTGATATCTTGATCTGTACTTGTTCAAACGCACAAATATTTTCAAGACTCACTTTGACCTTAACATGAATGTCTTAGTGTACGAAATATGCAAAAATAGTAATAAAGAAATTGCTTATTGGAAAACATTCAAGGGAAGTCTTGAAAGTCTATGAAGAAAATCCAGTGAACTGTTCTTGAGATATCTCGCTGACAATCTTTACATGCAGGTTAACATGCTGAAATCTTATATCTAAACGCGCGGCGGGGCATCTAACGGCGGGGGATAAAAACTTAACTACAGGGGATTGCTTAATTCTGATTTGACAGATTGTCATGTAAAAATACTTTCATCTGAGTAGGTCTTGTTAATGCCTACTAATACAAAGACTAAGCCTCCTGGACCTTGAGATATATTTTTAAGATCCAAGGTATATATTTAAATTTATTAGAACAAAAAATAACACTTTCTTAATGCTTGAATAATCTCATCAGGACTATTGTCAGAACTGTGAAAAACAGAAGAAGAGTAGAACAAAGACAGAAATGACAAGGTTCCCACAGACATGGAACTCGAAAGTTTTGAAAAAAGCCTTGAAAATGACAGTTGAAAGTTTTGAAAAAAGCCTTGAATTTTAAACTGTCATTTTCAAGGTTTTTTTTAACTTAGTATTATGCTTAGTTCGTTAATATTTGATTAAATTCAGCACGCTACATATTTTAGTTGGAAGACCTAAAAAGCAGGACTGAAAATGGATCTGTTCAAAATCAAC
Organism: Haliotis rubra; assembly: GCF_003918875.1. NCBI lineage: Eukaryota > Metazoa > Mollusca > Gastropoda > Lepetellida > Haliotidae > Haliotis > Haliotis rubra. The sequence goes on from NW_025766248.1 coordinate 281,644, forward strand.
AAAAAATTCATTATGTTTACCCTTAATTCCTGAAGGTCTTTGACAAATCTAGATTAGATGTACCACAGCGATATACATCCAACACCTATTTCTGTTTAGTTTTAATACTTTGATTTTTATAATTGTTTACCCCTTTTGTACAAATGAAACACTTTGTATAGTCAGTTGGTGACTTTCAAGGCTGACACTCGAAAAGGCCTTCTTGAGTCAGAGTACGAACCGTGACATTTTTCAACATGACCTCAAAAGGCCCCTTATGTTAGCATTGGTCATAAACAGTGCATTAGAAGACATCTATACAAGGCAAGGCTGCACAAGCTGGAGGATACAAATGGATATTGGACATAAGCTCATCAGGCCCATCTTTTGTGAACCTTTTAACTTGATGGTAGTTGGTCAGGCCTCTGTAATGCTGATTAACCGAGCATCTCCTTATTATTATTGTCCTGATGCTCCCTCGCTGCAACTAGGGGAAAATTGTGTGTCATTCACCAGCAGGACGAAGTACTATGTGTCTGAAGATGGACAAACATCCATGAAATTCTTAACCTTCGAAACTAAGGTGACTTTGGGTTAATAATATTTCTGGTAACACAATCAGGTTTACAGGGGACTGACTGATTGCTGGTCACTAGCAATGTAAAAGGGATCACTGACCTAATTTGCCTGACCAGAATCAATCAGGGGTTACTTGAATTAGCTAATACTATAGAAAGGCACACACAGATAATATTTTCTTTACGACTACTTTCACTTACAACTCTGACACCCCATTAATCCAGACGGTGCTGTTCTCAGCGAAATCATCTGGATCAGCGAATCATGAATTATGGAGTAACATCCCTCTATTCACATTGATGTTGGCAGGCAGTCATCAAGAAGGTGGGAGTTTCTCGATTAACAGGGTGTAGGCTAATTTCGCTACTCAGAATGGGACTTTCTATTTGTGAGTCCTGGAGTTTCTAACCTATGATTTGGGTTTGTAAGAAAATGGGATCCGCTTTCCGACTTTCATGATGTCTACAGGATGGCAATATTGGGACACCTCGTTTGACTTCAAAGAACAGTAACGCTGTTAGCACATCTGAGGACTTGAGATGATAATAGATACAGACTGTCTTGTTTGAATCTTGGTGACTGAATGAAGAGAACTGTACATGTACAGTGACCAGTTGGCGTAGTAATGAGTGTACGGCATTATATAGATGACCACACATACAGGTTACCCAACAACAGACTCAATGCCAAGGCTTTTCATCTTATTTCAAATCAAACTGAATATAGCAGGTTACTTGTGCTGCTGTAAGTTTCAAACGAAACAAACTTGCAATAAACAGAGGTGAGATGAGTTGAAATGGGGTATATTGCAATGCTTACAGTACTCTATAGTACGCAAGATTACTAGCAATTAATGTGCATGTGTATGAGGCTGCTTGTACTAGGCTGGACTAATGCCAATTCCATAATTGCCCACTGAAATGTAATAGCTTCACAACTTAGAATGTGTTATCCAAGTTGGGTATTGCTGACTCAAAGTCTAAAAGTTCAATAACAAGCTTCAGGCAGGGCAACAACAAGTATCATCTGTTTTACATCTTTTGGTTTGATGCAGCCGAGGATCAAACCGACCTTCTGCTCTCCTGCATCATCAAGAGTGAGTGAGTGTCTTAAATTCACTGAAGATGATGTGTGAGTATGGTTTTCATGCCGCTTCTAGCAATATTCCAGCAATGTCACGGCGGGGAACACCAGCAATATTCCAGCAATGTCACGGTGGGGAACACCAGCAATATTCCAGCAATGTCACGGCGGGGAACACCAGCAATATTCCAGCAATGTCACAGGAAACCAGAAATGGGCTTCACACATTGTACCCATGTGGGGAAACGAACCCGGGTCTTCAGCAAGACAAGCAAACGCTTTAACTACTAGGCTACCGCACCACCCCGCATCACAAAGAGGCACTGCAACACAGTGTTGAGATACATGATAAATTGCTTTTGTAAACCAAGGTCTTAACAGAACTGTAGGTCTTAATGGCCACATCAACCAGTTAAACATCAGACAGATGATACCTTTAATTGCAACACCGTTTCCTGAAGTATACAGAAGGTCAGCCCGAATACATCCACATCCATGTGCAGCCAAAGATTCTCCACACAATAGCGGTCATAGACAGGATTCAACATCCATTCTGGGTCAGTAATTTGACAATGCCCTACCGAGTCTTCCTGATAGATTACAGCATGTTTTGTACCATTCAAGATGGCCCCGCTCTCAATGGCACTGGCACTCCGGTAATGGAGGCATCACCACCGGGATGAACATGAAGGGCTGTCTGAGCCCTTAATACCTGCACATAATCAAATCACAGGGCCCCTGGGGACAAGGGCTAAGTATAGAGCATCAGGAACAGATGGCGGGGATGGGGCCCTATTCACAGGAACAGGTTATACAGCGGCTCAGCCGCAATGATCCGACTGCAATTTGAAACTGTTTACTGGCAAAAACAATGCCAGTGCAGGAAGTAGGCAATTCAAAAAGTTGGGAACAACCACTGAAATCTTGAAACTAAGCTGGATGAGCACTGGACTTCCTGAAGGAATCGTGACGAGATTCAATACATAATTTTCACCTCTCCACTGCTCTTCCGAATCTGTGCAATATCTGAGTGACTGTGTTAAAGGTGCACTATGCACTGTCTAAGAGGGACAATTGATGACAAGCTCCTAGCTGTAGTTACATTCTCTTCATACCAGGCACCATGTCCCCATTGACAGAACTTCAATCTGGACCTGAAATAATGTCTCATTTGCAGGCCGCCACTAACCTCTCAATGAGACCAATTTGCAAGTCTGATCTGTTGAGAGATGCCATGTTGGAATTAGACTCCATTGCGTCAGTATTCAAGAAGTAATCAGATAGTCTGTGTTTCATCAGCGCCTAATTTGTAGCATTCTCCACCAAGTAAATTGCTTGAGGCAACATAATATGATATAATGGAAGTCGGGCAGCTACAGTATGCTCTACTGGTCGTGGGGAACAACATGTAGGATGGCTGGTCTAGACACGACTCCAAGACGACATAGCATCCATGGACAATTAATTCAGCTCTGTGAGCAGAATGCCTGTCATAGAACTGGATGAAGAGGATGTGTACCGACATTGATTCCTAGTTTCAAACCTTTAATTTGTAAATTTGACAAGTTTGGGGAATGATAAAATAATATTATGTTTAAGTGACACTGATGCCCTGAGTCTGAGTCGGTCAAACATAAGTTCCACTCTTCTTGTTCAAACTGACTGACTGACTGAGTTTAGTTTTACGCCGCTTTTAGCAATATTCCAGCAATATCATGGCGGGGGACACCAGAAATGGGCTTAACACATTGTGCCCATGTGGGGAATCGAACCCGAGTCTTCGGGGTGACGAGCCAACGCTTTAACCACTAGGCTACCCCACCGCCCCTCTTCTTGTTCAAAGAACAACTCAATCCGCAACATTTCATATAATAGTACTTGATAGGAAAATGGTTAAATAATTGATCTTGCAATAACATTGACAATGTTCATTTAAGAAATATACTGACAATTAAAATTGTGGATTACCAACAGTCGTTGAATAGAAAGAGTGAATAACACTTAATACTGCATGAGAAACCCTGCAGCCATATTTGTGGATAACATTCACGCCAATTTCATCACCTACAGTTTAATACCGGCTCCCTGCTGCCTGCCTGAAATGAAGGCGTCCTGTGAAGGCTGTGACCCTAACGGTTCACCATCGGTGGCAAAGATCGGGGTGGGCTACTCAACACCAGCAAATTGACTGTGGGCCAATGGCGTTACACCATGATTACAGATTAATGAACATCTTGCCACTGATCCGCAAATGGTATAAAATGTTTTGAAGATGTAGCTACGAGCAGTACAGCAGTGTAACAATTCCTGACTATTATATATCAGCATCATAGTGATGGTAACGTCTTGGCTTGGGGTGGTGTTACACATGGCAAACTGATTTGGTTTTTGTGGATTGACATTTAACTGGTCAGCGGTACGTTGTCCAAAGTTTCTGTTTTATTGTTCAGTTTGCTAAAATAATCTACAGAAATTTGGATTGCAAGATGCCAAAGTCACATGATGGTGACATTGTGGCCAGGTCATCACCGACTATCTCTGACAAGGTGCATACAGACATCGGACTGGTACAGTCCCATAACTCATCCTCAATGACGTACCTGTGATCAAGCTGTCATCAGTATGCCAGTACATGTGAGTGTATATAGCAGATATTGATGCAGATGCCCGAACTGAATTTTACATTACACCTTCAGCATGGCTTCATCACTTCCCTCACATTTTGCTGGTGGTATATTTGACCCAAAGTTATCATAACTGTTTGACAAGTTCAGGGTGAGTGACGTTTGGGTAGCCTAGTGGTTAAAGCGTTTGCTCATATGCCAAAGGCCTTGATTGATTGATTCCAGACCTAGTACAATGTTTGAAGCCCATTTCTGGTGTCCCCTGCTGTGATATTACTGGGGGATATAACAATTATCACTCACTTACAACACTATGCATTTATAACTCATGCATGAATAACAAATTGAATAGAATGATGCTCATGACGCTGATCACCGGATTGTCTGGTCCAGACTCGTTATTTACAGACCTGCTCCATATAGCTGGAATATTGCTGAGGTTGGCGTTAACCAACAACCAACCAGTGGACCATCCACACTCTTTATGTGTTTCTCATCTCCATCCTCAACCAGCAAAAGAGGAGGTGAGCAAGAAAACACAAAGACTATTAATGAAACACATTTTATGTGTTTATTAATTTAATATTAAGACAATGTAAATCAAAATTGCTTGGCTTAGGAAACATACTTTTTTACATTAAGATGAAAGAGATCAAGCTGACATGGAGTGTGCACAGGTAAGGTTTTTTGTTACATCAGGGCATAAAGTTTCCCAGTGGTGGTGAAAATTAAGGCAATAAACATTTTTATTCTTTTAACTCAGGTTGAAAATTCAAGGAGTTTGGGAGATATGAAACACAGAAAATAGTAGAGACAGCCTTACAGTTCAGCAAATGTTGGGCCATTGTAAACAGAATATGATGATAAATCCGTGACTGAAACAGATGACTTTTTCAGATTGCTAAAGACCCCACGATATATATAAGCAGATTCAGTCTGTCTCTCATAGGACTTTGGTTCAGGGACCTCAACATATCCCAGACTTATCTGGTAATTCAAGCTGGGCAGTGCCAAGACGAATCTGTTAATGGTCAAATGCATGACTATGACATTATTCTGTTTGCAAGTCTGGAACAGATAACACAATATCCCCATCCCTATATTCATATCGTAACTGCAGTCCCTTGTGAATGGGATTCTTATCAAATGATAAAATGTATGGATGTTGACTGTGTCAGTTATTATTCTCAACCTTGCTAGCATATGTATGCTTATCTGGAATGTGAAAAAACACACTAGCATACACACAATATAAGTACCACTGGATGTGAAAAACCACACAATGTATAACTACCACACAATTATAGTAACTGGTTTTTTTTGCACAAGAGCAATTTTGAAAGCAAATTATTCCCATTTGGACAAATGTTTAAACAGACCATCAGCAACAAACAGACCATGAACTTTTATCCCTGTCTTTATTTTTATTAAATGTTATTGCTTAGTACTAAGATGTTATTAGTACTCATATACTCTCGTAATGAACAAAACATATGCGAATCTGTATCAAGAGGTCAGTTTTCAGAAGTTGTTGTTCATAAATTGTGTTAATGGGTCAATATATGTTATTCTTTGGGTCTGACTACTTTTATAAAAGGGTACCCCAAAACTACACCCAACCCCTGCATGTGACTAAATGTTTTTACTGGTTACCAGATAATCAATGTACTAAAATGTTTGTTTCAATAGGTTGTTCCCAGGCCTATCCTGTTGTTTTGGGGCCCTTATCACCAGGACGTGAGTGCAGTGTGATAGGGGAGTCATAGGTCACTGATAGAGTCTTGAAACTATCCAATCAGTGACCTTAGCCAAGGTGACTCACTCGTCTAAGACAATGCAATTTGATTTGGACACAGCAGACAAATATGACTGAGGTTCATATCCAGGTAGTTCTCCAAGACTGATAATGTTAGGACCATACCCATACAAATGTTTCACCACAGTAGTAAATGGTCAGGATCTGTACCACTCCAGGCAACATAATCCTCCCACAGCAAGGTGGCACCCCATATAGGAATATAGCTAAAGCAGCCCTGAACCCATCTCATGCCTTTAGGCAATCCAAAGAAGATTATTGTCCTGAGATATGAAGCTGCATAAAAATTTAGATATATAGAACATAAAAAGAAATATCAAACAAGCAGTTCTCACAAAGGTGACATAATCCCCCGTCGCCAATTGTCAAATCAAACCTAAAGAGTAATGAAAGTGAAGGTCGTAGTTTAAGATGAAGTTAAATGCCAACGAAAACATGACGAGTCAACCTCTCTTGATATCTTGCTCTGCTCTGTAGCTGTTCAAACACACAAATATTTTCAAGACTCACTTTGCTTATTTCATACACCATGACATGTCAAGATCAATTTCTCTAATACTATTTTTTGCATATCAAAAAAACATTCAAGAAAAGTCTTGAAAGTCTATAGAGAAATTCGAGTGAACCGTTCTTGAGATATCTTGCTGACAATCTTAACATAATGAAATCTTCAAAGTGTCGCTGTGACCTTGAGAATTAAGTGAAGGTCACCAAAATCGACTGGGCCCTGTGCCTTCCCTATATGAAGCTTGGTGTCAAATATGATGAAAATCCAGTGAATGGTTCTTGAGATATCTCGCTGACAAGCTTAACATGCAGGCTAACATGCTGAAATCTTCAAAGTGTCGTCGTGACCTTGAAAATTAAGGGAAGGTCACCAAAATCAACTGGGCCCTGTGCCTTCCCTTTATGAAGCTTGGTGTCAAATATGAAGAATATCCAGTGAACGGTTCTTTAGATATCTTGCTGACAAGGGTATAACGTTCAAGTCTCCATGTGACCTTGAAATGAAGGTCCCTGACTGGGACCTTTCTTATACTGTGATGAACCAAGGTACCAAGTATGAAAAGAATCTAGTCAACGGTACTTAAGATATTCCAATTCTGACGTACGTACGGACGGACGGAGCCTAATACTATATCCCCCGCTTCGCGCTAAACACGTGGCGGGGGATAATAACCTACACTATTAATAAACTGACTAGACGTACATGAGTTTCCCAGCTGGGAACATTTGACAGAGACCTTGGTATCTATCATATCTGTTGCCATGTTAAGGTTTTAATATTGTGATACGGGAACATTGGCCTAAATGTGGATAGTTAGAACATGGGTAGAACAAGATGATCGGACTTCATAAAGTGTCACCTCAAGGTCAGTACAGTGCCATGAATGAATTGTTACAATTTAATTTAAAAAAATAGAATTTACAATAAACAGAACATTAAATTTGTGAAAATTAGTGAATAAATCCACTTTTCAGGAAAATTTACAAAAAGCTTGTTGAATGACCTTGACCTGTGTAGCTGCTGAAAATGTATTCCCTGTTTCAGTTGTGCTGAATTACATTGACAAGAAAGCCTTGTCAAACAAATGCTGAACTTTGAAACAACTGTCATACATTGTTCAAAACAATTTTGAAAGTTGATATCTGACAATGTGGATAGTACTTCATCATCATGTCACACTCAACTACCATCATCGACAGACACAACAGAAATTGTATGTCCATGTGTGCATTTCCAAACCCCTAGTGGCTGACTTCTAACCAAGGGGAGGTAACTGCAACCTGCTATCCACCAAATGGAACATACAAACATGACCGATACTGAACAACTCTCAGGTCACTGATAGTAGTTCATCAAAAAATAAATATTTGTGTTGTCATATCATTTTGATCCTGACCAAAATAAGAGAAACATATTACTAACATTGGCCTCAATTATCATACATAGCGCTCAACTGCATTATTAAGACATATCACAGAACCACCTTCTGGCTAGTTAAACCTTCAAATGCAATACATATTTCATTACACAGTGATAAGACGACGCCCAGGTTTATCACAGAAGCACACATCATCCACACAGAGTGACAACGGAGCCTGTCAGGGATAGGCAATCAATATTCAGGGGAATCTGGATGACATTTGACAGTCAGGCATGGGCATTGATAAAACCAGATTTGCAATTTATTGAAAATATAATGTTTCAGCCAATTAATGTCACAATGCTTCTCTCAAACATATCGTGAAATATGTCTTTATTGCAAAGATTTGATTTAAGGTATTGTTCGTAACCTATTTCCTTTTCAATTCGAATGCGATAATGGTCCATAACTCATGATTAACTGGAATTTGAGACTAACCGTTGTTTGTCACAGCACTGAATTCATACATCACTAAAAATAATCAAACCTGACAGAGAATTCAAAGATTGATATTATGAGCATCTATTGCCACAGTGAGTGAGTGAGTTTAGGTTTACGCCGCGGTCTCAGCAATATTCATCTATAATCGGCGGTCTGTAAATAATCAAGTCTGGATCAGACAATCCAGGGATCAACAGCATGAGCATTGATCTACCCAATTGGGATACGATGACATGTGTCAACCAAGTCAGTGAGCCTGACCACCCGATCATGTTAGTCGCCTCTTACGACAAGCATGGGTTACTGCAGATCAGTTCTAATCCAGACTTGATTATTTACAAACTGGCACCATATAGCTGGAATATTGCTGAGTGCGATGTTACACAACAATCAACCAACCAAACTGAGAGCATAGAGAGCATAGAGAGCAGTGTTATTTAAACATATATATGTTTTTGCCATGATACTGATCCTGCTCTATTACCACCATTGGTCACGACTCAAACTCCCCCCATACTTAGGTGACAGTACAGCAGCTGTAACTCACTCACTCACTCTCTACACAGACTAATCTTCCTTATTCAGGTACAACTATGAGCTAAACAACTCAATGGTCTAGTGGACTGAACATCTGCCAGGTAAAGAGAAGGCTGGTGGCTTTATCATAGTCCAAATCAAACCAAAATGTTAAACGATGGTACTTTTTGTTACCCTGCCCGAAGCTTGGTGTTCACACCATTTACCTCCAAAAAACTTACCTGTAACCTTGATTCATCTCTCCATACTTATGTGAGTTGACCTAAAACAACTGCCCACCACGAACAGGTCACAATGAACTATAACCAACATCATATTCTCGACCATAAAGCACCCTTTTCTTAAAAAAACCCAGCTGATTTTTTAAATTAAACATACATAACTGGCTAAAAAAAGGGTTCATTGTATATTTTGACTTCTGTGTTTATTCATTTATCAAAAATTTTGTTAAAGATTTTATTCAATATTGCTCACATTAACTTCATCGAAATCTGATCAGTGAAGTCATCAGCAGTGCACCAATTCACCATTATCTACAACAACCATGGTCATATTACTCCTACTGATGGCCAGAAACAAAGTTCAGTTGACAGAGAATGTAGACATGTGTCATAAATACTGTCCTGCGACTTATTAAAACTCACATTTGTTACAGTTAGACGATATGTCAACATGATGCTTACGTGATGATGAGTGAAGGAGCCTTGACAGTGACTTGTCAAATAGCTCCATACATGAAATATATGCGATCATAACAATCACTGTCATGCATGTTGTTATTTTAAACATATATTAAAATCTGAAACTGAAATAACTCAACACTGGACTATATTATATCTGAAAACATCATTTTTGGACATACTTCTTCAAATTTGTTTGAAATTCATTGGGAATTGTTTAATCATATGTCCTGTAGCGATAAAAACTTGTCAAGTAAATATTATTCTTTTTTTTCCCCATTTTAATACAATTTGAATAGTTTGTTTACTACCATTGAAAACAACTGAGTACAGTTTGGTTTCAATTAGTACCAAAGATTTTTATAATTACCATTTTGATTGATTGACATTCCATGCATTGGTACCATATTTTGGTAAACCCACAAAACATTTCTACCAGATACCCATAGAAACAGTTTAAACACTTCAATAGCATGGTGTGATACACAACTGTGTAAGTCTACTCATGTGTAACCAGTTGAGCTAACTTCCCAACAACTACTAAAGAGGGACCAGCTACATGGAAGATGAACACATGCCTCACTTAGCAATACTTTCGGAACAATAACCGCCCCAGACCCATCATATCAAGTTTGCATCTGATGAACAGGAGCTATTGAGGAAGTGGAATCTAATGTCCCTGTAATAGAATCACATACGAAAGCCACAATGAGAAAAACTCTGCCATTGAGCCTGAGCCCATAGATCCACAGTCTTTGTTATGAAAAGTGTAATCTGTTTTCAACAAAAACTCCTGTTAGCCAATTAAACCTTCAGGACGAGATGAAACCATTCAATCTATGCCAACGAAAGAATTCTTTTTCTAAGTACCATTATGGAAAAAAGAAACCCGCTTGGGCATTTTCACAAATGGTTTAAGAGACTACAGAAAAAATTTGTCCGTTTAATCATTTACTCGGAACTATAATCAATTAACACAACAAAATTTAGAATTTTCACTCTCAGAGTGTCGACAAAAAAATCACTTTCTATTTATTCTGACTCAACAGTAATTGTAACTAGCCAGAGGTTTCCAGCCTCCCACAAATTGCACCAGCGATTTCTCCCATCCCGATGCAATAATCTTGCGGTTCCACTTTCCCCTTTAATTTCCTGACCCTTCTCAAATCATGTCTTCATAATGAACCCCATAATCTTGAGGCCTGCCCAATTCAATGCTTGCTAAAATTGAGGTAAGCAGTTCATTAAATATCAGCTTCATCTTCACCCATACCCCTCACGGACACCACTGCGTAGCAGACAATTCATATCTCATTTTTCTTCCTGACTAATGTGATATTATTGATACACTCTGGACGTCCAGCCTGACCCCATGCTAACAAGATTCCCCTAATTTGCAGCTAGACTTGGCTCGGAGCTGGTGGTGGGCACCGCCAGAGGCTAGAACAGGAAGAAGCAGATTAATGGGGGCTGATCAGGATTTAAGTTAGGCAATTTCTGATGGACTTGGTGATCCTGGCAACAGTATCTTTTTGTAGCTAAGTGCATTCTGTTACTTATGAACCTGTCTGGGTGTTAAAAGATTGGTAAGGTGGGATCTTAAGTGGAACACTGGGTTGTGGTGGACATTTGTGTGGGGTAAGGTTGCTAGGTTGGGTGGTAGAACAGACGCTTGCTCTTTCTCTTGTGCTGAACAAACGACTGGAGCACATGGATTGATTTTTTTCTTTCTATTTTGTCTCTCTCTCTCTGAGTCAGTTTGAGTGAGTGTGTGGGTGGGGGTGGGGCTGGGGCTGGGGGTGGTATGGTGCATGTAAGGGAATGGCACAACAGTGATGGTAAGGTGGGTCGCATTTATATGTGGGGGTGGGTTTGGGCTGCAGAGGGGTATGACACAACTGTAATGGCAAGGCTGCCAAGCATAGGTGGGAGGTGTGACAGTGCAATACCTGGTCCATCAACACCAAATTAAAACTACAGGAGTGACATATGCAGCTGCAATACTCAAGTGATTAACGTAAACATAAGTCTACAGACTTATATGTAATTCACCCAACAAATTCTGATTGTGTACCTGTGTATTTTAATGAAAGGGTAACCAAGATATTACGTCCATGCATGATGGATGGACAGAGGCATGCAGCTAAGGACACGATGAGCAGACGGGCATGAAATCCTGTGTCTTGATGTACCAGGACAGAATTGTGGCACATCATTATCAGAGGGAAGAACAATATTTGACACTGAGGACGGCAACCACTGATCACACTTAACATCAAAGACATCGTTTGATGACCAAAGAATTAGGCAGATGCACAGACATGCTTGAAACTGGATCAACACAATGTCATGTCTGATGTGTCAGTCAAAGTGTGATCAGCAGGACATAGAATCGATACCAGACGTTTGGAGCGGCTACCCGGTGACATGAACGTTGCTGACACCATTCCAAAACACAGAAGGAAGACATGTTTGTCGTAACTGCAACAAGACAATATCACTTCATGGCTGATACTGCACTCAGAAATGACCTACAGCATGCCAGTATTGATGTTTCTACACAAACAGTGCATAATCTTACTCTGAGGACGCCGCCATATAGCTGGAATATTGCTGAGTGTGGCGTAAAACTAAACTCACTCACTGAGGCTGATCTCTGCAGACAGAAAGCATGCATTCGCATCTCTGGCCTGACCTGACATGAGTGAGTGAGTTGGGTTTCACGCCACTTTGAGCAGGCTGGGTAGAACTGGAAGAATCATGCCCCATGTCCTATAGTGGACCATCCAGATAGTTACTGGGAGTATGAGACAATGGTGGCAGCCTGTTGACCACAATTTGTGCTACTGGAATTGTTTTTCGGATAAAGATTGTTTTCTTGATATTTTGACAATTCAGTTTTGGTCAGATGCTGTTATTTCAATGGGTGATTATTGGTCACATTGCTTGTTGGCATAACGTGGCAACTGACAACAGACTTGAAACATGTCTTCATGCAATCTTGTTCATTATCAACACAGGGTTCGATTTAAGAGATGCTAAACTACTTGCACCAGGTGCAACCTAAGATAAAAACCTAGTTGCACCAGCCAAATTCCAGCTGCACTGCTTTTATTGCAATATATAATGAAAGAAACATGCTATTGAATTATTCAAAGTTTAGAAGAAAAATGAGCTGACATAATTATGCATATATTAGATTATGTTTGATTTATTGTTGAAGCATTTCTCAAAAATTGACTTGCACTAGGTTGCACTGTGTAATATTGGGTTGCACCAGTGCAAGTAACAAAGCACTGAATCAAGCCCTGCAACAGATGGACACAGTTTGACATATTACAGTTTAAGGTGGTGAACTGCAGCAAACTTTGAGTTACTAAGTATAAAATCACCAATAACCAGCAGTCTGCCCACTCACAGCAGCCAGGCTCCAGCCATGACAGTCAGACATGTTAAAGGTGGGTGATCAGATCCTACACACACCACTGGTATCTTTTCCAACAAGGCAACCTTTTCAAGCTATCATCGCGGTAGTCTGATATGTTGTCAAAGAACATGGTTATGATCTATGGTCAACCTTGGACTTAATTGCACCTGGAGGATACAACAACACTGATATACAGACTTCCCACAATGCTTCAGTAAGCATTACAGCATCTGAAGAACATGACCTCACCGACATACAGACTCCCCAAAGTCCAGATTACCCATCATCCTTTAGCAAGCATCACAGCACCTGAAGAACATGACCTCACCGACATACAGACTCCCCAAAGTACAGATTACCCATCATCCTTTAGCAAGCATCACAGCACCTGGAGAACATGACCACACTGATATACAGACTCACAAACGTCAAAATTTCCCACAATGCTTCAGCAAGCATCACGGCACCTGGAGAACACGAACTGACATACTGACGGTGTCCAGGTTACCCACAATGCCTCAGCTAGCATTATAGCACCTGGACAACCCGACCTCAATGACATACAGACTCACAAACGTCCTGATTACCCACAATGCTTCAGTTAGCATTGTAGCACCAGGAGTGTCAGTCTAATGAATAATATTTTCATATTCCATCCATGTGCATGTGCCAAAAACAATTTGTCTGTCCGAAATATTCCCCATATCAGTCCGGGTGCCCCCGGGGCATGTAGCTGGGTGCCAATCTATCAATCAATGGCGGACGTGGGATTCAGAGCCCTGGCCCGAGTGTAGAGAGCATCATTCATCTGCTTAACTGTACCCATTATTGGATCTCATCTACTTGAGACTTTAGCCACTGAATAACTTGAACCATAACAAGTGGTAAATATTCATGTCATTGCTCAAACAAACTCAGCATTACGCACACGGGGAAGTGGTAAAGGAACAATAGGATTGTGTTGGCCTGGGAAGTGAACTTGAGGAACATGTACTATGCGATCCCTTCTCACTCATCTGTTAGTTGATCCTGCTCCCTGGAGTGATTGAGTGAGTGAGTGAGTGAGTACTTAGTTTCTGCCACCCTCTTCACTCATCTGTCAGCTGATACTGCTCCCTGGAGTGAGTGACCAACCAAGCACTGTTACTACCATCCATGACTCGACTCGACAAAAAGCATGAGCCGGGACTTCACAAAACACAATCATAGACTCACCCTTTGGTCAAGCGGAAACACAATCATAGACTCACCCTTTGGTCAAGCGGAAACACAATCATAGACTCACCCTTTGGTCAAGCGGAATTAAGCCCCAGCACATCTTGTATATCACTTTTTTGCAAAAATTAATAACTGGATTAAATTCATAACTACACTGTCTCTGTTTCCAAGACGGGGAAAATAGAAGGTCAACTACTAGCTATGTAGATCATATTGTGTGCACAGTTCTTCAACAAGTCCACTATTTGAATCTGGTTCATGTGATATATGTTTGTAGGCTGTACAAAGTGTTCCTATTGAGACGGTATCAGTGTGAACATTCATCAGAAGACAGTCATACATACAGTCATACATACATCTGACATACGCGGCTGAGAGATCCATCACATCTTTACACTGACAGTGTAAAATGATATGAGATTGGAACACATTCTGTCATTGATCTGGTGACGACATCAGGAAGTTGGTTTGTTTCCTTGTGGTTTCACCCCTCACCAAGCAGTTTTCCAAGTATATGACGATGGTCTATAAATGATCAAGTCTGGACCAAACAATCCTGTGATAGACATTATAAGCAAACGGGATACAATGACATGCAGCAGCCAAGTCTGCAAGCCTGACCAGATAGCACTTGTCTTGTCTTATGACAAGCATGGGTTCCTGAAGACCAATTGTAACCTGAATCTTTACATGAAGGCACACCTGCGACAGCTGAAATCATAAACACTTTCTGTGTTAAAGATATACAGTTAAAACATACGGTACCTGGTGGTGAACATATTGCGGCCAAAGAAAGGGTTCATTCTCAATATGGCAAAAATCTGTTAATTTCACAGTATAAATGGATTTGATTTCATGAATAATAATCCTCAGTAGAAAAGTCGTTGCAGAATAATTAAGAGCTGTCACTGTTATATCTCCTGGGTCCTTTTTCTTGAAGTGATCTTAGCGCTAATGGACATATTTAACATAGACCCTACTACTAAGATTGCTTTCTGGAATGAAACTCCGTGCTTTAAATACACTGTCATCAGGTAACAACCAAGATTTCAAATTAAGGATGAACGCTAAGTGTCACATTGGTAATGAAGAAAATATTTTAGGTGATAAGATTCAATTTCTATGTGAAAAAACATAACAGCGGGACCCCATCTAGTCTGAATAAATCCAATCTGTGTATCACACATGTGCTGTGACAGGAGATTTTGAGATCAACTGAGACAAATTATCATGTGAGGTTCGACTGTTCTGAGAACAATAACACTGTTAATTCATTTGTTGTGTTCTTGTCTTGCCCATCCATGCAGGAGAAGTCCAAGCTAGGCCAGTGAGTGAATGAGTTTTACACCACAGTTATCAATATCTTTGCCATATCACAGCGGTCGGCAACACAATGAATGACCTCGAACAGCCGAGCAGAAGAACAAGCTAGGCCTCTGAGTGAATGAGTTTTACACCAGTTATCAATATCTTTGCCATATCACTGCGGTCAGCAACACGCTGAATGGCGTAGCAGACAGTTAGCAGCATCACAGCTACATCAGCCATCTGAAACAGGATTAATGACCTTGAACAGCCATTGCAAACTATTTCCACAAGGCTACTGTCTGTCCGACACTAAATGAGCTTGGGTGCTTTTTCTGATTAAAGCTCCATATCTGTTTTAATGTACCATTGTGGCCAACAAATCCCCATTTTAGTTGTTTTTATGACAATCTTCATAATTGACCCCTGAATTTATCCCGGAACTGCACCATGACACAATGTCCTGTGTCGATCCACTTGCCCCTTTCATCAGACTAATATCATCGGTTCTATAAATCAGACAAGATCCGTGACGCCACTGATGGAATCGGTAAGCCAGATGACTTTCTGGGAATATATATCTGATTTCTTTCACCTACTTACTTATTGATATTTCCCTGCTGGAAAGCTGGAATAATCCAAAACAAAATTAGGCTTTTTGGTCGATATGAACGATTTCATATCAACAGTGTCACATGAGCAAAACGTCCATCTCCAGTAGTACACGACCAAAGATAGATCAGAATAATGCCCAGTTTACATTGTAATGTTTTCCTATCACACTTATATACATACGTGTAAATGCTGAACAGTACTTGAGATGGAAATATACAGTTTTCTTCCATATCTGAATATACCATTAAACACAAGCAAGTTAGAAGCGCATCAAACTTGACTCTCTATCAGCATAAAAAACAAGAA
Source organism: Haliotis rubra (assembly GCF_003918875.1). NCBI lineage: Eukaryota > Metazoa > Mollusca > Gastropoda > Lepetellida > Haliotidae > Haliotis > Haliotis rubra. Next base: position 298,182 of record NW_025766248.1, read on the forward strand.
TGTCATGAATTTCAATCGCCCATGATAGACTTGGCAGTGAATGTCATAATTGGTGATTTGGACTCTTGGCTTGCTGGGGGAAATCTTCTTCCTTCTGTATCAGGTAAATCCTAGTGGATAGCAACTTAAGAGGGACAATCTCTGCATGTCCCTGACACAGTCAGGCCTGAAATACTGGTCGGAGACTGGCAGTCTTTTGTAGAACTATCCAGTGTTGATCAGTAGTCTTGTTATAATTCACTCGCGTATTCGGTGAATCCAAATGTATCGTTTCATGAATTCAATTCATTATTCATCATCACTAGAATATTTACGAATACTCTTTAGAGAGTGTTTAACATGAATATCAAAGTGAGATATGCAAAATGGAATATATCTAAGCCACACAGTAGCGTTAACTTGTGTTATTTTGCCAAGGGTATATAAGTGGCATTGTCCCAATGTATTGCTCTTTATGCTTTATGGAAATCATCATTAAATGTTTCAACTTAAGCAATTACATCACATGTTTATTATTTTAATTTCTTGATATGAAAACAAAAAGTATTCATGAAAGAAATCATATAAGGTCGTTACTATATATTCCCTCTAAAAGTGAGTGACTGAGTACTTTTAGCAATATTCCAGCAATATCATGGCAGGGGACACCAGAAATGGTGTCCCTACAGAAGCCCAGAATGATGACGAACACAGGCCTTCGGTGTGATGAGCAAACGCTTTAACTATCAGGCTTCCCCCCACCCCATAATCCCATAACTGTAAAACATATCATATTCGCCTCATAGTGTATTCGTTGCAGCCCTACTGAACAGACTGACATATCGAGTAACTTCGATCTAATATTCACTTACTTTCTCTGATGAAAAGTTTTAAATTACTTCCATCTTAATCCAAAACCTTAATTGACAAATATCATAAAAACAGATGCGAGCTCATCTTGGAACTTAATTTGGACGGTGTTTGTTTCAGATGAAAATAAATCAGATGGAAATATCATAAGCTGATAGAATGATCGTCCAATTAACCCCTACATTAAGGAGTGCTTGTCTCATCAGCCGAAAATACAGTCCAGTTAAATTGAATAAAGACATTCAAAGACCATAATAATCGTCTGTTAAAATGTAATGGTCTGATCATATTAATAATTTAAAGACAGTATCAATTTCACACAAGGCTTTCCTTACAGTAAGTCGATACTGGCTACCTGGAGGATCTGTACCTGTGCAAAAAGTCATGATATCAGAGGTGGATTGGGTACATGCTTGTGGAGATCACACATAGGGTTGTGGAGATCACACATAGGGAGGTGCATCTGATACATGCCTGTAGAGATCACACATTGGGAGGTGCATCTGCATCTCATACATGCCTGTGGAGATCACACATTGGGAGGTGCATCTCATACATGCATGTGGAGATCACACATTGGGAGGTGCATCTCATACATGCATGTGGAGATCACACATTGGGAGGTGCATCTCATACATGCATGTGGAGATCACACATTGGGAGGTGCATCTCATACATGCATGTGGAGATCACACATTGGGAGGTGCATCTCATACATGCTTGTGGAGATCACACATTGGGAGAGTCACACATCATCCATGCATGTGGAGATCACACATTGGGAGGTGCATCTCATACATGCTTGTGGAGATCACACATTGGGAGGTGCATCTCATACATGCTTGTGGAGATCACACATTGGGAGGTGCATCTCATACATGCTTGTGGAGATCACACATTGGGAGGTGCATCTCATACATGCTTGTGGAGATCACACATTGGGAGGTGCATCTGATACATGCTTGTGGATTGGGAGGTGATCACACATTGGATCACACATTGGGAGGTGCATCATCCATGTATGTGGAGATCACACAGGTGCATCTCATACATGCTATGTGGAGATCACACATTGGGAGAGGTGCATCTCATCCATGCATGTGATCACACATTGGGATCTCATAGGAGGTGCATGCATGTATGTGGAGATCACACATTGGGAGGTGCATCTCATGCATGTGTGGAGATCATACATGCATGCATGTGTGGAGGTGCATCTCATACATGCCTGTGGAGATCATTGGGAGGTGCATCTCACATTGGGAGGGAGGTGCATCATGCCTGTGGAGATCACACATTGGGAGGTGCATCTCATACATGCATGTGGAGATCACACATTGGGAGGTGCATTGGGAGGTGCATCTCATACATGCATGTGGAGATCACACATTGGGAGGTGCATCTCATACATGCATGTGGAGATCACACATTGGGAGGTGCATCTCACATGCCATGCTTGTGGAGATCACACATTGGGAGGTGGAGATCACACATTGGGAGGTGCATCTCATACATGCTTGTGGAGATCACACATTGGGAGGTGCATCTGATACATGCTTGTGGAGATCACACATTGGGAGGTGCATCTCATACATGCATGTGGAGATCACACATTGGGAGGTGCATCTCATACATGCTTGTGGAGATCACACATTGGGAGGTGCATCTCATACATGCTTGTGGAGATCACACATTGGGAGGTGCATCTCATACATGCTTGTGGAGATCACACATTGGGAGGTGCATCTGATACATGCATGTGGAGATCACACATTGGGAGGTGCATCTCATCCATGCATGTGGAGATCACACATTGGGAGGTGCATCATATCATGCCTGTGGGATCACACATTGGGAGGTGCACACATGCATGCATGTGGAGATCACACATTGGGAGGTGCATCTCATACATGCCTGTGGAGATCACACATTGGGAGGTGCATCATCTCATCACACATTGGGAGGTGCATGCCTGTGGAGATCACACATTGGGAGGTGCATCTCATCCATGCAGTTGTGGAGATCACACATTGGGAGGTGCATCTCATACATCCATGCATGTGGAGATCACACATTGGGAGGTGCATCTCATACATGCCTGTGGAGATCACACATTGGGAGGTGCATCTCATCCATGCATGTGGAGATCACACATTGGGAGGTGCACCTGATACATGCCATGACATGTTTACAACATTGTCCAAGATGACAACATGGTTGTTGTACAAAGAGTATAGAGAATGAGACTGATGACTTGGCCTGCAATGGGAAACAAGTCATCATCATCAATCAAACAGCATGTTCCCACCATGAGCTTAAACAGCACATTCCCAGTGTGACTGCATGCTTCAGATACCAGCTTTATGTCCTCACAGCCTGGACAAAGAAGATCTGAGATGATAGCTATATTTCCTAATCACCCCGAACCTCTGGAACCCCTGTGTGATCATTAGGTCAATTACAGACTTTCTTCTTACTTCACTCCTTTCTGGAACCCCTAAAGAAATATCACTTTTTTATGGACTTTCTCCTTTACACCCTACTGGAACCTCTGTGTGACCATCAGGTTGGTGAAGACATCCTTCTTACATCACACCCTACTGGAACCTCTGTGTGACCATCAGGTTGGTGAAGACATCCTTCTTACATCACACCCTACTGGAACCTCTGTGTGACCATCAGGTTGGTGAAGACATGCTTCTTACATCACAACCTACTGGAACCTCTGTGTGACCATCAGGTTGGTGAAGACATCCTTCTTACATCACACCCTACTGGAACCTCTGTGTGACCATCAGGTTGGTGAAGACATCCTTCTTACATCACAACCTACTGGAACCTCTGTGTGACCATCAGGTTGGTGAAGACATCCTTCTTACATCACACCCTACTGGAACCTCTGTGTGACCATCAGGTTGGTGAAGACATGCTTCTTACATCACCCCTCTACTGGAACCTCTGTGTGAGTGAGTATGGTTTTACACCGCTTTCAGCAATATTCCAGCAACATCACGGCAAGGGGTCACCAGAAATGGGTTTCACACATTGTACCCATGTGGGGAATTGAACCCGGTCTTTGGCATGACGAGCTAACGCTTTAACCACTAGGCTACCCCACCACCCCACCTCTGTGTGACCATCAGGTTGGTGAAGACATGCTTCTTACATCACCCACTACTGGAACCCCTTGTGTGATCATTAGGAAAGAGATAGCCTTGGTCCTTAAATGATAAACCTGACCAATTTGACGGTGTTAAACTAAACAGCAAAGGCTGATATTCACTGGAGGCCTTCATGCCTTGGGATGCAGTCATCAATCTCTGGTACATGATGAGATGAATGTTAAGTCATCACCTATCGCTGTCACCGACTGAGTGATTAAACCAACCCTACCCTGTGGCGTAATGCTTCCTCACACCAAAGTCTTCCTGGGTTATGGAAACGCCATCATTAAACTCCCTTATCAACTACTTCTTTGATGATAATCCGCCTCTCAGTCTGTGAAGTGTTTTTTTCAGCTGATTTTTTCTTAAATTAGAATTTATCAGCTTCTTACAAATGTATCACCATCTTCTAACACGGCACCACATGATTCAATTCATAAGTGGCCATGCTATTTGATGTTCCTGTACACTTCTTCCCCCCAATTGTCAGTTAGTGTTGATAAAGCACTGTTATGAATGATAATGGGCTCAATTTGGATGACAAATTTACAAAGAAGCCGAGACGTGTAACTTTGATGTATTGTCTAGAGCATAATGTCTTGAGTATTGATCAGGACAAAAAGCGGAATTCTGATATTACTGTTCCTGTAATGGCTTTTCTTCTGAAACATACTTAAGTACGTAGCTTATAAGCAAGTCAGAAATAATAAGTCACCTAGAGTACTAATGTGACAAGGTAACTGGGATTCCTCACTGAATCAGCTGAAGCAGCCTTGGTGAGAATTACACTGTGATTTATCAGGCTAAAACGTCACTGGACATGATGGCCTGAAGTGCCTATTACACAGCTAAACATCTCCAAGACTGATACACAAGTGATGTTGAAACACACAAGATTGGCATCCTCTGCCATAAAAAACCACAATTGCTAAACTTTATCACGCCATAAATCTGGGTGTTAACAGATTTCAGGGCCCAGAGCCAGTCCATTCAGTCTCTGTTCACAAAAAGAACCAAATCTGAGCGACAGCATGTTAGTATGATTTACGACAGCAATTCAAACTGAAAACACGCTCAGAGGAAGTGTTGAAAAATCTTCTTCTTACAGCTCTCTAGTTGTAAAACTAAAATAATTTTGACCCACTACAGGACTGTGACATCTGTGATAAGAAAGAAGCTAACCTGATCCTGTTTGTAGGTGAGTGCAGGTTGTAAGGTTATCACAGATACAAAACACTGATGTTCACACACATGCATGCAGTCACAGACCACCACAGGCTTCCATAATGCCCCATCAAGAGGGTCCTGATGAGTGAGTGAGTGAGTTTAGTTTTACGCCGCACTCAGTAATATTCCAGCTATATGACGGCGGTCTGTAAATAATAGAGTCTGGACCAGACAATCCAGTGAGCAACAGCATGAGCATCGATCTGCGCAATTGGGAACCAATGACATGTGTCAACCAAGTCAGCAAGCCTGACCACCCGATCCCGTTAGTCGCCTCTTACGTCAAGCATGGGTTACTGAAGATCAATATTCTAACCCGGACCTTCACGGGTTGGGTCCTGGTGAGACCTGGTGTTGTACTGTAATGTTCTAATGTGCTGGCATCGTTCTGCTGTCTTTCTACTATCTTGTGTTGTACTGTGTCGTGTTCTGCTTTCATTTTACTATCTCTTGTTGTAATGTGTTGTGTTCAGCAGGTGCCCTTTCACAGTGTTGTATGTTTTGTTCTACAACTCTTTTCATTGGTTTGTATTGTAATGAGCTGTTCTGTGGTGTGTCATCATACTATGTTGTGTCTTACTGTGTTATTAAGCTCTACTTTTTATTCTTACTGTGCTGTAGTTTGGTTGTACTGCTGTATTTTTACAGGGTGGTATCGTGTTGTTCTGTGGTTTGTTGTATTGTCTTTCATTGTGCTGCATGTTTTGTTGTACTGTGTTGTATTATTTTGTTGTTAGGTGTTGTGTTGCATTAGGCTTTGTTGTACTGTGTTGTATTATTTTGTTGTACTGTGTTGTATTATTTTGTTGTACTGACTTGTTGTACTTTGTTGTATTGTGTTATGTTCCATATTGTACTATTTTTGTTGTACTTGTTACATGTGTTTTATTAAGTTGTACTGTGTTGTGTTTACAGAGTTGAGTTCTGAATCACTCGGCCAAACAATATGACAGTTGTTATTGAATCCGTACATCATCAGACCAGTCACTTAAGGTCCATTTAGGCTTCACATTGACATTTTTCTACTTCAATCCAAAATTCAATATCAATACACCAAATGCAGACAGCACCAAATTCAAAAGCAGTAAATTGTACAACACTACTACACTTCTTGTGTGGACGAAGACGACACGATGGACAAAAATAAACTGAATATTCTCGAACATGTCATGCAAAAAATTAATACATACATCCACTACAAGTGTTACCTAATAACATTCATGAGCTGAGACTGAATAATTTCTCCAAATGGGACCATCAAATAGAAGGGCCAGACTCGGCAATCCGCAGTAAGTTTGACATTTCCAATTTACTCGACAGCCATAGAAGCAGTAGGTTCTGCTAACATTGACAGTCATCGGGATCCATCACGATAATGTGGCCACAATAATGAAAAAGAATGGTTTAAAAAAAGCAAGGGAATTAAAGCTTGACACTGGGACGTATCTAAATTCAGAGAGCCACCACAACTAACATGATTGTCACATTTTCATCTGAAGCAGACGTGAGTGTAGGTTTTCTGCTGGATATATCATCCATGCTAAGTGACAAATGTTCGCCCATCACATCCAGATTTTAAAGATTTTCTTCCTCAATTCTTTTTAATCTGTGTTACAAGCTGCAGCTACTCTAGGCGGATTCCTCTTTTTATGTAAGCAACATTTCTGGCTTGTCGAAAACACTGCTAGTTGGAGAGAGGAATTACGATTCTGAAACAGTTTTTCTCACATTTCAATCCTTATTATACACACACTGAACTTGATTAGTAAAATGAGGAACAGTTAAAAAAAAAAAAAAACTGTGAGAGACAAGAGTTATATTTGCCTGGTACTTTTCTGCACTTGTATTTACAGGTCCCTTGTTTGTGAACTGTTGTAGTGATGAAGAGCTGACCCAATATCATTGAATTAAAAATCAGTGATTTAACATCACAACATACTTTCATAGTCAAAAAGGGGCGGTGGGGTAGCCTAGTGGTTTAAGCATTCACTCGTCATACTGAATACCCGGGTTCCATGCTTTACATGGGTACAATGTGTGAAGCCCATTTCTGGTGTGCCTCGCAGTGATATTCCTGGAATATTGTTAAAAGCAGCGTAAAACTAAACTCACTCACTCACTCATGGTCGAAAAGATAAAAAATAAGTCTGTAAGATTACAGATAACGTTTCCATAGGTATTTTGCATGTTTTAAACCAACACCCAAATTCAGTCTGAGAAGCTGTCAATTCATTGAGGATGGTAGCTTGAGGCTGGCAATTTAAGGCAATCGTGAAGGGAACGGTGACGTGAGTTGACGCTGCCACTACACCTGCGACTGCCAACCCTGTACACTTAGGGATAGCCTGTATTGACCAGTCGACATCCTCCTTCATTCAGCAAGGAACTACTCCTGACCAGCTCCGGAGACACACCAGACAGCTCACACTCTATCTTGCTCCAGACAGTGTGTGCCCAGGAAAGATTTACACAGATCCACTGACAATTAGATCAGATTGATCATTTCTTGTTATAAAGAAAATATTGAGTCTTTTCCTCAGCAGAAATCATCTCTTCCGATGAGGAACATTTCACGAACAGAAAGTAGATGCTGTAGACAAAGCATCATCATCTGTTATTGTTATGAGCACATCGTGGAAGTGTCCTCCAACAGACAGAGGGTGTAAGTGGGGACGGGTCACCATTGTTGTGGTCTTGATGTCGTGTTCCTCATGCCAATAACCAGCCTTGAGACAGACAGTAAAATCGAGGATACGTGTGCAGTCTACTATATGTTCAAAACAACCTATACCTGGAAAGTGCGACTGACTTTGAGGACAGAGAAAGAAATGGTTGAAAGTCTGTGCATGGTCCTCTCTGGGTACATATACCATAGTCCCAAGTCAAAAATGGTAAAACTTTGTCCCAGACTTTTATGACTAATTAAATCAACAAGGTAGTGTCAATGATTTCTGGTCCAGACTGTTATTATGTTGCAATGGTAGGTCGTTACACACAATTTGACTAAAATATACAAGTGTCTCGGGACCAAACAAACACAGTTCATTACAGCCATCAATTTGTCTAAAGTGAGAGCATTATAAATGTGGATAACTGTAAATCAGTCTACAGTTTTTGACCTAGACTGTAACGACAGATAAAATCAGGCACAATGGCATCAACAGTGTCTGTACCACCCTGCAATAGTGAAGTGACTGTACCAGCTATACTGTACAAGTAAAACACTGCTGCCAGAAGGTTCCTTGTGGTCTCCAAATACTGTAAATACTTACAGTACAACCAGAAATTATTGAGAATTAAAAGATTGTAAATTTTTTATTTTTTTCACTCATTACTCACATATTAAATGTGAATATTAGCAGAACATAACTCCAGATTCAAAGACAGGCGAACAGTTAGTATTTATCAAGTCACCATGGGCAGCAATGCAGGCTTCAACGCGGCGGGGCATACTATTGATCAAAGAAGTTAGAAAGTCGTGGTCCATGCTGTCCCAATATCGGACCACCTCTTCTTTCATTTCAGCAATATTTGTCAGATTTTTCTTATTGACACTTTCCTTCATAAGTCCCCAAACATTTTCTATTAGATTTAGGTCAGGGCTATAGCTTGGCCAATCTAATAATGTCATATTTTGGATCTGAAACCAGGCCTGTGAATGCTTTGAACGATGTTTTGGGTCGTTGTCCTGCTGGAAAATCCAAACATTTCCATAGAACACGTGTGAGCAGATGGAAGTAAATGTCCCTCGAGAATATCTGTGTACCGCTCACTGTTCATATTCCCTTCAAATACACAGAGGGGCGTTGCCCCTAACACAGATATGCCATCCCACACGTTAAATTTCGGACTGTACTTTGGGCGCTGATACAAAGGATTTTCAGTTTGTTTGGTCCAGAATTTCAGTGTATTAGGAAACTGCCACACAGAACTTTCCTCTGAGAAAATCACATTGTCCTAGTTAAAATTTCTATGCTGTAAGCACCAGTTCAACCTTCGCTCCTTTTGTTCAGGTTTCATGATCGGTGATGGAATTCCTCGACTTTTCTGCCAACCCATTGCATGCAGCTCAGTTCTAATTGTCTCCTTACAGACAGCCACAGTTCCTACTATCAATCATATCCAGCCTTAAGTTTTCTAAACTCCTTCGTTTGTTTTTAGAAACAAGAATACCATGCCGCCTCCTGTCACCGACAGTCAATTTTCTGGGCCTACCTACGCCTCCCTGGTGCTCAATGCCATATCCATTTGCAATATTTTTCAAAACACGATAAACAGTGGACAAAGGGATGCCTGTTCTACTTGAAATCACTTTAGCTGATCTGATGTCCTTGTTATAATACTCTAAAATCAACTTCCTCTTCTCTAAATCATCAATCCTGAGGATCACTGAAAATGTCGTCTGCTAGCGAATACACAAAGGGGGATAACTCTTCACAAACTAATGAAAAAGGATTAACGGAGTTGTCTCTCTTGAATGAAACCAAGCACTTGATAGCTGGTCAAGGTTGTTTATATTAGAAATCCAATTAAACATATTCCTAAATTTCTCAATAATTTCTGGTCATACTATAATAGCCAATGTTGACATCTAATCCACAGGAATTCTAAGCCACTCACCAACTAGCCAGAAACCACCTCTTCAGAATATAGAGTATCCTTTTGGTGAATGGAACATCATTTTTAATTTATATGCTATCTATTCGTTATCTTCATTTGGGAAGATTTGGGAAGAGCTGCAAAAGAAGTGCTGCTCTCTTCGAATCCTTCACAAGAATCATCCAAGGAACCCTTGAGGCATCATTCTGACATGACATACTAGTAAATATAGGATGTCAATGCCAGAGAGTAACCAGTCTCAAAACCGATTACATTGGGAATAAAACACGAAATTGTTAGCAGAATTATACAAATTGTTCGCTGAAAATCAGTGAACAATACCTGGTGTTCACTACAAGGGGATATGCATTATCTGCATGACCATGATTGAATCACTAAAGATCATAGTTAAAAATGTTCTTGTGATGGGTTCTTGAATCTAGAACGTTTGTTGTGTTGAAGCTATTTTCCAGTAGATGAGTTGTGCAAGTCTGAGAGATGATGGAATTTTTGTCCTGTTTTGCATCAGTTTGGGTTTAAAACAATAAAACTAGCCTCATCTTGATGAAAGCCATGTTCATTATGTGCTTGAGGTGCAATCGTGATCTGAAACAGTCATCCAACAAGAAGTGAACCTTGCAAGGTTTTACTTCATAACGAGATGAAACTGCCTCAAAGTGCTTCAGAGTGCGAACTTTTGGCTTGGTGATGTAATAGTGATGCCAGTGTATTAGATAAAGATGAGCCAAAATGGAACTTGCAGCTTGGCATTAAAAACATCATTCACTTTTCCATTCTTCAGGTCCTAATGGTGCTGCCATTACAACACATTTTACCATGTTCATTCAGGCAGTGGAAGAAGACATTTAGGTACATTTGGGTCATCTAGTGAATTTAGTGTAGTGGGAGCCATCTTGCTGATCTGTTACTCATCAAACCAGAAGTAGACAAACCAGCGGTTGATAGCATGAGCAGCTCGGAGCCTTAGGTGAGTTAGTGAGTTTAGCTTTACGCTGCTTTTAGCAATATTCCAGCAATTTCAAGGCATGGAACACCAGAAATGGGCTTCAACATTCTACCCATGTGGGGAATCATAACCGGGTCTTCAGCTTCAACCACTCGGCTATCCCACCGCCCCAAGCCTTTGGTGAAATAATGGTAGCAAGTCTTTATCGTGGAATCCATACAAACATGTTCAAACAATGATTTCATCACAGCGGAAGCTGAAGCATATTATTAACTGCTGCTCGATTCCCAAAGTACACAAGTGCTGAAACGAGTTTTTGCAACAAGAACTAATGTTTGTGGACAACTTGAAACTAATTTGGAGTCGGTTCTACTTTTAACTTTTGATATGTTCTAGACGCAGTATTTCGAATACAGCTAGTATGAACGGTCAGACTGACTAGAGGTTGACAGCATGAACACTTCATTCCTGAGTATCCAATGTGAAAAATGGCATTTGTTTTATGTTCCATACAAACATTTCATCGGAGAGAGAAAATGGATACATATTTGAGAGCAAAATACCCAAGTGCTGCAAACTAGTTCATGAATCAAATACTTCAAGTGTGGTCTTTAAATATTAGTTCTTAACCCGTTCTACTCTGATCTTTCTCTGAATGGAAGTATGCCTTATAAACAGCATTACTAGCATCAGTGTAGGGCCTTTCACCAATCATGTTTGGAATTCTAAGATGTTTTAATATGGTTCTCCCAGTTACACCATTATCATAGTCTACTGTTTTGGTCAACTATTACTTTATTTTTCTGTGGAGTAGTCTAATGGTTAAAAGGTTAGCTCATCAAATCAGGGGCGGTGGGGTAGCCTAGTGGTTAAACATTGGCTCGTCACGCCGAAGACCCAGGTTCGAATCCCCACATGGGCACAATGTGTGAAGCCCATTTCTGGTGTCCCCCGCCGTGATGTTGCTGGAATATTGCTAAAAGCGGCGTAAAACCAAACTCAGTCAGTCAGTCAGTCATCAAATCAAACTGCCATTTTCTATTCCCCACACAGGCACAATGAGTGAAGACGTTTCTTGTGTCCCCTGCCGTGATATTGCTGGAATATCGCTAAAAGAAGCATAAAACAATATTCACACTTGTGATCATGAAATCAGAGAAAAAGTATCTGATAATGTTTTCACTTTGGAACAATTGTTCCTTGTTCTGATTGCTACGGAGTCACCAAACAGTGCCTGATATTGTTTCAGTCTGGATGATTCATCACTGTTCCTGTAATCATGAAGTTACTGAAATGGTGTCTGAGAGTGTTGACACTGTTCCTTGCCTTTCTGATCATGAAGTCATAACAATAGCATCTCACTGTATTTCAACTTTGAACCACAGTACCTAATGAGAGGAAGAAAGCATCTGTCGAAGAAATCGTACCTCTTGCACGGAGCTGACCAAAAAAATGTGAAGACGATCCTACCTATAATATTCATTGACATTTACATTATTATGTCATTTTTCATATTCTACATAAAAAAAATCCCACTTTTTCTATCTGTGACATGGTAACAGTCTGACAAGTGATGAATGTATTTCCTCAGAATCGATCAAATTCATGCCCATTACTACAATCATCTGTGTGTTTTTTCTAAGTCAGCCTCCAAATAATCTTAGAATTCTTTATCTGGACTGCGCCATCTTCATAATACACTCTGCCACGATCACCATTCACTTCAAGTGCAGTTTTTATTCCAACGGGGAATTCAGAAATCAGACAGTTGCATTTTTTCCCCAAGACAATAAAGAAGCAAATGAGAAACTTGACACTTGACTTTTTGTGTGCACCAATATTATCTACTTATTTAAATTACAGCAAGTTTAGGAGGACTGCCAAGACTCTTAAAAAACTACCTTCAGGAGGTGTATTTACATGACATTTCGATAATGTGTTTGTCAAGTCTTATTTAATGCTGCAATAACATGCAGCGTTCAATACGCTGTTGATGTTACCAGGAAACCATATTTAATCAAGCACCTGTTGGCAGATTCTCCTCATTTCTTATGGACATCGCTAAACAGACATGTTTCCTTAGTTCTTCTCTAGAAATATGCTGCACAAAAAAGTTAAGGACCAGAATATGTTGAAGGTTATTTTTTGTTGTGAAGAAGGAAGATACTTCGAGAAAAAATTCCCAAAATATTCCTGATCCTAAACTTTTGGGGGTTTGTTTTATGACTAATATTACTGATATGATGACATATGGGTGTTGGTAAAATGTGTGGCTGTTTGTATCAGCTTGAGTGAGTGAGTTTAGTTTTACACCGCTTTTAGCAATACTACAGCAAAATCACAGCAGGGGAAACCAGAAATGGGCTTCACACATTGTACCCATGTGGGGAATCAAACCCAGGTCTTCAGCATGACAAGCGAACGCTTTAACCACTAGGCTACCCCACTGCCCCTTGTATCAGCTTGAACTACAGCCAGTTCTACAGTGGGTTCCACTGATATACCACAGTTTAACATGGACATCCCACTCAGCCACTGTATTCTGTCTCCAAGTCAATAACTACTTGTTTTATCATCTTAATGCCTTGCAACAGGCAAGTTTCAACAAATACCATCTTTAATGTCAGCCTTGGTCTGAACCACGGGCCTTGTGCTCTCCAGGCAGCTCAATCAACGAGACTACATTGATGGTTAAAACAAAATTTACCTAACGGGAGGTTGCGTTAAACAGGAATTCCTTTCTTTCTGAATATTCGTAACAAAGTCATAACATATTATTATAATAATTCACATTCACTTGTCAAAAAGTAAACATAGCCCTACTTGAAATTCGACGCAAGTAATCTTTGTGAAAATTATACATAAATATCTGCTCTTTGTAAACATGTAAAAACTTTTCTTGTCTCTCTATGGTGCCTTCCCAATATTAAAAAAACATGTTTTTAATCTCTATTCAGCCACGCCTAAAAGCCAAAAAAGCAATTATGAGGTTAGCATATTCCTGTGCTTTTTTATCCAATATCTTTACCATAATTGGGTTGTTTGCTACAAAACGTATCTGTAATTAAATCTATTTCTAACAACATACAAATTGGGCAGAGATGATAGCATTAATCACCTTTAAGAAGATTATTCAATCAAAATCGTGATCGGTACTGATGTCAAATTAAGTACGTTTCCTTGTCAAACCCTTGTTCTGACCTGAAGAGCACCAATCTCAGCTTTCCGAAATAGGTTTGTTTCAGGAGGTGATTGATGTCGCATGTCTGGCCTCGTCTTGTACATATCATTCTCATTTGTCACTCACTCGCTCCTGTTCATTTCACTACTGATCCAGAGAAGGGGAGCCAAAAATGAAAATGCCGACATATTTGATAATTGGCATTCCAGGTGATCATCTCATGACTTGCAAATCGTCTGCTAATGAATCAATTTCTCGGTGGAGCGCAGTAATCAAGCTGAGATTTATCTTTATTTGATTATGCCATGGACGGGCAGAAGCATTCATCATCTGAAATAACGTCCTTGTGTTAACCTGTTACTCCATCGATGGCCATTCATATTGTTCTCGCCTAGGAATTATGTAAGATATATTGACGCTCAACAAAAACATTACTAAGCTGCATCAACTTAGAGATTCATGAGTTGCAAATCCCGGAGATAATATTCCCTTGGCTGTTGTAGCCGAAAGATGAATTCCATACTCAATGAACATGATCCGTCTTCATTATGATATTCCTCAACGAACAATTTATTACACATGCCAAAGTGACTTGTTGTTGAACTATCTGACACAACATGGGCGAGGTAGCATTGGGAGACGTTAGGAGTCTGCGTAGGAATTGTGTGGAACTGACTGATACAACATGGGCTAGGTAACAATGGTAGTATACAACAGTCTTTGTATGGAATTCTGTTTCACTGGATGACAAAATATGGACTTCACAAAGGGAGTATTTATGAGTCTTGGAGTTGAATTCTGTTGACTTACAAAACATGGACGTATTCAACAGTCTTTGTATCAAATTGTGTTGAACCAATGGACAAAACATGGAATGGTAACAGAGGTTGTTTTCAAGAATATTTCAGTTGAATTATGTTGAATGGCTGACAAAACATGTACTTATTCAAGAGTCCTTTGAAGAATTCTGTCAAACTGACTGACAAAACATGAACTTAGTAAAGGTACTATTCACAGACATTGTGTTGAACTGAGTTGAACCAACTGACAAAGCAGATCAGATAGGTTACTCCCATCACAGACATTAAACCATATTTATTCAACCACAGCAGGACAAATGAGAGGAATTGCCAAGTTCTACTCTATGTTGGCACCAGTATCCCTCTCTGAGGTGAGCGGATGGCATGATATACCACAGTCCACGTCTGTGAAATCTCCAATCACAGTTCCACTTGAGATTGTTGTACTGATTTGGGCAGCCTTACCTGAACTTGATGCTGTGAATCTTTTTGACTCCATAGCTCCATACGCCTCCCATCTTCTTCTCAATGAGTCCTCCCAGGATGTGCTCCCACAGGTAGATGCCTGCAAAACAAATACGCGGCATTAGTCACAACCACTGGGTGCAGTTGGATCTCATGTCAAAGTATGAAACAAGTCATTAGTCACAACCACTGGGTGCAGTTGGATCTCATGTCAAAGTATGAAACAAGTCATTAGTCACAACCACTGGGTGCAGTTGGATCTCATGTCAAAGTATGAAACAAGTCATTAGTCACAACCACTGGGTGCAGTTGGATCTCATGTCAAAGTATGAAACAAGTCATTAGTCACAACCACTGGGTGCAGTTGGATCTCATGTCAAAGTATGAAACAAGTCATTAGTCACAACCACTGGGTGCAGTTGGATCTCATGTCAAAGTATATTAGTCACAACCACTGGGTGCAGTTGGATCTCATGTCAAAGTATGAAACAAGTCATTAGTCACAACCACTGGGTGCAGTTGGATCTCATGTCAAAGTATGAAACAAGTCATTAGTCACAACCACTGGGTGCAGTTGGATCTCAATGTCATGGATCTCATGTCAAAGTATGAAACAAGTCATTAGTCACAACCACTGGGTGCAGTTGGATCTCATGTCAAAGTATGAAACAAGTCATTAGTCACAACCACTGGGTGCAGTTGGATCTCATGTCAAAGTATGAAACAAGTCATTAGTCACAACCACTGGGTGCAGTTGGATCTCATGTCAAAGTATGAAACAAGTCATTAGTCACAACCACTGGGTGCAGTTGGATCTCATGTCAAAGTAGTCCCACAAACAACTGGGTGCAACCACTGGGTGCAGTTGGATCTCATGTCAAAGTATGAAACAAGTCATTAGTCACAACCACTGGGTGCAGTTGGATCTCATGTCAAAGTATGAAACAAGACGTAAGTCACAACCACTGGGTGCAGTTGGATCTCATGTCAAAGTATGAAACAAGTCATTAGTCACAACCACTGGGTGCAGTTGGATCTCATGTCAAAGTATGAAACAAGACGTAAGTCACAACCACTGGGTGCAGTTGGATCTCATGTCAAAGTATGAAACAAGTCATTAGTCACAACCACTGGGTGCAGTTGGATCACAACCACTGGGTGCAGTTGCATCTCATGTCAAAGTATGAAACAAGACGTAAGTCACAACCACTTGGTGCAGTTGGATCTCATGTCAAAGTATGAAACAAGTCCTAAGTCACAACTACTGGGTCCAGCTGGAGCCACAATCAAGACGTGAAAGCATCCCAAGTCAAAACCACTGGATCAAATACTGACAATAAAGGAGTTCTAACACAAAACGACTGGATCAAGATGGATCCACAATCAAGCCATGAAAACGATTCCTGGGTCACAACTAATGGTTCCAGTGGATCCACATTCAATGGATCATGTTGGATCCATAACCCAGCCATGAAAGGTGTCCTAAGTCACAACTAATGGAATCCCACAGGACCTAACAACATCATAATATCAACTTTAATTCTTGTTGATACTTTGATTTGAAAGATGAGTTGTAAGAAAGTCAGGGTTCAACTAAATCCATTGTGTTGTATCAGTTTACTAATACATGTAAGCATCACAAGAATATTGGCTGGTATAGATGTAGTAGGGTATCAATATAATCAACTACCCCTCCAGCCATGCTGTCTACAGAGTGCAAGGGGAGGTAAATGAGATCATAATCACCATGCTGTTCTATAGCACATCCCCATGTTAAAGGCACAATGTCACACATTTACGACAATAGTTTGGTTTATATTATACATACTAGGATATATGCAATCACTTAGTTTCCTATTGACACATTAAAAGACTTATTATCCTTTACGACTTGCCGGAAATCGATAATTGAAACTTTGAGGCAAACAGCTTCCAAACAGAGAACACTTGCCATATATGAAATGTAAACAATTGTTTCCCGAACTGGTTTCAATCACAAGTTGTGCGTAGGATATTCGTAAAGAGCGCTCAAAGGGACCTAACTCTATGGGGTTTGTTTGAAATAATGTTTGGTCGGTAGAGGGAGCGAGAGTGCAATATTGCATT
Source organism: Haliotis rubra (assembly GCF_003918875.1). Classification (NCBI taxonomy): domain Eukaryota; kingdom Metazoa; phylum Mollusca; class Gastropoda; order Lepetellida; family Haliotidae; genus Haliotis; species Haliotis rubra. Next base: position 315,540 of record NW_025766248.1, read on the forward strand.
AATTCATTTGAACTTAATAATAAATAAATAATTTTTAAATTGAATAAAATATATGGTAGCTTCCCTTGGGGCTGATAGTATTACTGAGAGAAATGCATTATTTATTTTTAGAGAAGTGTGAATCACACACTCACTACATGTTGAATTTTGTTCTACTTGAATATTGTAAAATTGGTATATTGCATTTCTTCCCCTCCTACCACAAGCTGCATTGTGTCCCTTAGATCTAACATCAGATAATCATGAAAACATTCATCATTAGACATAAAATCTGACAAAGAAACAGAAAGAAAAGAAAAGTTGCTTTTATGAAACACATTGTCTTTAATCTCGTCAAGCAGAAAAACAGAACAAATTGCATTTATCTCTGTAGAGACGTTCACATTAATGTTGGATTTCAAATTCAATTTAACATACATAGATGATCAATCAGATATTTGAAAACGAATACGAAGAGAGATTTCTTATAAAAGAGATAGAACAAAACGTTTTTGATCATTTCGAAAGTTGATTCCTTCAAATAATCCAGATTCATCATGTCTTAGAAGTTGACAATGCTCATTGAAAACCTAGGCAAATCTTCATGCCATGGGTAGTATTATAAGAGAGATGTTTCATGTAATGAATAAAAAGCGTCCTGGATGCCTGCTACATTGTGCTCAACTATCTTTGATCTTAAATCGGTGGTATTCTCACAGATATTGCATCACACAAAGGAGACTGAGGGCACAATCATTTTAAGATCATTATTGTCCTTCCATGTCCGAGCCATCAAAGAAAAGACAGAGCCAATCAAAGAAGAATTATAACATATTCTTTTAATTAGGAAGCATTCACTCCAGGGAGAGCCTATAAATAGAGCTGTTCAAGACACAGTCTTCAACACCGTGCTGTAAATTCACAAGGAAATAACGCCAGTCAAAGAAAGTCAAACAGAGATCTTTGAAGGATGCAATCAAATAAGAAGAGAGTAGCGACAAATTTAGCTGACTTTTCAGCGAATGATTTGGAGCTGACAGTGACATGACTCTGCACTTGATTTAGCTCCAGTCTCTCTGGACTCGGGGAAAGAAACAGGAAGAAGTAATGAGGCTATTAACACTCACCACTTTGATCAAATATTAGGCGTACTTTGAATCTAATGGATAGGTGAAGTGTTTCAGCACGTCACGCCACTCTTATGCAATAAACAGTTACGAACGGAGCCACAATTGATCCAGCATCCCATAAACTGACCCATAACTGCTCACCTCAAAAGACATGGTGTCTAATAGACCCCCTTCTATTGACTGCCTATCACCAAATACATTCATCCTGAAAATGTCCTACAGTAATAAGGTCAGGAGAATAAAGAAGCGTGGATTCTCCAGTCTCCATATACTGCATTATCTTCTTCCCCACACTCTGTCTCTATCTACTGCATCACCTATTGCCCCACCACCTGTCTCCATGTACTGCATCCTCTATTGCCCCACCACCTGTCTCCATGTACTGCATCCTCTATTGCCCCACCCCTGTCTCCATGTACTGTATCCTCTATTGCCCCACCGCCTGTCTCCATGTACCATCCTCTATTGCCCCACTGCCTGTCTCCCTGTCTCCATGTACTGCATCCTCTATTGCCCCACCACCTGTCTCCATGTACTGCATCCTCTATTGCCCCACCACCTGTCTCCATGTACTGTATCCTCTATTGCCCCACCGCCTGTCTCCATGTACTGCATCCTCTATTGCCCCACTGCCTGTCTCCATGTACTGCATCCTCTATTGCCCCACCGCCTGTCTCCATGTACTGTATCCTCTATTGCCCCACCGCCTGTCTCCATGTACTGCATCCTCTATTGCCCCACCACCTGTCTCCTGTACTCCATCCTCTATTGCCCCACTGCCTGTCTCCATGTACTGCATCCTCTATTGCCCCACCGCCTGTCTCCATGTACTGCATCCTCTATTGCCCCACCCCCTGTCTCCATGTACTGCATCCTCTATTGCCCCACCACCTGTCTCCATGTACTGCATCCTCTATTGCCCCACTGCCTGTCTCCATGTACTGCATCCTCTATTGCCCCACCGCCTGTCTCCATGTACTGTATCCTCTATTGCCCCACCACCTGTCTCCATGTACTGTATCCTCTATTGCCCCATCGCCTGTCTCCATGTATTGCATCCTCTATTGTCCCCACCACCTGTCTCCATGTATTGCATCCTCTATTTCCCCACCACCTGTCTCCATGTACTGCATCCTCTATTGCCCCACCACCTGTCTCCATCCTCTATTGCCCCACCACCTGTCTCCATGTACTGCATCCTCTATTGCCCACCACCTGTCTCCATGTACTGCATCCTCTATTGCCCCACCGCCTGTCTCCATGTACTGCATCCTCTATTGCCCCACCACCTGTCTCCATGTACTGCATTGTCTATTGCCCCACCGCCTGTCTCCATGTCAACATATTCTGAATCCCCTATTCTGTCACAGTTGTTGGCTTGGAGCCTAATCTGGATGTTGACATGGAATTAGGAACATTATTATCACATTTATGCCACAGTAGTCTGTGTAATAATGCCAGCAGGCCATTTACTGTCTTTGCTCTACATCACTGTTGTTTTATTTGCCCTCAAATCAATAGCCAGAGACTGGGACTCCCAAGGCAGCAGCGACATGCATCCTTCCAAGTATGAGACATTCAGCTCACAAATGTAGCATGTCTTAAAAATACAGCTATAAAAATACATGCTGTTAGACTCTGGAGATAAGTCTGCATGATTTATGACATTCCAGTACATTTTAATTCTACTACAATGGTTTGTTTGTATCTCAAGACAATTCTGTATAAACTAAAGCATACATGTCACTGTCTCTTCCATGCTTCCCTTGTGTGTCATGGCTTCTAAGTTCCAACATTCCTCGGTCACTGATGACAGAGGGGCAGTCAGGTAGCCTAGTGGCGAAAGCGTTTGCTTGTCATACCAAAGACTCAGGTTCAATTCCCCACATGGATACAATGTGTGAAGCCCATTTCTGTCGTCCCCTGAAGTAGTATTGCTGGAGTATTAGTAAAGTGGTGTAAAACCACACCCACCCACTTACGATAGATATTTAATTTGAATTGTAACACTTGAACACTACTCAAGAGACTTGTTAAATATATCTCTTCTAGAAGCTTATCAAAATCCCCTAGAAAACAGCAGCTGGTCTGAAGCAAACAGACTGGTCACATTACTTGCTTCCAGGACACGTAAGCATCATGTTAACATCGACAAGATTAAGGTATCTCTGGCTCGCCAACCAATTACCTTCAGTTTTAGAATTTGGAATGTTAAAGATGAATGTTTCAATCTTTGTCCTTGATGTCTCAATACCAACATCTGCCTAACTCACGGTCTCCATTAACACCAGGAATAAACAGTGGTTACCAAGGCACTGCAATGTAATAACTTGAATGACTTGTAAGTTATGGACCGTCATGTACTTTTTCAGGTCATGACAGGAAATAAGACCTGATACTTGTCCAGGAAAGACATCAAAGAAAAATATTGTGCTTGTTTGGCAAGTAAGGCCACCTCCACAGCGATGACACAATCAACAAGACCATCCTAATCTAGTGATGACACAGCAAACCAGACCATGCTTGTCAAGTGATGACAAACATACATGGCAATACTTGGCAAGTGATGTCAAACAAGACAATACTTGGCAAAGTGATGTCAAACAAGACAAAACTTGGCAAAGTGATGCCAAACAAGACAATACTTGGCAAGTGATGTCAAACAAGACAATACTTGGCAAAGTGATGCCAAACAAGACAATACTTGGCAAGTGATGTCAAACAAGACAATACTTGGCAAAGTGATGCCAAACAAGACAATACTTGGCAAAGAGATGCCAAACAAGACAATGCTTGGCAAGAGATGCCAAACAAGACAATATTTAGCAAGTGATGACAAGTAAGACAATATTTAGCAAGTGATGCCAAACAAGACAATATTTAGCAAGTGATGCCAAACAAGACAATGCTTAACAAAGTGATGCCAAACAAGATCATGCTGGTCAAGTGATGACACAGCAAACAAGATCATACTGGTCAAGCGATGACAGGGCAAGCAAGATCATGGTTGTCAAGTGATGACAGGGCAAACAAGATCATGCTTGTCAAGCGATGACAGGGCAAACAAGATCATGCTTGTCAAGCGATGACACAGCAAACAAGATCGATGACACAGCAAACAAGTTGTCAAGCGATGACACAGCAAACAAGATCATGCTTGTCAGCGATGACACAGCAAACAAGATCATACTGGTCAATGAGCAGATGACATGCTTGTCAAGGGGCAAACAAGATCATGCTGGTACTGATGACACAGCGATGACAGGGCAGTGATGACAAGCAAACAAGATCATACTGGTCAAGTGATGACACAGCAAACAAGATCATGCTTGTCAAGAGATGACACAGCAAACAAGATCATGCTTGTCAAGCGATGACAAGATCACAGACACAGCAAACAAGATCATGCTTGTCAAGTGATGACACAGCAAACAAGATCATGCTTGTCAGCGATGACACAGCAAACAAGATCATGCTTGTCAAGCGATGACACAGCAACAAGATCATGGTTGTCAGCGATGACACAGCAAACAAGATCATGCTGGTCAAGTGATGACACAGCAAACAAGATCATGCTTGTCAAGCGATGACAGGGCAAACAAGATCATGGTTGTCAAACAAGCGATGACAGGGCAAACAAGATCATGCTTGTCAAGCGATGACACAGCAAACAAGATCATGGTTGCAAACAAGAAGCGATGACACAGCAAACAAGATCATGCTTGTCAAGCGATGACACAGCAAACAAGATCATGCTTGTCAAGCGATGACACAGCAAACAAGATCATGCTTGTCAAGCGATGACACAGCAAACAAGATCATGCTGGTCAAGTGATGACACAGCAAACAAGATCATACTGGTCAAGCGATGACAGGGCAAACAAGATCATACTGGTCAAGTGATGACACAGCAAACAAGATCATACTGGTCAAGCGATGACAGGGCAAACAAGATCATGCTTGTCAAGCGATGACACAGCAAACAAGATCATGGTTGTCAAGCGATGACACAGCAAACAAGATCATGGTTGTCAAGCGATGACAGGGCAAACAAGATCATGCTTGTCAAGCGATGACACAGCAAACAAGATCATGCTTGTCAAGTGATGACACAGCAAACAAGATCATGGTTGTCAAGCGATGACACAGCAAACAAGATCATGCTGGTCAAGTGATGACACAGCAAACAAGATCATGCTTGTCAAGCGATGACAGGGCAAACAAGATCATGCTTGTTGATGACACAGCAAACAAGATCATACTTGATGACACAGCAAACAAGATCATGGTTGTCAAGCGATGACAGGGCAAACAAGATCATGCTTGTCAAGCGATGACACAGCAAACAAGATCATGCTTGTCAAGTGATGACACAGCAAACAAGATCATGCTTGTCAAGCGATGACACAGCAAACAAGATCATGCTTGTCAAGCGATGACACAGCAAACAAGATCATGGTTGTCAAGCGATGACACAGCAAACAAGACGTTGCTTGTCAAGCTATGGCAAGGGCAATGAAACTAACACAGTTCTCTTCGTAATTCGCAACCAAACAAAGCCATCATTTGAAGGGTTTAAACCCTAAAGCATGTTCTTGCACAAATTATGTCCCTGATGGGTTTATATCTCATTCGACTGTAGAATGTCAAATACCATCTGACAAGGTCTTCGATCATGCTGAGCCTTTGCGAGTACACATTTTACACTTAAATGGATCTTTTCTCTCCTATGCTGAAAATATGAATCATTTCCAGCTGCTGTTTAGATAACCTTGGGAGCTTGCTGTTAGTCCACATATGGAAGAATCACTTGCATTGATGCCCAGTTTCGTTGCATGAGTAGTTACAGTTTTGATGAATCAAGTTGATCTAATTCGGTTTTCACAGAAGACAGTACTTGTAAAGTCATTCTCAGAGGCTTTTCTTTATCACAGGCTCAAGATGTGCTTCTATCCAAAAGGGAGCTTTAAAGAATTATGTTGCCATGGTAATGAGCAGATGCCATCTGCCCAAGCCTGCCCCACCTAGAGTGAAGAATACGGAATCAGAAAGGGATTACTTCAAGTGCTGCTGTATTGAATCCTGATCAAATCTGGCCTTAGTCACACGTAAAAGTGGGCTTAAGGTTCCGAAGCTCACCTGGTAAAAAGTGGTCAAAAAACTCAGAAACCGTGACTAGTCACACAAAAGTTATCTAAGTATTAATACTGCGATTGATTGAGCGAAATCTTTTTCAATCATCATTCTGTTAAAAACTAAATGCATGTTATTTTCTTTCTTTCCTTTGTGAATGTTTTCATGTTAAGTTTAATTTCAGCTTGGTGGGACTAATTCAGATGCATGTTTCTGGGTGAGTGAGCTTTAAACCCACACTTATTTAACACTATCAATACTATAGAGGTTGTGGGGTAGGTGACACAAAAGGTCTTTCCTGCATTTTCCCTTTGAGGAATAGAACCAGGGTGTTTATTGTCTTGTGGAAATGCCTTAACTACTGGGGTACCAAACGATGTCTGTCATAGCATTACAGATCTGTTATGTCAAGCACTCTTCTGATGTCCTGTACATATTGGTAGGTTGGTTGGTTTGTTGCTTAACGCCGCACTCAGCAATATTCCAGCTATATGGCGGCGGTCTGTAAATAATTGAATCTGGACCAGACAATTCAGTGATCAACAGCATGAACATCGATCTACACGATTGGGATACAATGACATGTGTCAACCAAGTCAGCGAGCCTGACCACCCGATCCTGTTAGTTGCCTCTTACGACAAGCATGGGTTGCTGAAGACCGATTCTAACCCGGATCTTCACAGGTAGTGTACGTATTTTGCTTAGTTGGATTCCAGTCTACATGTTGGTCCTGGTTATGCAACAAAAAACAGACGCACAGTGGATTACCACAAATCAAATCATATCATCTATAGTTTCCTTTCACTAAACATAGAATATTACAGATTTATTATATATATGTTGACTAGACAAAGATGTACAGCTTGTATAGGATAGAATATTACAGATTTATTATATATATGTTGACTAGACAAAGATGTACAGCTTGTATAGGATAGACAATAACAGATTTATAACATGAAACATAAAAAGATCTAGCCCATGTTCAACAAGAATCGTTCCATCGCTCTCTTCCACAACTTGCTCCTGGGAACTATTATTTCCAAATCCATAAATCATAAGTTGCCAATACCAAAAACCTTTTAAGCAAAACCTACGATGAGTGCTTACAGAGCTGTGATAAGTGTATAGTTCTCTTATTGACCTCAACTCATCAGACCCAAACACAGCGGCAATACCAAACACGGAAACACATCAGCACCTCAACTCCGCGTTAATGCATCTAAATACAGTCTCTTACTCATAACACTGATGACACCTTCCTCCATACATATCTCACTGTTACCCAACGCTGGTTTCAGAACGTCCGTCCAATCAGGAAATGTATACCATGTTGATCCTTTGCTTTAAAACCTCCGACAAATATTGATGCACAATGCGCAAGCACTAGATTCCCAAACTGTCGGTAATTGTCTCCGCTTCATCCAATATCTTGTAGACCATTTCTCTGTGGTGACACTACTGTAACGATTAAAAGTTGTTTGCGTTTTACTTATGGTCAGACCGGCTACTGGAAGCCGGTGCTAGTGTAAACATACAGATTTGTCTTACTTCTTCATTACTGGAAGCTGGTGTATGATACTGTGGAATCAATGTCTGAATCCTGCCGCTGAACTCTTGAGCATGGCTGACGATTGACACAGCAAATAAACATGGCTATGTAACTCACAAAATACATTTTTCTCAAGAGCCACATTTTTAACACATTACTTGAAGCCTTGAATATTTTAGTGCATGACAAAATTCAATTTGTAAAGTGGTAAGGAGGTTTTGTAAGCTGCCCTTTTAACACAAATTAATCAATCAGAATTCTTTCATTCAGGACATTTCTTTTCAAAACTGGTGATAAAATGTCAAGAAGGTTCATTCTTGATCAGTCTTGCAAGTAGAGTGTCACACTTCCTTTTAAAACACTCTACAAGACTAATTTGACATCCAGCCACAAAATGAAATCTTAATGAGGCATCAGGGGAAAAAAGCGGCAAAGCAATAATCATAGAAAATCTTGAATAAAAGAAACATTTGCACAAACTGGATAATATTAGTCAGTATGTGTAATGAAACACTACCAATTTTTGACAATACCAGCAGTTCATGAAAAGTTGAATGAATCCTGCCCTTCTTGTCACAAAAGCATGCCAAGGCAAGGCAAGTGTTCACCTGACTGCATATGCTTAAATTATCCAAAACAGGAACCTGTCCTACACACTGTAAGCTTAATATGACACTTGTGATTCTGATCAAATTCTCAGCAGTCTTTGTTTTCCTGTAATGGAAAGATTGAGTGAAAGGATCTTGACTTCACTGTTGTATCTTCAAGAGTGAGTTGCAGCTGGGGTTGACGCAACTTGTAACAATAGACACCAGAAATGGGCTTCACACATTGTACCCATGTGGGGAATCAAACATGGACCCTAAATGCTTTAACCATTTGTTCCCCCACCACCTCTGTATCTTCAAGACAAAAATGGGGTAAAAATGCACTGCTGGAATCAAACCCAGATCTTCTGTATGACACATTAACCAATGAACCACCTCAACATTTCCTTAACTGATGCTTGTTTCACCTTCTTGCAATTATTTTCAGATTATCAAATAAATGTCACCATATACATGATGTTGGCTACTGAGTCTCCTTACAGAATGAATTCTACACTGTATTATTCAACAGTAGAAATAGAGCTGACGGTTAGAGATCCAGACTAGGAATGGGAATGGCTCATTTCATGTGAACTTATCATACATATGTGCAGTCATAGGCTTTTCCTGATTGTAATGGCCCCAGGGAAGTAAAAGGAATTAATCCAAATCAGTTAAGGCGAAGAAAATGTTGTTGGCTCAAAAGGTCAGTAGGTGAACACGACCCTTTCTGCCCCGAAGCAACCTCGAAATCTGACAAATTGTCACTTGATGACCAGGCTTGAGAAATCAGTGGCGAAAGCTAATAACAAGATCAAAGGAGATGGAAGCCATTGGGTCCTCCAACTCGAGTCCTTGGCCCTAAAAACTGACCAACTTGGCATCAATAAGTCACGATGCAGTTAGAGTAGTTCCCTCCCTGCCTCCGCAGGCAAATTACCTTCCTGCAGGAACCAGGGTGCTTGCCACAAATGGCAAAGGTTATGTAAAACACCCAGGTAGAAATGAGTGAAGATTCATCTCCTGGCTCTGAAGAATCAAAAGCGAGGTCAATTTCGCAACCATTAACTACAAACTTTGCCAGATGCCACACAAACCATAGTTGTTCATCCATTAGAAGTAATGCAGGTCTGTGATGAGGGAGGAGGGAAGTGGAATTCTTCAACAACAAAGTCTCAATGGGCATGTGGGTACATGGACAAATGGGACAAAGGTCCCGAATTAATGACTCGAGGGGGCAGTGGGTAGCCTTGTGGTTAAAGCGTTCCCATATCAGGGCGAAGACCCATGTTCCATTCCCGCATGGGTACAACGTGTGAAGCCCATTTCTGGTGTCCCCTGCCACAATATTGCTGGAATATTGCTAAAAGCAGCGTAAAACTAAAACTCACGCACCCACTAATTACTCCTGAAGGTGGGAACTGTAATAGCTACTTTGTGAAAAGGTGGTCACATAAAAACATCAGTTATTATACCATTGTTATTTCTGGATCAATCTGGCCTTCGTGAAGTGTGCAAGAACCCCACAACATTTGAAACTGAAATTGGAGTGGGACAGAATCTGAGTGTAGGGTGGAAATAGCACTAGTGGAAGTAATGACAGGAAATTGTGATATTTGCGTACAAGAAGATACCTGTGTGGAAGGTAATGTTCTGCCGTGGCGGTTCAACCTCCCACAGGGCAGAGCAGAGCAACACTGAAATAAGATCAGTTGAAAACAAACACTCCAATAACTGCAGCTGAGTCACCACTGAACTCAGACTATTGGTTACAAAGATGGCATTGGTATTTCAACACGAGTTCCTGGAAGACGACTGATCGTAAGAAGAAACCGTCTGCAACACACACCTGCAAGTTTGCTTGAGTGAGTTAGTTTGGTTTTACGCCGCTTTTAGCAATATTCCAGCAATATCACGGCAGGGGACACCAGAAATGGGCTTCACACACTGTACCCATGTGGGGAATTCAACCCGGATCTTCAGCCTGACAAGCCAATGCTTGAACCACTAGGCTGTCCCACTGCCCCCAGTTTGCTTGAGGTGTGAGTGAGTGAGTATGCTTTTATGCCACTTTTAGCAATATTCTAGGAACACCAAGCAGGGGACACCAGAAATGGGTTTCACACATTGTATCCATGTGAGGAATCAAACCCAGGTTTTCGGTGTGACGAGTGAACACTTCAACGACTAGGCTACCCCACCCCAACCCCCAGCCCCCTCTAGAGGAATGATGACACACATGTATAGCAGTGCTTATTGTAGGCTCACTGTTGACTGGGGAGGCGCCTCAAGTCACTCTTGAACTAAGTGTAGGTGTGGGTGTCACATGTGTGATTTAACACCTCACCTAGCAATACTCCAGCTGCTTGTTAGTTGCCTGTAAAAAGTTATGTCTGGACCAGTCGAGAATGATATTGTGAACACACAACAATCCACAACCAAGTCACAGAACCTGACCACCTTATCCAATAAGAAGCCTCAGACAACCGCCATTGGTCACGGGCAACATATTCTCAACAGGAATCCCTCTAATGTATAGATTAGCGCTTCTCTGAGCATCTGTCAACCAAAGGAGAATATCAGTTACGTTAAAGGCATGATTTCCAGCAAGATCTGTTGAGTTGAATAATGACCTGGCCAACCAATGGAGACCTCAGAAATCCCAACCTCATGGTCGGTTGGTTGGTTGTTTAATGCTGCACTCAGCAATATCCCAGCTATATGGCGGCGGTCTGTAAATAATCAACTCTGGACCAGAGAATCCAGAGATCAGCATCATGAGCATCTATCTATGCAATTGGGATACAATGACATGTGTCAACCAAGTCAGCAAGCCTGACCACCTAATCCCATTAGTCGCCTCTTATGACAAGCATGGGTTACTGAATACAAATTCTAACCCGGATCTTCACAGGTTCACCACCTTATGGAACACAGAGGCCACCTAATTCACATGAAGACATCTCTACATCAGACACTATTGTCAGTAGATGTGTCACAGAGCAAATAACAGAAACTTGATGATCTTGAATGATATCATAAGTCAACTTCACAGTTCATTCCGAAGAAACTATTTGTTAACTGTGTTTCTGGAGATGACTTGGAGTACCACGGAAGATGGAGATGCAATGATACTGTCCCAGCATCCTTGGACCTTCACAAATCTTTTTGTCCCCTGGAGATATTCTGAAGATAGCAGGCAGTGAAGGAATTATGACACTGTCAATCTCAAGTGGAAGGATTGCATGTTAAACTACACTTCTGCCCAGCACTCCATGACACAGGCCTCATGTCGTGCTGTTAGTCGGGTCAAGACTGCCGTCTAATTTATCATCTCGCTCAAATACAACTTTCATACTTTTTGGAAAGACACACTATCATCAATAATAGTGTTTCTACCTCAATAATCATGATCTTGATATAGTTGGTTCATAAATTCAGTAAAATTTTGACATGCAGTACATCAAAAATGTTTCGTTTTTACAAACTAACTCTATAACAAAACAAGAATCATTTGTCACATGCATAGACAATATTAGTAGTGACTTGACTGATCAAATCCATCCCATGTAAATAGAGGGGAGGGTTTTTCAAAAGTGGAATATACATCACTTTTTACTTATATGCGATCAGTCTTTATAATAATATCTCAAATCATAAATATCAGATATCAATAAAAGTTATGAACTTTTATAGTGAGTGAGTGAGTTTAGTTTTACGCCGCTTTTAGCATTATTCCAACAATATCACAGCAGGGGACACCAGAAATGGGCTTCACACACTGTACCCATGTGGGGAATCGAACCCGGGTCTTCGGCATAACAATCCAGTGCATTAACCACTAAGTTATCCCACCGCCCCTCTGAATATTATAAAAATTAAAGATGCTATATGCAATGTGAGATTTATGTAAATGAAAGCGTATGCGGAAATCCAAAGGACAAGAAGAAGGTCCAAATTCTCTTTTATACATTTGCCTGACAGAGAGCACCTGTCGTCAATATCCATCACGCAGTCCGAAACAAGTTGGACAGCAGTTACATGTTCCTGTGATGTTGTAAGCTGTCCACTAAACCACACTTGCTACAAGTCATCGTATATCATAGAGGCTGGTACACTGTGGTTAAAGACACTTCCATACAGTATAGCAGAAACTGACATGTACATGAAAGGTCATGACAGGCTACACGTCATCATATATTATTATTACATACTGGCTGGTACGCTGTCATTAAGGCAACTTCTATACAATATACTAGAAGACAGTTACATGCAGATGAAAGGTCAATACAGGCTGTCCATTACACCAGACTTGCTTCAAGTCATCATTCATTACATACTGGCTGGTACGCCGTCATTAGGGCCACTTCTATACAATATACTATACACAGATGAAGGCTAGATGTAGATACACCTTTTATTCAAGTCATCATTCATTACAGACTGGCTGGTACGCTGTCATTAAGGCAACTTCTATACAATATACTAGAAGACAGTTACATGCAGATGAAAGGTCAATACAGGCTGTCCATTACACCAGACTTGCTTCAAGTCATCATTCATTACAGACAGGCTGGTACAGCTGTCATTAAGGCAACTTCTATACAATATACTAGAAGACAGTTACATGCAGATGAAAGGTCAATACAGGCTGTCCATTACACCAGACTTGCTTCAAGTCATCATTCATTACAGACAGGCTGGTACGCTGTCATTAAGGCCACTTCTATACAATATACTAGAAGACAGGACAGGTACAGACTGGCTGGATATGCTGTCATTGATACACCTCTAAAACAATACACAAATCTACATTTATATGACTCTTACATGAAAAACTGAGTAAAAAGAACAGCAGAAAATCTCCAGGTCCCTCCTTGAAGACTGCCTTAATGTAAGGAGGGTAAGATTACCATGGCAACACATCTGCACTTGTATACAGATTTACACGGAAGGACATCCTCATATACACAAATGATAACTATACATCGAAGGCGGTGTATGAGCCTAACTATGATAGTAACTATTAAATATATGATCACATTATTGTTTATCAGCTCTATTCACTTAGAATTTGTGGAAAATACTTTACTCACCACCTTATTCTCAAGTTCAAAGTATTCGATTTCTCAATTGACATTTATATTTTTTTGAGAATACAATTTCATAAAAGACATACAGACAAGTGCAAAATCAGATCAATGAATATAAACAGCCTGAGCTGAAAGCCATGGACAAAAACTGTGAATTGCTTGTATGCTGATGACACTGCATGCAGCAACTAGGGAATCGTGCTGTTTGCACATTCTGGCTCCATGTCAGAGCTCCGCATCGGGGGCTCCATGTCACAGCTCCACACCATGGCTCCATGTCACAGCTCCACACCATGGCTCCATGTCACAGCTCCACACCATGGCTCCATGTCACAGCTCCACACCATGGCTCCATGTCACAGCTCCACACCATGGCTCCATGTCACAGCTCCACACCATGGCTCCATGTCACAGCTCCACACCAGGGCTCCATGTCACAGCTCACACACACCATGGCTCCATGTCACAGCTCCACCACCAGCTCCAGCTCCACACCAGGGCTCCATGTCAGCTCCACACCACAGCTCCTTGCACAGCACAGCTCCACACCACATCACACAGCTCCATGTCAGCTCCACACCACTGCTCCTTGTCACAGCTCCACATCACAGCTCCATGTCACAGTTCCAAGCCATGTAGAATGCATCCATCAAATGCTCCTACAATGACACCTTGGTGACTGTCCATCAGAGACTTCTAATTTAAACCAGCTCAACAGCTCCAGATTTCATGAGAGAAAACTTTAATGTCCCCACTTGTGATTTCTGCCTCTTTGAAGCAGCGATCTGCCACTATTAAGTACAATGAGAAGAACGAACGAGAGGTGATAGCACATCCACCCAGCATCTGATTGTGCCTCAGCAAAAAGCCGAGGAGCCATGAATCAATATATCGTAGTATAACACTCCCAAGATGAAGATGCATTTGGCAAATAAAACCTTCCATGCCTGTTAGAACCGAATGAATGTTTAATGACAGATTTAAATGCATGGTGCGGTTTGTTGCGATTGTGTTTTTGTAATGCGATTGGAAGTACATGTCATTACACTAACGCTCCGTGAGCACTCCGACTTGGTTCTGTCAACATGAAAGGCCCCGTCGCCAACACCTTGTCATCTCTCCAGGTTCAGTCTGGACAAATTCAATTTACACATACATTACATTCAAATGGAAGCTAACACATCTAAGGAACAGACATGTCCATCTCTTCCGAACAACATCAATCCTTTTGTTCTATAAAAATAAACTTGTGAAAAAATATAACTTTTAAACTGTTTGTGTCTCAAAAACATAATACTTTAGTCATTTATTTCAATCTGTTGAAACTGGTAACCAAATATGTTGAAAGGTCTTGTCTTTATTTCTACTATTTCACAGTTCACTCATTTAAGCCAAAAACACTTTCAGCCACTGAAACCATATTTCAACGTGTATGCAGAGATATCTGTCCTCAATGTCTACAACATAACTTTCTTGCTTGATTCACATAGTGCATTCTGTGTGGGGCAGTACTCATCAAAGTAGACTTTCTTGCTTGATCACATAGTGCATTCTGTGTGGGGCAGTACTCATCAAAGTAGACTTTCTTTAGGTCTCACACTTCAAGACATAGTACAAAGAGGCACACAGCTAACAGGGAATACTTTCTGGTAGACACCCTGTGTCTTTTGTTTCTTTACTAAGTACCAATTATCTGAGGCATAAAGTTAGCAGAGAATACTTTCTGGTAGACACCCTGTGACTTGTGTTTCTACCAATAGGCATAACGTTAGCAGAGAATACTTTCTGGTAGACACCCTGTGACTTGTGTTTCTACCAATAGGCATAAAGTTAGCAGATAATACTTTCTGGTAGACACCCTGTGACTTGTGTTTCTACCAATAGGCATAAAGTTAACAGAGAATACTTTCTGGTACACATCCTTTAACTTGTGTCTCTACCAATAGGCATAAAGTTAGCAGAGAATACTTTCTGGTAGACACCCTGTGACTTGTGTTTCTACCAATAGGCATAAAGTTAGCAGATAATACTTTCTGGTAGACACCCTGTGACTTGTGTTTCTACCAATAGGCATAAAGTTAGCAGAGAATACTTTCTGGTAGACACCCTGTTACTTGTGTTTCTACCAATAGGCACAAAGTTAACAGAGAATACTTTCTGGTAAAATTATTCAGTTCAGGTGCTTCAGACTATAAGCTAAAGCTAAAACATCAAACCAAGATTGTGCTTGGGGGGACCACCTGGTCACTTTCATCTCAGGTTCATCTCTCAGTTTAACAACCAGTGGTTTCACTGCTCCGGTTTTGCCTGCTCTGAAGTTGTGACATATCCAAGGATGTTTGTAACACTTAAACCGATACATGACCACATAAAACCCAATCTCAGTCACGCTCACCATGCTTCAGATCTTTGCCTTGTCTGTTAACATCTATGGATAAGTGAATTAGCATGTTCACAAACACAAAGAAGTCATCAAGCCGACCTGACATACTAATGCAAAAACATAATAGCTGGTCACCAGGATCTTGTCTAGAACTGAAAATTACCGACACGAATCCACAGAATACAACAAAAACTGAGTGGATTTCAACACTATCAACTACAAATCCTTAAGAATACAAATTCAACTAAAACCACCCAAATCAGCTCTTGAATCTCCTTGCATTGCCACAAGAGAATGTTCTCAAGTTGGGAATCAATAGTGGAGAAAAAAACTATCAGCCTCAGCTTGGACCCTGTTCCTTCACAGAGCATTAGTTGTACTCAACTAGGACATGGAGAGTGGGCACATGACTGTAATGACTTCATGGTATAAGTGTGGGCTATATCATGGTATTGTGTGGGCTATATCATGGTATTGTGTGGGCTATATCATGGTGTTGTGTGGGCTATATCATGGTGTTGTGTGGGCTATATCATGGTATTGTGTGGGCTATATCATGGTATTGTGTGGGCTATATCATGGTATTGTGTGGGCTATATCATGGTATTGTGTGGGCTATATCATGGTATTGTGTGGGTTATGGTGTTGTGTGGGCTATATCATGGTATTGTGTGGGCTATATCATGGTGTTGTGTGGGCTATATCATGGTGTGTGGGCTATATCATGGTATTGTGTGGGCTATATCATGGTATTGTGTGGGCTATATCATGGTATTGTGTGGGCTATATCATGGTATTGTGTGGGCTATATCATGGTATTGTGTGGGCTATATCACGGTATTGTGTGAGCTATAGTGTAAGCTATATCATGGTATTGTGTGGGCTATATCATGGTATTATGTGTGGTATTGTATATCATGGTATTGTGTGGGCTATATCATGGTATTGTGTGGGCTATATCATGGTATTGTGTGGGCTATATCATGGTATTGTGTGGGCTATATCATGGTATTGTGTGGGATATATCATGGTATTGTGTGGGCTATATCATGGTATTGTGTGGGCTATATCATGGTATTGTATAGTGGGCTATATCATGGTATTGTGTGGCTATATCATCATGTGGGTATCATGGTGTGGGCTATATCATGGTATTGTGTGGGCTATATCATGGTATTGTGTGGGATATATCATGGTATTGTGTGGGATATATCATGGTATTGTGTGGGATATATGTAGACTGGGGACATATACACAGCGTATATCATAGTGGTGTGTGTGATATATGCAGTAGGGTTGAATACAGATTATACATAAGGATAGGATGTGGATATACAGACTCAGATATACAGACTGTACACCTGAAGAGCCGTTGAACAGAGAAAAGATCTTGTGCTGATATAGGAGTTTTGACAAGAAGATATATCTGGAGTCCTGTTTTATATATTCTTAGCTTATACACGTGCATGAATCACTTGTTATATATATTTCTGTGGGCTTATACGCTTTTGTACATGTTGTATCACTATTGTATTATGCTGTTCCACAATTTTATATGTTATACCAACATTAGGTAAATTTTACCACTATTGCATGGATTGTACCACCATTGCCTGAGTTGGTCCAAAAAGTGTATCTGCCAGCAATGGTAAAACTGCCCACTATTTGCCCCTAGCCACCACATCATAACACTGATGATCTGTTACAACAGATTAAAGATCACACTGACAAGAGAGACTCCATAAACTGACTCTATGCCTGCTGTGATTAGTCAGGGCATTGAACTGTGGCTACCATGAGGAGGAGGGCATTAACTCCACCATAGGTTCAGTGACGATTTCACTGCCAAGCTTCCATCAAACACTTCCATCAATACAGAGAACTTGGTCTCTGTACTAGCCAGCAAATAAACATACCATTGTCTCCCACTACATGACCAGGGTTGTGTAATGGTAATAATGTAAGACTTGAGAAGAGAAAGTAATAGCTCTGGAGGAAGAAAATTATTTTTTGACTTAAAGATTTGCTTTGGAGCTTTTGAGTGAGTGATGAGTAAATCTAGCTTTACGCCACTTTTAGCAATATTCTAGCAATATCACGGCGATGGACACGGGAATGGGATTCACACCCATGTGGGGAATAGAACCCAGGCCTTCGGTGTGATGGGCGAACGCTTTAACCACTAGGCCACCCAACCACCCCTAGTTGATTAATAGATAATATACTGACAGAAAGAAGACATCCCCACTGGAACAACGACTAAACCATTACAACACAGAGCAGCCATTGCTTGTATCAGTGTTGGTAGGTACATTCTCTTCAAAATACAAAGAGATGTCTCTAACCTTTTAACATATATGTGCTGTAAATATTTATCACAAAGGTGAAGTTGAGTCATGAATCTGAATTGGATGAGAAAAAAACAGGAATGTGAAGAAGTTGTGAAAAGATGGACACAGTGTAAGGATCATTCATCCATTATGAATCCAGTAATGGTTCCCAGTGGAAATCTGCTTTTTAAATGTAGCTTTCCTGTGATCATTCATTGTTGGGTTCTCTTAACCCTAATTATAATGTAAGCGTGGGTGGGTGAGTGAGTGAGTGAGTGAGTGAGTGAGTGAGGGAGGGTGTGTGTGAGTGAGTGAGTGAGTGAGTGAGCTGAATGTGCAATTGAAGTATAACAAAATTATACAGCTGCATTCAAGGAATTAACAGTCTATTGTTCTGGATTAGATTAATTACATATTTTATTCACTGAGAAAAGGATTAGAACTTGTTCCTAATCCTGTTCTCAGTGAATAAAATAGGTTTAAAACAAAACATTACTTACATCCAAAGTTGATTGTTGAACATCACCTGTCTAACTAGATGCTTGCTAGTGAGTGAGTGAGTGAGTTTAGTTTTACACCGCTTTTAGCAATATTCCAGCAATATCATGGCGGGGGACACCAGAAATGGGCTTCACACATTGTACCTATGTGGGAAATTGAACTCGGGTCTTCGGCATGACTAGCAAACACATCAACCAATTGGCCACCCCGCCAGTTTTCTTTGAGACAAGAACATAAAGAAGTGCAGGCTTAGAACCCAAATCAATAGCAACCATGTGAAAAGTATCACCTAAACTACCAACACCAGTATGTATTGTAGAAATTTGCTGAAAGATATCTGAGACTCGTGGCTCTGTCATACAAGCCTGGTTGTCCATGGATGAAATGTTAATCTGAATATGCAAGATGCTAGGTTATCACCAGGAGAATCCAATAGTCATGAAAGGAGGATCTACTGAAAGCATTGATCTTAATAAGCTACACATAGGTATAGAATAGGGGCAACAGCAACAACAGCAACAACAGCAACACAGCAAAATCAGGAGCATCAGCAACAGCCATCACCACTTGCTTCAATAATGAGCTGTGCGAGTCATGTACCAGGGCGATCACACTGCTGACGACACTATCAGTGACAGTTAATAATTACTGTCACTCCATCATCAAAATAAATGATTTCAGGAGATGCGAAACGGGGACAGCATCACATGAACCAAACCGGCGATGACGCTGGCACTGTGTACAAATCACAAGGGACGTGAAAGTGGGAAACAAACCGCAGTTACATCAGTCACCGAATCGGGAAATAGTTTGATAACATCATCCCTAGATGTGGGACACTTGCGATGTTAGCGATTCTCAAAGCGACAAAGGACTGTGCTCTTAGCCAAGATTTCTTATCATCAGGGAAATTGTTTTGTCCATTTATCAAAAACAGTTCAAGACTTGTTGTTGCATTCTAATACTAGCCTCTCCAGTTCAGACCAAGGATTCAAATTATCCTCGAGAAGACGCTAAACAAGCACTGTTTCTCACGAACAGTGCTAACCTTTCAATGTCTGATGTTCCTCAAAGACTTGCCTATCTACAGTATTGAAATTAGGTAATTTGTAGTCAGTATTGTTATCAGCAATAACTTCAGCTAGTTGTAAGGAGAACGGCAGATAAATGGCAGCAGATGCATCATCTTCTTTTGATAGCTGCTGCAAGAAATGAATGTTTACATGAAACAGGAAATTAATAAAGCAAATCTGTCTAAATGACAGGACAGGAATGCTGTACGTTTACCCTCTTAAAAATATCCAAACATCATAGTTACAAGATCTATGCTGCCAAAGACAAACAGAACAGGGAGAGGTTTTCAATTATATTGAATTACATACAGAAATAATAGTGGCAAGGGAAACATTATTACTGAAGAAGTCATAGTTTCCTATCAACTAACTGCAACAAAGGAGAATGGGAAAGCAACTTGTCTCTATTAAAAGTGAATACAAGAAGGATAACTTATTCCTGTGTAGTTTGTCTGCAGCCAGAAAGTCAAACAATGAGGAATACAAACAGAATTATGGGATTACAGGGATTGATCTCAATCTGCTGGGAGGTCAATATTTGACCTAAGTCTGCAGCAACTGTCAGTAACAAATTCCCAAACTGGAGTTAAGTATGTCCTTATTTATGATGTTAAAGCTTTAATAGCTTTAATAAATGTTAGGGTCTTGTATCTCATGTTGTATTTCACTGATAACAGGATGAGTATAGAGCAAAAGGATAAAAGAGTTTAAGTTTAACACTATTGCATTGAATACAATGTTACAATTCAATCGTAAAATATCTATGAACTGAGGAAAATAAGATTTAATAAAATTAAAAATCTCAATAAATAATACACAAATAATAATGTTAAAAGCCTTTGTCTGAAATTTGTTGCAACAGGCACCATATAAATATTAACTTTATTATTATTACATGTATTAATTCTGAAGATATTGAGCTTCCTCATTTGTTTCCCAAGATCACCTAGTTCATGTTACTACATACATGACTGGAGAGCTACACATTATATAGGCATAAACAGACGCTGAAATGTTTGATGTGTACAATTCAACAACCACACTATACAGTATACTTACTTCATATTACTACATACATGACTGGAGAGCTACACATTATATAGGCATAAACAGACACTGAAATGTTTGATGTGTACAATTCAACAACTACACTATACAGTATACTTATTTTGGACAAATTTAATTATGTTTTAATAAAATCTTGAATAAACATATTCAAAACATCCAACTCTGTTTAGAGTTTACAAGACACTGAGCACATGTGCACATAGTTTGGATACCTGATGCCACAGATGGTTGCGCAGCAGGGCTCTTGCTCAGCTTCATCTCATACATGCTGATGTTTTGGCAAACACTGATGGTGTTTTTTGTATCAGATTGCTTTGATGAATAATCCCCTTATTCATATCATATGTGCTCTCTGGAGCGAGACTAATTAAATCGGCAATGTCCCTTGCCTTGTACATTCATGTGCTCTGTGTAGGAGAAACTTTATGAAGACTCACTCACTCACTCACACACTCACTCAGAGAGATTTTTCATCTACAAGAAGTACTTGAAACTTGTCTTTCCAACCTAGGGAATGATTGAGTGAGTGAGTTTAGTTTTACGCAGATTTTAGCAATATTCCAGCAATAATACGGCAGGGGAAACCAGAATAGGGCTTTCCACATTTCACCTTATGCGAGGAATCGAATGCATAAAGCACTAGGCTACCTACCATATGAACTTTTTTGAAAATGAAAGATGCTTCGTCATATATAAGCAATGCGACACGCATAAAACTGAAAGTGTAGACATAAATCCATATGCCAAAATTTTAACCACTTAGGCTACCCAACTGCCTCCTAACCTCCTAAAACTGAAAAGGTACATAATCTTGTCTAGTGATGTTTATTTGCAAACCTGACAATTTCACTGACAAAGTTGTTCATGTGAACTGATACGATGTCGTTTTCTAACCACCAGAATAAAAGTTTGACAAAAGTGTAACCTGTAGATACTCCAACCCCCTTCTACAGATTGCTGATTTGGCTTATCTACGGTAGTTAAACATCAGAAGGTCTCTTGTTCTACAAGACAAGTTCTTTTCTCCTATCGTTCACGGGAAGTCATATGATGTCGTTTTCTTACCACCAGAAAAAAAGTTTGACAAAAGTGTAACCTGTAAATAAGCTAACAAACTTCTACAGATTGCTTTTTTGGTCCTCAAAATTCGGCTTATCTACAGTAATATACAGTAGTTAAACATCTGAAGGTCTCTTGTTCTACAAGACAAGTTCTTTTCTCCTATCGTTCACGGGAAGTCATATGATGTCGTTTTCTTACCACCAGAAAAAAAGTTTGACAAAAGTGTAACCTGTAAATAAGCTAACAAACTTCTACAGATTGCTTTTTTGGTCCTCAAAATTCGGCTTATCTACAGTAATATATGGTAGTTAAACATCAGAAGGTCTCTTGTTCTACAAGACAAGTTCTTTTCTCCTATCCTTCACGGGAAGTCATATGATGTCGTTTCTTACCACCAGAAAAAAAGTTTGACAAAAGTGTAACCTGTAAATAAGCTGACAAACTTCTACAGATTGCTTTTTTGGTCCTCAAAATTCGGCTTATCTACAGTAATATACGGTAGTTAAACATCAGAAGGTCTCTTGTTCTACAAGACACTTATGTCATGAAATACTAAAGTAATTTCAACCTTTCAGTCTTAGTTGTGTTCCTAAATGTATAAACGAATATTGAAAGCGCCCACAGAAGAATCCTAGCCGGTAAATTTATCTGTATGATGCTAAATTGTAATAAATGTCAGTTTGCAGGATTTTTTAGATTTTTTTTGGCAACATTGTCTGTACTGTTAAGCTGTTAAGACGCATGGATTACTGCAAGTTTCTCCACTGTGTGATAATTACAACACCGTGAAGCTAACCAGCACTGCATTTGGGAATACCAAGAGACGGTGAGACCGCAGCTCAAATCTCATTGGTGCCAATAGCATCAAATATTGGCCATGTACAACCTCTGAAATCCCTTATGATGTCTGTTATCAGTTGTTTGGAACACGTCAGCTTTCCCTGAACCTCAACAGCCGTTGATATAGCTCCAGTGACCACTGAAATCCCTAGTGATATCTGTTGTCAGATGTTCTGAGAGCATCAGCCTTCTCTGCTCCTCAACAGACCTTTCTTCAGCTTCAATGACCACTGCAGCCCTGTTCAACATCTCTTATCAGTTGTGTGGAACACATCAGCCTTCTCTGCACCTCAACAGACCTACATACAGCTTCAATGACCGCTGCAGTTCCTAGTAATATCTCTTATCAGTTGTGTGGAACACATCAGCCTTTTCTGCTCCTCAACAGACCTACATACAGCTTCAATGACAACTGCAGCCCTTCCCAGTATCTTTTATTAGTTTTGTGGAACCAGTATAGGTTTCCCTGCACCTCTACAGGCCTACATACAGCTTCAATGACCACTGCAACACCTCACAGTACCTGTTATTAGTTGTGTGGAACACATCAGCCTTCCCGGTTCCTCTACAGGCCTACAAACAGCTTCAGTGACCTCTGACTTCCCACAAGCTGGCAATTTTATGTAAGCAGGAAATTTGATATATCCATAATATTTTCATGTGTCTCAGAGGGGTCATTACAAATATATATGACTCATGGTTCATACACTGAGCATATCTTTCTTGTAGATAAGTTTGAATATTTGTACAGAATGTGTCTCAGTGGACATGGGATGTTTTCATTGACCTCAATGGCTCGTGTCCAGGGCAATACCTGACGTGAGGTGACACGCTCAGGTTATGGCACTTTTGAGAATTATAACACTTTTGAGAATTATAGCAAAATTCATTAATTCATTCATTCATTCATTCATTTATTCATCTACCTAATGGTCAATGTGGTAGTCCACAAGGAAATGTCACCTGTCCTTCCATAATTATATTAATCTCAGTGAGTGAGTGAGTGAGTGAGTAAGTGAGTGAGTGAGTGAGAGTGAGGTTTTCATTGCTTTTAGCAACATTCCAGCAATATCAAGATGGGGACACCAGAAATGGACTTCACAAATTGTACCCATGTGGGGAGTTTAGTTTTACACCGTACTCAGCAATATTTTACTAATCAGGACTATTGGTGGTTGTACAGAGCTAGCCCAATGTGATACCATGCTACATGCTAGCATAACTTAGATACCTCTTTCAGAAAGAGAATCTAAGTGACACCAAGCTGACGAGTCCTTGGTTTATTGCCTTTTTGAGCCACCCACCTTCTGTTCACTGAGTAAATGCTTTATCAGCTAAGCCATGGAGGTTGCAAAAACTGGAGCTGGCTTGTCTCTACCATTTCTTCAAAGCTTAAAGTCTTAATGTACCACCATGTTCTTCCAGTCCAAAAACATCACTTCCACTCATTGATCTGGACAACTTCTTCACATGAAATAATTACCAAGTCGCAGGATTTACAAGTACTTAGTCAGACAGTGCAAAATGTCATAAATGACCACGTTACACAATGACCCCAAGAATGACCTTAAGAATAACCTTGACCTTTGCTAGACATTGCAGCAACATTAGATGTGATCTGATTTGTAAAGCTGTGCATGAAGCTTAAAGACTGTAAAGATAAATAAACACATAACCATGCCTCAGAAACTGACAGAGATAATGAACAATGTTTTACATAGGTTGAAAGCTGACCATGACCCTTTGACCTATTCCATACAAGTTACATACCAAGTAGGACACATGCATTCTTGCATTTTGATCAAATGTAACAAGCTCTCAAGTGAGATTCTTCTTCTTGTAACCTTGACCTTTGACCTTCCATGTGTGCCATAAGAATTCGACTGGTCCATTTGGAATGAGACTATCGAAGGATATCCTCCAATATAAAAAATCATAACACTGTATTATTAAGAAGTTATGATACAACCATTTAAACTTTTTAGTCAAAGCTGACCTTGACCTTTCACATAAATCCAAACCAAACTGATAATAATCACAACCATAATAACAAAGAAAGATAATAATCACAACCATAATAACAACACAGAAAGATACAATTAACATTTTAAATTTAAAACCTGAACATAGAATATAAACATAGACTGATCATATACACTGGATTTTCCCAAAGGACATTATTTAATGAGCCAAATCCCATTCCTGTTGACTCGCGCCACAAGCCAAACTGGCTAAACAACCCAAGGAACGCAGTATTTTAAATTTGATCAGACAGCAGGAATTCATTTAATATCTTCTCATCAGAGATAGATGACCCTGTCTCTAATAGCTGGAATAATTTCTCCTGATTCAACAGAAACACAATTTCAGGTTTTGACAATTTGGCCACAAAATGACATATTGACCGCTGCGCATGTAGTCTAAACCGCCATTGTTTAATTGCTGTTTCTGGCCAGTCCATGCTTCTCCACGGACAATTTCTCCATTCAACAGTGTGTATATTTACCGCCATTGCTTGCTGTTTCTGGCCAGTCCATGCTTCTACGGACAGCCATGTGTGTATGCTTGTCTTCAAGTTATTTAATCCTGCCATCACAGTTAAAAGGACATGGCAAAGTCATTACATCAAATTCCCCAAATTAAATAAATTTCCAAAATTGATTCACCTCAACAGGCCCCCACTGACATACTCCATTCACAAGGTCATTCCCTGAGGTTGTCAGAGGCTCCTTGCAACCAGGCTCTGCGTAATGGGGCCCAGTATGGTGATCAACATGGGACACTCTTGATTACATCTTGGGCAGAGTGATGGCTTTTCTCAGCAGAATTACAAATAATTCCTATCTGTGATATTGCAGTGGCAGTTATTTCTGCACAGACATCATCAAAACACATATGCATAACGCAACCTTTCATCTTCAAATCTAACAAATAACTAAAAAATTCTTGTTTTCGAAAAAACAGAAAAGAAAACGCTTATTTATCACAAATGCAATTCTCCCAATAGAGACTGGTATTGTTCTGATAAATCTAAAACTTACAATTTCAGTTCCATTTCAAACTGATACATACCAGGTTTGAAAGTTGATACATTAATAATTCAAGGCTAATTTCCTGCAGTACACATCGGATGCATATGAATACACCCAATATATGCTAAGAGTTCTCACCATGAACCCCTGGGGAATACATACTTTGTGTTGGCAGAGAATTTGGCTTGAAGATCACACAATCTGTCAGGAAATGAAGGAAGAAGGTTTTTTGTGTTGTGAAATGCCAAACAAATTACATCAAAGAAGGTGGCGTTGTTCCATGTGTTACGGTTTTATTCCATCCCTACTGGGAAAAAATGGCTACAGGCAGTCTAAATTACCACTTTTTCAATACTTTGTTGGTGTGGATTTTTTTCTTGTAAAAACACATGGAAACAAGGCATTTATGATGACAGTGTTTTTTAATTTATTTTGTTGGCCAATAAAAGTAAGCAATTAGCTGCATTTGGCTGCTAGTTACCTGATATTTTATAAGTTAAAGTCACTCTATTTTAGCTTCCAAATTGGGCAGTCAATACACATGTCCGTAATTAGGAAACAGAGCACACCAGCTTGACAGAGAACAGTCCCAGCAATGTCTTTGAATTAGGAGACAAAAATACAAATTTGAGGTACTCATTGTAGATTTGATACCTCTTATTTCAATTTGAATGCATATGTTCCAATGGGTTATCGCCAGCCATTGTTACACGTATTGATGTGGGCGGCTGATCGATCATTTTTTCTGAGGCAGGTTTTTGTGTGAATAGGCATGTCGATTCTGAGGCAACAAATAGAATTAGACAGGTCATTTAGATAAAAAAGAATTGAATAGTTTTCAGTTTTTCTGTGTAATGGTAGAATGAACAGACACATGATAAGAACTGCTTAGAATGAGTTCCATGACCCTAGTGTCTCTATCACTGGAACTCCAAATGCTTTAGCATATACACTTACAAAAGTGATCGAACTTACAAAGCTTTCTTTGTGGAATCGTTATGAAGGTTCCACAAGGTGACCATACTGCTATGGTTATTATAACTCACATGCTAAAATGATCATAATAAGGGAGTTAGTGGAAATATAAATATATTTCTAGACCTCGTAACTAACTAAAATCCTACTTGTTACTTTATATAACCTATCAAATATGGTTTCATCAAGCCTATGTAACCTTTTACCTAATGGTGGAGTGAGTGCGTGAGTGGTTTTACGCCGCTTTTAGCAATATTCCAGCAATATCACGGCGGGGGACACCAGAAGTGGGCTTCACTCATTGTACCCATGTGGGGAATCGAACCCGGGTCTTTGGCGTGACGAGCCAATGCTTTAACCACTAGGCTACCCCACCACCCCCCTAATGGTGGAAGCTGCAATGGTTGAGTGGGTTAGATGGCAGACAGTGTGCTGCCGATTAGCTGCCTGACTCTGAGGGTGTGGGTTTAAGTGAGTGAGTGAGTGAGTATAGTTTTACGCCGCTTTTAGCAATATTCCAGCAATATCATGGTGGGGGACACCAGAAATCGGATTCAAACATTGTACCCTTGTGGGGAATCGAACCCAGGTCTTCGGTGTGACAAGCCAACATTTAACCACTAGGCTACCTAGGTTCGAATCCCAGAGGGGACTCAACCCAGCAAAAGTAATAGAATCTGTACTTTACTGAGAAAGTGTAGTCCCAAATATAACGTGTTACATTTGACCACTTTCTAAATGTGCATTCATTCTCACCTCTTGAGTTTTCAAGGCTAATAATAAAATCATGGCAATTTGTATAATAAATATTTGTGGAAGTAAAAATATTAAAGTAAATAGAAATCTACACATAAATTAAAGTAGGAGACTGTAAATATTTGTCCATGGAAGATGGATAAAAGTGATCGTTACTAAATGCAACAACCATTGTTATACTGATGCTCCAACACATATATTTACGTAGGTGGTGGTACAAGGCGAGCTTGTTATTGTGTCAAAATTATTTCAGCCACCATAATGAATAAACGCTTCCCGGACTTTCTCGTGACTTCTTCCAACAGACATCAAACTTTCTGATGGATGTTCACAACAATAACATCAAATACAGAGTCTGTGCAGAATTGTCATTTTTCTAACATTTTCTGATTTTTTGTTGACAGAATAAAATGCAGCAATTTCTCAGATTTCAAGCTTGAATATGTGCTAAGTGAGGAGTATGGCTTGCTGACAGATGGATGGATGGACTAGCAGAACGGGATGAAGAACCTGCTCCACAGCTGCCGCACACAACTAGAACAAGATGACGAGGCAAGGCAGTACTCCTCCCCGCCGGAGGAGGATTCTAGTCAATAAACACAAGTATTCAATGTATTTTACATCCTGTATAACCGCCCCCGAATGTAGCTTCATCGCAGGCATTTTGCTTTCATAATATTTAGGGAGTCGTGCCGAAACTGAACCTTCCGAACTGCATTTTCAAAATGACGGATGAGCTTTTTCAAATAGCCAAAGCTGAAGGTGGGTTTGAAGGAAACAGTCAATTAACGGTGGCAGGGAAACTCTCATTACGCCTGCAACATCAGCTGTCACATGTGATGGCAGCATGAGGACACGATGTGAGTAAATCCTAGATGTGGACGTTAAGTAAATGTTTACCTGCCTGGTGCTTGTCATTTAGACAATGGGACTGATCAAGGGTCACTATGTATAAATACTGATGGTATCTGAGTGGACTTAGTCTTGGCTTTGAAGAAACCTCGCCACCTGTCTTGGCTAGTAAATTAGTGAAGACAATTCAGGGCTGATCTGTCTTGGCTAGTAGTAAATTAGTGAAGAAATGTATGACACCTGTCTTGTAGTAAATGCATGACACCTGTCTTGGTATCCATGTCTTGGCTAGTAAATTAGTGAAGAAATGTCGACACCTGTCTTGGCTAGTAGTAAATAGTGAAGAAATGTCGACACCTGTCTTGGCTAGTAAATAGTGAAGAAATGTCGACACCTGTCTTGGCTAGTAAATTAGTGAAGAAATGTGACACCTGTCTTGGCTAGTAAATTAGTGAAGAAATGTCGACACCTGTCTTGGCAAGTAAATTAGTGAAGAAATGTCGACACCTGTGGCATGATATCTGAGTGGACTAGCAGAGTAAACCAGTACTATGCATGAACACCTGAAAAAGGGGAATAATTTTGACCGGCATGTCAACCATATTTCACCTTATGTCCTGATAGAGGATGGCTTTTGGTGTTTCCATGCCACATCAATTCCACCTTATGTATTTCATTCAATACATAACAAAGTGAGTGAGTGTGGTTTTATGCTGCTTTTAGCAATATTCCGCCAATATCATGGTGGAGAACACCAGAAATTCACAGATCGTGCCCATGGGGGAATCGAACCCAGGTTTCCAGCATGACTTGCAAACGCTTTAACCATTAGGCTACCCCACCGCTCACATATCAAACCTTCAACATGGCAGAACTGTCATCATGTACCATTCTGTTGAACACCTGGTTGAAGAGTCTGATGATCCTACACAACTATGTCAGCTGCATGACTCGTGAATCATTAACGACTGACTACTTCCTCATTGACTTACTCAATATCCATCCAGTTATATATCCTGTATACAAATGTCAGTAGTCAGAAATAATTCATAGCTATAGCAGTTACATCAATTCAACTGTAGCACCCCGAGAAAGCTTTACACTGTATTTGCTTTCCTCACTTTTACTGAATTCTCATAAAATTTTATGCAGACTTTATATAATGGAGGAAGGGCAAGGCATACTAGTGGTCAATATCATGAGCAAAATTACATAGGTTGGAGTGAGTGAGTGAATGGCTTTAGTTTCATACCGCACTCAGCAATATTCCTGCTATATGGCGGTGGTCTGTAAATAATCAAGTCTGGACCAGACAATCCGGTGATCAACAACACGAACATCGATCTATGCAATTGGGACATGATGACACATATCAAAGAAGTGAGCTAGTCTGACCACTTGATCCCGTTAGTTGACTCTTACGACAAGCATGGATTGCTGAAGACCAGTTCTAACCCAGGTCTTCATGGGTATATTTCTTACATTGACTCAAGTATACACTGTAAGATGTATTAACACAAACATGTATATCGTCCACATAATCATAAACGTCTACAGCAAAATAATGGCCAAATATAGACTATGCAGGGACTAAGCTTTCACTTTGAGACATCCTTAAGCTCAACATTATAGGGTTTGACTGTAATTATGTATAAGTAAATAGATAAATTATAAATGTTTGCAGAAATTGAATCAACATCGTCTCTTTAACCTAAATTATACGTCTACAGTATGATTCTTCACATAAATTGTCTACAATATCATAAATGTCAGCTAATTTTATCTCCATATTTATACACCAGCTGAATTATAAATGTCTGCACGACATATCTACAGACATATGTCCCCCAATATTGACACTAAGTTTATTTCATCCTGTCAGACGCACAAATTCTGCCGCGGAATCCCTACCAAAGTAATATGGCTGAATGAGGTGATGAAGTAGATATGTAGTCCAAGGGAAGGCTAATACGTAACATGGCCGTGGAGGAATTGCAATGCTCAACCGTATCACACGCTATAATAACTACCAATAATTATGGTTATAAAGGCCGTGCTGATCAATGCTCTTGAGAAATGGCTGACACACGTGAAATGCAAGGGAGCATCATCCGACCAGACATGGTCTTGTTAACAGTCAGCTTCCAGGAACTATTGCCTGTGATTTATACATCATAACGAAACAACTGTCACAACAATAGAGAAATATTGCTACCACTGTTTATTTTGAGCAACTGAATAGACATCGTGGACTGTCAAAATAACGGGATCAATGTCCAAGTTATGTATAGGTTCTGAAGAAAGGACATTTACTGAAATGTTCCCATTACAGATTGAAGATAATATGTGTTGTACCTGTGTCTCATCCATCTTGGTGTCTCTTACTGTGGACAGGGGATTGGTCACAGGTGTGGTGAGTGTAGGGGTGAGTGTAGGGTTGAGTTGGTGATGGAGAGGGTGAAGTGTGTGTAGGGTTGAGTTGGTGATGGAGTGAGGGTGAGGTGTGTGTAGGGTTGAGTTAGTGATGGAGAGGGTGAGGTGTGTGTAGGGTTGAGTTAGTGATGGAGTGAGGGTGAGGTGTGTGTAGGGTTGAGTTAGTGATGGGGTGAGGGTGAGGTGTGTGTAGGGTTGAGTTAGTGATGGAGTGAGGGTGTGAGGTGTGTGTAGGGTTGAGTTAGTGATGGAGTGAGGGGTGAGGTGTGTGTAGGGTTGAGTTAGTGATGCAGGGGAGGGTGAGGTGTGTAGGGCTGAGTTAGTGATGGAGTGAGGGTGAGGGTGTGTAGGGTTGAGTTAGTGATGGAGTGAGGGTGAGGTGTGTGTAGGGGTTGAGTTAGTGATGGAGTGAGGGTGAGGTGTGTGTAGGGTTGAGTTAGTGATGGAGTGAGGGTGAGGTGTGTGTAGGGTTGAGTTAGTGATGGAGTGAGGGTGAGGTGTGTGTAGGGTTGAGTTAGTGATGGAGTGAGGGTGAGGTGTGTGTAGGGTTGAGTTAGTGATGGAGAGGGTGAGGTGAGTGTAGGCTTGAGTTAGTGATGGAGGGAGGGTGTGGTGTGTGTAGGGCTGAGTTAGTGATGAGTGAGGGTGAGGTGTGTGTAGGGTTGAGTTAGTGATGGAGTGAGGGGTGTGAGGTGTGTAGGGTTGAGTTGGTGATGGAGTGAGGTGTGTGGTGTGTGTAGGGTTGTGATGGAGTGAGGGTGAGTGTGTGTAGGGTTGAGTTAGTGATGGAGTGAAGGTGAGGTGTGGAGGGTTGAGTTAGTGATGGAGTGAGGGTGAGGAGTGTGTAGGGTTGAGTTAGTGATGGAGAAAGGTGAGAGGTGTGTGTAGAGGTTGAGTTGGTGATGGAGGAGGGTGAGTGTGTGTAGGGTTGAGTTAGTGATGGAGTGAGGGTGGGGTGTGTGTAGGGTTGAGTTAGTGATGGAGTGAGGGGTGAGGTGTGTGAAGGGTTGAGTTAGTGATGGAGTGAGGGGTGTGGTGTGTGTAGGGTTGAGTTAGTGATAGAGAGAAGGTGGGAGGTGTGTGTAGGGTTGAGTTAGTGATGGAGTGAGGGTGAGGTGTGTGTAGGGTTGAGTTAGTGATGGAGTGAGGGTGAGGTGTGTGTAGGGTTGAGTTAGTGATGGAGTGAGGGTGAGGTGTGTGTAGGGTTGAGTTAGTGATGGAGTGAGGGTGAGGTGTGTGTAGGGTTGAGTAAGTGATGGAGAAGGTGAGCTGAGTGTAGGGTTGAGTTAGTGATGGAGAGGGTGAGCTGGGATAAACTCTATGAGTGTAGGTGAGATTCTATGAGTGTTGGTGAGACTCTATGAGCGTCGGTGAGATTCTATGAGTGTAGGTGAACATGGGTAAGCATGGATGTGTGTGGATAAGAGAGAATAAAGGTAAACAGGTACAGGTATGTATGGATGACTGTCAGTAAACATGGGTAAATTTGTAAGCATCGGTGAGTATGGATGAGGGTCAGTGAGCATAAGTAAGCATGGATAAATAATTCAAGTTGAGCATAGTGGATGGAGTCAAGTTAATGTAAAGGAGAACAGGTATCCATGAATGAGTGTTAGCAGGTATTGGTGAGCATAGATGAGCAAGGACAGAGAAGTCTGGATGAGCATTGGTGTGTGTCATTGAGCATAGATAAGCGGTGCTGAGCATGGATAAGTGTCATTGAGCATGGATGAGCAGTGCTGAGCATGGATGTGTATCATTGGGCATGGATGAGCGGTGCTGAACATGGATGTGTGTCATTGAGCATGGATGAGTGTTGGAGAGCATGGATGTGTGTCACTGAGCATGGATGAGTGGTGCTCAGCATGGATGTGTGTCACTGAGCATGGTTGAGTGATGGAGAGCATGTATGTATGTGGATAAGGCAACAAAAAAAAAATCCTTTGGTTCCGGTCACCTGACCCTACCTAACTTTTTTTGCCGGTCCTCACTAGGAGTTTTTATTGAGAATTTATTTCTTTATAAAATATTTAAAGTCGTTCCCCGACCCTAGGTCTTTAAAGTCACCAGTTCTACATCTTTTCTAAGCTAAAATGTCATCTTTTCATAAATACGATTGCCTGCTGCTTGCTGTCAGCTGTAGTCTCGCATCTTCTCGCAAACGAGACCAAGCGAGAGTGCTCGAGATTTCGTCACCATTTTCCATGACCCCAGACACTGGAGGCCGATTATTCGGCCAGGCTGTAGTCACGTCAAAATGAGATATAATTTTAGGAACCTACCTGACTTATGATTCATATTTTAAATGTATCACTTTTCACAATGTCTGAAAACATTTATTACATTTTAATTGATCACATATTATCGGCAGAATTAAAATTATAAACTTTTTTTGCATTGTTATTGAAAACAACGATTCTCGGACACATGCTTCGGCAGCGGCTCCACAATATAATTGTCAAAGAGCAAAGTAACGATGTTTCGAGGAAATCATTAATTAAATTGAATAAACTAATGAATAAAATCAACAACAGCAGTCATAAAAGTTGTCAAACGTACATATAAATTACTATTTCCATCATTTTGTGCGATTGTGTGATGCAAGTCAAATCACTGACAAGTGACATCTCGGCTTTCGCCGCCTTGATCTTCACGCTTGGACACGATGTTTAATGCAAAAATATATGCATAAAGCCTTTTTGTCACAGGTCATAACCTAGCACGATACGTCCAATAAGTTCCATAATTTACGTACAGGTAGCGATTTCTTGCTTAATACGTTCAGAATAGCATTATTTTACCCAAAACATTCGTCTAAATCTAAAGGTTTTCGTTTACGAGGACGGTATCCACTGCTGTAATATGATTGGCTGTCTTGGGTCATGTGCCTGATTTTGACCAATCACGATTCTTATAGCAGACTGAGGCAAATAAGCGCAGTGTTCACGAATGGTGTTTCAAACTAACAGGACATTGTGTCCTGTAAGTTTCAGAGGTCTGTCTGACCCACTGAAAATTCACAGGACCCATAGAATAAAAATTAAACACACATTTCAGATTTAACACTTCTTATAAGTGGCATTAAATTTATAAATTAATTAATTAAACGTAAAATTTGTAAACAGCAAACAAGTGTGATGTGTCACATACGACAACTTCAGTCAAAGTCATTGTGAAATATACAGTCGGACACTGGGGCCGGCAGGTGGTAGACTTCCACCGGACCACCGGCGAATCTGCCGGATTTGTCAGAGGGTCAGACGCTATTCGTGAACACTGTAAGCGTCATTAGAAACCAATCTTTATCCAATAAAATCGCTTCTTACAACTATGCAAATACTCTTGGCAAGTGTACAGTGATATAGTTGATGTTCAGAGTTTTCGAACCATACCCGCCATCAAACGAATCGCCTCGCATGCTATTCATACGAAGCTTTGAAAATGGAGGTATTTTCCGCTGTTGTGTCATGTTACCAAGCGGAAAGCTACTGATATCGGGAAATAGGCGACCATACATATTATTTAAGCAATCTTTGTATAATAATTTTCCGATCACGTAAAAATGAAAATATAAAAGAAAAAGGCACGGGGATATTATGACATGTCACAAATGGAAAAAAATTGCCGTAGTTTTTGCCCCTTTCGTGGTTTATCTGGTAAAGTTTGCATTTTCAATTTTTTTTTTATTTATTTAAGTTGTTGTATTATTTGAATAATTTGATAAAAATAAATTTCATATTTTATATCAACAGTAGGATTAGATCTTTCAAATGGTGTGTGAGATGTACTAGCAATAACGTTTTACAAGCTCATATTTTCCATGATAAACATAGGCTTCATCTATGACCTTAGAGTCTATG
The DNA here is from genome assembly GCF_003918875.1 of Haliotis rubra. Classification (NCBI taxonomy): domain Eukaryota; kingdom Metazoa; phylum Mollusca; class Gastropoda; order Lepetellida; family Haliotidae; genus Haliotis; species Haliotis rubra. Next base: position 350,180 of record NW_025766248.1, read on the forward strand.
GGAACTTGGTGTCATGGCAGTAAAAGCTTCTGGTTGACTGGTGTTGAAAGAGTTAAAAATAGCATGTCATAGGAATGGGGTATTGAAATTATTTAAGACTGTCAATTGTCCCGTTTTGGTTCACCCTTTTCTATAGAAAATGTGATTGGATAATGTGAACAAAGTTTTATAGCTTATTATATTGAATTTGGAAAGTATTATTTCTTGTTTGGGTAAAATGATTTTATATTAAAAAAATGCTTCAATGTAAACTGTATTTTTGTTGCATAAAATTAATATTAAAATTAAGAAGTGTAAAAATGTACTATACAATGAATTTAACATTTGTATTCTGAAAGTATATATGATAAACTATATTTGCAAATTTGTCATGTATGTTTCATATATAAAAATATAAATTTAATTCTTTTGTAGTGCTGGTGTGAAGAATGGTTTATCAAGAAAAGACAACCTGTTTAACAGTGTGGTGGATGATTTCCATTCACGGGGTTTAGATTTTCTAATAACTCTGAAGAAAAGTGGATTTTAACTTTTATTGTAGTAGTGGCAAGGAACTGTTAACCATATTCTGTATATGTTATATATTTAACATACTACACACATTTATACACTCGCATCAAAGGATACTTAGAGTGAGCATTTTAACAGAAATGATGTTGCTTGTGTAAGAGGCACCTAATAACATGTTTATGTAAATGAGGTGGCTTTGTTTCTGTTGCAGTTCTTGGTTATTGGTAAAAAAATATCAACAAGAAGACAAAGAAAGGAGCACTATCACCAATTTCAGTCTAAGTCAAACTTGTTGCCATGGAAACGCCAAAAATATTTTATTCAGAATTCCAAAACTACCAAAAGGCACCAGTACACCACCAGATCTATCTATGTGCCAAGTTTGGTGAAGAAATAGTGAATGGTTTTAGAGTTCAGCTCCAGAAAAGAGCACTACTACAATTTCAGGCTAAGTCAAACTTGTTGCCATGGAAACGCCAAAAATATTTAATTCAGAATTCCAAAACTACCAAAAGGCACAAGTACACCACCAGATCTATCTATGTGCCAAGTTTGGTGAAGAAATAGTAAACAGTTTTAGAGTTCAGCTCCAGAAAAGAGCACTACCACAATTTCAGGCTAAGTCAAACTTGTTGCCATGGAAACGCCTAAAAAATATTTTATTCAGAATTCAAAACTACCAAAAGGCACCAGTACACCACCAGATCTATCTATGTGCCAAGTTTGGTGAAGAAATATTGAACGGTTTTAAAAAAAAAATCCCTACCTACCTACCCTATTTTTTAAAAACATGTAACAGGAACCAAAGGAATTTGTTTTGGACCTAAGAGAAAGTAATAGGTAAATATATAAGTATATACAGCACAGTGAGTGTGGATGAGTGTTTTTTAGCATGCATAAGCATGTATAAATATGTAGGCGAACATATAGATGTGTGTGGATATGCAGTCAGGCACACATGTATGGGCACCTGTGGGTAAGCATGTCTGGGTAAGTGTGGGTAAGCATGTCTGGGTAAGTGTGGGTAAGTATGGGCAAATGTTGATATGTACTGATGAGTGGAGGCAAGTTCAGGGGGAATACTTAAGTATTCTACAAATATATCAATAACAGAAAATGTATTTCAGGTTTTTAAAATTATTCTTCATGCACAGAATGAAAAATTCTACATGTATGGCATCATAATAAATACAGTGGGTCAAGTGAATAACACTTGTGGTATTTCCTCAACCCTGACAAATGAGATTTTAGATGTGCATGGATCTCAAGTGTTGAACATGACATTACGAAGCAATCAAATTACAGGCAGCTACATTGCCAATCAGTCTGGGGTTTAAAAATGGCTTTTCAAAACATGATTCAACAGTGGATCCAAAGGCAACATTTATTATCCGAACTTCTGAAACATATTCATCTATCTGGAATCCTGAAACGGAAGATTTTGATGAGGCAATTTTATTCATGAATCACTGGTACGCTAAAAACTAGCAAACACTGTCTAGCGTGATTGAAGAATGGTTTCACCAGATTCAGTTAAATGTCAAGTAAAAGTTTGCCGTGATGATACTTTGTGATTTATGTCATAAATCATTCCTCATTTTCAACTTTCTTATCATTCATAATAGCTACAATTTCTTCATCACTGAAGACAAAGGCTTCAATTTAAAATATTCAAATGAGTGAATTAAATACAGCACATGAATAAAATTAATTAAACCACAGAAGTAAATACTCAAGACACAGAGAAATGACAAAACGACGATGTCGTTACAAAAGCCAATTATATATCATTCCTTGAAGGAGGTGCAGAATTGGATCTGTGGCTTCTCAGCTCCCAATCCATCACCTGGTCATCCAGCTCATGTCTACACTGGCCAAACAGTCAACAAAATTAATTTTCAGCTTCAGAGAACTGGACGGACATGAATTTCATGCATGACCTTGCTGGGAGCTGTTTTTTATTAATCTCACAGATTAATTATTGAGATCTTAGTGTTTGCCGATTAATCAGTTTCCTATTTGTGGTTTCCTGTGGGCTGTACCAGGTTTATCACACAGAGACAGGAATGTGTTGCCGAAGGGAATGTCTCTTTCCAAGGAAGCTCGAGGGAATGCAGTTAAGAATATTCATCAATTATTAATTACATTAATAACATAAGGCACCAGAAATATAATGGTGTATTCAGGCAGTTGCAAGTGAGTGAGTGGTTGGTTGGTTGGTTTATTGGTTAACGCCGCACTCGGCAATATTCTAGCTATATGGTGGCGGTCTGTAAATAGTTGAGTCTGGACCAGACAATCCAGTGATCAGCAGCATGAGCATTGATCTATGCAATTGGTATATGTTAACGAGTAAGTGAGTGAGTGAGTGAGTGAAATAGTGGGTGGACAGTGTTTGCTCATTACGCCAAAATCTCATCTACCTAAAAGTTTATTTCATGGACTAGAGAAAATGACAATTAATTTCTGACCTTGCTACATTGCCGAGGATGTCCCGAACCAGAAATCCGAAATGGAAATGGATCTCACCACAATGCGTGATGACATTTATCAGAAAAAAGTGGTAAATTAATGATAGCTTGGAAAAAGTCCTAGTAATGATAAATGGATCATTGATCAAAAGCCTTAATTTGTGACATGACCAATCATACCACAACGAAAGTGGCAATACCCACTTAGCATTCAACAACTAATACTATCATCCCGTCAACTATTGATCCCAGTGATACATCCTTGTGCAACACTTCCAATCAAATCTGACCATAGGAGATGTTCACATGATAAAGCTGGAAGCTAAACTACAGCACTAATCACACACAGATAGTCACAGATGTCTGTAACATCTAAAATGTTCACTGGATTCTCCATCTTTAGCTGCTCAGTCCAAAGTCAGAGTCTTGGCAAATTAGTGAAAACCTTAAAACTTCAACCTAATTTTCATTCACCTATGTGTATTTAGGTACATATTACAGCTAGTTGTCTTGAAGTCATCACTGCTCGGTATATCTGTATGGGATGGCTTCCAGGCAACAAGCTAGAATAGATACCCAGCTGTAATGGCTTCCTGACAACATACTGAAATATATACCAAGCTGTAATGGCTTCGAGACAACATACTGGAATATATACCCAGCTGTAATGGCTTCCTGACAACATACTGAAATATATACCCAGCTGTAATGGCTTCCTGACAACATACTGGAATATATACCCAGCTGTAATGGCTTCCTGACAACATACTTGAATATATACCCAGCTGTAATGGCTTCCTGACAACATACTTGAATATATACCCAGCTGTAATGGCTTCCTGACAACATACTGGAATATATACCCAGCTGTAATGGCTTCCTGACAACATACTGGAATATATACCCAGCTGTAATGGCTTCCTGACAACATACTGGAATATATACCCAGCTGTAATGGCTTCCTGACAACATACTTGAATATATACCCAGCTGTAATGGCTTCCTGACAACATACTGGAATATATACCCAGCTGTAATGGCTTCCTGACAACATACTGGAATATATACCCAGCTGTAATGGCTTCCAGACAACATACTGGAACATATACGCAGGTGTGATAGCTTTCTGATAACTAGCAAAATTATAAACGCGGGTGTAATGGCTTCCTGACAAGTAGCTGGAATATATACCCACCTGTGATGTCCTCCTCACATATTGGAATATATATCCACCTATAATGGCTTTCTCACAACATGCTGGACTATATACTCATCTGTAACAGCTTCCTGACAACTAGCTGGATATTTACCCATCTGTAATGCAGGGATGAGAATGAAGTTTTGAGACAAACTCGGAAAACTAGCTGGGGGTCTGGGGGCCGCAGGATTTAGACGATTCACAAAAATTACCCTTGGCCTTATGAAATTCCCGGAATTCTGCGGATCCGTGGAAAATTCTCATCCCTAGTAATGGCATACTGACAACTAGCTGGATATATACCCAGCTGTAATGGCTTCCTGACAACTAGCTTGATATTTACCCATCTGTAATGGCTTCCTGACAACCAGCTGGATATATATACCCAGCTGTGATGGCTTCCTAACAACTAGCTACATTATATATCCAGCAGTGATGTTTTCCGGACAACTAGCTACAATGAGGTTAAAATGGCAGCACAGGACTACAAAGGTAACATACACTGAAAACATCAGGTTTCAGATTCTGAATATATCCAATACATCGCAAAGTTCTTCCAGGACTTTCAATGTCAAACCTTTAACAGCAGTTATCATACATACATAATGAAGCAGCAAATGTCTCATAATTGATGCAGGCTTTTTAGGGCAATATTTCACATGTGTGTCAAATACTTCAGAACATCAACATTAACATAAGTTAAGAATATGTTTGAAATGATAAATGAAGAGATATTATCACCGCATGATCAGCAAATACTCATCACACTTAACGTGTTTTAAGAACAGCAGCCAAGGCACCATTTCAATGGGACATATTTCTATATTTTTCATAATAAGCTAACATCCAAATATTAGTTTGGTTTAAGACTTTGATATTTCATTTTCAGCTGGTTGTAAAAATATATCCATTCATGAGATGAGAAACAGTCTCATAAGAAACAGTTCCGAACGAAAGATTAGTCTTTCATCAGGAAAGTGGAATTCACGTCCCCTTGTCTTCAGGTTTGAATTCCCATCAGGAATGGTAATTGGAACTCATATAGAACAGTTAAGAGTTAATTATTCAAATTAACTGTTGCAGAAGCAGCTTAGTAACTTTATGAAAGTCTAAAGGGTGTTTAATATGTGAGATAATCATACACTGTATTTCTTCCATCGGTAATGACCATCGCTAAAGGTCTGCGATCAGGCCAGTTAGCTGTCCTCCGGGGTAGTATTGCAACTTTATTGCTCTAATCATGAATACAAATGACATTTCTCATGCTGATTATTTGGTAATGATCTAGCTGCATCTTTCAGAAACTGCCATCTAATAAGGTGTTACAATATTTCCCAAACTTGCTTTTAAATCTTCTCGATGCTACAAAAGCAAAGAATCCGTAAAATTGATGTGTCAAACTCAGGTTTTCAAAAGCAACATCTTATCCCTTGGCTGTGAGCCAGCCCCTCCGAGAACTTTAAAATTACATTTTCGAAAATGTCATATACATATTTAATGGAATTCTACAGGAATTGCTAATGTTCTGACTAATGTTTCACAATTCTGATGGTTACAGGTAATGAAGGCAAAGTCACACCCCGGAGGAGGTCCTTCACAGCTAATGCCAATACCTTAAAGAACAAAAAACATGCAAACATATGCAGAAGCAATTTTCTATCACCTAATCCAGATTTTGTTACCTTTCTGAATAATTCACCAATCTCACAATGTTTCACATCTTCTCGTATTTTTAAAGACAGGGTTAAGCAACACTTAAAAGGAAAACCAATCTTGACTACTGTGAAAGTGATCCCATAGGACATGTTGAATTAGAAAATGTGGCGTAGGTGTTAAAAAAAAATTGGAAAGCATTAAGCGATAAGCCAGTGGCAGTGAGAAATACTCGAGTTGCCAATAAGATCGTGATCAAACGCTAGCTGGGGTTGATCCTTTGATGTAGAGACTCAATAGAGAAATCAACAGTGGGTCGTACATGTGGTTATGATCGATAAATTAGCTTATGTTGGTATGGTGCAAGTCACTTCATCATTTAATGGCTGTCACTGCTAACACTTAAACATCCATCTATCAAAAGGTTCTTTGAATTCAGGCTACATAAGAGATGCGAAGTGCCTCCAGAATGTCAATAAAAGATGAGGAATCGGCCAGGTAAGAATTGACAGCTCCTGTGAGAAAATAGCCCCAGCACACAGAAAGTCAACACAAGGTGTGATTGCATTCTCGACTTGATGTCCTCTTAATCAGTTATTCCATATCATAATCAATTATTTTACACAGAGAGGTAACAGAAAATCAATATCTATTTTAATTATTGATGAAGTCACTAATAAACGAACAGATCCATATGAAGGAAAATGAAGAAATATAACAGATAATCAACGTATCATTCTTCCTCGCCTGCACAGCAAGGTGCAAGTAGTTCATTATGTGATGAAGTACTTCATCATCCAGCACACGAGTAGTTGACACAGAAGGGATGTCTGAGTAACCCTCAATTCTGTAAACTAATGCAGCCAAAGCCTTATATGAGTCACAAACTGTTCGCACAGTGAGATCTGGGTTAGAATTGATCTTCAGTAACCCATGCTTGTCGTAAGAGGTGACCAATGGGTCGGGTGGTCAGACTCGCTGACTCAGTTAATGCATATCATCGTATCCCAATCGTGTAGATCGATGCTCATGCTGTTGATCACTGAATTGTCTGGTCCAGACTCGATTATTTACAGACTGTAGCCAAATAGCTGGAATATTGCTGAGTGTGGTGTTAAACAACAAACCAACCAATCAAAGCATAGATTGATGATCCTGATGTCAATCCCTGGATTTTCTCGTCTCGACTGGATCCTGGCTGCCATAAAGCTTTAATATGGCTGAATATCCAACAGGTGCCAGGATCCGGTAACACAGAGGGGATGGCGCGAAACCCGAGTAAAATACCTGACAAATCCCCCTCAGTATCATGCCATTCGTAGATGTCATAGCCAGTTATACTTTTAGTTCACTGCCATTTGTTACCTTCAGTTCAGTGAAGAAAACAATGCATCAGTTTACCACTAGACTGATCTGTATAGCAAATTTAATCCAGAATTAATCAACAGTTTTGGAGTTATGCCCCGGAAATCAGCACTGCCATCATTAATGTAAGGTCCAACTTCTGAAAATTAAGAAAACAAAAAAAATGCCAAATCATCAAAAGGCACCAATTAACCAACCTTCTGTATACCAAGTTTCATCAAGAAATATTCAACAGTTTAGGAGTTCTGCTTCGGAAACAGAAAACAGATGCAAATGGAAGATACATGCTAGTCGCTATATTTCCTGTTTTTCACCCCAGTGATAAAAAAACTGCAGCCTGCTATAAAGTCTGACTAGAAGGTTGATTGAATTTGAAACTCTGTTCATCCGTTGTCATATTATAAAGATACTGTGTCTTTTTCCAATTATACCATCTTCCAATCAATATCTGGTATGGTTATTATTTCAAAATGTCACCACCAACAATGCCGACAGCCAGCTGAGTTACACTGTCGTTCTATTATTGAACACTGAACAACATATCCCATGCTTTACTTTACTGCGACCGAGGCCTAGTGTTAACATTTAGTCAGTGAGTAACAAGGAGTATTGTTTACCAAGGTGTTATCTGTGGACATGCAGTCAACTATGTTCATAATGAGCATGCTCATAATGAGTGAGTGAGTGAGTGAGTGAGGACTGAGTGATGTGAGTGAGTGAGTGAGTGAGTGAGTGAGCAAATGAGTGAGGTGAGTTTTACGCCACTTTTAGCAATATTCCAGCAATATCACAGCTGGGGACACCAGAAATGGGTTTCACACATTGTGCCAATATGGGGAATCGAACCTGGATCTTCAGCGTAATGAGCAAATGCCTTAACCATTAGGCTACCCCATCACCCCAACTTAAACTGCTTGTTTAGCTCTGCCACTTGTTGTAGATTCTAGTTGTAATACTTATAACACAATACAGTTATAACACAAACTAGTGGTCCCTTCCAGTCTGTTATAACACAAACTAGTGGTCCCTTCCAGTCTGTTATAACACAAACTAGTGGTCCCTTCCAGTCTGTTATAACACAAACTAGTGGTCCCTTCCAGTCTGTTATAACACAAACTAGTGGTCCCTTCCAGTCTGTTATAACACAAACTAGTGGTCCCTTCCAGTCTGTTATAACCATAGTTTACTGCAATTCTGAGGCTGTCTGTCAGCATTTTTTCAAATGTAAAACTTGAATAAGAAGGTTTCACTTCAAAATGTTGAAATTAGTAACTGACACCTCTTTTTCAAATTTCAGTTTTTCATCTATATATGTGGGTTGTGGGACCACCTGCAAGATATGCAGGTCACTTTCACTGTCAGAGAGAAGTCGGTACCTATTCACAGGAAATGTGATCAGGAAAACATAATTGGGTCAAATAAAAGAGTTTAAAAAGAAAGCATGAATATGCACAGATGTTTACCTTAAGTCCTGTATGTGAGGTCCCTGGACTCCTATTCTTAATTTTCAGGGGTCCTGGACTACAAAATGGGGTGTCCCAGACACTTAAATATTATTATTGATACTATGTTGTAATTAATTCAGTTACTGTTATTGTATTGTGCATCGTGATCATCACATTGTTACAGTAATTAAATTGCAAATGATACCATAACCCGGCTAGTAGCAGACTCAGTGATAACACATTGTTACTTGATCGAAATTTTTACAATAAGTATTTGGACTTTTTCTGCATCCCTGTGGACGTGCTTATCAATTTCTTTGCATCCGTTGTCAATTTTAATGCGCATAGGACGCAGGAATTCGCGTCCCATAAATCCCTGTATGCAGTGATTTTTTTTTAATTCATCATAATAACAGCCAATGACAAGTTGTTTGACAGTGAAGTCAGTTGATTGTACCTGACACTTGCTGCACTTACTCTCCCACCCTGCAGCCCGTACTCTACTACAGTGGTGTAATCCCATCATTAGCTGGGAATGGACAAGTTGTTTGACAGTGAAGTCAGTTGATTGTACCTGACACTTGCTGCACTTACTCTCCCACCCTGCAGCCCGTACTCTACTACAGTGGTGTAATCCCATCATTAGCTGGGAATGGACAAGTTGTTGACAGTGAAGTCAGTTGATTGTACCTGACACTTGCTGCACTTACTCTCCCACCCTGCAGCCCGTACTCTACTACAGTGGTGTAATCCCATCATTAGCTGGGAATGGACAAGTTGTTGACAGTGAAGTCAGTTGATTGTACCTGACACTTGCTGCACTTACTCTCCCACCCTGCAGCCAGTTCTCTACTACAGAGGTGTAATCCCATCATTAGCTGGGAATGGACAAGTTGTTGACAGTGAAGTCAGTTGATTGTACCTGACACTTGCTGCACTTACTCTCCCACCCTGCAGCCCGTACTCTACTACAGTGGTGTAATCCCATCATTAGCTGGGAATGGACAAGTTGTTGACAGTGAAGTCAGTTGATTGTACCTGACACTTGCTGCACTTACTCTCCCACCCTGCAGCCAGTTCTCTACTACAGTGGTGTAATCCCATCATTAGCTGGACTGGACAAGTTGATTGCCTTATCGTTAGTATGACCACAGTCAGCTCCTTGTTTACCCAACCAGCCCATTCACTTCACCTTCACTGTACTTAATTGTCTTCTCTCTCGTTAATCCCAGCATATCCTCATCATATTACCCTTGTACGTCAGTGCATATATATATATATATATTCACTCTATGCACTTGCTCCGTATTCACGGACAAACAGTCAAAAACTGTCTCTGAAACATCTTTACAAAGACTAGAGTTTGTTTGTGTATTGTTTAACACAACACTTAGCAATACGATCGTATTCCAGCTTTATAACTGCATTCTGTAAATAATCGAGCCTGGTCCAGACATTCCAGTGATTGACAGCATCAGCATCAATCCCCACAGTTGGGACACAATGACATGTGTCAACCAAATCTGCCAGCCTGACAACTCAATCCCACTAGTCGCCTCTTACGACACACAGGGGTCGGTGAAGACCAATTCTAACCCGGATCTTCACAGTTCTACAAAGACTAAAGAAGTTGTAACCTATAAAGTCTCCTATATTCTCCCTCCATGGCTACATCCCCCTTTATCTTGTCCTCACTTCAAAGTCTCCCGAGTCGTGATTGGCTTACATCCATATCCTCCACATGTTCACATGACGGATACCCTCCCAGACAAGCATTTAGCAATCAAAGCAACACTTCATATAGATAATATTGATGAACGCTGGCTTCATATTGATGATGTCTATAATGCCGAAACTCCAAGTGACAAGACAGTCTGACAAAATCAGAGATTCGGGACACGTCTTTCGCTTCCATGGACAGAGGAAAGCAGACGTCTGGAGTTTTACTTTCTATTCATTCACATGATAAATCTGAATCATACTGACAAATTATTAAATGTCATATGCATACAGGAGAGGTGAAATGGGGTTTAACATCACGTTTAAGATTATTGGACTTAAACAGTGATGTGTGTATGCTTGTTGATGATTGTCCCTAGACCAGACTTATGTCTGGTTTACAGAGACAGCACACTGAGATACCATGCCACAGTTCAACATGGACACCCCACACTCACTAGCACACTGTCTCTGAGCCTGTCAGTCCATGTTTTTCCCCCTTAATGTCAAGTAGCAGGCAGGGTAAAAATAAGTTCCATGTTTAATAAGATTGGTTTAACACTGCTAGCAGACTGAGATACATGCCACAGTTCAACATGGACACCCAACAGTACACTGCCTCTGAGCCAGTCAGTCCATATGTTTCCCCCTTAATGTCAAAGAGCAGGCAGGGTAACAATGAGTACCATCTTTAATGATATTTGTTTTATAGAGCACTGAGATACAATGCCACAGTTCAATGTGGATACCCACAGTACACTGAGCCAATCATGTCCTTGATTTTCCCCTTATAATGCCAGTGAGCGTAACAAAAAGTTCCATCTAACAACAACTTTTTGGATGACAGACATCAAACCGCCAGTCATCCACTCTCCAGGCAGGTGCTCTATCCACTAGCCTACATAGACGCATGGTACCCCATGCTTAACGACAGAACATCCTTTTCAGTATTCCCCAGACCCTGGGAGCCCAAGTTTGTAACTGTTTTATTTGGCTGCAAACTGTCTCCGTCAAAGTGATGAAGCTTTTACAAATAACCTAATCCCAGGAAAGTTGTTCAAAAGTTGAAATCTGACATCAGTCTCCTTTAGCCAACATATCCACAAAGTGTTTCTTTGAAGAAATCCATGGCGAATTTCCTCAACACTATCAGATTTCAAAACAGAGGAGAATTGCATTATTTTGTCAATTTCAATTTTATCTAGTCCTTGTTTGTGATGAAAAGAAGAAGAATCTAGAACATTTTTTCAGCTGACATAAGAAATAAAAGATAAATGATAAACGGAGATGCAATATGAAAATACTGGAATACAAACAAGAAGCCATTAATCCTGAGGTTCTGAGGGATCTTTTCCATCTATCACATTCGGATGATATCTACAATTGACTGTGCAGAACTTAAAAGATATTTACAGTTTGTACCAATAATAACAAAGACCTAATGGAGACTATGTTGATATTATCTCGGGTGATGCTAATAAACTTTGGCTCGGTTATGGTCTAGGATATCAGATAGTTCTAAAATTGTCTTATTTTTCATAATTGAGAATGAACATTAAGTGGGCCATTGCCTATGTGACGCTGCAGAAATGTGGAGGAGAAACATTAATTTGATAACCGACAGAGTCCAATGATGGTTATTGTTAGTTTTGCACTGGAATGAGGGGCTTGGAGCCTTTATATATCTCTGATGTCGTTAAAATCTTTTCTTATACGAGCAGGGGCCATGGGTGGCCCTAAGTCGTCTCAGGCCAGAAATCGGTGATCATGGTTCTCAGATTTGATCTGATTGTTTGTTTGCGTATATCCTAATGCTCTCAACATCTACACTTAAGACAACATCCTCATCACCCAAATAAACATCATTTATACTTAACATCTGCACTTGAGACAGAAGCACAACCAGTCATTTGAACGTCAGTTATACTTAACATCTAATCTTAAGACTAAATGCCAACCAGCCATATACACATCATTTACATTTACATTTACATTTACATCTACACTTAGGACAGAAACACAGCCAGCCTCATATATTTACAATTAACATCTACACTTTAAAAAAAAAAACAGCACCTTGAGCATGTACTAGTTGCATGGATATGTGTGCTATATAATATCCTATAATAATAAAAATAATAATAGCTTGAGACAGAAAAATGGTCATTTAATCATCATTTACACTTAATATCTGCACTTAAGAAAGAAACACAACCAGTGGTTTAAATAGAATTTACACTTCATATCTGCACTTAAGACAGAAAATGAATGAGTCGTTTTAACATAATTTACGCTTAACTTCTACACTTACGATAGAAATGCCCACAGTCGGACATATTTATACTTATCAAACATGGTCAGCTTGGAATTGCTAAGCTCCATGGATATACAAACACATCCCAGCAGAGCCACATCCACAGTCTGAACAATCTCCTACTTCATAAAGAAACAACATGTCAGTGAAGGAAGGTGGCAAAGAACACCACCTTGACGTGTGTATCAGACTGTGGTACTATTTCAACACTGATTACAGGTTAATGTGCAACCAAGAAGCTGTTGCCTGGACAACATATCATTCAACCATTCACCTTCACTGTAAAACAATAGCAGTATGACGTCCAGAGCCTCCTCATCATCTTAACCCCATGTCTACCATCTACATAAAGGGCAGTCTAGAAACAGAGACTCATAAACTTTGTCTGACTTGCTTTATTACTCTCCACATCAAAGCAAGATTTCTCTTTTTATCCTTGGAAGAATTAAGTGAAGACAACATGAGGGCAACTGACCTTTGTCAAGGTGAATAGGACCCCTCCGCCAAAATACAAACAATAGCGGAGGTTCAAGATGGGGGTGTCAATCTTTCTGATACTTCCTATCTTAAATGGATAATCTTGAAAGTTGATTTGAAACTGGCTTTGAAGCCAGCGTTATCACCAAATTTTGTAATTGCTTCATGACTATGAAACCTGGATTCTTTGAAACATCGTCAATAAAGTGTAATGAATTTTTATTTTAAGAGGTTTTCCACTAAATACCCCCTGATCTTTATCCTCATCTTGGCCAAGACAAACACCAAGTCTTTTGAGGTGTGGTCAAAAGTTCAGATAAATATTCACCGTGAGACTTGATTAGATTGATTAATGCAGAAATAATGGTCAACGATATCAGACTATTAAAATAGGGGTGTGTGGACAATTTACAGTAATTGGAACAAACTGATCGGAGATTGTCCTTGACAAATTGTCCACGAGGGGCAAAAGTTCAATCCTGTTGAAAGGGTGGAAGTTCTATAATGAGGTGTTTTTCCATATCAGGGTGCGTTTAAAATCTTGATCCACTGAGAAATTGTCACTAGTGACAGGGTCATATTGCAACCTGTGTGAAGGCTGCTGAAGATAAAGTGTAAAGTCAGGTTGACAAATATGTCGAGAGAAATTTGACACTGAAACATGGAGATCATGTACGCATCAGGCGACAATGAAATACGGCTTACTTCACAATCATGACAACTTCATTAAAACGGCCTTTTTTATTGAGTTATTAATTCACACTTGTGATGAGTTAAAAATAAAAATAAAACACCCAAGACACTTTTTGGAGTTTTATTCAGAGAAAATGGCAAACATGAGACAACCAGCAGGTTATTTGTAGAAAAAGGCACCAAGGCACAATTATATATTCACTAATGACAGAACTTGGCTCCAATCTTCCCAAACTGAAAGCGAAAATAACCATGACGACTTCAAACTGATATTTGTACTGAATTTGCCCCTGGTTTACCCCATACATTAGTCTGTCTCATAGTCCCTGAACCACATTATTTTCCATTCTGTCTTGCTCTCCCTGCAATGCTAAAGCCCTAAATGAAGCAAGTCTAGATTTCCTCAGGTTCTGAATCGCCCATATCACTGGGGCTCCTTTTCAATCTAAAAGGAAATATTTGTTTCTATCAAATTAACGTTAGTCTACCCATACATGTGCAATAGATGTGCAATACATGTGCAGTACATGTGCAATACATGTGCAATTAATGTGCAATACATGTGCAGTACAACAGGTAACAGTGATGTGGGCATGGAATTGTTCATTCCAGACACAAATGAACTGCACTCTCGGAAGTTGAAAATTTAATATTTTCTAATAACTTTATGTGTTGTTATCTGTGTGACCCCATACTAGTGACCCTGAGAATAACTTATTTGTAAGAGGATCCGCATGGGTTTAACCAATATACAACCTAATCAACAGAAACCGCAACACAGCTTCAGTTAACAAATATATCACCTGGCTGGTCAGAAAACAGCAGATAAATTACACACAAAGAATACAACATAAATTGCAAACTTTTTTACCCTCACAATTTGTCTGCCTGTAAATTTATTTTTTTTCCTAATCTGGCTACGCAGAATTGAGTTTTGTTTACAAAATTAATGCCACAGCCAAATGCAGTGCAGTGAGAACAATGCCACATTGACAATAGCTATCAGTTACGCTGACATCTCATGCTATGTCTGTCTAGACCAACAAAATGGAACAATTGGCCGTTCTGGAAACGACTTACACCAACATCGCTGGCATTTGGGGGTCATTCTGCAGAGAGAGCTTGCCACCCTGCGACCATCACTTGTAAAAAAAAAATGGGAGAATAATTATTCATTATTTCACCTAATGCCCCCCTCCTCTTTCATCTTCCCGCTGCTAAATGTCTAATACTTTAGGAGTAAGATGTTTTTTTCACGGCTATCAACAAAACAGAAAGTGTTACGCAAACACCTTTATTTCTAGATGAAGTCCCTGTTGTCGTTAGTTATCTAGCTTTGTTTACCCTTTACATTTTTCAGTGACTGGTGAATCATTAATGGGCTGCTTGTTGCTGTTGGTGAGATGTAGTGCCCAGAATACTGTGTAAAGAACTGCCTAATACGGCAAACCTCGGACAGGCAATCGTACCACTCGCAGTCATCTCTGTGACTGAAAAACAGATGCCCAAAAGTATCTGGATGTAAATTGTCAGAACAAGTTTGTTTGTTTTTCAAAATGGAAAAGATGTGTCTTCTCCACAAGAATGAGTAATTCAGATGATAAAAATGAAAACAGAAGGGAAATGCAGTTTTGTTCACTGATCTGACATCTGTCAAATGTCCAGATTAGAACATGTCTCTGGGAACCTTAGCTAGTTGTAAGTGTATTGGGTGGTCATTTTCAATGATATTAATAATAATAATAATGTATTTATAAAGCGCCTAATATCCACCATAGAGATGCTCAGTGGCGCTGTGACAATATTGGGGAAGGAAATAGTTCATATAACTTTACAGATGGGCAGCAGTGAATAAATGGGTCTTTAGCAGAGATTTAAAAGTTTCTTTCGATGAAGTGTTCCTGATTTCCTTTGGAAGACAGTTCCACAGTTTAAGGCTGGCACAGGAGAAGGCTTGGTCAGACAGTTGGTTTGGAGAACTGTGTTGGGTTAGGAGAGAGCCAGAGGAGGATCAGAAACTGGATATTGTTGATTGGATGTCACATGTTGATCGATGCTGATGACATCAATCTCTGGATTGCATGTAGGTCTGTAGATGATCTTTTTTGGATCTTCCAATACATGAAGATCCAGAGAAGAATTGGTTTTCAGCAATCTGTGCTTGACATAAGAGGAGACCACAGGCGGTCAGACTAGCTGACTTAGCTGATGCATGTCGCATAGATCAGTTCTCATGTCAATCACCAGATTGTCTGGTATAGACTCAGTTACTTACAAACCGTTGTCACACAGCTGGGACACGGCTCAGTGTGTCAGTAAACAACATCAATGGGTGAGAAGTTAGTGGCAGAGCGCAAGGATTCCAAATTGGGCTCATGACAAGTTGCACATGTTCGCGGGTATCTACCCCTCTGATAGAAAGAAAAATATGTGGAGGAATCTAAAACAAAAGAACTCATCACAATGTCAGGTTTACTCTTCAGGTAAGATAGAAAGTAAATGCATTTTATTGAGTTTCATGCATTAACAGAATCCAAGGAACGATGAAGAAATTTTCATCACCCATCAAACCCAGCAGAACTGGTAGGGCAGAAAAGCAGTGGTAGGCACGGGCATAGATGAGAAATTAACAGCAAGGAAGTGGTTAGTGAATGAGACTTGACACAGGTGCTGGGCATCTCAGTTGTGTTACAGGAACGCCACCATCTATCTCAATTTGCCCTGGTCTCCCAGCCTGCTGTGTGGAGACACAGCGTGACCCTCTCAAGGCCATCTCAATATTCAGAGAACCACTTGTTTCTTTCACGGAACTGTTTTTGTTCCGCAAGCCATAATGCTGCAGACAATCACGCTCCGAAACCCTTGGAGCAAACATGGGTTGAATATGTAAGCTGATGATGTCATGGCATTGTTCTATCAACTCACAAAAAAGACCCAACATTATCTGAGTTCCGTCCCTGGCATGATATAAATGCTGGTTCAGCACCTTGTGTGACCCGCGTCAGTTGTGACCATTTCCGTAGACAAGCAGCGTAGTGAGGAGGATGGTCTGGGTTAATATTCCATTGTTCTGAATATATAAACATGTCAGAGGTAACAAGTAACAGGCACTGGTATGGTATTTGATGCTCACTTGAGTGAGTGAGTGAGTGAGTGAGTGAGGGACTTGACACCACTTCTAGCAATATTCCTGCAATATCACGGTGAAGGACACACATTCGTTTGAGTGGAACTGAACCCAGATCTTCGGGCTGATGAACAAACGCTTCAACCACAAGGCTATCAGACTGGCCTTCTCAGAACATGAACATCCTTCAACATCACAAAAGTATTGACATATTTGGCAAACCACTCATGAAGCACAAACAGAGATATATATTTTCTGTGAAGAAAAAATACACCATGGTAATTTTGTGGTCATTTATAACCACCTTGAGCATGAACTTCCCATCAGTTTCAACAGAACAAGACCCCAGCCTGCCAAATGTCACGGGTCTGTCAATACTGGGAACATGACCCTTGATACATGCAGTATTTATTTTGGCAAAACACTTGAGCTTGACTGTTTGTTTAATCTGGACATATGACCGGGATTATAAACCCTACTGTGTCAGCCATGCCATGCCAGAACCTTGTTTCCCTTCTGCCCACCTGTCTAGCACATTCTTGCCTCCATCATAACAGCCTCATTCTACTTCTTGCAACACGCACAGATCTGAGAAAAATGACAATAATTAACACTGAACACTCAATATCATATGTCATTTGGGAACTATTGTCTGGTGCTTGTTTACAATTAGTCTTCCTGAGAATAGTATATCAATTGCTGACAGTTTTTCCTGAGTACATAAATACGCTATCAGTCCCTTGAGATTAAAAAAGAAATCTATAGCATTCCTAGATAATTTAAACACTGACAGTTAGACACATCTGGAAGATATCATGAATGGCTATGATAAACGTCTTTGTCTACCCTAAAACAAGTAAATATCATTACAATGAGGTTAAGATCACAAACTATCTTGTTATTGTTGCAAAGATTAGAAGACTTGACATTAATCACTACTGAAACTTACAAATTCTTTCTCTTCCTACTTAAATTTCATTTTTCCAGGACATCATACTAAACTTCGAGCAATGTAAGAAAAATTAATTAAAAGAAATAATATTAATATTTTACTTTATTCTGGGGAATATCACAACAAGTGCATTTTTTTCTATGGGTGAATGTTCAGATTTCTGACTGAGAAGTGAATATTTTGATAGCAATGAAAAACAAACAAAATATGGTAACTGAACACTGAAACTGAACTTTCTGGAAACCCATTTCGCTCAACAATGCATCCACTGGCTACAGATGCAGATGTTACAAGCAATGTCATCTTCCTCATCCGATCTGCAATAACAGGATACTTCGATGTCGTATAAAGTTTTTGAATGGCATTTAGAAGTGACACACATAAGGTGTGAATTTATGGATGTCATCTTCTGTAAATGTCATCGCCATGGAGATGATGCAGTAAGATCCATCAACAAGTACAGTAAATTCATAATAAAGAAGTTGACATAGAATAAATTCTCACATATTAGGGTACTTCAATACTTAATAAGAACAAACCAGACTATCTTTATGGTGCTACTCCACAAGACTCCATGTATACACCCTTAATCAATTCTTTAATCCCAAACTTCTTCTTCTGTCACCCGTGAGTAGCCATGTTAGAATTGATCTTCAGCAACCCATGCTTGTTGTAAGAGGCGACTAACAGGATCGCATGGTCAGACTCACTGACTTGGTTGCAAATTTTATGTCATTGTATCCCAACTGTATAAGTCGATGTTGATCACTGGATTGTCTGGTCCAGACTTGATTATTTACAGACCACATAACTGGAATACTGCTGAGTGCAGAGTTTAACAACATGTCATCGTATCCCAATTGTGTAGATTGATGCCCATGCTGTTGATTACTGGATTGTCTGGTCCAGACTTAATTATTTACAGACCGCCACCATATAGCTGGAATATTGCTGAGTGCGGTGTTAAACTAAACTCCCTCCCTCACTCACTCTTAAGTCAGCATCACTCACACAAGATTGAAAGGCCGTCTGCCATAAGTAGTAAAGCATATGATTGTTATTGACATTCAGTACTTTCTGAAGAGATAGCATCAGTGTAATGTTCCAGCAAGTTCGGGTTCAAGAGCTAAGGATCCTGGCAGATGTGTGATCATAATGTTTTGTAATGAAGCAGAAAGACCTTACAAAACTGACTCCTTCCAACACCACTTGAAGCCTCCCTGCTGAAAATGTCTGAGCACACAGGCATCTTGCTGACCACGCAGGACTTTTCTTCATTGATGGAGTTCAGTTTTACGCCACTTTTAGCAATATTCCAGCAATATCACGCAGGGGACACCTTGTGTCCATGTGAGGAATCAAACCCAGGTCTTCGGCGTGATGAGAGAGGACATTAACTGCTATCCCGATGATGAGATGAAATGTGGTTTAGTCTCTTATTGCACTTACAACCACGTGCATATGTGTGTGCATGCTTTCTTTTCGAGCAGATGATCTATCCACTATCAGCGAATACTTTAATGACTACCGTATATTACCGTCTATAAGCCGACCCCATAGATAAGCCGACCCCCCTCTTAGAACTGAAAAGGTAAATAATCTTGTCTAGTGATGTTTAACTGCAAATTTGACATCTCTACTGACAAAGCTGTCTTCTGTTGTTTATTCACTTGAAGTGATACGATGTCGTTTTCTTACCCCTGGAAAAAAGTTTGACGAAAGTGTAACCCATGGATAAGACGACCCCCTTCTACAGACTGCTTTTTTTGGTCCTCAAAATTTGGCTTATAAACGGTTATACACGGTAGGCCATCCCAGTACCCTCATCCTGCATAAAAAGGACATCAGAACAAAACATCTTTACGTAAACATTTCCATTCATCAAAGGCTTTGCTTATGTTTGTCAGTTAATACCTATGATTATACTAGTTCAAGAAAGCTGCCAAGCTGTGATGTTTTTGTCATTTTGTACCAAATGCGGTCCCGAGAAGCTCAGGGTTAGAATTGGTCGTCAGCAACCCATGCTTGTTGTAAGAGGCAACTAACGGGACCGGGTGGTCAGGCTCGCTGACTTGGTTCACACATGTCATCGTTTCCCAATTGTGTAGATCGATGCTCATGCTGATGATCACTGGATTGTCTGGTCCAGATTCGATTATTTACAGACCACCGCCATATAGCTGGAATATTGCTGAGGCATCATTAAACAACAAACCAACTCACCAATCAACATACAACAACAACCGACATTTTACAAATTTCACAACAAACTTTGTAATGGACAACCAATCCAGGCACAAGCCAGCATGACAACATTTTGTAGCTCTCAACAACCCAACACAAACCCCCAGCAAAACAGAAGAAAATCCAACCAATTTCTAAATAAAACGTGACTTCCTTCTAATAGCATTTGCCTTAAGGAGATAATTAACTGTTTATATGAGCATTCAAGATCCACTCCATAAAATAAGACTCTTTGGCCTATGATTATTTCATGTACAAGTTGTAAGACCCACCTCTCAAAATGAGGGTCACAAAATTGCCTAGGGGTATGCAATCATCTAAAGATCTGATTATCTCCCCTACTTCCACTTCTCCTAATAGTGATAGCCAGTTCTGCATGACAAAAAAACCCAACCATTATCAATCTCCTTGAATGGAAGGCCAGATTCTATAACTACCAGCCTAATTGGGGCCTGCCAGAAGGGAATATAACTAATTGCTAAACTCGTTCGGCCCAAGTATCTCCGAGAGGCTGCGTATGAAGAACATAGGAGCTGTCTGCTTACATGCTAGACCAGTCAAGATGGATGTATCTGACACGCGAGACTAATATTAACCCAGATTAAAACTCTCCACTTGGAGTGGCCACCTGACCAGCAATACGTAGCCATTTACAAAATTTACAATTCTTACAGGCAGTGTTCATTGGATGCACTTTCATTTAATTTAAGCTGATTGATTGACTGATTTCCTGATCCTGAATAATCCAAAAATTAGCACTAATTTCCGAATAAGGTAAAATTCACATTAACAGCTTCAGTTTGTGTGCACTGACACTGTCAGTCATCAAATAAAAAATAAAATGAGTGCCGATTACACAGCTTTTGTTTGATTTGACGTCAACAACATCTTGTACATGGTCTGTTGGGTCAGAATAACACAAATGTGAAGCTTTGTTATGGATCTAAACACTAATTTGAATTTTCCACCTACTTATTACCAAAATAAATATACAAGATGGATGGGATTTCTGTTTTTGAGAGGTATCAGTTTCAGCAATGACTATGACAGAGAGTTGATTCCATGTCTAGCAGAAATCTGAAACATCCTTACAGCGGTAATATTCCAGTGCACTCTGCCATGATTATTGAACTTTCGTTTCCAAGTTTAATCATGTTCATCCTTTAAACATGAATAAAAATGACATTTTTTTTGTAAATGCCATATAGCATTGAATGTATTTTAAATTTGTAACTTTTTTTACTTTAAATTCGAAAAAAAAGTTTTTTACGTGCTATCTCACATGTTTCATGGTATTTCAAAGTTGAATATGTTTTTATTAGCAACTTTTTAAAAATTCACCTTTTCAGAAAACAACAAACTTCATTTTATCTCACTCTGGACCTCTTGCCTTCACATCTGAATGTGAAAAATAGAAAATGAAATAATACCAAATACATTTTCAAGCTTGTGCAAAGCCATATTCCACCCCATTGTGATCCAAATACAGTTCATCTTCCTGGGATTCACAAAAAACACACAGAAAATGCCAGTTACCTTTGCGTATCTTTTAACAGACCCGTGAAGATCCAGGTTAAAATTTGTCTTTAGCAACCATGCTTGTCATAAGAGGCGACTAACGGGATCGGGTGGTTAGGCTCCTTGACTTGGTTGACACATGTGATCGTATCCCAACTGTGTAGGTCGATGCTCTTGCTGTTGACCACTGGATTGTCTGGTCCAGACTTGATTATTTACAGACCAGATAACTGGAATACTGCTGAGTGTTAAACAACAAGCAAAACCAAATATCTTAAGACAATTGTTAAGAAAACTAGATTCATGAACAAATTCAATTTAAAACATGTTTCTAGATTTTAAACAGGCATGCGTCCCTTGTTGTGCACATTTTAATTCAAATCAGGCTTCAAGTGTTCTACTGAACATATTGGTCAAGTGATGACAATCAATTAAGACTCAGACTTGCCAAGCTAGATCACTAGATAGATGAAGATCTGGGCTATGTGAAACATTCCCTAAAACCTTCTCATATACTGAGTAGTTGGCATAGGACAACCGCTGCCATCTGACTTAAATATAAACCAATTTTGAGCTGCATATTGAGAATGTCGACATGAGTTTAATCTGTCGTCCCTTGTAGCAACCGTTCCGAGATGTGATTAAATTCACAGACACTATCCTCAG
The DNA here is from genome assembly GCF_003918875.1 of Haliotis rubra. NCBI lineage: Eukaryota > Metazoa > Mollusca > Gastropoda > Lepetellida > Haliotidae > Haliotis > Haliotis rubra. The sequence goes on from NW_025766248.1 coordinate 372,532, forward strand.
AGAAGACTCGAGGCGGCACAACCGTTTCTAACAAATCCCCCAAATTAAAGCATCCCTTAAAGACAAATTCATTGGTGGTGTGACCCTCAGCTGACTTTTCCTCTCAGGGTGAGGGTATCGAGTGGAGATCTCTGGAGCAGGTCTGACTTGGTCTGATGGATTCCAAGCAGCAATGATCAAGGCTTAGTCTCAGGAGGCTGCACCTAGGTAACATCTTGGACAAGCTATTTGTGGTGAGTGTGGTGCCTGTGATTTACACTTCAAACACAATAGTAGTGGTTTTGAAACAAGGATAAGAGAGTCTGAATTGAAGAACTGGTGGGACTATTTTTATAAAGTCAGGGTGAGTCAGGGTGAAATTAGGTCAAAGTTTATTTCGCTAATATAGCAGTCTTAAAATTCAGTCACAAGTCTGAAGCCTGAGTCTTGTAAAAGTCTTTTCAGACTAATAAGCTCAGGTAATCACTGTCTGTAAAATATACTGAAATAGTGTCAAAAGCCATGTCTGGCCTGATAGACTCAAACATTTCAGGCATACTGATGACTGACAAAGTCATGTGCATGTTATTGCCCATTTGTCTGTGCATCTGTCTGTCTGTCTGTCTGTCTCTGTGTGTGTGTTGCATGAGCATGCATTTGTGTATTATGTGTGTATGTAAACATGCATGCTTGTGTTTCTGTGTTTCTGTGTGTGTGTGTTTCTGTGTGTGTGTGTGTGTGCGCGCGCGCGCGCGTGTTTGTGTGTGTGCTAGTCCAGACTAATGGGCATTTTATAGTTGTGAGTAGCCCACTGAAATACTCTTCCACAATTTTAACATGGAAACTCTGCTCAGACACAGAGTCTTGATTGCCAACATTAATTGATATGACTTGCAGCTGGGGATCGAACCCCAGGCCTTCTGGTCTCTCCAGGCAAATGCTCTATCCACTAAACCACCAAACAATTTCTTGGCAAGTGAGGAATGAAGCTCCCAACCGGTCTCAAATAAATTCATGCAGGGTTTCGAGGGGGTTTCGAGACAGTGATTGTCATCTGATACATTTTATTTAAATCAAGACTTTACCAAGTAGAACAGAATAAGTAATATCGGCAAAATATTTCTGAATTCATGATACCAATCATCTAGTTAAGTATACTTTATATCCACCATTCAACACGTTTCCTATCTGACATCACCCTTCATATGAAAAATGAATAAAAAACCCATGACATTTTCTCCTATAGATTTGTTTCTTTCTTTGAGTTCTGTGCCCCGTTGTTCCATTGAGCCAGTCAGGCAGCGAAAACCCCAAGGAATTTCTGCGTAAGCTGGAATAATGCATTTCGTACAAAGCCACCTTAAAAATGACCTACGGTATGTCCGACTGGCTTCAGGCCTTCTGTACACTCCGCCCCAAGATGAACCATGCACCAGTTAAGGATGCCAATAGATTTAATTAAACCCCAAACATACATCCTCCATGAACCAAAGCGAATGATATTCTGAACTAGTTCTTTTTCTCCAGACCTGCTGACTCGACAGACAGATAAATAACCTTTTGTTCAATATTTTCATTTTGTTTGAAGCCTTTTAGGATTATAAAGGTCTTTTCTCAATTACTCCCAGAACAATCTGTTGCTAGTGACCTACTTGTTCCACACAGAGAGATATAATGAATTTGATCTTTAAAATGGAATGATAAATCTAACCTGGAAAACTTTCAATTACTGAAGCTGCACTTTTGAAAATACAGCCCTGACTTCGAACATCTGTCGGAACTTGATGCTCAGGATTTGATATCAATCAAAGAAGTCAAATCAATAATGACTTTATTTGATCAGTAAATTAATTCTACCTGCTGATCAATTAGAAAAAGACAAAATGATTTGAAAACATATTTCTTCTGATCAAACGGAAGCTTTGTTCAAAATAATCTGAATCATGCATGAAATTGGAAAATCATGTATTGTTTGGTCAATTAGTGAAACACTGTAATTACTGTAATTGGTGCACTGTGTAACTCAGTAACCACAGAAGTAATTAAAAGAACAGGTATCAAATGGCAAATATACAAAAATTCTTGGATGTTTGAAATTATGGAGAGAAACTTAATCCAATAACTAGTTGATCTGAATGTTGTTCTTCTTGAAAGAGCATCAAAAATAGCCTGTCATCTTTCAAACTGATTACATCAGATGGAATATGGCATGCATGGTGATATCCATCTAAGTAATGATTTTCTCTCGGTTATATCCTGGACCACAGGTAACTGAGATGGGAGAGATAGGGTCGCCATGACCATCATCATTTTCAGGGTTGGCAGCCATCTTACATAGTTAATAGCACGTGCAGTGGAGAGGGTGAGGTGGCAGTGACTTACAGTCATAGCGACCTCGCGAAGCTCAGGGTTAGAATTGGTCTTCAGCAACCCATGCTTGTTGTAGGAGGCGACTGACGGGATTGGGTCGTCAGGTTCACTGACTTGGTTGACACATGTCACCATATCACAATTGCGTAGATCGATGCTCATGATGTTGATCACTGGATTGTCTGGTCCAGACTCAATTATTTACAGACCGCAACCAAATAGTTGGAATACTGCTAAGTGCAGCGTTAAACAACAACCAACCCCAACATCTTATAGTCATAGCAAAGGGTAGACAACTATCTTACACAGTTGTCCTACCAGTTAGGTGAAGTGAGGTGAAATTGGGTTTAACGTTGTGCTTGAGAATATTTCGCTCATATGAAGACGTGCATGCGTGTGTATGTGTATGTGCGGCTGCTTGTACTAGCCCAGACTGAAGCTGGTTTTATAGTGCTAGCCCACTGAGATACCATGCCGCAGTGAAGCATGAATACCCTACTCAGACACATTATACTGGCTCTTATACTGACTCCGAGCCGACCAGTCCTTGTTGTACCCATTAATGCCGAGTGCCAGGCAGGAACCAACAAGTACCATATTTTAACGTCTTTTGGTATGGGTTATTCATCAAAACAGATTACACTGCTTCAAAAAAGACAAAACAGCGATGAAAACTACATGGATGGATTACTGAAAATCTGATAAGCAGGGGTACGCTACTGATGACATGATCAGAAACCATGATAAAACGTGAATTCATAACCACAAGGGAGGCAACTCTGCATAACTCTGACATGACTGGACCCTGTGAGCTTCTTCATCATCTCTGACACTCATGTGTCTTGTGACACCGAGGTCAATGCAATATTCCATCACAAAATCACACCATCATCATCTAAATCATTCCCGATGAGAACCTTGATATTTCACAATCTTACCAATTTTGTAAAACCATGAACAAAGAATACTGTGTAGATATCAATGGAGACAGTTTTCACATATCCCCATGCATTTTATCATTTCTTTGATGCATAAATGTAGAATATATCAATTGACAAAACATTGCTGGATAATTTTATATCCACTGAGCAAACAAATGTTTGAACGAGGATATTGGGCAATCCAACATCAAACAAAGAATAAAGTGTGTGTATATCACGATGAAACTCAGTTTTTCATCTGTCATGATATTCTAGGAACAGAAACAGACAAAGTTGCCTTCAAAAGCCTATAATCTTGTCTGCATACACAACTCAAGGCTGTGCTTAGTGTGGATATAATCTGTAGGATTCATTCAACTTGCACAAGAAGCCTTGCATACATATCATCTCCTTGTATATGTGGTATATAATTTGTGGATCCCATGTATCAGAAATATGTACATCATTTATTCAGGGCTGGAAAGAAAAAGTGTGCTGCTAAGCTGCGTAGCTCACCTGTATAAAGGAGCGACTTGGTAAATGTTGCTTTAAGTAGTATTATGATAAGGGTCTTGGGTCCAAGTGATGGTTCCGGTGAAACCCCTTATCTAACTGACGTGCTGGTCTGCTTGGGGGAATTAGCTCAGCAAAAGAGTCCGAAGTCACAAGAAGCTAATCACACTTTTATTTACAAGAACGGAGTAACATGGGGTGGCCACAGAGAGTCGGTACAACCCTCTGGGCTGAGGGCTAGAGCTGACCTGTGTTGGGAGTCTAAACCCTACTCATGGACAAATGCAGTTAGGGACTTTTTATCTATAATTAAAACAATAAAGAGATTACGATTGGTTCACTGATACAAAAACGGGAGTAACCTACATTAGCCTATCAAATACAGAATATACAAAATGGGGTGTGTCCTTCAATGACCAGACAGGGCAATTATTCTTAATCCTGTTAATCCTAGTTTAACTGGCACTAATCTCGATGGCACTTTTACTGGATGCTTGGATGCCTACCCTGGACTAGATCTCAACGACCCTAATCTGATGTGTTTACTCTGGGCCATGTCTTTATGACCCTTAATTGGTGTTTGCTTAAAGTTTTGTAATATAGATGATGACATGTTTATTTTATGAAAGCAGTTCATTTAATTGTCTGGTCATAACTCTGAATTACTGAAAGGGTTGCTAACAGCTTGAGTCCTTGATACCTTAGGCTAGGATTCTATCTTGGATATCTGTGAAATTGTGTAGCCGTAATTTATACCTTTTTCAATAGTATGTCTGTGAGATGAGTTTTACAACTTTTGACTGGAGTCTTTCTCTAAGCTATTACTAATATTCTATATTTATATTTTCCTAATATCTGAATCCTAATATATTGCTTGTAGTGGTAATAATGAATAATGAATTTTGTATGAATTATTATCCCATGATAGTAGCATCAGCAAAATTGCAGCTATTCGCAGTTACCTGTTCAAAGGGCTGATGGCATACAATTCAGATGTTTTATATTGATAATATACCTCTGCATGTGGCAATTCCTTTTGGGGTCAGTGAACTTTCCAGCATCAGCATCAAGGTTTTACAATTTTCAGTTTAGAGAGTAAAGCATTCAAATAAGAATATCTAAAAATCCAACATAATCAGGAGGTTCCAAATGTAAAAAAATAAAGCTGTGCCGTTATATCATGGATATCATACATGTTTTGTGGGCTATACACTCAGGGCATTGATACATAAAGGTACTACAGACGGCAAACTGGGGTTTTCAGTTAAAAATGTTTGAAATTTCCCTGTCAGTGGTAAAGGAAACAAGGTGAACTGTTTTCAAAAGATGACATCTGATTGGCTTCAAAGCCAAACATCTTCAAGTTAATTGGTTGGTCAAAGTTCTAAAAGCACAGCATTATGGCCTTAATGCTTCCCAGAAGATGTCAAAACTGTAAAAGCTTATGGTTGATAACCTCACATGAATAATCCACTCTAACAAGTAAAAATTGTAAGTTCTCACCAATTGCTGCTTTACCCCATACTTCAACAATGAACTCTTCTGTACTGTTGTCTTTGCTGTCTAAAGGACTCCGGCCAAGAGAATGTTCCATCTCCCACAAAATTTTAGGGGGTTCATGGTGCTGAATAAAATTGTTTTCAATTTCAAACTCTTCACCCCATGGATTCCAATTTTCATCATCAGAAATATCTGAAAAGACAAAAATAGACACAATGTTTAGTATAATTCAGAGTCAAAACAAGTTTTACTAATTCCCCAAAACAGATGTTGTCCCTGCAAGACTTCCTCCAGAAAACAACATATTACTTTACACTGACTCAAGCTTCACAACATCGCATGTCAGGTTAAACGAAGCAATAACTCTTTGCCAACTCCATAACACAACAAACCCCAGTTGACCATGATGAAGGTTGGTTGGTTGGTTTGCTGTTTAACGCCACACTCAGCAATATTCCAGCTCTATGGTGGCGGTCTGTAAATAATGACGTCTGGACCAAACAATCCAGTGATCAACAGCATGTGCATTGATCTTCACAATGGAGATACAATGACATGTGCCAACCAAGTCAGAGAGTCTGACCATCCGATCCCGTTAGTCGCCTCCTACGACAAGCATGGATTACTGAAGACCAATTTCAACCTAGAGTTTCACGGGGTTCATGATGAGTAAGGGTCAGACAAAATTTCCATTTTCTGGTATTCCATGGTATGAAACATTTTTTGCATACTTATGAATCAACCAGTTTCATCCTGCTAAATTTACATAAGTTACAAGTCAAATTAAATTGATAAAATGCAGGAATTATCAACTGATTCCTGTGGTTTAAAAAATCACAGGATTTAAAAAAATGGAACTATCTGCATCCAGCATCCTGTATATAATATGTGTATTATGCCAGATTTGCGACCAAAGCAACATAAAATAAAAACAATGGCGGACTACAAAAAATCTATGGGGGAAATAAACTGAATATTAACTTTCGGTACACAAGTAATGAAGTTGTCAAAAATATACGCGCAAAGTAAGATGTATGTTAACTTTCAGTACAGAAGTAAGAAAACATGTCAAGTTATTTGGTTTACTCAGATTCATAACACATTACTTATGAAAGAAAATGTGAAATATATTGTGGTATATGAATACATACAAGAAAATGCAATACAGTCAGTACAATCTTGTCAAACTTCAACTGTAAGTTCACTTTAATTCAGTATCATTTCAGCTTGAGAGTGAAAGAAGTCATCATCACACAATGGAATCTGCAATATTTCACTCAATGCCTATGCAAACAAGAAGACAAAGTCATCAATATCCCCCGCAATGGCAAAATACGCTTCATGATTATGTCTACAAGTTATGATTATGTCAAATATTTAGGTGTGTATATAGAAAAGTGGAAGGAGAGTATTGAAAGGTTTTTAAAGTTCTGCTCCAGAAAGGAGCACTATGACCAATTTCAGGCTAAGTCGAACTTGTTGGCATGGAAACGCCAAAAATATTTTATTCAGAATTCCAAAACTACCAAAAGGCACCAGTACACCACCAGACCAATCTATGTGCCAAGTTTGGTGAAGAAACATTGAACGGTTTTAGAGTTCTGCTCCGGAAAAGAGCACAACCACCAATTTCAGGCTAAGTCAAACTTGTTGGCATGGAAACGCCAAAAATATTTTATTCAGAATTCCAAAACTACCAAAAGGCACCAGTACACCACCAGACCAATCTATGTGCCAAGTTTGGTGAAGAAACATTGAACAGTTTTAGAGTTCTGCTCCGGAAAAGAGCACAACCACCAATTTCAGTCTAAGTCAAACTTGTTGGCATGGAAACGCCAAAAATGTTTTATTCAGAATTCCAAAACTACCAAAAGGCACAAGTACACCACCAGATCTATCTATGTGCCAAGTTTGGTGAAGAAACATTTAACAGTTTTAGAGTTCTGTTCCGGAAAAGAGCACAACCACCAATTTCAGTCTAAGTCAAACTTGTTGGCATGGAAACGCCAAAAATGTTTTATTCAGAATTCCAAAACTACCAAAAGGCACCAGTACACCACCAGACCAATCTATGTGCCAAGTTTGGTGAAGAAACATTGAACAGTTTTAGAGTTCTGCTCCGGAAAAGAGCACAACCACCAATTTCAGTCTAAGTCAAACTTGTTGGCATGGAAACGCCAAAAATGTTTTATTCAGAATTCCAAAACTACCAAAAGGCACCAGTACACCACCAGATCTATCTATGTGCCAAGTTTGGTGAAGACATATTGAACAGTTTTAGAGTTCTGCTCCGGAAAAGAGCTCTACCACTAATTTCAGTCAAAGTCGAACTTGTTGCCATGGAAACACCAAAAATATTTAATTCAGATTTCCAAAACTACCAAAAGGCACCAGTACACCACCAGATCCATGTATGTGCCAAGTTTGGTGAAGAAATATTGAACGGTTTTAGAGTTCTGCTCCACAAATGTGCACGGACGGACGGACGCACGGACGCACGCACGGACGGAGTCCATTTTAATACCCCCCGCAAAACGCGTTCCGGGGGGATAAAAATGTTCGAACCTAGGGAACTATCCACTAGCATTATTTTCTGCAAATTTAACTCTTTTGAATATCTGGGCAGAGATAACCAAAGCTTGCCCCAAAGATAATATGCAAGACACAGGATTCAGACAAATGGCAGAGGTCTTTGGCTGCATTTAAAGTTGGACCATGTTCAGGAAAATACCAGTCCCAGCAAGTTATTCAAGAGTCACACTTTACATTTGACAATCTGGTAGAAAATGATCCCTTTTGTAACATCTTTATATTGAGTCACATAAGACTCTTATTAAACATGAACATCCAGAGTTTGACAAGGTTGTTAAAGCACTACTCAGTAACTTGCAATTTGTCAACAATTGGCAACAATTCTGCTTGCAGTTTGTCAACATTTGACAATAAATGTGTCTATCAGTGCGGAGTAGAGGGCTATGATAAGACATTTCTACACATGAACTTAAAGTTGTCCATTTCCCCACATCCGAATCATTTTCAGGATTTCAGGAGTTACAAGAGGATATTGGAAATAATTCATGATTGTATCAATCACTGGGTGTCACTATGCGAGACAGTTGTCCAGTGTTGAGTAGGGTTGTGATGCTTTAGGATTGTAAATGTAACAGTTTCTTGTAAGAAGCAATTGGAATTTGTTAATGGTTAAGAAACATGTCTTTCTTTCAACATCCCTAACATCTTCACTTAACTTTTCTATTGGAACAATATGAACAAAGAAGCCAAACAAAGACAGAGTGAAATGCCAGATCTATGTAGATAGAAGGAAGTCACTCAACCAGTTAATGCTTTCTATGTTAAAGAAGATCAGACTTGGTTAGATGTCCGTGTGTGGAAATGTCAGTGCGGGGTATTGTCCAAATAAAGAATTATCTCATGGGGGAATCGTCATTGTGGGAAAATATCAGTGTGGCAAATGGTCCATAAGGGAAAATGTCAGTGATAATATGAAACAGAGTTCAATATATGGTGAACAGAAAGAAAGACATAGTTTTAGGATTGGAAGTTGAGTGAGTGAGTGGGGTTTTACGCCGCTGATAGCAATATTCCAGCAATATCATGGAGGGGACACCAGAAACGGGCCTCATACATTGTACCCATGTGGGTAATCAAACCCGGGTCTTAACCCCACCGCCCCTTGGAAGTTGAATGTAGTATGTCACAAGCATTAGCTCCCAACAACTGATGAGACTGTGTGATGACATCCTACATCACACAACTGAATTTGTTAGGTGTTTGGGCCTCCCATGGGTGGCTGCTCAGTGATGACAGTTGTAAGTTGCCTCCCTTATTAGGTGGCTGCTCAGTGATGACAGCTGTGAGTTGCCTCCCTTATTAGGTGGCTGCTCAGTGATGACAGTTGTAAGTTGCCTCCCTTATTAGGTGGCTGCTCAGTGATGACAGCTGTGAGTTGCCTCCCTTATTAGGTGGCTGCTCAGTGATGACAGCTGTGAGTTGCCTCCCTTATTAGGTGGCAGCTCAGTGATGACAGCTGAGAGTTGCCTCCCTTATTAGGTGGCTGCTCAGTGGTGACAGTTGTGAGTTGCCTCCCTTATTAGGTGGCTGCTCAGTGATGACAGCTGTGAGTTGCCTCCCTTACTAGGTGGCTGCTCAGTGATGACAGTTGTGAGTTGCCTCCCTTATTATGTGGCTGCTCAGTGATGACAGCTGTGAGTTGCCTCCCTTATTAGGTGGCTGCTCAGTGATGACAGCTGTGAGTTGCCTCCCTTATTAGGTGGCTGCTCACTGATGACAGCTGTGAGTTGCCTCCCTTATTAGGTGGCTGCTCAGTGATGACAGCTGTAAGTTGTCTCCCTTATTAGGTGGCTGCTCACTGATGACAGCTGTGAGTTGCCTCCTTGCGTGGTCACACAGTTGATGGCAACTGTGAGTTACCTCCCTTGGATAGTCACACAGTTGAGTTGTCTTTCTTGGGTGGTGGGTGAGTTGTCTTCCTTGGGTGACTACCTTGTGATGACAGTGGTAAATAGTCACTTTGGGCCATACAAGTGACAACAACTGTGAATTATTCCTTGTCACAATATTTTCTTCTATCTCTTGAACCCAACATCATAGCAACCTTTACACAGGCATAAGGACGTATCACACTGATTCCCGATGGAGCATTAGTGAAGATATTATCCCTGACACCAGGAAAGTTATAAATCATCAATGAAACACAGGCCATGTTGACATTTAAATCATGATGAGGACGACACAACAATCTGACACATGAACAAAGAGCCACATAAGAAGCAGTTAGGGATCTGAGAGTGTTTTTTCTTAAATCTCTCCTGGCAGTGTAGCAATATGTTTTATCCCAACAACACAGATCTCCAATTGCATCGATACCCTCCCTGACATTTCAGGACAATGCAGTGATAAATATCAGGCTCAATTATTGACTGCGACCATGGCGTAAAGTTAAAGGACGTGCCTGAGGCACACCCTAACCTAGGACATCTACTGAAGGAAACTATGATACGATCTAATGGATTTCTGTCACTCCATTGTTTCGGATGAGGAAGTCAACGGATGCCCAATAGGCCTCTTTGAAATAGTTCTGAGAGCTTTGTTTGTACGCTTAACAAGGTTAGAAAAAAAATATCATATGTTGTGTTACAGAACCCTTTGGGCATGTCACGTAACATCATAATAGAATATGTTATTGTGAAAATCACACGAATCATGCGAGATGTAGCTGGACTGGAAAGGGAAAAACAATAAGCCAAAAGAATGTAACTGCGATCTGATCGGCACTGTCAAGAATCAATTCCTGCCTCACCCTATGGATATCCCTAAACTTCCAGATTTTCTTATGAATGTGCCCAATAGCATATCACTCGAGCTCCTTCAAAAGTTTGACAAGACCGAATATCAGACAGCAGCCCCAATGCAACCATACAGCTGATGGCCCATAGCAGCAACTGTAGACAGAAGCCAGAAAAACTTAAGGCAGTGTTTAATGAACTTTTATGGGCGAAAATCCAAAGCAAGGAAATAGCAGCCAGCTTTAGGGCAAGTTAATTCCATTACAAGAGGGCAGCTCATTCTGCTGTTGTGCCTTCCAGAAACTCGGCTACATCTACAGAATAGGGCCTGACGTCCACAACGCTTCATTTGAAGAGCTATCTTGAGCAGTCAGCAACAAATTAATCCTGTCGTCAACAGCCATGAATAGCGTCTTCTTAATCCATCCCTGAGCAAACACGAGGCCTGATCACAAAGGCAAATTGTGGGGCCTCAATTGGAAAGGTGTAAAGGAAACTAATGCTGCATACCCTGAACAAGAATAAATGCTTTTACTGCAATTGCTTGACAGTAATAGAAGTTAATTTGCATTATCCACTTGAATGACTGTGACTGAAAATCTATTGATCTTCTCAATATCTCTAATCAATTAAGTTAGATTTCCGTTCCAATAATCGGCAAACACTGTCATCTTTCCACGTGGCCTCCGACCCTCCCGAAGCAGACGGATAGCAAGGACCCTACATCTTACCAGACGTCCTTTTTGATCAATGTCCATTTTACTTCTGTCTACAAGACCACGTGCGCTAATCTAACCTGTTACTAAACTTAGAATAGATTTTTTTCAGTGAAGACAGCTAATTTGTCCACCAAATTTTCTTCCACTGAATGACGTGAACCGTATAAATTTTCAACATTACCACTTCTCCATCCAGACAGTTGTGTCGTCAGGTGTCTAATCATCTATATCAGCAATGATCATCACTGGAAAGGTCATCCAAACAATGTATCCTGCACATTCTGTGTCCCCACAAGATCAAGATGGGCAGACGTGTTGTAGACTGTAGTGGCCAGAGGGACACATATTGACTGAGAAAATATCATCACAGTGATAACTAGCTTCATCACTGCCAGTACGTGCTGGAAACATATAGATTTAAAATTCCCTGAACACACACCTAAACAATACTACATATGAATCAGAAATGTCTATTGACCATTCACTCTCTGGATACTGCCAATGTTCTCAAGACCAAACTGGAGATGAACAGAACACAGGCGACTACCCTGCAGCCTCCAGCTAATTAGCATTGAAATACTTTTTACAGAACATCTTCAGTCTGACACAATTTCAGATAAATTTTCTCAGCTTTGTAGATCTTTCCACCAAAAAGCCATCTCATCTGTTGCGCTGGAAGTCATGCCAAAAGGCCCAAACAGAAATATATGTTTGTCCTGTGTTCCGACCAAAACTTCAAACCCTTTGATGTCATACCTCGAAATTTATTTTTACACTTATGTAAACTGTTATGCTTCACATTAGCATAACAACATGTGTCATATTTATGATTACACTTTCTCTATGAAGTACAGATTTTTGTACTTTTGGGAGATGAGTCCCATCAGGGATTCGAACCCAAACTCTAAGAGTGAGGAACGGTAATCGCCAGCATGCAAAGTCAGCAATCTGACCCAACTAGCCAACGCAGCTTCCACAAAAATGGACATGTGACAATTGGTAGTTAAGGTTTAACACCATTCCAACAGTGTTCCAGGTATATCATGCTTCATTACCTTGATGTGGGAGGAAAGCGATGAAGGTCTCACACAGTTACAACTTAGCTGAAACCTAGAAACAATTTGGTTTAACCAAGATTTGAACCCGTTCCTAGGTTCCTTGGTGCTGTTGTACAAAACAACCTTAGCGCTAAGACTACCTTAAGTCACTGGTTAAGGTGTGGTAACGTTAGCACTGACATCACTTTGTGTCCATGTTAAGGTATTATACAACGGCTCCATGGGTCCATGTTAAGGTATTATACAACGGCTCCATGGGTCCATGTTAAGGTATTATACAACGGCTCCATGGGTCCATGTTAAGGTATTATACAACGGCTCCATGGGTCCATGTTAAGGTATTGGAGTTATGGTCACCTTAACACTAAGATCACTTTGTACAACAGCACCCTGGCATACCCAAGGGGCACAACTCTTCAAGGCGAATTGTGGTGCATTAGATAATGGGGCCACTTGAACCCACCTCGCTGGCAACGGAAAATAATTATAAGAAATTGCAATCATGAGGTGGTGTGGGCAGAAAAGTATCTAATGACCTATAATCTGAACTGAAATAGGAAAACATCCTGCTGCCATATGTGGCCCTGCAACATTTCTTCAAGGTAGATTATTAACCTCATAATCCAAAGTGGCAATAAACGGTAATTGAGCTCACTGTAGACAGAATAACCAGGTTCTACTTGCAGCTAATTCCCCATATTCCCAAACATACAGAAAATGAGCGTTCATACACCAATACCATCATCAAAGGTTTCCATGGCACCTGATGACAGGTCTCGTCAAGAAATATGTGCCATTTACATCAGCCAGAAATATTTTCTTGGCCTGAAAAACCTGTACATTTTACACTTTGCATTCCATGTCTATTCTCTTCATTTCCAAAGGAACAGCCAAAGTCAATCAATTACATCTCCCATAAGGACATTAATCTTTGAACTGTGGTATAAAATCTTTAAAGATATGCAAAATATGCAGAACATTATTGAATGGCTTCATAATCATCACCTATTGCAGCATCACAGGAACAAACGTCTTTATTGACCCATGCCAAACAAAAACCGAACCAGCTTTCCAAAAAAATCAAGCAATTTTCCACACTTTATTGGTGCTGATCTTTTTCATCCATGAATGTTCAGGTGAAGTAAGAAATCAATCAGACAGTCCCCGCTATGCTCAAATACAAACATAATCAATTTCTGCCAAAAAAATTCTTTGATCTTCTTCACCGAGTAATTTATGCTCCAATCTTCCCCTCCGAGGAACATTTCATTACCGACCATCAACCTACCAAAATCTTAACATTGCTTTTGGTTGTTTATTTCTCACACAACTTTTCAATATCTCTTTAAGGACATTGTGAGTGTAGAAATCCTAGCCTTTCATCCTATACCCCAACGGTGGGCAATCACTGACCCTGATCGTAGTGTGTAGTAGAGTACAAAGTAATACGTACTGTTCTTACTCTGAGTGAGTGAGTGAGTGAGTTTAGTTTTACGCCACTTTTAGCAATATTCCAGCAATATCACGGCAGGATACACCAGAAATGGGCTTCACACATTGTGCCCATGTGAGGAATCAAACCCAGAATGGGCTTTGATGGGTTCTTACTCAAGTCCCCATGGAAACACTCAGCAGATACTGATCAAAATTAATTCTAAAAAAACGTGAAATTAAAATTTCAAAATGGTTATAATGATATTTGAATGTGATATTTTTCTCTGATTGCAAAAAATTTAACAATATCTTGAGATTATACTTGTAATCTTTTCAAATTTGGTGACCTGGATGGAAGATTCTCATTACATGACATCCGGCTTACGTCAGTTAAATACTTTTTTCTGCTAATTAAAAGTATAAAGTGACTGAAATGAGGTCACCAACATAGTTTTAACTGTAAACAATGCCAATTTTTCATCATCCATAACATATTTCTAGTACTCAGCCATTGACACAATCATACACATCAACACCCTACCATGAAAGTACTTCCTGAAATTACCATGATGGTTAAAGTGTTTGGAACCTTTAAGATGAAAGTCAAGGGGTCCTTTCTAGGCTCATATCTTAAAAAAGGATAGTGAGTGAGTGAGTATAGTTTTACACTGCTTTTAGCAATATTCCAGCAATATCAATTTGGGGAACACCAGAAATGGGCTTCACACTTCACAGCCTGCAAATTGCAATCTGCTTGTGCAGAAGAAGTTATCGTTGGTGTGTTGTTTGTATCCATGGCAACATAAAACACAAACACTTTGTTGAAGAAGTGCCCTCGACACCACAAGACTATTTTATCCAAAGATTAAGTGACAGGTGCTACCGGAAGACCAGGACATGTTTACCCTTCTGGGACACCTGATGTCATCTCTGATTTCATTCATATAATTTTCACGGCTATTTTGCCTTATGCCCAATAGAACTGGTTTCATCTGATGATTGTGACAGCTTATTCTCTGCAATTGACCTGTATAATTGCAAATGTGGCTGAAGTTTATATACTTCAGACTTATCAGCCTTGGATAAGAGGATTCTAAGCCTTCACTGTTACAAAGGATTCAATTTGGTAAATATTCTCACTATATTGTGCGACAATAGACAAAATTAATTCTGAAGCTTTCAAGTCAACTTTCAATTGAAAACTGCTCAGCCCATTCAAAGAAAAACTGATCATCCATGAGACGCTTCCATTCCTCCACGGGAATGATGATCAATAGTTGCAGGGAAGCATCACTGCAACATTTAAAGTTTAACAGTATTGATTCAGAAAAAAAGATAGCTGTTAAAACCAGAAGCCGTACATTTTATGCAGTTTCAAACTTTACATGAATATTGAATTCAAATAAAAATCAAGATTCCAGCACATTTTCAATTTTACATTTCCGTCCCATTGTCACTGCTGAGGAAGATGGCCATGACAGACTGATGACACCTAAAAGATGGATTAAAAATGGTGGATTGTCCATTCAAGCAGTAAAGAGTTCCTTAATTCCTCCCATTTTCCACCTGACTAACCACTCTGCAAGGAGCTCTACCGACACGCAGATTGAATTGACGATACAATTTCATTAGCGAGATTCGTGGTCATGTAAAGATATTACACCATCACGGATCGCGCGTAATCCGGAAGCAAGGGCTCCAGCGTGCCCTATAATCTTTCCTTCTCTGTATCCTGCCTCAGAAGCTAATCAATGTGTCCTCGACAATGCCATTAAATATGAATAGAAGCAACATATATGAACAAATCATTTCTTTGATTTTCTAATCAGCTGAAAACAGACACTGCTGTAATGCCGAATACTTGATGAAACCAAGAAAGTTCAGCCAAATTATCATGACTCATCCGTTGTCATTGAACTGGACGGGTCAGCCATACCGTCATGGACACAATTTGTGTTTTTGATGCTTGGTTAAGTTTCTGACACAATTTATTAACTGTCAAACAGAAACAGAAAAATAACAGAGAAGCTTACTGGAAGTAGCATACAACCCATCCACTTCCTTGTAGATGATATATTCTTTCAACTATTTAGACAATCTGTGATAACTTGGACTGGTTATCTGTTTTGCTTGAACAGGTGATATGTCACAATGACAACAAGAAGAAACTTGGCCTCGGACAGAGACCTACTCTACCACGAGTATATCGGAGACCTACCCTAACCTGGAATACTTGCAGTATATCGGAGACCTACCCTAACCTGGAATACTTGCAGTATATCGGAGACTTACTCTACCCCAAGTACTTGCAGTATATCAGAGACCTACCCTACCCCGAGTACTTGTAGTATATCAGAGACATACTCTACCCCGAGTACTTACAGTATACCAGAGACCTACCCTACCCCGAGTACTTGTAGTATATGAGAGACATACTCTACCACGAGTATATCGGAGATCTACTCTACCCCGAGTATAGTATATCGGACTACTTGCCTACTCTACCCCAAGTACTTGTAGTATATGAGATACAGTACTTGTATCAACCCAAAGTACTTGTAGTATATGAGAGACCTACTTCTACCCCAAGTACTTGTATATCAACCCAAAAGTAGTAGTATATGAGAGACCTACTCTACTTGTTATATCAGAGACCTACTCTACCCAGAGTACTTTCAGTATATCAGAGACCTACTCTACCCCAAGTACCTACCCAAAGTACTTTGTAATATATGAGAGACCTACTCTCCACCCCAAGTACTTGTAGTATATCAGAGACCTACTCTACCCCAGTATATCAGAGACCTACTCTACCCCAAGTACTTGTAGTATATCAGAACCTACTCTACCCCAAGTACTTGTAGTATATCAGAGACCTACCCTACCCCAAGTACTTGTAGTATATCAGAGACCTACTCTACCCCGAGTACTTGTAGTATATCAGAGACCTACTCTACCCTACCCTAAGTACTTGTACTTGTAGTATATCAGACCTACCTACCTAAGTACTTGTAGTATATCAGAGACCTACTCTACCCCGAGTACTTGTAGTATATAAGAGACCTACTCTACCCCGAGTTCTTGTAGTATATCAGAGACCTACTCTACCCCAAGTACTTGTAGTATAACGAAGACCTCCTGTACACCGGAGTACTTGCAGTATGTGAAACACTGCCCTTCCAAACATCATCAGCCATGGATTGCCAACTGCTTGATTGTAAGATCATTTGCTGGTTACCTTTGGCCTTTAGTGTGGCCATCAGCAGAGCCAGGGGTCGTGTTACATTCACCCATGATCAATGCCTGGTGCTTGCACTGACACACCATCTTGCTGGGTTCCCACTAGCTGCCAATTATCACATACATAACACTATTTACTCTTTAATCAACCTTTTGTTAACTTTCCCATATCACATTACCTGAAGAAATGAAAAAATAATCCCAATATTTTTTTTCAAACCATGAGCTCATTTTCGAATACAAGGATATCTTTACACCTATTGTAATGCATTAATAAACGGCTGAGTGAGAGTAAGTGAGTGAGTGAGTGAGTGAGTGAGTGAGTGAGTGAGTGAGTGAGTGAGTGAGTGAGTGAGTGAGGCTAAAAACATCAAGAAGTTTTGGGATATCCACTGATGAAATAAAGTTGGGAAAATATATATAATAATTTTACAAAGCAAACAAGGAGATCAAAAATGCCACTAAGAAGAATTTTCTCAGGTAAAGATACTTACATAAAGTACGGAACATGCGAGAGACCAGATGGAATCTTTGGTCACAAAGTGAGGCAGGCATACATGCCCAAACATCTAGCAATTAATTCATAATATCATCTCAAATCATGACATTGAAGCATCCATGGCATGACTGACTGACTGACTGACTGACTGAGTTTAGTTTTACGCCGCTTTTAGCAATATTCCAGCAATATCACGGCTGGGGACACCAGAAATGGGCTTCACTCTTTGTGCCCATGTGGTGTCCATGGCATGAGCTGTAGGGGCAGCAAACATCAAACACATCCATGAGATATCAGCAGCATGTAATACTGTTCTCCTACCATAAAACTGTTCTTCTTACACAACCAGTCCATTAACTAAAGTATAGCTTGTACAAGTTTGGATCTGCTCGGGAACATTTCAGCAGAAAAACGAATCGAAAAGACTCTTATCCTCTTGCAAGTGTTCGGATTTCTTCCAGCCTCAAACTCAGCTTGGCAGAGATTGTACAAGTCTTAGGAGACTATAAACCGTATTAATGACGGCTAGAACAGCATAAAACCTACTATGAAACTCCGAGAAGTTTGTTATCAGCAGTAAAAATGTAAGTATTGATTTTCATTAAACAAACATATCCTTTTCAGCATGACAACTTTCCTGACAAATTAATACCCCGAGTACCAACTCATGAATAAAATTGAGAAGTTTTCGCACAGAGGATTACAATGCATGGCTTCTCAATTAATTAATGAGCATACGAAAAAAAAAAGAATTTTCCTTTCTGCAAGTTGAAAATTAGCACATGTAGAAAACATAAAGATTTGTGTGCCGAGTCTCAGACTAACACTGTCCAAAACATCCCGACATCATTCCTGCATCTTCTGTAATGACCGTTCATGACCTCTGAAACTTGTGAAAAACGCTCCAGGTTTGATGAAATCTCTAAACACGAGCAAACTCAAAATCAATGTCCCTGAAGGAAAAACTAACAAGGCAGTGGGTGAAGGAATGAATTCCTTGATTTTCAATCAGCAAGGCACAGAGGCATCAATCTTGCTTTTGGAGCAGTCCAGTTCAATTTGCAAAACACAATACAATTATAGGTGAATGTTGCACACGCCTGTTTCATTGACCGCTGTAGACCAGGTTAGTATGGCCAGAGTGGCCGAATCAGTTGGAATCGGACAGTTAGCGAGGCAGATGGGACAATCAATACCTACAAGGCCTATTGACCATTAGTAGCAACAAGAAACATGGCGATTAGAGATGTCTAAACGAAAGATCAGGAAGGACAGATTGACAAGTGTGTCAGAGTGTGTAACTGTCAAATAATATTGTCATATAAAAGTCAGTTATTGGACATTGTCATTCAGTGTAACTGTCAAATTATACTGTGACATAAACATCAGTGATAGGACATTGCCATTGTGTGTAACTATCAAATAATACTGTGACATAAACGTCAGTGATAGGACATTGCCATTGTGTGTAACTATCAAATATCACCTTATCTCAATCACTGACTGGACATTGTCACAATTCGTAACTGTTAAATATTGTATGTTGTTTTATATATAGCTTTATGTGTTTTGTCCAAGAGACAACTTTCAATGATAGCGATATTGTACAAGGGTGAGTATGGTTTTACGCCACTTTTAGCAATATTACAGCAGGGAACACCAGAAATGGGCTTCACACTTTGTATGCTACCCTACTGCCCTTATAATACAAGAGACACACACCATGCCACATACACTGTGTTCAGGAAAAATCACAGACATATAGCATGCTATATACGTAGTGTGAATCGTCCACGCCACAACTCATAACACTTACAGCACAACAACAATATTCGGATGAGGTATAACACAATCCAAACATCGATTTGTCCATGAAAGACGACTGGTTATTATTCCACAGTCTGGACATCAGTATCCGGTTTCTATGACAGACCAATTGTGTTCTCTACAAGCCTGTATATTCTGTTTAATGGTCTCCAAAGACTAAAATCAGACTATAATCTCATTCAGAGTGGAAGTCACAGTCTGACTTGCTTCAGTAAGCAGTAATGAGGGAACGTTTGCCGTCAGCCTAACTCCACAGAAGATATATACTAAAACCATAGCAGCAAGCACTGACCATTCATGCGAGTCAGGTTTTAAGCTGCTTTTAGCAATATTCCAGCAATATGACAGTGGTGGACACCAGAAATGGGCTTCACACATTGTACCAATGAGCCTTCAGGCAATGATGAGCGGATGACGCTTTCACCATTAAGCAACCCCATAGCCCCTTAAGTGACAAAGGAATTGCTATTTAAAACATACACTGTAAGTACAATATGCTCTCATAGAAAGACCAGTAGTATACAAAGAAACTAACATTGATAGTCTGTCTAAGTTGTCCTGGGTCAGTCCAATGTTACACCTCGATCAGTTCAGGTTGTCCAGGAAAGTCTCGTCTAAGTCTAGGGTCCTGTTCTGAAGTCTAGGTCCTGTTCCGGATAGATTCTAGGTCCTGGTTCATATTTTCTCAAAGCAAGATGTTGTGAAATCATACATCTGGGGCCAGGTTCATGTTTCTCAAAGCGGATGTTGGAAATCATACATCTTAGTTTGGTCTCGACACAGCTCTGTGACCACTGAGTTGAACAGAACCAGAGTATCTCTCATGAACTGAGGTGTGTAAGTCGCTTGATCAGTCAGTCCAAATTGGCTAATCAGAACTCAGTTCATTGAAGGAAGGAATCAGGATTAAATGAGCTGTTTGGAGCTTAACACCAGAGCACTGTAGGACATACAGTCAACATCATGATGGAGGAAGACCCAAGGTGGCACAGGTTAAAAGTGTTCCTTAGTCAGTGAACCATAATTATCACGAAGAAGATGAATCAAGATTTAGCTGAATATGGAAACTGTCGCAGCAGATCCTGAAGTCAGCAAGGGACACAACTCTGCATGCTGAGTTCACATTCTCGTCAGGCCAATCTGCCATGATGAAAATATTTAATCTTTACCTGTTAATGGCAGGGATGCATCCAGCTTTAACTAAACTGGGCCAATTGCCCCACTAATTTCAGGAAGTGGACCCAAACCTATATGAACAAGGGCCAACATGATATGATTTGAGCATGTTTATCACCTCACTGTTTGAGAACTCCAGGAAGGTTATGCTCACTGATGAATTCCAGGAAAGCAACTCGACTGAACTGTCAACATTTTCTGTCAACTATACTTTATTTCGAGGCATGAGTAGAAGAAATACGATAGTGATTGCTGTGAATAATGCAAACCAAAGTTATTAATATCAGAAGGACACACGATTTCAATGTAGTTAATGTAAACATTCTTTTTTTTGTTGACATTTGGAGTAAAATTAATAAACTAGATTGCAAACATAAGTCCAGATATTCACAGGTTTTGTTACGAGATAGCGTAACAACAAGATTACACTGCATGATTCAATATGGATTTGTTGACACTATTTCCGATGACAGATCATGACAAAAAGATGAGCGAAAGTTGATGGTTCGGCTTATCTACGGAACATACCATTTTGACACTGATTTTACGGGTCAAGTTAGGACCTTGGCTTATCTATAAGATAGGCTTTAATCTACGGTACTATACGGTAATGATTTTAGAAAATCAATGAATATAAGCATGTATGTTTACTATTTCCCCATATTGTTACATACAATGTTACCAGAACACAATGTTGATTGCTGAAACAATACATACAAAATCCCCAAACATATCCTCACTTGTTAACCTCTAGTTCCTCAGCATACCTTCAGTAACCCATGCTTGTCATAAGAAGCAACTAACAGGATCGGTGGTCAGGCTCGCTGACGTGGTTGACACAAGTCATTGCATCCCAATTGCTAGATGTTCATGCTGTTGATCACGGGATTGTCTGGTCCATACTTGATTATTTACAGACTGTTGTCATTTAGCTGGAATATTGCTGAGTGCAGCGTAAAACTAAACTCAGCTTAGTATCGATGGCAGACCGACCTACACGTTGTTAAATAACACCTGAAATAGATTTGTTCAGTTCACACAGTTCACACCAAGAGATACCAGCAGATATTTTTCAGTCTTAATTTTTTATCCATTGTTTTAATAAATATCCTAAAGATTTCATTTTTAAAATACGGACCTCCCACAAAATTGTGAGATAAACTTTTTCATGGTAATTAATGATTCAACACAGCAATCTATTGTGCATATTCACATATGAAATAGCTAAAACGCGCAAATGAAAAAACCCCAGTAAGTTAATAATGGACTGATAATCTATTTCCAATGATAATTGGGACTGGAAATATGAAGTAGATCAGTGATAAAATATTTGACTCAAATAACTCAGATATGCTTTTCTTAAAACAAATTCCACATGAACAAAAATGTCACAAAGCTAAATTTGATTATGATATTAATAATTCTCTTACAAAATGGGCTAAATCCATGAAAATTCATGACAAAAGTTCAATAATATCTTAGCTGTAAGCTTTTAATCCTAGACTTCCTTACAAACAAGGAACTTGTTCCTTCAGGACAAAAATCAGAAAGCAAATCTGTTATATTTTGCTTCACTAAATTCTTAAGGTGACCATAAAATAATGAGTGTCCAAAAATAACAATTTTATTATATCAAAAAATATTCTTTCTTCAAATCCCTGTATGTCAGCAAAATATGGAGCAGAGATTATTTATTAGACAGCAGCTGCTTCAGGCTGACACTTAAATCTAAATATATTCCTTAGTACACACATGTGAACAGTTTGCAAGATTTTAATCATTGCAAGCTGGCAAAGACTACGAGCTTACTTATGTAGGCTTCAAATGACATGAAATGAACACTGTCGTGTGATAATTCAACTGAATACATGAATAATGATAATAAAAGTGACAAAAACATTTCCAGAATCATTGGAATCCACTGCTAAAAGCAGAATCCATTACAAGATTCCGACCATAATCATGTCTCTATGAATCACAGTTGAATGGATGATGCCAACTGTCAGTGGAAAGCTGTGTGTAGTCTTCCAACCTGTGGCAACAGTCACAGTCACATACCAAGGCAAGACAATTTTTCACCTAAATAACACAGGACCATACAATTGGTCAAAACAATGAATAGTACGGGACAACCTTTTTGTCATTTATGAGTCAAATTTGAAGTTTCCTCTGTATGTCTACACTTAGAAACGCTTAAAAGTTTTATTGAGGCCTTGAATGTTGTAGGATTTATCAAAACATTTTTGTGAAAGAGTTGCCAGAATTAAGTTTAATGTACAGGGGAAGCTGACAAATGAAAAGTTTAGTTTATCCCTCTTGTCGGACAAGTCATGTGGGTTTGTTATTTGCACATGCCATCATTTCTGTCAAAACTTATGGAACCTATGCATGTTGCAAAAGGTGACTTTACAGAAAATCAAGATAAGTTTTGCTCATATCAATCACTGGTTTGTCTGGTCCAAATTCAAACTTAATTGGTATCAACACTGTTTGATAGTGATTCACAAACACATGCTCAGTCATCACATCTCATAGAGCCAATCACTGGCTTGTCCTGTCCAGACTCGATTGTTTGCAGATCATGTGGTTCAACTGTAATGCTACTGAAAGCAGCATCACACAAACATATACTCATGGTATAGTCATAATTGTACAATCGACTTTAACTGAGATGTCTTATGAAAGCGGAAAGGGTTTTGATGTCCGTATTACGTTACAATGAGCATTAGAGCAGCAGGAAATAAAGAAGCAAGTATTTGTCTGGCAGTGAATGGTTTCCACGGACTGGGCACAATGACTCTCAATCAGTCAAGCGCCACACTGTAAGCACTTGATACTCATTTGTTCACAGTTACAACCACCAGGGGGCACTGGGAATGTGTTCTGACTACAATCCCCATGGGAAGCCTCGGAAGTGGATTTTCTGCTGTTTGAGATCAACAGATAAATGCCATCACATTGCGCGGCAGATATAATCTTGATGCACAAATCAGAATATCATCGCCCCCATTGACTCCGTCGGCATCATCATTCCCATCATCATCATCATCACCACCACCACCACCATCACCATCATTATCATCATCATCATCATTCTTATCATCATCATCATCATCATTCTTATCATCATCATCATCATTCTTATCATCATCATCATCATCATCACCACCACCACCATCATCATCATTCTTATCATCATCATCATCATCATCATCATCATCATCATCATCATCATCATCATCATCATTCCCATCATCATCATCATCACTGGAAATCACTTTCATAACCTTTCAAAACTACCAGGTACATTTCTCATGCAGATAATGTTTCAATGATGTTTAAATCTACAAAAAACCAACAAGAAATCATTTCTGATGCAACATCATCATAATTATGGATAACATTACCTCATTGAATCTAAAGACATATGCACTTAAACTTCTAAATAATATATTCAGAGTCCTGATAATTCTGATGATGTTTTGGTACCAAATAAACCAGATGATGATGGGGCAAGAAGCAGCAACCAAATGTTGTCTTTAAGAAACACAGTTTAAATTCAAGCAGGCACTGAGAATATGGTAATTCCCTGAGTGAGTGAGTGAGTGAGTTTAGTTTTATGCCGCACTCAGCAATATTCCAGCTATATTGTGGCGGTCTGTAAATAATCGAGTCTAGACCAGACAATCCAGTGATCAACAGCATGAGCATCGATCTGTGCAATTGGGAGCCGATGACATGTGTCAACCAAGTCAGCGAGCCTGACCATCCGTTAATCGCCTCTTACGACAAGCATGGGTTAGTGAAGGTTCATTCTAACCCAGACCTTCACGGGTAGTAATTCCCTGAGACAAAAAACATATATATATATACACATCAGTATTCCCTGAACCCCGAAGTTCTGATGCAAGTCTTCTTGATCCTTCATCAATGATACATCACAAGATGAGTGAATTTAGTTTTTACTCCGCTTTTAGCAATATTCCAGCAATATCACAGCAGGGGACACCAGAAATGGGATTCATACATTGTACCCATGTGGGGAATCAAACCTGTGTCTTTGGCATGATATTACCGAACACTTTAACCACTAGGCTCCTCCACCGTCCCTTCCACCTGCCCAAGGCACAAGACGTTGAATATGAGTGAGTATGGTTTTACACTGCTTTTAGCAATATTCCAGCAATATCACGGCGGGGACACCAGAAATGGGCTCTACACATTGTGGCCATGTGGGGAATCGAACCCGGGTCTTGGGGGTGACGAGTGGACGCTTTAACACCCAGGTTACCCCACCGCCCCTGTTGAGTATGAAGTGTAGGAAGGATACATAAGTTCAATTCTGTACAAGTGACTATAGATGAGTGATAAAGCCACTGCAATGTTTTACAATGTGACCAGATCACAATCACATCATGACGACACTGATTCTGTTTCACCATCTCACGTTGGTTGATAAATTCATATATCAACCAGGTCAGGGTTTTACATGACGCGTGATTCCTGCGTATTTGACGCAACAATTTTGTAAACGACTCTCAAAATATTATCATACAAGTCAAGCTTGAAGCAAGTTTTATGGGTGGCCCTCACAATTCAGTTCAATAAAATTGATTTGATAAGCAAAAAAATGATATTGTTTGATGATAGTTTGACTTTTACAGAGCTGTCAGATTGTTCCAGAGAACTCAGAGGAGACAGCAATCCTGGCTGTTTGAATTAAACAATGCTGTAGTTTCATTTGGTGGTGTGACATACACAGTTACATACTGAGAATGATTAACACAAGGAAATATTCAATTTTCATGACTCCCAAATATTGAAAATGAGTCCCAAAAATAAATATTGTGAGTCACCATGACTCCCATTTTTAAAAGTCTGTGTAAAACCCTGAACTAGGCTCCTTAATATTTCAACATTCCATCTGACACAGCCTGTTATCACAACACTTTATTCCCCATTCAATCCATTAGGACAATATATATCACAAACACAACAGGCAATAATGGCACAGGAGACAGCAACAATCATCCAGTAAAACTGTCAAACTTTTAAAAAAACTTTTCCCTCCCATAACTCACAAATCAATACATGTATCCAACTCAATTCTCACACTTAAAAATCGTTTTCTTTCAGAGACAAAAACTATAATCACTCTCGTTTCATTTACAAAATTCACAAACAATCCTCAAGTTGAAGATAAGCACGCGATTTTCCATCTAATACACATCAAAACTTGTTCGTCATATCTCACGTTCCATCAACCTTTCTGCAATGGGAGTAAAATAGCTAAAACCAACACTCTCCGTTAACAGCTCGTCTGCATGGAAACAGCTGGTACCTGCAAATGTGCATGTGTTTAAACCATTACGCTACATCTCCCAAACATCCCCACTGCATTGTGCATCCTGGCAAATTTTCATCACATGCCAAATCACTGGGTGATCATTTTGGCGCCAGATTATCTGGACGGTATTTTTTTCGTGTGCAATCTTGATTCTCCATGATGCAAGATTTCCTGCAGTGGGGGAATACTCCATCAAGTACTTTGCCTACGAAGGAGGAGTGTATTCCTAAGAGAGCCACCATCATGCATTCCTCAGAGTACCTTCAAAGTGTTTCACTGATATAGGGCGAGACGTTTAAACCAAATGGATTGCTTTCAGTTTTATTTGCTCTTCCTTTAAAACTCAACATGTACTGCAACCATGGACCTGGAAATCTTCTGGATGTTGCAACAAAACCTAATCATATTTATGGCATTATTCCTATTAAATTACTTGGAAAGTCAAGACTTTCTAATTTTGTAAATTAATAAAAGAAATCAATATTAAAATTATATTGATTTACATTTTTGCTGACCTCCTACTGTAGGATATATTACTGAAAAATTAATTTGAAGCAGACTTATTTAAGTTGTCATAAAAAAATTTAAACCTTTAAATTAAGTCAAGTTATTTGACCCAATGGCAACATTTTGTAGGTCTCAGCTTCAGTGTTATTTCTGTATAAACTAAATTTTAAATTTTTTGAATGTGTAAAGATCAAGGAGGGGCAATCTAAATTGGAAGACCTTGTCTCCGAATCCCATTCACCTGTTGTAAACATGTAGTATTTATGACTGCCTCCGTGGTGTAGTGGTTAGAGCGTCCGCCCGGTGAGTGGAAGGTCGCGGGTTTGATCCCCGACCGCGTCATACCAAAAGACGTTAAAATATTGTACTTGTTGGTCCCTGTCTGGCGCTCGGCATTAATGGGTACAACAAGGACTGGTCGGCTCGGAGTCAGTATAATGTGTCTGAGTGGGGTATTCATGCTTCACAGCGGCATGGTATCTCAGTAGGCTAGCACTATAAAACCAGCTTAAGTCTGGGCTAGTACAAGCAGCCGCACATACACATACACACGCATGCACATTGTCATATGAGCAAAATATTCTCAAGCACGAAGTTAAACCCAATTTCACCTCACCTCACCTTAGTATTTATAGCTGACTCAAGGAAACACACCTCATCAACCTCAAACTCATGTTACTACCATCAGTGTACCAATCTACCTACTGCTCCATCACAACAGTCATTCCTGTCCTTGATCCCTGCCAACAACTAACCATGAAATTCAAGACTGGCATACAATAGTCTGTGGCAAATATCAAGACAGTAATTTAACCTCCCTCCTAAATGAGTGGTCCTTGTTATTAGAGCAACTCAATATTCTGTCCAATACGGTATCATCTAACATTCTCCTGAAAACTCATCAAGTGAAACTACTACTTGGTTTCGCAGACTCTAATACACTTCATGCCTGAAAATATATAACTTTGAAATAAACAAACAACAGCAATATCATGGCGAGGCCACCAGAAATAGGTTTCACCTATTATACCCATTTGGGAAATTGAACCGTAGTCTTCAGTGTGATGAGCGGACACTTGAACCTCTTGGCTACCCCACCGCCCCTTAGTGTCGCTATGATAACAAGAGGACAAGAAGACAAGAAGGAAACTTAGGTACAAAGTCACTACCCAGTCTATCACAAGCACAAATTTCTATCCTACCAATCACAACACACAAATTTCTACTGTACCTATCACAAGCACACCAATTTCTACTGTACCTATCACAAGCACAAATTTCTATCCTACCAATCACAGCACAAATTTCTATCCTACCAATCACAGCACACAAATTTCTACTGTACCTATCACAAGCACACAAATTTCTACTGTACCTATCACAAGCACACAAATTTCTATTGTACCTATCACAAGTACAGGAATATCTATCCCACCTCACTACCATAGAATCAACTATCTGACATACCATTTACCTATAAACTATCTATCACAACCACAGAACAATCTTCTAAACCAATAAGTAAAAACATATCTGTATATCCTCTGAATATACATGCTCATAGTAAGTAATGCATTGGGAAAGGTGTTGCTAGGCAACAATGTAGCTTATCACTGCACCTACAACCCAAGATTATGAAAGGGCAGGGTACACTCAGAGAAAAAAGGGCACTTTAAAATTCAAAAGGGCATTCAGCAAACAAAAAAGGGACAACAATTAAGGTTCAATAATTTACTGTGGCTGTGGCTGACATCATTTGGGTCTGGTTGGCATGCTTTGATGCAAGTTCATAAATTCATATTCTCCTCTTCTTTCATGCCAAGAACTTGGCCACACACTTCCTCAAGTCAATGTCAGTAGAAGACTGGTGCATTTGAGAGTTCTCATGCAAAGTAATTTTGTCCAGTCTTACAGTTTGACATCCAACTTGTGTCCAAACCATGGATCCATTTCGTCCTTTCATATTCCACTTAGTGCAAAGAGAACAAAACATCATGCAGCTTGTTTCACCCTCCTTGTTTGCATTCTCAACGTATTTTAGGGCCTATTTGGTTGATGATGTCATAGGCTGCCGACCATGATGTTTCAGCTTCACCGGTTCAAGGCTCCTGCATATTTCAGTGCAACATTTGCACAAAACATCAGCTGGTTATAGACAGATGATCATATCTATACATGCATATGAATAGTGGCTATAAAAAATTCAAATTCTAATTTGGCAACTGCTGTCGGAACACAACGAAGCAGAAACTCATAGTTCAGCATCTTTGACCATCCAACCCACCCAGAAGCAATATCCCAAGGCCATGGCCTCCCTCTACCAGTAGTTCGTTCTAACAGTCAAATGCTTTCTTTCCAGAATAGCTTAAACTTCTCTTTCACAAGAGGCTAAAAGCTATGATTCTAATTCCCCATCCATGTAAATGGTTGTAACTTGTTTAGTAAAGCATCAATTGTTTCCGATTCTTTCTGACACTGAAGTAAGTTGATGGTGTTTGTTGCTATACATTTGCTGTAATCAGCCGCCATAGCAACATGAGTGTACTGTCGTGTCTATGTGCAAGTATAAGTCTTCAGGCGGAATAGGGGGGTGGTAGGGTGGCCTAGTGGTTAAATGAAGCGTTCACTCATCACGCTGAAGACCAGGGTTCGATTCCCAACATGGGAACAATGTTTGAAGCCCATTTCTGGTGTCCCCCACTGTGAAGTTGCTGGAATATTGCTAAAAGCGGCATAAAACTAAACTCACTCACTCACTCAGGCAGAATAGATGTATGACTATTGCAATATTATCCATATTACTGTTGTAAGTCAATATGGTAGTACATGACAATATTAGCTGTATATGTGACCGAAGTAGGCAATTTAGCCACATCACTTTCATTAGGGTAACAGTATGTGTCTCAAAACAGGTTCAGAAGCAGAAGTGTCGTACTTTCTGTGGAAGTACATAACAAAAGTTTAGGAATCTTACAGATATCCCCAGTAGATGTCAGAAAAAGAGATGATTTTACATCTGGGTCTAGTTGTGGAAAAGATAATTCCTAAAATGTACGTTAAACCCAAATAGGAACCATTATGAAGCAGACACTGTCCTTTAATTTTGTCTGAAATATCTACCATATATGGCCGCAGATAAGCCGAATTTTGAGGACCAAAATAAGCAGTCTGCTGAAAGGGTCAAGTTATCTAAGGGTTACAAGGTACCTATAAACAAGAAGACAAAGTCATCAATATCCCCCGCAATGGCAAAATACTCATGATTATGTCTACGAGTTATGATTATGTCAAATATTTAGGTGTGTATATAGAAAAGTGGAAGGAGAGCCTTGAAAGGAGCATTATCACCAATTTCAGTCTAAGTCAAACTTGTTGCCATGGAAACGCCAAAAATATTTTATTCAGAATTCCAAAACTACCAAAAGGCACCAGTACACCGCCATACCAATCTATGTGCCAAATTTGGTGAAGAAATAGTGAACGGTTTCAGAGTTCTGCTCCGGAAAAGAGCACAACCACCAATTTTAGTCTAAGTCAAAGTTGTTGCCATGGAAACGCCAAAAATATTTTATTCAGAATTCCAAAACTACCAAAAGGCACCAGTACACCGCCATACCAATCTATGTGCCAAGTTTGGTGAAGAAATAGTGAACGGTTTTAGAGTTCTGCTCCGGAAAAGAGCACAACCACCAATTTCAGTCTAAGTCAAATTTGTTGCCATGGAAATGCCAAAAATATTTTAATCAGAATTCCAAAACTACCAAAAGGCACCAGTACACCACCAGACCAATCTATGTGCCAAGTTTGGTGAAGAAATAGTGAACGGTTCTAGAGTTCTGCTCCGGAAAAGAGCACAACCACCAATTTCAGTCTAAGTCAAAGTTGTTGCCATGGAAACGCCAAAAATATTTTAATCAGAATTCCAAAACTACCAAAAGGCACCAGTACTCCACCAGACCAATCTATGTGCCAAGTTTGGTGAAGAAATAGTGAACGGTTTTAGAGTTCTGCTCCGGGAAAGAGCACTACCACCAATTTCAGTCTAAGTCGAACTTGTTGCCATGGAAACGCCAAAAATATTTTATTCAGAATTCCAAAACTGCCAAAAGGCACCAGTACACCACCAGATCAATGTATGTGCCAAGTTTGGTGAAGAAATATTGAATGCTTTTAGAGTTCTGCTCCGGAAAAGACAAATGTGCACGGACGGATGGACGGACGGACAGACGGACGGACGGACGGACGGAGTCCATTTTAATACCCCCCGAAAAACGCGTTGCGAGGGGATAACAACAATTTCATAAATATAGTGTTTGCTTGTCACAACAAAGGCCAAGGTTTGTTTCCCATTTGGGAAAACTGTGTTTCCCAAATTGACAGAGCTGATATATTGTATTGTAAAACCTAAGTCAGTCCTCTATCACCTAAGCTACAATTCATGATAAATAAGAGAAACCTGGTTTGAGAAAACATACATCTCCAGACAAGCTAAGTCAGCCGATTTTGAAGAAACTGACAGATGAGAAGATTGGTAGAGCACTCATGTTGACAGTAAAACAAAGTTGGAAAGTTTTTAATAGTAGCTGTTAAGCACATTCCTCCTAACAACCAGTCCAATTTCTAGGGCTGACTCTCTATCAATACAGTGCAATTGGAAATGTTTACATTCAACTTCTTTTCCCTAGCTTTTGGCTCATGCAGACCCATATAAACAACTTGTATAATATGTATAGGGCACATAGTCTGAATCGATTGCCAGCCACGGTTTGATGTGATTGTTCCCACTACAAACATCCCAGCACTACGGGGCCCTTTCAAAGGATGTCTCTAAATCTGGTACGTTCAATCGGGTTCTTAATCAAGAAAGCATAACCGACCAGGGTGACAGTTGATCTAAACTCTCATCGGCAAACAGGCGTCCTGCCAAAGGCCTTTGAAAAGAAATCAAGTTTTGGGGAGTAAATGGTCGTTTTCATTAAACGTCCAAATCATCATGCTAAGAAGAATCAGTGATTACCTCTTCTAATGAGGAATCCTTGGTAATATTTCGGAGAAGGCCTTAACGTGACAAATACACCAACAATTTGTGAAAAGAAATGCACATTTTCACTCATTTTGGGAATGACTGATCTCTGAGAAAGAGCAAAGCAAATATTTAATCATGATTGGCACAATCTTTCAGCTGCCAGGGCTGCAAGACAGGGCAAAGCGTTCCATGATTGAAAAGGTTGCGGTTCTACTGGAACCCCTACTGCAGAACGCCTCCATGGCCGTAATCTTCGGAACACAGCTGTCCATTGTAAGTGAGTGTCAGTCACAAGGTGCCATGGATATTAATCCACTAAAGAGTGACACTGGTACTGACCGACTTCCTAACTGTTGGGTGCCTTATCTTACAACGACGGCTTACCTCCCTGAGTATTGAAAAATCCACCCTAAGATGGTCTTCTCGGATTGTACAGGCCTCACACACTTCAGAGGGCAAAACAAAAAATGTTCCATGTTCAAAGTTTCCTTAATTAACTAGGGTCGATTGCTGAGATAAAAGAATTTCATGTTTGAAACAAGCCCAGTCTTTAACTGCGCTCAACTGCTTTAACTAAAAGTTTCACATTCAAGTTTTCCTAAAAAGGCCCAGTCAATTAAATGGGGCTCAATCAGTTTATTATAGACAGTTTTATTTTTTAAACATAGTGAACAGAGCTATTTACCTCTTCTGCGGCTTTGTCAGTTTAACAAAAACAGTTTTACATCTTAACATCCCTTTGTATAAGGCCATACATTTAAGGTATACAGTTTGTTACAACCAATTAACTTAAAAATATACTACAAACAAAAATATGAGAACACCCTAAAATTTGATAGTCATATATAAACTGAAACGTGGTGAGGTCATTTATGCTCTAAGGTAAATGCAACTTTTTGTGTGCCTAATAGGCACTTTAAACGACATGTTGGAACATGCAGTGAAGCAACTGATTCAATATTCGTTGAGTTTGAGTGAAATGAAACATTGTTAAACACAGCGAAAAAAAAAGGATGCTGAAACACTTCCGCACCATGTGTGATTCAAACGCCCAAACACAGCGGCCTAGTGCATGTGGAAGAGTATAAATGACCTCACTACGTTTCAGTTTATATATCACTATCAAATTTGAGGGTGTTCCCATATTTTTTGTTTGTAGTACATAACCAAATTTGTGTACCTAAAAATTGTTTGGATTTTGTTTTGGTTGGTTGGTTTAGTATGTAAAAGTTTGTTTTTCCTGCAGAATATTTAGCATTTTTAAAGTAACATTCTGAGAGGGCTCAGGTTCTCCTCATAGACAGGGCCCTACCATGATATTGCTGGAATATTGCTAAAAGCGGAGTCAATCTAAATTCGCTCACTCACACATATACAGGGTCTTCTGTTACCAGAAACTGTACACAATGATCAATCATCACTAAAAACATCATAGGTGATTTTTATTTTGTATGGTCAGTCAAATCCATAAACGGAAACAAAACAATAAATTATTCCCCTTGATTTCTCCCAGCAAACTATGGCTTAGGGCAAACTAAGTTCTTGCTTCAATGCAAGTGTACAGCATCTCTACATATATATGACCACAGTCTGTTACAGGACAGAACCACATGGAATTATATTTTTTATTTCCTAGAGGTGATAATATTGTATTACACAACAAAATAGAACAGCTGCAAAAGCTCAAAAACATAACACTAGCCAATAAGGGAATAGATTCTGATTATATTGCTGTTGATATATATTAAAACGGTATTTGTAAATATTTTACATTTCTGTAAGTAATTGAGATATGTATTTCTTAAAACTGCAAAGGGTTTTTGGCTTTGCATACAGATGACTGAAACTCCATGAAGCATACAACAGATGGTGTCCCACCTTTAACCCTTGATATGTGAACATGCTTTTGGCAAACAGTAATATGTGATTATGTAATTTCATTCTTTTTCTTGAAACCCCAACAGAAGAGAAGCTGGAGTAACATGGACACACTTTCCCTTAAACATTGACAAAAAGAGTAAATATCATCCCAAACAAGTTCTGTTTTGGATAATTGCCTTTTTTTTTTCATAAATAATCTTACGTATAAATGTAAACTAAAATATGTTGAGTTAGTGTTTCTTGTGCATTTTCAGCATTGATTAAAAGACCCTATCGTCTTTTAACCATCTTTGCCATTAAAGGCACACTCATGCAATATTAGTAAGTTTTAAAGATTCATTTTGTTTTACATTGATCTGATGTTGGAAATAGTGTCCAACACTCTTGGAACATCCAATTCACTGAGGTTCAAATTGTGGGTATTTCCTTGTACTTGTCCTCCAAGACAGAGGAATGAGTGAGTGAATTTAGTTTTACGCCACTTTTAGCAATATTCCAGCAATATCACGGCGGGGTACACCAGAAATGGACTTCACACACTGTTCCATGTGGGTAATCAAACCCAGGTCTTCAGCATGATGAGTGAACACTTTAACCACAAGGCTACCCCACCGCCCCTTAAAGACAAGAGGATTGACCATGAACAATTTGTGATAATCTAAAAACAAAGTTATCCTTAAACTCCTTGAAATTTATTTGTCTTTATTACAAAATTTTATCTTTCACCTTTATACTGATTATTGAACCAAACCCGTCCATAATGTTTTCATCTTAATCATATGCATCAGATATTTCATGCTTACTGTGAAACTTTGTGCAAGTTTTTAAAATGTCTTTGAAAGTGGGATATCGACATTATAATGCATATTGATACAAGCTCCTTCATTAAATATTTGGGAACACAGAAAGTAGGATATTCTGTCTATACTTTTATTGACAGCTGGTTTCAGAAATGACAGTTTTAAAGATTCGTTAAAATCATTGAGAACCTGACAACATTGATCTACAATATCAACAGATGATGAGAACAAACAGTTTGTGAAATAACAAAGATACGACAGTATCTATACCCAGAGAATGGTAATCTGAAATTTCACAATTTGTCCCTTTCACTAATTCATATCCTACTGATGCTCTGCTTCATACACACATAAAAGGCGACTATGCTTGTGGTAAGAGGCGACTAACAGGATCGGGTGGTCAGTTTAGCTGACTTGGTTGACACATGTCATCGGTTCCCAATTGCGCAAATCGATGCTCATGCTGTTGATCACTGGATTGTCTGGTCCAGACTCGATTATTTACAGACCGCCGCCATATAGCTGGGATATTGCTGAGTGCGGCGTAAAACTAAACTCACTCACTCACTCATACACACAACTTCGATACCAGTAAACAGACGGGCCTAATTACAGAAATAAAGTCCACTGAACTGAAGTAAACAGAAGGCTATTATCATTGATAGACATTAGTTTTGGCAAGGGAGAAATAAAGCAGTGGTTTCCATAGTCTCCATCTGTGGGGATCAAACCTACATGGTGGTGATGGGTGGACACACTAACTACTTGGCTATGAACAAAGTTGATGTATAATATCTGTGCACCAAGTATCTACAAAGCTTCAACAGCCAAAAACATACCCACAGTCAGTAACATATCCAAACCTGTAACATACATTGTATAGTATAATGTCTGGAACATACCTAGTCTCTAACATATCCATGATTACTGTAACACACTCACAGTGTCTAACATATCCATAATTTGTACATATCCACAGCCTGTAACATAGCAACAGGCCTGAGTATTAATCTGCAGCCATCTTCCAAAGCCATCTCCCAGATTAGCAGCCCAAATATGCCCTGATCAAATCTACCCTGGTTAACCCAGATTTTTTCCTGGAAATAGAGTACTCCTAATTTCATAAGGTTGAGAGAACCTGTCTCTCCAAAAGCCACAAAATGAATTAAAGATGTCAGTGATGAGCAGAAACCCAATGAAAGAAGCCAGGGTTGGCACTCAACATTACTACCATAGCTCAGAAAATATGAAACCACAAAATAACATCTATGTATTTCAATGTCTGGAAATATAGGACCTTACTTCTTCTTCAACCTTTTATGTTGGAAGGCTTTTTAAGAGATGAAAAATATTCTGTGGAGATATTGAATATTGCTGATCCAGCAATGACTCTTGTTGTATCTATGCTGTGTTTATAAAATGGAAGGTAAGGCAAACTAGTGGTCAACATTATGAGCAACACTACATGGGTTGGATCAGGAGCAACACATGATCAACCATGTTTGGTATACATCTTCTATGTGGTTGAGTAATTTGTGAATTAATGTGTTGGTTGGTTGGTTAGAGTGAGTGAGTGAGTGAGTGAAAGTGAGTAAGAGTGAGTGAGTGAGAGAAAGAGAGAGTGAGAGAGAGAGAGAGAAAGAGAGAGTGAGAGAGAGAGAGAGTGAGTGAGTGAGTGAGGGAGTGAGTGAGTGAGTGAGTGAGCAAGCATTTCACATTATCTCAGTTCATATAGCTACACAGAGAGCTACAATACCTTCACACACAACTCACTTATCTTAATGTAACTTTAACTCCTAACGGCACAGCTGAGCATCTTTATGAGTTATTCAATTATCCTAGTTACACAATGAGAACCAGTTTAGATAAGTTGAGTTTCTTTCATTAGTTCACCGCTTCTCTGTAGATGAGGAATACATGTCATCTGGCTCTCATGGACACCCTGGTATTCTATGTGTCTCCACCAACCTAATGTGGTCGTGAGAGGCGACCATTGGATCAAATGGTCAGGTTCAGTGACACTGCTGATTGCTTGTCTGATCTCATTGCTTTCAATATCAATCCCTCGATGCCTGGGTCAGACTCTAGTATTTACAGCCGGCAGTAATATTCATGTAAATTGCTAAGTGTGGCGTTACACAAAAAATTTAAATTGTTTTACTTTATCCCTGTGCATAAATGTACACTAAAATTCTGGATTTTAATAAAATATTTTCAAATTGTTTCCGGAATTCTGTGTCAGAATGGAAGTAATCTTTCATTCAATTTTGGAAAAGAAAGATATACATGTTCCCTAATCACTAGTAACAATAGAAGTGAAGTTACACAGCTGATGTACAAGGACGTAATTTTCTTGGCAGATAATGCTGCATCCCACGTCTTAAACTATACTCAGCCCAACCTCCAGTTCAGACTGGTGATGGACTTGGCACATATTGTCGATATTGTTCCAAACCAATCCTAGATCCCAGATAAATCATCTGGCTTTCAGTAAGATTTGCCTTCTGTCATTGTCATCAGCCTTCGGAAACATCTCCATCGGCTGTGAGTTTGTCAAACACTCATCCAGTGCTGGTCTTCCATTATGGACGCCGTAGCAGAGAATAGAGTTACAGAGACAGCTGACATTTAAAACTTTTCCAAAGAATTCAATGTGTAAATACTTCTCCAAGTTAAGTACCTTTGTGGTTGGAAACTCATTAAGATGTCTTCAGAAATCAGGCCGAGAGATTTAGTGACATGTCAGAGCTTTGATTTGTTACGAATGTGAGAAAAGACATTCGAATTTGGTCTTTCAAAGAACTTTTTTCTTAAGGTATCTTTCAGATTGATGTATGTCTGACAGAAGCAAGACTGTCAAGGCTCCGAAAGACTTTTATTTTTGGATTCTATTGACATGATAAAGTCACGTCACCAATAGTCTGCCACAGATGACTGAGTGAGCTTAAAGCTGTTTTGAATAGTATTCCTCCCAACTGAGGTTGGCATGTTCATACATTACATGTTCATCCACAACAATGGGCATCCATCTGAACATAGAGTAATGCCAGAAATGACTTCTTGAAATTATATTGACATAATAACAGTGCAGTAGTGAGCATTTTCAGAAAACATTGAAAATACTTTTAAACTGATCAACTCTCCCCATCCCCTTCCCCTCCATAATGCTCCTTCTTCAACACAATCCAAAATACCTCCCCCCATCCCCTTCCCCTCCATAATGCTCCTTCTTCAACACAATCCAAAATACCTCCCAAAAATGTTCTCCTTCAGTTTTGAGCCATTAACATTTTTTAACATTTCTTTCCAACGTCCCAAGTTGTCCATTAATCTTCACCTGCATACAAACTGCTTCATCTCGAAGAGTATTTCATCCATCAGATTGTTCCAAATGGTCCTTTTTTGTGCCCACCAATAGTGCTAATCTGTCTGTGGACTCGTTCCATTCAATACTAGATGTCCTTGTTTGGGAACAGGGGGTCGGTTGGCAATAGAAGGTCCAGACAAAGACACTCCTGGGAAACTAGGATCAGTATTGCCTCATATGAATCTGTATCATAAGTGGAAACTAAAGACTTGAACAGCAATACAATGCATCGGATGGCTTTCACAATATCTGAAAAATTGAATTGTCTCAGAAAGTAGTCATAACAGAATGTCTCTCAGGTTAAACTTTTGACGACTGCCATTAAATATTCATGATCTTTTGACTAACAGACATTTCAAATAGGTTTGCTGAAGCTAAAAAAAGTTACAAAGAAAGAAGCAAGACACTGTGAGCCTTCTCCGATCAATAGCTAATGGTGCACTGGTCTCCAGAAATTAGCAGTTGTGTTCAATAGTTGATAAGGAACAGTCGTCTGTTGAAATTGGTTGTAGCCAGTTTGGGTGAAGATGTTCAAGTACAACTTTGTATGTTTTCTAAATGGTACGACATCAGAGTCAGTTTTACATGTCAATATGTATCAGACAAGCTGTATGTGATAGTTTATTATTAAAAAAAGATATCACTTTTCACTTGTCAGTGAGTAAGTATTGTTTATGCCGCTTTTAACAATATTCCTGTAATATCATGGGGATGGGAAATGGGCTTTACACATTGTACCCATTTGGGAATTGAAAACACGTATCAAACGTGACAAGCGAACACTTTAACAACTTGGCTACCCAACTGCCACTCACTGGTATGCACTGCAAGAAGTTTATACCTCGTCCAATCACAAAGAGACAAGACACTTGGGCCTGTGGTACAAACTCTTCATTATCACACGCTGATAATCATTATCCATCCCTCCCCTGAGTAGTATTTCAGGTATTTCACTGTGTATAAGACTGATGCAGAAGGAAAGTTTGAAGTGATGCAGGTAGTGTTCACCACTTTGGTGGAACCCACAAGCACAGATATGGTGCTGACAGACCCATAAATATAACAAGTGTTTGCCACTGATATGGCAATGTCCCCCACCGCTAAAGAATTGAATATCTATATTTAGTACTTTTTATTTTTGGGTCACATACAAGATGCCTGAAATGACTGGTGTCTGCATAATCACCCAATGTAGGCTGTCAACATACTTGAAACATTGGGTGCAATGTTTTATGAGATATCCGCTTTAAAAGCGGTCAAAGTATCATGGTGACCTTGAAAAAAGGTCAAGGTCACCCAAATCGACTGGTGTCTGCGTAATCCCCTACTGTAGGCTGTCACCAAATTTGAAGACATTGGGTACACCATTTCATGAGATATCGCGTGAACAAGAGTTGGAAAAGTGGTCAAAGTGTCGTGGTGACCTTGAAAATATGGTCAAAGTCACCCAAAATCAACTGGTGTCTGCGTAATCACCCAATGTAGACTGTCAACATACTTGAAACATTGGGTGCAATGTTTTATGAGATATCCGCTTTAAAAAGCGGTCAAAGTATCATGGTGACCTTGAAAAAAGGGTCAAGGTCACCCAAATCGACTGGTGTCCGCGTAATCCCCTAATGTAGGCTGTCACCAAATTTGAAGACATTGGGTACACCATTTCATGAGATATCGCGTGAACAAGAGTTGAAAAGTGGTCAAAGTGTCGTGGTGACCTTGAAAATATGGTCAAAGTCACCCAAAATCAACTGGTGTCTGCGTAATCCCCCAATGTAGGCTGACACCAAATTTGAAGACATTGGGTACAACAGTTCATGAGATATCGCGCGAACAAGAGTGTGAACAAGAGTGTGAAAAGTGGTCAAAGTGGCGTGGTGACCTTGAAAATAAGGTCAAGGTCACCCAAATCGACTGGTGTCTGAGTAATCCCCCAATGTAGGCTCACACCAAATTTGAAAACATTGGGTACAACAGTTCATGAGATATCGCGTGAACAAGAGTGTGAAAAGTGGTCAAAGTGGCGTGGTGACCTTGAAAATAAGGTCAAGGTCACGCAAATCGACTGGTGTCTGCGTAACGTACGGACGTACGGACGTACAGACGCTGCTGAATACATAGCCCCGTTCCGCGCTGCGGCGGGGGACAACAATAAGGTCAAGGTCACGCAAATCGACTGGTGTCTGCGTAATCCCCCAATGTAGGCTGACACCAAATTTGAAGACATTGGGTACACCATTTCATGAGATATCTCGTGAACAAGAGTTGGAAAAGTGGTCAAAGTGTCGTTGTGAACTTGAAAATAAGGTCAAGGTCACGCAAATCGACTGGTGTCTGCGTAATCCCCCAATGTAGGCTGACACCAAAATTGAAGACATTGGGTACAACAGTTCATGAGATATCGCGTGAACAAGAGTGTGAAAAGTGGTCAAAGTGTCGTGGTGACCTTG
This sequence comes from Haliotis rubra, assembly GCF_003918875.1. Classification (NCBI taxonomy): domain Eukaryota; kingdom Metazoa; phylum Mollusca; class Gastropoda; order Lepetellida; family Haliotidae; genus Haliotis; species Haliotis rubra. The sequence continues at coordinate 412,469 of NW_025766248.1, forward strand.
AAAATAAGGTCAAGGTCACCCAAATCGACTGGTGTCTGAGTAATCCCCCAATGTAGGCTCACACCAAATTTGAAAACATTGGGTACAACAGTTCATGAGATATCGCGTTAACAAGAATCGGGACGTACGGACGGACGTAAATATGGACGCTGATGAATACATAGTCCCCCGTTCCGCGCTGCGGTGGGGGACAATTAGAGAAGATTTGGGATTAAAACCTAGTAACTACTACACATTTCTAGCATTCCAGAAGGATGCAACTTTCACAGGGATGTAGTGTGTATGGTTTTATGCTGCTTTTAGCAATATTCCAGCAATATCATGGCGGGGGACACCAGAAAAGGGCTTCACACATTGTACCCATGTGGGGAATCGAACCCGGGTCTTTGAGGTGACGAGCGGACGCTTTAACCACTAGGCTACCCCACTGCCCTCGCACAGTGAACTAAGCACCTAACTGAAGGCCTATACATTGCAGCACATCCTTGAAAGGCTGCTGGTGTCTTCCATGGCCACAAACACATCAGTACCTGCCTTACTTCAAGCTTCCCTCCAGCATGAAGCTGGAATACAGTGATAGACTCAAGGAATACACTAAAACCACCATCAGACCACCATAATATATATCTTGTGACAACTCTTGTATCATGACACAACACCAGCATATCAGGTGTATCATTAAGCCCTCATCTGGCTCTCTTACTTCCAGGTAGTGCAGGTATTAACGAGGCTGAAGTAGTGTAAGGTGATGAAAGCTGGACTTGCTGTCCTAATGATGTGACCAAGTAGTCATTACTTCCCTTATTGAAGCAGTTTAGTGTGACAAAATACTCCTTCCTCTAGTTACTGGAGGTGTTTGATGAGATATCACTCCCATTGACATCGGTATTGAAATCGTTTGACAGATCCTGATGGTTGTTTGATGAAACAAGAGCTACCGTTCTGGTAGTATTGCACCAATTTACACACACATGAAATCACAAGAAAACACTTCTCTAGCTTATTGGATTTATTTTGAGTGCAAAGTATGCAATTTTGAGTATATTGCTTTACACTGAGCAGCTCCGCATGCTGAAATGATCTGTTTCCACAAGCAATGACAAATTCTATTCTTGCTGTCAGAATGTGAATATTTGATGTAGTGCTTAATCATCTAGACTAACACTTAGACCCAGAAATAGAGCAACCTTTGCTCAAATATATGAGGACAAAATCAAAAATATAATCCAAAACTGATCTCAGAGCTTAGGGAGTCTAGACTAAGCAAATGATTGCAGGCAAAGAAAGCAATATTGAATTAAATTTTGAATAAAATTATCTAAAAAGATTAATAAAATATGTCAAGGTATACAATGAATAGTTTTTATAACCAGATGGTGAAACTGTATGATTAAGTAACACATTCAGTTTGATTTGTTGGCATGGTAATTCCAGTGTTACGTGTACATGGTAATGACTGCATTGGGGGAAAATATATCACAGTTCATAAATTGCATGTATAATGCACATCCAGGGGTTGAAAAATACCACTGCCCGATGCCTGGGTCGAGTAGAATTCTCCGGTCAGTGAAGTAAATATCCACATTAAACTTTACAGTGGTACAGTATTGACAAACTACTGAAATGTTTTCATATATGTATCTTGATGTTGAAATAAAAAATGCGATTGCTACGAATTGAAAAAGAATATTTGAAAAGAAACCAAATTGATAATTGTGATCATGTGAAATATATATTTTGAAAGTTTTGTACTGAAAACCTGACACCCTCTGCAGAGATATGTTGTTTGGGGTGAATGTGTGCACAATACACAAGAAAATATTGTAGACATTTATATATGTAGACCTGTGTTGTGAGCTGAAGGGTTTAATACAGCTGAACTTACACATAGCCAACCTTCTAAAGAACCCTATTCAGCAGTCATTTTGATCAACTAATACCTATTTTGTGCCTTGTGATTAATCCAGCTGAATATCCAATAGGAAGTTTGAAAACAATATAGAATAGTAAGATAAGACAAAGTTAAAAAATTCACTTGTATACGTTGTGAAAAAAGTCTGTTTTCAAGCTGCTTTGATGTCATGGTGACAAGAGAAGTCTCGGTGGGAAATCTGCTGGTGCTTGTGATCACGGTGTTGAATTGTCATCCAGCGTTTCACTTCAAACTAAGATCCGTTTTCCCAAAGACAGACATATTTGTTTTTTAAATACTGAAGAATTAAAATGAAATAGATATGAAATGGTGTTTGGTGCAGTCAAACTTGAAATTACTTGTTGAAAGAGTAGCAGCCCACACACGAAAACAAACTTCTCCCCTTTACCACGTTTTAACATGTTTAATGTGCGTGTCTCCTCTGCAAATCCCTCCTTCATCCGACTAAGAACAGTTTTGCTGGTTCGTCTCCACACTTTAATTGGAAACAAAATAAAAGAAACTAGGAAAGTGTTTGCATTACATGCAAACCAGAAACAAGTCCATTACAAGTTCTCTTTCCCCACAGCAAACTCCCATTTCTTTCAGAGAAATGTGGTTCACAGCCTGAGACTCCGTGAGAAAGTAGCTTCGTTATTTCTAACACTTTTAAGCAAATTGATCGAAAAGATACAAAAAATATTGAAATCTCCACAGGACTGCTCCACACAAATGAAGAGTCAACTTTTTTCGATTAACTGCATAAAATAATTTACTTCTATAAAAACAAACAGAATCCACCTTTTACCATATTACCTAAGAAAGTTTTTTTGCACATCATTGTATAGTGTTCAGTATATAAAAGGAGTGAGTGAGTTTGGTTTTACGCCGCTTTTAGCAATATTCCAGCAATATCAAGGTGAGGGACACCGGAAAATGGGCTTCACATATTGTACCCTATATAGGAATACATGTGAACTGAATATATGTTACATATACTGATAACATTGACTATTGTCTTCACTGTTCCAGTGAGCCAGTTATAAATGTAACAGCATCTCACAGAATTAATTCATGCAAAGATAAATTAATTAATTCTGCATGAAGTACATGAATAAATTTTATCAAAATTATTAGTTCAGCTTAATGGACCATAGCTATCTGGTGAAATAGGATCCATATTAGTTAACCTGTAATTCATCATTCAAACAGTGCAACCATAAATGAACACTATTTGTCACAATCCTTCACCATATGGGTTGCTTGATATAACTGATTGAAATATGTTTTGCACATTTGTGAAAATTTCCCTCCCTCAATTACAAACAGAATATCTGTGCACAAGTTGTATGTTATGACACTCGACAATCTGGACACTAATATGATGAAATAAATAATGGTTGGGTATTAAACTGTTATTTCATCCAATCTGTCCCTGGACAAAAAAACCAGTGATGGTATAATAGGCCTGCCATTATATCCAAAGGTTATCACAATGAAATGTCTAGTTTCTGTCAATGTATGTATGTAGGTACATTTATTCCACTTTGGTGTTTGATTTATCCCACTTTCTGCTGTTTGATGTATACCACTGTTGTGGTGGTGTTTGACTTATCCCACTGATGTCGTGTTTGACTTATCCTTCTATTGTGGCCTTTGACTTATCCCACTGACCTGCTTGATTTATTTCACTATTGTGGCATTTGACTTATCCCACTGTTGTATTTGACTTATCCCACTGTTGTATTTGACTTATCCCACTGTTGCATTTGACTTATCCCACTGTTGCTTTTCTTGTGTTTGACTTATCCCACTTTTCTGGTGTTTGACTTATCCCACTATTGTGGCATTTGACTTATCCCACTGTTGTGGTATTTGACTTATCCACTGTTGTGGTGCTTGATTTATTCCACAGTTGTATTTGATTTATCCCACTGTTGTGGCATTTGACTTATCCCACTTTTCTGGTGTTTGACTACGACAATTATCCCACTGTTGTGTATGACTTATCCCACTGTGATATTGAAGGTATTACTTATAACAGTGTTGTTGGGTCTGATTTACTGCTTCATGCTTAGAAAATACATCTGTACATCAATCCTTTGAAGTCAATATTTTATAAGATATTATTTATTCAGCTCTATCTCTCCTGGGTACAAAATTGTTTTGCTCATCACTTGCATAATGCATGCCAAAATGCCAGAATGCATGATTTTGTCATTTTTTTTTGCTATAATGGATGTTGTGATTATACACCAGACAGGAACTGGGCACAGTGTTTGCAGTGCTTCTTCTCTGGCCCTGTATCTGTGAGCTTTGCTGTGATATACGTTCAGATATTCCCCCTTATGCATCAATTCAATGATTGTGTGAAGAAGTTTCTTATTAAAAACCAAAACCAAACCAAAACAAAACATGCTTTATACATATTGATGATTGTGGGATTTTTCTTGTTTGTTTTTTTATTTCTCAACACATTTTGCTCAGCTCTCAAGTTCTTGGGTTTAAGAAGTAATTGCTTTAGAGAAGGATTCAGATATTTACTGTTTTCACATGAGGCCTTATTGAATCAAATTAATCGAAAAAAGAATATAACATAAAAAGAAGAGTCACTTTTTTCACTGGATGATAAATAGAATTAAATAATTCGACATACAGAATATAACATAAAAAGAAGCCAGTCGAGCTACTTTTTTCAAGGAGTCCTAACAGAATTAATTATTCGATATACAGAATATAACATAAAAAGAAGAGGAATGTCTCTAAAAGAAATACCCGTGTAGGAAATATATCAACATCTGTGTGTTAACCCTAAAACAACAGTCACAGAGATTATGTCCAAAAGAATATTGCAAACACAAAACCAGTTTTCATGATGTATAAATTATGCTGTCATAATGTTTAGTAAGACCAGACGTGAGTAAATCATTCTACAAGAGACCTGTTGGACGGTTTGTTCCTTTCCTAATCAAACCAAGAGGGGAATAATTGTCTGCTCTGGATATAGTCTGCTGTAGGACAGAGCAGACGTCAACCCAAACATGGAACAAACACAATGGTAGTCTCACCTATGCTGGCACAGTGATAACAGGATTAGGAATTAATATTTTTATTACATGTCCTGAAATTTTAAAAACAAATTCTTTCACTAGGCCTAACATTTTGTAGCTATTATTCAAAATACAGAACATAACATAAAAAGAAGAGTCATGTCGGTAAAAGAAATATCCTTGTGGGAAATCGATCAACATCATGTGTCAACCCTGAAACAGCAGTCACAGAGATTATGTCCAAAAAAATATAGCAAACACAAATCCAATTTTCAAGAAATATGAATAACATGGACATACACATCCTTGAAATTTCATCTTTGACTTAGTAAATATATGTTCAAGAATACAACCCAGAAGTCATGCAACTGAAATCATTTGTTTGATTTGACTATTTTTTTTCATTAATTTTGGGGGGTGAGGGTAGGGGTGTAATTTTAGGAGTGAGTGAGTGAGTTGAGTTTTACGCCAAACTCAGCAATATCCCAGCTATATGGCGGCAGTCTGTAAATAATCGAGTCTGGACCAGAAAACCCAGTGATCAACAGCATGAGCATCGATCTACGCAACTGGGGTACGATGACATATGTCAACCAAGTCAGCGAGCCTGACCACCCGATCCCATTAGTCACCTCCTACGACAAGCATGGGTTGCTGAAGACCAATTCTAACCCGGATCTTCACGGGTCTGTAATTTTAGGAATTGCTGTCACTGGACCTGAAAACAAAATTGATCCAATAAGTCCCCAATATTACAGGCATGTCAGGTGGACATGTAGAGGTGTAGAAGGATATCAAGCCTTGTCGGGGTCATCCTGTTAACGCTGGACTGTAATTCGGTGTCATGAGAGTCTGCACCAGCAATAACCATTCACATTTACGTCTCACAGACCCATCTTCGTTCTCAGCTTGTCACAATCCCATGAAATAATATCAAGCTTTCAATCATCTTCGTGCTAAGGTTGTTGCAATCCACTAACATAACACTGTGCCTACAATCATCTTAGTGCTGTGATTGTCATTATCCACAAATGTAACACACACCGACAATCATCTTAGTGCTGTGATTGTCATTATCCACAAATGTAACACACACCGACAGTCATCTTAGTGCTGTGATTGTCATTATCCACAAATGTAACACACACCGACAATCATCTTAGTCAAACTGTGATTGTCATTATCCACAAATGTAACACACACCGACAATCATCTTAGTCAAACTGTGATTGTCATTATCCCAAATGTAACACACACCAACAATCATCTTAGTCAAACTGTGATTGTCATTATCCACAAATGTAACACACACCGACAATCATCTTGGTCAAACTGTGATTGTCATTATCCACAAATGTAACACACACCGACAATCATCTTAGTGCTGTGATTGTCATTATCCATAAATGTAACACACACCGACAATCATCTTAGTCAAACTGTGATTGTCATTATCCATAAATGTAACACACACCGACAATCATCTTAGTGCTGTGATTGTCATTATCCACAAATGTAACACACACCGACAATCATCTTAGTGCTGTGATTGTCATTATCCACAAATGTAACACACACCGACAGTCATCTTAGTGCTGTGATTGTCATTATCCACAAATGTAAAATACACACCGACAATCATCTTAGTCAAACTGTGATTGTCATTATCCACAAATGTAACACATAATCGACAATCATCTTAGTGCTGTGATTGTCATTATCCCCTAAATGTAACACACACCGACAGTCATCTTAGTGCTGTGATTGTCATTATCCACAAATGTAACACACACCGACAATCATCTTAGTCTGTGATTGTCATTATCCTAAATGTAACACACACCGACAATCATCTTAGTGCTGTGATTGTCATTATCCACAAATGTAACACTAATAATCGACAATCATCTTAGTGCTGTGATTGTCATTATCCACAAATGTAACACACACCGACAATCATCTTAGTGCTGTGATTGTCATTATCCACAAATGTAACACACACCGACAATCATCTTAGTCAAACTGTGATTGTCATTATCCACAAATGTAACACACACCGACAATCATCTTAGTGCTGTGATTGTCATTATCCACAAATGTAACACACACCGACAGTCATCTTAGTGCTGTGATTGTCATTATCCACAAATGTAACACACACCGACAATCATCTTAGTCAAACTGTGATTGTCATTATCCACAAATGTAACACACACCGACAATCATCTTAGTGCTGTGATTGTCATTATCCACAAATGTAACACACACCGACAATCATCTTAGTGCTGTGATTGTCATTATCCACAAATGTAACACACACCGACAATCATCTTAGTGCTGTGATTGTCATTATCCACAAATGTAACACACACCGACAATCATCTTAGTCAAACTGTGATTGTCATTATCCACAAATGTAACACACACCGACAATCATCTTAGTGCTGTGATTGTCATTATCCACAAATGTAACACACACCAACAGTCATCTTAGTGCTGTGATTGTCATTATCCACAAATGTAACACACACCGACAATCATCTTAGTGCTGTGATTGTCATTATCCACAAATGTAACACACACCGACAATCATCTTAGTGCTGTGATTGTCATTATCCACAAATGTAACACACACCGACAATCATCTTAGTGCTGTGATTGTCATTATCCACAAATGTAACACACACCGACAATCATCTTAGTCAAACTGTGATTGTCATTATCCACAAATGTAACACACACCGACAATCATCTTAGTGCTGTGATTGTCATTATCCACAAATGTAACACACACCGACAGTCATCTTAGTGCTGTGATTGTCATTATCCACAAATGTAACACACACCGACAATCATCTTAGTGCTGTGATTGTCATTATCCTAAATGTAACACACACGACAATCATCTTAGTGCTGTGATTGTCATTATCCACAAACAATCATCTTAGTGCTGTGATTGTCATTTATCCACAAATGTAACACACACCGACAATCATCTTAGTGCTGTGATTGTCATTATCCACAAATGTAACACACACCGACAATCATCTTAGTGCTGTGATTGTCATTATCCACAAATGTAACACACACCGACAATCATCTTAGTCAAACTGTGATTGTCATTATCCACAAATGTAACACACACCGACAATCATCTTAGTGCTGTGATTGTCATTATCCATAAATGTAACACACACTGACAGTCATCTTAGTGCTGTGATTGTCATTATCCACAAATGTAACACACACCGACAATCATCTTAGTCAAACTGTGATTGTCATTATCCATAAATGTAACACACACCGACAATCATCTTAGTGCTGTGATTGTCATTATCCACAAATGTAACACACACCGACAATCATCTTAGTGCTGTGATTGTCATTATCCACAAATGTAACACACACCGACAGTCATCTTAGTGCTGTGATTGTCATTATCCACAAATGTAACACACACCGACAATCATTTTAGTCAAACTGTGATTGTTATTATCCATTGAATAACATTGGGCCAACAATCATCTTAGTCAAACTGTGATTGTTATTATCTATTAATTAACATTGGGCTGTGATTGTATATTATCCATGAATGTAACACTCATCCTACAATCATTTAAGTACCGTGATTGTTATCATCCATTAAATATATTTGGGCCTATAATCATCCCACTGCTGTAATTGTCAATATCCATGAATTTAATATTGGGCTACATTATGATCATCTTAGTGCTAAGATTGTCACAATAAAATAATATAACACTAGCTTTACGATCATATTAGTGCAAAGATTGTTATACTCCAATGACATAACATTGAGCTTATAATCATCTTAGTGATAAGAAAGCTTGGGAAAAGATGTCCACATATGATATTGGTTACACTAACTTGTCATCACGACATTTCACAGATCCATCTTTCTGCTAAGACTGTCATGACCCATTGATATAATATATAGAGGATACTAAACCACCTTCCGTGTAACAACATTTTTATTAAACGAGTTAATGTTTTGGTTTCAAACGAGCGAAAACGAGTTTGATGCTAAATCTTTCACAAGTTTAATAAAAATGGTATTTCATGGAAGTGAGTTTAGTATTCTGTTTATTACTCTCCAATATAAATTGATAGATTCTGCCTACAGTGTGATGACTCTCAGCTTTCCGCGAGTCAAGCATGGTCTAATGCCATTGTGACAGAGGTATAAGCATTGTGTCGTCACAACTGTAAACCATCATGACCTCATACGTCTAGCGGTATTACACTATTGCCGTAAAAATATTACACTGCAGTATCTTCCACGGGCGAGTAATAATGGGGCTTCTATCATCTTGGTACTAATATATCACTTGTGAAAAGGGACCCATTCAATAAATTTTTTTACTCTACCTTCTTGTCAGAACATTCAGACCAACTTGGCAGCAATTCTTTTTCAAACTGAAGTTTACGTGATCAATTCCATTCCTTCATAAACTTTCTTTATAGTATAGTCTTCAATGTAGTTTTCATTCCAGTTAAATAATAATCTACACCTCATCCAACGTGTCTTCACCAGAGCACAACTGACATTTCCATTCACTGTCCAAAACAAAACCCATTCTGATTCAACCCTTTCAAATAATTACCTGAACATTAACTACGATGCAGTAAGCTTTATTCAATCACTGCGCAGGTCTGTACACAATACAGGAGTCACCTTCAATAACTCAGTCTCCGGCTTGCAATAAGCTCAGGTTCCAGCTTGCAATAAGCTCTCCAGCCTTCCTCAGCCATTTAACAAATTGCCTTTGCTGTAGTATCTATCGCTAAGTATGTATAGTCCAGCATAAACACAGTGTCTACTGCTCGTGTCCAGCAGATCAGGTAATACCCACAACCTAGCTCTATCCATATCAGTGTCGTATCAGGATCCTTCCAAATCCCATTAATGTTACATCCCTGCATGGATAGCAGGGATAAAGACAACCTGTACAATCCCTACACAAACAAATCCCTCTACCTTCTGCCTCATAGGTTTCAAATTCATCCACGTTATCTATCAACCAAAATATCCTGTCTGAAAGCGGGACTCGGAATTACAACATTACATCAAAAGTCGCCATGGCTTGCTTCGGCCGTTGGTATGAATCGTTACAGATAAACCTCCACGACTCCACGAGCTCTCACAATTGACAATATTATCAAATCTAAACAATCCGTGTGTGATTCTGTGGTACTCCCAGTTTCAGGCCAATAGGTTATGTGTACAATGCTGTCATAATGCTGGACCAGACTTAAGTAAATCATTCTACAAGAGACCTGTTGGATGGGTTGTTCCTTTCCTAATCAAACCAAGAGGGGAATAATTGTCTGCTCTGGATATAGTCTGCTGTAGGACAGAGCAGACGTCAACCCAAACATGGAACAAACATAACGGTAGTCTAACCTAAGCTGGGACAGTGATAACAGGATTAGAAATTAATATTTTCCACATGTCCTGCAGATTAGAGTAAACCTTATTTCACTAAGCCTAAGAATTTGTAGCTAGTCCTGTTTGAAGGAGACAAAAATGAAAACATATTCAGTGTCAGTTTGTAGCAAGATTGAAGCACTGAGAGCTGGTTGAATGCTATAGCCATCAACTGACACTCAATGATGACTTGTCCTGGAAGTTTACTCTAGTACCTCAGCACAACTTGATAGTCTTGGGGTAAGGGACAATCATGTGAGGTGAGGTGAAATTGGGTTTAACGTCGTGCTTGAGAATATTTCGCTCATATGACTACGAGCATGCGTGTGTATGTGTATGTGCTGCTTGTACTAGCCCAGACTGAAGCTGGTTTTATAGTGCTAGCCCACTGAGATACCATGCCGCAGTGAAGCATGAATACCCCACTCAGACACATTATACTGACTCCGAGCCGACCAGTCCTTGTTGTACCCATTAATGCCAAGCGCCTGGCAGGGAACAACAAGTACCATATTTTTAACATCTTTTGGTATGATGCAGCTTTCAAAGGCTGTGATAGTATGCTTTAGGTACAGAAAAATCACTTCCCTGACAAACATTTGTAAGTGCTCACTATTCCTTGAGTCATTCAGCTACATTCAAGCCATATCATTCAGGATAACACAAGATAAAACTTCATATACTGATGGAATCAAACGTATGCTTTAGAGGCAATGAGCAACACTTGAACCACTACGCTAACCAAACATCCTCCAAGTCAACAAAATATTCCACCCAACATCACTAAATTGCAGGTGCAAACAGAACTGAAACAGTGGGCACTCACAAAATAATTTGACCTTTCAAGCAAAATTACGCATGTTTGAACTCATAAAGTACTCTCAGTGAACTGTTCGCTGTTCAGGGAATATGAAACATTTCATCATGAGAGCAAGTTTTAACTTAGATCAAAAGTCTTCCACTGTGATTGATGGGCTTGTTTTCTCGTCTTAACTTTCTAAAGGACACAGAAAACCACATATTTAAGAATGAAGTATTACATAAGAGTTACATCTTGAGTCGCTGGCAACAATCGATCCTGACACTCACCTCACAACTCTTGTTGCTTTTTCAAGTTATTGCTTCATAGAAAAAGACTGACTGACAGTCAATATTCTCAAAGTCACCATTTTAACTTCAAAATAATCCTTAGCGAGTGGCCCTTGCTGTATCTATGCAGACTTCATATAATGGATGAAGGGCATGGTATACTAGTAGTCGACATCATGAGCAACATTACACAGGTTGGAGTGAGTGAGTGAGTTTAGTTTTATGCTTTTAGCAATATTCCAGCAATATCACGGTTGGGGAAACCAGAAATTGGCTTCACACATTGTACCCATGTAGGGAATTAAACATGAGCCTGTCAAAGATAATGTAAGTGGTTTAGTTATAGAGTGAGTGAGTAAGTGGGTGGGTGGGTGAGTGAGTGAGTACATTCTTCAGGCATACAGGGATTTGAACCAAAGGTCGTAAGTTCCCAGCATGCCCAAGGGATGCAGCTCTGCATAGCAAATGGTGGCACCTTAGACAAGGGAAGCAACTCTGCATAGCAAATGCCAGCACCTTAGACAAGTGAGCTACCCGTGCACTCAGTCCCTGTATGACTGAATGTTGTAAAAGCCAGGGGTCATCATTTGCTTTAAGATACGCTCTTCTACTCCTACCAGACTCTTCCTTCAGACACTTGGAAAGTATTAATTACAATGAAACCCAGACAGTGTTACTTTCTGGTCTATTTCAGACTTATTCTAACAAATGCAGACAAATGATTGTTTTAAACGGCTTTAGATTTGATGGTTGACGTCAGATATGTCAGACTCACAACTAGTCTCTGAAATGAAAGGGGTGGGGTGGGGTGGGGGAAGAGTTCATAATGCAAAAAATAAAATATATTGAAAAGGAGCAATGAGACCTTCTTCATGTTCAGACTATGGAAATCTAGACTTGCCACATAATCTAGACTTGCATGGGTTTTCTTAATAAATAATCAGATATGCTATGTTTGTCGTTTCTGCACAATGCACACAGATTACCACATATTAACTCTCTGGATGTTATGGGTTGTCACAAGTCTTAACTTTAAGCCTAACTTAGGTGAGATGATTAAACTTGGTAACTGTCACAACCTCACATTTGGGTTTCATTTTCATTAAGTTTAATTTTTACGTAGCTTGCCTACACGTTATGGACAAATAAAATAGATCTTCAGTTCAGTGTGGAACAATGCAATGCTCAATCTGTGGTATTCACAAAAACATGCTCAGGTTTCCGCTTAGAATGTTTCATATTATAAAAATTAAAAACTATGAACACATACACCTACATAAATTGTTTCCAAAAGCCTGCAAAAGGTCTTTGCAGTTGATATTACTATAAAAGTAAATCGTTTTCTGGATGGAACGAAAAGAAATTGGTCTGCTTCTACTGATAAAAATATGTATGTTTTGAAGCACTTACCCAAAAAATATTGAAATAATCGAAAAAAATGAAATGGTCCTGTCAGATGATGGTACCTAAAGCATGGAAATATATGAGTTGATGTTAATCCCATTGGGAACATAGATCAACCTGAACAGTAAATGTGCAGACGATATCCACCAATATCACAGTTCATGTTTTCGATCGATCACTGGGACTTCTTGTTTGTTGAGGGTTTTCTACAGGATTTCAGAACAATTGTTTCACCACAACCTGACAGAGAGACACTTTTGGCAATTGTGACATCTCAAAACTAGATTTTTACGTCTGGGCAATGGAGGTTTTATTTACTGAATCAATTATACTTCCTCTTGGATAATGAAGACCACAATCCACATGACACTGCGGTTATAGACTATATCTCCTTAGTGACTTAATGTGGTAGGTTGCTTACCAGTGACTGAAACATAATATCTGAGAGGTGATTCCATAATTCCTTATAAGTTATTAAAATACATTAATATGGCTAAATGCATTCAAAACAAACCTTGCAGTTGTGAGTGAGTGAGTATGGTTGTACGTCTCCTTTAGCAATATTCTAGCAATATCACGGCAAGGGACACCAGAAATGGATTTCACACATTGTACCCATGTGAGGAATCAAACACATGTCTTCGGTATGACAAGCAAACACTTTAACCACTTGGCTACCCCACCCCCTCCAGTTTTGTAAGAAATGAATCCTTATTTCAGCTACATTTGAAAAACCACACCAAACTGTCTAGCTGCACATGAATACTTTCAAACCTATAACATATTAATGACTTCACAGTGATGAGTATTCGACTTTTGTATTGCAATGAATTGCACCACTGATTTCATGAATATGTAATACAATATATTGCATGCATTTGTTCATCTATAATTTGTTATAACCTAATAAAAAAAATTACCTTAATGACTTGAAATTTTGTAGCTGTCAGTCATGTTGCCATGGTGACAATGTAAGCTTAGATACTGCTCACAGAAGCTGGTCACAGATTGTGATTTTTTCTATCACAGAATCATTTGCTAATTTCAACTTGCTAATTCAATTAGACATGTCACGTCACGTTTGGATACTTTGTCAACACATGTGCATGGTTTTGAAATATGCAATTAACTGTTATTGTCCACATAAATTGTGTTATATATTTATATGTATATATAACTGTGGTCTACCATGGAACCTCTAAATTCACACCAGTACGTGAATATTGTAAAACATCATTCTCCATCACGACATTGTTCCCAAAACACAAGCCATAAGAATCTAACCCACAGATCTTACTTATACATGTACAAATCAATAACAGACTGTCTAACACAGGCGTTCCGCGGGATAGGTTCACCCAAATATCACCAAAACATATCCAGCACCTTAAAAATAATTTGTTTTATTAATCCCTGCCCTTTTCTATTTTATGCATGTGAAACAGCGTGAACTCTGAGGTGACCTGGCGCCCAGATGCATTCTGGGCATGCATACCATGATCAGCATGCTTCTCTTGTTGTGGTAGCTGTGGTAGCCGTGGTAGGCATCTCTCGGGTCTACATCAAGGTATACCCTCCCTTCCTAGAGCTGTGAATGGCGTTGTGCCTAGACACTGGGTTTGTTTGTTTGTTATAAAACGGCGCACTCAGTAATATTCCAGTTGCAAATTATCGAGTCTGCGCCAGAAAATCCAGTGATCAACATTATGAACATGGATCTACACGCAGGAGGGATACGATGACATGTGCCAACCAGTCAGCAAGCCTGACCACACAATCCCGTACAATAAGTATGGGTTGCTCAGGGATTGAAAAAGAGAACTTTGACAATGGGCCATTTTCAGGATTATTAGCCATTTTCTGAATTTAGAATGGGCCACTGCCCTTGTATCAATAGTAAACTTCAAAATTTTAATGGGCCATTGTTTATTCTAATGTGCAAAATGGCCCATGGCCCCTGCCTTTCCCAATCCCTGGTTGCTGAAGACCAATTCTAACCCAGATCTTCACAGGTCCTAGACACTCGGATCTGACTGGAATCTGATGATTTCCTTGACATGATTTCAAACTGATTTCTAAACCATCCTTCAATACATTGTCTTTTAGCAGAAAACATGTCATGGAAACTTACCCACAGACCCAAGACGGCTCTGAAGTCATGGTTCAAGTGAAGCATCACATGCTTGCAGCAAGAGTCAACTTTAATGTACAATATTTTAGCCATCTGGTTTGAATGCTTGAAGTGACAACTATCTGTGTGATGCTCTGTGACAACTATCTGTGTGATGCTCTGTATCACAGTGATGGAGACCATGGTGATCATGTTGTAATCAAAGGAACAATGTTCTGGTTACAAGCACCATTACAGATTCAATTTGTTTCACTGATGGAAGAGACTGAGAGCTGGGCTGGGTTCCAGTGATCTCAGTGCTGACACTGTCATTATAAGTCTGTGTCCCACCATGGGGTTCGAAAGTCATGCTAACACTGGGTTTGAAAAAATCATTCATGAGAACTGAAAGACACTGACATAAACAAGCCGGAAAGAGTACATTTTACTGGCAAAAGGCTGTTGAACGCTGCACTCAGCAATATTCCAGGGATCTGTAAATAATCAAGTCTGGGCCAGACAATCCAGTGATCAACAGCATGAGCATCGATCTTTGCCTTTGGGCCACGATGACATGTGTCAACCAAGGTTTGGGGATGGCAAAAGGACTTATGTAAGACAGTTTGTGTCTGTGTCTATAATCACACTCTCAGTTAAATGATCACATTGGGACCATACAATCCAGTGATCGACACTGTTACCAATGAACCATGAGGGTGTGTCCTCTCAGAACACATGGTCGTCTCTTAAGACCACCATATCTGGAACATGTCCCACAATCCCCTTGTCTGATAAAGGACAATACACAGAGGGCTAACTTTAACCATATCAATTCGAAAATAACAAAACAAACAACTTCATGGATAAGAACTTCTTGTTTATTGCATTTAGCAATGTTAACTGTTCGCAAATGAAGATTTATCACACCACTCGTCAGGCTAAACGAATACATGTTAAAAACAATCACAACAATGGTGCACATTTACAACGCTATCATCACTTGTGGAACAGGACAAAGATTTCTGAAATGCTCATAAATGTTAACTAGCAAAACCTGCATATGAGAGATAAGGCAAAACACAGTATCTGTGCAACATGTGTCAAGCTCATTCGCCCTCCCGCCACTTATCTCCCTTTGTCAACTTGAAAGTGATCCTTCAACTCCTCACACTGCCTGTAGTTCAGTCTGAACATGATAGAGATCCCAAACTCCTCACAGCTCCCCTCAGCCCTGTACATGCCAGATGCACCAACACAGTGTGTGGCCTATCAGGGTCGAGGGGGAGTATGATGGCAGATAAGGCTGTACAATTTGTTCATCGTTTTTCAAGACCTGAGGTCACGCTTTATCAAAAGCCAAACCTTCAACATTTCTGTTTAAGTTGCCATCAAGACTCGATGTCATTCACATTTGAAATAGATCATGGATTTTCCACAAACAAACGTTCACATCTCTTGTCGTATTTCTGACACACAATGGCTTTTGCACCAATAACACGACACAAAAAGCCCATCAACAAAATTAAACCAAGTAGAAAACAGAACCCTGCATTGAGTGTAAACAAAGTCCGCAAACCAAACTTTTCCCTGCTGTTTACCTTAACAGCTTAACAATATTATGTGTGTGATTTCTCCGCTTGTCCAAAGCCTGAGTCAAGCAAAATTCTGTCTGGTCTAATAAGCTGAGCTAATAATGGTAACATGACTGCACTAAACTCTCCTGAAAATGATGCTTAGAGTCTGGTTCCAGCATTTGAGTGAGTGACTTAAGTTTTACGCCGCTTTTAACAATATTGCAGCAATATAATGGTGGGGTTTCAGCATCTGGTGTCAAACATTTGTGACACAGACTGCAAAGACATCTATGGTGTCTATAAAACCATTTAAGAAGCACATGGATACCAAATACAGCCCACCTACATCTATCTGAAGCCTCTACAACAGATCCTTCCACACTATAATGTAACCATGAACTTGATGAGACAGTTGTTAGACGCCCATCACCCTTCACAGATAGGACAGCAAATCAGCTATTTCTCCACAACTAACACCACACCGTCCCAACACCCCACAACCATCACGACAAACAAACAGTTCAACATCTCGCTACCCACACCCCACACAAACATATACAGAACAGATTAGTTTACAACAAGACATGTTTATCATGACAAATTGAACAAAAACAATCTGCTCTCTGCAGCCTGACCCATAGTTTGTTCTCATTTCATGTTATCTGCATGCCTGCATATATTTAAAAACCTAGATCATATAAACTAAAAATGGCTTGCTATTTCTTGTACATAACTTTCAGAAAAGTGAGTGAGTTAAGTTCTATTTCACATCATGAGGAAAGTTTCATGAATCTTAAAGTATCACCAATACCATCTAGTGTTTGGTCAATTATTAAGGAAGCACACATACCTTTTGTCCATTTAAAACCAAATAGAGATATTGAAGAAATAATTGATCATATTTCCTATTATCAACCCAAAATACCAAAGGACTGACGGACTGACTGAGTTTAGTTTCACGCAGCTTTTAGCAAATTCCAGCAATATCACGGGGACACCAGAAAAGAAATCATTATGCAAACATAATGAAAGTGCAACTGGAGGAATGAATTTAGTTTTCATAATTCATGAGAAAATAATATCCTTCTTGAAAAACAATAAGACAAAAAACGAAATCAGACAGAATAACGCCATGTCTTTATCGACCTAATCAAATATCAATTTGTTCAAAGAAACAGCTCCATGGCTGCAGTTCATACACCAGCAACTTCAAAACTTAGTCTGCATGAAAAGAATCAGCATTATAAAAAACACACCATCATCTACGGCTTCACAGTGTCACATCTATTCAATATTGTCAATAGAATAGAAATATATATGGATGTTTGCATCTGTCCATGAGATGACAACAATCCCGAAAGACATCAAACAGTGAATGTTGAGAGTTACATTCTTTGACCTTTCCTAGAACACAGTGACCAGTCTCTTGAGGCCGTAATGAATGCAGTTATCTCCTGCCTAGTGGAGGGAAGTATTATCCCGTCCATTATGTGATCTGATGGATATGAGATGTGAGTGCTGCGAAAAGGTTGTTCTTTCTTCACAAGCTGCGACTCCTCTTAGTTTCAATCAGCTCTCGATGCTGACACAAGGGGATCACAGTCTGCTGTGCCCGCCGACTGGAAACTGTATACTGGGCGAGGACCTTACTGATAACGCAGGCGATAATCCTAACATAGCAGCACTTTTCTGGGTTGATAATGCACTACATGTAACCATCTTATCATGCCACTCTTGACAAAATATAATATTGCATTGCCTTCCACAAACACTTGTGAATGTTATCGAATAGTGGAGGTGTATCTGCAAACAGTACTTCAGTATTTGTCAGTTTTTCTGCATGTCAAATGAGGTTCAACATCAGTAGGCATAACATACAGTGAGAGTAGACATAACATACAGTGAGAGTAGGCATCTAGAGAGTAGGCATAACATGCAGTGAGAGTAGGCATAACATAGAGAGAGAGTAGGCATCTACAGAGTAGGCATAACATGCAGTGAAAGTAGGCATAATGTACAGCGAGAGTAGGGATACTATACAGTGAGAGTAGGAATCTAGAGAATAGGAATAACATACAATGAGAGTAGGCATAATGTAGAGAGTAGGCATAACTACACAGTGAGAGTAGGCATCTAGAGAATAGGAATAACATACAATGAGAGTTGGCATAATGTACAGTGAGAGTAGGCATACTATACACAGTGAGAGTAGGAATAACACGAAGTGAGAGTAGGCATAACATACAGTGAGAGGTAGGCATAGGCATAACACAGTGAAAGTAGGCATAACATACAGTGACAGTAGGCATCTAGAAAGTAGGCATAACACAGTGTGAGAGTGAGATAGGCATAACATACAGTGAGAGTAAGCATCCTGACGGCATCTCCCGCTGTTTTCCGTGGTTGAAGCTCTTCAACAAGCACTGACAACTTCCTACTTCATAATACCCATGGGTCAGAAAAACTATTAAGCACTACCAACATTTATTGAAACGTCTGACAATATGACAGATCATATTTGTGAAGTTATAAATGTCTGCTCTTTGAAAATAGGATCTCAAACTATCTTGCCTGCCCTTGCAGTTATCCACAAACAAATGCATATTGCCCAACAACTGATTGTAGGATACCTATAATCTTAAAGGGACAAATCATATGATACATAAAACTCTACCCATCTGTCTGCTGTTAGTCACGATGAAGTGTGACAAATGATGGCTGACTGTGAAGTTTCCAGGAAGACATCAGTTTGTGAAATACATGACTCACAATGACACAGGTGCCGCGATATCACGAGACACACAAACTACTTGCCATCACAGGCAACACCAGGGTAATGTTTATATTCAATTCAAATGTTGTTGTTTTATATATTTCACACAAAAAATGTTCCAGACATGGCATGTATAACCGGGTCCTCGCATGACGAAGCCAACGCTTTTTTATTAAGCTGTGTGAATAAGTGATTCAAAACACATGAACATTTGGTGACACTGTTCAATGTACATTTAGTCAAGTAACGATCCTAACAACAAAGCATTTATCTTCAGGTACTTGGTATAAAAATATGGTGTGAGGGGTGGGGGTGGGTTGAGGGGTGAGGGGTGAGGGTGAGGGGGCATTTTTATACACAGGATGAGGACGAAGGGTCACAACTCTTACATTTTACAAAACTGTCTTATATTTATCAATTAAACTACACTGACATTTAGTCATTTCTTTAAACAAATACATCAAAATATATTTTTCTACTTATAGTACCGGTAGGTTCTATACTAAAATATTACAGACTGCAAGTGTTAAACAACAAACCAACCAATCAACCAACCAACCAATCAACCAACCAACAGACCCTGGGTCATTGTGTGAAGCCTGTCAGATGTCCCTTTGCTGGAATATTGTTACCAATGATGTAAAACTATACTTAATAAAAAGTATTTGAGTCCATTCCAAGCAAATTTTATCTTCCTTTACATGTTCAATCATTTGTTTATCTGACTTCAAATATCTGTAAGAAGCAATGACTATTTAAACGTCAGTTTCAAGCTGTCAGGAAGGTTTAACGAACAACATCATCAGAAGATGAGGCTTCACAATGAGCTTGTATGACCTGAAACACCATCCAGAGAGCACCACCACCAGGGACTTAACATGATGCAGACGCTGGCCAGAGCAATACAAAAATAATGAACATTTCAGGCCAGCAGGATATGTTGAGTAACATTATCTGTTTCTCAACATGAAATACCAGTGAGTTTGAAAAGACTGTTTTGCAAAGATATGCATAGTAACTCAGTGATCAAATATCACTACAATAATAAATTTGTTTTGTTGGTTGTTTAACAACTGTTGGTAGTATTTTGGCTATATTCAGTCTGTAAATAACCAATCAAGACCAAGCAAACCAGTGATTGATGGCAGGAGCATCTCTAGGTTTGATTGATAATTTATTTTACACCTCAGTAACAATCTAGCTATACGGCGCGGTCTGTAAATAATCCAGTCTCAACCAGACAATCCAGTGATTAACAGCATGAGCATCAATCTACGCAACTGGGATATGATGACATGTGTCAACCAAGTCAGCAAGCTTGACCACCCGATCACCTCATACGACAAGCATGGGTTACTGAAGACCAGTTCTAACCCGGAGCTTCACGGGTCAGCATCTCCAGGACTTTCATTGGAATAGAGGCTTCAAATGTCAAAACGTTTGTAGTACTCTATCTTTTCATGAACTTCTGTTGTGTGACAAACATGACATCACTCTGTAATGCTATGACACCATGCTGGGAGTGACGTCATGACAATGGCTGACATGTCATTATTCCCTAATAAATGGACAAAAATAAGAACAATACTTATACGCACCAGCTGACATATGATATATAGAGGATAATAAACGACCTTCCGTGTAATACCATTATTTATTAAACGAGTTAATGATTTGGTTTCAAACGAGCGAAAGCGAGTTTGATAATAAATCTTTCACGAGTTAAAAAAAATGGTATTTCATGGAAGTGAGTTTAGTATTCTGTTTATTACTCTCCAACATAAATTGATAGAAACTGCCTACAGTGTGATGACTCTCAGCTTTTGCAAGTCAAGCAAGGTCTAATACCATTGTAACAGAGGTATAAGCATTGTGATGTCATAACTGTAAACCATTATGATGTCATACGTCTAGCGGTATTACACTAGTGTAATATTGACATAAAATTATTACACTGCAGTATCTTCCACGGGAGAGTAATAAGATCCCATATTATATGGCAAAATATGAAAAATACTTGTATGCACCAGCTGACATGATATGAAAAATACTCATATGCACTGAAAGCCTGTAAGTTCTCTGACCTCCAGTCCAACAATTTTCAGCCACATAACGCACACTTTGTCATTGTACAATCTTCATCAGAACTATAGGGACTTCACTGGCTGGGTTTAACACTGACTGGGTCCTGGCAAATTGAAACATCATCTTGGCAAGTGTGTTTGGAAAATTACTCTATAGCATCTCATAAACACATCAGCACAGACCACATCAGTCACATTTTCCTTAAAACAACCCGTAGATCACAGCAGCTACAGAGACTAAGATGGTGGGGACTGGCCTCCCTCCCGCCCACTGTGACTGAGTCGAAAGCTTCTCCCTTTGACAATATTAAAATCACACCTATCACTGTTAGCCATTACTGGACGAGCCAGTCAAAGCATGTGTTCCATATTTCTTAAAATTTACATCAAATTGAAAAGTCTCATCTTACATGATGGGGACATAATTCCCAGCATGCACAGCGTTACATGCGGCCATGAAGAGGACTTGAAGAGGACGTGAGGACAGATAATCCGGGAACACAACACGACGAGAGACACATTATTGTATGTAGGGAATCAATAGGCCCCCGAAGACGATAAGCCCAGTTCCCACTTGGTGCAGGTGTAATGATACCCTACTCACTATCAAGCATGGTGTAATTTATGGATGTCTCTAGAAATGCGACACTCAGACATGTTCTGTTCAAGGTATCAGCTCAGCTAAATAGAATAAATATTGAAATAGTCCAGCTACTCAACATATAAGTCTGGGTTGTAGGGGATGTGACCGTTTTCAGTTGTAACTTTATCTCAGGCTGGGAACTGACACACTGGCAACTAACAAGTCCACAAACCCAGGGGTCGGATGCTAAAAGGAAAATTATTTGAAATATTCGAGCACATCTCCAAGGGTTTTCCGAGCACAAGTGAAATGCTTGCAGTGCTGAGATACTGTATCAGATTTGCATGATGGGATATGGTTCAGACGATCTGGTACGACTTATCGGAACCTGGGGACCTGGAGTCTGAACTTCTCTTGTCACCTCATCTAGATCATGAGAGAATGCGAAAAGGTATTCATTACATAGAGTTTGAAATAGGGAACAAACACCAAGGGGTACTGGTGATAATGTTCTACAGTTATAACTTAAAGCACCGGTAACCATATCAAAATACAAAGGTAGTAGTGACATCAAGCAAACAGTACCTGGATCCTTAATATTGAACTCTAACCAATCACATAGCTTCTTTGATAGGCCCCAAGTTGTTTTATCCAAATTATTCAAACTCATTCATTTCAATTCTATCTTGAGTGAGTGAGTGAGTTGGTTTTAGAGGTGCCTTGAACAGCGTTTCAGTTACAAACTGACATTTCAGCTTAATGTAGGCGGAAATCCCAAAGGGATTAATAATGGAGTAATAATATATCAACCTACTGATGTATTACAATTGTTTCCCCTGAGGTAGTAATTTCAAAATACCAGTAGTATTGGTGATATATAGCTAATATAGTTTCAATAGTCATAATTGGTAATAAATAAAAACAATTATGCATTAGAAACTCAGTTCTTACAGCCACATCAACCAACTGCCTTGTGTTGATTAGCAAGGATTACAAGAAGTCAGAGTTATTTCCCTTTGTTTTGAGAAGATGATGGCTGTAAAAATGGCTACTACAGTATTTAGATTATACAATAGCATAATTATCAATCCTTAAAGTTGGTTTAATGTTATTGCAATTCTTTTGCAATAATTCACAACTATTTCAATACCTTTGCAGTAGAGTTAGTGACTTTTACAATATTACCATAATAGTGAATAGAGCCCCAAGGTCATGCTAAACGTGTATTGAGAGAATCCTTAATTTTTCCTGGATATAAGTTTCAGGCAACAACTGTCATCCTTACATTAGCATAATCAAATATTCATAACAGGCTATGCTTACATGAACATAATACTCCAAGCCATAAATAGATAAATTGCATGTGACAAGAACAGAAATAAATTACAAACAATCATATCCAATATCTGACAATTTAAAATCTCCATATTTCATTGAATGATTAAACATAAATGTTACATATGTACTACAAACACCTATTTAATACATATTGCATTCTACAAACACGTATTTAATACATATTGCACTCTACGAACACGTATATAATACATATTGCACTCTACAAACACGTATATAATACATATTGCACTCTACAAACACGTATATAATACATATTGCACTCTACAAACATATAATACATATTGCACTCTAATACATATTGCACATATAAACTGCACTCTACGAACACGTAGCCAAGACTCAGAAGAGTATGAACTCGCTCAACCTCAAAGTATCGAACCTATAAACACTGAGCCTTTTACTGCCAAAAAACAAACCACCAACACCGAATAACAACAAAGATCCATTTTTTTCGCCTTTCAACCTTGAAGTGTAAGTGTTTAGCTGTCTATATCAACACTAATAATCTGTTTCATGTCACATCACAAGAGATATTTATGGGTATGATATTTTGTAACCAAGAACATGTATTGATTCTCTATGGATGTGTTGCTGGTGCACTTTGCATTTTATTTTGTTGGATGAAATATTGCTATTATTGGGAGTTCACCAAGTTTGTGCTCATGAATTTCCAAGTTAGAACAAATAAAACAACATTCTAATGCATAATAAAACCAATTTTGAAAGGATACAAGGTATTTTTTTCTACCCATTCTCCATTACCTCGTCATTATTCAAGCTAATGTGTATTGACTAGCTCGTTCAACAGTACTATTGTACACAATCATACTTGATTCATCTCTTTTTGTCAAACCGCATTCCTGTCACCATATAATTACCGTCATTACCAGTGATATATCAATCAGAACGTTCTCGAAGATTATCGCCTTCCCTTCATGCAATTTATAATACCAAAATCCATATATGCATGATAATTATCAAAACAGGATTTTATTGATAGATTAATTACAAAGCCTTGTTGAAGTGTAACATTCATTCTTTTCGTTTCAATTGTGGTGTAACATCCTGACCCGTGAGTGAAGATCAATACAGGTTCAAGTTTTCACAATCAGAGATTGATGGTTTTTTATATTGCATTATTTATTGTGTTGAATCAAAATGATAATGACATTGAGGAATGTTATCCGATCCACTCCGAACATGCAATAACAATCAGAAGGCATTAGAGTCAAGGGTAGGTTTATTCAGCCATGGTATCTGCATTATGAAGTAATGGAAAACACAACTTAACAGGAGTCCAATCTACAGGGATCGAAAATCCTTGTTTGTTAGTACGAGTGGTCGTCAGCTGGTAGTGTCAACCTGCTATTTATTGGGGAAGCATTGTTCAACATGTAGAGAAATACTTCAACTGGAATGTAAGTAAGCAGTTGTTGCAATGAAGGTGAGTCCTGGGACCCTTGATGTTCTCTTGAAGGACCCTCTTAGTTTGGAATCAGTTCAGATCACAGATTCCCTGGAATCGTAACATGGTAGGGGGCGTTACTGACTGGAAACTTCGGTCTTGTTATATCCTTTCTAAAGTTTCGTTAACACAATGATATCTATTTATCAATTTATTTCTTCTGGATATGTATAGTTTAAAAAAATACTGCACAATACTGCGATTCATCCGCTCAAAGCTAAATACAAAACAGACTGATCCATTTAATGCTTTTCCTTCTTCATCGTTACCATGGTAATCTTAACAGCTGTAAAAGGTTCTGACTACTTAATTCATGCCAATATCTATAAATATGTGTCGATAGAATATGGACAAAAACAATCTATTAATACGCCAGCATTGAGCCAGAGAGACATCTGATGACCAGGGGCAGGCTTCACAAACTGACCGAAGCATGACAGTCTTCGTAGCTTGTAAAATGGATCCCAGGAGCCTAAAAGTAGTAAAACGGACTTTCATTCTTGACTTCCAGAACTGGGTCTCCTTTCACGAAGCAACCTTTACTAAGGTTAACCTTAACTCCCATTCTTTAACATAGCACTAAGGTGACCTTAGTGACTTACGATCATCCTAGTGCTTTGTGAAAGAAGGCCCTGGAGAGTGAATGGTTAGGATACTACCTGAAGATCAATACAATAAGGCCCTGGAGAGTGAATGGTTAGGATACTATCAATACAATAAGGGACAACAAAAATGGACTGACCACATTGTACCAACAAAGGACTTGAACTCAGCATTAACCACTAGGCCAAGTCACCAACTCGTGAAATGTAAGGAGGTGAGGTGAGAAGGGGTTAAACATCAAGTTCCAAGATAAGTAAACTCACGACGCACCTACACTTGTGAGCATGTGTGTGGCTGCTTGTACTATTCCAGAACAAATGCACCACAAGTCCAGTGAAACACCATGCCACAGTTCAACATGGATACCCCACTCAGACACAGAATACTGACTCTAAGCCCTTGTTTTATGCTCTTAATGTCAGTAACAAGTGCCATCTTCTCATGTCTCCAGATTTAGCCATCTGGGTTTGAACCCTGACCTTTCTCCCTGAACAGGAGCACTAACCACAGGACATACTGGCCAAGATCGTGGCAATACAAGGATACGATTCTCTGAAACTTGACAATCAGAAGTGATCCATTCAAACAAAACATGTTTAACAATCACATAGTAATCCATTCAAACATAACATGTTTAACAATCACATAGTAATCCATTCAAACATAACATGTTTAACTGTGTGTTGCAAACAACCTAGAAAACATTGTGTAATCAATAACTGTTACATATTTCCAATATGAGAAAAACAAACATAATCAAACATGACTTTGGACTTCAATACAAACAGGAAACCTAGAGAATAAAAAGATAATCAGAACTCTGATATTAATATCAGAAAAACTATTGGAAAATAACACGACTTTGTCCTCTATCCAGACAACACATACTGAGGCGTAATTCATCATGGTGCTATAATCATGCACTTAAACAATCTAAAATCAAAAATTAAAAATTGTCTCCATACATCTGTGAAAGGATGTATCTGTAATTGAAAAATGTAAAAACAATTGATATTTACCGAACTAACATATCCCAGACGAACTGACTACCTCGATATGAAATCTAAAGGTCCATACAAAATCAGAAGTTGGCGTCAATATTTGAAGGTTAAAACGTTCAGGAAATGCAATTATGAAAACAAATTATGAAAACAATTTCAGTGAGATCTGAAGTAAGAGAATTTCTTTGAAGATGTCGGCTGAAGATGTAAGTTGGCTGCAATGAGGCCAGACTCTGCAACACAGAATGGCTTAAACAGCTCCTCCGAGAGGATGGACAACAATTCAAGCTATATAATCTGGTCTTCTTAGCTCAATCATTTTCAGAAAATTTGATTTTGTTACTAATACATATTTATTGATAAGTATTGAAACGTTGCTTAAATCATGATAACTTATCACACAAGCTCCATTCCCCTTATGGGTGAGATGTGTGAAGTCCATGTCTGACGTCTCTCCTGAAAAGTTGTTGATTCAGCACTATAAAACCATACCTTCTTACACAGCAATATTTCTCATCAACTGGGTGTGATAATACATAAGAGCTAAAGAGGGAGCGAGTGGGATTTAATGTCACGTTTTCATGCATTTTCACAATGTCGTTGGGTATGTATTATGGCCCAATGGTCTAAGTTACTTCAGTTTCCTTGCTGAGTTGCTTCCCCTTGCCATGGTAGGATCCACTGATCACATGAGTCTAATAACTAAGGATCGACAGTATTCCTTTAACTGTTGACATTCTGTACAGTACCTGCATTTGAAACATACACAAACACTCAGCATAGCTTGTCGTCTGTTACTAAAAATGGACAAAATTGGATATTCGCTGCCATCAAGAACCTCCAAATAAAAGGGCAAACTCCAGGGCCATCCATAAGAACATGGTGTCTGCTTGAGGGAGAGATGCGACTGCCTTTCATCTCCTCCTGAAAAGTGACATCTTTGGTTTTCTGGGATTCAAAAGGACTCCAAGTGGTGAAGAACTAAAGGTCAGACTATATGCAGCCAATATCATGCAAATCACCTACAGCATGAGAACATAAAGGCTAAACATCATGAAAAAGTCACATGGTCTGGTAGTAGGTGAGGTGAGGTGAAATTGGGTTTTAACGTCGTGCTTGAGAATATTTTGCTCATATGACGACGTGCATGCGTGTGTACATGTATGTGCGGGTGCTTGTACTAGCCCAGACTTAAGCAGGTTTTATAGTGCTAGCCCACTGAGATACCATGCCGCAGTGAAGCATGAGTACCCACTCAGACACATTATACTGACTCCAAGGAGGCCAGTCCTTGTTGTACCCATTAATGCCGCGCGCCAGGCAGGGACCAACAAGAACCATATTTTAACGTCTTTTGGTATGACGCGGTCGGGGATCGAACCCGCGACCTTCTGCTCTCCGGGCGGACGCTCTAACCACTACACCGGAGGCGGTTTGCTTGTAGGTATATCATTCCATCTAGACAATGTACTATAGTCTGTTGACACCATGGCTACAATTCATGACTGTGATATAGTGTAAGTATGGTTTTACACCGCTTTTAGCAACATTTCAGCAACATGATGATGATGGACACCAGAAATGGGCTTTACACATTGTACCCATGTGGGGAATCGGAACCCTCTTCTTCTATGTGACGAGCAAATGCTTTAAACACTAGGCTACCCCACTGTGAATTAGGAACTCCTCAGCATTGCATTCACCAGATTTGGCAGTGATTTCCATATTGTCCACAACTTGAAAACAGAACAACCGGGTAAGCATTGTGCAAATGGCCTTGATGCCTGTGCAGATGGATTTGACAAAACCTCTTCGTTATTTCATTGCACTTGAAACTTACACACTGTTTAAATACTGAAATACAGGTTAAATACTGAAATACTGTTTAAATACTGAAATACTGTTTAAATACTGAAATACTGTTTAAATACTGAAATACTGTTTAAAGCAACTGCAAGTGTTACATCAGTTCAGACTAAACAAAAAGATGGATGTTGATAGAACTGTAAGACTGTCAAAAGATTGTCAAAAAGAGCCAACCCACTCACTCACTCATCCGCGCTCACATGAAAACATACCTTTGAACTGTTTTTCACATTAATGCCAAGCAAAGGATTTCGAGTATTCTGGAGGTTCAATATAAATAATGCTACTATAGAACTGTCCTTCGCCATTTTGAAGCAATTCATCATTAGTAGACGTAGTCCCTGGGAAGACATTACCTAACCTGAATCTGACCAGAAGACTGATGGTGTAGCTTAACAGCGAAGCCGTCACTGTAGTGAGAATCCCTATACTGGTACCACATATCCATATTGATTGTTATCTTCCTGTCTGGGACAAATTCCATCAAACTAAACAATTAAAACGTAACTAACAAGCTCTGGCATCATCTGGTGGTCGACACCTCAACCTGCTCAAGGGTTCATATGATCCCTTAAATCTCAGCAAATGTCAGTAAAATCTTCAAAAAAGGAGTTAAATATTTCCCAATTCTTATTAAATTAGTAGGAACTCAACAAAATTATTTTCTAGATGGAACTTGTATTTAACTTATAAGAAGAGCAACAACGATTACAAGCTTTCATTTTGATATGCACATTTTTCATCAATTCAATGTTAATATACCTCTGAAGTATTAGAAAATAAAAGTTTTAAAAATACCAATTTTGAACAAAATAAGTTTGTACGCCAAGGGCATTTGGTTTTGAATCAAACAAAATCCCTGTCCAGGTTTGACAAAATCTGGCACCAGAATGTGTGAAGCCCGTTCTTGATGTCCCAACCATGATATTGCTGAAACAGTGATGAAACTGGTGAACACTTCACCCACCCCATGGCCCAAAATCTTCATCACAAACAACGACCAAACCAATCTATCCCAACACGAAAAGTGGACCTAACTTTAAAATTAAGGATAAAAAACTCAGACTATTGATCACTGAGTCAGTTGATTGAGTTCACATATTTTCCGACTAGGCACCTCCAACTTACTGATCTCCCTCCCTGGCTTGCAATAACGCCAGACAACCATCAGTGGCAATGCTTCTTCACCTTACAAAAACAATATTTGGGTGAACAACACTCATCAAAAAAGGCAAACTGATTCCCCTCAATTACCTAACTTCAGTCTCAGGATGAGATTATCAGTTCATTATGACTAAAAGCCAACCAAAGGATATGAAGTAGCTCGAGGAACATGTGGGAGAAATTTGTGCTTTAACCTTGGCATGCTGCGATAATGAAGATGGAATATAAACAAGATGGAGGTGTACTTTCTCACAGCAACCCCTGGCTAAAGCTCTATAGACAAACATGATGATCACAATCAAGGTCATTCTAGTATTCAAAGATTCAATCAGCAGATCCTTGCAATGCAAAGGGACACAACCCTGCATAATGAGCTGTTGAGTTACATTTTATGCCACTTTTATCAATAATCCAACAATATCACAACTGTGACACCAGAAATGGGCTTTACACAGTGCATCCATGTGGGGAATCGAACCCGAGCCTTTGACACGATGAGCTACTACTCTAACCATAGACTACCCAACTGCTCCCCATGCATAGTAAAGCCCTTCAACTACATAGTGAGTGAGGGGTTTTTATGCTTTTTTAGAAATATTCACACTATATCACGAGAGGACACTGGAAATGGGCTTCAAACATTGTAGCCATGTGGGGAATCGAACCCGGCCCTTGGCGTGATGAGAGGCTCCCCAACACCCTTCAACCACATAGTGACAAAGTACAAATGCTCCTCACCACAAAGCAACAACATATAGGTTTTTGCTATCCTGTAGTACCTCAAGCTACAGATTTTAAGAACGTGTGGAAAAACATTTGAAGAAGAATGTCGAGGTCCTCATGTCTGTCAAATACCAACCAATTAGGGCCAGAAAACTTATCTAAATGTCAGGGTTTCTTTTGACTGAAGACACCTTACGCCATATTCTGGAGATCACAAGGTGACAACACTGGCCAACCTAAGTGTGGAAATGTCAAGTACAGCCTCTCTACAAAGAAGCCTCACGTTTGACTTTGATAAGGTCAAACAAGATCAACTTCACAGGCCCAACAAGCATCACATCACCTCATCAGCAGAAATATGCCACAATTAAATCTGCATCAGCAACAGAACACGACCAAAACGTTAATGGTTCTGTAATCTGTTACCACAGTAATCACTTTGGTACAATTCAATCAATGTCAATCGTTCTCATTTCGATGTATTTTAAGCATGATCTGGTTACTGAAGAGAAAACAGTTTACAATAGTGTCTGAGCTCGTGAGACATCATGTGTCGTGTCACAATAGGTGTTGCAATGAAGTTGAGAATGACAATAAACATGACTCATGGATGCCTATTGTTTCATGTTTATAGTCATAAGGGGCAGTAGGGTAGCCTAGTGGTCAAAAGCGTTTTGTCAGCATACCGAAGATCCGGGTTCGATTCACCACATGGGTACAATGTGTGGAGCCCGTTTCTGGTGTACAAGTGATATTGCTTGAATATAGCTAAAATGTCTGTTGTTTTCTTTGTTACATTGTTACATCCAGTATATATATACTTCCCCCTTCTTCATGTTCCATTATGCTTGACAATGGTACAAGAATCTGTATCAAAACGTCGCACACACAAATAAAAGAAGTTGTTATCCATAAAGTTTGTTCTACATTATAGCTAAAAGCAGCATATAAAAACTCACCCACTCATATTCATAAATATTCTCATATTATCACAACGTACATCATATTTCTTCCACTGGGTAATGGGAATACTGTCAACAGCAGAATTGATTTATGTGAATAGAGACGTCATTAATTCCTTATTTGAAATGGTTTGAAATAATTAGGTCAGCACATACATTTACACGAAAAAGGTCAGCTGAGTACAGAATAATCTTTTATTATGCCGTAACTTTTTCTTACAAGACAGAAATAATCATCTGATTTATAATTCAATAAAGCTGCAGTATAATAACTTGCAGATGATATTATTAAGTAGAACTTAATGCTGAATTAATTTTAATTTTCTGATAAAAAAAAATCCAGCCGATTCATCAGAATTACCATACACAGACAGCACGGTGAGTCAGATATCAAGCACGACTGAATCTGCTGCCAGAACAGACTTTGCTCTTAGTGAACACACATGATATGCACAATCAAACTGTTTTGCATACCCTCCACACAATACCACCACGAGCCAATAAAGTGGTATGGACAATTAAGCAGCATGCCGTATCATCCACACAATATCATGTAGGGCAGGGGATAGACAAGCTAGGCCTGAAATTGCTGAGTTGACAAAGTTGTCAGGCGACGCCATGATAGGCGGTCAGTATAACAAAGGAATTATTCAAGTTACATGACTGTGATGAAACACTATGCATGTTTGTGGTGAGACATTACTTTCATACATGAATACCATTATATTTGTAGCTTGCACCCTCGACCTCTCAGAGTTTACAAATAGGAGAGTCAGTGTGCAGCCTCTGAGCTGCTGAATCCATCACCAACATACTTGATCCTTGTATAGAATTGCACATTATCACTGCTTGAACAGGCATTATCATGTGATCATAAATGTTGACAGTTTCTTAATGTCTTGTTGGGGAATATATGGTTTTATCACATACACGTTCATGTTTTCCTTACACTACTGAAGTCTGAAATGTATATTTTGTGACAGGGAAAACAAAGTTATGCTTACTACTCTAGATAAACCCAGTAATTAATCCAGGATTCCAAGCTAGGCGATCTATTGGGAGGAGTGGGGTGGCCTAGTGGTTAAAGCATTTGCATCAAGGGCCCTGGTTCAATTCCATATAGGTACAACGTATGAAGCAAATTTCTGGTGTTCACCTACTATGACATTGCTGGTGCAGAATAAAACCCAACTCACTCACTCTTATTGGGAAAAATTGTTCAAAATGAATAATGCTGTGAGCTCCAGATAAATTACAGATAAACCTCTTGGTCCATTCTCCAGCCAATGAGGTGCTACTAGTTAACAGTCATAAGACTATGATATCCCTCCCGGTACCCATACACTGTAGTGCAAACAAAGGCAATTTTGAACAAGCTCACTTGCTTAGTGTGAGACCACATGCGTCAGGTGTACTTCATTGTGAAGCAGGACCGAAGTCATAGAAACTCTCAGGAGTCTAGCTGCCAAACACAGTCACCCATCTAAGGACTCTCCATGAACAATGTTGCTTAACTTCAAGTGATTTGTTACCTGGGCTCTATGCAGAAGAGCACACACCACTACAAACTTTACCAGTTACCCATCAGGAACCCGCATGGAAATGCTGAAAGTCTGACCAGATTCAAATACTTCAGGCAGAGTACTCAGAGACAACAGGACCCCTTTATATGCAACACCCTGCTTTGATAAAAAGCATTAACTTTTCCTACCACCATTGACATATATAGGTCATGTTCTTGACCAATAACACCGTGAAGCGCCATCCCTTACTTACTCAAGACAGCCAAATCTCAGTTGGACTTCTTGGCCCGAGACAGAGGTTATTGTATGAAAGGGTTGGGTAAGCCAACAGATTATTCATGATAAAACACAGTAGGATTTGTCAGTGTGCTTTCTTTAACCTCCATGTGGACATTCCTGGTGTCAAGATAAGAACTTAATTGCAATAACTGGTTACAAACAAAAACACACATGAAAACATGTCAGTCTTGAGAAAGAACTCACTGCAGGATTCATTTGCCTTGCCGAAGAGCCAGGATGAACTCCATGCATCACCACTATTTCTTCACCATGTTGTCCTATCACAATGTTATTTTAATAATGTTTAACATGACATTCTCTATCAATCATTGCCAATAAATGTTCTTCCAACACACTCCAAAGTAAACAAAGTCAAACCTTATCATGTTATTGGACAAAGTTTGCAAAGTACATAAAGCATATATCAAACACAGAATACTCTGATTTTATCATCGCTATTTGACAAAGTTTGCAAAGTACATAAAGCATATATCAAACACAGAATACTCTGATTTTATCATCGCTATTCGACAAAGTTTGCAAAGTACATAAAGCATATATCAAACACAGAATACTCTGATTTTATCATCGCTATTCGACAAAGTTTGCAAAGTACATAAAGCATATATCAAACACAGAATACTCTGATTTTATCATAAGCTACTCGACAAAGTTTGCAAAGTACATAAAGCATATATCAAACACAGAATACTCTGATTTTATCATCGCTATTCGACAAAGTTTGCAAAGTACATAGAGCATATATCAAACAAAGAATACTCTGATTTTATCATCGCTATTCGACAAAGTTTGCAAAGTACATAAAGTATATATCAAACAAAGAATACTCTGATTTTATCATCGCTATTCGACAAAGTTTAATGCAAAGTACATAAAGCATATATCAAACAAAGAATCTGATTTTATCATTAGATACCCTAACTATTCCCTGGTCAGAATATTACACATGTTAACTCGGCTGATCTCACAGAATACCCTGGTCAGAATATTACAGGGCTTTACATGCCACGGAAATGTCTCATTACTTCATTATTTTATAAGATGGTCAAATTTTCTGTAGTATAAGAAAAGTAGTATTTGGGGTTCCTGTGTACCCATATATCTGAAGTGCACATTAAAACCTTGATATTGTAACTCTGCCCTTGCAAGTACCTCCCTGAGAGAGCACTTTTGTCAGAACACTACATTCTGAAAGCACCCTGCCAATAGTCCTTGAGGTGAACATATCGCGATAATTTAATCCCAGAGTACGCTAGAGGAACAAATTACTATTTCTTTGAAGTTACCCATTGAGGGCAATGGACTCAAATTCCTAATCAATCATGTAACAACCTTGATGACGATCAAACAAAATGCAACACAGTGTTGAGGGGCTGGAGCTCACCTGATTTATTTTTCGACTTTTTTGCAGCATCAAAAATCAAATTTTGAATAAACCTAAATAACGATTTAAGCAAGCATACTTTCATAAGTGCTCAACCGCCATAGCACACTGTAAGAGGATATCAGTTTCAATGGACCCAATACCTCAAAGCGGGTATTGATAACACCATATTGCAGATATCATCCTTCCAAAGTATCCGCTTCACAGAGCTTAACAGTTTTTTTAAAAAAGATCATAAATGAAAGAAAATAAATAGCATCAGATATTGGCACTTGGGGACTTGCCAAAATTACTAATATTTGGCATGTTTCCAGCATCCAACATCACGAGGAGTCACATAAACAAGTCTAATGAACACACTACATTTCCCAACCCCAGAACCCCCCAACCCCATCCATCCATCCATGCATGCACCCTCATCATCCCCCCAAAATAAGTGTTTCCCTGTCATAAATTTCCCTACTCTTGTAAAGAAGAGATAATCTCCACAATTGGAGGAAAGGACACAAGGACATATCTGATATGATCGTCATGACAAAATGTGGACAGGAAATCTGAACAGTCTTGTTCCATGCCATTGCTGGCTTCAATCCATGTAATTTCAGTTTCAGTAAACATTAAACAATTATCATAAGAAGGGAAAACAAATTCATACAAGATTTTCAATATGGCTGCCATTGTGGCCATGTTGAAATCATTATATTTTCAAAACATTGATGTAGCAGTGTTTTGAATTAACTCTGCTCCTTTGTGGTTTCCTTCTATAGTATTTGAATCTAGGGATTCCTTAAGTTTTATCTTTGAATATTAGCATTTTACCAATATCCCCTCGACTTATATTTTTAATTATGAAACTGAAATTAAATTAAAACTTTGTCATTGCATTAACAGAAAAACATACAGATTTGGGATGTCCCCAATGAAAGTGTCAAAATGAACTCAAAAACCTGCCTTCATTTATAGCAGCTACAACATTTCGATTGAAAATTCACCATATTGACAGGTCATAAATACCATGACATGTTCACAAAGCCCACTGTCAGCTAATCCATGATACTCGTTACTCACAGGTGACTTGATCGACAGGTTTATATCTCTACCCGTGATTTACAACCATCTTGGTACTAATAAAATTCAAGTTATTATTGATGAAGATTGGAGGCTGTACAAGATGGAGCTGGTCAATGCACTCCAGCTGGTATAACTCTGTCATAGTTATCACTTCACAGCATGTCCAAACTCCAGATGGTAGGAAATCCAAACTATCAGGACAACTAGCGGAACAAAGCCACCACCAAGAGAAGTGAGCACTGTCAGATAGGTCCCATTAATCTGTCATATACCTAATAGTGTTGGGAATTGGTTGAAATCTCACAATTGATGATTGCTTCATTACCAACGAACAATCATCGAAAAAAATTGGTTAGCGTCATTTTTCAGATTTTCCTATCCAGGTTGTAATTACAGATATGTATAACATGATGCAAGCTGCTACTTTAAAGTGATGACTGATATATCATGAATATAAACTTCCTGGAGTCTTAGAGAAATATTCAGTTATGACTTCTCAGATAGTGAAGTGAATTAACACGTTTTCAGGCCCTGACAACTTCTAAGATACGTTCCATTGTCAAGTATTTCAAAGACTAAAACAGTAGTTCCAAAATCGTTTATGTTCGATTATGAGAAAATGTGATCGATTGCTTGGACATTTGGTCACTGCGACCAATCTTCGATTATTTCAATTAATCGGAACACCACTAATACCTAAACACACCTTCTTGCATACAGACCTGTTCAGATTCAACTACTGTAAAGACCTAGTGTTGACTGTGTGAGCTGGCTTAACACCTCTTAGAACAGCGTTTCAGTAACGACAGCTGTCTCCCTCTTTATTCATATAACATCACTTTGGGGACTAAATGATATTCTATGTGTCAGCTTGATGTGGGAGGAAAGCCCAAAGTGATGGAGATGTTTGATAACACTTTGGGGGGGTGGGGTAGCTGAGTGGTTAAAGTGTTTGCTCCTCACGCCGAAGACACGGGTTCGATTCCCCACATGGGTACAATGTGTGAAGCCCATTTCTGGTGTCCCCTGCGGTGATATTGATGGAATATTGCTAAAAGCATCGTAAAACCAAGCTCACTCACCCACTCACTCACTCACTGATACCACTTTGGAGAAACCCACCAGCACGGGTATGAATGGTGCAGACAACCTAGAATCATTATTATGGCACTTCTAACACATGATCAGAAATATTTGGCATGTTTAACCCCCAAACTTGAAAAAACCCTTCCTACAACCGAATTAAATCTCTGTTAAAGGCAGAGTCAATTGTACAATTCCAACTGTACCATGAGCATCCTGAAAAGGTCAGCATATCCTGCCCCGATGTCTGTCATAAACACATGCAAAGGCTGTGATATTATTATTGTAAACTGATCCATAAATAATACACCCCCAAACCTATGACTTGTGTAAAGTGACGTCACATAGAATTGGACATCTAAAATTAAGGAATGCAATTCTGCATAGCCACAATGAAAGTGACTTAACTCCATGTTCCGTCTCAGGTATCTGAGGATATCAGTAGCTCATGATGTGATAGTAGGACTCTCTTTATTCGTCACAGTCAGCACTTTTTCATTTTTATCACAGCATCCTGAAAACATGGTTGCCTGCTACGTAAAGATTAGACAGATGGATAAACAACTCCTGTATTACTCACAGTGCACCTGTATCTCTTATCCCTATGTAGTACTCCGAATTGTAAATGTCTCTTAAACATGTTTCATTGGGATAAGATATGTGTGCAGGTGTTTGTGA
The DNA here is from genome assembly GCF_003918875.1 of Haliotis rubra. Taxonomy (NCBI): domain Eukaryota; kingdom Metazoa; phylum Mollusca; class Gastropoda; order Lepetellida; family Haliotidae; genus Haliotis; species Haliotis rubra. The sequence continues at coordinate 449,679 of NW_025766248.1, forward strand.
AAAAACACACAAATATTTTAATCTACAATGAACAAGCTTTCAGAAAATTTATGTTTGTGACATTTTTTTATGTATATAGAAAAAGAAATTGCTGCCCAGAATTTAGCAGCTGTTTCTCCAAATTTGACCAATAAAATAATTGTTTAAAACATATTTCCATGACTTTCAAAAACGAATATAACTGTCAATAACAGTATGTAATATGGTTTTACTGTATGCGATAAATGAAATTTGTATAGATGAGGGTTGCGGAACTTACTCGACTCGCTGTCATGTATACAAGTGACCCTATCTCAGACACTCGTGTTAGTATAACAGAAGAGCTTCTAATGGTTGAACAGTCTCACGTACGCATTACATCCTCTTCTGATAAATAAAACAGCCTTGGCCAGTGGCTGATAGTACACTTTGGGCTTAAACTTTCCTACATATCATGGCCGAACATACTTGTCAGTGTATCCTAATGTTACATGAAAGTTTATGACACATATCCAGTCTGTCTTAAGTTGACTCTACTAGCATGAACCTGCTACTACACATTATTTTAAGGAGATGATAGTGTTCATATATGGCTTATTTACAGAGGCTACTACACCTAAAACATATTTCTGACCAGACAGCAGTGTAGTGGGTAGTCAGTCACATATTGTACTTCCCTGATGTAACAAAAAAAACGGATCCTGAATATTTTGGGGGTATTTTTTTGTAGTTATAAGTGAGTGAGTGAGTTGGGTTTTGTGCCGCTTTAGCAATATTCCAGCAACATTACACTAACTTACAGTGGGGACACCAGAAATGGGCTTCACACATTGTACCCATGTGGGGAATCGAACCTGGGTCTTCAGCGTGATGAGCCAAAACTTTAACCACTAGGCTACCCTACCTACAAAATGTAATTTTTAGAGTAAAATTGATATTTTATACTTATCCTGACTCATGCTCTTTTGCTTGTCTTCTTCTTCTTCTAAGAACATAGTGGAACACTTGTATCTCCCTAATTGAAGCTCCCTTCAATGTAAAATCACTAATTAGTACACCACGAAGTTACCTCCCTTCCACAAGCTGAACGAGGGCTTCACCTCTACCCATGTGCCTCACTCTCTCCTCATATACTGAGCCCAACATTTGAATTTACAGGGAAATCCAAAGTGTTATGTGGGGAGGATGGGAGGGGCTTACCTCATGAGTCAGGATAAGTATAAAATATCAATTTTACTCTAAAAATTACATATTTTTCCTTATCCTGACTCATGCTCTTTTGCTTGTAGAATCCTAATGAAAAAGGAGGTGGGAATATATAATACTTTGGATTTTAATAATTAGTGATTTGAACTGTGATGATTGTAATAACCCTATGGGAACTTCATAAAGGCACTGAACTGATGAATTCCTGCTGCTAACTTATCAGCTGCCATATAAAGGTTATTACAATGTACTTATTACAATGTACTTATTATGATAAAGTATATATAACATTAATACAATGCTTAAGACTAATAGACTTAAGCTTGTTAAATTGCTAGTATAAACTCCTTAGAGTTTGTTAGCTAAATTACTTTAAGATATAAACATAGTACTAAGCTTAAGATATGCTTAAACTTAAGCTAATTATATAATAGCAAAACTCTTTAGAGTTTGTTAGCTAATATACTTATATGATATAAACATAGTGCTGAGCTTAAGATATGAATAAGCTTTAGCTACATATATAATAGCAAACTCTGTAGAGTTTGTTAGCTAATATATATTTTACAATATGAGTATAGTACTGTGCTTAAGATATAATTAACTTAAGCTACATATACAATAGCCAAAACCTCTGTAGAGTTTATTAGCTAATAGACTTATATTGTAACCATAGTATTAAGCTTAAGATATGATTAGACTTAAGCTAAATGTATATAGCAAAAAACTCCTTAGAGTTTTTTAACTAATATACTTTTTATGTTAAAAAACATAGTACTGAGCTTAAGATATGATTAACTTAAGCTATATATATAAAAGCAAAACTCCGTCGAGAGTTTGTTAGCTAATACATTTTATAATGTAACCATACTGCTTAAGATATGATGAACTTAAGCTAAATATATAATAGCAAAAAACCTTTTAGAGTTTTGTTAGCTAATATACTTATATGATATAAATATAGTATTGAGCTTAAGATATGAAGGAAAACCTTAAGCTACATATATAATAGCAAAAACTCCGTAGAGTTTGTTAGCTAATACATGTTATAATGTAACCATAAAGCTTAAAATATGATGAAACTTAAGCCAAATATATAATAGCAAAACTCTTTTAGAGTTTGATAGCTAATATACCTATATGATATAAACATAGTACTGCTTAAGATATGAATAAGCTTAAGTTACATATATAATAGCAAAACTCTGTAGAGTTTGTTAGCTAATACATGTTATAATGTAACCATAATGCTTAAGATATGATGAAACTTAAGCCAATTAGCAAAAAACTCTTTAGAGTTTGTTAGCTAATATACTTATATGATATAAACATAGTACTGAGCTTAAGATATGAATAAGCTTAAGCTACCTATATAATAGCAAAACCCGTAGAGTTTGTAAGCTAATATATTTTACAATATGTGTATAGTACTATGCTTAAGATATAATTAACTTAAGCTACGTATATAATAGCCAAAAACTCTGTAGAGTTTATTAGCTAATGCATTTATAATGCACCCATAGTACTACGCTTAAGATATGATTAACTTAAGGTAAATATATAATAACAAACTCTGTAGAGTTGTTAACTTATATATTGTATGATGTAATAATCATAGTACTGTGATGATAAAAAAGAACTTAAGCAAATTATATATAGCAAGTAGCTATTTAGTACTGTTATAAGATAAGTAGAAATCTGTAAGATTGACTTATCTTCTCCGAGGAACTGTCAACTGTTGTGCGAGGACCCTGGAACCGAATTGGTGGATACCTGAGACGTCCTTGACGGTGATATCTCTCAGATAATGGTTGGCAACCACCATATCGGATCTCCAGAAATAACCCCTCCATAATTTCAAATAACATTTGTGTAGATCAATTGTAGAAGTTAGCGCTCTAATATCATGAGTATTAGAAGCTCATGGAGGGTCGGATCGGGTCCATCAGTCTTGTAGGCACATAGTATGACAGTTCTGATCCAAGGAGATGGTAGTACATGAGACTTCAGTCTGCGTAACTTGAATATAGAGGAAATAATCTGATGCATTTTTCCCTCCTGTTTGGTTCGGTGGAGATAAATTTACAGTGCTCTTGCTGGCCATCGTGATAGAATCATCGTATCATGAAGTCCAAGTATGTCATCCAGGGTGTTCATAAACCTCACTTGTGAGGTGTTGGAGCACTATATACAGATCCCGGTTGGAGCGTGAAATTTCCGCTTTAATCCTCCAATCAGAAAGCTTAAGTAGGTTTACTAACCATCTAGTTGTGTTAGTAGTTTGATGATGAAATTCAGTTGTAGACTGAGACGCTGTGGATTTAGATCCACTTGTATTCCGGTCGTCTAGGTAAATTCGCTGCATAAGTCCTTTTGACGATGTAGGTACACAACCAGGTGTGTCTGTCCTCGCTGAACTTTATGTAAAATCGCCTGACTGCCGCCGTGCCTCGCCCTAACTTGACAGGGGAGGTCTCTAACCTGAAGAAAGCAGCCCAATCATGAAGGTTCAGATTAACTGGACTGTAAGGAGGCTTGCTCGCTCACTGATATATAGTTGTCACTTGTAACGGAGTCTTGAACTGTGAACTAAGACCGACCTCTGCATGAGGTCGTTGTCCATCGCGTCCAATCAGAACAAGGCATTTTGATTCTGTAGAATACCCGCTGTGATGTCACCGTGTAGCAGGAAAAACCTTGTATAAAATCTTGCCGCCATTTATATTAGCATAATCGCCGGTCTTCACCGTAGCTTTCCGGTTACCCGAAAGTGACCACGTGTTTCGAGGGTTAATGGTAAACGCCACGAAACCTCCGGCGCCAAATACCTCGCTCTGTAATATTAATGCTGGGTAGGTTATTTTCCTGGCTGTCGTGAAAGTAACTTCAGTTTTGAATATAATTCGACTTCCTTATATAAAGGTACAATAAACTTGCAAGTTGTCAGCTTGTAGACTGTATACATGAATGTATCGCCATAATTGTAGAATTAAAGCTGAACTTGTTGTACATATTACTTCTCAGAAACGCTTGACGATTATGAGTTATACTCGCTGTAACAGGTTGCTGTTCAATTTCGATATTGAATTGTCTGCAGATCTGCGTAATGGTCACGCATGTAGATAATCGTATCGTAGTGTGGGATAGCATATTCTAGCAATCTATAATGGAAAGTTGATTTCTGTGAATATCTATGAAACGCCGCTGACTAATTAATATAGCGACGCTCTGTGTTGTAAATAGCCTGTGCAGTTGTCTTCGCAGAGGCTTATAGACGCATATGGCATACAGTTGATAGACACTTTATGCGATGTCTTGAACGGACTGACGAAAGTAGCTATATATGACGAAAGTGGCTAGTATATGGAGACCTTGGAGGATACTTCCTCGGTGAACGCCGGAGACTTCACGAAGCCTCAAGGATCCCTTCTAGATCTTCTGGGTGAAGCAGACTTTGAGCCACTTAGCCTTCAAGCGACCTTCGCGAAGGTATCGAGTCAGAGCCCGATCAGTATATATATATGTAATTTTTAGAGTAAAATTGATATTTTATACTTATCCTGACTCATGCTTGCTTCGCGGAACCACCTCTGTGTTCAACAGGATGTGGGTCGGCGGCGCTACTCCTCCGCGGACGCCCCTTGTAACTGGTGAGGCTCTAGTTCTTCGCTGAGGCGCCTGGGACTTCCTTATCGGCGTGTCTAGAGTCTGATCAATATATGAGCCGCTAGCTTCATACAGGGTGTGGTTCTTGCTGGTTCTGCATAAGTAGAGCCGAGTAGATCATCCTATCATCTTCAGAAGTCGTGTCACGAAATCTGGTGATAAGAATCTCATTGATCGTTCTAGATCTATTAAGGCCAAAGAACATACGCCTCTGGCGTTTGAACTTACATGCCTTTATGGTAGGCTGTGTCCACATTCTGTGGCACCGCAGCAATCGGGTCGATCGGAGGTAGGGTGACGACGTCTACATCGTCTTCCTTCATCAGGTATGTCTGCGCTGAGTTGCCACTCTTGGACGGTGAAGATAAATCTAGGTTGTTTACCATCCAATATCTTATCTCAGCGTCTGAGAAGATGATGTCTCCATCATCTTCCTTCATCAGGTATGTCTGCGCTGAGTTGCCACTCTTGGACGGTGAAGATAAATCTAGGTTGTTTACCATCCAATATCTTATCTCAGCGTCTGAGAAGATGATGTCTCCATCATCTTCTGTACCAGCATCGGTGATGAGAGGTTGATGCTCTTCTGATGGTGACCTGTGTGCTGCTATCTCTATGTCGGGTGACGCTGCCGACTTGTGTGGTGACCTGCGAGGTGATCGACGTGGTGATGTACGTGGAGATCGTCGTGGTGAACGGCGTGGAGATCGTCTAGGTGATCTGCGTCTATGGGATGACCTTGAGTCCGCATCTGAGGATGAGGCCGAGGACGGTGACTATCTCTCCCGTCTTCGCGAAAAGCCTTCGCGAAGACTGTACATCTGGGTCCTTCGCCGAGGTGGTCTGTGACTTCCTTCTCGAAGGCTGCTTCGTCGTGGCTGCTACGCTGACTGGGGTGCCTCTGGGGTGTTGTCTCGCGTTGCTCAGGCCCTGGGCTGGCTGCTTCTCCGTCTGTAGTGGCCCTCCATCATGGTCATGATCTGCCGCAACAGCTCGTCTGGGATGGTCTGCGACGAAGTGGTCGGTGCCCTCTCTGGCGATGACAGCTGCTGAGCCCTCAGGGAAGTCGCCTGACATCAGTGTAGAGACATCAGGCTGCATGGCGATCTCTGCTGATGTCACTGGTCGCTTCTTGTGGCGACGCCGGGATGATGATCGGTTGATCATCGAGAGGCCCAGTTCAGCGGCTGGAACAATCTCGGTTGAGAAAGTCCTAGTAGACTTCGCTGATTTCCTCAGAGGTCGACGCTGCCCTAAAAGCGCGAAGTCTGCGTTGAGTGTTGGTAGTGACGGACCCTCAGGAAGATCATCGAATATCAGCGTTAGTACATCAGGCTGCATGTTGATCTGGCGCTGACATCACTGTTGCCGACATCGGTCATTCTTTGATGTATTATCAGGTATGATGATCGGCTGATCATCATACAGGCCCAAATCTGCGACGGGAACAATCTCGGCTGAGAAAGTTCTAGTAGACTTCGTTGATTTCCCTCAGAGGTCGACGCTGCCCTGGGGTGTGAAGTCTGGCGCTGAGATGCAGTAGAAGCCCTCTAGTCTTCGGCTGCGACGATGGGATGTCTGGGGAAGCAGGACGCTTCTTTGAGGCGGCGGACTACGCCCCACGCCTCTCCACCACTCTAGCGGAATACCAGACGGGGGGGGTCGACCAACAGCAGTAGACTGGCGAGGGTTCAGGTGTATCAGTCATGGCTAGACTCTGCATACGCGGACCTATCTGCTGCTGCGCCTCAAACATAAAGTATTTATTTATTAAAGGCAGAATTGATAAATTAGTACCGCGCAACTGCCACGTGAATAAAATGAACATGGCGCAGTACAGCTAGGGCATATTAAATGCGGATCAGCAGCAGAATAAAAACGTAATCTGCAACAGTACAGAATTTTCATCAACGTAATCCACAGAACAAACATGGCGCCCCGTGAATAAACAGTAGAAACACCACTAAATATCAATATATAATTGTTGAAGGATACTAGCTAAACCTCTATAGATGTCTATAACGAGGTAACTAACTAAATATAATCCAAGGATATAGTGTGTCGGAGACACAGGCGCCTCACGCCCAGCTCACTGGGCTTAAGAAGGAGAGAGTGAGGCACATGGGTAGAGGGTGGCTCCCTCGCTCCCCGCTTGTGGAAGGGAGGTAACTCGTGGTGTACTAATTAGTGATTTTACATTGAAGGAGCTTCAATTAGGGGAGATACAAGTGTTCCATGTTCGCATGAAGACAAGCAAGAAGAAGAAGACAAATAACAATGTCAGTGAGTACTGAGCACGTCTGCCCTTAACCAAGGAAGTGAGCAGTGTTGGGCAGACGTCCATTCAGTGAATATTGACTTCCCCTGGAGTGAACTTGATGACCATGTGTCTACATCCAACAATTCTGTTTGAGTACATTAGCACAACTGATTGCCCTACAAATGATCAATTTTCTACACCTGATTAATCAATTAGAAACATAATTACAAATCTACACAACATTCTCACGGTCCCCAATCTACAAAAAGTGACACATGTTCGGATGAACTTCAATAAAAAACAAACAAAGGACTTACTGGATAAACTCAATACTAATGCACTGCGATAGAACTTGACAACAGGAATGTTCACCCGTGCCACAACAAATTGATTTCTTGTTCGTCAGAAATACATGAATCCAGTCTGTGTCTTTGGCAACAAGTACGCACCCTAAGTCTGGTATACCAAATATCTTTTGGTCCAGTAAGCTTTGCAAATAAAAATCCATACGCTAAGATAATATCAAGTGACAAGATTGGACTAGTAGACTTACAAGTTCTGGGCACTGACTGTGCCTCTCTAATCTAACATAAAAATTCCTTGACAATCATCAGAAAATTCAAATATCCATAATTTTGAAACAGATTTAACCTAAAAAGATATCAACACAAAATTGTAATGAACATGGTGCAAATATTATTTACACTGCAGTTTTAGCACACTCTACAATGAATTGCTCAATTCTGATTGGTCAATCAGGAGGTTAACCGGTTATCAAATCAGAAATTTACACTGTCAGAAGTATTTCAAGATAATTATATATCCAGTTTAAGGTTACAAAGTGCAACGTTGCTGTTTATACAATATTCGAAGGATGTTCAGCAACATATTTGTGCAGAAAACAAGACAGAAATAGATTGAAAAAAAAGCAAAAGATTTGGTGTTCTTTTTCATCAGAACATTTAGTCTACATGACAATAAGCAGAATCACATCATAATAATGAGGTGTGTGGAAGAGCCTTGCAAAGGCTTGCTGACTCAGGGCAGGGGGGGTAGCCTAGTGGTTGGTGTTGGCTCATGAAGCTGAAGACCAGGTTCAATTCCCACATGGGTACAACGGATGAAGCTGATACCAAATTAACTTACTTTTTATTTTTACTAATAAAAAACATATATTAAGTGCTTCAGAATTGCCATCTTAACAAACATGGAAACTTTCACAATTATGTTCACTTCTTATGTTATTTTAAGGTATCGGACAGACTTGAAGGATTTCAATGATTGTTTATATGTTATAACTTTTTAGGTTGGTAGACTTTCTTGGTTGAAAGTGAGTGAATATGGTATTACGCTGCATTTAGCAATATTCCAGTAATTTCATAGCAGGGGACACCAGGAATGGGCTTCAGAGTCACATTGTACCCATGTGGGGAATCGAACTCGGGTCTTCAGTGTGATGAGTGAATGCTTTAACCACTGGGCTACTCCATAGCCTCATAAGTAAAGGGAGACAGACCAACACTTGATGACTCGCCATCACAAACAAGACTGTAGACCAGGGAAGCAAGCTCATGTCGAGGGTTCAGAAGCATTGGATCACACACGTGATCGTAACTGACTAAATTATGCAAGAATGCAAAAAGGTTAACTGACTTAAGTTGAGCTCAATCCAGGTTCCAGGTGCATTGAGTAGGTTTTTAAATTACCATTTGATTGACAGAAGTTATCTTGGTACTCAAATAGTAGGAAAGATAAATAATTTAAAAATATAGAGAGTTTTTCAACCTTTAAAACAAATAAAGTAATTATGTAAGAAACTGCTCACTGCTTCAGATCATTAAATCTTTCATGTACATCTTCAATATAATTGTTCATAATGATTAAGCTGAAATATCAGATTACCCCAAAGGTTGAGATTTATCTAGAACCCAAAACAGATAAAACCTTTTTTAACCTTTAAAAGAACATCAAGTGATTACTAGTATCTAAGAAATTGCTCATTGTTTCTGATCATTAATTCATTCATGTACATCTTCGATATAATTGTTCATAATGATAAAGTTGAACCAGCAGAAGAAATATCAGCTCAAAACAAAAAGCCTTGATAGGGAAATTGGATTATTTTGTTTAAAATTTGATTCCTGTTTTCTTAAATTCAGATGGATTTAACATTTTATACTAACATTACCTTTAATTATCTCTACCATATAGCTGGAATATTGCTGAGTGCCGCGTAAAACTAAACTCACTCACTCACTTTAATTATCTCTAACTGAACAATAAAGACTATGTACAGTTCCTGATATCAGCTTACTACAAGTTGACCTGACCAAGCATCAAATCAAACATGATGTTAACCTGGGAATGTATTAATTCCAATGTGTGTATTTTATCAAACATTTGCTGCAGACTATTAGCAGCATAAAACAGACTTTGAGCTGGTCGAGATAAATCCCAGCTACGGTTTCACTTCCACGGGCAAAATATTTAATATGTCTTTCAAATAAAAATGTCAAAGATGTTAGAACCATGCTCTTCTGCTAAAAGTGTCTTCTGAATTCATAGAACTGAGCTTTTACTCTGATATATATTTTCTTAGAGTTTTGCTGTTGAACCGACTGTTCAAATATAAGAAGAAGAGACAAGTGCACATTCTACTGAGCCAGATACATTTACACTTTAGAATAAAGGCAGAAAAAAGCACGACAGATTTTACAAAATATTTTTTTAAATATGGTCCAAAAGTTCATATTTTTAAAAAACAACTTCATAACCACATTCTTTTGAAAATGTACAAAACATATTTCCCTCAAATTGTAAGCCACGCTACATCCTTGACGGCATCCTACAGTGTCATGATGTTGCAACAAGGTTGCAGCTTTGTGTCTTCTCCAGACACAAGTATTTGCAATGGCTGCTATCATGTAGCTGGAATATTGGAGTGAGGTCTTAAACATGTCGAGACGTATGGCTGATCATTACCGAACTAACTCCATCTCCGACATAACTGCACGCTGTATAAACACAGTGGAAACATGAACTTGTTCACCTGTCAATTGCACAGATGCCTTTAAAGTTTAAACTACCTCTTCAAGATAGCCACTAGCTTGTGTGCTGCCATGAAACTCTGGTAGTGCAGACTGCGAGCAGACGTAAGATACAATTCAACATCAAAGCACAGTGAACTAACCTACTGGCCATTTTGGCTGATTAATTAATTCCTTAAGTGAGGACCCAGAGAGGCACTAGCACCATATCGCTGCATGCCTTAAAGTACACAGCCTTCAAGTCTGAATGTTCTGATCGACAGTAATGCTAATATTCAATTTCCGAGTAATGGTTTATAGACTTAGGAGCCTTTACGAACATCTGCTACCAATGTTCAAGACCAATATAATTGTAAAGCTGCCAAGTAGCTTGATGCCCTCCTCCCTAGAATATTAACATACATATGTACGAGATTCATACACTGAGCGAAAACACAATCGTCTGATCCATACACTGAGATAGATATAGGAGGGGTGAAGCTTAAAATGAGAACCTGATGTTCCTTAAAAATCCAGCTGTTCTCTCTTAATCAACTATCCGTGAAGGTACGGGTTAGAATATTGACCTTCAGTAACCCATGCTTGTCGTAAGAGGCGACTAACGGGATCGGAGGGGTCAGTCTTGGTTGACACGTCATCGGTTCCCAATTGTGTATCTGGATGCTCATGCTGTTGATCACTGGATTGTCTGGTCCAGACTCGATTATTTACAGACCGCCGACATATAGCTGGAATATTGCTGAGTGCGGCGTAAAACTAAACTCACTCACTCTAATGTTGAAGTTTGAAATAATGCATTGGGATAGATGTTCACCTTGTTCAACAGTATGTATGCATGTGTTCGTTGTGTAATGATACACTCAGCAATATTCCAGATATGTGACAGCAGCCTGCAAATAATCAAGTCTGGATCAGACAATCCAGTGATCGATATTGTCAGGTTATAGAATGCTACTGCACAAAGAATTGGTCTTCAGCAACCCATGCTTGTTGTATGAGGCGACTGATGGGATCGGGTGGTCAGACTCGTTGACTTGGTGGACACATCATCTTATCCCAACTGTGTAACTCGATGCTCATGCTGTTGATCACTGGATTGTGTGATCCAGAAACGATTACTTACAGACTGCCACCATATAGCTGGAATATTGCTGAGTGCAGAGTTAAACAAGAAGAATATTGCAGAAAGACACCATCAACCATTTCACCCAGCCTGACGACCCAGTCTATCAAGCTGACTCTGATGTCGTGAAAAGGTTGTTCAGTTGGGGATTAATTCTAGTCCAGAATCCCTATGGGAAAACAGAAAACGGGTCAAGTGGATGACCACGTAACTGACAACTAATGAACATCACCACAGTATACAGACAGGTATTTGTGTTCATAAGGGCTGCTTGAGCTTCTGTCATTTACCCAGAGAGTCCAAAGTCATGACAAAATGTTTTGGGAGGTAATCCATGGATGTTTTATAGCACAATCATCAATCGTTACAGCTTTCAAAGTCTGACTCACTTTGAAACCAGTCGTTTAACTGCTCCAAACACAGGAATATAGGGCAAAAAGTTGGGTGATTGTTTTAAAGGTTACAAATGCTGTTCAAATGTTGACACAGGAACAACATTATTTGTCATGTGACAGTTCAAGTCTGGACATACGCATGCTAAACCCTAGGGTCACGCTAACTCATGGTCTCACACAAAGGTACTACTTGCAACTTATTACACTCTCGTACATATACAGTTAACTACTTTTTTATGAGCATGCTGTACACAAAATGCCAGATATAACTAAGCAGCTTGCTGTATATTTTAGTTGAAATGTTTTTGAGTGATACGCACCAGAGCAATGAAGCACGGTTTAAATTCCGTATTTACAACCATAGTTTCAGTGTACTGATATATTATTCCATTCAAGTACTGGAGTACTCCTTTTGAAAAAATTAGCAGTCACCTGTAGAAACGTTAGGCATTGTGCTTCGTTAACAGGTACAAAATAGATTGTTATTTTCACACCTTCGTTTCTGCAATAAATATTAGTAGAACTTTGAAATCTGCCTATAAACTTACAGCTGTTTGAGACAATTGGGTGGGAAATATGCTACAACTTGTGTAAACTATGGATCAGTCTGAGAATCCTTCGCTTCAATCTCAAGAGTTAAATTAAAATCAAGGTAGCCTGATTGGCTCGTTTGATTTTCTAGTGACGTACAACAACTGTTATTCAGCTGTCACATATGAGAGTTTGAAATGGGAAAGGAAATTCCAGCAAAATGGTCAGCAGATTTCTGATTTCAGGAATATACTGTAAATATTTGTGATGCTTGTTATGGTCCTTTGTACCTGGTTCTACAAGAGACAGAAACCTGTTTCATGTTCACTCAGGCTGAAGTTCTAGCATCGTTGAAACTTGAATACATTTTCTATCCCTGCGACCAGATTTCTCCTTGTATTAACTTGTGTAAAAATATCTTACTACTCAATCCAAAATTGGCTCAGAAAAACATATCCCGCTCCCCAGGTGGCCATACTACTGAACAATTATTTCACACACTGACTCTACCTATACTCATTAAAAGCCAACCATTACCTAAGTACTTACAACATGCGCTCCATGCAAGGCAGTTTTCAGCGTACGTCATTAAATTTTATCGGTCCCACGGCATGTTTGACTTATAATGCCGTGGCAGAAAGTACACCTGATAACATTTGCCAAGTGCCGAGATCCAAGCTCTGGAAATAGTAACATCATCACTTCTAGATAATATACATGATGCATGACGTCAACAGCTGCTGCCTCTCATATTTTTAAAACATTATAGAAAACTTTGCAACTTTCAAACTTAATCTGGAGATGTGAAAACAGAGCTTTTCAATAATTTGTGTATGTGAAGCAACATTTTTTTTTATTTTCAGACAGCTAGTTCCACATGAATGAACTCACTGGGTTTTATGGTGTTTGGAACAGTTATTTAATTTGATTTCAAATAAGCATGACAAATAAATGGGTGGAAAAAGTAACAGGACACAGACATTTACTAACTTGAAATCCATGACAGGCCTCTAAACACAGCAAGAATCCTACCCTTGAGACTGAGTAAATGGAACTGGTTGTTTAGACTGATGGTATAAGCATTGGCTCATCACACCCAACGATCAGGTTTGATTCCCTGTATAGTTTAGTCAATCAATGGCATCACCATCCTTTTCAAAATATGTATTCACCAAATACCCTAAACACATGATCGAGAGAGAGAGATAAATAGAGAGAGAGAAGAGAGAAGAGAGAGAGAGAGAGAAGAGATAGAGAGGGAGGAGAGATAGATAGATAGAGAGAAAGAGAAGAGAGATAGAGAGAGATAAATAGAGATCTAGAGAGAGAGAGAGGGGACAGATAGATACATAGATAGATAGATATAGAGAGAGAGAGAGAGAGAGAGAGAGAAATAGAGAGAGAGAGAGAGATTGAAGAGAGAGAGAGAGAGAGAGAGAGAGAGAGAGAGAGAGAGAGATTGTTCAGTTTAAAATAAACCGTTTCTCCCATGGATACCGGTATCTTACATAGTATGTACCAAACATCATGGCATCCTTGGTAAGGTCACAAAGAAAATGATAACCCAACCCTGATCATGCATTTTAAATCTGGTCCTAAAGTCAGTCAGATCCATGAGTGTTAAATGCAAAGAACACATTTCAGATGCAGGCCTTAGTTTAAACACTAAAAGCTTTTAGCCTAAAGCCACAGCATGCTCAAGACTGAATTGAACATGTGCTTTTTGAAACCATGGAACCACACAACAAAGAATGAGTATAAAACATCCATATCAATTATCATAACAACTGAAGTTTAACAGTAGGGGTGACTATAGACTAGGGTGACTATTGCATGCATTTAACAACTGTAATACTGAGCCAAGCCGCGTATTGAAACCAGTGAATTAATACTATTTGTATCCCATTAGATTCAGCATGTGTGCAGGAGTCTCGCAGTCACGGGAATACTGAACAATTTAGACATTATTTTAGGATACAGATCAGAAAATAGAGTTATGTATAAGATAAATAGAATACTTCCATAAGGAACCCCTGAGTATTCAGGAAATGTCAAGTTTCCAGAGGTGATGATGAAATGAGCATAATCTGTTTGAGTTGAGAATGGGATGGTATTATATGGAGAATCTCACCCGAGTGTCTTTTGAAATCAAATATATCACCACGAGTTGATAAAGTTACAAATATCCGAGGCTTGCCAAGGATATGTTTACTTTTATCAACGAGTGTTGATATATTTGATATCAGAAGACATGAGGGTGAGATTCTATTTATCATCCAAAATCACTCTTCATTAGTTTTCAATGAAACATGTACATCTCTGAACACCGTTCTGCCATTAGACTTGCAGTGCAGCGATGTCATAGCATTGTGACGTCATCAAGTTCATGACGTCATAGCATTGTCAGGGCATTGTACAAAATCTACTGTCAAAATGATATCTCCCAGGAGATATCGTATGATCTCACACAAGCAATATCTCCTGTGGAACACAGTTTTGGATGATAAACATACATACATGGTAACATTTATATAGTGCTGATATCCAGCTCAGCTGCTCAAAGACTCTTTGTTTTTCCCTTGATCACTGGATGTCAATCTCAACGGCACATATTATCAATCTCAACTCCCTGGGGAACATACAACTCTTGCTGCCACTAGGCGCAGTGAGTTAGTGTGGCTTTCCCATCTTACGAGGTACCCATTCACAACAGCTGGGTGGACTGTACCCGCAACTAGGTGTTTGCACGTATTCATGTGGCCACCATCTGGTCATATACCAATGGATAGTGTTCGAGCTAAGAACGTAAAGAGCATACTCTCTTCAAACTTGGAATGGGATGACAATACAATGTTTGAGCTGAGAATGCAATGAGATTATGCAGTTTAACCTGAGAATGACATGAACATAATATGTCTGAGCTGAAAATGGGATGGGTATAATCTGGTTGAGCTAAGAAGGGGACAGGTACAGTCTGCTTGAGCTGAGATTGGGATGACAGTAATGTTTGATCTGAGAACGCGATGAGAATATACAGTTCAACCTGAGAATGGGATGAACATAATATGTCTGAGCTGCAAATGGGATGAGTATAAGCTGTTTGGATGAGAAAGGGAGATGCTGTTTTGGATGAAAGGACATGGTAAGTGATCTTGGAGTACAAGTATGTGATTTATTATTGTGTTAATGATAAGATAGCTTTGTGAAACAGGTCCAAGGTGAACATCTATCCCAATGCATTATTTCAAACTTCAACATTAGTGAGTGAGTGAGTTTAGTTTTACGCCGCACTCAGCAATATTCCCGCTATATGGTGGCGGTCTGTAAATAATAGAGTCTGGACCAGACAATCCAGTGATCAACAGCATGAGCATCGACCTGCGCAATTGGGAACCGATGACATGTGTCAACCAAGTCAGCGGGCCTAACCACCCGATTCCGTTAGTCGCCTCTTACTACAAGCATAGTCGCCTTTTGTGGCAAGCATTGGTTGCTGAAGACCTATTCTACCCCGGATCTTCACGGGTCCTAGTTGCACCAGTCAAATTCCAGTTGCACTGTTTTTATTGCAATATGTAATATCAGAAATATGCTATCGAATTATTTAGATGTTTTATTCAGAAGTTTACCCACTAAAAAATTGACTTGCACCTGTGCAAGTTAGACTAATAACTAGGTAGCACTTTGTAATATTGGGTTGCACCAGTGCAAGTAACAAAGCACTAAATCGAGCCCTGGATATAATAAACTGCTTTTCTGGACCCAGACACTTGCTGCGTATTTGATTCAAAACGTGGAGAACAAACTATGGTTATAACAAACTAAAATTAGTGGTCCCTTTGAGTTTGTTACAACCGTGCTAATGTTTCTTCATTTGAAAAAAAGGAACATCTACTGAATGATGAATGGCCAGTAATTAGTATTAGGAATTGTTACCACTATTTAGCAGGTAAACAGTGAAGGAAACTTTCACCATGATTAGATTTCCTTCCCCCCTGTTGCTTGTATGTTTCTACACTTATCTCAAAAGCAGCACGCAATCCTGGAAAAGTGCTTGCACTGCCAAGGGTCAAGTAACTTGGAAGTAGGAAGCTGTTTGTTAAAACTGACTAGTATCTGTCTTCAGATTATCATTCCAGTTGATGCATTAGGCTCAACAAAGCCAGTTGTCCGATTTCTGTTCTCATGATTTCAAAAACACATGCTCATAACAGACATGTAATGATAAACCCCTCTAAGCAGACAGGAAGTTGTGATTCACACAGTATTTCCTAAACCTGGCAAATGGATGTTCTGTGCTATTCATGTCACCTCCTACACACATATCCAATGTATATGCTCATCTTTCTCAAACTTTCTTCAGCACTGATAATAAAGGTTAATTTGTTTCAAAAAAAAAAGAAATATATCTCTCAAAACCTCCAGTTACTTGATTAGAATAAATAAATAAGAAAAACATACAACTCAAAGATGCAGCCGATAAGATACATCCCATTAAAACATCTCTCTACTGATAAGAGGAGATTTGTTACACCAATCCTTATACCATACATTCCTTTGCACTTAGAACCGCGTCCATATATAACCATGTAAGATATAAACATGTAAGACTTAATTACAACATGGATGAGTATATGATATGCATGTCACATCTGATTAACAAATCTTCTCACTGTCAATGAGAAAAGTGTCTGTTAACGTTTTGCTTTGTAACAAATCCATTTACATCTGCATGCTAAACATGTTGTGTATCGTAGTATCAATGGGGAGGCAGGCATAAACTGTAATGTAAAGGATTACTTGCATATTGAGTTATCGTATAACATGGTAAGTTTTTATTCTTTATTTCAGTACAGATGTGGGCCAACGGCCCCTGGTACAACATTGATTGGTCCATTGCATATAAGTGTATACATACATGCATATATATTCCAGAGAATGTACATGAGGTATGAGGTAGTTGGTTCACTTTACTATAGTGTGTCTCGGTTGCGAGGCATGGTAAATATAACAGGCTAAGTTACTATCAACAGATGTTTGGTTAGAAGACATGGACATATTAAATTCTGTCACATAAGGATATTCGTAGTATTTCTTGGCCATATATCATTGACGTAGATTATCAAAAACTGTACAGATCAATAAAAATGATATTCTGTCTCAATATAGCCAGTTACGGATTTTACAAATTCTTTCAATGACTGACTGAATATGTGTTACAGAGATGTACAAGAGGTATAAGGTAGTTCAATTTACTATAACCTGTCTAGGCTGTCGAGGCATGGTAAACAGAACAGGTTAAATATCTAACAACAGATGTTTGGTTAGAAGACATATATTAAATCACAGTAGGATATTCGTAATATTTCTTGGCAATGTATCGTTGACGTAGATAATCAAAAAGTGTACAGATCAATAAAAAATGATATTCTGTTTCAATATAACCACAGTTACAGACTTTACAAATTCTTTCATTCCTTGGTACACTGAGATATCTGCCTTCCTCAATGGCTAAAGAATGTGAGCTACAGCGAAATTTAGCAAGTGCCAACATGTAATTACAACATGGTTGAGTATATGATGTGCATGTCACATCTGATTAACAAATCTTCTCACTGTCAATGAGAAAAGTGTCTGTTAACGTTTTGCTTTGTAACAAATCCATTTACATCTCGATGCTAAACATGTTGTGTATTGTAGTATCAATGGGGAGGCAGGCATAAACTGTAATGTAAAGGATTACTTGCATATTGAGTTATCGTATAACATGGTCAGTTAACACCATGAAATGTCACCCACAAAGGAAATCAGTGAGGCGTGAGAAGAAATGTGTAACAGTCAGTGAAGGGGAGGCGGGATGGGCAATCAGTGCTCTATGGTAATGTGTAGTCTGTACTAAGAGGCCGTCTAGGGTCTTTCATAACAGAGTCTGTCAGAGGCCTTTATTATCACAGCATGGAGGAAGATCAAATCTGAAATTCCATCATGATTGCCTAAATTTGGTACTGTCATCACATGGGGCGGCTCATCATTCATTCGTAACGAGCTGTCAACGCTGTTAAAGTGACATAAACAATATTTATTTCATTCATAATATGAAAAATGATTTTGACAGGCAACATAAAAATATGTCTTACCTCTCAAACTCTGGATCTTTTCGAGAATAATCCGCTCCTTGTTATTTGTATAAGCTGTATATAGTCTCCGTCGAAATAGGACAAATCCGGTGTAACACGTTACCAAAAAATACAGCCCCAAAACGGCATACGCTATCTTTCTGAACGTAAATCTCATGACGCCATATTGTACACACGAACACTTTCACAGAATCCAGGTAGACCCCTGACTTTCAAACATTCCTGATTTCGCGCCTTGACTTATGATATACCTCTCAGGCAGGCATAGTTCGTGTATGAAGCTTCCTTCTTCTGCCAATCTCACGAACTATCGACCGATCATGTCGCACTCGGCGGAAGCAATCCTCCTACACATCAAAACACACACAACGTGAAAGTCACATGACCAGATGCGAGATCCGCCGGAAGCTACTTGCGTGACAACATTCAATCTTACTCTTAGAACGAGCATCTGCTGGACTAGAAGGTCTGCAGTAATAACGCTGTTGTTGAAATAAAGGTTTCCCTGGAACAATTAACTGAAAACAATAGGGGATGTACTGGTTACAGCGAGGTGTTACAATACATAATATTCCATCTCACAATCTTTTCACGGAAAACGAGATGAAAGACTTGGCATTAGGTTTAAAGTGTCTATAGAAATTTAAATGCAGATATTTATGTCTTTCAGTGGCATTTAGAAGTTGTACATTGATGTTGAAGTTGAACTGATGAGTTCACCTGATGAAGGGACCTGGAATGGTCTCGAAACGTCGTTTGGGAAATTAAAAAGAAGTTAATCCATAAATATATCTTGGACAGATAATTATGTTTTGAAGTTCACATGCATCCTTGAAAAGAACAGTTGTTACAACAATTGTATTACAGCTAACGTTTTCATGAGAATATACACATAGAAAGCATATTAATCTTGAAATTATAGATTGTAAAAGAGTCGTGAAAACCTAACTTGTCTACCATTATTGTTTTGTATACATATGCTTATGACAGGTATATCATAAATATTACATGTGTGATATCTGATATGAAAGATGATCATGAATTTGTACAGATCGTTTTATATATGTGACCCGACCGCGTCATACCAAAAGACGTTAAAATATGGTACTTGTTGGTCCCTGTCTGGCTCTCGGCATTAATGGGTACAACAAGGACTGGTCTGCTCGGAGTCAGTATGTGTCTGAGTGTGGTATTCATGCTTCACTGCGGCATGGTAGCTCAGTGGGCTAGCACTATAAAATCAGCTTAAGTCTGGGCTAGTACAAGCAGCCGCACATACACATACACACGCATGCACGTCGTCATATGAGCGAAATATTCTCAAACATGACGTTAAACCCAATTTCACCTCACCTCACCTTTATATATGTGAAATGTTTTCATCCTACTATTTAATTTTTATCCTTCTTTTTTAAAAAGATCTGTTGTACATTTTAACTATCAACATATGTACCAAGTAGAAAAAAATACAAAACAAATATTAGAATTGTTTGAATTCCAGAGATCCATTGCTGTTCAGAAAGAAAACTATTTTTAGTTAATACTGGTGGATTATCCCGCCTTACAATTATGGAATGTATCTAACCAAAAGGTACAAATAGTATTTAATATGGTAACGGGGTCGTTTCTATTGAAATCAGTGGTAACGAAATTCGTACCACTGTGTGACAACAAGATGGCGGCCCCCATAGAAAACGTGATTGAGGGAGCAAATGAAAACATTGACATGTGCGAAATAGAAGCGACAGTTGCAACTGGTTTTGAACAAATAGCAAAAGAGGAAGTGGAAGAAAAGTTCGGAATAACAGCAAGAGCTGCGAGGGGGAAAGTCATGGCCATAGTACCAGTGAAAGATGTCAAAAAGGTGAGATTTTATGTTGGTCACATGCAAAAGTTAACGAAAAATGTTATAGCAGACGACGAGAGACACGCTTTCATATTGAAAATGTTTTGAAAATATTAAAGATTACATTTTCATCTCTTCGTTTGCTGAACTGAAGTTGTCTTCAATACTTCAGCATATGAAGATATATGTATGGAACTGGAAGGTCCAACCCTATTTGGCCATATTGTTCAGTGGTTGAGCACTATCTTTTTTTCTTTATAAACTTGAGCTTTAGTACTTTTTCTGTATATTTGCTATTTTTTGATACCATGCATGTTGTATGTGAGTAAGGTGAACCAATAAACCACACAAAGATGGACCGTGGCAATAATAAATTGTATTTAACATCCAGAAACTTGACCCTAATAAGGTACTCTCATAGGCTCCCACTGCGGGTCAGAAAATCGATAACCTAAGCCCGGGTTACTATCCAGGTTTCAAACCTTCAATTACTTTTGTTGTTTAATAGTCTTGTGTGCTATAGGTAGCTGAGGATAATAGAATCAGGCAGTAATGCAGACCCCATCACCAAAATATTTCACCAGATTTATACTTGCACATTATCTTAGGCTTGCACATTATCTAACATACTGTTTTAGCTCATTACTGATTACTGTCGATTGCTGTAAATGGATTATTTACAAGGTGTATGTTACCATCACAAAGTAATAAAATTATGTCTAGGGCTAAGATTAAGCAATCAGTTGTCACCGCCAGTCTGAGTACACAGATTAATGGGTCACAGATAAACAAGCAGCAAGTGATTATCAGGTGTATATGCAAACTATCAATGGCTGCTTGTACTCTAATCTAATTGATGTTAATCAAGATAATTGATGTGAATTGTCCTGGCAGAGTAAATGAAACAGGCTCCTTGGGTCTCACATTGACGGGTTGCTGTTATGTAAACACAGCAATGGCAGTAAATCTGGGTCTTTCTTAATATTTCTATGCTTCCTCAGGATGGTGGGGTAGCCCAGTGATGAAATCGGTCACTCGTCACGCCAAAGGTCCAGGTCACGTCACACCAAAGGTCCATGGGTACAATATGTGAAGCCCATATCTGATGTCCTCACTGTGATTTTGCTGGAATATTGCTAATAGTGACGTAAAACCAACTCTAATCTTCCCAAGCCGCGAATAGCTGCTAAATTGCTGATGCAGCTTAAAGTAACATTTACTCACTCACTCTATTCTTCTTTACACCAATATGGAATTAAACTTGTGAACTTAAAAACAAATCCGGTGATTTATCTTGGAATCCAATCTGAGTGCCCTTAGAGAAAATCAATAGTAAGCCAAATTGGAAATTTGTTAAAGTCTTAATTTCTTTTAATTCAGATTTATTTATAACATTGTATCCAATGCAACAATACCTCTTCTGTTTTTTTAGGTCATGTTATCATCAAGATACAAGTTTCCTTTACAGAGTTATAATAGTGGTTATAAATGAATAAATATGGACAACTTTGATTGCAAGTTGGGAATTTTTGCTGACGTTTGCTGCTGACATGGCGCCAAAAATCAGCATCTGAGCAGGTCCAGATGAGTCCCTGACATCATTATGAGATCATTATGATCATTTTTTTGGCAGTATAAGTTCCTGGCACTGATCAATATTGGAGATCTCCAAATACTATACTTATCACAATATATTGTTTCCATTGATGGTTGTGATCACAGGGAATGTATATCAGTTTGACAGCAAGAAAGAAGCTGATTTATCTTTTCATAAACAGTGGTTAATTCAAGACAACATGTCTCCTAATGGAAAAGCTTGGAATGATGGAATACCAAATTGATTGATGCTATAGTAAAATCTCTGGTTTCTTAGTCCTGCCACAATGAATTTGAAGGGAAATTAGAAGCTAGCTTGAACATGATTAATATCTTTCCAGATATTAGTTTTAGGACCCAAACCATACTGGTCATTAGTCTAGTTGTTAATCTAGTTCACTTTATATTGGTAAAAGTTTTCGCACATCACACTGAAGATTCCCCACATGGGTACAATGTTTGAAGCCCATTTCTGGAGTCCCCCACCGTGATGTTGCTGGTATGTTGCTAAAAGCGGCTTAAAAAAACATACTCACTCACTCACTTGTAGCTAGCACTGCTTGAAGAAAACACTCTCTTTACTATGTGATTTTTGTCATTTTATTTTTTCAGTCAAAAGTTTTAAGAAATAAGAAACACGGAAAATTGATTCATTTTTCACTTGTCCCTAGCAGAATTTAGTAGTCTCAAGGTTGTGGAGTAGCATGAATATTGAAAGCTGGTTTGAATTGATGTGATGGCATGGTGAGGTAACTTGTATTTCACTGAGAACAGGACTAACCAAGAGGAAGAGGCTGAAGGTTTACACTTTTGCTTTGGACACAATGATAGAATATCTCTGAAAAAGAAGTTTTGAAAAATGATGTAAATTATAGAAATTGTATTGCCTACCAAGGACACATTGATTAGAATCCCAGATAAATCCTTTCTGCGCGTGGATGGTGAATTTTGAAACTGAGATATGGTTTGTTTGCAGTGTCTGGAACTAGGGTGTGTAGACAACATCAGGGTGCTAATGTCCTCCTGGAAGAACATCCAGTTTCCTGAAGACAAGGTAGGTGTGGCTTGACTCTCATCTTCTGTGACCGTCTCCATGGTCTAGTGAACAGGGACGGTCTCTCTGTCTGGAGAACAGAAGGTGATTGGTTCATTCCCCTGGCTGTGTCATACCAATAGATGTTTAACTTGTTGTTACACTGTCTGACATTCGACAAAGGGGATAAGACAAGGTCTGGCCAGCTTAGCGTCAAGTGGGGTGTCCATGTTAAACTATTGCATATATCACAGAGAGCTAGCACTGTGAAACAACCGTATTTCCTGTAATAAGCACCGGGTCTCTAATAAGATAAAAAAATATAGATTTTTTAAGGAATGGTCTCTTTAATCATAACTTCCTGTCTTCCACATGGCGAGGACTGATGGATATTATGTGATCGTCCAAGCTGCAATCAGGAGTTTCATGTATATAAATGTGTATGGGGTCTGGTGCTAGATGAATAAGCACCAGGTCTCCAATAAGCACCGGGTCTCCAATAAGCACCAGGTTTCCAATAAGTACCGGGTCTCCAATAAGCACTGGGTCTCCAATAAACACTGAGTCTCCAATAAACACTGAGTCTCCAATAAGCATCAGGTCTCCAATGAGTACTGGGGTCTCCAATAAGTGCTGGGGGGTCTCCAATAAGCACAGAGCCTCTAATAAGTGCCGGGTCTCCAATAAGCACCAGGTCTCCAATGAGTGCCGGGTTTCCAATAAGTGCTGGGTCTCCAATAAGCACCGGGTGTCCAATAAGCACCAGGCCTCCAATAAGTGCTGGGCCTCTAGTAAGCGCCGGGCCTCTAATAAGTGCCGGTTCTCTAATAAGTGCCGAGTCTGGAACTCTGTTGAAAAACTAAGTGCCCAAGCACTTATTAGAGGAAATACGCTATGTAGTTAAAACAGCCCCGCATGTGTATGCATGCAGCTCTGTAAGCCATGATTAGGAAGGAAATGTTCCTCATGAGCCTTTAGTCCCATTGCTACACTTTTATGGGCCATTTTTGGCAAGTCTAGACCATAATTTTCACTCCTTGTTCAATAAATTTCACTCTGTGGGCCATTGATAACTGGAATGGTCTATAAATTTGAGGGAACTTAAAACATTATTGCAGATGAAATTTGTTTTTTTATTCTTTAAAATCTATTTCTTGAACTTCAAACTGTAACATCAATTCAGCAGCAAATACAGCTGAGCCAGATTACAAAGGAAACTACAGTTCCTTATCATAATGGATATGCTTGAATGAGATAATCAATGGTTACTATAATTTTCATCTTTTTACCCCCACACATGCTCTTCTTCTCATCTTCTTCATCGAACATGGTGGGTACCCATCTCCCTAATTGGTTGAAGCTATCTTTTACCCACACTCATCATGTCGAAGATCCAAAGTGGCTCGATTCCCCACATGGGCACAATGTGTGAAGCCCATTTCTGGTGTCCCCCGCCGTGATATTGCTGGAATATTGCTAAAAGCAGCATAAAACGAAAGTCACTCACTCACTCATCTTCTGATCATCCAAACCAGACAGTCTGTGGTGAATTTCCTAAGCAGATGATGCTGTTACATTGTCTGGAAATGAGATCTGTTCCTAGTGTGTATGTTTAAGCTTATGTTTGCAATCTGAGATTCTGCTTTCGTCATTCTATCCTAATTTTCCTTCGAATTGTTTATATTAATTTTGACAAAATAGTGAGTGAATTTATCAGCTGAACCCACCGTTTACATCCTGCAACTATGATTAGATTACCAATACTGACAATATGTTTAATAAATGCCATTTCTATGACTAGTTGAAAATCAGCCTTCTGTAAATAATAGAGTCTAGAAGTGATGTAGATACCACTTTGGGACGGTTAGATAGCCTAGTGGTTGAAGCCCTTGCTCGTCACGCCGAAGGTCCGGGTTTGATTCCAATGTGTGAAGCCCATTTCTGATGTGCTGGACATTGCTGTAATATTGCCAAAAGCAGCATAAAACTAACTAACTCACGATCCCAATAAAGTCTGGACCACACAAACCAGTGATTGATGTCGTGAGCTACAACTGGGAGACGATGACATGTGTCAACCAAGTTATACTCATGGCACACGACTTGTATGATCACTTTATATTATATTGCTGATAGGAGCAGGGTGGTCTCAGCTGATGGTAAATCAGCTGTAAGTAGTCTACATTGCATGTTGTTTTGTTGCAGTTGGAGTGTATGAGGAAGCTGCGTGAGTTGGTGCGGGATGTTGACTGGGAACAGGGACTGAAGGTGTGGAAGCAGGTGTATACATTCCAGCATCCCATCCTGTCCACCCCCGTCAGTGACACTGTGGACATGGGGGGAACCCTACCTCACCTCCAGAGAAAACCTGCCCAAGAAACAGCCCAAGAAGAAAGGTGGGAAGTTTGGAAAGAAGGACAAGTTCGGCAAGAAAGGGAAAGACTGGAGAAAGAAGGATGAAAGGCAGAATGGAGGATCTGGTGATGCTGGAAAACCTCCTGACCGTCAGTTTATCAGCAATCAAGGTCAATATGTTGACGGTCGAGGCTGCCATTATCGAGGGGTAATTGATGGCCAGTTTGATGATGCCGATTCAGACGCTGACAAGTCAGGGATCAAGGAGTTGAGTTCACAATCAGAAATAGTTGTGAAAACAGAAGAAGAAACAGATCTGAGTTCAGGAGTTTCCAAAATGACACTGGGAAACAAGGACACTGAGTCTAACGAAAATGTCATGGAGGAGAAAGAAACTAACAATGTATGTGCTGACGTGAAAGAAAGTGATCCTTCTATAGAATCCGGTGACGAAAATACAAAGAAAGTGGATGAAGAAACTGTACAGCCTAGTGAAGCTACCTCGTCCTCCCTCTGATCAGAACCTGTTATCCAACACGAAGGAGCAGGTAGATGGTCAGAAGCCATCTTCCCCTCCATCAAGTCCCCAGAAGCCATCGTCCCCTCCATCTAGTCCTCAGAAAACACCCTCCGAAACCTTGAGTCCTGAGAAACCCCGAGAGAAGCTGGTGCCCCACAATCCACTCATGCCATCATTCCGAGTGACGTGTAACCGAGCTGGTGAGGGTCACAACTTCGACTCCATGTGCGCTGCTGCCAACTTCGGCGGCGCTGTGCAGAACTACTTCGGCTGGAACGTGGACATGAAGAACTTTGAGGTGGAGGTGATCCTGAACATCGAGTGGACGGACATGTCGGTGTGCATAGGCCTCACCAAGGGGAGTCTACATCACAGAAACATCACAGTGTTTGGTGCCACTACGCTCAGACCCACCATCGCCTGCAACATGCTCAGGTAGGGGTGTCCAGCCTCGTAACATTTGTAACCTCCTCCATGGTGTAGTGGTTAGAGCGTCCGCCCGGAGAGCGGAAGTTCGCGGGTTCAATCCCCGGCCATGTCATACCAAAAGACGTTAAAATATGGCACTTGTTGGTCCCTGTCTGGCGCTCGGCATTAATGGGTACAACAAGGACTGGTCGGTTTGGAGTCAGTATAATGTGTCTGAGTGGGGTATTCATGCTTCACTGCGGCATGGTATCTCAGTGGGCTAGCACTATAACACCAGCTTAAGTCTAGCTAGTACAATCAGCCGCACATACACGTACACACGCATGCACGTCGTCATATGAGCGAAATATTCTCAAGCACGACGTAAAATCCAATTTCACCTCACCTCACCTTGTAACATTTGTTGTTGCACATACCATAGTTGGCCATCAGTGAGTGGTTGGCCATTAGTGAAATTCCCATAGACTTGTCATGTTGATTAACTCTTGCAAGAATAATTTTCATAAGTTTAGTTTCGATCGAATTGCTTTCAATGCTGTTTTACCAGCTGGGAAATCATCTCAGCTACATATGCATAATTTCCATTGAATTTTCCGATGATTATTAAGAAAACTGCAGCTATTTAAACAACACATATTAGATATACCAATCAGGTTTAACATGGCTGTCTATGGGATAGATTAAAATTAAGTTGTACTTATGGTGCTTAATCAGGTGTCATTCGATAACTAATCAACAGAAAGATGAAAGAAAATTAGGTACACGTAGCTGAAGATGATTTCCAAGATGTTTGCAAAATATCAAAATAAAATGACTTCTACTCAATTTATGAAAACTATTCTTGCAACAGTTAATTAACATGTAAATCTCTGGAAATTTCACTAATGATGACTCACTGATGGCCACGTACTGTACCCAGATTACAGGAATTGATCATTATGTGGACTGTGTTAGTTAAAGCATATCCTGTCTGACTTTGTTTACACATCCAATAAAGATTCAGTATAAGTCACAAGACTATATTCAGATTCAGTACAAGACTAAATGCTGCAGGAGAAACTCAGCACCAAATGTACCTGATATGTATTCACTCTATTCTGCGATAGTCTAGTTCTACAAACTTGTGTAAGCAGCACAATTCATGGACCATATTTTCCTTCTGTTTTAGGTTTCAAATGCATGTATTCTATGTTCATGATATAGCTGTAAAATGTGTGTAGATGCCCCTATTTGAAAAATGGAAACTATCATTTCACCCTGACTCAGCAGTTTTAAAAGTATTCCAACCTGTCCACTAACTGTATCCTGTGTTACCGTGGTTACAGACTGTTACAGAGATGTGTAAGACCCCAGCCTGGAGATGTGGTGTGTGACACTCACCCCATGAAGGGTGTGGCAGCTGACAGTATCCCCATACAGGTAGGTGGAAACACTGACACTCAGTTCACCTGATGAAGGGGCCTGTAATGGTCCCAAAGCGATGGTGATGTGATTGGGAAATCAAAAAAAAGAGGTTTAATCCATAGGAACTGTATTCCAGCCATTTTTATATGAAACTAAAAAATATCTTGGACATCTATGTATAACTTCTGAAAATGCCGCTCAACCAAAAGACACTTTACAGTTGTTCCATTTTTTGTGACATTATTGACCTCTGTACTCTGACCTTGATCCTAAATAAATTCAAAATGACATATTGTCCTGATCGTGACATTATCCTGTTTATGTCACAGGCTGCTCGAGGTTGGCCTGAAGCATTCCATCTGAGTGGAGAGAAATTCCCTCTGGCTGTCGACAGGACTGTGCAGAATGTGGCAGCTCTCAACAAGGAACTGAGCTCTGACAATAAGTAAGGAAGCACCTGCGCATTGTCCATTGTGTTTGGGGAGGCAGTATACAGTACACTAGGGTCCTTATCCTCTTTAATCCTCAAGTTCAAGAAAGGGTCACAAAAAAGTTTATAAGCTAAATATTGTATATACTAGTGTTTTGTCCATTATCACTTGTTGATGTCTTGTCTGTTATGGGTCGCTGGGGTAGCCTAATGGTTAAAGTGTCCGCTGGTCACACCAAAGACCCGGGTTCAATTCCTGACATGGGTACAATGTGTGAAACCCATTTCTGGTGTCACCCACCATGACACTCAGGGGTGGAACAAGATTTTCAACATAATGCAGTTAATATTCAAGTGACATCAAACTTAAGAATACTGCAAAAAAACACAAAAAACCCAGAAAGACGTGCTTTGTATTTTCTGTTTGTTTTCAGATCGCAAATTGCAGTCGATGCTGGATACTGGGATGTGACTTACCTCCCCTTCAAAGAGAGCAGCGTGGATGTTTTCATAACCGACTTGGTAGGAAGTGCATTCTTCTGTCAGATAACCATAGCCATAAATATAGAAAGAAACAGACTGTGACTTTAAGTACTGGCCCAATTCCAGAGTCAAGTAAAAAGTTCTTAGGGCAAGTAACCTTGCCAAGTCCACATGTGATGACTAAGGACTAACGACTATTGGATTAAATGCTGGAGTACCTGTGGTTTTAGGTTTTTGCACCATCCATTTTGTTTTTAATGACTGTCATTTATTGTGTGGGTAGGGGAGTATCACCAACTGATATCAGTCTGTCTGAGAGTGTCACAGAAAATTGTACACATATTTGAGGAGGGTCGTGAGAAAATTTTGTTTTAAAACATAAAGTACTTTCATTTAGTCAGACTACAAGGTATTGGGGAGGATCATCCAAAAAAATAACAAGCATTAGGGGAAAGAAATTATTTTGAGTATATTTTCAGATTTTTACACAGTGTTAAATCAGCTGTGAGAGGGGATCATGCAGTATGGGCTGTCAGGTTCCTATGCAAGTTAACTGTTGTGTGGGATGCCAAAATGGCAGCTGGGTGTGAATAGTATGGATGAGTGACTGCCAAGGGAGACTACTCTCAGCTTCCATCTGGCTCATTGTGTATGAATGAGTGAGTGTGAGTGAGTTTAGTTTTATGTGGCGGCGGTCTGTAAATAATTGCATCTGGACCAGACAATCTAGTTATCAACAGCATGCGCATCGATCTACGCAACTGGGATACGATGACATGTGTCAACCATGTCACCTGATCCCGTCAGTCGCCTCTTAGGACAACCATGGGTTACTGAAGACCAATCTTCACAGGTCCATTGTGTATGAATATACTCTGAGGATATAAATCCCTACACACTAGTCCACTGGGCATGGCTGAGTTATTTAACAGTTTTCTTAGCTGTGAAAGTGCTGAATAACAAGACATGGATTCAGGCTTAATTTGAATTTGAAAATCAATATATGCCAAAAGACATTATTAACCCCTTGCGCTAGAGATGAGTTTCATCATGGCCGTATTGGCAGCAGGTTTTGTCCTGGAGTGGCCTTGTGATCACACTGAGACCCTCATTAACATAACCGATGCCGAATGGATGATGACAAGTGATGCAGTGGCATCATACACACGAAATTACCGACCTGCTTAATCATTGCCGAGATAATTAGACAGGCTGCTGTCTTGGCTGAGCAGTTACCGGATAAGAAATCTCAAATTTCCACGGGATGATTGAATACAACCCAAACCAAATTGTTATTGATTAAGGAATTACCCTTCCGGAGTTCATTTTAGAATTTAAATCGAAAGGGTAATTTTTCTTTCCATTGATTTTAGTGGCGAGTTTTTCTTGCTTGGGGCGCTCTTCAAGTTGCACAGTAATCACATTGATTTGAGCTTCTATCTTGTTTTCTCTTTTGCAGCCCTTCGGCAAAAGGTGAGTTGAAGATTTTTGTTCTTTTCAAGACGCTTTTATCACCCTTGGTCAACTGCCAATATGTATGTTCATGAATCGAAGAAAGAAAAATATCGGCATAGTTTTTATAAATGTGAGATGGCATCAAATGGCAATTTTCTAGATTGCCATAGCTTTAATAAAAGCTTGAAATAATTACTTTATCTTACAAGATTGCTGCTTTTTGCTTCACAGTGCTTTCAGTCAGATTGTTGTGTGTAGTTGAAAGTGTCTGGATTGGCGGTATAAATTGCTGTATGTTCTTTGTGTTGTGAGGAAGGAGTGGTGATTTTAGATCAGTGCATGTAATTACTGCTTATGGTGTTGATGAAATTGAATGGTTTGGTGATTATGAGCGTAGCTCGGTTCGATATGTAATGGAGAACGTGTCGTCACCTTGTGGGGTTGTCCTCTCTGTTTCTCCCAGAGGGGGATGATAATCATGGTCTCACCTAGACCAGCCAGACAAATAGTATTTAGATTCTTTCTAATGATCAGTCAGGACCTACAAACAACATGAGATCAATGTAGGATGCGTTCAAGATGCACTCCAGATTCAGTCCTGTCAAGTTCGGTTCAAGCCTGTCACCTCACTTTGTTTGACCGCTGATGTGGATTTTGTTCAGCATACGACTCAAAGGAAGTTAAGGAATATCTAATTCATTTATGTGAATTGAACATCTGAAATCAGACTTAGATTGAGTGTTAGAGTTAGAAACCCCCATTTATTAGAATTGAACCCTGAATTCAGACTTAGATTAGTGTTAGAAACCCCCATTCGTGATTAGTGCAAGGCTTGCGTTTGGGCTGTGATGTCAGTGAACATCCTGTCAAGTGTGGTGTCGCTAACTTGCAGAAATTAAATAGTCGACAGGGACGTCCATTGCCCTTTCTCATTCTCTCTCTCTCCCTCCCTTTCTTTCTCTCCTTCAACTCCCTCCCTCCTGTGTCCCTACCTCTCTCCCTCCCTCCTGTCTCCCTACTCTCTCTGCAGCCCCCTCCTCCCTCTCTCCTCCCTCCCTCTCTCTCAGGGACGCCCACTCTCTTTCTCTCTCTTTCTCTCTCTCTCTCTCTCTCTCTCTCTCTCTCCTTCCCTCTCTCTCTCTCTCTTTCTCTCTCTCTCTCTCCTCTCTCTCTCTCTCCTTCCTCTCTCCCTCCTGTCTCCCTACCTCTCTCTCCTCCTGTCTCCCCTCTCTCTACTGCCCCCTCCCTCCCTCCCCTCTCTCCTCTCTCTCCTCTCCTTCTCTCTCTCTCTCTCTCTCTCAGGATGGATGGATGGATGGGAATGGAATGGAACACTGTATACACTGTGACTGTTTCAGGATGGGCTCAAGATTCAACAACACAAAGCTGTACCCAGAGGCCCTGATTGAGATGACGCGGGTGTGTCGCCCTGGGAGTGGTCGAGTCTGTCTCCTGACCCAGGACAAGAAGTGCATGATCAGGGTAACATAGCTCATCACACCACACAAACCTTCAACACTGAGGACTTGACATAGGGGACTGTAGAGGAACAACTTTTATGGATAGACAATAACTTCTTTTTGCAATAGAAGCAACATTTTGGTGTAGATGCTAACACCGCTATCAGGAAAGTGATCATGCTTGATAACAGTCTTAGCATCTACACCGAAACATTGCATCTATGGAAATAAAGAAGTTGTCTATCCATACAGATGTTCCTCTTCATCATACCAGCTTCTAAATGCCACTTAAAGAAGATAAGGGACTCCTGTCAATGCTGAAAATCCTGGGACAACAGGGTAGACAACTCTGACCTGCCGATTGATTTGTCTGATCCCCATTATGCCCTGAGAAAATTGACAGTGTACATTTTGGGCTTTCCTCGCATATCAACCCAAAACATTGAGACGTAACTGGAAAACTGTTAAATCAGTGTAGAACTTCTCTCACTCATTCCCTCCCTCTCTCTCTCTCTCTCTCTCACACACACTCTATCTCTCTCTCTCTCTCTCTCTGTCTCTCTCTCACACACTATCTCACTCTCTCTCTCTTACTCACTCACTCTGGTCATTAGCAGGGTATCTCATAATTATCTTATATTTTGAAAGAAAATATTGAGTGACTTAGAAATACTTTACTATTTACTCAAAAAATAATGCTATAATATGAGTATAAATCACTGAATTCTAATGAGAGCATGTTTTCCAGGTAATCCAATCTCTTGGTCGCTACTGGCAGCGGCGCATGATTTTAAGCATCAACCTGGGTGGTCTGGCAGCAGGGGTGTACCTCCTCAACAGAACACTCAACCCAGTAATCAAGGGGGAGACAACTCCTTCCACAACCCAGGAGGTGACAGCAAAGTGCAGGGACTTCCGTTCAGCCATGCCCTCTGATCCCCGCTCAGGCCATGGATACACAGTCGTACGACATACATTTAGCTCTCTGAAGGAGGCGAACAGTCCTAGAGATGCTGAAACAACAGATGCTGATTAGATGGGCAGTCAAGACGAACATCGTTCACACTCATGTTTAAGAAAATGAGCGGGCATTAAGACTGTATGAATCTGTCGGGAAGAACATTTTCTTCTTCTGACTCAGTGCTACTTGTAGTGTGATCTGTGTTTCCGTCACTGTCTAGAGGAAGAGTGAGTGAGTAAATGGGGCTTTGAGCCGCATCAGCAAATTTGCAGCTATTAGCGGCTAGTCTAAAGGAATAACAAGCAATATGTTTGCTGTATCATATTACCTATAAGGGAAGAATGATTGAGGATAATAACCTGATATAATCTATACATTTGCATGTTAGTGATTCTCAGTGGTGACTGGCCATTTAAAGCAATATGTCACACATGCAAGCATGACATCATCCAGCGTTCATGACCTCACACACTGACATCATTCCCAGACCTCAACAATAGGGGTTGACATTTCATTTGTTTTTCTTCATGTTCCATCTAAACTTAAGTGTTCTGTATACTCTGTGTAGATGGGGTGGGGTAGCCTAGTGGTTGAAGCGTTCGCTCATCACGCTGAAGACCTGTGTTTCATTTCACACATGGGTGCAATTTGTGAAGCCCACTTCTGGTGTCCCCACCGTGATATTACTGGAATATTGCTAAACACGGCATAAAACAAAACTCACTCACACACTGTATAGAATAACCTACTCTAAACACTGAATGACTGATTGTGTCCATTGTGAATGAATGACAGCTGTGGAATATCAGTGTTAACTCAGTGTTAACTATCAACTCCGACAGGTTGTTGTATTTCTGTAATCATGATGTGTAATCTAAGTTATTGTTCTGGTTGTTCATCATGAAATCAGCCTGCTAATGTCAGGACAGTTCAAGCATGATTTGATTTTGCTCTGAAAATGAAAGAATCCTGAACTTTGTCAGGGAAGTACAACATAGACAAACTTTATGGTTAGGCCAGACCAATTTTATTTCTTGTTTTACCGATATTTGTCCTCAGAAAACCTAAAGGCAGGAGGGGGAACAAAATAAAAAAATATAATCACCAGGCAAAGTAATATTCCTTCTAAAAACTCAAAGTATTTTATTTTTGGCAATTTAGGAAGTGTATATAGGGCAAAAAAACAATCTGAAAAACACTTTTTGTGTAAGTTTACATTTTTGGCCAAGAAAAACTAGGATTTTATTTTTTGAGTGGGGAAAATTAATTATTATTATTTTCTTATTCTTGAAAAAATACGACAGGCGGTTCTGTAAAACAAGAAATAAAATTGGTCTGGCCTTAACAACTTCTTTATGTCATGTGTGGGACATTTCGATATAGTTTCTTGTACGTATGTCGCAATGACAAAATAAAATAAGTTGTTTGTACACGAATCTGTATCTAAAGGTCACACTGTAGAAATAAAACAAGTTGTCAGCCATAAAGTTTGTCAATATTGCACTTCCCAACTTCTCAATTACCTCTCAAAGACGTTTGTCAGGGAAGATATGAATGTTTTACCATGGTTAAATCATATTTGACTATATATGTTTTGTTTGCAAGTTCTTCAGTTACAAGATGCCTGGTTGGTGATAGTCACACATGTTAATTATGATTTCAGTTAGTTGATATGCCTGCTTTGTTTTAATGAACAAGTTACTTTGTGGACAGACTGTTTGAAATAACTGAGCTGTAAATTAAAAGTTATTTCTGCTACATGTTCCTTTGAGGCTTTATTCTTACTTAGTCATTCATATTTTTTATTTACAATTACTTCAAAGATTGTAAAGGTACTGCAGGTAAATTTCCACAATTTCGTATCTGTCAGCTGTTTACCATACCTCAGACACTTGTTGATTCAACTGAAATATTGTTTAAAACCTGACCCAAATACCTGAAAACAATCAAGTTATCCCATTGTTTTCATGGGACATTCTTTTCTTAGAATATCCTTCTTGACAGGGTCATTCAACAGAATATCCTGTTGTTTCAATGGATATTCCATAGTATTACCATTTTAGAAATCTATTTTGCCATTGAACACAATGTACATGACATTACTTTAAAGGAATCATGTCAAAATCAAACACTAAATGTCGCTGACATATTTCAGTGAGACTAAACATACAACCTTCAGACTGTTGAACCACAAGGCTAGAGAGACGCTGATGAAAGGCAAGACTATCAGTATCTCCTTTTTCAAGTACGTACACCAGCAAACGATGTCTGTTTTTATAAGGTTCATGAAAATAGAGTTGGAAACATATAGTTGATGATATAGATAGGTTCATATTTTAATTTCAGTTCTTAATTTGGATGAAAACCTAGTCCAAGGTCTTAATACAAGTTTCATGTACATACATCTATTTTCATTTACAAAGGTTGTTTTTTTTCACCTCAAACAATACGATATAGTTTTGACTGGGCACAATACACGAAATAGCAGTTTTGTTATGTCCATGGAAAATATGATTTTAATTGGCCTTTGTTCCGCATTATGTAATAGTTACTATAACGTGGGTGTCTAATAACGCGGGGGTCATCCATGGACCCCAAGATCCGCGTTATGGCGAGGGATGACTGTAGTTAAGAATGTATGCGTAGGGAAATGGAGGAGGCCAAATTGCCCCATGGTTAACAAGAAGATACCCACTGATGTAGATCTTCACACTGGAAGACCACACTTCTGGGGTAGGTGTTCTTGTGTTCCCAGCATTGACATTGCTGGAATGTACCTAAAATCAGTTTAATACTCACCTAAATAAAGTATGTACCTCAGTGTTTATGCTCATGGTTATAAGTAAGGGAACACGTTTCACATATGCAAGCATATGGAATCCTGCTTGTTCACAAAGAAATGATGGTATGGCATTTCACATCAATATCAAGGATATTATTCACATGTGCAGAGCTACAGTCACAAATGAAAGTAGCAGTAACCATCAAACATAACACATTAGGTGTTTTCTTGAGCTTGTCACTGGTTTGTCGGTTCCCAATTGCGCAGATCGATGCTCATGCTGTTGATTACTGGATTGTCTGGTCCAGACTCAATTATTTACAGACCGACGCCATATAGCTGGAATATTGCTGAGTACGGTGTAAAACTAAACTCACTCACTCACTCACTCACTCACTCACTCACTCACTCACTCACTCACTCACTCACTCACTCACTCACTCACTCACTCACTCACTCACTCACTCACTCACTCACTCACTCACTGGTTTGTCATGTCCATGTGAGCTTATTGTCTGTTTGCCATAATATAAGTGAAATATCTGATCTTTAGACTGATCTTGAATATTGCAGACTTTGGCTTTAACAACATCCACTAATCAACAGCTGGCTAGGTCAGGCCATTAATTCCAATCCATTCTTGGGTGTTTTTTATTTATAATCAAAATGCCAACTGTTTGTACAGTCATATGTGACAAAACACAGGCAAGAGAACTCACAGAATGTACGGGTACATGTAGTCTGTCCCCAAGACACAAGAAAAGATACTAAAGAGGACTCCTGCTCAAGTCTACAATGATTTGGCAAGCTGGATA
The DNA here is from genome assembly GCF_003918875.1 of Haliotis rubra. Taxonomy (NCBI): domain Eukaryota; kingdom Metazoa; phylum Mollusca; class Gastropoda; order Lepetellida; family Haliotidae; genus Haliotis; species Haliotis rubra. The sequence goes on from NW_025766248.1 coordinate 485,592, forward strand.
GCCTCCAAAAATGTAGCCTTATATGTAGCCTCCGAACAATTTAGCCTTGTGTGTATTGCCTCCGAAACATTTAGCATTGACTGATTGTTTATGTGGCCTCCAAAAAAATTAGCATTGTGAAACCTTAACTGGCCCCATACCTCAACCACCTAACTAAATATATTCTGCATATTTCGTCCACAAATTATTTGTACAAAAGCACCCATGTCGTCTTCAAACACTTGTAGTACCCTTGTACCAATCGAAAAATGCCCATTCGTTGATAAAGTCCTGTAAAGGCTGGAGGAAGTTCTGATCTTACACGGTGAAACGCATTTCTGTAACTTTAATTGCTTTCATAGCTTTCATAGCTGTGACGTGCAATTAATTTTCTGAAATAATGATACTTTGCAAATTCATCTTCATGTCTTTTAGCGATGTGAAATCTAATAGACAAAAAGTTGTTTGGTTGTCGACAAAACCTTTAATGGCGTCTTGCTCAATATAATTGCTTTCATTGCAGTAAACTACACTGTCAATCGATTATAAGAGACACTGATTTCTCCAAATCGATAATTTTTGTTTCCTTAGACGATGTGCTGACGTTACAACGTGTGATGTCTAGTAAACAAACAACGCACTTGTTGCATCGTTAGGCAGATATTTACCCAAAAATCAGAAAACAAATAGTATTTTTTAATCCTTATTTTAATGTTCCTAAATTGTATAGTCACGCGTATTCGTGTCAGAAAAAGTTAATCACCCGCAAATGAGGCACTTGATACTGAAACTGTGTCAGGGATCGGCAATGATTAAGTTACACTATTTATTATGCGGAACTCGCATCAACAGGCATTCGGTGATTTTTAATCTCTTGAACGAGAGAACTTAGATTCTGAGCAACTTGTAAAGCCAGTTGTTCAGGTGTGTTTTTCGTTCCAAACCTCAACCAGCAAGAGTTGGTTAGTTGGTTTGTTGTTTTACGCCGCTCTCAGCAATATTACAGCTATATGGCAGCGGTCTGTAAATAATCAAATCTGGACCAGACAATCCAGTGATCAACAGCATGAGCATCGATGTACGCAATTGGGAACCGATGACATGTGTCAACCAAGTCAGGGAGCCTGACCACCCGATCCCGTTAGTCGCCTCTTACGACAAGCATGGGTTGCTGAAAATCAATTCTAATCCGGATCTTCACGGGTTCAACCTGCAAGAAAGCGGGCATGCGAAAACAATTATATAAAATTATCAATAGTATAAAAATTATACAGTATAACTTTGTTTTTCACTTATTGTGTAACATACTTGGAAACAGATTCAATTATATCACAGGTCGAACCGTTTGGCTTCAGAATCAAAATCCATTTTATTTAGACAAAGAATGATCAGCTGAAACTGGTTACAGATTTTTCATTTATCAGCTCAGTGCATACATGTCTTGCTCAGTAGCGATTGTCAGATTCTGTTTGTGTACACCGTTCAAGCGAGTGGTGTAGGGATCGTGAAATGGGTATCAAAGGTGAAAAATAAAAAAGCAAGTGTTAGACATCTGTACGTTATACTTGCAAACCCGTCTTTGATCAAAACAAGTCAATGACTAAATTCGTATCCCTTTTGTACAGTCAATAAAAAGCCAAAGAGTAATGTTTTCCATGTGATGTACAATCACATGATCATGTGGACCAGTATGGAAGGTTCTAGCAGATACCATATATCAACGTATGGTCTCTGGCTCTATAGTAAACTCCGGAAGAACAATATTTTGATCCTAAGAAAAAATCTAGAATTGCCTGCGGCTGTTGGGCGAGAAGACCAACGTTAGATACGAACGGCCAAGAGAGTTCACTCTAAGTTCAAATACGTGTATAAAACCTGGGTTATATTTCCACATGAGTACAATGTGTAAAGTACAATTCTGATGTCCCCTGTCGTGTTGTTGCTGGGGTATTGGTAAAAGCGGCGTAAAACCTGACTCACTCGCCACTTACATCTCACACAAAACATTATTTACTCTGTTGTAAGGGATGTTTAGCATATGTACGATACACCTTAAAACAATAAATGTCAGTATTAAGAAACAAGATTATAGACAGACAACCATGAACTAATAACCATTTTATTATAAACTTACAGAATACAACAATTAAAGGTATATATAAAATACTCACCACTAGTAAATTATATGAATACATATTTTCTTCATAATATTCATTTGTGATTTCCCTACGCTCAGTATATAGATATACACAATTAGGCAAAAACTAAAATATTTTCAAAATATCAACACTGCAAGCTATGAAGTGTATTGACATCTATTTCTTCTTCTGGCTTCATGTATCGCTTTTCCTGCTGCATATATTTTGTTCCCTTTATCGTTTGTTCGTTTTTAGTTAATGTTCTTGACATATTGTCATCAACCACTAGCTGTTCTCTACATCCAAACATCTCTCGCTCTGTTTATCAAGCTGGCTGATCTACTTTGTGACTGGCTTCTTCCTCTTCGCCGCCCGCTCTTCCTCCACCTTCTTCAGTTTCTCCTCCCTCATCTGGAGCTGATGTTCCGCCCTCATTTTCTTCAGGAACTGGCGACGTTTCTTCTCGTCCTTGACAGCTTTGTGTTTTATTTCCCTGTCCAGTTGTTTCCTCTGGACTTGCTCCACCAACCTGTATGAAATAGATAGGTAATATGAAATTAGACCAAGATCAAATCAATACAAAGGCACCTTTAGTTGCTAGGACAGTTTACGTTTTTAAACTCTTCGTCCTAAAGACTATACCTGTCCAGTCGAAATAGATCGGCCTTCTGTCTCCTTCTCTCAGCTGTGTAGAAGCATCGCACTGGGATTTGCTCCAGACGTCGGGGAGCTTTGCCACGGGGAACAACCCCTCCACGGCGGGGACAGAGAAGGCCACTCCTCCGCTGGACTGACGGTCGGGGACCAAGCCCTCATCTTGTAGCTGTTGAAGAATCTCCGCCCCTGACAGACGGGGTGTGGGCCGTGTCACCTGACACTTGGCGTAGTACAGCTCATGAGGACAGTTGATCTTGCCCGTCAGAGCCTCCTCGGCAGATGTCTGCTTGAAAGGTATAACCTTGGTTTGTTTGCAGCCCATTTTAAACAAATATCTGTGAGCTCTAAAACAACACACGACCAGTCTTCACGAATGTGGGTGAGACAATCACGTGACGTCATAATGTAGTGACGTCACTGACTCCAGACCATCCAATGTTTAACCTAGAGTCCGAAGTTTCTTTGATTGTTTTAAAAGTTTGGAGTTCTTAAATCCATGTAGGATGATAAATTGATTGAACATTTTACAAGATTTCCATCATGTCAAACATTGTAAGAATTACATAATTATATTTTTATCTCACCAAACCTACAGCATCTTAACATGAGGGGTGTGTATTGCAAAGGATAGTCTTGCCTAACCAAACCATTCTCACTCTGAATACACAATGTCAATTTGAAAGTTGTCAATGTAACATGTTTTATTTGGGATTATACATTCTCATTTTATTCCATTATTTGATGTCTTGTTCAAGTTTCTTGTCAAAATTTAGCTAGGTTCAAGTGAAGTAGATTTATCTGTTAGGCACAATTGTCATGTCTCTGCTGCAAGTAGACGGGATTTTAATTGGTGCAATTATCTCTATTTTGGGTATCATGAACATTTGGCCCTTCTCCTGATGTAGTTCTGGAAAATATGCCGAAGTTACAAAGTGTTGTACCCCAGAACTCGAGTCATCATAGACTGCAGGAAATATACACTGAGAGACCCTCCTCAGTCTATTTAGGTTCACGAATGGTTTCTCTTTACAAGATTAGTTTGTTGTTTTTTGTGTTAAATTGTTATACAATGACATGTGTAACCCCAGGCAGCGAGCCTCTCCACCCAATCCCGTAATTCTAACTAAAGTCCGTTTGACTTCCGATGAATTGGTCACAAACACAAAATCTAATAAATGCAACAAAATCAAACTTTGCACAGTCACGTGAAATCGACAGACCAACTCTGACAATTTGTCTCATAATTTTGGACACCCGAATAAAAAGTTGTTTAATAAACGATCATTATTTTGTTGTCACTTTTCGCTATTTCTTACGAGGGGGGACCACTTGCTGGTAGAACAGCCAGGTAATCAACAAGCGTGTGCAGTGAAATTTCAATTTCACACGTACACCTCGCACACCTGATTTTGTTGCATTTATTAGATTTTGTGTTAGTGAGCGATTCATCGGTCTCAAATGAAGTCAAACGGACCATACAAGAGTAGTAATTCATGGAAGGCTTGGTGGGTACTGACCCTCATAACATTTGTATCTGCCATGTTCTCAGGTTGTATGTCTGACAGTGAACTAAGTGGACTTTTGGAATTGCTTGAGTCCGGGGATGGCATCATGGTGACTGTGGTTTCTTATTGGGCAGCTATTTGAAGGAAACAGTGTGTCAATAAATACTCATTTCTTGTGATCGATTGGTCCACATTGAAAGGCAATATCAAAGGAGAAAAAAGAGCATTATTTACTCAATGGCACAGTCCCCTTATCAATATCAGGTTCAGTCAATCAGCTATGGACTGTAGTAAACTCACTCTGTTTAGAAAGGTCCTTATAGCCATATGAGATACACATTATTCAGCACAATACAGCTCTTTGTCCTGAACATCAAATGTGGATATATCTGGTGTTTTGTAATAGCAGTTTCAGCAACATTTCATTCATGTAACACTGAGTAGCTGATACCCTTTCATTCGTTTAATATCATCCCGAGTTTGAATAAAACCCTGCCCCACGAGAACAACAAAATGACAGAACTGAATGTAAATGAATTTGTTTGGTACTGTTGTGCTGTGTAAATAATCAGTAGAGTATGAGATAATAGACAGCAGTATTACATTGATGGGTGTAGCTTAATGATGGAACCCGTGATGGTCCGGGTTCGAATGTGCCTTCAGTAACCCATGCTTGTCGTTCGAGGCGACTAACGGGATCGTGTGGTCAGGCTCTCTGACTTGATCGATGCTCATGCTGTTGATCACTGGATTGTCTGGTCCAGACTCGATTATTTACAGACCGCCGCCATATAGCTGGAATATTGCTGCGTGCGACGTAAAACTAAACTCACTCACTTATTGATGGAAATGTCTTTCATAATGGCATAGTTTTAGACATAGCATATTTGTTGTTAAATTCAAAATTGCTGAAAAAAGAAAATTTGATCCTATTTGAAAAGAATTAGTTGGGAATCTGAGTGAGTGAGTTGGGTTTTACGCCGCTTTTTGCAATATTGCAGCAATATCACGGCGGGGGACACCAGAAATGGGCTTCGCACATTGCACTCATGTGGAGAATCGAACCCGGGTCTTCGGCGTGACGAACGAACGCTTTAACAACTAGGCTACCCCACCGCCCCTGGGAATCTGAAGAATGTCATGTATAGGAAAGATAATATACTGTAGTAAGGGAAGACAACCTCTGATAAATTACGAATTGATCCAACTGAAATTGTTGCCATTTATGTGATCATGACTAACGAGTAATGTAAAAAGATTGTGTGTCAATGACGTCTAACATATTTCCTGTCCAGTGAATCTCCCAACCAGGTATAGAAAGGGCTGTTCACAACACCATACTGGAACATATTCACTGGTGTATCTTGCATCTGGAAAGAAGAAACAAAGCATAATTATTATTCGTATTAACTTTGATCTTGTGAACTTGGTGAAATTTCAATATGTCAGTTTAGAAAAAGAATTTAAAATTGTAAATTTTCAGGAACCTATCCTATCTCACACTATGATACTTCATATTATGCATTATGAGACTTATAAAATTTTGATAATCAAGCTAGAATGTTCTCGTTCTCACATCAGCATAAACTTGGCCTGCAGTGGGAAGGCTTGCAAGACCATGTCTCATTGGTGCTGTTGGGATCTTCTTTCAAGATCTGATGATGGTTCTCAACTCCTGAAAATAAGAGAGTATTTAGTGATGCAATTCGATCAGGATGATTCCTGTTTACATGTTAGAGATAGTTGGATGGTGTTTTAAACACATGGACGTGGTGTTGTTTTAAACAAACTAAAAAGGAAAAACATACATTTCAAATTACCTCTATTTTTCTTTATAATTTTAGGACCAACATATGCAGTCGATCTGGATTTTCCGACTTTTCACCAATTGGAAACAGATGATTGTTTCTGGGTGGATTTCTCAAGCTCCATACTTTCTTCATAAGTCATAATGACAGTTTGTAGGTTGACTTTTTGTGAATCCCTGAGATCCGATGGAATACTTGAGGGACCGTTGTTGAGGTATCGGTCAAGGAAAGATGTAAGTCTATCATCATTGAAAATGGTTCGCTTGTTATGACAACACACTCCGTTTTGGAAACATGGCAAACTTTGTCAATACTTCAGACTCTGAGTGTGGTAGGTCAACTATCAGAAGAAACAGATCCAGCCTTACACCAGTTAATGAATCAACCAAGTTTTGGACTGGTGGTAGGGGTGATCGCAAGGGATTGTGGAGATTGAAATGAACACCTTTAGTGATACTCCTGTGTCGTACCCTTGAACCACAATGTTATCTTGCTGAGTTCCCTTAAAATAGCAGATCGATGCTCATGCTGCTGATCTCTGGATTGTCTGGTCCAGACTCGATTATTTACAGACCGCCGCCATATAGCTAGAATATTGCTCAGTGCGGCCTAAAACTAAACTCACTCACTCACTCACACACTCAGCAGCACAACAAAGTCAGCACGATCTGATGAGTGATGACGAACCTGGAGCCGTCGATAGTCAGTGAATATTGCTGAGTGCACCGTAAAACTAAACCCACTCACTCACTCCCTTAATATTTGTTTACCTCTTGAAAGATGCCCGGTTTGGGGAAGTGATACAGACACATCTATGGAAGTTTTAGTTAGCTATCTGGACATCACCTGTCAAGGATGGCAGTAACACCAAGAGACTTGTAGTTAGCTATCTGGCACATAACACCTGTGATGTGGCCACAGCTATGGCTCGGGCCAATGGCAGTAACACCAAGAGACTTGTAGTTAGCTATCTGGCACATAACACCTGTGATGTGGCCACAGCTATGGCTCGGGCCAATGGCAGTAACACCAAGAGACTTGTAGTTAGCTATCTGGCACATAACACCTGTGATGTGGCCACAGCTATGGCTCGGGCCAATGGCACAGGAACAGTCTAGATCCACTAGAGAAGAGCTGTCTTGATCTACATACCATTGTTTATATGATCTCGATGATCTAGCTCAAGAAATATCAATACTGCTTACATTGAAGCTGCATCGAATCGGACTGGGATGATTTGAGTCCAGGCCACGAAAACCAGTCTCATGTTTTGTTCATATGTTGATGAAACAGTTCTGAATGACCTCCCTTGATAATATTTCGACTACGTTGATTTAAGAGTAGTTTCCCTTGCAGAGCACCATCAGCCTTGATATCTATAGGTCATGAAGCCTGGCCTTCTTGAATAACATCTGTTCAACATTTAAAAATACTAATTTTGTACGCACAAATATAAAAAATACAGTAAATGTTTTATTTGATTTATATGATTATTTGAACACTACAACTCCCTCATTTTTTAAATCCACTTCACCCAAGTGACTCGTTAGGCCACTCTTAGAGTAGGAGGCAGCCAAATGCAAGTCGCGAAGACCCGAATAAAGTTGTATGTGACATTTACAACACTATGACGTCATCACAAACGCCGTGACGCATTACACAGTTGTGACGTCACAGAAGGCTCACAGCCTTTTCTTCTCCACGCAGACATCAGCGCTCGGAGAGTAAAGTTGTTTACAGCAAAGATTCACTACGCCGAAGAGGAATTGGATTCCACGTAATGGATAACGGGTATGTTTTTTAACTTTTTTATTTGTAGCATCTGTGAACAATGACTACTTTTTAACAAAAAACACAGATACGGCTGCTATGGCCTGTTGATCAGCATGGAACTCTGCTGGGTGGAGATCCACAAAGCGTTCGTAACGTTACGACCTGGCATGATTCTATAGTTTATCATAAGCTTACGAATGTTATCATAGGTTTACGAACGTTCTGTGGATCGGGACCCTGGTCCCTCTGTTTGGTAAACTTTCCTTGGAACCAAACATATTAAGAAGTGTTACATATCCTTCAGACCCACAGCACTGCTCGTGTACCTCCTTGTTACCTGACAGATCCAACTTATTACTGATCAAATGAAAACTTCACAACCCTGCGAGGGGCGTCCCAAAGGTAGTCGGCCTCACCTAGAAAATTATACAAATGCAGCTGTTTTTTTGTTTTATTTTGCTACATAGCATCTGTCAATCTCAAGCAAATTGCTTTTGCCATGTTCCAGCCTCACGATCCCCATTTTGTTTGACTCTTTATCTTGGTACCCCTCAAAAAACGAAAAATCTGCAATAAATGCATCACAAACTTCAGGAAACAAAATATGCAAGAAACATTTTGTGTGTTTGAGATAGGCAGAAGTCCTCTAGAATCAAAGAGAGATATTAAAGTGCATAAAAATGCAATTTGAAACAACAATCGCTTGTTAAAGTGACTCCCCACCATGATGTTTACTGAAAGAGCTTGTTTTGGAGACACTACCCAACCCCTTTCAGATGAGTCATCATAAGGACATAATATATTCTAATGTTTTCACTTATTATACATGATGCCAAGGGTTCAAACTGAATGGTCACACAAGTGTCAGCTCTCAATATATTGTAAACAGTGCCAGCCTGAATATCTGGACACAATGTTTTTGAAAGATTTAAAATGGGGGTGTCCTTAAAAAACAGCCCCGTCTAAATACTAAAACAAGTAATCCAAATCTTTGAATGTTGATTATGACGGGAAGTCATCCAATACTATACTGAACATATTTCATATGATATTATCTGATGGCATACCATTATCCCAGAGGTACCAAATGACAGATAGTTTTTCACTTTATGCAAATTTTAAAGAAATATTATACCCCAATGTGTTGTGATGACTAATATCTCGGTAACCACATGACCGACATATGTGAAATTCTGGCTTTGATTCCTTCAAATCAAAATGGAAGCTTTACTAACATTGGTTTTTGAGAATATAGTTAGGCCGACTATTTCTGCCCTCGTACAGTGTATAAGTTCCTATAAGTAGATTTGTAAGTATACAATACGTTTACCCAGATCAGATAACTACTTTCCCATTTTATGTATTTACGTTCTTGTTTATGTATCCAAATGCATTGTTTGATATCCGATATGTATAAAACAAGAATATTGTATATACTCAAAATACAATTGTACATACTGAAATGAAGACGCCAGTTGGAGAACGTGTTTGTCTTTACGTTGTATTCGTCACGTGATTGGATACTTGTAGGTTGTGTATTATGTCCACTGGATACAGAATACAACATGTAAACAAACTGATGACATTTACATAATAACATAGGGCCTGATTTAGACTTGACATTGTTTCACCCACAGACTGGAAGGATCCCCACCCCCTACGAGGGATGGGCGTGGCAACACCCGGAGGGTCATCGGCATCAGGAGGTAGGGATACTTTCACATCCTGGTATGTTCACATGTTAAGGGCTGGATAAGGAATTAAATGTCTTTCTGGCACAGAAATACTAAACATACTCAACCAAAAAGGGTTAAAGCGTTCGCTCGTCACGCCGAAGACCCGGGTTCGCTTCCCTACAAGGGTACAATGTGTGAAGCCCATTTCTGAAATATTGCTAAAAGCGGCGTAAAACCATACTCACTCACTCACGAACAAAAAAAGGTTAAGGTAATTTTCAATATTGAAGTATTTGATCGTTCATATTATGATCCATATAAAACTTAAATATTGAATATTGGGGTGGTCCTTAACTTCTTTAGCTGAGTATACATGAAACATTTTGTCTTGAAATTAATGCGAGTGCAGATATTTAACCTTAAATGCGCCGTGAACTACTGCAATTATCACTCCCTTTGACATTTCATAATACATACTATATTTATTTGAAACGCAAGTGGCATAAATAGTAAGAGAAGTAGAATGTGGCGATCTGTTTTAGGTTACGAGTCTGTTATTAAAAGACGGGAAATGCAAGCAATGCCAGAACGAGCGACAGTATATTATTTGAAAACATAGGCACTGGTACAAAGAGAACTATTTGAGTTTCATGTTTTGGCTTTTCTTTGAATTACATTTTTAGGTCAATGAATACTTGGCAAGGTCGTTTAAGGCCTAAAATATTATTCATTTTATGCGTCCCAAAACATTTTAATTACATTTAAACATACTACTGTCTTTAATCGTAGAATTTGTGTTATTTTAATTCATGGCTAGATTGTCTAAACTTCCTAACAGCTGAAGGGATGGTGTAAATCCAGCTAGGGTCCATGCAGGAAGCAAATGTACTGTAAGTCCCCATGGTCTCCAGTATGGTGATCTACCTTCAGTTGTTGGCGATCTATAGCCTGTTGGTATATTGTATTCTCTTCTGTAGCTAACATAGTTTAGATTTACATACTGTTTTATATTCATACCTGTGATATTCTAGTTGTTTTTAATGTCCTTCGTTGGCAGATTTTTCATAATTTGTATTTATGGTGAATTCAAAACTTGTTTTAGTCACGATATGGCTGAAATATTGCCGATGTGACTGTAAATCTCAACTCTATTTCATGCGGTTAGATGTGTTATTTTCATTTTTGCATATCAAACGTTCTCATAAATATATTTCTGCATTAACTTTTTCATATGTCACATTATGTATGTAAGTATATACACTACTTATGACGTTTTTGACAACCGTGACAGATCAACTAAAGCAATATAAAAGAATAGGGTGTCCCTTAACTTCTTTGAGTGGCATAAATATAACATTCCCTTTTACACGTCATTTTGTCATGGCGGGTTTTTTTTAAAGTCTCAAACAGGCGGGAAGGGATCCACAAAGTGTTCGTAACGTCACGAGCTCTCGTCACTATATAGTTCATCACAGACTTGCGAATGACGGAGTGCTCCGAACACTTAATGGATCTGGCCCCATCAACCTAACTTCTCAAATCCATTTTGTAGAATAAACTACTCGGGGACAGGGCTACCCCAAGTGGAGACACCCAGCTCCCCAGAGGACACCCACAGCGGAGGAGCCAGTACGTCGGAGCCACTCCCAGAGAAACAGGGGTAGGTGGAGTTGTGGTCTGTTTGAAGGGTGGTAGAGGGGTCGTGGTCTGAGACAGGTGAGTTGTGATGTCTTTTTAGGGGTATGTGGACGGTCGTGGTCTGTGAGGAGTGGATGGAGTTTAGTTGTGGTCTGTTTGAAAGGTTGGTTAAGTTTCGTGGTCTGTGATAGGGTTGCGTGGAGGATAGCTGTACATGTGGTCTGTTTGAAAGGTAGAGCGTCATGGTCTGTGAGAGGAGTGGTTGGAGCGAGAAGGGGTCTGTTTGAAGGGCGGAGGAAAGGTCGTGGTCAGTTGGAGGGACGGTTTGTTCTTTTGGTGTTTTTTTTTGTGGTTCTACATGGAGTTTAGCTCAGTTTGGGGGTTGGAAGTAACGATTTCTTTAGTAAGTTTGTAGTAACCTTAAGAAAAATTCGACTTGAAAAGGAAACTGGAACCCTTTGAGTTACCATCGCCATCATCATCCGGCATGTCTTGTAATACATGTACTTGATATACAAAACCTCGTTGCTAACAGATAAGAGACCATTACTTTCATCAGAATCTGACGTCACAATGCTCCCCCAATTTCAGCGAGTCCCCCGAGCCTCCAAGCTCCCCGGAACTCCCCGTCCTGAACCAGCAGGAGATCCAGGCCTTCTACAGGGAGTCTCTCCTCGCCATGAAGGCCGCAGACAGGTCAGTCATAGGCTCAATATGGCGGACACCCTGGGGTGGGTCAGCCACTGACAATATTCAAATCAAAGAAACGACGGACGTGACACCGACAAATTTCATGGACATTCTTTAGAACCTTATCAAGCTGCTCAAGCTGGGTTCTACCCTAAGACAATAGAACCGACCATTCGATATTCTGGTTGGCGCCTGGACTTTGTATGGAAGATAGATACCTTTTCAGCTCGAATTTTAAAACCAGATAATTGTTTAATTAGAGCTACTAGTCTCAATAATTTTTACCAAAACACCTTGCATTATATATACATGTTTTGTGCCTGAAAATCTCCTTTTAAAGTGTGAATGTTTTCAAGCATTTTGGGGGACATTATAGTGTTGTTGTTTTTGTTGTTTTTAAATCCAAACGCCAAAGTCCGGAGTTCAGGAAACACCAAAAGAAGGTCATTGTATTAGTGACAAAGTTCATAGAAGCTAATGTCCATTAAATCCTCACTGTGGGATAACAATCTGGTGTGCTCTGAACAGTTTTCCACAACATGTGGCATGTGGTTTCAGTGCAAGACAACTGGCACCACCCACCACCCCGGGCAATGAGCTGGTGTTCTATGACTCGTAAGTGCCCTGTCTTCATTAAGACTAATTTTGAAAATGAACTTCTCTCCGACACTATGTGAGGTAATTTAGTTATAGAATAACATGCTATATTGGGATAGAGTTTGTGTTTTTGTGTTTCCATGATACACGATGCTGATTCTCATCGTTGGTTAATGCGGCAGTCTGTAAATAATTGAGTCTAGACTAGACAATCCAGTGATCATTAGCATGAGCATCGATCTAGTAATAGGGATACGATGACATGTGTCAACCACGTCAGCAAGCCTGACCACCCGATCCTGTTAGTCGCCTCTTACGACAAGCATGGGTTACTGAAGACAAATTCTAACCCGGATCTTAACAGGACAACAGATTCTCATAATGTCAAGTGGATGTTTAAATCGAATGACATATCCGATTGTCCCTAACAAAATCCAAGTGGTATATGATTTATGTAGTAACTACCGGAGGATTTTAAGACAGATATGCAGCCGAAAGTCTTCAGAACGGAGATGAACTCATTTTGCCGGTACGAGTCCTTGCCTAATTGTAAGGGGACAGTTTCTGCTTATTCTAAAACATAACCATTTGTGGTAGTAAACGAAGGTCTCACGCTGCATTTCTGTTACAACAAATCAAATTGACACTGACATTTCTGGCTCACAAAGCCAACTTATCAGAAAGTTAATAAATTTCAGTATATACTACTCAATATTTGTTAAGGACCAAAGTGAGTGAGTGAGTGGGTTTAGTTTTACGCCGCACTCAGCTATATGGCGGCGGTCTGTAAATAATCGAGACTGGACCAGACACTCCAGTGATCAACAGCATGAGCATCGACCTGCGCAATTGGGAACCGATGACATGTGTCAACCAAGCCAGCGAGCCTGACCACCCGATCCCGTTAGTCGCCTCTTACGACAAGCATGGGTTACTGAAGGACAGTCATCTTCTGTGGTCCTTAGTAATTGTTGAGTAGTATGTGTAGACAACATCAAAGGGATTATTGCTTTAAAATGAACCTTGACAAAATGTATAGACTTGATACTGATGTTTGTTTCCGCGTTTCTTCAAAGCGCAAGCTCTGGTAGCCAGGCCACCAACCCTGAACCAGTTGGATCGCGGTCCGACCTGACGAAGACACACGAAGACAGGTACTTGCTTAGGGTGAAGTTAAAAAGCACACAAGTGTGTGATGAAGAAAAAAGGAAAATAAATGTCTAAAATAAATAAAAGTTTGGAGAAACGCATGCTGATTTCAAAGGTTATTTTTGACATGAACTGTGAGTTTATTCGACATCCAATTTGAACCTGTCCCATATATTACAGGTATTTTGGTTACTAATTTAACTACACAAATTTTGTTAGGGTCTTGAAATAGAGGGAGATTTCGTTTCACTGTTACTCTTGTGGATTGGATGTTTATTGTGTGTAATTAGATGTAACAAAAAAACCAACAACACTTTCCCTAAAACCACATCTAAACGTTCCTCGGAGTCATTCTATTTAGTTAAAACAGTCTACATCAAGCCCCCGAAACTCTCAACGGAGGCGTAAAAAGCAAACCCATAAGATCCGTTAAAGGGTCTATAATATAGAGATTGTTATTTGTCCAAGAAGAGCAGCCGGGATATTTTGTTTCGTCTGTGTTTTCTTCGGCATTGTATTTTCATACAGGAATATGTTCACTTTTCAAATAACAATCGTTGGTTTCCTATTGAAAAATGAACCAAAATGTTGACATTCTTCAAGGTTGGAAAAAGATTGCAATAGTGTTTGGACTTTTTAATAATGCTTGCCATATTTACGATATATTATCCTTGTGTGCCCCATTGTCCAGATCTTTATATATAATGGCAGTGTGTATCACCAAGAACATAGACATTGTTTATGAAAGAATCTTCTATTTGTTGCAAGTTTGTTTTCCTATTTCAGGATGTCACTTCGTTCCGTTGTGAGCGATGACTTGAGATGCGAAGATGCACTTGCCACCATGCCACCATCAGGTGTCAGCATCTCACGTGTAACAACCTCAGCAGATGTCAGAACCTCACGTGCAGCAACCCTCAGCAGATGCCCGAACCTGCACATGCAGCAGCACCAGCAGCAGATGCCAGATGACAGTTCACGTGCAACAACACAGCAGTAGATGACAGCAGTTCACGTGCAACGACGGCAGCAGTAGATGACAGCATCTCACGTGCAAAGGCACCAGCAGATGACAGCATCTCACGTGCAACAACACCAGCAGTAGACGACAGCGTCTCACATGCAGCAGCACCAGCAGATGATGGCAGCGTCTCAGGTTCAACTACACCAGCAGCAGATGGCAGCGTCTCACGTGCAACAACGCCAGCAGCCGATGCCCATAGCTCACGTGCAAAAACACCAGCAGATGACGACATCTCACAAGATCCAGTAAACGAAAGTAAGAGTAGTGTCATTGTAGGTTGGCTTAGTATTAACGAAGTTTGTCAGAAAGGATAACAGACACATCAACACCTAGCGCCTGTGTTCGGAACACTTCAAGCATGATTATTTCAGACGGTGTCTCATACCATCCATTTGTGGGTAAAACGGTCGTATAGAGGAAGCGGTTTGTTGTGCGATTCTCACTTAATCATGAACATGTGTTTGTGAATCAATGGACATGCGAGGTGACATATTGGGCAGGAAGCTCTCGTAAAATCTCCAAACATGTGGAGCATATCCAGTCAAAATGTTGCTCAATAATAGCTTTAATCAGCATTACTAACTTAATGTATAGAATGCAAGAAGCGGTGTTTAGATGGTCGGTATATTATTTTTAAAAACATCTACAACTACCTGTAAAACATTCTCTAGTCTTTTCTTTCCCATTCCTTGAACCATAGACTATGCTATTGCTAGATTTATTCAAATAAATTATAAAGTTGCAAGATGATATTATGCGTTGATTAGGAACATTATAGGTGAAGGTCCGGGTTAGAATTGATCTTCAGTAACCCATGCTTGTCGTAAGAGGCGACTAACGGTGAATGGGAAACAGTGTTTTAGATGGTGGTCAGGCTCGCTGACTTGGTTTGACACATGTCATCGGTTTCCAATTGCGCAGATCGATGCTCATGCTGTTGATCACTGGATTGTCTGGTCCAGACTCGATTATTTACAGACCGCCGCCATATAGCTGTAATATTGTTGAGTGCGGCGTAAAACTAAACTCATTCACTCACTATGCCTTTGAACCATAGTCAGTTTCCATTTATATTAATCCAGTATTCGATATTATATGCGGTGATGAACCTAGTAGTTCCATTTTCTAGCCATTACTGTGATGATATATGCTTTTAGTACGGGTTCAGGTCTGAATCTCGTACCTCTCAGGGGCTTCTTTAAATGTCAGTGTAGTTGCCTGTTTCTGTAAAAAGTATATATTTTCTGAGACAAACTGTGAGTCTTCATATCCTCGAGCATCACGTTCTGTTCCCCGAGGTGGAATGTGTTGGGGTGTGGTAACTTGGGGAGTAGGTGGTGTGTTCGCTTGTAGCAGAAACCTGTTGTCAATAATAGCATGTATTTACTTCCAGTGGTATCTGCAGCAAGGGAGACAACGGGCTTCCGCAAACGCATTCGTCGGGTAGGTACACATGCACTTGATAAATAACATAAAATTAATAATTTGTCATCAACCACCAAAATAGTCCCTCTTCAAGTAATCAATGCAATGTGTTTATTTAAAGTTGTTGGCTTTCTGTTCATTTTGATTTACATGAGGACCAAGCCTAGTTGAATTGGTTGTACCAACATGATACAGATACCTGAAACGTAACTGCCAAAGCTTGCCAGTGTCTATTAGTGTCTGATGTATGTTAGTTTATCAGTTAACATCTACCGAAATTACACAGAGACAAGCTCGTTAAGATCCGGGTCAGAAATGTTCTTATACTGAGATGCAATTGACGGGATCAGGTGATCAGGCTTGGCGACTTGGTTGATGCATGTCAACGCATCCCAGTTGTCAGTCGATGCTCATGATGTCAATCACTGGATTGTTCTGTCCAGACTCCTCTCCACTGTTGTCAGGGAAATAGTTTTATCTATCCAAAACAATGAAACTGGTTCTGACAGTATGTCAAGTGTATATTTAGATATAATGGCGTATCTGATTATCTCTATGAACATTTGAGTAGGCCTAGTATAAACCTAAAACATTCACTTTGCCCGTCCCTGAGAAGGATACATGTAGCATAACTTACTTCAAGTCATGAATGCACGACTGAGTTCATCCATTATTTTCAGGCATTCTCCCGACTTCTTCGGCCATTCAGATCCTGCTTTGGCCACAGCTAAGATCCTTGGTGGAACACGATATCACGCCAGCAACACTATCATTGGCTCTTCTAGTCACGTGTGTAGAGGTCAGAGGTTGTCCAGGTGTGTTGTCAGGGAAAATAGGGCATGGTGGTATGAAAAGGTGGGGTGAAGAGATAGCTTATGTCAATTACCTTTTTTCAGGAGGACTGTGTTAGAACGGTTTATCCTCACTGTGCAGGCAGCCTGTAGAGGATAAGGATTAGTGATGTTGTTTTAAGGAAAGGATCGTCTCATGAACTAAACTCATGGCCTAGGGGGAGATTCCAAACTGATAGATTGTCAGACTGACATCAACTCACCAAATATCCATGTTCAATTAATGTCACTGAATAAAACTCATCTTGTTAACAGCTATATCTTACACAGGAAAATGTATAGTCACTTTCATTCATCACCATGGCTAATGTACAAGATATATAATAAATCTAGAGTTCATTTGATATGATGTAACGCAAGTCATATTTTTACCTAATCCTTATGTCAACATGTGTTTTATTGTGTCAAATACGTTTTGGCATTTTATCCAAATAAGTTTTGGATTACCTGAACGGTATATCTGCCAATACACATTGTATGAAAAACGATATATTCCTAGAATACAAAGATATATTGCAAAACAATATTGAAAAAGCCCAATAAAGGCAAAAGCATGGTTGCCCCATGAATAGTAGCAATGGGTTTTACATTCTTAAAAAACAACTGGAAACACTTTTCACATGTATAAGAAGACTTATAAAAAAAATGAAATATTTCTCGAACAATTAATAAAGCAAAACATAAACAATTTTCAAAAATGCATTATGTTTTTTAAAAAAAACCTGTTCATACCATGAAAACTGCCTTAGGTGAATACTGAATAATAATTCTCAAAATATTTTTCTGTAAAACGAAAAAGCATTCATAAACACAATTAAAAATAATAAATTAATATTTACTGATAATTTCGTAAATAATCTGGTAAAACAATAAGAATTGTTTAGTGAAGGCGGAATAATATCTATTCGGAGTATCTTGGTTATAAAATATCTAATGAAAACTGAACACCAATGCACGCACTGGCTATCAAAACTGTCTGTGCTTGATGTCGGTAAAGAAGAATTCATACTTCACAAAGTAATGGCCATGTGTATTATGTGACATGCACTGAATCACTAGAATCAGGAACATGTTGGTTTCCAGTAAAATTTATGTATAATCGTAAACAATTACATTTCATGTAAATCAAATAAATCATGAATAGAATTCTTCAACTGGCGTAATCGAGAGATCTTTTGAATTATTTGTTACATAAAATCAAGGACAACTAAAATTTTAGTTGACGTATGATTAAGGATAGAAGATCTAAATTAATCAATGCATTATATGAACAGGACCCTGTTTCACAAAGCGATAACTTTAACACAGAGTTACGAGAGTTTTAAGGCGAAGGTCGCCTTCAGCAGCTGGGCCCTGAAGTATTGAATTTATTTTTGTGATGTGTCCTCATGATTTGATAGATTAAACTGCTTGTGTATAATCATGAAGAGACAACACACCTGGCTACCTCTGACCTCTGCACACGGTAATTTTCAAAATAATTGGTTTATGTAATATTTGTTTTTAAAACTGTACAGTTTGTCACATTTTAGAAGTACACGTCAACTTTTTCTCAAATAGTGTTGCATGCCGCGTGATTTAAAATATAAAACAAAGTTTTTGTTGAGGAGTAATGATTTTGTATTTTCATTAGTTTTCTTCACAAATAATGTCAGAGCTTTACTATTTCACAATTTTATAAATGGATCTTGTCATTGCGACGTTTTAGATATTTTTGACGTGATGTCAGCAGCGATATTCTTTCGAAATTGTTACGGCTGTAATAAATGTGCCAATGTGTATTTGTAAGGTCTGGGTATATTGTTCATGTGTTTAGGTATATTTAGCACTTGTGGAATAAACGATAATTAAATGATTTACACTGTCGTTTTGTTGTGTATAATCACGTGTATGTGTGTGAGTTTGGTTTAAGGCTATTTGGATCATGACTTTCAGTTATATCATTGCACGTCAGGTTGATGTAGGAGGACAGCTGAAGGCGCCGTTCCAAAACAAGGAATTAGGGCGAATGGTGTTTGTGGGAACGCAGAGAATTGCCTTAGACGACTGGCCAACATCACGCCACTGAACATGGCTTTCGCTTATGAGCTCATTGTAACATATATAGAAATGTTCTTGAATTTCAAAGTGAAACCGACTGAACCTGGACCAGACAAAAAGGGGATGATACTGTGAACAGTTCACGGTACTGATGACAGCCTTCCCATTGGGCTGCCCATCAAGTACATCCGGAATATATACACATGCGCATTAATCAAGCACCACCCACTTTTTGATGTGATAAATAAGAAAACACTAAATGTTGCTGAACATGCTATGAAAACGACATTCTGCAAATTGAAATAGTAATTGGAACGCACTTTCCTGATCTGTTTCCTTAAATTTGTTAATAATACAATTCCAATCTTAGAGGAATACACAGTAACATGAATATCAACAATACCGGAAAGTATGGTCACTATGACTTTTATAAATATTTAACCTCTAAAATTATTCTTACCAATTTACTGCTCAGGTCACTTACATGTCAAGGCCATCTATGGCCGACAAGTGAGTATGATTGCCGATGGTTTTGGAGAAAATGCCTGCTTACTGTCGAGGAAATGATTTGTAGATGTTGCAATAAGTTCTTAGACCCGTGGAATGCCGCTGACGATAGGATAGAATAGAATAGAATAGAATAGAATAGAATAGAATAGAATAGAATAGAATGCCTTTTCAGGAGTTTGTGTTACATCAGCAGAGCTACTGACACATTAGAGAGATGCAAAACATATTTACATAAATTCTTTGATTTAGGTATCTTCACATTTGTTTAAGAGAGATATGGTACTTGGAATAAAGGATGTACGGGCTCTCTTAGTTTTCACAATTGGAACTTTGTAGCGGCGGCCTGAAGGGAGGAGGTTGTATTCCGAATTTAAGTAGTGAGTACGGTCAGATATGATTTTGAAAGCTTGATTCACGATTTGCCGCTCATATATTGATGATAAATATTCAAATCTGACTCCAGCGATTTTACTTGCAGTGTTAACAATTTTGTCTATTTTAGATTTGAGATGAACTGAGAGAGACCCGTACCAACAATGGAAGGAAAATGTTAAAATACTCTGAATAAATAACATCTAGCCCTACATAGGTGCTGTCAACGTGGCTGGAAGTAATAAACGAATTTAAAAGGTGAGTTTTCGCTGTCTTGGGTGATCCATGATTTTGGCTTGGAAATTGCGGAGGTAGCTGTTTTCGGTGAGTCGTGGCGTATAACTTTTGAAATAATGATCCGATTGTGACCATTTATAGCTCATTTTGTAGGGAAATCATCTTGCTTTCGATCCGTAGGCCTCGACGGGGCCTTAAAATAGTTTACGTGGTGAAATCTAACTTTGATTGAGGAGGGGTGGTTCCGTCGTTACATCCCTTTCCTTTTATATAGTACTAGGGTAGGGTCTATATACCTATATGTCTTTCTAACGCTTTCTAAGCGTGACACGCCCCTGTGGGAGGGAGAAAGGAGGGTCATTGGGCGAGGTATGTGAGGGGGTTGCAAATACAAGAGTGATAGGCACATGTTACACACGCTAATATTAGGCGGTATGACAAGACAAAAAATCTGATCGACTGTTAGAAAACAAGCAATGGAGGGGTATCATGCAGCTATTTTTCAGGACACTATAACACACAGAGTATGGTCAATCATCAATACAAAGTGAAATACTCGGCTGCCGAATCTACAAGAGATTAGATAGACCACATACACAGTCGGATTCCTCATCCTGCGACGGCCATAGGCAAGCAGCAGGAGTGACAAGATACCGGATCATTTCTTCCCGTGCTGATTTATATATCGAGTACGCTACAGTACGCTGAAGAAAATACATCATCATCCGGCTTCTAATCAACAAATAGAGTGTATTAACTGTTACTGCCGATACTGCTGTCAAACTATGGTCAATTTCAGTACTTGTATATGCAGCCTTGTAAACATCTTGTCAGTGGAAGATCTAGAAACGATGCTGTAGTCAACGAAATGCAAAGTGCTAGCGAGCAAGAGAGATGGTGAATCTGTTCAAAACTGAAGGGACGTTTGCCAGGACAACGGTAACTACGTATGGAGACAAATTAAGTCAGAACGAGGCACCATCGTCCATTTCGGGCAATGCTAAAGAGCCAGCTTTACAGCAGTATGACATGGGGCGGCCAAAGAAGTAAAATATACAGGTTTCTGCCTGAACTGATACTAGGTACCAGCAGAGACCATATATTCTGGTACCAGATATATCTCTAAGTGCTAGTTCACCAAATAACTAACGTTTTAATTTTATCATCATTCTAGGGGCTTGAAACATCCATCAAGGTAATGTCACTGACGGGGTCTTTTAAGACCCGTCAGTGATTAATATACCTGATGGCATTACGGTTACAAGCCCCTAATTTATCATCATTGCATAATTTTTTTCGGGATCATGCTTATCTAAACTTGCATATTTCTGTTCAACCAGCTACCGAAAAACTAATATTAGTACATTTAGATATCTGAAGAATCGACGGAAGTGGAATCAACGACAAAGGCGAAGGGGAGATCATTCCCGACATTTCATCCATACTACGTACCCAAGAAATTAGCGAAGCGGTCGTAAAATATCCAGCGTTACTCTACCGACTGCGAAGTATTACAGCTATCCGTGGCGTCGGTATACGGAGTTCGGATATACCGAAAGCAATTCCTCCACTTTATTGGGCTAAGGGACAAGAACACTATGGTCAAAGGCAATGGTCCCGTTGATAGCTTAGACCGTTTATAGATATTCACTGTATCACAACTTCAAGTTATTTTAACCTCTGAGTCAGTTCAACGGTCACGTGACATCTGTGTAGCTGTCACGGCCGTTGTTAGATCCAATGGAGGACTTGTGTGTAAACCATTAATCTATATTCATGTAGATATAGTCAAGAAAAGTAGAATGCTTCAATCATGGTACCAAACACGGTACTTGTGAATTTCTCCAACATGAGACAACAACTGACTGAAATACCGTTAGCTTCATTATTTCATTTCGTAATTTGCATAGACATATACATTTTGGGTGGTGTTTGATTGTTGTTGGTGATGATTTGTCAAAAACAAATTTGCTTTCATACTTTTCCAATTTAAGGGGGGTGGTGGGGTAGCCTAATTGATAAAGTATCCGATCGTCACGCTGAACACCCAGGTTCGATTCCCCACAAAGGTACAGTGTGTGAAGCCCATTTCTGGTGTCCCCCGCCGTGATATTGCTGGAATATTGCTAAACGCGGCGTAAAAACCATACTCACTCACTCACTCCAATTTAAGGACTTGCCGTTTATTATCGTTGATTAACTGAAGAATGAATCAAAACTGACGAAACACGCGAAAGGACAGCATTTTCCAACTATACTCATGCCAATAATGGTTGTCACCCCCTTCAATCTTTTTAATTGGAGAGGGTGTGTGAAGGTGTGAGGTGTGTGTGGGGTTGGGGTGGTGATGGGGGTGACAACCATTATTGGCATGAGTATATATGAATGAACATGTAATCCAAGTCCAAATGACCAACGCCTGAAATGTACGCATAATTTTGTCCGCCATATTTACATTTATTAGTCAGGTCATGAAGTAAAACAGCAACCAAGAGTCCTGTCAGTCTCTACCACACCGCCGACCATGTATAACTCTACACGCATATGGTTTTATACTTGAATTTATGTAAACAGAAGTAGGGCACCATTGGTTGACGTCAGAATGTAACATGTTGCATAATTATTGAATATTATATCATGTTGCAATGAACATTCTCTGGTTTTATTCAAATAGATGTGAATAAATTGAAGTTAACTCGGTGGACGTTTATGCTGAACTTATCTATACTAGGCACATAAAGAAACTGTGCATACAAAAATTTAAAATCTAAATTTATCAAACCTGTGTAGACACATAAGGATTCAAACTCAGAGATTAGTGACATGTATCCAACATGCATGCACGTGCCACGTTCCGTGACGTCAGTGGGTTCGTCCTTGAGACGTGTAATACGTTGTTGCACGTGCATTCCGGGAAAGAGAAACAGAGCAAATGAATGCCACACAATGCTGTCACTTTGGAAAGCTCAACCCCTGCCCTTGCGATCGTTCAAAAAATTAAACGGCTATTGAAACGCATAGCATGCCAAGGCTCACGTCTGCACAACGTCATGAGGCCATTGGGATGGTCCGCGGGGGAATGTCTCAACGACAAGTGGCTGCATACTTCCACTGCCACCGGAACACCATTTCTGCACTGGTGAGACGCTACTAGAACACAAATGACGTCATCGATCGGCAAAGTTCTGGACGTCCACGTGTAACAACGCCAAGACAGGACAGATGGATAAGGGTGACCCATCTTCGCCACAGGTTTCAGACTGCAGTGATGACTGCCCGAACCATCCCAGGACTTCGCCGTATCCACCCCAACACAGTTCGACAACGTTTACGTCATCACGGGATCAGACCACGACGTCCCGCCATACGGCCTATCCTGACCCAACGTCATCGACAAGCTCGCCGAATGTGGTGCCGAAATCATGTCCGCAGACCCTTGTTTTGGTGGAGAAATGTTGTTTTTACAGATGAGTCCAGGTTTAACATTTCCCACAGTGATGGACGTCAACTTGCCTATAGGCGCGTGGGAGAACGTTATGCACAGGCCTGTGTCTTGGAGAGGAATCGCTTTGGTGGTGGTTCCATGATGATTTGGGGTGGAATAACAGCACGCCAAAGAACTCCTTTGGTGATTGTTCAGGGCAACTTAACTGGTGTGGGCTACAGGGATCAGATTCTTCGACCTGTGGCAATTCCTTTTCTGCAACGTCATGGCCCTGGGTTAACATTCCAACAGGACAATGCCCGCCCTCGTACGGCAAGGGTTGCTATGGATTTCTTGCAACACCACAACGTTGACTTACTGCCTTGGCCTGCAAATTCACCGGATCTCTCCGCGATAGAGCATGTTTGGGACGAGATGGATCGACTTCTACGCCGTCTTCCTCATCCGCCAGATAACGTCCTTGACCTTGCAACAGAACTTGAGAGAATCTGGCGTGAGATCCCACAAGCCTTCCTTGCACGTTTGATAGGCTCTATACGTCGTCGATGCACTGCTGTTCTCAATGCCGATGTTGGGCATACCCGTTATTGAGCTTGTGACATGGTCGTTTGACCCCTGTCCCGCTTGTGGACTCGTGACGTCATTGTGATTGACTTTTCAATTGAAATTCTCCCGACTTGTTATGGTCTCATGATCCCTCCATTAAAGTTTATATGTACCTTTGACATTGTTATCGTACTTATCAACTGGGATAATATTTTGACAATGCACAGTTTCTTTATGTGGCTAGTATATAATGAAACTGGGATTCGCATGAATGATAATCATGAATGACAAATGGCGGACATCGTCACAAAGGACGGGTTGGTCAAGCTGCAACGTAGCTGTATTTTATAAGACCAGCGTCAGTCCAGACTGTTCAGTCTATTCTGATACTAGATTGCACATAATCAGCATGTATTATCAAACAGACATGAGAAACGTGCCATTGAGGAAACACAACCACTGTCTGTCAAGATCCGTTTACTGACTACACACTGACCAACGTTAAATGACATAAGTAATGAAAATATTAAAACTCATGAGTCCATGGCCGCCCATTGCTGAGACGTTAAGTCCTCGCTCTCTCTATTGTTTTGTGCTTAATAAATATATATGAGTATATACTGCTCTGATTATATCCTGCTCAAATATTGTCGAGGATCTAGTTTTGATGACATAAATTTAAAAAAGTGAAAAATTCCGATGCAATGGCGCAACCATCCCTATGAGACAGTCTACAGTCATGGGCAAGACGTCTACGAAGTGCTTGAAAACTTGAATTTCGTTGTACACACAGAATGACAGAATCGTTGCTTATCATTATGATACTATTGATTTCCAAGTTGAAACTAAAACGTTAACCCGGAATAAGACAGACAGACAGACATTTTATTCAGTAATAGGCCACTGGCCCAAAATACATTCATAGATATATATTTTGCATGAAGTTACATGCGTAACATGCGTCAGAATTATATATTTTCCCAACAATATATAAAAATAGGCATAAATTATTTATTACATTTATGTTTGTTGAAGACATTATGTTGACAAAACTGTAGTTGTTATAGAGGATGTTTCAAATATTTATCCAGAAATCCTTTTATCTAGGTAGGCTTTACAATAAAGTATTACATGCATTTCATCTTCGATTAAATTAAGATTAATCTTCTGCAAAAAGGACAAAATCTTTAATCATAATGGACATTGTTATATCTACCGGTCTCAGAGCTAATTTTAAAATTACTACATCTAAATTTTGTTATAAGTCCGTAAATGAATTAGGTGTGAAACCAATAAACAGCAAAGAAATGTGATGTAAATAACCATTGTATTTACTACGTTCACAAATCAATACAAATTCAGTTAAAAGGTATCACTATGACAGATAAAAAAAAGTGAATTTAGTTTTTCGCCGCACTCAGCAGTATTCCAGCTTATGTGGCGGCGGTCTGTAAATAATTGAGCCTGGACCAGACAATCCAGTGATCAACAGCATGCCCATCGATCTACACAGTTGGGATACCATGATATGTGTCAACCAAGTCAGCGAGCCTGACCATTAGATCCCGTTAGTCGCCTCTTACGACAAGCATGGGATACTGAAGATCGATTCTAACCCGGATCTTCACGGGTACAGTTCAAAATAGAGTGGCAATGCAAATTCAGAGACAGCATAACACAAGCGCGGTGATTATAGCAATATACAGACAATGACGGTAATATTCACCTCAGTAACAGCAATCCGATTCAGTGGGCTCACAGCTAGGGGGCGGTGGGGTATCCTAGTGGTTAAAGCGTTCGCCCGTCACGCCGAAGGCCCGGGTTCGATTCCCCACATGGGTATAATGTGTGAAGCCGATTTCTGGTGTCCCCGGGACAACTCGGGCATTTAACAGGGGTGAAGAAGACTGGGTATAACTGTGTAACGAGTCGTGATTATGGCGTTTATGTTACTGAATCGAGCAGACGTATGAATAGCACGCGGAGGAGTGACTGTCCGCTGACGTGTCAAGAAATGAGCTTCTGAAATCAGGGCCTAGATTTTCGAAGCTCTCTTAGCGCTAAGATAGTCGTAAGTTAATGTTAATGAATGGCACTTACGACTATCTTAGCGCTAAGAGAGCTTGGAAAATCTAGGCCGAGGTGTGGTGCTCCGCAAAATAACGTGAGCTGTTTCATGTCGGTCTGTACATGTATGATCGAGTCTGGACCAGATAATTCAGTGATTGACATTATCAGTATAGATCTATGCAATTTGGATAAGATGACACAAGTTAACGAGCCTGACCTCCCGATCCCGCCAGTCGCCTCTAACAAGCATGGGTTGCTGAAGACCAATCGTAACCAATCTTCACGGGTCCTGGGGTAGAAGCAGCATAAAGACTACCATAAATGAGGACTGTCAACAGGACCATGTGGTACAAATCAGCATACTGAAGGCACCGTTCACAAGTAAGTTCTTGTAGTTAGTCGCATAGTGTTACAGACGTGTCGAAAAAGCGACAGAGAAGATGCAAACGTATTTATATAATAGTCCATTTATCATGGGCATTGCTCCATGCACAGTGCATCCTCGAAGGGCCCAAACAATAATTATTATTACCCCGGATAACCCAAGCTGCCTGTTAGGCGCTAGGTGGTTATAGTCACATGACTTTATCCCACCGGGTACCCAATTTCTACTGGGTGACCTGAGGCAATTTTTAACAAACTCGCTTGCCTAAGGTGAGACCATATGTATCACATGTGCTTCGTTGTGTAGAAACTTTCAGGAGTACAGCTGCCAAACACGGCCACCCATCCAAGGACTCTCCGCGCCCAACGTTGCTTAACTTCACTTGATTTGTGATGATGTGCCACCACGCAGGTAGAGAGAAAAAGTTACTACCTGTGATGAAAACTATTTTGTTTCTGTTCTTGATGCAAATGTGTTGGCCGAGAAGGGATACATGTATGTGAGTCGCCGATAATACGAGATGAGAAAGTTTTTTCGTCACGGTTTCTCTTCCTCTTGTGTTGCAGTTTTATGGTCTCGTTTTATCATTTCTTTACTTTAGCGTAATACGCAAGAGGAATACACCTCGTGTTGTTTCAAGGTACTTTTGAAATGGGTCATTATCTTTCAACACCATACAATCTGTAAATATTGTTCACATAATGGCTCGGACTAGCGCACAAGAAGCCTGTGAGTGAGTATGGTTTTACACCGTTTGTAGCACTACAGAAACTATCTCATGCAAAGAGAGGGGCTGTAGAGTAGCCCCGTAGTTACAACGTTTGAAGACCCGGGATTTGATTCCCTACACGGATACAATATGTGAAGCCCATTTCTGGTGACATTGCTGGAATATTGATAACTGCGGCGTAAAACCATACTCATTCACTCATGCAAAGAAAGAGGACTCAAGGGATTTCCTTCACATGACTTACATACCATGGATTTATACAATCGTGTATAACCAAAAAAACTCAAGATTGTGTGAAATGTGTTCCTGTAACTATGTAGAAAATGAGTACCACTTTTTACTGATTTGTACTGTCTATGATGATCTACGTAAACGTTTTATCCCTGTCGATGTTTTCACCCATCCAACCTTCTGTACATTTAATCGACTGATGAGTAATGCTACTCCTCTGGTTTTAAGAAATCTTGCCATGTTCATCTTCTATGCTAACAATCGTCGTCGCTACAGCTTGAAGGCTGCCAATGTATAACATTGTACCATGGGCCGATAGCCTACATTCACATGAATATAGACTATATATTTGTGTACATGCATATCATTGCCAACGACTGGAATGAGTTATCAATGTTACATCATGAATACGTATATGCTGACGGTGCAAGAAGTAGGTCTGAAACATCGTGACAAAGAATTAAAAAGTTGTTATAATCATGAGAAACGAGTCGCGAGCATATGTTAAAACGGACATCTTACCAAATCGGGCACACGTCAAGTTATGAATAGCACGCTGAGGGGTGAATGTCCGTTATTTAAAAAGTGTTAGTAGAAGGGACAAAACCCTTTCCACATCCATAAGAAATCTGTGCTAAAAGCAGAGTCTATTGTACAAGTGTGACTCTATTATGAGTATATATTTGTTTCATCAGTATTACGGCTGTACGATGGTGTACGAACAGAACACAGGAAGCCTATCTATAGGTGTGAGTATTGTTTTACGACGTGTATTGAACTCATGCAAAAAGAATGCACACTGAAGATGTTGCCTACTTCACATGAAGTGTTTACCTTGGATATCGCTCCGAGTCTTCTCCCACTATATAGGATACTCCGCAGATCATTACAATAATGTTACCGGATGCTCCTGCATGTGATATAAATGCGGTACATTAAGAAAGGATCAGCGTCTTTGCAACAAGCATCTTATCACAGGCAAACTGTAGCACAAAGAGGGTTGCGCAACAGAGAGTAAATGACCAGTCTTCCTAATTGCGAGCGAAGCATTTTCTCTCTGTTGCGCAACCGTCTTTGCGCTACAGTTTCCATGATCTGTACAATCTATCCACTACTGCAACTGTCTGAAAATCGTACGCGATACGACGCATATAAAACCACCACATACGGAATGTTCAAAATGACCAACATAAACAAGATTTATACAATCGTGCCAACCACTGGAGTAAGTTTTCAATGTTACATCATGAATATTTATATGATGAAGGTGCAAGAAGTAGGTCTGAAACGCCGTGACAAAGAATTGACAAGTTGTTATAATATAAATCATCCGTAAAATATTCGCTGTCTGAATATAAAATATCGTAATTTCTCTGTTGGACACGCGCGACGTCCATTGATTTAGCGCATATTCTATTAATGCAATGCACTTTCTTAGTATCCTTAGAAAGGGTACAGACGGCTGAATTTCTACGTAGAAATTTCTACGTGTACCCAAACTTGGCTGTATTATGTCCGCAGTTTTCTACTGAGGACTGTTTTCTCTCTTTCATCGGCAGAGTGGTAACTCATTGCCTTTCCCCAACACAAAGGGAACATTTGCAAGAAACTATTGCATGTACTGTGTATGCTACACAAAAATAAAACTTAAAGAACGCCCATTTTTTTTAATGACTGAAGGTGATTTGTCACGAGTGAATAAAGTCCAGTGAAAAGATCTTAAATGTGCACTTCAAACATGTCGAATGAATGTTTATTGTAGCTCGTAAGTGGTAGAAACATCAAAGTATAGTGTCAAAGTGTCGTGTCCATCTCGATTCTATATGAATTCTTACCAGTCTGCTGCAAATATTTTGAAAAGAGTCGATGCGGTTTGTTGAATGGCCTCTTGATATACGTCCCGTCTGCTTCCGTTTGTGGAGTCTTGAATAAACGCGCATCAAAATCTCGTGCAGCGGAAGTGAGACCCGATTGGTTTAACTAATTATGTTTGACATCACGTGACAATGCTACGAACACCTGCGTGAAGTATACAACGTGTCAAAATGACGAAGCCAACTTTAAGAACGAGAGTGGCGGGGTAGCGTTGAGGTTAAACTTTTGGCTCGCCAGACAGACGTCACAGGTTCCATTCCCTTGATGGGCGCAATGTGTGAAGCACATGTTTCCCCGGTGTATTATGCTTAGAATTATGCGACTGTTTAATCCGTGAAGGTCCGGGTTAGAATTGATCTTCAGTAACCCATGCTTGTCGTAAGTGGCAACTAACGGGATCGGGTGGTCAGGCTCGCTGACTTGGTTGACACAGATCGATGCTCATGATGTTGATCAATGTATGGAGCACATGTTTGGTTTTCCCCGCCCTATTATGCCTTGACCTTGGCGACACACGTCTAGACTGTTTTATTAGATTGTGTTAAATTGGTACAATATGTTGTGTTCATTCATTTAACAGATGAAGAGTGTCTTACAAAGATCTGATTCAAAACATCCCAAACGAGCCTAAATCCTTGTCTGTTCTTTTTGTAAATAGACATAATGATTCTACATAGAATTTTGTCGGTGTAGACTTTTATGCAGCTTGTCAAGGCGTGAACGCTATACTTCAGTTTGTGTACAATTAACAGTTCAAGTAACATACTTTACCAGCTATATATAGTTGGATCCCGTGAAGATCCAGGTTATACTATTAGGTCTCCAGCAACCCATGCTTGTCGGAAGAAGCGACTAAAACGGGATCGGGTTGTCAGGCTTACTGACTTGGTTGACATATTGTATCGTATCCCACTTATGTAGATCGATGCTCATGCTATTGATCACTGGATTGTCTGGTCCAGACTCGAGTATTTACACACCGCCGCCACATACACTGTAAAACTTTACCGTGAATTTTTACGGTAAAAGTTTGGCAACCATATAAAGAGTGATCTCTCTGAAAACATTACACGAAACAGAACGTGTTATCTAAATGACACTAAACACAAACAGACTACCATTTCCAAAACCTGGAATGCCTCTAGCACATATGCTAGACTCACCCTGTACACAACCCAAAATGAAAAACAGGTCAATGTCCTGTGCTCAAAGTAATACAATTTCCCTCTAATGGAGGATATTTGTCAAGGGAGTATTAGACAACCTTAAGTTTTGAAACTGTCCAGCATAAAACATCGCAGTAACACTTATATATTCCGTGAAAGAGAAAACTTGATATATATATTCCAATTAAGATTCAGAAACAATTTACAATATGACACAAAATCACATTGCCCATGCAGACTCTAGCATTACTTTAATGGTGTAATAAAAAACGGCCATCTTTCTTCAACTTTTTTCCTTTCATTAAACGATCCTTCAAACTGCTCAAATATTTCTAATCTCAAATAAGATGTCAATTCACAGTGAAATTTTAACAGAATATTTGAACTTAAAAACAATAAAATCACAACATTCAGAAGTGAAATTCTTCCGTGAAAATATTAATAATCGTACCGTACTCACTGATAGTCCTCCTGTTTAATACAATTAATTTTGAACAAATGATAAGCATTTTTATACTGGAATCTTCTTAACATCGACAATAAGGACAGCTAAGTGTCCACAAAAACTGAATCTATTCAAAGTGATCTGTTTCATAAAAGCTATGTCATGAAATAAGGATTGTGTTTATACATATCCAACATTGCAAGAACGCTAATATTCTTGATGAACACTGACATCATATGAATCACTTCTAAAAAAAATACATCAGTTATCTGTCTTACCATCAACAGACAACAGAATGCCAGGGACAGCTTACAATCATCATAAAAATTAATGGAAGAGCACCAAGTGCATACATGACACAGAAGTGTTCATTGTCCTGTTATAGACTCCAGTCATATTAGATCCCAGCAAGAGGAATAATCAGGTGCCATTTTAGTCATATGTGGTATATTTTAAAGCAATAAAACAGTCGGTGAAGAATGAGTATACAATGCAGTCAACACGGGTACGGTGTGTTTAACATAAATAAATAACTTACTTGAATCACATCCGTAAGTAATTGTTTAATTATGTTTTTAATATGATTCAGATGTTTCATTGGCAACCCTGATAGAGGATCTAAAGGGAACAAAGGAAAAAAGGAGAAGGTTAAGATTAACCCGAAGGTTCTCAGATTAATCAACGCTCTTGCGGATTTTGAGTGGCTGGAATCACACTCATAGTCTGATAGCATGGTAATTCGAGTTACTGTTAAATTTCAGTTAATCTCGTTGGTTACAGGTTACAGGTTTAAAGGTCTAAAGTGTAAAACCAAAGCAATAAGTAATGCTTACTTATCAGAGATATCTTTATTGTTTGGTCTTGAGTTGATGTTAACCATGGTAACAAGTTATTTCAAAGAAAGGGAGATGTTACAGTATCGTGCAATGATTACTCCCAAATGACAATGGACAATAAGCGCTCCCTGAGACGCACATGCGCAGTGCATTACCATGTGCGTTCGAGCAGACGCCATCGTTGGAATGTAACTTGTTTGTTTACATTTAACCTATGAAACTTGACGCCTTGTCATTTCATAACAACCTCAATATATGGGGCACAGTGTGTACCCTTGGGTCACACAGCAGAAGAGCTTAGGTATAATTAGTGGAGATTTACTGGTTATCCTTCCCAAAAACATGAAGTGGGTTATATGATAAATGCCATCCTTTTTCTATTGTGCAAACCATTTCAGTACGTTTCTTTTAGATGTCCTAGGTTCAAAATACCTAATTGTTTCAATACATGTCCAAAGTGCCCGACATTCTGGATGCCCTTTTATTGTAAGCCCACTCCGGGCAGGATACCTAATTTCCCAAGGCTATGAATGCCAGTAAATACCTTCTTACGTCCACACATCTTACGTATGTACCTGTGCGTAGGTCAGTAACCTTGCACAACATGACGTAATACCTCCATCCATGAAATCTAACCGGGATGGTCAAGAGTCGGTTAGGGAACTTGGCTGTAGTGGCTCCTTTCTCTGTGCTGATTGGTTGATCTGGCAAAATGTACAGGAGGATACTTTATCCTGAATGTGTTGGTTGAGTTCAGGCCACCACACACTCAACCCTGCACGTTCACGACAGTCAGTCCCTGGTGTCCATCATGAATCCTATCGAGAATGTCTGTTCTCATCACTTCCGGGATCCCAATCCTGTCTCTGTCCAGTAGAATGTTTCTGGATACTGACAGTTCACCTCTGACTGGATAGTACGCTCGTGTTGGTATTGGCACATCTATGTATGCCGCCGGCCAACCGTTCCTAGTCAGTGACATGACAAGCTGAAGAGTCTTGTCCTGTGTCGTGGCTTCCTGAATCTCTGTGAGTTTATGGTCCGACATAGGTTTTGTCTCGATGACGGACTCCGTGTAGGCTTCTACTTCCTCTACCAGGTTGTGGATTCCCGCTGCACTGGAACTTTCTGTGTAGTTTAGTGGTGCCCGTGAGAGCATGTCCGCTACCACCATGTTCTTCCCTGCTACATGTTCTGCCACCGGGTTGAATCTCATCAGACGCATAAGGAGACGAGTGCTGGTGCTCTATCCAGATCTGACTTGTTGATCAAGGGTACTAGCGGCTTACGGTCTGTCAGTAGTCGGAACGACTCCAGTCCATACAGGTATCTTGCAAACTTCTCGCAAGCCCATACACTCGCTAGCCATTCCTTCTCGATCTGAGAGTACCTGGTCTCAGCAGGAGTTAAGGTCCGTGAGCAGAATGCTACTGGCAACAACTGGTCGCCGTGCTGTTGTAGAAGTGTAGCTCCTAGGCCATAGCTGATTGCATCGGCACTCACAACTGTGGGTTTCTCCAGGTCGTAGAACTGTAGAACAGCTGGACTTGTCAGCATGTCTTTGACTCTCAAGAAAGCTGCATCTTGGGCAGGACCCCATGTCCATACTGCAGCAGATTTGAGTAGGTCACTCATTGGACGGAGAACTGATGAAAGGTCTGGACAAAATCATCCCAGATAGTTGATCATGCCCATAGCTCGCCTCAGTTCAGTGATATTTGTTGGAGCTGGTAGGTCTCTGATAACTTGAGTCTTCCATTTTCACTGATCACGTGACCAAAGTAGCAGATGGACGTTTTCCGGATTTCACACTTCTCCCGGTTCAACTTCAAACCTGAGCGTTTGACTCGTTCGAGAACACTGTTCAGTCTCTTGTCGTGCTCCTCGAGATCGATAGTTCGACCCCAGATCAAGACATCGACCATAATGGCTTCTGAGCCCTCCAACCCTTTGAGTACTTCGCACATCTTCCTCTGAAAGATCTCTGGAGCGGATGTAATTCCGAAGGGAACTCGTTTAAAGCAGAAACGACCGAAGGGAGTTATGAAGGTTGTTACCCAGCAAACATGACACAACTGGGCCAGTAACGGCTCCCTTCCTCACTTGTAACTTCAGTAACGGCATTAAGCATTAACCTAAATGGCCCATTATGCATTTTACAATACTGTCTTAACTGTATTGTTTTAATACTGGCCCAGTCGCAACATCACAGTTTGTTTAAAGGCATAGTGTAACGTTACTGGGCCAGTATGCTGCATACAGTATAGGACTAAGTTATTGGTCGGGTACTGGCACAGTACTTAATGAAATACGGTACGGGGCCATTAAAGGGCCACTACAGAGCCAGAACTTACATGGTGCATTGTGGGTAAATTGAATTACATTATCGGTTAAAATGTGCCTGCCATTTCATCGTCTGCTAGAGGTGAGGGGTTGATGTGTCAGCAAATCATTTGGCCAAATATGTAGGTATTCTTTGAAAACAACATATAAATCATATGTAACTTTAAGGCCAATATAAAGGGGCACGAGAAAATATCTATTACCAATTTGGGTCCATTCAGTTCTGCTCAAAACAAAACTGTTTTCCCTTCCACATTCAAAATCTGCTTGCAGTTCCATGACATTGACCACAATCTAACAACAGTAATGTCGTACCGATGAATTTAAATATTCTGTACTAAGATACATCAAATCATCTGGCATTTTATACTTGTGATAAATTTAGGAGTAGTAGATTATGGTCTAGTAGCAATACTACACCTCAAGCTTATACTACTAGATTATAAAGTGCAGTTGTACAATTGTTTGTAAGCATTCCTATACTGACAGGCTCAAATTGTTTTCAGTGCAATTTCACAAGTATTAATCAGACCTACTGAAAATCATTTAAAATAGACGTTACTGTTATCATGTGTTTATTTGATCCCATCTTGTATAAGTTATTTAGTCTTTTCACCTTATTCTAAAATGTTGTTACCCAGTTTTGCAAATAATTATCTTGACAGCCTTTTCAAAATGTTACCCTCCTAATACCCTGCAACATTACTTAGTGACCTAACCATCTGATATTTTCACAGGTTGATCGCCAAAAGCATATTGGCGGAAGCACCGTAAAGGAAACCGTCCAAAGAACCATGAAGTATGTCCTTGGACATACTATTGCTTCTCAATATAACTGGTTGAGACAAACAATGGCGGAAGAAGAAAGGACCAAGTAAGAAAGCATTTGCTCAACTTCAGCTGTGCGCTGCAATCACTAGTGAGTATAATAGCTCTGATATATAGTTCTATAGATTATGTAGATTTGAGAATTAAAGGAATATAATGTCAATGAAAGTTAGCACTTCAGCTGGAGTGCCTAGTCACTATAGTGAACCATATGTGAAATTAATGGTGGTCATTCCAATCAGATTTCAAATAAGGTCACTACGGCGGCCATATTAAAAATGCCAGTTTAACTCATTGATCATTTATTTCTGCAGTGATTAAGCAGAAATTGGGTATGTATAGGACGAGTCAAATACTCTGATCTCTGTCAGTGCTCTGGGTATGGCTGTGATGTTTCGTTTTGATTCAGATGAGCTAAAGTACAGTGACTTGAAACCTGCAGTAAGACCAAGTTTCCAGGGCAACCATTCTAACACTTGAAAGCTTTCCTAAATGATTAAGGCATTACATATTAGGTTTGACAGCTGTGCAGTTAAATAATTAGAACTCTATTTTTCTGCATAACGGTTTTGATGTTTATGAACATTCATATAATCTTCAACTATGCTTCAGGAGCTGTTCTCAAAACTCCCCTGCTTACAACAGCAACAGAAAAGGAGGCTCACAGTGAGATGATGGCTGATAAATTCGGGGGACAGGGACGGGGGCCGCAAGAAGCGGCTACGGGCTAAGGAGGCTGCGGCCACCACTCGCGATAACAACACATCCGAGTAACTACAATATATTGTATATGAACTCAGAAGATATAAAAGATGTTTTACTTTATCCCTGTTGTTTTCCTTTTAGTATGATCAGCAAATTGAATACAGAGGGGTGACGCTTCCAAGGGGTGACATTGGTGACAATTATTATAGATGGATCCTAGTGCTATGTCAATTGTTGAACTCGTGCCAGTTAAAATTTGGGAGTTTGCTGTTGTAACAGCCGAGATTCCTTTGCGGGAATAATCGACTTAGTTCGTGTACATTTGCACTGTTTATTTACATCATGATACATGCCCTGGGGGAGGCTCGTCGCCTCACTCACGGTGCCCACTTGGGGTGGCCATGGACTGGAGCAATGTAGATTCCTTGGTCGAGGCTGACATCCGAATCGAACTACGGACCCTTCGGTTGTGAAGCCAACGGACTACCTCTAGACCACAGGTCTAGTGTGGTTTCATACAAAAGGGTCCAGAATGTAAACGTGCTATGGTACCAGTACACATAATATCATACTGGGCCAGTACAAGACCAGTACACTGCCAGTACAACGCCAGTGTGTTGTTATTTGTATTGGGCCATTTCCACGCCAAAGTGCAAAACGTTACTGGTCCGGTACTGAGATCCGTTATCAAGCCTATATTGTGGTCCTTATAATACCAGTACGGGCTCAGTAGTGTCATGTTAGCTGGGTAAGAGACTGCTGTCTGGATCCAATGGAATTTGGTGAAATCCGCTTGATGCATCCAGTTTAGAGAAGAAACGTGCGCCGTTCAGTTTCGGAGTGACATCTTCAAACGTTGGGAGAATGTACCTTTCACGTTTGACAGCGACATTCAACTTCTTCAGGTCTACGCATATTCGTATCTTCTTGTTGCGTTTCACAACTGGTACCATCGGTGCGCACCACTCTGTGGGCTGTCACTTCCTCGATGATGCCGTCTTTCGCCATACGCCTCAACTCCTCTTCAACCTTCTTTAGGAGTGGGAACGGTACTCTTCTAGGTATGGACAGACTGTATCCTTCTTCAAAGTAATCGTCACACTCAAAAGTTTTACTTATGACAGTGAGCACTGGCTTCTAAATGGACTTAAAAAAATACACTGTTTTCTCTATACCATCTTTTGATTATTTTGTTTATCGATGCTTATTCAAACGTTTCATCTCAGGAAATATCAAAGTTAAAATTGAATTGAAACTTTCTTTGTAGCGAATAAGCTTTGGAGTGTCAAAACATATCACACTCCCATATGTCGCTAATTATGAAAATAACATTTATGAAACCTATGATATTTGTGCCATGTACTAGAATGTGTATGGCAACTGAAAGGCATTTTCGTGGTTTTTCAATGTCTCACAATCACCTGCCTGGTCAAGAGGCTCTGAGATGGCGATCGAGACAGATTCCCGTTCGTTCTTCGCTGGTTTCCGCCGAACGAATCCGGGTATTTCCGAGTGACCTTGGCCAGCAAACCATTAAAATCGGTGCGAGTCGTAAAGACGAGGCCCAGCTTAGTGAACCGTTCGTTCGTGAAACACACTTGGAAGACTTGTTACCGTTCCTCTCTTCTGCCGAGACAACCCGGAACCAGTCTAGAATGCATAGACGGGAAAGCCAATCTTATTCCGTAATACATCACAGCAAAACGTGATAAAAATAGACACGTTTGGGATCTAGGTTACCCCATTTCAACCAACGAATTTGCGTATTCTCGTGATAAGTGAATTAATTGTCGACTGGCCAGTCTGTCATGCACAAACAGTGAAACTCCACTGTCAGAGTGGTAGACCGACAGAGAGATGAATGTTTCGCACGTGTACTCGTTGCGTTTGTACAACAAACACCTTGTTACTGTGTGTGGAAGTGCATTACCAATATTGAGACCGACAGCTTCACAGTGTTGCGTTTGCAGAAGGCTACGAAGTACAGGTGTTTTCCAATCAGACGATTTCACAACCGTGAAAGCTCCCAAACCGTTTCGGGATATACCAGGTCCCCGCGGACTGCCTTACCTCGGGTCACTGTTGGACCACAGAATAGGTAAGTTAAGATTTCAAATACCGAACAATACTGACCAGCTATTCTGATCATTTGTGGTTAGCTCACTTTGTATCACATAAATGTTTGTCCGTTTCCCGAATGTGTACTGGCTAGCGAAGTTTTACGTCAATACATCAGTATCACATGTGATGCAGGTTTTGCAAATACCACTAAAATATGGCGATAACTTTTCGGTAGCCAGTAGATCGATGCTCATGATGTCAGTCACTGGATTGTCTGGTCCAGACTCGATTATATGTTATTTATCAAATGTCAGCTGAACTGTACCTGACTGTAGTGTGAAACAATACGTTTGCTGTTAGCCCAAACACTGTTTTGAAAAATTGTCAGGTTTATCAGTAAATCTCAAATCAGAGCAAATTGTGAAATATATTTTCAGAACCGTAACCTAAATTTGTGGATAACCTTGATTTGTGGATCGTGGTAATTATCATGCTATTTCATAATTTAAGTCTCGACTGACATCACGAAGCGGTAGTTTTGATGTACATACATTACGATACATATATAGAACGTCATACTAGTGCATTTGGATGTTTTGTATTGAACAAGATGTCATGGGAGCAGAAAAACAACGAGTTCGAAGAGAACGACATGACATGACATCTTCCAATTCAATACAAAACATCCAAATGCACGAGTATGATATTCTATATTTATTATATACCCTCTTATCTTGCATTAATCTGTTACTTAATAAAACAAATCATAGCGTAGTGGTAGGGGTTCAATACAGAATCTGGGGTGCAATACGGAATTTGACCACATCATCCGTTATGCCACCAAATACCCAATTTTATTTTGACAAAATGTCAAGTAAAAAAGATATCGTTTGCACCAACCTTCTCACATCTCGTCGTCTGCTTTCCTAGGTGTCTATACTTAATGCAATGGACTGTCGTACATAGTGATTAAAAAAGTAACCGACTATGCAATCCACGAAGGTGACCTCACATTTTGTTACCACACGAATGGGTGATGATTTCAAATGGCTTCTGTAAACAAACGTTTCATTCATGAGAGGAAAATTGGCCATTTCCTGAATCAATGTATAAAATGATCAGTGAGTATACAAAATGAAATCGTGCATTTATAATATGATTTTCGTCACACTTCCCTTATGTTCATGAATCAAGAGGGGCAGTGGGGTAGCCTAGTGATTAAAGCGTTGGCTCGTCACGCCGAAGACCCGGGTTCGAATCCCCACATGGGTAAAATGTGTGAAGCCCATTTCTGGTGTCCCCTGCCGTGATGTTGCTGGAATATTGCTAAAAGCGGCGTAAAACCAAACTCAGTCAGTCAGTCATGAATCAAGGTTATGCAAGTATAAAAATTTCCTGAAAATCCATCAGTCTTGAAAAGTGATTCCTTGAATGTTTTCGATAATGTGAGGCTTAAAAAGCAATTAGTGGGTTTAATGAGTGGCAAACATATTGTAAAGTTGTACCCCAGTGAGAATAATTATTTAAGGAGTCAAACATATAGTGAGCTAAATATACTTATAACCATCTTTATGTTAATCATCTCAGCTTAACACCCACAGATGTCCTGTTTTGTTCTAAGTAGGCAGGAAAAATGACAGCATGAGTCAGTATCAGTTGTATTTTAGCAGAATTCAACATGGCATGACAATTCATCACACATGTCCATTTTTCAACTCATTTCCATGTCAAATAAGCTGAACTGTTTCAACTACAGCTGACAGTTGAATAAAATCGTGACAGTCATGAGGCATGTGACCATGGCAGTATGCCAGATTTACCATTGACACACACTGTCATGAGCAGTTGTATATTGTTTTCATTGATTTTTTTTGTTTGTTTTTAACACCACACTCAGCAATATTCCAGCTATATGGCTATGGTCTGTATATAATTAAGCCTAGACCAGACAGTCCAGTGATCAACAGCATGAGCATTTATCTGTGCCATGGGATATGATGAGTCAGTGATCCTCACTAAGGGTCAAGGAACTGTACTGAACACATTAAATCATAATGGCAGATCGTGGAAGTTGTACCAACCAATGGATCAAACAGTCATCCTAGACAAGAAATGGCCGAACAGATTAGTCGGGACAATGGCATTGAGAAATTGGTTGCAAACTGCCACTCAGATAAGAAAGCTGTTAGCAAGAGTATGTGCTCAGACGGTACAAAATCGTCAGCACAGATGGCAGCTGATGCTCATGTGTCTTCCCTCAAACCAGATGTAGTCCGGTTTGGTTCAAATGAGAATGACATATTATTAAATAACTCGAAATAGGGACAAGTGCACAAAACATAAATAAAACACATGGTCCTGAAACCTCTGTACCCAACAGGATCTGAAGTCTGACCTTTTTTGATCGATCATGGAAAAAGTTGTTTATGAAACTATCAATGATAGTATCATGTAATATTGTGCTATTTTCACGCTTCACACCGGGGCATGACAAACGGCTGATGGAACAGTGCTTGACTAGCTGGGGTAATCTCACCTGGCTGTGCTGAATTACACCTGCATGTGTGCTGGTGCTGTCCCACCAGCCATTTGCCACCCCTCGGTGTGAAGCATGAAAATGGCTAGCAAAATTTGGAAAATATCCACACACTGTTCACAACCATCTCATCACACTAACCACTAGAACCCATGAGATCTGATCTGATGTCCCCGCCGTGATATTGCTGGAATATTGCTAAAAGCGGCGTGAAACTAAACTCACTCACTCATGAGATCTGATCACCTTATCTTTTTCAGATATGATCATATCATAATTCTGTCTGCTAATGGCACCTGGACTAGTAGATCTGTGTTCATTCCCACTATCCCCTACTATTTCAGCACAGTATATATAAGCATACAAATCCATTTAATATATATTTATGACGTTCAAATATTAGGTGGTATTCAGTTTTCTCAAAGTTTCTGTAAAGCTATTTAACAATATGAATCATCCTAGATTACTGTCAATAGAAAGTAGGGGAAGTTGCTGTCTTTTAACATATAACAAAACCTCAGACAATACTTAGCAGTATCTTCTTTTCAAACCAGTTTAACTGCTATCTTATTTGAACGGACAGAGCATCTGCCAAGGAATTAGATGGTCAGTGGTTTGATCCATGGCTGTTTAAAATGAGTAATTATTGTTACCCTGCCTGGCGCTCAGATTTGAGAAGGAAAAACAAGGACTAAAGTACTGTCGGAAATAGAAAAAAACTATTTTCTCATTTATCTCTACAATTTATGGAGTTGATATGTGAAAGTATGAAATATCTGTTATACTAAGTTCGGCCTAACTACAGTCTCAGTGGTAGAGGGATAGGAAACGGAGAAAAGGGACTTTACTGCGACGATATTGTATTACAAAGGACACTTTTTAAATGCCCAATTTGAAATTAGACGTAGATTCATTATAAACGATAGCTGACGTAAAAAATAATAACTTTTATGCTGAAATTCGAATCTATTAAGGATGTAGCTACCATGCAGTCTCATTGTCACTATAAAAGAAACAGATAGGAGAGGTCGTCTCAAAAGCAAAACCTGGGGTCGGGCTGGGGGATAGAGATATCAGCTAAGAAAAGATAATCCTTTAGGGCAATTATACTGGGGAGGAACACGGCACGTCATAACAATTTACAAATAATATCCAGTCCTGTCGATCTTCGGGTGGTCATGCCACCTATATACTACGATGCGTTTCTATGGTTTTCGGGTATCATACTCTTTTACATATCTCAACATAAACTTTATGAAAGAAAGACACGTAAGATGTTAATCAATAGATAAGACATAGTCAACACACATGAAAAAGCACAAAATATCTTTGAGATGACCCCTTGTGCCTGTAGGCAGCATGTGCATTTCATGCCAGGTAAGTCAACGGTCTGTCGTCATACCTGGCTGAGCGACCTAATTGCCATCTATAGTCTGATCTATTGTTTTCAGCAGCTATTCGTATTTTTCTAAGTTTTGCCCGATTTTACGAGTAAACATGCTTTTCTGGATATCGTATAATGCATCCCACTGAACGCCCAGTTAGGCCGAAGTGGGTTATTTCGACATATGCTATTTGCAATTGTGTAAATTTTAGGGATACAGAGTAACAGCCTAAAAACAGTTTTTTTCTATTTCCGACAGTACTTTAGTATCTTCATTTTAGACAGCAGCATGATGTCTCAATGAGCTGAGACTTTAAAACTGGCATTAGTCCGGAAAAATGTACACACATGCACTACATTATTCCAAATTACTCCATACCTACCATGAAATCAGTTGGTTGTATTGTATATGAAACACTTCCTTTTTCTATTCAGGACGCTTCAAGAATGTTGACAAGTACCAAGATTCATTGATATGGCTGCATGACAAATATGGGAAGATTGCGAAGAAGACACTTGCTGGTAAAACTACTGTCCACATATTTGATCCTGACTATTTCCGAACGGTGTACCAACATGAAGGCAGGATTCCCTACATCCCCCCACTGCTGGAGAGTGTGCAGCTCTACAGACGGAAGAGGGACATGTCTCCTGGACTGGGCTTTACGTAAGGGCAGCATTTTTATTTTTTGTGTTTCTCATCACTCGACCAAACCCTTTTAATTTCATTGCAGACACCCCCCAGAAAACTTCTTTTTTTCCAACATTCCAAAACCGCTAACTCGAACCTAAACTGTAACGCCTCGTCATATAAATTTTTTATCTGTCTAAAATGGTTTATTCAGTTGCTGCCACAAGTCCAAAGAACGCGAGAAATTGTAATAAGAATTTTTTTTAAAAAATTCCCGAACAAACGACACATTTTCAGAATTTGGTGGCTACGTGAAACACATAAGAAAAAATGATGCCCTAAGTGGAGTAACAATGTGCTCTTCCCAACTCCCCACCCCATTTTTTATCACTAACTGAGGACATATTGCATTGCTTACCATGAAAATGGGAATGACATTGCTTATAGAACTGGTGCAGTCTGAAACTGCAAAATTATACGGAGAGAAATAAATAGAGGATCACAGGAAAATTCAAGCGTTCCTTTGATATTTTCCAGTTTTCATCACCAGTTTGTATAGCGCTTTAGTGTAGAAAACTGGAAAATAATAAAGGAACACTTGAATTATCCTGTGATTCTTTATTTGTTTCTCTCAGAATACAACTTTCAAATATATGTAAAAACTTGCACCCTATGCATGTGTGTGAATTTGACTGTTCAGACTTCAGCTGGAACAGTATGTAAGGTAAAATATGTCCTTTTAAGATCAAGAATAAATTCGATATACCGGTAATGATCTTCTAAATCATCAATCCCATTATATGACACTGTTATATATAATTGTATGTTAAGCAGCAGGTGCAGTTGTTTTTGTCTGGTGCAACAGGTTTATCATGTAAGGTTGCACAAGTAGGTTTCATTTCCTTAAATGGAGTGCAGCATCAAAGTTTTTGATGCACAGATGTACTATTCTCATCTAATCCTTATAGTATTTTTTATTTACGCTCCCCACAGCCATGCTTTTTCAGGATCTCCTTGAAAAGGCAATATGCAAAGAGCTTTATATCTTACCATAAAATTTCTAGTTTTCAAGAGCCTCTGACATTAGTATAGTTTGGTATTATATATTACCCTAACCTAGAGAATTATATTTAGGTGGCCTCCCCTAGTTCCATTTGACCCCCCCAACCCCTAAAATAACTGACCTGTCCCTAATTAGGTCAGTTATCAGTTGCGAAATTGATACACCAAAAGAATTCCAGTTTACAGGCAAAGAAAGACGTTTTACAACGACTTGCAACATGTTGAAAGACTGCCAATTAAGAGAAGTCTAATCTCCTTTAAAATCCACAGGTCTAAGGCAAGAAAAAATTCATGAAAGACTAGTGACACAAGTAACCATTAGGTAGATGCAGAAGATATGTCCCGACTGCTTCTGTTTCAAATTGATTGTAACTCTACCGACATCTCTTGTTTACAGTAATGGTGAAGAGTGGTACCGTCTCCGCACAGCGGTCCAGAAGTTGATGATGAGACCTCACGAAGTCTATGCTTACCTCCCCTTTACAAATCAAGTTGCATCAGAATTTGTGGACAAGATTGAGAACTTAAGAAATGAAGATGGTGAAGTGAAAGACTTCGAAATTGAAATGGCAAAGTGGTCTTTGGAATGTAGGTCAAAGTTCTCCTAAACAACGTGTTTATGTGTGTACAGACCATGCCTATATGTATGTATGAAATAAGCCAAAAACCCAGCCAGACTTCTGGGCTAGTAACTTCTAAAACTTACCAGCCCAGGAGAGATTCAACAAGTCCTTCTTAAACACTAAATAGACAGTGCCAGTGGACACGTTATCTGAATATTGTTTTCACCCGTCCATCCAGCTGGCTAGCTGTAAAATTAGACTGTCCGGCAGAAATCTAGCCCATCTCGGTCGGTCGGTCGGATGGGCCTTATTTCATACACTGCTATATGATAACACCTGCATTGCCAGGTTTCACTTGTCAGAGGTACCCATGAACATCTCGGTTAGAATTGGTGTTCAGCAACCCATGCATGTCGTAAGAGGCAACTATTGGGATTGTCTGCTCAGACTCGCTGGCTTTGTTGATACATGTCATATCCCAACTATAGGATTATAGGATCACAGGATTGTCTGGTAAGACTTGCTGGCTTGGTTGATACATGTCATATCCCAACTATAGGATTATAGGATCACAGGATTGTCTGGTCAGACTCGCTGGCTTGGTTGATACATGTCATATCCCAACTATAGGATTATAGGATCACAGGATTGTCTGGTCAGACTGGCTGGCTTGGTTGATACATGTCATATCCCAACTATAGGATTATAGTATCACAGGATTGTCTGGTCTGACTCGCTGGCTTGGTTGATACATGTCATATCCCAACTATAGGATTATACGATCACAGGATTGTCAGGTCAGACTCGCTGGCTTGGTTGATACATGTCATATCCCAACTATAGGATTATAGGATCACAGGATTGTCTGGTCAGACTGGGTGGCTTGGTTGATACATGTCATATCCCAACTATAGGATTATAGGATCACAGGATTGTCTGGTCAGACTGGCTGGCTTGGCTGATACATGTCATAGCCCAACTATAGGATTATAGGATCACAGGATTGTCTGGTCAGACTGGCTGGCTTGGTTGATACATGTCATATCCCAACTATAGGTT
Organism: Haliotis rubra; assembly: GCF_003918875.1. Classification (NCBI taxonomy): domain Eukaryota; kingdom Metazoa; phylum Mollusca; class Gastropoda; order Lepetellida; family Haliotidae; genus Haliotis; species Haliotis rubra. Next base: position 530,562 of record NW_025766248.1, read on the forward strand.
CACAGGATTGTCTGGTCAGACTCGCTCGCTTGGTTGATACATGTCATATCCCAACTATAGGATTATAGGATCACAGGATTGTCTGGTCAGACTGGCTGGCTTGGTTGATATATGTCATATCCCAACTATAGGATCACAGGATTGTCTGGTCAGACTTGCTGGCTTGGTTGATACATGTCATATCCCAACTATAGGATTATAGGATCACAGGATTGTCAGGTCAGACTCGCTGGCTTGGTTGATACATGTCATATCCCAACTATAGGATCACAGTATCACAGGATTGTCAGGTAGAGGTTCAGTTATTTACAGACCGCTGCCATGTAGCTGGAATATTACTGAGTGCAGCATTAAACAACAAACAAATGAACATTTGCCTGAGGTCTACACAAGGTACATTGTCGAGACTACCCCTTGTCTGAGGTCTACACAAGGTACATAGTCTAGACTTTGTACCTTGTCTGAAGTCTGGGGCGGTGGGGTAGCCTAATGGTTAAAGTGTTGGCTCGTCACGCCAAAGACCCGGGTTCGAATCCCCACATGAGTACAATGTGTGAAGCCCATTTCTGGTGTCCCCCGCCATGATGTTGCTGGAATATTGCTAAAAGCGGCGTAAAACCAAACTCAGTCAGTCAGTCAGTTGTCTGAGGTCTACACAAGGTACATTGTCTAGACTACCCCTTGTCTGAGGTCTACACAAGGTACATTGTCTAGACTACCCCTTGTCTGAGGTCTACACAAGGTACATAGTCTAGACTACCCCTTGTCTGAGGTCTACACAAGGTACATAGTCTAGACTACCCCTTGTCTGAAGTCTGGGGCGGTGGGGTAGCCTAATGGTTAAAGCGTTGGCTCGTCACGCCAAAGACCCGGGTTCGAATCCCCACATGAGTACAATGTGTGAAGCCCATTTCTGGTGTCCCCCGCCATGATGTTGCTGGAATATTGCTAAAAGCGGCGTAAAACCAAACTCAGTCAGTCAGTCAGTTGTCTGAGGTCTACACAAGGTACATTGTCTAGACTACACCCATTGTCTGAGGTCTACCCCTTGTCAAGGTACATAGGTCTAGACTAGACTACCCTTGTCTGAGGTCTACACAAGGTACATAGTCTAGACTACCCCTTGTCTGAGGTCTACACAAGGTACATAGTCTAGACTACCCCTTGTCTGAGGTCTACACAAGGTACATAGTCTAGACTACCCCTTGTCAGAGGTCTACACAAGGTACATAGTCTAGACTACCCCTTGTCTGAGGTCTACACAAGGTACATAGTCTAGACTACCCCTTGTCTGAGGTCTACACAAGGTACATAGTCTAGACTACCACTTGTCTGAGGTCTACACAAGGTACATAGTCTAGACTACCCCTTGTCTGAGGTCTACACAAGGTACATAGTCTAGACTACCCCTTGTCTGAGGTCTACACAAGGTACATTGTCTAGACTACCCCTTGTCTGAGGTCTACACAAGGTACATAGTCTAGACTACCCCTTGTCTGAGGTCTACACAAGGTACATAGTCTAGACTACCCCTTGTCTGAGGTCTACACAAGGTACATAGTCTAGACTACCCCTTGTCTGAGGTCTACACAAGATACATAGTCTAGACTAACCTTGTCTGAGGTCTACACAAGGTACATTGTCGAGACTACCCCTTGTCTGAGGTCTACACAAGGTACATAGTCTAGACTACCCCTTGTCTGAGGTCTACATAAGGTACATAGTCTAGACTACCCCTTGTCTGAGGTCTACACAAGGTACATAGTCTAGACTACCCCTTGTCTGAGGTCTACACAAGGTACATTGTCTAGACTACCACTTGTCCGATTTCTTTTTTGTGGAAGTTTCAGTTGCTGAGTGATTTAGATCACTGTCTTTGTTTTCTGACAATTTGGTGCCTCAATCTGAGATTGTGGGTTCAAATCCTTAATTGGACTCAAAAAGTACAAAATTTTGGACTTAACTAAGAAAGTGTAATCCCAAATATAACACTTGTGACATCTGACCATTCCTCTTAGTTTTATCATGTTTATCCAACTGTTACCATTTTTCAGCTGCAGCAATGAATTGTTTTGAGACGCGTCTTGGATACTTGGACAATTCAGCCTCTGCAGAAGCAAATAGGATGGTCAACTCAAATACAGTTTTGTTTGAGAAGTCGACCAAAATGAAGTTTTTACTACCCCTGCATAAGCTTGTCACCACCCCAACATGGAAGACCATTTTAGATTCTGAGGACTTCTTTGCTGGGTAGAAACATTTTCTTTTCATTTGCAAAACAGTAAATATTATCTAGAGACTAGGGGTGGGTATTGCAGTGAATCTTCATATTGTGATATATTGCAGTGCGAAAGCATATATTGCGATTTGTATTGCAGGCATTATTTTTAACCCAAAAAACTACTTATAATCGAGTAAATGCTTGATTTATGAAGCAAAAACACGACAAAAATCACTATGATTGATTAAACTGTAATAAAAACTTTTAATCATAACAAAATAAATAATGTTTGGCACAAATGAAACAAGGAAAAGAACAATTTAACATGAACACAGTGGTTACTAGTTTGAACTAGTTTTTCCACTCTCAAAAAAAGTCCTGAGATTTTAGACAGCATCTTGACCTGGTCAGGACATATCAGAGATCACTGGTCATTCATGAGTAAACATTCAGATCCCAAACATTGCGAACACTTGAACAAAAAGTAAGAACACAAGTTCAAACCGAACTTAACTTGACTTCCGGTTTGAAAAACGGAAATATCCGAAGATTCCAATTGTTGCGAAGTTTACCGAATACATGTCGAAATACTGGTTTTCTATCAGCTGTTACGGATAAATAATTGCCGTGACGAAAGGTTTAAGAATCCCCTTAGAACCAGCAAAATATAACACAGACAAGTCTAAAATATTCAATAATGTATTGAGCAAACAATGAGCAAGATGTAATGAATCACAATTCAGATTTCTAGTACAATGCAATTGAGTCACAGATCTAAAGTTTTGAGTCACAAATAAAATATCAACTCACCACGAGCCTTGGTAATTACAGTGAGATCAGATATTCTAACTGAAGCTTGTTTACAAATGAGAGCAGTCAGGCACAAAGTGTCAGGGTCAGACGATGTTGACGAAGGCAAACAACGATGGTAGGCAAGTCCCGTGTAATTCCGTGTGTCAGTCTGTGTGTGATTCCTTGTCGCACCCCACAACAACCAGCCTTTATATATACTGACACAGATTCTCGAACTTTCCAGCAAAGCATGGCTATATCATTAACCACTTAGATCTTTCTCGATATCGCTGGGAGACTCCGCGACATAACGATGTCAACACATAAAGATGTGGTCAAGGGAGGTAACTCTGGAGCGCCATCCCAAAAGGCATGCCGCTAAAAATACTATTGCCATTGAACATATATGACGAGAAATGTGACCCACAACCAACACCCAAAACTTTAAACATTGTGACTCATAATTATTATCACCTAACCAATGTTATTACAAATTACAAAAAGCACACTCTCGTAACACAGCTTATCGCAATACGTATCAATTTCATGTCTGAACCGGTAAATACCAGTAAAACGGTTACATTGCGCAGCCCTACTATAGTTTGGCATGAAATGCATGTGGACCCGTTTTTTGGTAAATATCTCTTCATCCAATGACCCAATCGATCTCAAACTGTGCAAGTGGATGTTTTGTCAGACAACCTAATCACATTGTAAATCACCGATTTTATGCATTTGTATTAACTGTAGAGACTGTTGTTTACTGAGAAAGTGCAATACCAAATAGATCATGTGTTGCTTACAGCACATCCCCAGTGTATGTAGCATCCGGTCGCTCCTCCACCACCCCGATATGAGGGACTCAAATGCTTACTTCCAAAGTGATGTTCAAACGATTGTCATCTTCCTTCCCTCATGCACCTTCCCCTTCCCCTCTTTGCATCACTTTGGGTTTTCCGACCACACCACGCTGCCAGTGACTCACTCTGTATATGACTGAAATACTTTCTAAAGCACCATCAAACAAAGACTCACTCAATTGCGTTGTCTCATAGGACGGGATGTCGTTTAGTCGAAGAAACTGCCAAGAAGATCCAGACGTTGGTGGACGAGGACAAGCTGACGGAAAACAAGTACATGTTCCTGGCATACCTGCTCACACAGAAAGAACTCAGCTTTAAAGATGTCACCACTATCACTCTGTCCCTGTTTGGGGATGGCCTCAGCACGGTATGATTTGTATACATCACGATTATAGCATGACAAGACCGCCCATGATCTAGAGTTGGCAGATCGTTTTGGTATGACGGAATCATCATTGTTACAATCTAATTTAAACCAGTTCTTAGTTCTCACTACTGCTAAACGAAGATCTTAAGACATCCCTAAACCTCTAAGATGCCATGACTGCAAACTTGCATCACCTGGGCAGGCCAGGAATCTTGAGTTGTGGGTTCAACTCCCAGATTTGCCAACATTATATTTTCATCAACATACACCTGCTTGTGGATTTTACCATACTGCATCATCTAGACTTCCTCCTACATTTATTGTGATAAAAGCAACTCAGTTGCTCACTCAGAAACACAGAAATGTATGGTACAGTTTAAGATAGGTACACGCGTGAAGATCCGGGTTAGAATTGGTCTATAGCAACCCATGATTGTTGTAGGAGGTGGCTTACAGGATCAGATGGTCTTGCTCACTTGCCATGTAGACCCATGTCATCATATCCCAAATGCGTATATCGATTCTCATGCTATTGATCACTGGGTTGTCAGGTTAGACTCAGTTATTTACATACCGCCACTATATAGCTGGGATATTGTGAGTGCAGCATTAAAGGCAAAGTCACGATTTTCGACAATATGTTCGTCTATAATATACTCTTCAAAAAAAGAAACTTGACATGCTGTTTTGGAGTTTATTTACTGAGTGCACATAACTTGGTCACTTGGTCAGAGTGAAATGTCAGTATCTGGTGTGACCACCATGATCATCGATGGCAGCGGTGACCTATAGAAGAAAGGAGATGCCGAATGCTGTCTTGAGGAATGTTTTTTTACTCTTGCTGAACTGCTGTGTGCAGTTCTTGTGTCTGAGGTAGCAGACTACGCTGGCGCAAGCGTCAATCAAGGGTTTCCCATTGATGGTCAATGGGGGACAAATCCAGTGATCGAGAAGGCCAAGGTAACACCTGAACATTGTTTTGCTGGAGGAAGTCCTGTCAAACGCGTGCAGCGTGAGGTTGAGCATTGTCATGCTCCAAAGATCAACCGTTGACGTTGATGAAGGGAACAACGGCATCTTCTGGCAAAAGTTCTGGCTTCCCATAACCAATTGCGCACTGTTTGGTCGGCGATTTGGCGCAGTCCAGGGATTTGGATTGTTGTGGATGAGGCGGCGTGGTGTTTGAATGAAGATGTCTCAACCGGATGTAGCGATCCTGGGCAGCGGTGGTAACTCTAGGTTGACCTGACTTTGATCTGTCATTAACACTCCCAGTATTGTTGTATCGGGTCCATAGGTTTGAGATGGTCTGTCTGGACACACTGAAGTGCCTTGCCACCTCATGCTGCAATGCCCGTCCTTGTAAACGGCCGCTGGCGTTGGTCATTGAGCTTCAGTCAGTCTTTTCATTCTCTTGTCATCTATATTGGCTAAGAGCAATCCACATGGAGTGCCATTCATGTATCTTTTTAAAGTCTACAGTCATAGGCTTCAGCTCAGGGTGATACACAATTTCATGATGCACGTGCATTTCATGTAGGGTGCATTTTAGCGATTCACTACAGACGTGAGTGAGTGTAACCATTCCCCCACATGTTGGGATTCAGCATGGATTGGTTTGTGTCAAATAGTTTTCTAAAATTCAAATTTTTCATATGTCAAGTTTCTTCTTTTGAAGAGTATATATATATATACTGGGCCATAGCACTCAGTGGCACTCACTTTAGCTCCTTATTGATAGAATAAAAGACTTATTTTCCCTTACGATTTGCCTGAAATCAGTAATTGAAACTTCGAGATGAACAGCTTCCAAACAGATGACACTTGCCATATATGGAATGTAAACGATTGTTCCATACATTGAAAACTGTCGCACGTGGTGTTGTCGGTGTTTGCCGAACTGGCCTCAGTCAAAAGGTGCGTTATAGGATATTCGTAAAGAGCGTTCCAAGGGACATAATATGGGATTCGCTTGAAATATAGTTCGGTCGGTAGAGGGTGCGAGAGTCGATTTAATGCAACGTTGCATTAATTCATTCAAACTTTTTAATTTCATATTGCAATCTTAATACATAATTTTTTCAGAATAGATTATATGGTAGCTTTGCTGGGGGCTGATAGTTAGTGTTAATGAGAGAAATGCAATGTTGATTTTAGAGAAGTGTTTAAACAACAAACAACTCTAAATAGGGAAGCCTTACAGTTGCTTTGGCAAGGTTCAATTTAGAAGGAAACCAGCAAGCATTTACAAGCACTCAGCTTACATTGAACAAAAGCTTCCAACAACAGTGGAGTATAACTGTTACTTACTTCCTCCAGACAGTTCCAGCAGCACTCTTCAACTTATACTGTCTGGCTGCCCACCCCAATGTCCAGCAGACCCTGGTAGAGGAGATCAGAGCTGTGGTTCCCCAACAAGGGGAGATAACTGCACAGATGATACAGAAGATGCCATATCTTAAAGCTTTTGTCAAAGAGACTTTCAGGTAAAACCGCACTTACTTTTAAAAATGGCTAAAGGCTCTTTTTCAGTGGAAAATCTCCATTGGATCATGTGGCATATATATATATGGATAAGTGAATATGTTTGACTGTATGCTTCATGTGCGATATTTACCATGTGCAACTTCCTTTTGTCTGGCAGTTAATGGCAGACCTTGACCTTCTGCAAAATGCTGCCCTGAAAACAGCCTCAGCTTTATAACAATGAAGGAAAGCTGTGATGACAGTGGGCTCAGGTGGCCTTGTTTAAAGGCGGACTCACAAGGGTCAGCTCATCCAATTGATATGCGAATTTGACCGAGTCGTATCGTCGGAGTGTTTAGTTGAATTCAACAGACAGAGCAAATCGTCCACTTCAACCCGCATTGATTGTGTCCCGAGTGTGTGGAGCCTGTTCTAGATATTCAGCAAGTTGGATGTGGCCCGGCCAATCAAATTGCATTTTTGGTGTCATGTGGTAAATGTTTACATCAAAACACCAAACATTGCTTTGTCTGCTTCAAAGAAACCACGGCTCGATTTTTAGCAGGAGGAAACGGAGTGTTTTGTGGCTCATTATTATCTCAATATTTCAATACATGATCCTGAAAACCTTCTTTTCCTATGTGAAAGAAGTTGTAGCCGACTACATCTTCAATTTCTAGTTCTTCAATGAGTAGGTTGTATGCTCCGTGCATGTCACGACAGAGAATCAAATCCTTCGTCCAACAACTTCTCTTCCATACCGCAGTGAAGCATGAATACCCCACTCAGACACATTATACTGACTCCGAGGCGACCAGTCCTTGTTGTGCCCATTAATGCAGAGCGCCAGGCAGGGACCAACAAGTACCATATTTTAACGTCTATGACGCGGTCAGGGATTGAACCCGCGACGTTCCACTCTCTGGGCGGATGCTCTAACCACTACACCATGGAAGCGGTCTGTGATTGTGGGTTCAGATTCCAATTCACCCAGATAGTTCTGGGTTTGTTGGTGTCATGCTTGTGGGTAACCATGTAAGATCAGCATCACTTTGGACGTCCCAGTTAGCTCCATATTCTCCCATGAAGATCCGGGTTAGAATTGGTCTTCAGTGACCCATGCTTGATGTAAGAGGAGACTACCGGGATCAGGTGGTCAGGCTCGCTGACTTGGTTGACACAGTCATCGTATCTCAGATAGATGCTTGTGCTGTTGAACACTGGATTGTCTGGTCCAGACTCGATTATATACAGACCGCCGCCATATAACTGGAATACTGTTGAGTGCGGTGTTAAGCAACCAACAACCGTATTCTCCATGATTGTTTCTAGGTGTGTAAACACACTATGTGTGGGTTTCACCAAGATGATTAATGTCCAAGACCTGCATCTATCCTCCCAGCTAACATGAGCTGAGATGCTGGGTTATAAGTGGATTAATGTCTTTGAACAGCAATCGGAAGTGATGCGCATAAAGGCAAGAATAAGCCAAAATAAAGTGGATTAATGTTCAAAACAGCATAACAGCCATCTTATTCAAGATTCAGTAAGAAAGGTGTGACTTGAACTGCAGTGAAAGAGTAATTGAGTTTTACGCCACACTCAGCAATATTCCAGCTATATGGCACAGGTCTGTAAATAATCGAGTCTGGACCAGACAATCCAGTGATCAACAGCATGAGCAACAATCTGTGTGGTTTGGATACGATGACATGTATCAACCAAGTGAGCCAAGCGTGACCAGATCCTATTAGTCACCTCTTATGACAAGCATGGGTTGCTGAGATCAATTCTAACCTGGATCTTCACGGGTTAAATATGTAATTTTCAAGCAGGACTTCATCCACTTTCAGGTTTTACCCAATTGGCCTAGAAGTGTCCAGAAGTCTCCAGAAAGACCTGGTTATTGGAGGGTATCATGTACCTGCTGGGGTGAGTGAGGGGGTACCTGCTGGAGAGGGGGTGACTACAACTATTGTGGTTGCAGTTCATCAACAACTAGGGTCTGGGTTAGCAAGTGTTAAGCATTTATGCCTTTGTTCACTTTCCCATAATATAGCACACTATCAGTTCATTTGAACTATTCACTGATTTACTAAATGCCCTTCAAAGACTCTATTCACTGATTTACTAAATGCCCTTCAAAGACTCTATTCACTGATTTACTAAATGTCCTTCAAAGACTCTATTCACTGATTTACTAAATGTCCTTCAAAGACTCTATTCACTGATTTACTAAATGCCCTTCAAAGACTCTATTCACTGATTTACTAAATGTCCTTCAAAGAGTCTATTCACTGATTTACTAAATGTCCTTCAAAGAGTCTATTCACTGATTTACTAAATGCCCATCAAAGACTCTATTCACTGATTTACTAAATGCCCTTCAAAGACTATTCACTGATTTACTAAATGCCCTCAAAGACTCTATTCACTGATTTATTAAATGCCCTTCAAAGACTCTATTCACTGATTTATTAAATGCCCTTCAAAGACTCTATTCACTGATTTACTAAATGCCCTTCAAAGACTCTATTCACTGATTTACTAAATGCCCTTCAAAGACTCTATTCACTGATTTACTAAATGCCTTACTAAATGCCCTTCAAAGACTCTATTCACTGATTTACTAAATGCCCTTCAAAGACTCTATTCACTGATTTACTAAATGCCCTTCAAAGACTCTATTCACTGATTTACTGTTTTGTTCCCTACTGTTGCATATTTTCAGACTCAGCTGGAAATGAACAACTTTGTACTCTTTAAGAAGCCTGAGTACTTTCATGAACCAGAGACTTTTCTTCCCGAGCGTTGGCTCCGTGGTGGTTCTGCCCACAACATCCACCCATTCCTCCTCACACCGTTCAGCCACGGTCCAAGGATGTGTGCAGGTAACTCAATCTCTTCTCTGGCATCTGATATCATCTATTGGCATCCACTGGCATCTGTTGGCATCCACATCTTCTCCAGTAAAAACAAAGGACCAGTGAAGCTGGAACTCTTCATGCTTGATTCCATCAATGACAACACCCTAAATTGTTCTGGTAGTTTGAATCTGAATTTCAAAATGGCCACCACAGCACCCATATTGAAGGAGGTCTTTATGGCCCTTGCTCAAGTCATTATTGTAAAACTGTAATGAAATTTGGTAGATGTGGAGGTAGTTGTGTCTCTTGTTAATTGTTTTGCAATATTTCAAAGTTTGACCTTTGGATTGACTTTTGCACTTTGACCATGTTGCTAAGTTCTTTCCAAATGTTATTCCAGTGAAAGAAATTAACCTTATTTTCAAACTGGCCCTTTGGCCCAGTAGACATAAAAACTTACTGGTCCAACATGTTTTCTACTGGCCCAGTAAAAAAAAAAAACCAATGCAGTAAAAAACTCAGCTTTATATTGACCATCTGTAGTACTAGTAATACAAATGACTATGGTGAGGCATTTTAGAAGTTGTAGGTAATAGAAATGACAAAATCTTGCCAGGTTCTCGGTCACTGTGAACAAGCCATGAGACAGCGAAGATGCCTGGAATGTTCTACTTCGCTCATTTTTATCCCCCGCCGCACGTTTAGCGCAAACCGGGGGATATAGTATTAGGCTTCGTCCGTTCGTACGTACGTACGTACGAATTGGAATATCTTAAGAACCGTCGACTAGATTCTTTTCATATTTGGTACCTAGGTTCATCACACTATAAGAAAGGTCCAAGTCAGGTTTGGTGACCTTGACCTTAATTTCAAGGTCACAAGGGGGACTTTCTCGTTTTACCTGCATGTTAAGCTATCTCAAGAACCGTTCAGTGGATTTTTTCTTCATATTCAACCCCAAGCTTTATCTAGGGAAGGCGCAGGGCCCAGTCGATTTTGGTGACCTTCACATAATTTTCAAGGTCATGGCGACTTGGAAGATTTCAGCATGTTAACCTGCATGTTAAACTATCTCAAGAACCATTCACTGGATTTTCTTCATATTTAACCCCAAGCTTTATCCAGGGAAGGCGCAGGGCCCAGTCAATTTTGGTGACCTTCACTTAAGTTTAAAGGTCACAGAGACACTTTGAAGATTTCAGCATGTTAAATTGCTTGTTAAGATAGTCAGCAAGATATCGCAAAAAATATTCAGTGTATTTTTTTCATATTTGACACCAAGCTTCATCTAGGGAAGACCCAGGGCCCAGTCAATTTTGGTGACCTTCACATAATTTGTAGGGTCACGACGACACTATGAAGATTTCAGAATGTAAGCCTGAATTGTCAGCAAGATATTTTAAGAACAGTTCACTGGATTTTCTTCAGAGACTTTCAAGACCTCCCTTGAATGTTTTTCAATAAGGAATTTCTTTAGTACTAGTTTTGCATATTTCATACACTATGACATTCATGTCAAGGTCAAAATCAGTCTGGAAAATATGTGTGTTTGAACAAAGAGCAAAATAATGTTTTTGTTGACATTTAACTTCATCTTAAACTTTCATTACTTTATAAGTTTGATTTGATAATTTGCGGCGGGGGATTATGTCACCTTAGTGACAAAGCTTGTTTTCATAAGAATGCTGCACATATTTCTGCCATTTTCTGTCAGGCGCAGTCACTTACTTCCTTATGTATGAACTTCCAGATTACTGTGTTTACAAACAAAATGAAAGTAGGTAATGAACGCGTGTGTGGCAGGGCATATTAAAAGCGAAACTTATCAATGTTACTGATGTTTCTTTATAATCAGTGATGATAAAGACACATAACCTTGTCACCCACCGGGGGACCAGTGACAAGGTTTCAATTCGCCCAGGCAAGATTCTACTATTCGCCTCGGGGCAAGCTCTAATTTCTATCACTGTTATTCCTCTTCCAAAACACCTGCCTGTCTGACAGTCTCTTTCACAGTCAATTTTAAAAAGTTGCACACAAAGGATGTCACACTGCACTGGAGGACACTAATCGTTGTTCAAGGTAACTGGAATCTTGTACTGGGACAAAATCATTTGAAATCATGTTCTACCTCTGAATAAATGCAGAGGCAAGACCATGTTGCAGCAGTAGGGCTGAGACGATACACTGTCACGATATGATATGTATCACGATATTTTTCCTCCAATACGATATGTATCACGATACATACACCTTGAAAAAATGACACAGTATTAAGATGTAAAATGATTTATTTCAAGGTATTTGTATATAACAATAACACCATTGTAATAAACAAACAAGTAGCTCTATCATACTTGAGTAATTTTCTCTATATAAGTACTTTAACATGTTTAAGATAATGCTGTTTTGAAAAAAAGTCGTGTATCGTTTTGTATCAATACACCAGTCGACGATACGATGGCTGTATTAAACTTAAATGTATCGTGATGTATCGGTGCATCAGTGAATCGGTGAAACGTCCCAGGCCTATGCAGCAGTGTAATGTCCATCCTCATACTGCATGTGTGGCAAATTTAGGAGGCAGCATAACATTACTGTACTTTTCTCCGGCTGCTTCTCAGGAACTCTGTCCCATAGAACTTGTGTGGGATAAGATGGATGATGAGTCAGACGAATGACGAAAACATTACATATTTCAGTGATGAGTTGTCATCGTGTTTGACGATGAGTTGTCATCGTGTTTGATGATGAGTTGTGATGTGTTTGATGATGAGTTGTGATGTGTTTGATGATGAGTTGTCATGTGTTTGATGAGTTGTCATCGTGTTTGATGATGAGTTGTCATCGTGTTTGATGAGATGAGTTGTCATCGTGTTTGATGATGAGTTGTGATGTGTTTGATGATGAGTTGTGATGTGTTTGATGATGAGTTGTCATCGTGTTTGACGATGAGTTGTCATCGTGTTTGACGATGAGTTGTGACGTGTTTGATGAGTTGTGATGTGTTTGATGATGAGTTGTCATCATGTTTGATGAGTTGTCATGTTTGATGAGTTGTCATGTTTGATGAGTTGTCATCGTGTTTGATGATGAGTTGTCATCGTGTTTGATGATGAGTTGTCATCGTGTTTGATGATGAGTTGTGATGTGTTTTACAGGAAGAAGATTTGCTGAGCAGGATCTGTATGTACTACTGACAAAAGTTCTGCAGCGCTTCCAGGTAAAATGGCACCACAAGGAGATGGGGCAGAGATATCAGGTACTGATGGTGCCTGACTGCCCAGCTAGGTTCTCATTTGCAGACAGGACATAATTCATGGAATGTTCTGAAAAAAATGTTGTATGCAGTCTTGGATGTCATACTCAGTATCCAATGTCATATGCAATCTCTGTGTTGAATGTTATATGCAGTCTTTGAAGATACATGCAATCTCAGATGTTGTACACAGTCTTAAGTGAGTTAAAATATAATGTTGCATCAGCTTTTTTCAGCCATATAGTGACTCACTGCCTGAATTAGTGAGTACGTTTTTATTCAAGCAATATCATGGTGGGGGACACCAGAATTGGACTTCACACACTGTACCCATGTGGGGAATCGAACCCGGACCTTTGGCGTGACGAGCCAACACTTTAACCACTAGGCTACCCCACCCGCCCCACAGTCTTGAATGTTGTGTCCAGTCTCGAATGTAATTAACAATCTGAGATGTCATGTTCATTCAAAATAGTGTTCGACAACCAAATTTGATCTGAGATCATATGCAGTTTTGAATGTTGTATGCAGACTCAGATGTCATATTCAGTCTAGAATACCAGACTCAATACGGGATGCCATTTTTAATCAGATGGTGTTATACTACCACTAGTCAGTGATACGGGAGGCAGCAACTCCATAATCTGGTATTGGATGTATAATGAGTGAGTGAGTGAGTTTAGTTTTACGCCACACTCAGCAATATTCCAGCTATATGGCGGTGGTCTGTAAATAATCGAGTCTGGACCAGACAATCCAGTAATCAACAGCATGAGTATTGATCTATGCAATTGGGATACAATGACATGTCAACCAAGTCAGCAACCCTGACCACCCGATCCCCGTTAGTCGCTTTTTACCACAAGCATGGGTTACTGAAGATCAATTCTAAATCGGATCTTCACGGGTCTGTATATATAAAACCGCCTCCGTGGTGTAGTGGTTAGAGCGTCCGCCCGGAGAGCGGAAGGTTGCGGGTTCGATATCCGGCCGCGTCATACCAAAAGACGTTAAAATATGGTACTTGTTGGTCCCTGCCTGGCGCTCGGCATTAATGGGTACAACAAGGACTGGTCGGATCGGAGTCAGTATAATGTGTCTGAGTGGGGTATTCATGCTTCACTGCGGCATGGTATCTCAGTGGGCTAGCACTATAAAACCAGCTTAAGTCTGGGCTAGTTCAAGCAGCCGCACATACACACGCATGCACGTCGTCATATGAGCGAAATATTCTCAAGCACGACGTTAAACCCAATTTCACCTCACCTCACCTGTATATATAAAATCCACACAGCATTGGTATTGGTGTCAGTATGTACCGTACACTGTAAAGATCAGATTCACTGCAGTAAAGAAGTTGTATATACAGAGAAGTTTGTTGTTTTTGATGAATTGTTCTAGTAATCATTCATTCATAAATGACTGGTTTAACTGTGACTTCCATTTCTTGATTCTATTTAAAGAATTTTGTTTGAAGCATTATTCCAACTTTTGTTGAACTTTATCCTGACAATCCAGTGATTGGTATTATGAGCAGTGATCTACATCATTTGGGCATGACTGATAAACAATTACCCACTGTGATCACCAGATCTATTTGGTTGCTTCTGACAACCAGCATATACCGGTAGTAAGTATTCTAACCGCAAGTGTTTCATACTTATGTTGATCTCATCCATTATTGTTTTCTTTATGAATGATGTTGTGGAGTGTACAAATTTGCATATGTTATGTATATTTTTATGCACATATAATGCCCTTGTCAAAACAATCAACATGAATAAACTTTTTATTATACATTTGACATTTTATTTTGTTTTCATAACAAAACTCTCATTTACAAATGATAATAAATAAGAGAACAGCTGTACCCTGAAAACTGCACCCTAGATCAACACGTCAGATGGTCCCAGGACCGACACCCTTGATCAGAACATCAGTAGGTCCCAGTAAGACTCGAGTGGTAACAGACAGCATCACTTTTGGCGACTCCTGAAGATGGCACCAGGTCGTTTCATCTTCCTGTCCTTGAAGTTGGTTTTCCATGATCCGATACTCCTGGTTAAGTTGTCACGATATGGCATGGCCTCTTCGGTTTTCTGCAAGCAGATGAACACCTGGTGTTTGGAAGTACCGGTACATGAAAAGACAGATACATTGTGCCTGATTCCCATGAAACCTAGGACTGCAGCAACTCCACTATGAGGCAGATATGATACATATCAATAGATGACAAGTCAGCAGTTGACTTATTATTTATTCATCAGTCAGAGACGTAACTTGTCAATTATATAAAAAAATAAATTTTTTGAAATAGTGAAATAACCAGTGATAACATTACTGTCAAATTAGCATTATCCTACTTTGATAAATAACGCTCAAATTGAAGTAAAAAGACTCCTTTTTAAAAGATACATGAGTATTTGATTCTAGTGATCACAACTAATGAATCAAATTAATGAATGGATGCAGTCTGATTCACCAAATAAATGTGTGAATCGAACGGCCCCAGTGAAAACCTAATGAAGCTAACAAGGGAATAGCAAGCCCAGCATATTACAGTATTTTCACCTGCTGAACCAAAACAAACTTGTAAAAATACCACAAAAGATACTGATCTACCAACCCATTCAGACTTCGACCTAATTATGACTTAAGGTCAGCAAGAATGCCATTCACCACAAAATTAAAAATGTATTGTGGCAAACTGTTCTTGCATAAACAGAAACAGCTAATTCAAGCTCGTTTCTCGAGGTCCACAGACACATTTAACTTGAGACCTATAATATTTTATTATCTTTAAGAAATACTTGGCTAAAATGAAAGTGAATTAGAGCATGAAACACAAACCAGTTGCTGCAAGATAACAAACAAACAAGAATTGATATTTTATATTTTGTTGGAATAACGGATATTAAATGTCTCTTTCACATACTGCACTGATTAAATCTTCTTGATTTGGCTAAAAAAATTAAAGTTTCATTTTTTCAAAGTTTTCAGTTGAAACCAGCTAAAAGAATGTGAAGAATAGTTTATGTTTGAAGGATAAGATGCATGCTCCGCCTACCTGTTGCCTGGTGACCTGGTCTGGCAGAGTCACTGACCCCTTCACCAGAACGTTGACCTTGGACAGCTCATCCTGTGTCAAGGGCGTGACAATGTAGAGGAGCTTCGTTTTGGGGTCGATACCTCTCACAAGACCTGCAAAATAATTATAATGCACCAGAGGTCAGGAGAGTGAGTTGGGTTTATTGCTGGTTTAAACAATACTCAAGTCATATCACAGCATGGCAGCTTAATGTCAGAGGAAGGTCTGAAGCAATGCACACGTAGGGAAATGACAAATCTGGACACATGAGATCAAATGATGTTTCTGAATGAGCTTATATTCTAAAATACAAGGCGAACAACACAACACAACCTTGGAAACATCCACTCACCATCAGCCATTGATAGGGTCATAGTGAATTAATAAATGACTATTACATAGATTTTTAGTTCGAGCCCTTCAGTACAAAAACTCACCCAAAAAATTGTAAAATGTGTTCACAGCGTTAATCTGCAAATCTATATTGGCATTGCTCTCTGCTACTCATTCTATTGCAATGCCTTAATGGGAAGTAAAGGGAATACAAAACACATGACAAGAAGTGTTACATATAAAATTTGATTTAAAATTATCATTTTGATTAATTTTTAAATTTAGATAATTATTAGCATTCTTCTGCCTATTTTTGGGATAAAAATCAGTAATGTTTGGATGTTGTACCATATCTGAAATGTTAACAGAATCTTACCTAATCCGAGACACTGGCATACAGGGAGTGTTTTCAACATTCTTGGGTGGGAGTCTCCAGTGACCTTGACCTCTGGTAGAGACGCAGCACACAGTCCAACAATGCTTCCATTCAGCACCAACAGCATCTTTGACGGCTTCAGCCCAGCAGCATCACACACGTGGACTGCGAGGGCAGTCCAGGGCATGGTGTAGGGGACAAGAGACAGGAGGGACTGGCTGGGTTTGAGGGCGTTACAGAAGTAGGACAGGAGGGTCACGTTGCGATGGTCGGCTGCCATCCAGGTGATGAACTTTCTGAGAACCAAACATTTTGAGGGGAAACATGACAATAATGCCATAATCATATCCTGTCATAAATTACTGAAATAGGTCAAGAAACCTTTGGTTCAAAGCATGAGCAAGAGGGGGCCAAGACTAACACCTTGTCTCTGAATATATATATAATTTTGATAGAAACAAACAATTCTTGTTGAATTGAAAAGGAGCCCCAGTGAAATGAGAGATTCCTGAACCTGAGGACATCTAGACTTCTTCATTTAGGGCTTTAGCATTGAAAAAAATAATATAGTTCAGGAACTGTGAGACAGACTAGAGAGGGCCAAGTACCCAAGTCATCAACATACATAAACTGACCTACACTGGTTGACATGAGGTATCTGAGAAAAGGAGGGTGAAGTGCTGCTGCACATCCACACAACATTCACACAACACCCTATACATCCCCTACAATCAGTGAGTGAGTTTACGTTTTACGCCGCTTTTAGCAATATTCCAGCAATATCACGGCAGGGGACACCAGAAATGGGCTTCACACATTGTACCCATGTGGGGAATCGAACCCAGGTCTTTGGCGTGACGAGCCAACGCGTTAACCACTAGGCTACCCCACCGCCCCAACTACAATCAAGCAACTAACCACTAGGCAGTAGGTGTGACGATACCCCACGACACGATAGTTATCGTGATATCTTGGAACCGAATGCATATACAATCAGTCCCACTAGCAAGAAATTTTGACATAACAATATAATGAAAATTAACAATGTTAAGGTCAATCGATATTATCAAAAAAGTATCGATATATTTATCGCCAGATAAAGTATCACGATTATCGATACTACGACATATCGTCACAGCTCTGGCCATCAGCCCTAATGACAAGGGTATCTGACAACCCTAAGAGAGAGTACGTATGGTTTTACGCCACTTCTTGCAATATCAAGGCGGGGGACACCAGAAATGGGCTTCACACATTGTACCCATGAGGTGATTCCAACCCAGGTCTTTGGTGTGACAGACAAATGCTTAACCACTAGGCTACTTCTCCACCCAGTCTCCCTAACACCTCATGACTGATATAAAGTCATTATTGTAGAATCTCCAGAACACATTATGTGCCATGTTTTTACAATCATACAAGAAATATCAGCCATGATACTGAATCAATGATATGTCTAAACATATAAAAAGCATGTTATTTCTACAACAGCCAGTCAAATGCAAATATACTGAATGTGAAAGGGTAGGGATATTTAATTCTGAGGGAGATATTTTATGAAATGTGCATTCAGTGTTTAGTACAAAATACATACAAAAGTATTGTGATCTGTAACGTTTTTGTTCAGTACCGGTACATATAACATTATTGGTTCAGTAGGAATATTGCAATTCATGCACATCAGACATCTGATTGTAAAACACTCACTCATGCATCTTCATGACTGGCGTCTGCACAACACACAGCTCATGCCCGTCTGCTACCAGGTCCTGCTGCTATAAAACAAAGCATCACATCTGAGGTATATACATGTAGTTTCCATTGGTTCAGTAAATACATGTCCAATTATCATCATCGATGTTCCACAATTGGCATCAAGATATTGGCATTGTATTGTTATATATGAACAAAACAATCAAATGTTTCAACAACTTATTGTCTTAAGTGTATTGTCTTCAACACCTCTATACATCATATCCACACAGAAACATAAAGGTGCTAAGAGTATTTAAATATGTGTGCCTTAGCAAATACTTTCAGTGTCTCTTGCGCTAAAATGTCATTGTGCAAGTGCTGAGGTGAAGTGTGGCTTTGAGATGATGCAGCTGAGGATTGGCCAGTGACCATCCGCTCTCACAACAGGCTCTATACATTGTTCCACAGAGGCGTGAATGTGCTTGTAAGTCCACATGATGTTAGATGGTACACTTCACACTCACCATGTCGTCTGCGGCCTGTGTGTTATACAGCCAGCCCTGCTCCGCCATCTTGAACTGTGGTGTGACAGGAGGGAAGTTGTCCAGGAGCTTGTACGTGTCCATCTGGACCACGGTGTCCGGGTTGGTAATGCGGAGTATGTCCACCAGCAGCTTCAGCCCAATACCTGACAAGACACGCAACGTACAAACTGCAAATACATTCTGACATCCACAAAATATTAAGCCCCACCCCACGTCCCCCGACAAAACAAGAAAACAAACATCTTTGATCATCCAGTGCTGTGTACCAGGTCAAATTTTGACAGTGAGTGAATGATCTCTGTCTATCTGCTCATGAGTTACAAAATTACCTTTGTTCCAGCCCATGGTGTTGATGATAAGAGGGTTGTCTCCCTTGTGTGCAGCAAACACAAACTCCACACATTTCACGTACATCGACACATTAGCAGCTGCTGACACAGCTCCAAAGTAACACATTCTGCAAAACAGACACATACTTCCCACAATTAAAACAGTTATTGTCAACATGATTAAACAACCCCCTCCCCTCCATCAAAAAGGCATTTTTAAGCCATAGTATTGCCTGTCAATGTTTTACAAAATCCTTTGTGACTTTTTTGGTTTTTGTAATAAAAAGCTAAAATAAAATATTTCATTAAAAATTTATATAGTCCACGACGGAAAAATAGCTTCCGTAAATGACCAGTAACTGAGTTTGTGTCAGAGCAGTTCCCCAAACCAAAGGTCTGAAAAGTCCCAAAATGTATGAGCATCCCAAACATTCATTGTGCAATAAAGGCATCCAGGTAGAAAGAGTGAGTGAGTGAGTGAGTTGGGTTTAAAGGTCACATAAACCCTAGGGGGTACAAATACATAAATCACTAACTGGCATCGTTATAAATGAAACCCCGTCATTAAAACTACTCATTTCGACCTTTAATTGACTTAAATCGACCTTTTTGACAACAGTGCACAATTCTCACCCGAACGAAATTTCAACCAATCAGAGCGGCGCGTCTCTGTGACGTCATATGAGGAATAGCTTTGAGGGCCGATGCAGAATTCATCTACATTTTAGGGGGTAAATTATCTTGTTTACAGGTTTGTATAAACCTGAAATCGTGACAATTGTTGTGGAAAATGAAAGCTATATGTTCTCACAATCTACTGTCATTTAATTTTGTCTCCTGCTTTGCCTAGTTTCCGAGTTACAACTTGTTTTCATAGACGATTCTGTCAAAATCGATTGGTGTCGTTAGGCCCTATTTGTATAATGACTGATCCAAATTGATCCCATTTCTGTGTTTTTTTACCTCGATATTTAATCATGTCATGTAAAAATCTGTTTGTATTCTCAAAACAGTGTCGGCCCATAAGTTTTCACATGCAATACATCAATTAATACTCCCTTGTTGTAACCCGTGTTAGGTGGTATAAACCTACACATGTTATTTGTCATTCACTTGATGGTCAGTTAATGAATTTATAACAGGTATAATTAGTGGTAACACACTTAGATTACCCGACAAAGGTTCCCATTTGGCATTTCTTGTGTCTGGAGTAAATATTCAACATTATAAACATCGATCAAAGGATTAACCGATAACACGCTGATTGATTAATTACTTTTATCTTACACAGCGGAATTGTCAAAAGGTAGTGTTTATGTATGTAGATTTACTAATCTATACTGAATACACTCTGTCGTGTCGGTGTCTGCGTAAAAACAACGTGCTTCGTTCAAAGGATTAACCGCAATACATTGATTGATTGCCCATTATTGGCTAACTAAATTACGGTTTTTAAAGAAAGGCGGACATTATGCAATTAGTTGCCAGGTGTGCTATCTTGGGTGACCAATGAGACTATACACCAATACCTGAAAAGATTGATCACTTTTTCGTATATTAAACTGTTAAAAGACACATCATTTGGAACAGTTTTGTGGATATTGATGGATACATTCCTCGAACAAGGTAATGGCCTGATATTGTTCCTATAACTTTAATCTGTTTTAATTTTAATATTTGCATTTTGTTTTTATTCATTTGTCGTAGCATTCAACAGAATCATTGTTTTCGCCGTGAAGTGTAATGATACAGACAACATACACTAGGTAGTGTGTGCGGATTATGATTCACATTGGCAAACTATAAAATGTCTAGATATTACAGTTCTGTTATAAATTCACTATAAGTTTCAGCAGATCGTCTGCTTTATATTTAGTTTCAAAATGCATACAAGTATGATAACAAACTAATTAGGATTATAAGACCAAATATAAAGACGCACATTGACTAGTATCTACATACTGGTGAGTGGACATTAACCATGTGAATGTAGCAAGAAATTTATCGCGCAATATTGTAACTTCGACCCCCACCTCGCTTCCGTGGAAGAAATCGTTATGTTATAAGTTGTGTCATGCAAAATCCGTTTGGTTATGATTCCAATACATATTTAACTACGAGTAGAAAGTAGTTTTGATTTTCTAACTTGATGAAAACAAACTATAATCTCATTAATTCTAACAGACTTTACGATTTTTCAAAATGGCGTGACCTGTCGGGAACATGCGCCAGTCTGAGGATAAATGCTATTTAGGTTTGTTTTCACCGAGTTACAAAATCAAAACTACTTTCTACTAGTAGTAAAATATTTATTTTATTGATGGCCAATAGGATTTTGCATGACATAGCGTATAACATATCAATTTCTCTCCTGGCAGCGAGGTGGGTGTCAATATAATACTACTTACAATATTATTGTTACTTCGACCACAACCTCACTTCCGAGGAAGAAATCGTTATGTTACAAGTTGTGTCATGGAAAATCTTTATGGTCATCAATCATATACATATTTTACTACAACTAGTAAGTAGTTTTGATTCTTTAACTTCCGTGAAGCGATCTGAACACAAGTAAGATATCGTTTCAGGCTTCCACAACGCTCTTCGCACTCACAAACATAACCCATTTAGCACGAACTGCAGGGGTCCTGTGGAAATCTGTGCATGGTGACACCATCGCCCGACCCCTAGGCAATTGACGACAAAGCAACGATTCGGCATGTCGTCGTTGATGTCGAGAAATCATCAAAATGATGAGCATGCTACACACTTTCTATACAACTAACTGAAAATCGTTCCTCATATGACGTCACTCCAGTGCTCTGGCGACAGAGTTACGTAACCTGTCTGTGGTTTCGTTGGCGGGCGAGAGGGAAGCAGGCGACTTTTTGGCCACTTTTAATCGCTCGGTATTAATAAACCACAAGTTTTTAAAGAATAAATTTGGTGTTCCGCATATGACTAACCACAAATCTTTCATATGTAATGGTTAAAAGAGTAACCAAAAACAAAGTTTAGTGGTTCTTTAATGTCGCTTTTAGCAATATTTCAGTAGGAAACGCCAGAAATGGTTTTCACACATTGTACCCATGTGGGAATCAAACCCTGGTCTTAGGTGTGAGATGCAAACACTTTAACCACTGTTATGTTATCCCTAAAAAGAATTCAAGCTCTGCATGTATTATGTATAATGTCAAATATGTACTCCAATTTGGTTGCCTCTCATGACCAGCTTAGCAGACTAAAAAAAATTAATCCCCACTAATGGGCTATATAGAGACATCTTACAATTTCATTTTCATTATCATCCAATATTCATCAGCCTGCTGACACACATCTCCAATATTCAGGATTTGATTATTCAACACACACTCACCTTTCTGCCTTTCTAACATGGGTGAACGGTGGACCTGAAAATACATTTCTTATTATCTTTTGAAAGAAAAGAACATCGTCATAATTTGTCTGATCATGCTCACTTACACAAAAGCAGTACAAATGCAACTGCACAATAAAGCTGTCAAGTAATAACAGTTAATTATTCAGTTTATTGAAGAAAATCTGTTCACTAAAAAGTTCAATATATTTGTTTTATAAGTATTTTGAAAGAGCTGGTGTACCATGACAGCATGTGAAACAGGTCCTATGAATTACATTATTAAAACTACATATAACAGATTGTTGACAACCATGCTTAGGCTGAAAACATATTTGGTCACACTCTGCAATACTGCAGCTGTCTGGCCTGTAAATATTGAAGTCTAGACAAGACAATCAAGTGATCTCCTACTTCACGATCAACCAAGTCACCAAGCATGACCAAGCATGACCTCCAGATGACCAGAAAATGCTAGGGTCCATTTTTAACATGGAATTCCTGAGGCTAAATCATCTGTTTTAACTGTTTTTACTAACTGCATTCAGAAAGGGGTTTAACCAAGGTGAGAACTGCCCCGGAAGGGTCACCAAATAACATTCTATTTCTAATGTGAGCCATTGTTTGACACAGAAATCATTATAATCTGTTGATTCTTGAAATAGCCCCAATGATCCAACTTCTGGAATCAAACAGAATGATTCTGAAGATCTCTCCAATTTCTTAAACAATGTTATGCATGATATGATCTTACCTATAATTTTGCTAAATGGTTGAGGGTTTTTAACGCTGATGTGACAATACTTAATACATGGCAGTTTCTGCTGTAACGAAAGTCATATTGTCCTTGACACTTACCAAGCACTGGCTCTGTCACATTATGTAAGGAAGTGCAGCCAGGGGGAGAGAACTCTGTTTGGCCAATGTCCAGCTCCAAGTATGATACACCTTTACACCTGAAATCACAGTGAGTGAGTGAGAGTGAGTGAGTGAGTGAGTGAGTGAGTGAGTGAGTGAGTGAGTGAGTGAGTGAGTGAGTGAGTGAGTGAGTGAGTGAGTGAGTGAGTGAGTGAGTGAGTGGTTTAACAGTATACATAGGCGGATCCAGGAATTTTTTAACCCTTCCCCTTGACATTAACCTTAACTTCAATGTGTGGTCATTTTCAAAAGGGGGGTGGGGGGTCGGAAACACACACATGCACACACACACACACACACACCCAAACACAATGGATCCGCTAATGGTATAGCATGTATTGACATGCATAGTTTTATCACTTTAACGTCAAATACCTTCAGAATAACAAGAAACTACCATCTTGTCTAATTGCATAATGAAAACCATTCGCTCACCAGGCAGATGCTCTATCCACTGGACCCATAGCAAGGTGGGTTTAGGGGTTTTTTTCAAAACAAACCATATCAACATAGTATGGGCCATGCAGAGCCCTAGGTTATGCATGTTGTTGACATTTAGTGAAACCCACTGAAACTGTCATGGAGGTAACTATGGAACATAATTCTGAGATGTATTTATTTCAACCACTGACAAGCATGTCTATTTAGAATCAAGGGACACAGCTCTGCCCCACAAGTTCCATTATCTTTCAAGCAACATGTCAAAACCATTACACCAGCCATCTAAATTTGCTCAAGGGATACACTCCAAGTGAAACTCACAATCCCTTCATGAATGTCCCTGATTACACAGTAATTTTTCATTTACATTACTTACACATTGAGTGCAGAGTTGATGAGGTGTCGATTCAGAGTGGATTTGCCACTGTTCTTGCCTCCACACGTCAAAATCACAGGTGCCCGACCCTCACCTAGGGTATCAAATCTTACATATCAAGTTATATTAAGCTAGTGGTCAAAACTCAGATCAATTAGGTGAAGCTTTGATTTGATGACTTACCGTATGCACATCAGAAAATATATCACAATTAGGTCTGTCGGTGAGTGTGATTGAGTGAGCATGGTTTAATGCCACTTTTAGCTATATTCCAGCAATATCAAGGGGGGGGATACACAAATAGGCTTCACACATTGTACACATGTGAGGAATCAAGCCTGCATGACGAGCAAATGCTTTAACTGTCAAGCTACCCTACTGCCCCATGTCTGTCAGAGAAACTTCAGATGCAATGCAAACAACTCTCAGCAGTGTATGAAATAACCCCAAAACCCAGCCAGACATCAGGGCTGGTAGCTTCAAAATGTTACCAGCCCAAAATTGAATGAACCAGACCAGACACCAAGAATTCACTCAGATGTATGGAACATCTAAAATTTGCACCAGGCCGTCGGGCTGGCTAGCTGTAAATTTAGACCGTCCGACAGAAATCTAGCCCGTCTTGGGCGGTCGGACGGGCCTTATTTCATACACTGCTCTCAGATATAATAGAACATTAAATTAACTCATTACCAGACTTATCTCCCCTTCCGATCATCACCTCCCAAAGGTCAAGGATCTGCTTGATGTCCTTGGACAGCCTCAGCCAAGGCCTCATCACACACTCTCTAGGAAATAGTCCCAATCCCAGAGGAAGTAGTTCCATGTTATGGGGTAGTGGTTCCTCAGTCCTGATGGTAAACAGGCCAGTGTATGGCGACATTGTTGAAATGTAATTGTGTGCTTCAGAATCCAAGGGACGCACAACAAAGGCGACACTTTGCACATCTTGGAATATTTCCAACTCATCTTCCATCTCTTGCACAGACTTGGTTGATGCAAATAAAACAGAGATTTTTCAATGACTTGTTTAAAATCAACTGTTTTGACTGTTTTTAACACTTTATAACTATTGCTGATGGGGGAGTAAACTTTGTATGAACTATCTGGTTGAAATCTGTGTCCCATGATAGTTATCTCCCCTGTTACCATGGTGATTGATGCTTTGCCCTGGATGCAGAGTTCTTGTGGGTGACCAAGTACTACGAGTGTCGCCTCCTGTTTGGGTAATGGAACAGAAACACATCTGCAAAAAACAAACAAACAAACATATAAATATCACATTAACCAAAACACTTTTCATCATTCAAATTACTTACTCTTATTTCTGTATATCATTAATCAATTTCAGCTTTCTCAAAATATCCAGAGTATCATATCCCCTTTCTGTTATGACAAAGACTCTGGAAACTTGGCAGCAGAGCTTTCTGTGAGTCTTGTTCAAAAGAAGCATTTGGTTCTTGTTGTTGTTTTTCATAGTCACTGGCACAAGAATTCTGTGGTAAAATAGGATCATGAGAGATGAAGAGGGCGACCTCACTTCCTAGACAAACTTGATGGTGAATAGGTTCAAAGGTATTTATCATAAAAGAATGGGGACATATTTAGGACCGCGAAGGATAGATCAATGATAAAATAGACGGTATGTACACTGAGGAACAACTCACTTCAATTCTCCCTGCACAATTACTTCCCTTGATGACTGAACCACTCTCTTCTCTGCAGCTCCCGTGACTTCCCTGCCATCTTGTCCACCCTCCCCTCCAGCCTGGTCCCTGAGCTCAGTAGCCTGTACACTGACCACATGCTTCTTATCTTCACCTTTCAGCCTTGTGAGACTCTCTGCACAGGAATAGCCAGAGTCATTCAGTAATGGATCTGTGTTGTCAGCTGGGCCTTGCTCATGGAACTGGAAGTCTGATGACCCAAATCCAAAGGTACCACATTTATCAAATTCAGTCTGGTCCTGACCGAAAACTCGGAACAAAGTCTCCTGCTGTTCTATAGATTCTAAGATATCTTCATCACTGTCATCATCATTTGAATTTTCCGACTTGGATTCCATGTCAGAGCTCTCCATCTTGTCTTTTTCATCACCATAGTAACGGTTAAAGGCATCATAGGATAGCTCATCATCTGACTCTGAAAGTTCCTTTAGCTTCTTACGTCTTTCCTCAATCTGTTCCTTATTCAGATCAGTCTCTTTCAGCAGACTTCTGTTGTAACTTTTCTTCACAAAATCAGATTCAAATTTTGGCATATTTCTTTGGTTTCTCCCTTCTTCCTGGTGTATATACGATCTCTGAAAGCAGCAGCATTTTCACCATGGTTACCTTTTACCATATCTCTATCCATACCATCATATTTTCTTTTTCCAGTCCTCCTTTTCCCAGCATTTTCTGTCCCTTTCCTATTCTTGTTCAAATCAGTTTTTGGTGTTGTTTCAGAACCAGCAGGTGCTCCCTCAAGGATCATGATGCTTTCATTGTTTGCAGCTGTGATGAATTCTGTATCACAAGTCTTCCTGCTGGGTCCACCTTCTGACTCTGAAACCTTGTCTGTACTCTGTACAGTGTCTGGATGTCCCCTAGTATTGTCCTGTACAAAGCCTGGAGAAGATACTCGTAGACCGCTGTTATCCGCATCAGGAAGATTGATCACAGTAACACTTTCTGAATGAGTTACATCCATTAGTGTAGTCTTGTCTTTTGGTCCACTTATCTTCTTTGTTTTTTTCTTCTCAACTTTCGAAACTTTCTTGGATTTTGTTTTTTTCTGTTTGGCTTTACTCGTTTTCTCCTTATGGATCATGAATGCTGAGACTTTCCTTGCCATTATTCAACCAATGAAGTTCCAATATCTGTTTGTTTCCTGAAGAAAGAAGTTAAATTCATTTCAAGATATTCGGTGTTCTGTAGTTAAAGTATTAAACTTTCTTGATGATAGATATTTATAAAATCTGGTGATTTAATCACGTTAATCTACATGGAAAGTTGAGAAAAGGAGTGTGTGTGCCTTCTATTGCAGCGTTTTGGTACTTAGCTTTGCCTCTGTGCTCCATTTACTTTGCAGTCTCAGGACTTGGGCATTCTTTCAATGGCCTAATCACAACTATTTTTCCCAATCTTAGCTTAACATGTTGAATGGTCAATAATAGCATGGGTACTATAGATATATACCCCAGGTGTATTTCAGTTCATAGAAATGTTCCCTAGTAAACATCAAAATACAGAAAAATACCTGGTACCCTATACAGCATATAAGTCTGTACTCCTAAACCTGAAACCAGTGTAGTTTTGGCAGGTTACATGTTCATGGTGGATAATGCTGTGCCCTGTTGAATATGAATGTATTTTACAGACATCACTAAATACGTTTGGTTTTACATAGCACACTGGTTAGTGGGTAAGTGAGGCTGAAGGGGTTGTTGTCGGCACAGGTACTACAGATATGTACCCCAGGTACGTTTCTGTATACAGAAACGTACCTTGGCCATAATGAGAATACAGAAACGTAACCTAGGACGATTCCATTCCCATTGTGTCGTATTCTTGACCAAAAATGTCATACTGTTGTATTAGATACATTTGATTGCGTTATGTAAGTAATGAGAATACAGAGTAACGGATATTTCACAATGCACATGAATACCACTCGGAATCAGTTGAATGGGAACAACTACATACGGTTTCAGTTTTGGATTGAGGAATATGGACTCGTCCGCCTTATAGGGTACCGGGTACGTTTCTGTATTTTGACTTTGTTTAGGGTACATATCTGTATACAGAAACGTACCTGCATCGGGTACGTATCTGTAGTACCTGTGCCGACAACGACCACTTCAGCGTAAGTCAGTCTGGTTTTAAACCACGTTCAGCAATATTCCAGCAACATCGCGGCTCGGTACACCAGAAATGGTCTTCATACGTTGTACCCATGTGGGGAATCGAACCCAGACCTTCGGCGTGACAACTAGGCTACCCAATTAACCGCCACTATTCAAGGTTAGAGAGCTTGATTCTAGAGCGTGAATGTATCGCTGCGGAAATGCAAATTAACCATAACCTCCACATTCGTCCTGTTTACGCTGCTTTGAGTGTCATTTATGAATGACATGACAACACGTCGAATGAAATTACACATTTTCAAAGCAATGTTTGGTGATCGAAAACTGAACTTTGCAGGGAACATCACGCCAAACAATAAATTACTTAGTCTGCCCTTTCATTGATGTTACCTACAGGGCGAACCCAGATACTGTACAGCTACTGGAAAGTTCCAAACGAGGAATGGAAAGTAGCAAGGAGACCAGCAGACGTATATTCTTTTCCTGGGATCCCTGAATTTGACTTGCACGTGTTTTTGTTTACAGGAAGTTAGCAGATGATTATTTGCGCATGCGTAATAAGTTGTTTCCGATATTACAAGGAAGTCTCGTGATGTAAATAGGAAGGAAGATTTTCCTTTTGGAAAAGGTTACAACTCTTAATAGCTGGTTTTATGCCCATTTTGTTTTCACTCTTCCAAAACCTTCATGAACGATTTAATTAAGATTGTTTGGTGTATGCTATCTTACATAAAACGGGCTGCTCGGAAAATTTATATTGACCACATATTCTTTTTGAAGTTCCCATGTTTACCATTGGTGCCAGATATGCGCATCAAAAGCATATCTACAGTGTGATAAGATATTTAAAACCGATGAAGCGGACAAAGTGATTTGTACATGAAATCAAAATTCATTCAATAGAAGAAATCGACTGCATTTGTTTATATTGTCTCTCACTTTCAGGAAGTCTAGTTTGAACAGAAGTCAATTTTGCCATTTTCTTTCACATGTGTGTATATGTTTAATGTGTTGCAGTGTTCTGTCAGTCATAACGTCAGATGACTTCCCATTAAACAGTTACATTAATGTCTTAATGATGTAACATTGTGAAACAATACAGCATGTCAGGTTCATCCATATAGTGCTAACTGGTTCCAGCTGTGGTTCCTTCTCTGATCTACAATCCTTAGGGTTAGTTGTGTCAGGGTAGGCTGAACCTATCTCTTTTCTGACCTTGGATCTTTCATTAGACTAAGCATTATGGTCATATGTGTTAGATACTGCATGCCAGCCAAACAACCCTCGCAATTTTCAGAGCTGGGTACTGCTTGCAGATCAAACAGCACTTGAGGTGTAAATGTTAGTGAAAAATGTCTTACAGCTAGCGCTTTTCTTTCTGGGTCTTTTTTCAAATCTTTCTGGACTTGATATTATATTTATGCCTCAAAATCGTAGTGAAAAATGTGTTATCAGAGGTGCTTATCTCTGTGTTCTTTGAAATTATTCAGGACTTGATATTATGTTTTTACAGAGTTCACGTCAGAGAGAATGAGCGAGGTCACTGGGGACTCAGACGTGGCAACCTCAGCAACTCATTCCAAGTCGGACACACATCTTCAGAATGGTGTAGTGAAAGGACATGAGAAACAGTTAAGTCAAGCTAATGGCCAAGCAACTGTGTACACAAATGGTCATGATGTCAGCCCAGAGGAGAAAGGCAAGGAGAAAGAGAAAACAAGAGCTCCTTTGTTAAGTCAGGGCAGCAGTTATAAGTCTGAGGACACTCCAACAAATGCTGACACAACCATTTTATCAGCTTTGAGTGAAAATGCCAAAAATGTCCGACGGGAGAAGAAACCGAGTGATGGAGATAGTGCCGATTATGACACTCAGTCTGACTCCATTGAAACTTTGGAGGAAGAGAGCTCACACGAGGACACAGTTAATGACTTAAGTGACTCCCAGCGCCAGATGTCACTTACCAACAATGATGAAGAGTCGGATGAAGTTTCAGAAACTGATATAAGGGAAACCCAAGATGATTATCTTACCCTTAATGGTGTGTTGCGTCCAGATAGTCTTTCATTGCCGAGACCACTGCAGCAGGTGGAGCGCGGCCGAAGCAGAAGCGACGTTCAGATCAGATCGGTCAGCTGTGACCCTAGGGGTCAGTCAGAGCGAGGAAGGACACAAAGTGAAATTATTGACATTAACTCAGTGCTGAGGCGGACAGACGGTTTTGGTTCGGATGAGTACCTGTCCAAGAGTCTGCCTCAGGGAACTATCATGAGAAAGGGTGAGATGATAGAGTTCGTGGCAGAAGATCTTCAGGAAAAAATCCGAAGAAGTAGTCCGTTGTCTAGAACAGGTATGTCATCGTTATGTAGATTGAGGATACCTTGCTAATCCAGACCCTCTTTGTAATATTACCTTGGATATATTACTTTACAGAGGTTTAAATTGGAGGCAAGGTATTCAGCACGTTCCAGATGTATTTGGTATAAGAAGTTTTACTTTGTTCCCAATTTATCCAGATATGCCAACCCATACGATTTTATTGTATTCCATACGAAAATACAACTAAAAATACCTGACTACGATAGCAGTAAAAAAATATGAAGTTTTTAAAAAATACATTAAATTGAATTATCAATAGCATATGTACCATGCACAATAAATTGCAACCACATTTTATTCAGTATCCAGCAATATGTTTTTACTACTGATTTAGGTGAGTACAATGTTAATAACAAGTTCTTAGAATACATATCTATATATTTTGTATTAAATATGAAAATGCTTTGGAAAGGTTAATACTAATTTTTCCCAGAAAATACTAATTTTTGCATCAGTTTATGTCCAAAATACTAATTTAAATTAGGATTGGCATCTCTGTTTATCTTATATCCTAAAAATAAACTAGTAGAAGACCTAATTTAATAGAGAGTTGCAAGGATATCTCTGTTTATCTACAAATAAAGTAATATCCTTAAAAATAAAGGAGTAGAAGATAGGAAAGCGGAGAAATATTTAATGAAGAAATTTACAAGGATATCTGCCTAAAGATATTTGGAACAGACCATGGCTTTATGCAAATTAGTTTTAACGATATTGTATTACAAAAGGACAAAATGCCCAATTTGAAATTAAGATTCATTATAAAATGATAGCTGACATAAAAATAAGAATTTTAGCCAAAAGTTGATTTTAGGATGTTACCATTCAGTCTAATGTCACTAAAAGAAACAGATAGGAGGGTCAGCCTTCAAAAGCAAAACCAGGGGTCGGGCCTCCGTGGGATAGAGATATCAGCTAAGATAAGATAATCCTTTAGAGCAATTATACTGGGGAGGTACACGGCACGTCATAACAATTTACGCATAATATCCAGTCCTGTCGATCTTTCGGGTGGTCATGCCACCTATATACTAAAGATTGTCACACTCTCGTCAAGACAACATAAATATGACAACGTAAGATTTCAGTTGGTCCCATGAAAAAGCACAAAATATCTTTGAGATGACCCCTTGTGCCTGTAGGTGAGCGGCACATAATGGGTGAGTCGAGTCGGAGTAGAGTGTGAGTCATATAATGTGTCTGAGTGTATTCTAATGTTCATAGCTGATCTATTATTTTCTGCAGCATGGTATTTTTCTAAGTTTTGGAGTAAACATGCTTTTCTGGATATCGATACGTGATCCCACTGAACTTCCAGTTAGGCTGAAGTGGGTTATTTCGAATATGCTATTTGCAATTGTGTAAATTTTAGGGATTCAGAGTAACAGCCTAAAAACAGTTTTTTTCTATTTCCGACAGTACTTTAGTTATTGTGTCCCTGCACTTATACTTTGAAATAACATTTTGAGTTGTGTGCCTTGCATTGTAAAGATCAGCTGGCGGTGGAGTATGTGCAATAGTAACAAAGAACACAATCAACTGTAAATTTGTGAAAAATTGAAACACTCACCACAGATGTGTGTTTTAACAAGCATGCCAAACAAACTACCTTTGGTCATTTAATAGTATTTTAGCAGTTGTTACATCAGTAATGTAAAGTAGAAGTGATCCTCTAGTCTAGAAGTGAGGAAATTTCTACTGACATTGGCTGTTGACATAAAATCTCCTGGATACATATAAAATACAACCTCTCTTGCTCACAAAATACTGTTTCTTTGATAGTTCAGTGGATCAAAACCTTTGTATATGTAGCCTAGTTTTTTAAACACTAACCTAAAAAGGCAGTGATACATGACAAAGCTTTAAGTATCTCTTTTTAATGTACATTAAACTAGTAAAAGACATATCCTATGGTTCATGGAAAGTGTGTTTGAGATTTATAAACATATATGGGTGTCATCCTTTTATTCTTAATGTTTCTTAAAATTGTAGAAAGCCTGCAAACTCAGTTGCTAGTATCCATGTCCTTGACCTTCTAATTTAACTGAAGCAGGACTAAATGACCAAAGATTTTTAACATCCTTCTATTATGCTCCTTATGTAGATTTTTGATGGGTTAAAGGTCACAATTGTATTACATGAAATTTCCATGATGTGATCAACCGACAAATTCACATATCAAGTGTATTGAAACCAGTTGTTTTTCCACTGATCCACCATGGCAAGTGATGAAAGGGTGTTCATCTGACATGTCAAATTGTCATGGCTTCAGTAGTCTGCGTGCTGCAGAGGTCTTTTCTCACCATCTGTCATCACATTTGTTGGATACCATGAATATGATATTGGTTTTCTGTAAGGTAGCCCATTGATTTGTTATTCATTCTGGTATTTGCGTTTAGACAGTTCATAATGTACTTACAGTGTGAATTGTACCCTTATTAATTCATCAGAATCATGATTTGTTTTCAGGTTACTGTTTCTATTGTTTGAACATCCGTTGACGATATCAGTACCATATTGTCAAAGAAGCAATAACTTCACAGCATGTTCCTGATCTTATCTCATTAATTTGTCATGTTATATAGGCGTGAAAAGATAACGTCTTCTCATTATTGAATACCCGGTAGTTTCACATTGTTTCAGGTGTGACAGTTTTACTGTGACAAACTGGACAAATCTGACATCTTGTTGATAAGCAAACATTGTCCTTCCCTGCATACTAACTTGACAGCTTTTATTCCTAAATTAACACTATTATGATTATGGATGACAGTTTTCACTGAACCAACCTGTTTGTCACCATGCCAACAGACTCAAGTTGCTACAGTAGCAGACGGTCCAGTTTACGGAGTGTATCCAGTTCTACATCTGTGTCCACTTCAATGGCCACTTCCACAGCATCAGGAATGTCCCGGTCACCCAGCAGTCTGTTCCAGCAGAGTCCAGATGACATTCCCCCAATTGACCCTCAAGCTGTCCTTGAACTTGAGAATCAGGCCCATCTTGTTGCGGATAGCGTTGACCTGATGATGGGAAACTTGAAAGCAAATCTCCACAAGGTCAGTCTTTAGATTTGAATGGATATTTTCTATCATCCAAAACAAGCATCCACCGAAGATATCTCTTTGCTGCAATTAAGCAATATCTCCTAGTTTGAGATACTGCTGTGCAGTGAAATTGCATCACATTGCCTTGCAGATCATAGTGATGAGACCAATTTCAGGATGATTTAATCAAAAGACATCACTAAATCTCTTTCAATAAAGCTGGTCAAGACACAATTTATTACTGTATGTAAATTGAAAAATGTGGAAGAAAGATTTGTCAGCTCTTTTGTCATTTTTGTTGGCAGTCTGTGTGGCTGAACATTTTCTAGTCCTAGAAGTCTGTTCATCCTGACAATGTGTAACATAGGTCAGGATAATAATAATTATTACGATTTCAGTTATGGTTAATCCTATTTCAGATGTCGTCAATCACAATTGGCTGTCTTGATGCATACCGGAAATCGGTGGACGTCACGTGTGAGTCAGTAGATGGGAGTATTAAGGTAAGATTGGTCTTACTTCTTGTGTGAGTTTGATAGAACTGTGATAATTGCCTCTGACAGCTTTGGGCAATCATGTGTTAATGTGACTGCCCAGGTAACCAGTATTGACCACACAAGGAATGCCTCTATTTTCAGGGTCAGTGGTGTACTATTGGCTGCCTGCACATTGAAATTTTTATATCTGAATATTTTAGAATCTGCATAGTTCTCATAAAGAGATAGGTTTGTTTTCCTTTAAAAGACAACAAAGTGACAAGTAATCACTTCAGAACCAAATTACCATATTTATGATTACTGTAGTTAGTGTGCATATGTTATACTGGTTGTGTTTCATATGTTATATGTTGTAGTATGCTGGCATGCTAATGCTATGGACAGAAATGGGTTGCTTGCAAGAGGGGCACTTACATTTAGATCAGTTCCATTTGTTTGTTGAGATACAGTTTTGTGACAGGTAGAGTTTGAATGGTGTGTCTGTAAATAATGTGTTGTTTGTTTCAGTCGATGAACGCGCTCATGGCCAAGTGTGAGGAACTCAGTAAAAACATGCAGCCAGTCTACAAGCTGGCAGAAAAAATGTATCCTTTCCATTGAAGATGTTCAGTGTCTGCCTGCTCCACACAGCGTGCACAATAGCCACTGGCCCACTAGCCAGTGGCTAGTAAAAATCCAGTTGGGCCACTAAATCTCCACAGTCACTGGCCTGACTGGCTAGTGAATTTTCATGGGGTCATTTTGTAAATATATCATTCTCTCCGACTTGTTATCTTTTAACTCACTTTTAAATCATGCAATATTATGGCCTGATAAAAATGTTCATCATATTAGCAGCTTAATGATGAAACCTGGGTCTTCATTCAAATTTCGGACTAGTGATTTTATATCGTGGGCTAGTAACTTTAAGGCATAGCTAGCCCAACTGGCTAGTAATATTTGGAAACTATTTTGCACACTGGCCCCACATGTTTATTTCAACTGTGGACATAGTTATTGTGATGAGTTTTTGGATACCTAGATGTTGAAGCATCAGGTCAGACCTAGGTTTGATTCTGAACATTTGCACATTTGTGTGAAGCCTCTTTCTGACGTCCCCTGCCATGAAGCTAAATCTTTTATGCTTGATTGTACTTGAGGTATATAAACTGAACTGGTTAATGGTAGGTTATTGTAAGTCTTGGATGCAAATACACAGCTATCTTGATCTCAGGTGGACTGTAAGTATGACATAGTAATCAGGGCTTTACATAGACTTTGAAAAATGGTTGTCATGGTGACTCACAGTAAATGTTTGGGGGAGTCATTTTAGAAATGTTCTAAATTCATGAAAATATTATGTGAACAAAATGATTATAATGATCAATTCTCAGTATTGCAGTTAACAGTCAGAACACTTGAATTGTTTAGGTATTTGGAGGAGTTATTTGGATTCACAGTACACTATGAGTGTCAACTCTGACTTGGTTGAAAATATGTTGGGAGTATTACAAACTGTTTGAGTCAGATATGCAGGAATTATGGTAAAGCAGTGATATTTCATGTGTTGAATGAGAGGGACGACCATTATTACACAACATTCATTCAACCAGTACAAGATCTGTGAGAGTCATATCTTCCTGTTTACCTTTGTGCCATGGAGGAAATATTTTAAATCTTGTTAATGTTTGTCATGTCAGACATTTTCCTTAACTCTCCCCCAGAAAAGAGATAAAGCGGCTTCTGGATCTGTTTGAAGCCCAGCTTGCCGACAAGACATGAAGACCACCACCGCCAGCAGTGACGTTGTCAGCTGCATGAAAGAATCAACCATTTTTCATGGCCTTCTTCTGGTTTCCCTGATTGACGTCAGCAGACATCATTAACACACATAATACACCTAAATTCCAGTAACTAGTAAAAGAGATGACAGTTGTAGTGAGACAGAATTAGAAATGATTCTAAGAGTTTGAAGTTTGAAGATATATTGATACTTAATTTGGTTGAAGATGTGTGTGTTCAGTTGCAGTGACCATGATGGCAAGGGAGGTAACTTCAGTTACATAGTTACCTCCCTTGGTTGTCAACATCCAAAGCCCTTATTTCCAAAAAAACCCAGTAGTATCAGCTCTCTCAGATTTCCCAGCTCTGAATTATCAGGTGAAGAAGGACTTAATTTGGTGTGCATATCCTCAGCCAACAAGTTAATTATGCCTTTGAAGGTCACTGAAACATAATTGGCTCTTTGATTCAGCAAATATATATTTAGTATGTGTATTTTATGGTGTGTAAACTTCAGGTGTATTCTACACTCTCTGTGATCAATGTAACCATAATAGCAAGGTTAAAACAGCTTATCAGGACATGAAAGTTGCAATCTTCATAATGAAACAGACATATATTCAGCTATGGTATCTCAGGTGTACATATGAATAGATGTCTGCGATTTACCTTAGCCAAACTACACTTCCAGGTCTTTTTGTGTATTGATTGTATCTGTGAAGAGCTTGTGCAGTGTACTTAATGGTAGGTTTGTTAAAACATGTTGAATGAGATTACACAGGTAGGATGGTGGCAGAGGGGAATTTGGAAATGGCTTCCATGCAAAAACATACAATTGGTTCTGAATTTGTACATCTTTTGTACATGTTACACGACATTAACTAAGAATATGCCCGCCCTCAACACTGATTCACAAAATATGTGAAGATGGTTTCTGTTATGAAATGCTATACTTTGACATGTGAATTACCCTGTGCTAGTATTGACTTCATCCATTCATGGTTTGCAAGACATTTGGTTATTTGGAAACTGGGAAGGGGTTTAACACTGCCCTGTGTGATAACAGGAGTCCTACTTACTGAACTTTGCCCTTACAATTCTGTACTTACCCCTCCAAAAGTAGCTTTTGTAGTGCTGGGAGACAAATTCTCAGCTTATCAAAGTGTTATCAAGGTTGCAGTGTTATCATGAACTCTGGCGGATAGCCCTGGAAGTGTAGAATTGTATGGTTTACTTGTGACGTCCACAGTGTCTAGGGCTGTTTCATGGAGGTACAATGTCAAGAGCTGCTTCACAGAGCCACATTGTCAAGAGCTGCTTCACAGTGCCACAAAGTCAAGAGCTGCTTCAGTGCCACAATGTCAAGAGCTGCTCCACAGTGCCACAATGTCAAGAGCTGCTTCACAGTGCCACAATGTCAAGAGCTGCTCCACAGTGCCACAATGTCAAGAGCTGCTTCACAGTGCCACAATGTCAAGAGCTGCTTCACAGTGCCACAATGTCAAGAGCTGCTTCAGTGCCACAAAGTCAAGAGCTTCTTCACAGAGCCACAATGTCAAGAGCTGCTTCACAGTGCCACAAAGTCAAGAGCTGCTTCACAGTTCTTAAAAGTCTATACATATATATTCAAATATGCAGGTCTTGGATAACTTACAGCTACTATGAATATTAATTACCCTAACACCAGACTATTCTTCTTATTGTTATTATTGGTAATAACTATACAGATATGTTTGTGAGTATTTCTGTGACACGTTAACACTTTCCCTTGATTAAATGTAGAAATATACTCGAGTTAAGACTTTTCCAAAAATCAAAACTCTTCCGTCATTTCAAAGATTATATAACAATCATTTGTAGACTTATTTGATGAGATGTACGATTATCATTATCCATGATTATCCAGAGTGTAATATCTCCAGTGCAGTTGGATTTATTTTCTATTCCTATTGATTACCTGGTTTTTTTTGTGCTGGGTTAAAAAAATATAGTGCTTAAACTAGTCCTACACTTGAATTAAAAATATATCTCAAGATTGAAAGGAACAATAAGAACTATACTTTACTCACATTGTGTGACGTCTCGAATACATATTGGGACATCTTGCATCATAAGGACTTCTCTCCAAGTTGTGGGGCGGGAGGGTAGCCTAGTGATTAAGGCGTTTGCTCATAACCTGGGTTCGATTCCCCACATGGATTCAATGTGTGAAGCCCCTTTCTGGTGTCCCCCTGCCATGATATTGCTGGAATATTGCTAAAAGCAGCATAAAACTAAACTCACTCACTCACTCACTCCATGTTGATATATAATGCACATGAACAGTTTTATGCGAATAGCAAGTAAATATAGATTATGTTTCCCTTGTATAAAAATGCTGTTTTGTGACACCACACATGAAAATGAAGCTATTTCTCCAGGGTATTTATAGTATGGTGATAAACTACCCTGGATTAAAGAGGATGGTATGTTATGGTTCTCCACAACCCTGTACATAGAAACTCAACAAATATCTCCATCATGCGATGACTAGGAGGGTGATAAGCACAATATTTCTGTATCATACATGTTATAATAATAATACTTCATAGCCAACATTCCATTTGTAACCTTTTCATCACATTGTACATAATTAAAAAAATGGATTTTCAAATCTGCTTTTAGTCTTTGAATCCGTTGACAGTAATTTTGTAATCATACCAGG
Source organism: Haliotis rubra (assembly GCF_003918875.1). Lineage (NCBI taxonomy): Eukaryota > Metazoa > Mollusca > Gastropoda > Lepetellida > Haliotidae > Haliotis > Haliotis rubra. The sequence goes on from NW_025766248.1 coordinate 569,109, forward strand.
GATTTATCTATACCTGCTGAGAGACCAATGCCTACAGAAATTGTCTGTAAAAATTCCTGTGTAAGTGTAAAAAGTTCTTATTTCATGTACATATAATTATAAATAATGTGATGGCTTGGTCAAGGTGACGTTATTTACTTTATTCAGCTGAAAATAAGACTAAAAGAGAGGAAGAGGCTCAATTTTACGTCGTTGTAGTGAATGCATGCAATGTTAAAATATCTCTGAAAAGAAGAAACTATAAATTTTACAAACTTCCAATTTTCTCAAATTGCCCGACCATGGCACTTAGCTTGGAACCCAGGATGAATTCCTCTATTATAGTATGTGAAGAATGTGATTTTTCAATTATAATGGAACTGTCGACTTCAGAATGAATTCACATGCAGTAATGTTTAATATGTTGAATGTCATATATTACATTATAAGTAAATTGCTTTTACCCATAAGCGAAATCTTGGCATTTATCGTGCTGCTAGTTATAAGCATTTACAGTCATTACATGTTATATATGTCAATTATGAATTCATTTCATACTCTATCTAAAGCTATGCTAATTTCTTTGTCTTAAGCATAGTATTTAAAATATGCCCAAGTACTGTTACTTGTCATGAGTTGAAAAGTTTGGATTGGATGATCAGATTCAGTGTCTTGGTTCACGTGTCAGATCTTGGGAAGCCATTGGACAGTGCTCACATCAACAGCTTAGTTTTCTGACCTTGACTGTATTATTTCAGGCTGCTGTGATATAGTTTGAACGTTGCTGACTGCAGCTGACCAATGATTATGCAGATTTGTCAGTGTTTATCGATGATATAGGAATGATTTGTATGTGAGAGAGAAGACTATCTTTAACAGCAACAGCCAAGTGATGGTGATTCAATCAACTATCAGTTCTGTTTCGGCATCAGGTAGTCAGACTTGCTGATTTGGTTGAAGCATGCCATATCATAATGGCAAAAACTGATGCTCATGATGTCAGTCACTGGATTGTTTAGTCAAGACTTGTTTACAGCTTGCCGTCATATAGCTAAGTGCAGCATTGAACAAACAAGCAAATGTTTTATCTGACATGTGACAACTGAAATACTGTTCAATATGAAGCCCAACTGCTTTACCCATTGAGCCAACCTACAGGTGGTTTGAATGCATGACCAAGTTGGTGTTCTTTTGTATCTAAAGGTCTTCAGTGTGATGTCACAACTGCTTTACCTACTGAGCCCACCAACAGGAAGTGTTCAGACTACGTCACCATGCTGTTGGGGTTCCATGATCCTCAAGCTCATGCTTTCAACCACTGGTTTCGCTAGTCCAGACTTGAACACCGACTGCAGTAATCCAGTTGCTAAGAGCTAATGCAATTGCCTAGTCATATTTTAAGTGCTTGAAAGTAGACTCAAATATAACCTTAAATGTTATGATTATGTACATTTTTATTTATGTATATAATCTTTCACTTTGTAAATTAATTTGGTTATTTATCATTTCATATTGTATCAGCAGTGATGGTAATTAGTATGTCTTCAGTCCCGTGTCTTTTTATACTTAGTTTAACAAGATTCAAAATGGTCTATGTGCACACGATACTCATGCATTGATTGAGGCAAGTCAGTTAATGTATAGATATTAATCACCTTAAGATCAATTTGTCAAACAGACCAGGGTGCCATTGTACAAAGCAACCGTAGCGCTACGCCAGTCGTAAGTCTATGTTAAGGTTTGGGAGTTACGATCACCTTAGTGCTACGCCAGTCATAAGTCTATGTTAAGGTTTGGGAGTTACGGTCACCTTAGTGCTACGCCAGTCGTAAGTCTATGTTAAGGTTTGGCAGTTACGGTCACCTTAGTGCTACGCCAGTCGTAAGTCTATGTTAAGGTTTGGGAGTTACGGTCACCTTAGAGCTACGCCAGTCGTAAGTCTATGTTAAGGTATGGGAGTTATGATCACCTTAGCACTAAGATCGCCTTCTACAATGGCACCCTGGGACACCATTCGACAAAGCAATCATAGGGTTGTAAATTGGTGATATAGAATAAGAGTACTAATCATTCCCATTCTTTCACACTGATTGACAACAGGCATAGCTCTATGATCATTTTGTGGCACAGGTTTGTATCATTTCCCAACTATTCATTCACGATAAAGTCATTATTCTAGTAATTCTGTATATACCACATATCCTCTGCTAAGAATTAAGACTAGCAGTAGAACATGACATAGAAATTGTATAAACTATTTTAACATTTATGGGCATCCTGTTAATTTCTTGTACATATATGGGCTCAGTGTGTTGCTGTCTACAATGTAGGGACTGATGTCAGTGTAATCGGACTGATGTCATCTGGCAGTATTTTGGAGCCTTCAGAGCGAGAACAAGAATATTTTAAACTCAAAACACTAATGTAAGCCTGTTAGTGCATTTTATTTTTGAAGGATTTGGTTGTGAACAGATTGAGATATCTCTCCTGATGCTCTGATTTGGCTGTCAAGAAAGCATTGCTGTGCAATAAATTTTCTTTGCATGTGTTGTATTGCATTATGTGTTATTCCCGGACAGCACAGACAAATTCACAATAATTTAGAATATTAATAACATTTTCAGTGTCGTTCACTGGAAGACTGATGACAAACTTTCACAACTTTTCATAACATTATTTATTCATATTACAGCAAGTTGAATCGAACATCACTTCAATGGATGCCAACATGTTCATGACATTTCAAAATCCGACCATTCTGTTTTCCATGGAAGCATATTCGTGCCACCATCTAAACAATAATCATCTATGTCAAAGATGCTTTTATCACTGTATGTGAGATTATAATTGTGTGTATCCTTACTGAGACCATGAAATTGTGAAGTTTAGATGCTAGCTGTATATAAGTTAAAGAAATATTAGATATAGTGTATACAAATATATAGTGAAATATAGTTGCAGGCAACAATGAGGGCTCCTTGTCTTTAGTTCTATCTATTGTATCTGAGGGCTCGTGGGGGTCATGTACCTTTTTAAGAAGTTCCGGAGAAGAAATAGTTCCCTCTTTAAAAAGGCTGTATCTCAGTTGTTCTTGGGTCTACGGTCAAAACAATTAGTGTTCTGGAATCACCAAGCCTGCATCTACCATACTGGCACTTTCTGTGCAGAATTTGCATTTAAGCGACTTGACCCGTCCAGGCAAAATTGTTGGGAATTCCATTGTGCATCTGTACAAGAGATTTGGAAGTGTTTGAACAATTAGTTCTTGAGATATTTGCTGTCAAACTGTGCAATTTTGGAATTAATTTTGAATTATCTCACCTTTGCTATTGGGCCTAGAGCCTAGAAATTTTTAAGGGGAATATCTACACCTCGGTTTGCATCTGTGTGATTTTTTTGTAAGCGATTCGGTGCATTGGTTTAGGAGTTATGTTTGGTACAAAAATTGGCGGAATAATAAATAGAGGATATTATATGAGTGCCCATGTCATACTATGGGGGCGGTGGGGTAGCCTAATGGTTAAAGCGTTGGCTCGTCACGCTGAAGACCCAGGTTTGAATCCCCACATGGGTACAATGTGTGAAGCTCATTTCTGGTGTCCCTGCCGTGATGTTGCTGGAATATTGCTAAAAGCGGCGTAAAACCAAACTCAGTCAGTCATACTATGTTTACGACCCCAGTGCCTAAATGTTGGTATTTCCTGAGCGAGAGCGAGGGATATACCAATATTTAGGCACGAGTGTCGTAAACATAGTATGATATGGGCACGAATATAATATTCTGTTTATACCGAAGTTGTCAAATTCGGGTAAATAAACCAAAATCTACTTTCAAACATAGGCAGGCTACCCGCCTTCGGCGCATGTAGAACGCAACGTCACAGGTGAAACGTGGCGTCATAGCAGTGTTCATGACGTCACGTCACCATGACAAAGTGATATTTTACCCTAGTGCATCTGATGAAAAAATATGAACCCCGATATTTTCGCCATCATAGGTAATAAATAATAATAATAATCCGAACGATTACAATAGGTCTCCTGCCTAGAGGCAAGGAGCCCTAAAAATAGGTACACTGTGACACTAATACACTTCCACAGAAATCAGCTTGTAATTCCTTCCAGTTTTATACTTTGCATAAAGTTCATATCATGAAGAAGCCCCAACTTCTGGGCTATCCCTTTCAACAGTCATCATGCATATTAGAGTTGTCTCCCCTTGTCAGTACAATGATGAGCAGGGAGTTCCATCTATAATGCACTGTTGTTTTGTCCAGTGAGACTGCGTCACTCAACGCTGAGGACCTTGCGTTTCTTGGCTGTGTTCATATATGGCCGGTACACCCATTCCACGTCTGCTGTGTCGGCTGTTTCCAGGGTACCCAAGATTATCTGATATACTGGAATATTATTTGGACAAAATGGTTTTAAATTGGGAAAAGCATCGTCTTTTTTATCTAGTTAGTTATATGAAACAAAAGAAACTATCAACAAGATGGAATACTCCACCAAGCTCAGAAAAATAAGAAATGTGGACTGTCTTGCAATATGCCACAAGAAAGACTACTGTCAGTTGATCCTACATTCCACTTCCTACGCCCAAGGGAGCAGTGGGGTAGCCTGGTGGTTAAATCATTCACTCATCATGCCAAATTCCTGGTTCAATTTCCCTTGTGGGTACAACAGGTGAAGCCCATTCTGGTGTCCCCTGCCACAATATTGCTCGAGTTTTGCTAAAAATGGCATGTAACTATACTCACATCTATTCCCAAAGTCTACATTTTGATATGATGCAATCAGCAAAATGAACAACCCTACCACTAGCACTGGTTAACATTTACCATTAAAGTCAGTTGGAATCTTGTAATCACCCAGTCAAAACCAGAGTTACAAGGGACAGACATCGAGAAGAGAGGACTCACCAGAAGTAGGCTTACCAATGTGGGGAATCGAACCTGGGTCTTCAGCATGCCAAGGTTTACTGTAACCACCAGGATAACCCAGTAAGTCAAGCGTTAAGCCAACACACAAACATAACATTACTCACTTTTCATTTCAAACCTTGGTCCAACTTCTTTAAGTTCCAGCTCTTTGTCAACATATTTGTACACGTGGTGTCTGAAATTTTAAATACAGACATCACAAGCACATCTCCTTTTAATTTTGATTCCTTAAGTCCCAAGTCTTGGGATTCATACAGATGTAGAATTAAGCAAGAAAAGCAATCAGCCCAAGGAGCGCCTGGATTAAAATAACTACTGCAAACAAAAGCAGCAAACTTTAAGGATCTTTCTCCCTTAGAATTACACAGTGAAGGTTAACATAATGAGTGAATTAAGACATGATTACACAATGCCATTTAGAAAGTGGTCAAATGCAACATATGTTATATTTGTGATTACACTTTCTTAGTAAAGTACAAATTCTAGTACTTTTGGGGGTTGTGTCCCATCCGGGATTCGAACCCACACCCTCCAAGTCAGGCACCAAATCGTTAGCACACAAAGTCAGCCACCTAACCTGCTCAGCCGCCGCGACTTCCACAAAATGGAAGTAGGACAACTGGCAGTCTAGACTGCAGACTTTGTCTATCCCTCAGTTAAGTGTAAATTGGCTGACTTTGTGTGCTGGCCATTTGGTGCCTGACTCTGAGGGTGTGGGTTCGAATCCCGGATGGTACTCAACCGCAAAATGTACTAGAATTTGTACTCTGCTAAGAAAGTGTAATCCCAAATATAACATATGTTGCATTGAACTAAGACACATCAACAACCAATCAGCAGTTGTGTTCGCCAGGCAGGGGAACATCAAGTACTATCTTTCATTATTTAGCCACTTAACAATAGAGAAAATCAAGTTGAAGTTTAAAAACTGTCCACAAAACGTAACAATGTTTATCAGATTATTAATGCTCTGTACAGAACAACCGAAATGGAACACAATTAACTTGTAGAGTATTGTCAACACATTCCTGCTCACCTATATGAAACATAATCCTCTTCGTTAGCAAATGTAACAACTCGCTTGCTGTCTTCCTTGGGCACAGGAAACAAATATTTCAGGATGTTTTGTACCTGTAACAGTGGAGAATTGCACATAATAAACCGATACGAAGGTATTCCATAATATGAGTATCTATATTTTCATTACTCATATGTAAATAATTTCAACTTTTTGATAAAACGATTATTACAAATTTCTGATCACTAGTGTTTAAATATAAAAAGGGGTTACTATTCACATGACAGATTAGATTCCAAACAGTTTGTTGTGTTGCTTAATGTGGCACTCGACAATTTTCCAGATACATAAGATGGTCTGTAAAATAATCAAGTCTGGACCAGACAATCCAGTGATTGACATCATGAGCATACACCTGCTCAATTGGGATACAATGACATGTGTCAACCAGGTCAGTGAGTCTGGTCAACCAATTCAAACAGACAGATAAAGGATTAATAAAGTTTACCATACGTTCAAATGGTACAGAGCAAGGTTTAAATGAACACTAACCCTTTTCCCCAACTTTGATGTAAAGTTGTGGAAGATAAGATGTGGATATGCCTCGGACATCGTCCCGACGTCAGGAATGTCATGCCTCATGACCACATTGGAGAGGGTGAAATAGGCTGTCGGCCCGTACGGCATGTGACATACCACCAGGCCGTCTGAAACACACAGGCATTGGATTCCACAATCTATACTTACATCAGGTGGAGAAATAGGGATTAATGTCATTCAAAGAAGTTGCTCTTACACAGCAACATGGATGCATGTGTATGAGTGTGAGCACAGCTCTGTGTTTGTCTGTGTGTCTGGTGGTTCTAGTCGGGGCTAATGCTGTTTTTAAAGAGCTAGGTCATAGATACACATTCACTTTCAACTGAATGCCAGGAACTAACAGATTTGGGCTCGATCCACAAATTGATCATACTGCTAATATAATCATAATTCAGACTTATATCAACTGTAGCACTACTATGTGGAATTAGGACCTGTTCCACAAACAACTGACTGAATGAGTTTGGTTTTACGCTGCTTTTAGCAATATTCCAGCAACATCACAGCGGGGGACACCAGAAATGGGCTTCACACATTGTACCCATGTGGGGATTCGAACCCGGGTCTTCGGCGTGGCGAGAGCTTTGACCACTAGGCTACCCCACCGCCCCCACAAACAACTGAAACTCTACGACAGTCGTACATCTGTGTTAAAACCTGGGAGTTACGATCACCTTAGCTATACGATCGCTTCGTGGAGTGATGGCCTTGTGTCAAATGCGAGCAGCACTGTTGTATAAATTGTACTACTGAGAGTAAATCAAAGTGACACAATCAGACTACATGTCATCCAAATGACAAAAACAAACTGGACTAGAGACTCAGGCTGCACTCAACGGGTACAGTAGTGTCCCCAGCAAATTGAGAACCATGACATACAACGAGGATGATCATGACTTCAAATGTGTCATGAGGATATCAAGAACATTATTCACCTGGCTTCCCCCTGTGCTCCTGAACCATGATCAGGTCTGTGACATCGTTGGCTCGGCATGCTCCGACGAGCTGCTTCATCTCATAATTACCACGATTGATTCTTTGGCTGTTGGGAAACAGAAGCTTGATTTCCTGAAATGTCATTGAAGAAGATGTATTGACATTAAGTATCTTTATTGAAATTATAACAACTCTGTGTAGTGTTAATCAACAATGGCCATGCCGAAAATGTCACCCTGACCTTTATGATATCTATCAACACAATACAACAGATTATACCAAAGGCTGAACAATGAAGGAAACATCCCTAACACTTCATATAATTATCCACATATTTTCAAGAAAATCTCTCATTTGTATAAATTTCCTACCTCTTGACTAAAACTGTTGGTCAACAACTGTCACAATTTTCACCCACTTCCTTCACATATATCACTCATTCATGACATCACACTGTATTCAAGCTAACCTTTGCAAACTGTTTCAGTTTTGAGCTGGGGTCTCTGGCCGTTGTGATCATAATCTTGGGGTCCTCCACGCCAGCCCACTTGTACTCGTCATCAACATGAGTCGTCAAGCCTGAACACCACACAGAGATATCAACATAGTGAAGATATATCAACACAATCATATTACGATCACCTTAGCGCTATAATGGCTGTGTGAACAGAACCATGTCTACTACATCAAAGCCTTACAACAGTGCATGTTGATGGTTATAATAGTTTGTTTTTTTATAAGACACATTGAGCAGTACTTGGATCATGTCTAATGGTTTTAATGTTAAAAGAATATTTATAATCTTGATTTATAGATAATGACATCATGATTTTGTTTGTTTGCTTGCTGTTTAACACCACACTCAGCAATATTCCAGCTATATGGCCGCTGCCTGTAAATAAACAAAGTCTGGAGCAGACAATCCAGTGATCAACAGAATAAGCATCAATCACCCGATCCCATCAGTTGCCTTTTACAACAAGCATGGGTTGCTGAAGACCAATTCCAACCCCAATCTTCACGGCTTTGACATTATGAGGTATCATTGAACAAACTTATTTATAATAATTCCATCAATCAACATGATCTAAATGGAAGTGTTTGCTACATACCATCAGCTCCATCCCCTTCCCAGTCAAGGGTCTTTTCCAAGTACACTGCATCTTTCCTCAAGTCAACGGAACAGTTTTATTCTCTGAAAACAGAAACATATAGATTTCAGTGAACATGTCAACTACATGCAGACCACCTTGACCCAGGACATATTGTGTTACCTTCGTTACATCTTGCAGAGTTCAATATTGATATAATCCTTTTAGCATCTAGTGCCGCTGGAGATATTCATGATGTCAGAATATGCTCAATGCATGATTATCATGTTCAGTATACTATTTCTAAATGAAAGTGTTTATGAAGAGAACAAAACACCTTTTGGATTGTGCATACTTTGGGAATATCTTCTGGGATTGTGTGCTTCATTGTGTGTCTTCACTACAAAAAGAAAATATCCCCAAAAATATTCACTATTACTCCCTCGCTCAGCATATATTGGAATATATATTTGGGACAGTCTTCACTATTAAAAAAAATATCCACCAAAACATTCATTACCACTATTGTTTTTGCAGATATTATTATGTTGACACTATCAGAACCAAAACTGTATCTCTTGTCCACAATGGACTACCGATGTCAGTAATGTTGTTGAGACACCTAGGAATAACGGACTATAGAAATTTCACATATTCGCACAACATGTCAGTCCACTACCATGGAAACATGAAGTAAATGGGTTCCTAGTCTGTTATGACATAAATTTGTTGTCACAAAATTATGACACATGACACACATTATGCCCACATGAGTGAGTATGGTTTTATGCCGTTTTTAGCAACATTACAGCAATATCACTGTGGGGACACCAGAAATGGGTTAAAAAAGTCAAAGGGCGAGGCTAAAAGTCAAATGGGCGAAATGAAAAGTCAAAAGCCGAAAAAAGGGCCGAAATTAAAATAAAATGTAATAAATAATAATTTAATAAATTACGCAGTAAAATAGCATGAATAGTGTTTAGTTTGTTGTTTTGTTATTTTCAATGGAATTTGAACATTGGACTCAGTGTCATGACTAATCCGTATGGGATGTTTGTTTTGTTGTTGTTTGACTCAGTGTGTCAACTAATGAACTCACTTCAATTGACAATATGGTATATAACCTGCTTCCCAACATACAACATTCACAACACTAACCATGGCTGTCCAGTGTGTGCAGTGCTCTAAGACTATAAGAAGAAATCAGCATGCCTTAGAGTGTGATCAATGTCAGTCATGGACACACAGGACTTGTGGCACAGGGATGACTCGTGTGGCTACCTAGACTTATGCAGAAGTGGAGAAGAATTTAATTTCTTGTGTCATTTATGCAAGACAACTATTCCCAACTTCACTCTCCAGTTGGATTCTTCAATAGATGCTCCATCAGTTGCTTTCGATGACACTCTTGAAGTTCAGGAAGTGTAAGTATATTTAACATCATAATGTATAACATATAACTTAATGCCGATCAAACAATTATATGTATTATATATTTTCAAGTTTATGTATTTTAATAACACAAATTTTTATTGACATAACAGATCAATGGAGGAGGATATTCTTGCGGAGGAGCGGGAGGTGGAAGATCCTCCATACTGCGTTAGTATCAGGACGGCTCACAGAAATCAAAACCCAAGCTGGTAGACAGGAATGGATTCACCTACGTAATAAAGGTATTGTTACATCTTAATCCTATTATATCAACCATACTATACCTGGATATTTCTATATTTAATGTTATTGTTTCTGGCGTTATATTAGCGTTATTTAATTACATCTTTCAGGAGGTCACTCAGAATAAGATTTACTACAGATGTAGCAAGCGTCCCTGTAAGGCAACTGTTGCGAGACCAAATCAACAGGAGACAGAAGCCAGGCAAACATAACCACAGCCACACAGCAGAGGCAGGCAAAATTGTTTCAATCCAAGTAAGAGCTCAGGTGAGTAGTACTTTCTATTGATTGATTCCTAATTAGGATTAGTTAAATTGTCAATTGAACATCCTTAATTGTTAATTGGTAGATGTCGAATTGAATTGATTCTTAATTGGATCAATCAACCTTGTTGTTATAGGTGAAGAGGACTGCAGCATTAAGACCTGTTTAAGTCTGCCAGGTCAATAGCTGAGGATATCACCAGCGATATGGTAGATCAATACTGCCATCCGGAGCAGAGACAACCCTGAATATTTGGCTCATTATAAGCCAACAGGTGTGAGAAAAACTTGGCCAAAGAATCCGAAGATTTGGAATTTGAGGTAATCTTTTGACTTGTGTTAAGTTTCATTATTTGTAAATAAAATAACATGAATTAAGTAACACCACAAAATAATTGTAATAGTGCATAATATATTTATTATATGAATTGCAGCTTGCCGAGAGCTTCCTGCCTGAAGGGTTCCTGCGTGCTGATGTCAGGGTGAAGGGAGAGAGGCATCTCTTGTTTGCTACTGACCGGCAACTGGCTCAGTTATCCATGGCACAGCAGTGGTTCGTGGATGGGACATTCAAAATAGTTAAAATGTTACCTTAGGTTTTCGGGGTGTTGTACCCTTCCACCCTAGGTAATCTGTCTAGCCACTCTGGTCCAGGGGATAATGTAGCTAAGATGGATAGTCAAGGATAAGTCCGGTATGGTGTTCAAGTCCTGTTTATTTTAGCATGAATTCTTTCACAAAGGTCCTCAGATACTTCCTAGCTTTCCTAGTTTACATGCAACACGAATTCACAACTTCATGGAAGAACTTGTTGGTTTCTTGCCCAACTCCTAAAGTTACAATTACATCTCAGCCATTCTCTCAATATACAGAGAGAACCTCTCAAGTCAACGGTAGGGCCCAGCTCTCCCGCTCTCTCCCAGTCAGCTCAGTTTTGATTCTCTTCACAATTTTCGGGCTCCTCCCCCTGTAAATCGGTCCTACCCCATATAAAAATGACTCATAACCCATCTGACTAATAAGTTACTTTCATTAGTCCCTTTTCAACTGACTCATATTCCAGCTGCACCACTAACTATAATCATTTCCTCTCTTCCAAGACTTAATCGGTACCATCAATTTCTTCCATCATAAATGTACCTTATTAGTGAGCTTAAATCATTCGTGAAGCATTCAACCGAATAAAACTTCCGACTGTCAGGCGCCAGAGGTTGGTTAATCGAATTATTACGTGTGTCCCTTTTCTGATTCTTAGTATCTTAATTACTAGTAACTACCTAAATGGTATATGAGTCACCCGATCCACGTGTTCCACTCATCTCCCTTATTAGATTTGTTGTATGCAAGGGAAATGAATCGATATGAATCTGGTTACTCTGGTCAATGCACTTTCCCAGCACAATGACACTTCTTAACTGAACTTCAAATTTTCCTTAAATATTTACCAAATATATTTTAAGTTTTCAATCCTAAATACCCTGGTTATAAAAAGTCCCTTCTATCAACTACTCTCTGTACATGGATATCTGAAGGCCGCTCAGCAGATGAAGATGATGCCTCTCTGCTTTATCCTCATGTCGCGTCGCAGGACCATCGACTATGTGAAAGTCATACGAAAGATGCTGCACGTCCTACCCCGTCCACCCCAAGTCCGATGCATTATGATGGATTTCGAAGCTGCCACATGGAAGGCATTTGATCGACTCCTCCCCGATGTCAAGCTACGCGGTTGTGTATTCCATCTTACACAAGCCATCTGGCGACATTGCCAGGAACTTGGACTTCAGGTAACACATTCATTCATTCGTATATGCATCATATTCATATAGCCACATTTTTCAAAGTCATCTTCTGTTCCTATTCCTGTCATATTTATATACTCATATTCCTTTTTTCTTTTCTAGAGAGCGTATTGCGAGAACAATGCAGTTCACAAATTCATCAGGAAGCTGATGGCTTTGGCCTTTCTTCCAGCGGCACACATCAGACCTGTCTTCCGTCAGCTGAAGATGAGAGCGTCGTCACAGAAGCTGGTTGATCTCTGTGACTACATGGAGCGACAGTGGATGAGTCACTCCATCTTCAAAGTGGTCAGTTGGTGCGTATTCAACCAGTCAGTCCGCACCAACAACAATGTAGAAGGTATGTATAGTTTGTCATTCAATCGAAAAATGATTAAATTTGATATTTAAATGTCAAAATCGATTATAATTAACACAACAATATATATTATAAACAAATATTTTTAAATTTTAGGTTGGCATCGCCGGATGAATGTCTTGGACATCTGATCAACAACTGGGACTGTACAAGCTGATTCCAGCTCTCCATAAAGAAGCCAGTCTCCTGCCACTCCACGCCCAGCTCCTCCATGATGGAAAACTGACAAGATTTGTGAAGAAGTCGGCGTCTGCTGACCAGGCTGAAATCTTTGCTGCTTGGCGGCTGTACAAAGAAGGACAGCTCAGCCCTACTGCGCTACTGACAATGTGTTCCAGAGTGTATGCCCCAAGTGTGTTTGAATGAATCAATGAACAGTGTGTGAATTATGAACAAATGAAGTTGTGTGAATTATGAAGTTGTGTGAATTATGAATGAATGAACTTGTGTAAATTATGAACGAATGAACTTGTGTAAATTGCCATATTATTTTTGTTAATTATGTGAACTTGTGTTGATTAAATATATGTATTACCATTACATGAAAACCTGGCTACATGCTTTATTAATGTTATGCTGATATTATGCTTTATGTCAATAACTTTATATCAATAAATAATGTAAAACCTTTCTCAACTTTTTTTCTGTTCGGCCCATTTGACTTTCACCTCGGCCCTTTTGACTTTTTGTCTCGGCCCTTTTGACTTTCACCTCGGCCCTTTTGACTTTTTCCATCGGCCCTTTTGACTAGGCACTTCTCGGCCCTTTTGTCCTTCGGCCCTTTTGACTAGATCCCGCTTAAAAATATGGAAGGGGAGTCATTGATTTTGTACACGACATGCAGAGGGCACTTACTTTGTACATAAATTTTAGGGGGGCACTCACATTGTACATGCTTCTCCATAAAAAAATCATCAACCAACCAACCAACCCACCCCAGCCATAAATTATGAACGGTCTCTAAATCTTAGTCTGACACTAGTGACAGCCTGCGTTGTCGCCTCATGTTATGACATAAACTCGTACCTTCTAGTGACTGTTTTATTTTCTGCTTCTTTTCGTGGATAGTTCTTTCCCTTTCTTCAATGGATTTTCTATAAATATATTCCCTCCGAAGTCTGGCTTGCCTCCTCAGCTGAAAATGTCAAGAAGGCTTAGTCTGAACATACATGCTTATAGAGATTTAAAATATGATACTGATCAAACATTACTGATGAAACGTTTGCCTGTCTCACTTATATTTTATACGGCTAACCAACACATAAAAACCAAACAAACCATCTTTTTTGCTTGGATATTGTCCTGCTTGTCTATAATTTTCACAACTTGCCCACGTGTGGTCTGCTCAACCGGAAGTTTAGACTTTATGGAACCGGAAGTAATCATTTAATAATCGATAAATTCCTACTTCACCTCTTGTTTTTCAAAATTAATATCTTTCTAATTATCCACATTTTCGAACCGAGTCATTAGTTAATATACGTGTACATGTTGTGTATCATTCAATATTTGTATTTATATTTGTGGTTAAGAAATACAATTATATCAGGTTTATCGACTGTTGTAAAGGGACTTCCTGTAACATCGAGAAGCTGAAAACGTTTACCTTACATTTTGATTTTCTGTGGATTCTTCATCAAAATGGTAATAAGGATAGGATTATAACATTTACTTTCACTACATCTGCATACGTGGGAAATTTACTTTTACTTGTTAATGGTATTTTTGCTTCTCACGTTGTTACACAAACACAACCAAATTCATTTGTTTTAAAACATTTCTTATATTTATAACAATTATTACGGATATACAACTTCTTTTATTCTGTGGAGGCGACGTTTCGACATAGATTCTAATGTAGACTTGCTTGACAACGACATAAGAATCTATGTCGAAACGTCGCCTCCACAGAATAAAAGAAGTTGTATATCCATAATAATTGTCATTATTCAACACAAAAGTTCTAAAATACATGGAACTTTAATTCAAAAGCATGGTATTTATAACGATTGTTGACACACTCATATTAATGACAGTTACTTAAATCCAAAATATTTATTAATTTAATGGGAGGTTTATATGCCTTTTTCACCCATGAAGGTCGGGTTAGAATATTGATCTTCAGTAAATGCTTGTCGTAAGAGGCAACTAACGGGATCGAATGGGCAGGCTCGCTGACTTGGTTGACACATGTCATCGGTTCCCAACTGCGCAGATCGATGCTCATGCTGTTGACCACTGGATTGTCTGGTCCAGACTCAATTATTTACAGACCGCCGCCATATAGCTGGAATATTGCTGAGTGCGGTGTAAAACTAAACTCACTCACTCACTATATGCCTTTTTAAAAAGTATTCATTGTTTGACATGACGGATGTGGATATTAATCCAGTATTCTTGATATTATATGTGGTGATCTTGTTCAGGCAGTACATCATTTGGGGTAGCTCCTATATTGTACAAATTGTAGTTGCCTATGATAGAATTGTAAAGGGGTGCTTTACCCTATGGAATATTTGGGGACATTTGATCATAGTTGGCTCAGTGAAATTGAGATTAAAAATTTAATGTTAAAATAATAATTTCAAATGCTGATATGTATGATAAATTGTTCTATGACATTTGTTTCATTTTCATCTTTTAATATGTTATATTTCAGTGATTTTGCTTCTGATGATATATTTGATTGTAAAAGGTTACTTTGTAAAATTCTTTTCTTTTGTTTTACAGGCACGTAACAGTGAAAAGGCAATGTAAGTATTTGGTGTTATCTACTCATGTGCTTTTTGTGGTACCAATCTTATTATCATCTTCTTTTGTTCTACCATCTCAGTACTGTTCTACATGATCATGATGATGCATCTGACTGATGATGATGACTATTATTTCTGTATCTATATCCAACATGCAGAGAGAGGAAGGTCGCGGGTTCGATCCCCGACCGCGTTATACCAAAAAGACGTTAAAATATGGTACTTGTTGGTCCCTGCCTGGCGCTCGGCATTAATGGGTACAACAAGGACTGGTCGGCTCGGAGTCAGTATAATGAGTCTGAGTGGGGTATTCATGCTTTACTGCGGCATGGTATCTCAGTGGGCTAGCACTATAAAACCAGCTTAAGTCTGGGCTAGTACAAGCAGCTGCACATACACATACACACGCATGCACATCGTCATATGAGCGAAATAATCTGAAGTGCGACGTTAAACCCAATTTCACCTCACCCAACATCAGTATGTCTATGTAATATACAAGCAACATATGTAGGCCTGCAATGAATGCTAAATATGAACTAGCATCATCATTTAAAGGTGTAAAAAAGTATTTCTGCCTCCTCATTGTCCATCTTAACTGTGGTGACCTTAACAAATGTTAGTGTTGTATGAAATGTACATAGCATAATTTGGTGCTACTTCTAAACCTGTTTGATAAGTATCTTAAATATCATTTCAGGACCACACTGGCCCGATGGCGAGCTGCACATTTAGACGGAACAAGAGAAAAGGTAACTCTCTAAGAGGATGAAAGGCGCAAGATTCAGTGTCTGTATGCTTAAAAAGTATATTGACATTAATCTGACTTGAAAGAAGCATTCTAAAAATGCGTTTGTTACCATGCCATGGGCAAGGTATCAGATATTAAGCAAAAGTACAATCCCAACAGGGTTGTCAACTAACAATAGATTTATGACTACTGAGCTTTGTCATTGTATTATGAACATGAACACTTTACAAATACAACCAGGAATTACTTCCTGTGAGAAGATAACTGGTTTGTTGTTTAATGCCACACTCAGCAATATTACAGTTATGTGGTGGCGGCGGCTGCCTGTAAATAATCAAGTCTGGACCTGATTGTCCAGTAATCAACATCATGAGCATCAATTTACACAATTAGGACACTATGACAGGTTATTTTATCTTTAGGACTCAGATGTTTCACAACTGCACTCCGTATATTTGTTTGATAACGTGGGGTGTAGGGGCAGCCTAATGGTTAAAGAGTCTGCTCGTCACACTGAAGACCGGGGTTTGATTCCCCACATGGGTACAAAGTGTGCAGCCCATTTCTGGTTATCCCTGCCGTGATATTGCGGGAATATTGTTTAAAAATGGCATAAAACCATGCTCACTCACTCATGTTACATAACGCTAGCTTCATGATGGTTAGGATGCTACATTCAGGATTCGGGATCTGAATTGGTCTCCAGCAACCTTTACCCAGTAGATCAGGTGGTAAGGATTGATGGCTTGGTTGATTTCGTGTCATCATATTCTGAAAAAGTGGAGAAATGCTAACAGTATCGATCACTGGATTGTCTGGTCCAGACTTGATATTTGCCTGGCTGCCATCATATAGATAGAATGATGCTTATTTTGGTGTTAGCAACAAAGATATACAGTGAAGCCTCGTTAATCCGGACGGTTGCGTTTCTCAGCGAATTCGTCCGGATTCGCGAATCGTCCAGACTACTGAATCAAGACCCAAGTTGAAGCAAGAGTTGCTTCCCTTACTATTACAAAAAGCGACACGACTCTGGATAAAACAAATAGGCATTTAATGTAAAGCTTATAAAAGCGATGAATAGCAAGCACAACAATAAATTATAGTCATAGCAAAAGTCTTTCATAGTTGTTTGTGTTCGTTTAACCTTCCTCATTGAATTCATCACATCAATAATTTTACCGAAAGTGACATCCGCATGTTGATCCGACGTGTCTGATCACGTCCTTCCTCAGCACAGGTGAGGTAATGTCTAACAAGCGATCTATTGTAGTATGCCTTGAATGTCCAGATTATTCCTGCATCCATCGGTTGTATATGAGATGTGGTATTTGGTCACATTTCGCAAAGTTAGCGAAGCACACTTGTGACTTGCAGTGTTGTCGAGAAGCAAAATCACTTTAAGTCCACGTGACCGCATCTGTCTGTCAAAGTTCATTAACCAATCACAAAACAGCTCACTTGTCATCCACACCTTTGTATTGTGGTGTCAATCAAACTGTAAATGTACAGCATCATCAGTCGGGAGCTTTTAATGTCTAATTAAAACAACAACCCTTAATATACATTTCTCAAAAGTTAACAAGAGTTCATCTTGTCAACTCCATGACATCGAGTGTTTATTGTTTGAGGCCAGTTAAGTAAACATCGCCGGGAGGTGTTGTTATGGTTCATGAACACGACTTACAGCGTCCGGACTGTGAAGCAATTTACTGTTTATTTTACTTATTGGTTACAGTTACTTTCCGTCCGGTTCCGGAAAACGAATTTCCGGATTATCGAGGCAAATTAAATAGGCATAGATTGGTAACAAGCTGAAATCGTCCGGGAGGCGAGACATCCGGATTATCGGTGTCCGGACTAACGGGGGCTTCACTGTAAACAAAATAGGATACCACATATCAACAGTACATTTCACATAAAATCAAACATACTTTGCAGTTGGTAAATGGTCCAATACCTTTCTTGTAAGAATACCAATCCCTAGCATTAAATGGATGTGGCAACAGGTGACTAAATGTTTTAAATGGTGCCGCTGATTGATTTGAGTGATTGTATGTCACCATACCCCTTTAGTATTAATTGATGCTTATGACGTCAATCACTGGATTTCTAGGTCTGACATTTACAGACCGCCATCATATAGCTGGAATATTGCTGAGTGCTGTGATTAATAGGGCTGCGCAATATAACCGGTTTACCGGTACTTACTGGTTCAGACATGAAAACGATACGTATTGCGATACGCTGATTGAAAACCGGTATTTTGACAAGCATTCGGGAAAACGTCGTAACACTTGGGAATCTTCGGATATTTCTTTGTTTCATTTGTGCCAAATATTATTCACATTTTTATTTTATCATGATTAAAATTTGTTATTAAAGCTTAATCAAGCATAGTGATTTTGTTGTGTTCTTGCTCTGTAAATCAAGCAGTAACTCGATTATAAGTAGTTTTTTGTTCAAAAATACTTCATGCAATATATTGCAATTCATATCGCAATACATGCTTTCGCATCGCAATATATCGCGATATGAATATTCTCTGCAATACCCACCCTAGCGATTAACAAATGGACAAGCTAGCCTGCTCAGGATGATACCAGGAAAAACTTACATAGGATGCAACTGTACATTTGTCTGTGTCAGGAAAGACGTCCTTATTTGGCTTCTGATTGCGAAGATGTGAGTAAAGCTGAAAAATGGCGCCGGCAGATCATCGGGGAAATATCACGGAAGGTGGCCCAAATCCAGAATGGTGAGTTGAAGAATGAGTGAGTGAATGAGATTTGATCCCAAGTGAACAAGATTACTTGTGGATCACATGAGCCTGTTAAGCACTGGACAAGACCCTCAATGGAGATTATGGGTTAGAATTTATCTCAAACAACTCGTATAGGATCAGGGAGGTCAGGCTCGTTGACTTGCTTAATTGTATGTCATCGTACCCTGCCATCGTCAATTGAAGCTCATGATATCCATCACTGGATTGTCTGATCCTGACTTCATTAGTTACATCTGGAATTGTTAAGTGTGTAATTGTGTTTTCCTGTGACAGTTGAGCAAAATAATGAAAAGACCATGAAGATTATAGAATGGTTCAAGTAGTAGACAGACAGGTGTAGGCTGCAGGATCTGAATGGCCAGACCTGACTGTGTACAGAGCATTAAGGCTGCTGATGATTCCTTGTACATGTCACCTCAGTCTATGCAAATATCTCTGAGCCAATAATCACGAACTTAGCACTAAGTATTATATTCATTATAGTTGAGAGTGATCTTTGGAATTATTATAAGCAGAGTTTAGTAAACCCAACAGATCTTGAATGGACTCAGGCTTCAGACAAGTGGATAGAATTGGGCTTCAATCGTTTCAGACTGCCATTGTTGTGACCTTGACATTAACATCCAAGCATACATGAGCTCATTTTACACCAATACTTGGCTCCCTGTGTTGAGCACCCAGTATGAGCTCACGGTGGCTTCACAGTATTCACTCTCCGATGATGATGTTGTTGCTGGTAGTTATCTTTTTGATAAGATACAGTTTATTAAGTAATTTGTTGGATGAAAAATGTCACAATGCACAAGACAAGAAGACAAGTATGTCATTAGTTGGTAATAACTTGATGTTTTTTCCAGCTGGTCTGGGTGAGTTCAAGCTGCGAGATCTGAATGATGAGATCAACAAGCTGTTGAGGGAGAAGGGTCACTGGGAGGACCGCATCAAGGAGCTGGGGGGACCAGATTACAAGGTAAACAAGCTGGGGCTGGGGACCAGATTACAAGGTACACACACGAGGGGTTGAGGACCAGACTACAAGGTACACACACTAGGGGTGGGGGACCAGATTACAAGGTACACACACTGGGTTGGGGACCAGATTACAAAGTACACACACTGGGGGTGGGGGGACCAGATTACAAGGTACACACACTGGGGGTGGGGTGGGGTGGGGACCAGATTACAAGGTACACACACTGGGGGTGGGGGACAAGATTACAAGGTAAAACACACTAGGGGTTGAGGAACAGATTACAAGGTACACACACACTGGGGGTGGGGGACCAGATTACAAGGTAAACACACTGGGGGTGGGGACCAGGTTACAACGTACTGGGGTGTAAAACACACGGGGGAGATGACAAGGTAAACACACTGGGGGGGGGACCAAGTTACAAGGTACACACACTGGGGGTGGGGGACCAGATGACAAGGTAAACACACTGGGGTGGGGGACCAGGTTACAAGGTACACACACTGGGGGTGGGGACCAGATGACAAGGTAAACACACTGGGGTGGGGACCAGATGACAAGGTAAACACACTGGGGGTGGGGACCAGGATTACAAAGATTACAAAGATAAACACACTGGGGGTGGGGGAGGGAGAGATGACAAAGGTAAACACACTGGGGGGGGGCAGATGACAAGGTAAACACACTGGGGGCAGGTTACAAGGTACACACACTGGGGGTGGGGGACCCAGATTACAAGGTAAACACACTGGGGGTGTTGGACCAGATTACAGGGTACACACACTTGGGGTGGGGACCAGATTACAAGAAAACACACTGGGGAGGGGGACCAGATTACAAGCTAAACACACTGGAGGTGGGGACCAGATTACAAGGTAAACATGCTGGGGGTGGGGACCAGATTACAAGGTACACACACTGGGGGTGGGGACCAGATTACAAGGTAAACATGCTGGGGGGTGGGGACCAGATGACAAGGTACACACACTGGGGGTGGGGACCAGATTACAAGGTACACACACTGGGGTGGGGACCAGATTACAAGGTAAACATGCTGGGGTGGGGGACCAGATTACAAGGTACACACACTGGGGGTGGGGACCAGATTACAAGGTACACACACTGGGGGTGGGGACCAGATTACAAGGTACACACACTGGGGTGGGGACCAGATGACAAGGTACACACACACTGGGGTGGGGACCAGATTTCAAGGTACACACACTGGGGTGGGGGGCCAAGAGATGAAGGTACACACACTGGGGTGGGGACCAGATTACAAGGTACACACACTGGGGTGGGGGCCCAGATGACAAGGTACACACACTGGGGGTGGGGAACCAGATGACAAGGTACACAAACTGGGGGTGGGGACCAGATTACAAAGCAAACACACTGGGGGTGGGGGACCAGATTACAAGGTAAACATGCTGGTGTGGGGACCAGATTACAAAGTACACACTGGGGGTGGGAGATGGGGACCAGATTACAAGGTACACACACTGGGGGTGGGGCACCAGATTACAAGGTAAACATTCTGGGAGTGGGGGACCAGATTACAAAGTACACAAACTGGGGGTGGGAGATGGGGGACCAGGTTACAAGGTACACACACTAGGGGTTGAGGACCAGATTACAAGGTAAACACACTGGGGGTGGGGCACCAGATTACAAGGTTCTTGACAAAACTTTTTATATTGTTATCGAGGTGATTTTCTTTCAGAGAGTTGGACCCAAGATGCTGGACCATGATGGGAAGGAGGTGCCAGGAAACAGAGGGTACAAGTGAGTAGCCAGGGTTCCATCCACAGAGTCAGGGAGTTTGTTAATTAACTTGAAGTAAGTGATGAGCTTCAAGGTAAAACAGGATGCATCGGCAAAGCAGATTTCTGTTGTAACATAGGGTTTCAGGCCAGTTGATTTTCTAAGACAAGCAATGATTGTCATCCCAACATCCGTGAACATTATTGGAATTTGGTAATGCTACTGAAGCATGTCTTTAAAAAAATCACATAAATGTCCTGATGACATTTGTCTCTAGCAAAATCTTTAAGTCTTCGTAACAGGGAAATCATTCTATCATGCCATGTGTTGAGTGAGTTACATCAGGAGTCATTAAAGTAAAACTTTAAACATTCTTGGATAGATCCACATGATTGTCATGCCTTTTGAAGTCAAAAGTTTCTCATGCTTGTAATAGGGGCCAACTGAAATGGGGATTGTATGGAATGAATTATTGCTCGTGCTAGTAGTCTCTCATCTTCCTGGAACAGAACTGATCCGTTACACACTGTCTTGATTGATGGTTGTGCCCTTCATGCATGGGTGAATGAAGGACAGCATGTTATGGAGATTGTCCGTGATTATTAAGATGAGCATGTTGGTGTGTTAATGTATACTACAACTTTTAGAGTATAAAACTCTACTGAATCTACTTCCAGATATTTTGGAGCAGCCAAGGATCTACCAGGTGTTCGAGAATTATTTGAACAAGAACGTAAGATATTTTCTATATTCATGGTACCATGGAAGTTTAATGGAAGTCTCTAATGAGAGAGGGGCGGAGGGGTAGCTTGTCACGCCGAATACCTGGTTTGATTCCCCACATGGGTACAATGTGTGAAGCCCATTTTTCTGGTGTCCCCTGCCGTGATATTGCTGGAATATTGCTAAAATGCGGTGTAAAACCATACTCACTGACTCACTCTAATGAGAGAGAGGTTTATCCACTCATGAGTCACCAGCATATTCCACCATGTTAACCACTTATATAACATAGTGCTTGCAGCAAGATGAAACAATGCACATGTGATGTGGTTATGATAAGGTAAAAAGGGGTTTAACATTGTCTCGTTTAAGATTATAGTGTCACTGCTTGTTCTAGCCTTGACTTGTCCTGGTTCAATAGAGCTAGCCACTGAGATACTGTACCACACTTTGATGTTAATATTTGACTCAGATATAGTTAGCTGAGTTTACCACTTGTTTTATCCCTTTAATACCGAGTGCCAGGCAGAAATAAATAATTATGTTGTGTCCCTTGAGGGTTGTGGAAGATTTAAGAAAAGTAGTAGAAGTTAAAACAAATTGCATGGTCATAATCTCTGTAATTCCAGCTCCGCCCCAGCCTCGGAAGACCAGAGCCGAGTTAATGAAGGACATTGATGCTGATTACTATGGTTACCGAGATGAGGATGATGGGATACTTATCCCCCAGGAGCAGGACACAGAAAAGCAAGGTAGATATCCGCTTCACAATGGTAGATATCCGCTTCACATTGGTAGATATCCGCTTCACATTGGTAGATATCCGCTTCACATTGGTAGATATCCGCTTCACATTGGTAGATATCCGCTTCACATTGGTAGATATCCGCTTCACATTGGTAGATATCCGCTTCACATTGGTAGATATCCACATTGGTAGCTTCACATTGGTAGATATCCGCTTCACATTGGTAGATATCCGCTTCACATTGGTAGATATCCGCTTCACATTGGTAGATATCCGCTTCACATTGGTAGATATCCGCTTCACATTGGTAGATATCCGCTTCACATTGGTAGATATCCGCTTCACAATGGCTGCTGTCTTTATAGGAGACTACACTTGGATAAACTGACAGCTCCAGCAATCTGTACGTCAGTCATTCAAACACCATATGTGGGACTGATAACTGACCATATTTGTTGTATTAAATACTCTGCTACTCTAATATCCCCCGTGGGGTGGTTGGGTAGCCTAGTGGTGAAGGCGTTTGCCCATCACACTAAACACCCGGTTTGATTCCCCACATGGGCACCCCGCCATGAGGATATTGCTGGAATATTGCTAAAAGTGGCGTAAAAGCTTAACTCACTCACTCACTCACTCACTCACTAATCACTCTCACTCAACTAACTTCTAGACTAATCTGCAAGTAACCTTTGTAACACTTAGACTTAACCTTTGTAACATTTTCATGGTGTGTTTTTATGTATATTTAGACACATGTACAATTAACCTATGAATGGTTGTCCTGGGTGCACAGAAGGGTGAATGAATGTACTGACATTTGTACAGTTGGCTTCAGGTATACAGGGTGAATGTTGTGACACATGTATGGTTGACCCCAGTAAACACAGGTTGTTGTTGTTCCTCCTGCCAGCCATGGCTTCAGGTATACAGGGTGAATGTTGTGACACATGTATGGTTGACCCCAGTAAACACAGGTTGTTGTTGTTGTTCCTGCTGCCAGCCATGGCTTCAGGTATACAGGGTGAATGTTGTGACACATGTATGGTTGACCCCAGTAAACACAGGTTGTTGTTGTTCCTCCTGCCAGCCATGGCTTCAGGTATACAGGGTGAATGTTGTGACACATGTATGGTTGACCCCAGTAAACACAGGTTGTTGTTGTTCCTCCTGCCAGCCATGGCTTCAGGTATACAGGGTGAATGTTGTGACACATGTATGGTTGACCCCAGTAAACACAGGTTGTTGTTGTTGTTCCTCCTGCCAGCCATGGCTTCAGGTATACAGGGTGAATGTTGTGACACATGTATGGTTGACCCCAGTAAACACAGGTTGTTGTTGTTGTTCCTCCTGCCAGCCATTGCCAAGAAAGTTCGGGACTGGAAGGAGCAACAGGAGAAGATCAGTCGCGGGGAGGTCACGGAGGAGGACGCCATGGAAACCGAGGAGGAAATCTACCTGCCGGAGGAGGTGAGGCTAGAATTGCATTTGGACATTGTAGGATTCCTCACTTTCAGCTTTGAACCTCAGGGAAGCTGCTAGTCATTATGTTAATAAGTTACCTGGATGATCACCCCTTATTATTTGCTAGGTTCTGTCTTGTGTTAGGTGGGGCAGTGGGGCAGCCTAGTAGCCTTAAAGCGTTCTACGCCGAGGACCTGGGTTCGATTCCCCACATGGGTACAATGTGTGAAGCCCATTTCTGGTGTCCCCCGCCGTGTTTTTGCTAACAGCAGCGTAAAACCATACTCACTCACTTGTGTTAGGTCCAAAGATCTTTTTTGGTGTTATTGATTATCAGCTCTACTAGAACTATCTACAAAATACAATTCAGCATTTGTATACAACTCAAAAGTTATTTGTGCATGGTTTTCCTTGAGCTGTGGCCAAGTTCAGTTTAACCTGATTGTGTCTGGTCATATAGAGATTGTTTGGGGAGAATCGTCATGACTAGTAGAGTCAAACAATGTTTATGAAACTGACAAATTAAAATCTTGCATGTTTTGTGGTGACTGTTTATATACATTTGTTTCTTTAGATTGAAGAGGAAATTACAGAAACTCAAAAAACAGAAGAAACAGCTGAACACTTTATTGCCCATGTCCCAGTGCCATCCCAGAAAGAGGTCAGTAGATTATCTCCCTTTGTTTGAAACATCTATCTCAACATTATTGCTTCAGGTTTGTACTTCAAATCAGGGGTAGTTTGGTAATGGTTAAAGCGTCAACTCGTCACACTGAAGACCCAGGTTCGATTCCCCACATGGGTGCAATGTATGAGTCTCATTTTTGGTGTCCCCCGCTGTGATATTGCTGAAATATTGCTAAAAGCAACATACGACCATATTCTCTCTCTCTCCTCTCTCACTCTCTCCTCACTCTCTCTCTCTCTCTCACTCTCTCTCTCTCTCTCTCTCTCTATTTCTCTCTCCCTCTCTCACCTCTCTCTCTCTCTATTCCCTCTCATTCTCTCTCTCTCTCTCTCTCCGCCTCTCTCTATCTCTCTCTCTCTCTCAAATCATTGATTAGGAGAAGCAATGTTTTTTTCAGGCTTTGTTTCTGGTATCTTGAGTAGATATTTCACTGCTGGTATTTCTAAGATTGATTCAGAGGCAAGGGATGCCCATTTGTCTAGGCAGAGTTGCATCCCTTTTGCTTGTCATAATCCTGTGATTGTTGGTTTTAATTGCAGATTCTCTGTGATTGCTGCTTGGTTTGTCAGAACTATGTCTGTATTTGTGAGTTGTCAAAGTTGTAAACATGTAGACTTGCATCATTTCCATGTTTCATTGATGGATTTCGACATTTACAGACATCCATCATATGGCTTGAATGTTGCCAAGTGCATTATTAAACAACAAACACTCTCCAACTCACTCTCACTTACCAACTCATTTCATTCATTCATTAGTATCAAGTGATGGGTTCAGAGAGTCAGACTAGCTGACATTCATCATATCCCATTTGCATTGATCAATGCTCTTGATGTCGATCACTGGATTGTCTTCAGATTCATATGGCTTGAATGTTGCCAAGTGATTCATTCATTCATTCATTCATTCATTCATTCATTCATTCATTCATTCATGTTTTTTCAGATTGAGGAGGCACTGGTGATGCGGAAGAAGATGGAGTTGTTGAAGAAGTACGCGAGTGAAAGTCTCCTGGAGGAGGAGGAGGGTGTGCGGAAGATGCTGGGTGTCTGATGGGACGGGCAGGTGTGTCACCAATCACCGCAGGCCCTTGGTGTTCTCTCTGGAAACCATTTCCACAACAGTGAAAGTGAACAAGAACTTGTATTACACATGTATTACTGTCAGACAACAAAGGTTGCTCAGGTTACCATGTTCAGGATGTGAACCAAGAAACAATCGCAAACCATCAAGAACATCTCTGCATTTAAACGTGTGAATGTTAACCACCAGTTCGGTCATGTACAGAGTGTACAGACAAATGGTAATAGCCTCCCTTGCAGAGGGCTGGAGCCTGATTCTCCACTAGAGCGTTATCTATAACCAGCAGGGTGTGTGCACCTTGTAGGAGCTGATTGGTCTTGTACACCACCAAAGGCTTATTTGAATTAATCATGTTCATTTTCATTAACCTGTGTAGAGGCAGGTGATCTGATTCGATTTCTTGGTTGCTGCATGTCATAATATCAGTGCTCATGATGTCAATCACTGGATTGTGTGCTCCAGACATGATTGTTTGCAGGCCACTGTCATATAGCTGGAATATTACTGACTTTGCTGCCACTCGAAGTATGACTAAAGTCATCTGTGATGTTACCATGGTTTTACAAGCATGTGACATCACGTGAAACATGGTAACCTTGTGATGTTTGTACAATCCATCTGATCTTTCTAGTTCTTTAGACAGGCCAGTCAGATAGCTTTGCGTGGTTATGAGTAATGACAACCTGTCTTATAAAGTCTCACTCATTGAATATAGCTGTACAACTGTAGTGTAAAAATGGGAACATGATCATTTTGATTTTGGGAATTGTGGGTTCTAAATTGGTCAGATTATCTTTGATACTTCCGCCCCTGTCAGATGGGGAAGCTGGGTCCCTGAGCCCAAAGTGACCTCAGCGCTAACACTGTCATAAGTCTTTGTCAATGTGTGGGATTTAGGATCATCTTGGTAATAAGGCCGCTTTGAGTGATGGGTCCATGGTGATTAAATTGCTTTCACATCAGATGGTGTCCCAGTCATATTGCTGGAATAGTGCTAAAACTGATGTAAAACACCTACCTCACCCAATACCAAACCTGTTTGAGGACTTCACCAAAGTGGTAAATGTCGGTGACCTGCCCCACTTTGGGCTTTCACCTTGTTTAGAAATTTCTACACACTGTCAGAGACCATTGCATCAAAGTTGAAGGAACCTAACTAAAGTTGGTAGTATTTATTATTATTATTATTATTATTGATATTATTATTGATGATATTATTGATGATGATGATATTATTATTATTGATGATGACATTGTTATTATTGTGTGTGTGTTATTATTATTGGTATTATTATTATTATTATTATTATTATTATTATTATTATTATTGTGTGTGTGTTATTATTATTGATGATGATAATGATATTATTATTGTGTGTGTGTGTATTATTATTGATATTGTGTGTTATTGATATTATTATTATTATTATTATTATTATTATTATTGTGTGTATTATTGATATTATTATTATTATTGTGTGTGTATTATTATTATTGTGTGTGTGTAATGTTATTATTATTATTATTATTAATATTATTATTGTGTATTATTGTGTGTGTGTGTGTGTGTATGTGTGTGTGTGTGTGTGTGTGTGTGTGTGTGTGTGTGTGTGTGTGTGTGTGTGTGTGTGTGTGTGTGTGTGTGTGTGTGTGTGTGTGTGTGTGTGTGTGCTTTGAGTTGTGTGTTTGTTTGTGTGTGTGTTTCAGTTGTGTGTTTCAGTTCTTGAACAGCAACAAAAAATAATGCACACAAGGAACACAGGACCCAGCTTTAACTTTGAGACAGACTAAGTTCCACACTTGTGTCTGTACATATTGTAGCAGGCCCAGTTATTTTTATTGTTTATTATTATTATACATTTATATTCTGTAATTATCCTTCCACTAGTGTCTGCTGAAATGCAGTTTATTTGTTAAAAGGAAAAATGACTTAGCATTATAATTGTCAGAAGCCATTGTTGAAGTATGGAATTACGATCATCTTACTGCTAATAATGCTTTTGTGGAAGTGCATCCTGCTCTTTAACATTGATATTGGTTAATATGGACAAATTTAAAATTAGTGATATCGCTCAGGTTAACTGGTTTGACTGGACATAGGTGGTTTCTAATTTGTCGAAACATTACTTGTTTGTGAGAGGACATTGCCAAGTCAAACTCTCTGATGTGTCCATTGTTTTGTATGTCCATTCATTTTGTATGAGTGTATATATGAGGTACCATTCTCATTGTGTAAATATGTCAGTTGCCATGGTTATGGTTACATACTTAATGTTTTGATATTCCAGGGGTGATCCATGGCATCATTGTATATATCATGACACATTGTATATATTCTCAAAATTTGTTTAGTCATGACTATTTTACAAAAATATATTAAAGACATCAGCTAAAAATTGTTATATTATTTGTTGTGTGGTTCAAGTTGGAGTATGTGAAGCCCATTCCTGGTGTCCCGTGCCGTGATATTGCTGGAATATTGCTAAAAGCGCGTAAAACCATAAAACCATACTCACTCACTCACTCACCTCCACTCCTCCTCACTCACTCACTCCACTCTGGTCAGTCACTCACTCAGCCACTCCACCCATCCACCACCTCTGTGGTGTAGTGCTAGGTTCGATCCCCGAGAGCGACCATACCAAAAAGACGTTAAAATATGGTACTTGTTGGTCCCTGCCTGGCTCGGCATTAATGGGTACAACAAGGACTGGTCGGCTCGGAGTCCATATAATGTGTCTGAGTGGGGTATTCATGCTTCACTGTGGCATGGTATCTCAGTGAGCTAGCACTATAAAACCAGCTTAAGTCTGGGCTAGTACAAGCAGCCACACATACACATACACACGCATGCATGCACGTCGTCATATGAGCGAAATATTTTCAAGCATGACGTTAAACCCAATTCCACCACCACTCACTCACTCACTCACTCACTCACTCACTGGAGTATGATACCATAAGAGTGAGTGATTTTTAGTTTTATGCTGCTTTTAGCTATAATCCATCAATGTCACTGCATGGACACAAGAAATGGGACTCACGCAGTGTACCCATGTGGGGAATTGAACCCGGGTTTTTATGTGACAAGCACACTTGTGCAAGTGTTTTATGAAGGCCATATTGGGTGCCCACTTTTGTGTGAAGGTTATTGATGGAGTCCATTGTTGGCTAAAGGCCTTTATGATATCATCTGTTGATAGGCAATATGTGGAATTGACTGTTGTGTGAAGGCCATGTGTTGAGTCCACTGTCCTGTGAAGGCTTTAGGTGGAATTGGAATCGACTGTTGTGTGAAGGCCATGTGTTGAGTCCACTGTCCTGTGAAGGCTATAGGTGGAATCGACTGTTGTGTGAAGGCCATGTGTTGAGTCCACTGTCCTGTGAAGGCTATAGGTGGAATCGACTGTTGTGTGAAGGCCATGTGTTGAGTCCACTGTCCTGTGAAGGCTATAGGTGGAATCGACTGTTGTCCATGAAGGCTATAGGTGGAATCGACTGTTGTATGAAGGCCATGTGTTGAGTCCACTGTCCTGTGAAGGCTATAGGTGGAATCGACTGTTGTGTGTGTTGAGGCGTCCTGTGCTATAGGTGGAGTCCACTGTCCTGTGAAGGCTATAGGTGGAATCGACTGTTGTGTGAAGGCCATGTGTTGAGTCCACTGTCCTGTGAAGGCTATAGGTGGAATTGACTGTTGTGTGAAGGCCATGTGTTGAGTCCACTGTCCTGTGAAGGCTATAGGTGGAATCGACTGTTGTGTGAAGGCCATGTGTTGAGTCCACTGTCCTGTGAAGGCTATAGGTGGAATCGACTGTTGTGTGAAGGCCATGTGTGTTGAGTCCACTGTCCTGTGAAGGCTATAGGTGGAATTGATTGCTGTTGTGTGAAGGCCATGTGTTGAGTCCACTGTCCTGTGAAGGCTATAGGTGGAATCGACTGTTGTGTGAAGGCCATGTGTTGAGTCCACTGTCCTGTGAAGGCTATAGGTGGAATCGACTGTTGTGTGAAGGCCATGTGTTGAGTCCACTGTCCTGTGAAGGCTATAGGTGGAATCGACTGTTGTGTGAAGGCCATGTGTTGAGTCCACTGTCCTGTGAAGGCTATAGGTGGAATCGACTGTTGTGTGAAGGCCATGTGCTGAGTCCACTGTCCTGTGAAGGCTATAGGTGGAATCGACTGTTGTGTGAAGGCCATGTGTTGAGTCCACTGTCCTGTGAAGGCTATAGGTGGAATTGACTGTTGTGTGAAGGCCATGTGTTGAGTCCACTGTCCTGTGAAGGCTATAGGTGGAATCGACTGTTGTGTGAAGGCCATGTGTTGAGTCCACTGTCCTGTGAAGGCTATAGGTGGAATCGACTGTTGTGTGAAGGCCATGTGTTGAGTCCACTGTCCTGTGAAGGCTATAGGTGGAATCGACTGTTGTGTGAAGGCCATGTGTTGAGTCCACTGTCCTGTGAAGGCTATAGGTGGAATCGACTGTTGTGTGAAGGCCATGTGTTGAGTCCACTGTCCTGTGAAGGCTATAGGTGGAATCGACTGTTGTGTGAAGGCCATGTGTTGAGTCCACTGTCCTGTGAAGGCTATAGGTGGAATCGACTGTTGTGTGAAGGCCATATATGTTGTCAACTGTTGTATTAATTTTCTTTTCAACTTTTGTATGAAGGCCATATGTGGTGTATTGTCATGCCTTGCTCTTAATACCGACCACCTTTCTGATTCAGGCACATTAATCCTCCTGACCTGTTGTATTGTAGGGAAAGGACAATTCAGATGCAGATTACGCCAGATATTCATGTACTATAATTGCTTCAATTCAGGGGCAGCAATTGTGGATAAAGAGAGGACAACTGGTATGAGTGAGTGAGTGAACTTGGTTTCATAGTATTCTAGTTATATCGGGGGCAGTGGGGTAGCCCAGTGGTTAAAGTGATCACTTGTCATGCCAAGACCAGGGTTTGATTCCCCACATGGGTACAATGTGTGAAGCCTATTTCTGGTGTCCCCCCGCCATGATATTGCTGGAATGTTGTTAAAAGTGGCGAAAACTAAACTCACTCACTCACACAGCGGAGAAATGGATAGACAACTTCTTCATTGCAATACATGCAATGTTTTGGTGCAGATCCTAACACCGTTCTCATTATCAGTCTATGCCAAAACGTTGCATCTATTGTAGTAAAGAAGTTGTCGATCCATAAAAGTGTTCCTCTACATCATACCAGCTTCTAAATGCCACTTAAGGAGGATATATCACAGCATGTGAGGTTAATTTGGTAGGAAGGGATGCCAGCATGAGATGTTTACCACTAAAAAAAGTCTTGGTGAAACTCAAGAGTGCAGGTAAAGGGATAACAGTCCTGTATACAAAATAACATCCGAAGGCTTGTTTTTGTGATAATTAAACCAGGATACATTTTAAAATATATGTTTATGATATTTACATATTGCCGGTAATAAAATATGTATTATAATACATTTGATTTTTTCTAAGGATGTGGGTTCATATTTAAACAGCATGTAATAATTTTAATTTTAAACAGGGATATATCACAATTGTCAGTAGACATTCGATATCATTTATGTAAATAGAGTGTGTGTGTACGTCTGTGTGCATGTGTGTGCATGTGCACATGGGTGCGCATGTGTATGCATGTGTATGCGCAAAATGTGAAAAAATATTATATTCCATTTAAAAGTACATTTCCCCTACTGTTCAACTCTACGTGCTGGCTGGTGAAATCTCTGTGTTTAAGGAAGAAAGGTACAAAGATGTACTTATTTCCGACTAAGTACACTGAAGTTTGACAGGCCTTTGTCCTGGTTCTATTTATAAACTCCTGCTGTTATCTTGTGCCTATGTAATCATA
Source organism: Haliotis rubra (assembly GCF_003918875.1). Lineage (NCBI taxonomy): Eukaryota > Metazoa > Mollusca > Gastropoda > Lepetellida > Haliotidae > Haliotis > Haliotis rubra. Next base: position 601,375 of record NW_025766248.1, read on the forward strand.
GCTAGGTCAAGGCAGCAAGGTCAGTGACCTGTGGAGTAACATGCACTTAAAGGTCACCTATATTTTTGGTTTTGTCACAGGATGTTATGCTGTTCTATATAAACAAACATGTTTTCGATGCAAGGAGAGATAATCATATTATATAAGTACTTTATGTTAAGAGAATTATTGTTCTTGACTGAGTATGGAATTGGACAAAAATGAAGTTCATTGTCTATGAAAACATTTTCTTAATGATTGAATAATTTTTAAAGAATAATTCCTAATCATCTCTTGAATCAAGCAAACAAACCAAGATTAGTTTGATTTGGACTTGCTTAGGATTTGGGTAAACAAAGATATTTAATCATATAAGTGTGTTAGGGAACACTCGCGGTGAAATGGTCAGCTCTTCTTCTACACATAGAATATGTGATTTTAGCGATCCTAACTTGGTCTCGAGTAACTTAGACTTTGGATCTTAACTTTACGATTGACTTGGGTCAGATTGGTTAGTGGAACGGTATGCCGATCTTAACGTCACGCTACGATTCGGATTTTAGGGGTTTACGATTGGCGTAGGGCTAAGATCGGTTAGTGGAACGGCACCCTGGAATATTGAAAAAGTGGCGTAAAACTCACTCACTCACTCATGTTGGTGTCATATTGGTCAATTTCGGGAGTCTTGTCTTAATGGTATTAAGAGAAGCTTCAAATATGGATTGCATGGTAACAAGTGATGATTTGGTGTTAAAGTATTCTGGGGGCCTGACCATCCGATCCCATTAGTCGCCTCTTACGACAAACATGGGTTACTGAAGACTATTTCTAACCCAATTCACAGGCCTGTATATGTATTTTGTCTGTGATATGTAAATAATAACTTCAGTCTCCTCAGTGTAATTCACATCTTGGTGTTCCATTCTCTTGGAAGCATATTTATTATTGCTCATGTTTTCAACCACTGGTTACCCTGGTCCAGATATGAACACAGACTACAGGCGGTAGTGTAAATCTACAATTACCCTCAATCTTTACATCATTGTAACATGCTGTTATAAATATCTTATGAGGGACGGTGGGGTAGTCTAGTGGTTAAAGCGTTCGCTTGTCATACCTAAGGCCCTAGTTCAGTTCCAAACATGGGTACAATGTGAAGCCAATTTCTGGTGTCCCCCACTGTGATATTGCTGGAATATTGCTAAAAGCAGTATAAAACCATACTCACTCACTCACTCACATATCTCATGTTAGAACAAATTCCAGTCAAAACAGGACGTTTTAAATGAGTAATGTCATGTTCCTGCAGTCTTTAAAAGGACATGAATTTGTGTGAATTAGACACTGTATTCTGAATTAGTTCAGGAAATACTTTATCGATCCTGAACAACTGGCTTAATCAAAGTTCAATCTTTATGGAAATCTTAGATAACAAAATCAGCGAACAAACTGGGCAAACATATACAGAATATTTTTATTAACCTACAAAATGAAATATATGTAGATCTCGGTGAAACTGGAAATTGTAATTTCAGAGGTCATTTAGTGAGCAGTCTTATCACAAACACTTCTTACAGTAACCGAATCTTCCTGATCTACTTTCATCCATGTCATATCTTCAAACCTCTTTGCAAAACTTTCCTTATCCTTGATGTTGACCCCTGAAGGTCAAGGTTTGGTCTTCAGCATACCAGTTTAAGAGGAAACTAAAAGGGTCTTGCTAATGCTAGTCGTTGAATATTTTCAGAATGCTGTCTTATAGCTGGAATATTGCTGATGTGTCTTTTATTACTTGTTGTTTAATGCTGCACTCGGCAATATTCCATCTGTATGACAGTGGTCAGTAAACAATAGACAATCCAGTGATTAACATCACGATCATCCTCGATAATCTCCAGGGTATATGTTCCGATAAATCTCCACTATACCCTGGAGGCATCTACAGCTCGGCCCGATCATTTTAGTACCTCCCTTGGTTTGCTTTTTATCCAGTCAGGTGTCTACGCTGGCAAGTTGAGCGTACCAATCACAACTCACTTTTGCTTTTTAAATTATCTAACCGATTAAACTAAAATGGCAACACAATAATATATTGGCAGAGGTAGAAGGAGATCTTGCATGTATTTTTTTTAAGGTTTCAGACCTGTCAATTTGTCTATGTTTTCCCCCCAAATCTTAGTCAAATTGCGAACAAACTTTCGCAGCTGCGACCACTATCTTTGTTGACACTGGCAAGCTCGGTTGTAACGGCGGCTTATCTGTTTGGCCACTGTGAGAATGCGGAGCCAGCAAAGGGAGGTAATAAAATGATGAGGCCGAGCCATAGATGCATCCTGGGTATAGTGGAGATTTATCGGAACGTATACCCTGGAGATTATCGAGGATGCATCATGATAATCGATCTGCACAATTGGGATACGATGACAAGTATCAACCAAGTTAGCGAGCCTGACCACCCAACCCTGTTAACGGCCTCTTATGAAAAGCATAGGTTGCTGGAAACCAATTCTAACCCAGTTCTTCGCAGGTTTAGAGAAATATAAACAGAAGGAATATTGCTGAGTGTAGTTTTAGACAAACAACAATCAAACACAAAAACAGTGAGTGTCCTCATATCCCAGCTGCTTTGCTCATTATGTAAATCACTGGTCGAGAAATTGTTATTTACTGACACCAGTCGTATACTGGAATATAGCGGAGTGCAGTGTTAAACAACAGCTGTGGTTATTGAGACACCAGTACCCCAAGATCAATCAGCAATTCAAACAATGATAAGCAGATCTTTGTACTACAAAGGGAGGTCACTGAGATCTGTCACGATCCGAGTTAGACTTGGTCTTCAGTAACCCATGTTCCTGTGTTGTTGTTTTCAGTCAAACAACCGGTGAAGATCAGAGTTAGAACTGGTCTTCAGTAACCCATGCTTGTGGTAAGAGGCGATTTATTGTGATCAGGCGGTCAGGCTCGCTGACTTGGTTGACACATGTCATTGTATCTCAATTGCGTAGATCGATGCTCATGCTGTTGATCACTGGATTGTCTGGTCCAGACTTGATTATTTACAGACCGCCACCATTTTTATAGCTGGAATATATCACATTTGTCTAGACCAATGGTGTGATGATGTCAATCCTCACTCGAATATTTACAGACCGCATGAGTGTGTGCATGAGTTTAGTTTTATGCACAGTGAGTGAGTGAGGTTTTATGCAACTTTTTAGCAATATTCCAGCAATATCACGGTGGGGGGACACCAGAAATGGGCTCCACACTTTGTACCTATTTGGGGAATCGAACGAATTCGGTCTTCAGCATGACACGCGAATCCTTTAACCATTAGGCTACCGTATATTACCGTCTATAAGCCAACCCCATAGATAAGCTAACCCCATAGATAAGCCGACCCCCAAACTTGACCCTTAAAATCAGTGTCAAAATGGTACGTTTCGTACATAAGCCGATCCCCCGCGATAGGGTCCTAATCGTGGCAAACACAGACCACAAACAACTGGCGGTTACCAATAATTATGGTACCGATGTACCGGTAACCTGTAACATCGTCCTGGCTAGGCACTGGCGAGCTAAAAAATATTTCCGTGAAATTGTATCTCATAGATAAGACGACCCCCTTCTACAGACATATTTTTTGGGTCCTCAAAATTCGGCTTATAGACGGTAATATACGGTCCCCCACCACCCAGATTTCTCAGAAGGTGAGCTAGAAACAACAAAGACTCAGTACATGTTATAACAGTTTACTTGCTAGAATGACACATGCAGTGGTCAGCCATGACACACACCAGTGAGGGAGACACACTTATCTATAACAACTGCTCCATGTATCACTATAAACTGTTGATGAGCAGTTCAAGATAAACAGTGGAAGATGATTGGATGAAGATCTGAACATGTCAATGTTGCTAATAATGCTGAATGACAGGTGGATATTTCTCAATGAAAGAGAATGGCTTGTAATGATTGGTTGATAACATGATTGACAGGTCTCAAGTGTACATTCAAAGTCAGACCCAATATATCAGAAATAAAACTATACTACTCAAAACAAATTAAGGAACACCCACAATTAGATGGCTGTGCGTTGCAATACCACCCAGTCATAAGAAAAAATCAGGTCAACTTCAATTTCTCTTTGAGTAGTATAGAGATCTTGCTATGTACACTTATGTAATATTTCCACAGAGAAACACAAGAATTGGTCATTCAGTAGTCTAGAATGTTTTATCTAAAGGATGAACTTGCCTTAAAGCAAGAAAAAAAATATATTGTCTGATTAAAAATATGTAAATTTTCTCTGTATTTAAAGTAAGTTGTAATCTTTTATTTAATTAACCCAAAAACAACTCCAAATATAATTCTTGCTATTATTTAGCCAATTCCATCTTTGGCATAATTCTGCAAACAGCAATTAAACAATAAAATCTTGTTTCCGATATGGTTGGGTCTGTAAATAAATTAGGAATATATTACTAAAATACATGATATTTTCAAATTGAGTGTAGTATTTCACATGATTGTCCTGTGAAACATGATATGTCTATCATTCTATGTGTCCATGAAAGGGTTGTGGGGAATGGCTGGGTTTGGTCTCATTGCACAGTTACATGGATATTTTTCTGATTCAGATTATTCAATAATTTCAACCAAACTCACAAAGTCAAAAACAAACAATCATCATTAGGTGGCTCAAACTTGTCTTAATAAATAATGTTTTCAACATTTCTAAAAATTCCTCCTGAAGACAATATACAAATCAATATATACAAATCCTTACAAAACCTTGTTTATCTGGAACCTGTTACGGTAATCTGCACACATGACATCACATAAATTTCTGTTGGCAAAACTACCTAACTGTGATTCATATTTCAGTAATCCAGACCAAACAACTATCTGGATAAACAGGGTTTCCCCATATGTATCTATGGTAACCACAAGCGTAATGACTCTTCCAGGAGGGAAGATCAACAGGCACTTACTTCACATGACAAACTATGTATTATTTGTTCGATGGACTCATGATATTTGGAAAACTAGAACACCTCCTGATATACATTCCAACAGAACCTCCTGTTGGGACCAGTCATTTCTCTTCACAGCTGACCAAACATATTTGTATTTTCTTTCTAACCTCTAAATTTGTTTGTAGGCTGTCATTTATGATAAACTGTTCACATTTTCTTGAAAATAAACTATTTTCTTACTTTTTATCCATATTGTGATACTATTTGCTTATCCTTTCTGCAACCCTTTCTATTATATCATTTGTATTTTGCCATCATTATCTAACACTCAATACAGCATAAAAAATGACTGGTCTCTCATCTGACATAACTGGCAATTGACATCAATATTTATTTATAAAGGAATCAATTATTTTAAACTTAATGACAAATGTCAGCGTCCCACATTCTAAAGTAACATTTAAGAACATTGTTTCCTTCAACGGTAAAAACTAAGTGGATTTACAGACATGACATCTTTTTAATGTTAATGCCTCCATAAATGCAAACGCTGTTTAAGTCAAATCATACAATAATTATGTCTATTTTGATAACCTCAAAGTTTCCAAGTGAATTAGCCTGAATTATTATGTTACAATTTTCAAACCAATGTAATGTACCTGCACTCTTCATAATCTTTATTTAATTAAAAATATTTTCATTAAAAAACACATTTCAACAAGAACACCGGGTCATTACTGAGATCAATAACAGAATGCTAAAACAAGACAACAAAACACTGGGTACCTCAATAACAACTCTAATGCAGCTCTTATCACCCTCGTAGGGGTTATCTAGATTATCTGCATGAGGATAAACTCTGCTGTTATAAAGCTCTGGTACCAAACCCTTCGATATCTGTGAATGGAAACCTCCTCATTCTGGACACTGTCACTGCAGTAACCTCACAGATTATAGTAACACCTCCACTGTTGCTCCAATAACCTCACAGATATCACCACAGTCATGAAGCCCTCTTCCTTCTGGATACTGTCACTCACACATGTCATTACAGTTTAACCTTCCTTTACTGGATCCTGGCATTCCAGTAGCTATCACAGATGTCATGACAATAATATATCTTAGTGATACTGACATTCTAAGAATCTTACATAAATCAAAGCATTTAAGAACCTCAAAGAACCAGATCAAAATACTCTAATCCAAACAATTTTGTTATGTACCAAAACCTGTATTCCAGGTTCAAATTCAGACCAAGTCCATATACACCCCCTGTATAACAAGGTTTCATTGTATAAGAATCAATTATCCCTATGTCAACTGTCTCAGGGTCAGTGATTGGCTGATTATCTCTCCACCCCTATCTCACGTGTTACACTGCCTCTGATTGGCTGAAGGAGCTAAACTGATGATGTGGTTTCTGCTTTTGATAAATGCTGCCGTAGTTTATCTGTATGACTGGTAGAGATGTAATAATAAAGTAAATGCATAGTCTCAGACAAATATGTAAACTTCTGCTGTCATTCTGTAATAAATGCCTGACTATACCTTAAATTCTTCAAATGTTTTTCATTGTTTTAATTAATTCAAATTTGTAGGAGATTGACATTTTACTGTTTCTACAAACATTGTTGTATCAATCTTAACCCAGACAATCTAGTGCCTTGTTCTATGAAGCGATATTTTAACACAACTTTACCACAATCATAGTGCTAAGATCTCATAATCGAAGAGGCCCCATATTCTAGCACAGTACTCTTATTGAGCCAAGAATCCTTTGTATTCTACATTTCAAGCTTTAAAAAATATTCAGCATTTGATTCATGATGTCAGTAGGCATAAATTGAAGGGAACATGATTATACTTGGATAAAATATGTCCTCTTTGTGAAGAAAGCTAATAAAAATACATATTTTCAACAACCTCTAAAATATATATGCAAAGGGATAATAGTAAATGACTTCACCAGGAATTAAGCAAATATGTACCAGTTCCACCGTGTAGATTGAACCAAAAAACATATCAACACTGATCATGTTACAATTTTTTAAACTTCACCAAAAATTATTAAATTAAATTTGAAGGGGCTGTCATTGGTTCTGGTTGTTTCTACATCATACAGGAATTTGTGTTATGAATGTGACATTACACTATTAATTCCTACATGATTCAATTCTAAAACCAAACAATTGGCCTCTTGGCCCCATTCCTAAAGCTAATCTTAGCACTAAGTCTATCATAAGCCTATACCGAGTCACGGTCATCTTAGCCAAGACTGCTTGAGGAACTGTGTCAGCAAAGCAAAACTGGAATTGAAATTAAACAGATGTGTTTGAATATAATCAGATATTACTGTTTCAAAAGTAAAGTGAAAGTGATTACATCAGATAAAAAGCCACATCATAAATTAAAATGAAATGTTGACTTTTTCTCAGCATGTTATGGCCAATGCTTTCATTGTAAGCAACAAATATAATCTCATGCTTAATTCAAGGTGAAGTCTGATAGATCTCCTCTAAAGGAAAGAAATCATCTTGTAGAGGTAATCCAGCCCCCACTTCTTGAAACATTATCTTCAGGTTTTCTCAAATTTTCAACGGGGTTTGAACTCATATGAGTTTCTAATCAAATCACATTTCTCAAAAGTAACAACTTTTTTAATGTAGCTGGTGGTGGTGGCATCTGCAATTGGCAGCCATCTTGTCCCCTCTAAAGATGAGTTGAGTTTTCACAAATTTCCTTTCTTGTGGTTTTTTATCAGTTTTAGTCCAAATTTGGGTCTTGTTTCTTTTGAGAAATGTATTTTGAAAAGTTTTGCAAATTTGAGATAAACCTCAGACTTGTTTGTTTCAAGAAACCTGAAGTGGTCTGTCTCCTAACATGATAGGTCTCAGGGAATGTTCATACATCACAAATGGCTAGGGGTATCGTCACCATGACTCTAGTTGCTGCACATTAGTCACAGGTAATATTGGACAGTTAAAATATACTCTGTACAGGAGTTCTGATGAGGCTAAAATATATCATGATGCATGTCTTCATGTATAATTAATATTCACACAATTGACACAAACATTCGTAAAACCTCAGTACATGATTACATTGTTGTAGCAAACACAAGGATTCCATTGCCTATAACCTCTCCCCAAATATTGTGTAACTAGCTCGTGAAGCCTCGGACACTCGCCAGATATATTCTTGTTTATAGATGAGACGACCCTAAATTTGATTCTGTATTTTCTCTATGTATATTAAAAATATCGCTTTTCATTTACAAGGTAAGTATCTCATTGTGTAAGATTTGTGTGATGTTATTTTAGCGGCCATAATATAATGTGTGTTTCAATGCGCCAACATAAAAAATACTACCATTTATGAATGTATTCATACACTGCGATAAAACCAAAAAATGTAAGTGATGATGTGCTCATTTGACAACACGTTTCAACCATTAATGTTTGAAAACATATCAACATTCCTTGTGCAATTCTTTATGAAAGCCTAAAATGATAACTAGTGTTGGCATTTGGTCTCCAGATTTGGACCACTTGCTGATACCATTTGTGGAAAACCATGGTATGTTCTTATGTCAGAACAGCAATAAAATTATTGTTATATTTTCATCCCTGCCTCAATATTAAATATCCTGCCCATATATGTTAATTTTATTGTTCCCAAAGTACCTGGAGATGAATACAAGCAGTTTGTTTGTTGCTTTCTTTGATGAAAGGAATACACTATACACATAATCCTTCCAAACATTCCAGCTCTGCGTTAATGGCATTTGTCGACAATAACTGTACATAGTTGTCAAGAACAGCTTTTGTAAAAAATTAAAGAATAAAATTTCACCATCTCACATTATAATTAAATTTGGATAAAAACCAAGGCCTCATTCCACAAAGTGATAATAGCGCTAAGGTGATCGTAAATCAAATACTTTAACATAGAGTTACGACTGTTTTAGCGCGCTATGAGTGTTTTTTGGAACAGGGCCTTGATATTATATTTATTAAATACTAAAATATGTTTGTAATATTAAGTGAGACTATTATAATACAAGATAAAATCAGTAAGTTATGATAAAGATCAAAAGGCACAAAACACATAGAAAAATGTAACTCATCTGTTTACCAGTGCACAATACATTCTGCAAATTAACAGAATATCTAACAAATGTCTTCATCCCAGTAGTATCTTAACAACCTTTCCTTACCCTCCCCACCCTACCTCACCTTCATAACAGTATGTACACTCTGGGGTTTGTGTATGAAAATGGAATACACTCTTTCAATCTCACTAACAAATATGACAGACACTGTAACAGCCGAATAACATGTTAACCACACCGGTAGAGATAGAATCATTCTACCTCAGGACATCCTACAGTATAACTTGAGTATGTAGACACTCCACAGATTCTATGACAGAGGTCTTTAGGGGACATTAGCTTTGTTATACATTTATTGAAATTTCAGATAAAAAAGTTGAAATTTTAAATACTAATTTGAAATTTCAAGAAAATGCATTTATGTAGAGAAAATGGTTTATTTTTGTTCATTTTGAGGAGTTCATTACATCTGTAAATGCAAGTTGTAAACAATCTACCTAACATCTTGAAATTAATTTTAATATCTTTTAAGTTCAAGAAATGAATATGAAAACACCCAAATGTCCACGAAAGGATTCCTTATTTTTGGCAGAGCCTATTTGAAAACTGTGTTCATATCAAACCTACTTTTAAAAGGCATTGTTCAACTGAAATTAATGATATCTAAAAACTGATTCCTTGAAAATAACATCAGTTATTTAATCAGGGTCACTTGGTCAATGTGAAACACAAACACAATAAAATGCACTTTCTGTAGACAGCTGAGACAGGAAATTGTCACAAAGAGACTCATGAGAAAAAAGGATAGATATAAACTTTCAAGTCTGTTTACAATTACTTGCTATATCGTTTTCAGGAATCTACAAGAGGACATGTACATATATGTCTCCACTGGCAATCTGGTTACCATGGTTTGGTAAAACATTCCAGCTGTATCTAACTAACAGTTATTGCTATGATTTTTAATGAACCATTCGACTACATATGTTAATACAAACATATTTTTTTTAAAAATAAAATAAAATAAAATTTTGTGGAATTAAAAAAACTATGTAATTGAAGAAAGTGCATCTTTCCTGAAACAAGCCTTACCAAATCTCAAACCAATAAATTCATGTTGTATGATAATTTGTATAAGTGAATATATATTTAAACATCATCTATCACAAACATCATCACCACTGGGTTCTTGAGGAGCATGAGATTCATTTTCACTTCAGCTTACTTTGATCTCTCATTATCTCAAGATTAGCAGGATCTGTGACACTGAGATAATCCTATAATCTCACAAATCTGGTTCACAGAGGGCCAAATATTTTTATTAACAAAGACATAAAATTACTTAATCTCATAAACTCAGAAAATTATAAGTACCGGTATTAAATAAAATAAATGTATAACAAATATTAACATATCAAAATTAGTTAAACAGATTTTTTATATAATGTAAGTTTTAGTGTTAATGGCAGCCAACAGTGTAACTGTTTAAAGACCGGGTCTAATGTTCCATTCATCATTTATGCACATACATATTAGTGTGTGTGTGTGTGTGTGTGTGTGTGTGTGTGTGTGTGTGTGTGTGTGTGTGTGTGTGTGTGTGTGTGTGTGTGTGTGTGTGTGTGTGTGTGTGTGTGTGTGTGTGTGTGTGTGTGAGTGTGTGTGTGAGTGCATGAGTGCCTGTGTGTCTATGTGAGTGCATGTGTGTCTCTGTGTGTTTGCGAGTGCATGTGTGTATCTGTGTGTTTGTGAGTGCCTGTGTGTGTTTGTGTGTGTTTGTGAGTGCCTGTGTGTCTCTGTGTGTTTGTGAGTGTCTGTGAAGGTGCATGTGTGTGCCTGTGTGAGTGCCTGTGTGTTTGTGTGTGTCTGTGTGTCTGTGGCAACAACAAGTACCTTTGTTTAACAGTATTTGGTATGGCACAGCTGAGAATTAAAACAACCGATGATCGCTCTCTCCGCAAACACCCTACCTGTTCTCCCAACTGGAAGTCTGTGATTGAAATATAATAAAATAACTGGATCTTAGAGGCACAGTTACCCCTAGATAACCAACTAAGTTTTGAGATAATGAGAGACAACTACCCCAATTTCCCACTGAAAACAGTGGAACCTCTTTAACACAGACACTGTTAATCTGGACACCTGATTTAAGGACAGTCACCAGTACCATTGGGTACATCTATGTATATACAAAGGACATCACTCCTCAATAAGGATGAACTGATCCCAATGTTTACTAATACAAACACATTCGGAGAGGACAGCAGCATGCAGACTATCAATGTTTCACAGGTAATTTCTGACTAGTGATTCCAAAGGAATCTCATTCAGAAGACTTACTACAAGATTATTTCTCTTCTGTCTCACATGAAACAATGCAATCATACTGGGTTTTTTTAGATATTAGGTCCAACATAAATATAATTTGTTTTCATATACCTACAATATATTTGTGAATGAGGAAGAATGTTGGAATAGTTACCACTTGAGTTTCACTTAAGGCAAAAATGAGCATTTGAGGTATGGAAGTCTTTAGATAGTGCTTGATGAAGCCCTCTAAAATACAGATAGAGTTTTGCATGACTAAACATAATTTTGATGGAACAATCTGTCACTGTCAATAATAAATTAATAAACATTTGAACTTCTGTCTGATTCTGTCTCTATGAATAATATAACATTTGAGCTTCTACAAAGTTTCCCTCCAAATCACCAGCCAAGTGACCGGTACACACAATTGCTGGGTCTACATTCGAACAACCAACAGACTAACTTGCCTAATCATTCGAGCCATCATCAATTGAACTCCTCTTTCTCAAACACCATTTGGACTGCCTCCAGTACATTCTGCGTTACGTGGCATGGCCGTTTGAGGTCCGGGTCTATTACAAAATCTCTATGATTATGATTGGATGACCTCTTGCCCCCGTACGTCACAAAGTCTCTCTCGGTGCAGTACACACCGGTACATACCAGGATGCTTTCACACGACTTGGCGAAATTATCAACAAACTCTTCTCCTTCTGACTGAGATTCTAACATCTCCAACTCTTCGGAGGAGTCCTCATCATCGTCGTCCATGTCCGACACCTGTTGGCCACTGGCATGGGCAACGGCCTGCTTGACCACGGCCTGGGCTGACAGACGCTTCTGTTTAGACTTGAGTCTCTTTCTGAGGTAGCGGTTGTAGAGATTTGCTCCGTATATATCAGTCTCCGGGTTGTCACTGTGACAGGAAAAGATGGATTAAATAGGGTTATTTGACAAGAATAGTCGAACTATAGTCTGCTGTCTGTAGTCTCATGTAAAGTCAACCTACCCTCCATAAATCATATAGTATTACACAAGTTAACCTACCCTGAACAGTATATAGTCTGATGTTTACCTACCCTATACAGTATACAGTCTGATGTAAAGCCAACCTACCCTATACAGTATACAGTCTGATGTAAAGTCAACCTACCCTATACAGTGTGCAGTCTGATGTAAAGTTGCCCTATCCTACACTATACAGTGTGCAGTCTGATGTAAAGTTGCCCTATCCTACACTATACAGTATACAGTCTCATGTAAAGTTGCCCTATCCTACACTATACAGTATACAGTCTCATGTAAAGTTGTCCTATCCTACACTATACAGTATACTGTCTGTTGTAAGTTGTCCTATCCTACCCTATACAGTATACAGTCTGATGTAAAGTTGTCCTATCCTACCCTATACAGTATACAGTCTGATGTAAAGTTGTCCTATCCTACCCTATACAGTATACAGTCTGATGTAAAGCCAACCTACCCTTTACAGTATACAGTCTCATGTAAAGTTGCCCTATCCTACACTATACAGTATAAGTCTCATGTAAAGTTGCCCTATCCTACCCTATACAGTATAGTCTCATGTAAAGTTGTTCCTATCCTACACTATACAGTGTGCAGTCTCATGTAAAGTTGCCCTATCCTACCCTATACAGTATAGTCTCATGTAAAGTTGTCCTATCCTACCCTATACAGTATACAGTCTCATGTAAAGTTGCCCTATCCTACACTATACAGTGTGCAGTCTCATGTAAAGTTGTCCTATCCTACCCTATACAGTATACAGTCTGATGTAAAGTTGTCCTATCCTACACTATACAGTATACAGTCTGATGTAAAGTTGTCCTATCCTACACTATACAGTATACAGTCTGATGTAAAGTTGCCCTATTTACACTATACAGTATACAGTCTCATGTAAAGTTGCCCTATCCTACACTATACAGTGTGCAGTCTCATGTAAAGTTGCCCTATCCTACACTATACAGTATACAGTCTCATGTAAAGTTGCCATATCCTACACTATACAGTATACAGTCTCATGTAAAGTTGCCCTATCCTACCCTATACAGTATAGTCTAATGTAAAGTTGTCCTATCCTACACTATACAGTATACAGTCTCATGTAAAGTTGTATCCTATCCTATACACTATGCAGTCTGATGTAAAAGTCGCCCCATCCCCACACTATACAGTATACAGTCTGATGTAAAGTTGCCTTATCCTACACTATACAGTATACAGTCTCATGTAAAGTTGCCCTATCTTACCCTATACAGTATACAGTCTCATGTAAAGTTGCCCTATCCTACACTATACAGTATACAGTCTCATGTAAAGTTGCCCTATCCTACACTTATACAGTCTCATGTAAAGTTGCCCTATCCTACACTATACAGTATACAGTCTCATGTAAAGTTGCCCTATCCTACACTATACAGTATACAGTCTGATGTAAAGTTGTCCTATCCTACACTATACAGTATACAGTCTGATGTAGAGTTGCCCTATCCTACACTATACAGTATACAGTCTCATGTAAAGTTGTCCTATCCTACACTATACAGTGTAGTCTCATGTAAAGTTGTCCTATCCTACACTATACAGTGCACACAGTCTGATGTAAGTTGTCTTATCCCACACTATACAGTATACAGTCTCATGTAAAGTTGTCCTATCCTCATCCACATATACAGTATACAGTCTCATGTAAAGTTGTTCTATCCTACACTATACAGTATACAGTCTGTTGTAAGTTGTCCTATCCTACACTATACAGTGTGCAGTCTCATGTAAAGTTGTCCTATCCTACACTATACAGTATACAGTCTGTTTGTGTTGTCCTATCCTACACTATACAGTATACAGTCTGATGTAAAGTTGTCTCTATCCTACACACTCATACAGTATACAGTCTGATGTGAAGTTGCCCTATCCCTACACTATACAGTATACAGTCTCATGTAAAGTTGTTCTATCCTACACTATACAGTATACTGTCTGTAAGTTGTCCCATCCTACCCTATACAGTATACAGTCTGATGTAAAGTTGTCCTATCCTACCCTATACAGTATACAGTCTGATGTAAAGTTGTCCTATCCTACCCTATACAGTATACAGTCTGATGTAAAGCCAACCCCACTCCTTTACAGTATACAGTCTCATGTAAAGTTGTCTCTATCCCACAACTATACAGTATAAGTCTCATGTAAAGTTGTCTCTATCCTACCCTATACAGTATAGTCTCATGTAAAGTTGTTCTATCCTACACTATACAGTGTGCAGTCCTCATGTAAAGTTGTTCTATCCCAACTTCTATACAGTATAGTCTCATGTAAAGTTGTCTCTATCCCAATTCCTATACAGTATATAGTCTCATGTAAAGTTGTTCTATCCTACACTCATACAGTGTGTAGTCTCATGTAAAGTTGTCCTATCCTACTCCTATACAGTATACAGTCTGATGTAAAGTTGTCCTATCCTACACTATACAGTATACAGTCTGATGTAAAGTTGTCCTATCCTACATCATATACAGTATACAGTCTCATGTAAAGTTGCCCCTATTTACACTATACAGTATACAGTCTCATGTAAAGTTGTTCTATCCTAATACACTATACAGTGTGCAGTCTCATGTAAAGTTGTCTCCTATCCTACACTATACAGTATACAGTCTCATGTAAAGTTGCTTATATCCTACACTATACAGTATACAGTCTCATGTAAGTTGTCTCTATCCTACTCCTATACAGTATAGTCTAATGTCAAAGTTGTTCCTATCCTACACTCTATACAGTATACAGTCTCATGTAAAGTTGTCCTCTATCCTACACTATACAGTCTGATGTAAAGTCGCCTCTATCCTACACTATACAGTATACAGTCTGATGTAAAGTTGTCTCTATCCTATTAATTCATACAGTATACAGTCTCATGTAAAGTTGTCCCTATCTTACCCCTATACAGTATAACAGTCTCATGTAAAGTTGTCCTATCCCACACTTACTATACAGTATATAGTCTCATGTAAAGTTGTCCTATCCCACACCTCATACAGTATACTGTCTGTTGTAAGTTGTCCTATCCCCAATCTATAAGGCAGTATACAGTCTGATGTAAAGTTGTCCTATCCTACTCCTATAACTAGTATACAGTCTGATGTAAAGTTGTCCTATCCTAATTCTATACAGTATACAGTCTGATGTAAAGCCAACCTACTCCTTTACAGTATACAGTCTCATGTAAGTTGTCCTATCCCACACTATACAGTATAAGTCTCATGTAAAGTTGTCTCTATCCCAATTCTATACAGTATAGTCTCATGTAAAGTTGTTCTATCCTACACTATACAGTGTAGTCCTCATGTAAAGTTGTCCTATCCCTAACCTATACAGTATACAGTCTGATGTAAAGTTGTCCTATCCCACACTATACTATACAGTATACAGTCTGATGTAAAGTTGTCCTATCCTACACTATACAGTATACAGTCTGATGTAAAAGTTGTCTCCTATTTACACTATACAGTATACAGTCTCGTGTAAAGTTGTCCCTATCCCACACTATACAGTGTGCAGTCTCATGTAAAGTTGCCCTATCCTACACTATACAGTATACAGTCTCATGTAAAGTTGCCATATCCTACACTATACAGTATACAGTCTCATGTAAAGTCGCCCTATCCTACCCTATACAGTATAGTCTAATGTAAAGTTGTCCTATCCTACACTATACAGTATACAGTCTCATGTAAAGTTGCCCTATCCTACACTATACAGTCTGATGTAAAGTCGCCCTATCCTACACTATACAGTATACAGTCTGATGTAAAGTTGCCTTATCCTACACTATACAGTATACAGTCTCATGTAAAGTTGCCCCTATCTTACCCTATACAGTATACAGTCTCATGTAAAGTTGCCCTATCCTACACTATACAGTATACAGTCTCATGTAAAGTTGCCCTATCTTACACTATACAGTCTCATGTAAAGTTGCCCTATCCTACACTATACAGTATACAGTCTCATGTAAAGTTGCCCTATCCTACACTATACAGTATACAGTCTGATGTAAAGTTGTCCTATCCTACACTATACAGTATACAGTCTGATGTAGAGTTGCCCTATCCTACACTATACAGTATACAGTCTCATGTAAAGTTGTCCTATCCTACACTATACAGTGTGCAGTCTCATGTAAAGTTGCCCTATCCTACACACTATACAGTACACAGTCTGATGTGGAAGTTGTCTTATCTCTACACTATACAGTATACAGTCTCATGTAAAGTTGTCCCTATTCTACTCCTATACAGTATACAGTCTCATGTAAAGTTGTCTCTATCCTACACTATACAGTATACAGTCTGTTGTAAGTTGTCCCATCCTACACTATACAGTGCAGTCTCATGTAAAGTTAAGTTGTCCCATCCTACACTATACAGTATACAGTCTGTTGTAGTTGTCCTATCCTACACTATACAGTATACAGTCTGATGTAAAAGTTGCCCTATCCTACACTATACAGTATACAGTCTGATGTGAAGTTGTTCCTATCCCACACTATACAGTATACAGTCTCATGTAAAGTTGTTCTATCCTACACTATACAGTATAACTGTCTGTTGTAAGTTGTCCTATCCTAATCCTATACAGTATACAGTCTGATGTAAAGTTGTCCCATCCCAACCTCTATACAGTAGTACAGTCTGATGTAAAGTTGTCCTATCCTAACTTTATACAGTATACAGTCTGATGTAAAGCCAACCTACCCCTTTACAGTATACAGTCTCATGTAAAGTTGTCCTATCCTACACTATACAGTATAAGTCTCATGTAAAAGTTGTCCCTATCCTACCCTATACAGTATAGTCTCATGTAAAGTTGTTCTATCCTACACTATACAGTGTGCAGTCTCATGTAAAGTTGCCCTATCCCTACCCTATACAGTATAGTCTCATGTAAAGTTGCCCTATCCTACCCTATACAGTATACAGTCTCATGTAAAGTTGCCCTATCCTACACTATACAGTGTGCAGTCTCATGTAAAGTTGTCCTATCCTACCCTATACAGTATACAGTCTGATGTAAAGTTGTCCTATCCTACACTATACAGTATACAGTCTGATGTAAAGTTGTCCTATCCTACACTATACAGTATACAGTCTCATGTAAAGTTGCCCTATTTACACTATACAGTATACAGTCTCATGTAAAGTTGCCCTATCCTACACTATACAGTGTGCAGTCTCATGTAAAGTTGCCCTATCCTACACTATACAGTATACAGTCTCATGTAAAGTTGCCATATCCTACACTATACAGTATACAGTCTCATGTAAAGTTGCCCTATCCTACCCTATACAGTATAGTCTAATGTAAAGTTGCCCTATCCTACACTATACAGTATACAGTCTCATGTAAAGTTGCCCTATCCTACACTATACAGTCTGATGTAAAGTCGCCCTATCCTACACTATACAGTATACAGTCTGATGTAAAGTTGCCCTATCCTACACTATACAGTATACAGTCTCATGTAAAGTTGCCAAGGTCCCTATTTTACCCTATACAGTATACAGTCTCATGTAAAGTTGCCCTATCCTACACTATACAGTATATAGTCTCATGTAAAGTTGTCCTATCCTACACTATACAGTATACTGTCTGTTGTAAGTTGTCCTATCCTACCCTATACAGTATACAGTCTGATGTAAAGTTGTCCTATCCTACCCTATACAGTATACAGTCTGATGTAAAGTTGTCCTATCCTACCCTATACAGTATACAGTCTGATGTAAAGCCAACCTACCCTTTACAGTATACAGTCTCATGTAAAGTTGCCCTATCCTACACTATACAGTATAAGTCTCATGTAAAGTTGCCCTATCCTACCCTATACAGTATAGTCTCATGTAAAGTTGCCCTATCCTACACTATACAGTGTGCAGTCTCATGTAAAGTTGCCCTATCCTACCCTATACAGTATAGTCTCATGTAAAGTTGTCCTATCCTACCCTATACAGTATACAGTCTCATGTAAAGTTGCCCTATCCTACACTATACAGTGTGCAGTCTCATGTAAAGTTGTCCTATCCTACCCTATACAGTATACAGTCTGATGTAAAGTTGTCCTATCCTACACTATACAGTATACAGTCTGATGTAAAGTTGTCCTATCCTACACTATACAGTATACAGTCTGATGTAAAGTTGCCCTATTTACACTATACAGTATACAGTCTCATGTAAAGTTGCCCTATCCTACACTATACAGTGTGCAGTCTCATGTAAAGTTGCCCTATCCTACACTATACAGTATACAGTCTCATGTAAAGTTGCCATATCCTACACTATACAGTATACAGTCTCATGTAAAGTTGCCCTATCCTACCCTATACAGTATAGTCTAATGTAAAGTTGCCCTATCCTACACTATACAGTATACAGTCTCATGTAAAGTTGCCCTATCCTACACTATACAGTCTGATGTAAAGTCGCCCTATCCTACACTATACAGTATACAGTCTCATGTAAAGTTGCCCTATCCTACACCTATACAGTATACAGTCTCATGTAAAGTTGCCCTATCCTACACTATACAGTATACAGTCTCATGTAAAGTTGCCCTATCCTACACTATACAGTATACAGTCTGATGTAAAGTTGTCCTATCCTACACTATACAGTATACAGTCTGATGTAAAGTTGCCCTATCCTACACTATACAGTATACAGTCTCATGTAAAGTTGTCCTATCCTACACTATACAGTATACAGTCTCATGTAAAGTTGCCCTATCCTACACTATACAGTATACAGTCTGATGTAAGTTGTCTTATCCTACACTATACAGTATACAGTCTCATGTAAAGTTGCCCTATCTTACCCTATACAGTATACAGTCTCATGTAAAGTTGCCCTATCCTACACTATACAGTATACAGTCTGTTGTAAGTTGTCCTATCCTACACTATACAGTGTGCAGTCTCATGTAAAGTTGCCCTATCCTACACTATACAGTATACAGTCTGTTGTAAGTTGTCCTATCCTACACTATACAGTATACAGTCTGTTGTAAGTTGTCCTATCCTACCCTATACAGTATACAGTCTGATGTAAAGTTGTCCTATCCTACACTATACAGTATACAGTCTGATGTAAAGCCAACCTACCCTATACAGTATACAGTCTCATGTAAAGCCAACCTACCCTATACAGTATACAGTCTGATGTAAAGCCAACCTACCCTATAGAGTATACAGTCTCATGTAAAGCCAACCTACCCTATAGAGTATACAGTCTCATGTAAAGCCAACCTACCCTATACAGTATACAGTCTCATGTAAAGTTGCCCTATCCTACACTATACAGTATAAGGTCTGACGTAAAGCCAACCTACCCTATACAGTATATAGTGCTGATTCCATCAAGCCCCAACAGGCGTGACTGTTGGCTGAGAAGGTAGTCAGCATGGTGATATGTTATCTCGCTCGGCTTGCCAACTAAAGCTGTGTATTTCAACTCACGCCCTGTGATTTTCTGTAATCAGAAAAACAAAATTCATTGCAAGTATAATTTGAAGCCATTAATCATCAGCAAACAGTAACATGAGCCATCATGAAACAGTGACGTTTTTAATTTCCCCATGGAGAGCAAGCTAATAATTTATGTAATATCAGTGAGCATATACCGCATGACTTCTCCCTGGTATTACTACAGGACAACATTTCTATACACACATACATGTACCACGTGATTCCATGGTATTGCACAAGGATAAAAAAGATAAGCTCATTAGCACGCTACTGGTACAGAGAGACGGCAGATTTTGCCTTGCATCATAGAACTTATCAATGTCACTTATTTCATAAAGTGAGTGAGTGAGTTTAGTTTTAGGCTGCTTTTAGCAACATTCCAGCAATTTCACGGTGTGGGACAGAAATGGGCTTCACACATTGTACCCATGTGGGCAATCAAATACGTGTATTCCGTGTGATTATTAAAGGATATTTATATAGCGCACATATCCACGCAACTAGTGCTTGCTCAAGGCGCTGGTAGTTTTTCCGCTTGATCATTGGATGTCAATCTCAACGGCACATCTTATTATCAATCTCAACTCCCTGTGGAGTATACAACTGATGAGCGAACGCTTTAACCACTAGGCTACCACACCGCCCCTATTTCATAAAGAGATCATTAAGGGTATATATAGGGAGCTCTAAGGTCCATATATAGGAGCTTGTTGATCTGCATACATGAAGCTCCTCAGTGAATACATAGATCCACAGAGGCACATACAGATCCATTGCATACACACATAGGGAGGACATTCTGAATGTATATATTGGTAACCTTAAATGTACATGTAGGCATTCTTGATGTGGAAATAGGAGCTAAGGGATCTCTATGTAGGGATCCATTACAAAGAGATTGATTAACTTCTTGTGTATTCATCAAGGATCTCCTGTACATACATCAAGTATCCCTACATAGAGATCTTAAATTCTGTTCGGAGATCCTTCATGTATACACACAGGTGTACGGTATGTGGGGCATCATTAGTGGTACACTTAGAGGTTTCCCAGGAGTGTTTACAGATCTCCTTGGATACAGATATATACATGAGTTCCATAGGAGATATAACAGGCATTAAGCATGAAAACTCCAGTTTATACATATTATATGTTCTTATGGCAGATAAAATTACAAGCATCTATCAAGCACAGGATTTACATCAATTGCCTTCTGCACTTATTTTTAAGAGATTCTGCTACACAAACTTAAATAATATACGATATCAAGATTCTTGTTAGTCTTTTCATCTGAAATGTTTCAGCCTGAAATGAGTCTGCCAAAATTGTCAGATATATCATTTATAATGCAAATTAGAAACTAGAAATTCAAAACCACCATCTGTTTGAGATGACATATGAATAAATTGGTGAAGGTATATTAAGTATGCATATGCTTCTATTAAAACCATAGTTCTGCCCATGATTTATTGATGGATCGTGATAGTGTGACGTGTGACACACTGGTGGTCGTGTGAGTCATGGACAGCATCCAACTTGCATCCATCATATACACCCAAACTCTGATGCATGATATCCTGTGGCAGTGAGTGAGTGAGTGATATACTATGGCAGTTGTAGGATTGCTTTGTCTCTGAGTGGAGGAGTGAGTGATATCTTATGGCAGTTGTAGGATTGCTTTGTCTCTGAGTGAATGAGATACTATGGCAGTTGTAGGATTGCTTTGTCTCTGAGTGAGTGAGTGAGTGATATCTTATGGCAGTTGTAGGAATGCTTTGTCTTGAGTGAGTGAGTGATATCCTATGGCAGTTGTAGGATTGCTTTGTCTTGAGTGAGTGAGTGAGTTAGTGAGTGATATCCTATGGCAGTTGTAGGATTGCTTTGTCTATGAGTGAGTGAGTGATATACTATGGCACTTGTAGGATTGCTTTGTCTCTGAGTGAGTGAGCGAGTGAAATCTTATGGCAGTTGTAGGAATGCTTTGTCTTGAGTGAGTGAGTGATATCCTATGGCAGTTGTAGGATTGCTTTGTCTCTGAGTGAGTGAGTGATATACTATGGCAGTTGTAGGATTGCTTTGTCTCTGAGTGAGTGAGTGAGTGATATCCTATGGCAGTTGTAGGATTGCTTTGTCTTGAGTTAGTGAGTGAGTGATATTCTATGGCAGTAAATGTAGGAATGCTTTGTCTCTGAGTGAGTGAGTGATATACTATGGCAGTAAATGTAGGAATGCTTTGTCTCTGAGTGAGTGAGTGATATCCTATGGCAGTAAATGTCGGAATGCTTTGTCTCTGAGTGAGTGAATGAGTGACTGTGAGCAAGTGAGGTTTTGAACAGTCATAATTCCAGTTAATCACAGGACGCCAGTTTAATTTGGCACTAAAGCCTGAAGTGACGCCAGTCTCAGACATTTACCACTTTAAGAACAGGTATGGTGCTAACAAACCTAGAATCCTACTTTGAACCACTGATATTGCTGGTACCAAGGGACACAACTCTGCACTGTAAACTGCGGGGCAACTTAGAAGACAGCACCAACAATGGCCACTGTCTTGTCCTGACTTACGAGCAAACAAGGCATGGGCATATAAACACACTTTGAAAGTTCAGTAAGGGCCTTACTTAGACTCAGTCACCTTAAGCAGGTCTGTTAAGCAAAAAGTATGCTATTAAATATCAACATTAAATATTCATTAAACATTAGCTCTCTCATGCATGAAATGTTATAATTATGCTGTCTTGAAATTTAAGTTAAGCTTGAGTGACGTTAATTAGTTTGGTTGAGTTAAAATACATATTTGTCGTCATACTTACATCAGTCCACTGTATGAAATAAGGCCTGTCCGACTGCCCGAGACGGGCTAGATTTCTGCCAGACGGTCAAATTTTACAGCTAACCAGCCCGATTGACGGACGAAAAAAATATTCAGATAATGTGTCCACTGGCACTGTCTGTTTAGTATTTAAGAAGGACTGGTTAAATCTCTTCTGGGCTAGTAAGTTTTTGAAGTTACCAGCCTAGATGTCTGGCTGGGGTTTTGACTTATTTCATACACTGCTTACATCATAGAACCATCCCCCTTTCTGATATCATACCCTGACCGTCCTTACTCATCGCCTTTTCAGCTCCAGAAGCCTAACCCTTCCCATTCTCAGCTCCAGCTCATACACCACTTTCTCACCTGGTATCAACATTCACTCACCTGGTATCAACATTCACTCACCTGGTACAAACATTCACTCACCTGGTATCAACATTCACTCACCTGGTACAAACATTCACTCACCTGGTACAAACATTCACTCACCTGGTACAAACTCACCTGGTACAAACATTCACTCACCTGGTACAGACATTCACTCACCTGGTACAAACATTCACTTACTTGGTACAAACATTCACTCACCTGGTACAAACATTCACTCACCTGGTATCAACATTCACTTACCTTGTACAAACATTCACTCACCTGGTACAAACATTCACTCACCTGGTACAAACATTCACTCACCTGGTATCAACATTCACTCACCTGGTATCAACATTCACTCACCTGGTACAAACATTCACTCACCTGGTACAAACATTCACTCACCTTGTACAAACATTCACTCACCTGGTACAAACATTCACTCACCTTGTACAAACATTCACTCACTTGGTATCAACATTCACTCACCTTGTACAAACATTCACTCACCTGGTACAAACATTCACTCACCTTGTACAAACATTCACTCACCTGGTACAAACATTCACTCACCTGGTATCAACATTCACTCACCTGGTACAAACATTCACTCACCTGGTATCAACATTCACTCACCTAGTATCAACATTCACTCACCTGGTACAAACATTCACTCACCTGGTACAAACATTCACTCACCTGGTACAAACATTCACTCACCTGGTATCAACATTCACTTACCTTGTACAAACATTCACTCACCTTGTACAAACATTCACTCACCTGGTATCAACATTCACTCACCTGGTATCAACATTCACTCACCTAGTATCAACATTCACTCACCTGGTATCAACATTCACTTACTTTGTACAAACATTCACTCACCTTGTACAAACATCCACTCACCTGGTATAAACATTCACTCACCAGGTACAAACATTCACTCACCTGGTACAAACATTCACTCACCTTCACTCACCTGGTACAAACATTCACTCACCTGGTATCAACATTAACTCACCTGGTACAAACATTCACTTACCTGGTACAAACATTCACCTACCTGCTATCAACATTCACTCAACTTGTACAAACATTCACTCACCTGGTATCAACATTCACTCACCTGGTATCAACATTCACTTACCTTGTACAAACATTCACTCACCTGGTATCAACATTCACTCACCTGGTACAAACATTCACTTACCTTGTACAAACATTCACTCACCTTGTACAAACATTCACTCACCTGTATCAACATTCACTCACCTTCACTCACCTGGTACAAACATTCACTCACCTGGTACAAACATTCACTCACCTGGTATCAACATTCACTTACCTTGTACAAACATTCACTCACCTGGTACAAACATTCACTCACCTGGTACAAACATTCACTCACCTGGTATCAACATTCACTCACCTGGTATCAACATTCACTCACCTGGTACAAACATTCACTAACCTGGTACAAACATTCACTCACCTTGTACAAACATTCACTCACCTGGTACAAACATTCACTCACCTTGTACAAACATTCACTCACTTGGTATCAACATTCACTCACCTTGTACAAACATTCACTCACCTGGTACAAACATTCACTCACCTGGTACAAACATTCACTCACCTGGTATCAACATTCACTCACCTAGTATCAACATTCACTCACCTTGTACGAACATTCACTCACCTGGTACAAACATTCACTCACCTTGTACAAACATTCACTCACCTTGTACAAACATGTACAAACATTCACTCACCTTGTACAAACATTCACTCACCTGGTACAAACATTCACTCACCTTCACTCACCTGGTACAAACATTCACTCACCTGGTACAAACATTCATTCACCTGGTATCAACATTCACTCATCTGGTACAAACATTCACTCACCTTGTACAAACATTCACTCACCTTGTACAAACATTCACTCACCTGGTATCAACATTCACTCACCTGGTACAAACATTCACTTACGTTGTACAAACATTCACTCACCTGGTATCAACATTCACTCACCTTGTACAAACATTCACTCACCTTGTACAAACATTCACTCACCTTGTACAAAAATTTACTCACCTGGTACAAAATTTCACTTACCTGGTATAAACATTCACTCATCTGGTACAAACATTTACTCACCTGGTACAAAAATTCACTCACCTGGTATAAACATTCACTCACCTTGTACAAAAATTCACTCACCTGGTATAAAAATTCACTCACCTGGTATAAAAATTCACTCACCTGGTATAAACTTTCTAGACAATGAAGGAAACATCCATGTCCAAATCTGAAAAGAGTGAACACATTGAGTGTGAGACCTAAGTTGATTGAAAATACAATTGTGATTGAAGATGACATCATTAACAGGGATGAGAATTTTCCGCGATCCGCAGAATTCCGGGAATTTCATAAGGCCAAGGGTAATTTTTGTGAATCATCCAAATCCGTTGCCCCCAGACACCCGGCTAGTTTTCAGAGTTTTTCTCAAAACTTCATTCTCATCCCTGCATTAAGCAGACTGAACAACAGGCAGTAGATAACAAATGAGTTGGTGCAGTACGTGAGATCTAAGCTAAGAAGAAAGGGGATAATATATCCAAGAAGGAAGGTGGGATTTATGAAAAGGTTGAGGGAAAGATCACAGCTAAAACTAAGGGTGAAACTAAAACTAAAACACAGTGAGAGGCCAAAATAAACAAGAGTCATCAGAAGATGACATATTCCCCGTCCCAAACAATTTTGAAAGAACTAATCATATGACAGTTACTTAGTCCAACTTGAATTTTTTGGACTACGCCCAAATCGTTTCCATGAAAATGATGAAAAATATAAAAGCCACAAATCTGCACATAGCAAAAGGCACACTTCAAGATGTGTTTGATATATCTGCCAAGTTTTGTTGAAAGATATTGAAACGTTTTCGAGTTGTGCTCCGCAAACGAAGCCCACCCCTCCCTTTTGAGACTAAGTCCAAAACGTTTCCATGGAAACCAAGAAAACTAAAAATGACAAAAATCTGTAAATAGCAAAAAGGCACCACTTTAGGTTCTGTTTGATATATCTACTAATTTGTGTTGAAAAATATATTTTTAGTTATGCTCCGGAAACAAAAAGATTACGGATGGATGGATAAAAATTATTTTCAATCCAAAAAGATAGAACTGAGGTTGGATCAAAGCTAAAACTGAAGGTTAGATCAAAGACAGAATTGAGATGTATCAGAGCTAAAACTGAAGGTGAGATCAAAGATAAAACTGAAGGTGAGATCAAAGATAAGATGGAGGCAGGGATCTTAATTAGCTCAAACTGAGATTAGTATTAATTGCCCTTTAATTAAACTGTAAAAATGATACACAGGTTAGCGATGACACTCAGGTGTACTAAACTAAACACGTAAAGTAGTTAATATTTTGGGTGATAAATTTTACAGTGAATAAACAATTAAAACAAGAAGACAAAGTCATCAATATCCCCCGCAATGGCAAAATACTCTTCAAGAATATGTCTACGAGTTATGATTATGTCAAATGTTTTGGTGTGTATATAGCTATGTGGAAGGAGAGTACTGAAAGGTTTCAAAGTTCTGCTCCAGAAAGGAGCACTACCACCAAATTCAGTTGAAGACATGGAAATGCAAAAAAACCATTTTATTCAGAAATCCAAAACTAGCAAAAGGCACCAGTTCACCACTAGACCTACCTATGCATGAAATTTCGTGATGAAACAGTGAACAGTTTTTAATTCTGCTCCAGAAAAGAGCACTACCACCAATTTCAGTCAAAGTGAAACTTGTTGCCATGGAAATGCCAAAATCATTTTATTCAGAAATCCAAAAATACCAAAAGGCACCAGTTCACCACCAGATCTATCTAAATGCCAAGTTTGGTGAAGAAACATCGAACGGTTTTAGAGTTCTGCTCCAGAAAAGAGTACTACCATCAGTTTCAGTCAAACGTCAAACTTGTTGCCATGGAAATGCAAGAAATATTTTATTCAGAAATCCAAAACTACCAAAAGGCACCAGTTCACCACTAGACCTACCTATGTATGAAATTTGGTGATGAAACAATGAATTGTTTTTAAGCTCTGCTCCGGAAAAGAGTACTACCACAATTTCAGTCAAAGTGAAACTTGTTGCCATGGAAATGCCAAAAACACTTTATTCAGAAATCCAAAACTACCAAAAGGCACCAGTACCCCACCAGACCTATCTATTTACTACGTTTGGTGAAGAAATAGTGAACGGTTTTAAAGTTCTGCTCCGGAAAAGAGCACTACCACCAATTTCAGTCAGTCAAACTTGTTGCCATGGAAATGCAAAATATATTATATTCAGAAATCCAAAACTACCAAAATGCACCAGTAGACCACCAGATCTATCTATGTGCCAAGTTTGGTGAAAAAATAGTGAATGGTTTTGAAGTTATGCTCTGGAAAAGATGTCACGGACGGACGGACTCCATTTTATAACACACACGCACGCACGGACGCACGCACGCACGCGACGCGACGCGACACGCGCGCGACGACGCGACGCACGCACGCACGCACGGACGCACGCACACACGCATGCACACACATGCACACATGCACACGCACATGCAAAACGCCTAGTGGGGGATAAAAATATCCTAACAAATATTTGACTCCTAACTTTTTTGTCCAGCATTTTTATATGAATATATTTTAACATAAAGTTGACATAAACATAAGGAAGTCAAATATATCAACTTTGAAACATGGAAGATCTGGGAAGCACTTGATAAGTTTATTGGTTTAATTAATAACTGACAGGTGTGTGGAAAAGTACAGCAAATAATCATACGCCCACTGTCACACTGGGTCACAGTGACCTCAGGACTGGGTCAACGTGACCTTTAATGAGACCACCAGAAACACATGTCCATCAAAAACACACATCAGTAAACATGTCACACTTCTCATTGTATTTATAGGGCTCATGGAAGTAGAACACAGACCTCTATGAGGCTTACAGTTCAGGGTGAAAAACCTGAGAGTGTATAGAGTTCAAGTATATATAAACATTCTTCGAACAATTGAGTATGCTTTTATTGCCACGTATGACAATATTCCAGAAAGATCATGACAAAGGACGACAGAGATGACACAAAATTACAAGGAACTCGACTTTTTCTATTTATTCCACACTCTTGAAGCTCTGCATGATAAGATTCTCAAACCTAGTAATTAAGAAATGGTTTACATAGATCTGCAATAACTGGGCACCAAGTTTTATAAAGAAACAATGATGACCTTGACATTGGAATGATTTGTGTGACACTCATGTCGGATAATTGACAATCTGTCTGTGTGCAGTATGGTGGGAGTTCACATTCAAACAAGTTTGTTATTGTCCATTGTGTTCGATATTTAATGCAACACTTAACAATATTTCAGCTATATCATCGTGGCTTAAATAATTGAGTCTGGACCAGAAAATCTAGTTATCGGCCACACCCTCTGTAATCAGGGTATGATGACATGCAGCAAATTGAGTCATCGAGGAGGCGGGTTACCCAAGTATACAGGGCGGTTAAACAATTTTCACTATCCTGGTCCTAAATAAACTTGCCAGATCCATTTCATCGCGTGACTGTTAAACTTATGATAGTATCATACAATATGTTAACTCATAAGCCAAAATAATCAATCAAACTTAGTTTATTTTCGTTCTTCAATCATAAAATATGATATGACAAAATTGTTCGTTCTACATGAGGCATAGTGTTTATGATTGGTGTATTTAGACAGGGATGTGTTCCTCTCAACCAATCAGAACCAATCACAGTTTCCCTGACCCTGCTGACTAAAACAACAAAACAACAAACTAGAAGCGAACATAATTTAAACAATTCTAATTCATCCGTGAATACCATGAATACACAATGCTATTCAGAAAGTGGTCAAGTGTAACATTTAAACAATTCTATTTCATTCTTGAAGCTTTCGTCCTTGGGAGCCGTGTTAATTTACACTCATCAGAGGGGTACACAAAGTCTGTAGTCTAGACTACCAGTTGTCTGACTTTTAGTGGAAGCCGTGGTGGCTGAGTAGGTTAGACGGCTGATTTTGTGTGCTGACGATTAGATGCCTGACTCTGAGAGTGTGGGTTCAAATCCTGAATGGGATTCATCCCAACAAAAGTACTAGAATCTGTACTTTACTGTGAAAGTGTAATCTTAAATATAACATATGTTACTGCAAACCCCAGTTTAGCTAACAATTATTTCTGACATCTTTTGTAAAGTGTAAAATATTCATCCGAGTCATAAGGAAACAGATATATCACAGCGACAATGAAATATGAAATAATATGCTCACAGAAGAAATCTCTGTCTGATCTAAGTTTATAAAATATAACTTGAGAGCTGTCACATTAGTTGCCTAGCAATAAATCATTTAGAAGAATATGAGTAAGTGAGGTCATGCATTTTAATTGAAAACTCATTTTTCAGTATTATACTTTGTTTTAAAGAGAGTCAAATTCAAGTACGTAACTACAAAAGTTTAATTTGAAGATTGTGCACAGCTTTAGGGTAAAACTTGTAAGGAGTAATACCACCTCAGGTGTGGTGGTGCAAATCTCTACCCGTCACAGCCCTAATATACCGTGTCCACCTATACTTTCTGGAGGAAGCATTTGATTCATTGAACAAAAAACATTATAACCAGCATTCAATAAATATCTGTTGACAATTTTCACATTCCTGTCCAAAAACTTCATCAGGGTGCATCAAACCAAATACATCCCACAACCAGATACTGGTCCTACTATAGATTGATCTTCATTTCTGACCTTTCACCTCTCACCTTCACCTTCCTGAATGTGGAGCAGACAAACAAGGTCACTAGGACCAGTGCATGAATAGCAAATGGACTCTGAATTGACATAGTGTAGGGTGTATGTTAGACTAAGGCTTAGTCTCTGAATATGGTGTATGTGTATGTTGGGCTAGGCATACAACAGTCTTTTCTCACTGTGTCAGTATTTCCATTGGTGAGTTTCATTGCTATCCTTCATGTCCAGCAATGATGTGACCTTATAAGGTGGAATAGCTAACCTATCTGTCAGATGTTAGGCAGACAATAATCAGAGGCAAAATAATGTAATGGTAATGTCATGAAAATGCAAAGGAAAAGTAATGAAAAAGTAAATGAAAATGTAAAGGACATGTAATGAATATTAATGAAAATGTGAATGAAAATATGAAGAAAATGTAATGAAAATCTCACAGAAATGCAATGAAAATGGAAATGGAATGAAAATATAAATGGAATGTAATGGAAATGCAATGAAAACTGAAAGTACTGTTGCTAAATTAGATCATGTCTATCTAATCATCACTCATTCCATGCAACAGTTTGTAAGAGTAATCCGTGACTGGGGTATTTTGTGGTAAAACAGAAAGGTTTCAATAAAGACTGGGATAAGATATCAAATGTTTTAAATTGTGTACATGTGAGCCAAATCAAAGCCAATTTATTGATTTTCAAAGATATTATTTCTAAGAAACTCATCAGAAGCTGTACTATGTCAAATCTTGTTTAAAATTTTGGTATTCTGTTCAGAACAAAACATATCTCCCAACGCAAAATGTTTGTCAATAGGATATAAAGGGTTTGATTTTAATGGGATTGTTGTTTGTTTATTGTCTGATGTCACTTCCAGCAATATTCCATCTGGATAACTGTGGGCTGTAAATAACTGCATTGGGGCCAGGCTAACCAGTGATTGACATCATGAGCACCAAGCTACACAATAGGGATAATAGCATCCACCAAGTCAGTGACCCTGACCACCAAATCATGTTCGTTATCTTACGTGGCAGAAGATCCTGATCTTCAATAGGATAAGGTTATTGTTGAGTGTGAATATACGCACCTAGGGTTAGGCGCCTCGGCCATCCACAGGAGGTCCATATTGCAGGCTAGGACAGGTAGGTGAGGGTACAGTGTCTCCTTCTGAGTGTGTCCAGGCTTACCATTGGTCAATAACACATCAATGATGATTTGCAGGTTCGTTTCCCACCTCACCGGCTCACCAAACAATATCACAGCTGAAAAAGAGGAATATTAGTTACATTAAAGTCAATGTTTCTGTGCTAGAGTACACATCTCTCCCTGTCAGAGGTAACAGGAAACAGATGGGTCAGCACAAATTTCATGCAATTTGACAAAGTGGAGTCTAACTTTATGACTTGATACATGATGGGCCACAATAATGATTCATACATTCAGCTACATACCACAATATATTGCATGAGTTCATCCATATGTAATTTGTTATGAACCTCAATAAAATTTGACCCATATATCAGAGTTCCGCTACATAATTCTGACAACCTTGTAGCCATTCGACATTTTGTTAGATGTTGCTATGGTTACAACCCATGCTATGGTTACAACCCATATTTGGACACATTATATACAGCAGCTGGTTTTGAATTACGTTTCACAGGAACAAATTTCTGAATTTTATAATTGGACTTGCCACTCATGTTAACTTTGTCAACAAGATGAAAATATACATGATTTTGAAAAATGCAATATACCAATATTCTCAAACATTTTATGATAACTTTTCACAGGTCTTTCAAATTGACGTTTACACAGTAATGCAATGTGCTTCTCTCAAACACAGACCACACCATCACACAGCAGCAGTCAGTATTAAATACAGTAAATTATGTTTATAATGAATACCCTTATACCAGTGAGTGAGTGAGTTTAGTTTTATGCTGCACTCGGCATTATTCCAGCTATATGGCAGTGGTCTGTACATAATCAGCATTGGTCAACCATGTCAGCAAGCCTGACTACTTGATCCTGTTAGTCGCCTCTTACAAAAAGCATGGGTTACTGAAGATCAATTCTAACCCGGATCTTCACGGGTGCGAGACAGACAAACCACATGAGCATTACCGGTATGTCATAAAAGTTACACGTACCATCAATCTTTGGGAAATAATGCTCGAAAGCACAGGGCTGCAAAAAAGAAGAAAGATGTAATTTATTCATCTTGAACTGAAGACAGTAGGGTTGTAAAAACTCCACCATAACGTGAATATGATGTGTATCAGGAATATTGGGTTCCAAACATGAATATTAGATAACGAATACAATATCAAGTCATGAGTTGATTTATTATTCATTATATAAATTACAAAACATATTCTCTGACATGTTTTTAACCATGTTGATAACCAATAACCAATGATCACATTACTGCTTAAACATATAAAAGTGTTGACTATTATCCTGCCTGGCTGGGATATATTGCATTTTGCATGTCTCCCTTTATCAACAACACCTATATTCATGCAAAAACACTCTTTTTAAGAAAAGTCATGAATATTCGATTCTAGTGATCACAAAAAATGAATTGAATTAATGAAGTGATACGGTTCAGTTTCACTGAATATGAATGTGTAGATCAGCCCTTATGGGCAGCATGCCAACTGAAGTATGACAACTATATCCTAAATCCCATATACATTGCATCTGATGGTATTGGCATAGATATGTTCGTATGTGACCAATGTTTAGCTGATAATATGAACAATGACTTCATATGAGCACTAAATTTACATTTGGCACGAACTGATCCATCTTGTGAAATGTATCCTCTGGATTGCAGCTGCCCCCCGAGGTCATGGGCAGACCTCTGATTAAGTTGGCTGAACAAGGGAGATCGTTCTATGGACATACAACTTCTTTATTACAACAGATGAGATGTTTCTGTGTAGATGCTAACACCGTCATAACTGTTGTAGAAGAAGTTGAATAGCCATAGAAGTATCCCCCTTCTTCATCACACCAACTTCAAAATAGTGAGTGAGTGAGTTTAGTTTTATGCCGCACTCAGCAATATTCCAGCTATATAAATAATCAAGTCTGGATCAGACAATCCAGTGATCAACAGCATGAGCATCGATCTGCGCAATTGGGAACCGATGACATGTGTCAACCAAGTCAGCGAGCCTGACCACCCGATCCCATTAGTTGCCTCTTACGACAAGCATGGGTTACTGAAGATCAATATTCTAACCTGGACCTTCACGGGTCACTTCAAAATAGAAGTAATTTGGCTGATATCAAATTTGATCAGTCCGGTATTATTGAACATTTAGGGCATCAAATCTTGCTTGACAATGTCATACACAACAGTCACATCATAATATAATAAAGAAAGAAGTTGTCATCCACAAAGTATCATACCTTTTATATTATTCATCAACTTCTAAAACACCAGTCAAACAGATTTAATTTTTTAATGACCATCCCTAAATCTAAATGAGTGAGTGAGTGAGTTTAGTTTTATGCTGCTTTCAGCAATATTCTAGCAATATCACAGCAGGGGACACAAAAAATGGGCTTCACACATTGTACCCATATGGGGAATCAAACCCAGGTCTTCGCGTGACAAGTGAATGCTTTAACCACTAGGCTGCCACACCATCTCTTTATCTCTAAAACAATATTAACTTATGTATGGGTTTAATATGCAGCCCACTTTGTTGATTTGCTTATTATAACAAATATTATATAAAGAGAATCTTACCCTCGTGTCTACTGATATCAATATTAACACGAGTTGATGTATGGCTTTGAGGATATGCATCCCAGTGTTGATATTGATATTGAGATTCTATTATCATTAAAAATCATTCTTATTAATATTCAATGAAAAATGTACATCTCTGTACACTGTACTACCATTAGACTTGCAGTGCAGCGATGTCATAGCATTGTCAGGGCATTGTACAAAATCTACTGTCAAAACTATATCTCCTAGGAGATATCATATGATCTTACATAAGCAATATCTCCTGTGGAACACAGTTTTGGATGATAAAAGTGAAGATGAATTGTTTTCTGTTTCCAAGTATGTTCTTGTGTGTAACATGTGTGATGGCGGATCAGCTTCTACCCAGAGAGAGCCAGCATCCTGATCAATACGTTCACAGATACAACTTGGAAACAGCTGCTTGGCCTTGATTGAATATTGAATTATGAATGGTATTCAAGCCTGTAATTCATACTTTCATTATTAGACCACTCCTTGGTTTTTTTTCAATAGATAATTGAGTCTGATTAAACCTTGTGTAAAGAAATGAACAGTCTCTGAGTTAGGTTCTTCATTGTGACAGTGTCAGATCCTCTGATTATCGAACATCCACACCTGACATGTAGAGTCGGTATGTTTGTGATTTGATTTGTCTCAGAATATCTGCTGTCAGTCTTGTTTCATTATATTTGTGATATTGATAAGAATTGTTTGAGTAAAAGATGAATAAATGACTTATTGTCATTGTAACGCTTAATTCGTTTAAGGAACTGTCCACAGAAGATGAAGATGCAGAAAAGATTGCAATAAACGAATCCATAAACAATTCCTCACTCAATGCTAGAGTGAGTGCGTGGGTTTATTCATCAACTTCTAAAACGCCAATCAAACAGATTTTATTATTAAATGAGCATCCCTAATTCTAAATGAGTGAGTGAGTGAGTTTAGTTTTATGCCGCTTTTAGCAATAGTCCAGCAATTTCATGGTGGGAGACACCAGAAATGGGCTTCACACATTGTACCAATGTGGGGAATCGAACCCAGGTTTTCAGCATGACGGACGAGCTTTAAACACTTAACCGGTTAACACTACTGCCCCCCCTGCCTCTGATCAACACTAGAGCTGCCAGTTAACACTACCCCCTGCCTCTGATCAACACTAGAGCTGCCAGTTAACACTACCCCCTGCCTCTGATCAACACTAGAGCTGCTGCAGCTACTGGAAACGTCTAATGATAACAAAGAAGCAGCATACTGCGGCTTTTCGGCGCTTGTGGTCGACCATGTCCAGGTTGGTGAAGGTGTGGCGTAATGTTTCCACGGTGGTGATGCGGGTAAAACCTAAACCTCGAGCGATCTCCTGCACTGGGCCCTGGCCAGACACGAGGACATGCTTGTCATGGAACTGGCGGAACATCTTCAGGGGGCTGTGAGACATGACAACCTGGTCCTCATGTACCTGCAGCAGAATGTGAGTCAGTGTGAGTGTCATGTGACTCAGTGTCATGGGAATCAGGGTGAGTGTCATGTGACTCAGGGTGAATGTCATGTGAGTCAGTTGAGCATCATGTGAGTCATGATGAGTGTCATGTGAGCAAATGGAGTGTCATGTGAATCATGATGAGCGTCATGTGAGTCAGGATGTTTGTTATGTGAGTCAGGATGTGTGTGATGTGATGTGGGATGAGTGTGAGTCAGGGTGAGTGTCATGTGAGTTGGGATGAGTGTGAGTCAGGGTGAGTGTCATGTGAGTTGGGATAAGTGTGAGTCAGGGTGAGTGTGAATGAGTGTCATGTGAGTCAGGGTGAGTGTCATGTGAGTTGGGATGAGTGTGAGTCAGGGTGAGTGTGAGGTGAGTGTCATGTGAGTTGGGATGAGTGTGAGTCAGGGTGAGTGTGAGTGAGTGTCATGTGAGTTGGGATGAGTGTGAGTCAGGGTGAGTGTCATGTGAGTCAGTGTGAGTGTCATGTGAGTCAGGGTGAACGTCATGTGAGTCAGGGTGAGTGTCATCTCACATAGAGTGAAACAGGGTTCAATGCTGCATCATGTTCAGTGTACAATCAAACACTGTCAAACCTTTGTTAAGTCAAACTTATGGCTGTGTCGGACTTTGATACTCGAAGTAAGAGTTTCATCTCTGAGTGCACATTCTTAGTTTAATCAGCAGTTGTGTAAACCTTGGACAATGCTAAATATTTACACAGGTCCATTCAGCTTCACACAACACAACAGGGTTAACTAAACTAACAGTATTTTCATCCATCTGAATGTTCCAAGTTTATCCATAAGAAAAGATTAGTTATTAAATAAAATATAGAGCAACAATATTAAAACTTAAACAAAAATGTTCCAGTCAATTTTTCAATTAATAATTGATCAAAAGCATTGTTTATAGTCTACAGCCACTGCAAACATCTTTAGATAACAAAACCTCTGCCAAGAGTAGATATATACATGCAGCAGAAACAGTTAACATCATCATTAAAACACTGAGATAGTATATAGTTTTCCCAATGAATTGAAACATTAAGATTACAAAAATCTAAAATGTTAGAGCTAGTAGAATCATGATTAATTAATTTCAATATGTTAAAAGAAATTTGCCTCACCTTGACATTCAACCAGTCGGAAAGCTGTTTCGCTTTGTTTTGTCGGAGAGTATTGCCAGCATTTGTGACAAACAGACATGGCACTCGAAACTCTCCATTGTTGTCTGTTAATATAGAAAACGTCTCCTTTGCTGATGGCAAAACCTTCTTTCCTCGAACTATCACCCCATCAATGTCAAACAGGAAACCAAACTTGGCGCTTCTACTTGAAGCCTGCAAAACCAACAGAAACACAGCATTAGCAGGAATATTGAGTTGGACATATTAATATCTGAGGATTTAGAACCACCGGCACCATTTCCTAGATTGCTTGTAATGGATACGGAACTAATAGCTTAATGTGCATGGAATAAATGATATCTTGTGTATGAAATAAATAGTTTATTCTGCAGGGAATTAATAGTTTCTTACGGATGGAATAAATAGTTTCTTGTGTCATTAAATGAATAGTTTCTGGTGCATAGAATAAATAGATTCATCAGATATTAGATCCAAAATTATACTTTTTTTATTTTGCTGTTGCGCGGAATGCCTGACTGCGTTTCATATCCTCTTACAAAACATTATGACTGACTGACTGGTGGTTAAAGCGTTGGCTCGTCACGCCGAAGACCCGGGTTCGATTCCCCACATGGGCACAATGTGTCAAGCCCATTTCCGGTGTCCCCCGCCTTGATATTGCTGGAATATTGCTAAAAGCGGCGTAAAACTAAACTCAGTCAGTCAGTCAGTCTTACGACAAGCATGGGTTCCTGAAGACCAGTTCTCAGGTGAAACTTATCTGAGTGTTGCCATTGACGGACAAATGACCTTGTTATTTAATATTAGAACGCAGACATTTCAGGAAAGCTTGCCTTGTGTTAGATCCATGAGAATACTTAGTTTGAAATAAAGAAGTCATCATGCTTGCATGTTTTGGGGTGGTATATATCCTGAATCCAACGTTTACTAAATTCAGTGTTATGAGCTTATACAGGATATCTGTTGTCCTAAACCACACTTGCATGATAACCTCTGCTGATATGCCCGGATTAGTATGGATATCACATGATATCATATAACTGATATCATCAATGCATAGTGGCATAGTCTGGCCACACAGTTAATGCATGGAAGTAGAATATAAATTAAGGGTTGAAATATATGTGACATGACAGTACCTCTAGAGTGTGTTGAGTGTTTCTGGGAACACGTCAGCATACAAAAACACATGTCTGCCAGCCTGTCTCATGTCATCAACAAGACCAATATGGTTGTAATGAGTGAGTGAGTTTAGGTTTATGCTGCTTTTAGCAATATTCCAGCAATATCACGGTGGGGGACACCAGAAATGGACTTCACACATTGTACCCATGTTGGAATCAAACCAGAGTTTTCAGCATGGCAGGCAAACGCTTTGACCACTAGGCTTCCCACCCACCCACCCCCACCCCCCGATTATAATGAAAAGGGGGAGATAGTGTGAGGATGACAAACAACAGAACAACAGTAAACAACGGGACCAAAAATTTTAGTTCGTTAAATCATAGTTTATTATATGCATTTAAACTAAAACATACAGCAAGTGGTTGGGTCCAAGAAAAACTGTTCTCTATTTCTGTCCATTTGTCATGAGGATTTTCATAATAAAGAAATTTTACTGTAACTGATTTACCGCTAACATGTAAGATCGTCCTGACAGGGCACTGACGAACTGCAAAAATACTTTAGTAAAATTATATCTCATTGATAAGCCACCCCCCTTCTACAGACTGCTTTTTTTTGTCCTTAAAATTCGGCTTATAAACGGTAATATACGGTACTGTATTATCTGGACAGATGGATGGATGGATGGATAGACCAATGAATTGATGGACGAAAGGAACAATGGAAAGATGGATTAGATGGGTGGATGGATGGAACAATGAGTGGATGGGTGGATTGATGGATGGAACAATCAGGGTTTTACACAGACTTTTCATGGTGCCTCACAATAGTCATTTTTGGGAGTCATTTTTAATATTTGGGAGTCATGAAAATTTCAATATTTCTTTGTGTTAATCATTCTCAGTATGTAACTGTGTATGTCACACCACCAAATGAAACTACAGCATTGTTCAATTCAAACAACCAGGATTACTGTCTCCTCTGAGTTCTCTGGAATAATCTGACAGCTATCATTTTTTGCTAATCAAATCGATTTTATTGAACTGAATTGTGAGGGCCACCCATAAAACTTGCATGAAACTGAACATGTATGATAATATTTTGAGAGTCGTTTACAAAATTGTTGCGTCATGTAAAACCCTTAACAATGAGTAGATGGGTCACTGGATGGATGGAACAATGGAGAGAGAATGCCACTGATTCCATAGTGTTGTCTAGAGGCATGTGTATGCTATATAATGTGACTTAACAAACAACCATAAGAATTGTCTTTAATGTGTTTCTGCAACTGAAAAGTTATAATGCATGCACTCCATATTTTACTTTTATACCCAAATGTTTGCAAAAAATCATTTTACAAAGTCAATTTAACATTATCTAAAAAAGACTTACCCTTTTCCAGTAATAAAGCTTCCTGATTATATAATTCCTAACCACATTCATTATTGGTGTGCCGGGACAGACTGACATTTGTACTTTCTGTATCAACATCTTCAGTGATGCAGTTATAAGCATAATGCTGTGTGCATGTCATTGCTAAACCATCACATTTATCAGAGCATACACAAATATCATGTAAAAACATAGGCAAGAACAAAGTCATATATTATTAAAAATTATTATTTTTCTGGGCAAATACATGTATTGAATATGACAAAATGAGAAGGTGTGTTTGTGATTTGTGCATGCATGTGTGTGCATGAGTGCTGAGCATTGGGATAAGGATTTGTTTTACTGGAAGATGATAAAAAAAAGTCAGGAATGTATTTTGCAAATGCCAACTAATTATAAGGGTTAACAATCAATAGTTGCACCTTATTTCCAATAAATATTTGTATGTCATAATCTATCTATGTATATGCATGGCTACTCATGCAACAAACAGCATGGTTTAAACACGATCAAATTATGTCAACAGTTGAAAATAGGTTCTGTAACATGTGTTCAAGATTAGCTAACACAAACCGTCACAAATGAAGAATAAAATTTAATAATTTTGTGAACACACAAACTTTCCTTCCTGACAATACTGTCAACTGCTTCAAGCGGTCAAGTCAAATAATGACCCTTTGACCATGTTAAGATCATTGAAAACAAACTCACGTTAATTGTTTCTCTTTATTTGGGTTTATTTTATTTACCTTGTAGCAGGGTATGAAACTCCCAAAAATTTCATCCAGAGCACAGGGCTGGTTGGATGTAAAACTTGCCAGCCCTGACCAAAACTTACCTGCCCACAAATATTTTAGGTTTAACAAGCGACGTAATTTATCATCCAATTGGAATTCATCATTTATTTTTATGTGTGAATTAATAATGATTTATTATCCTGAAATTTGATGAATATCTTCATATACATGTCCAAATTTTAATCTGACTGTCGGGCAGGTGAATTTTAGAATCTGGCAGTCTGTGTTGAAAATAACCTGTCCCGGGCGGTCAGGCAGGCAGGTATATCGAACGCTGCTTGTAGTGCCCTATAGGCAGCTTGGCGTTATCCAAGATAATAATGTTTATTACGTTGTATATATGCTTAGAACATGCCCATGTGGCGTGAACTCCAGCATTATATAGTAGCCTTATTATTATACACCCAATTAACATGCTTTTTATGAGATCACATATTTTGTATTTTGACTAAACATTTTGAAAGAAGTGGCCTTGCATATGTCCACAGACAACACAGTTCATGTTTCCATGTCGCGACTGTTCGAGCATCATCCAGGTCTGAGCATTATTGATCACAGGTACAGAAATACTATCATTCATCAAATAAACCCTATTTAGTATAAGCAACAAACGCGATGAAACAGAATACAGGATTGATTTTGCCATCTAACAAATACTCCCAGTAATGAGAAGGTATTATCATAGACAGGCAGACATTTCACAGACAGGTGGCCAGTCATACCGTGATATATTTTTCAGGGATCACTTCCAAAATACATTTTCATTTCACTCAGTAAGTCAATTACTTTGAAAGATAAACAGCTGTCAAAACAAGCATAAATACAGAAATTGTAGATTTTCTTTTCAGATTTAGATGAATATATAAAAATGCTACCTTGAAACTCAGTATTAACATGCTAGTAACAAATTATAATGTGTTTATCATAATGGCAAACAAATTAAATTAACAATAAAACAATTTAAACAATTGTCAACGTCTTTTCATTTATTATCAGTAGATCATAAGGACAGTGAGGTGCAATGATATAACTTTCATAATGAGAGAACAGTACATATAGGTATTGGGCTGTCTTTAGAAACAAAATGGCAGCCACATTCATTGCACTATATCAGAATTTAAAATTACATAATTTGGTGGATACAAATACACGTTGATAAAATGAACTAAAGTGTTACATTGTAGTAATAATTTCAGGCATTTACTGATATTGCTAACATTTATTTATTGAAATTAACACTAATATACTTATGGGGTATGTATATATTTCAGTTGTATATATTTCTTTCTCAATGATCAGTCCTATTTAACATGCCTTTTTGCTAGCAAGCATTATATGGTTTTTATTATTTGGAATTGCTTGTGCCACTTGTTCTTGGCAAACATAATGAAGTTTGAGTTCTCCATCTTATAAATTTCAAAAGAAAGCGTAATTGTTGCAATATTTAAGGATCGTAGATTCATAATTAAAAACAAGACTGATATTTGAGTTCCAATAAATCAAAATTTTAACAAAAATATAATTTTCTGACAAATCTTAAATCTCTCGAAAATATATGCATTGATGTTAGGTCCTGCGAAAAAGTAAGGCAATCTAAAAGATCCTAGCAACTACTCGGCCACCTAACTGATTAAAATCACGTTTAGAAAGATTAACAATGACTTTAGACTTGTCCTAATTAACATTCAAATTGGTCTACCCATGCTTGCTAAAAATTATGACATTATTATTTTAAATTTTATATTTAATTTTTCAAGCTAGCTAATTAAAGTAAATTAATGATTGTCTTTCGCCTCACCTACCCTGGCCATCTAAAAAAAACAACCTGCAATACAAAAGCACATCACACATATAAAACAGGAGGAAGTGAGGATTTGTTTACCGCTCTGGTCTGAACTCTGTGAACAGCATTGTAGGATATTGCACTCATGAAAGCACCCATCATAAACAACATCCAAATAAATGTCCCCTTTGGTAAAACTGTGGAATAAATGTGGCTGCAACATTGCTCCAAGGTTTTATGGAAATTCAGATCCTGTAAAGACTGGTACTGTGGAACTGTGTCATGGTATTTTACATTCTAGTTGCATCATCCAAACAGAACATGGTGACCTACTTTGTCTATAAATAGCACAAGAAAGCCCCCCTACTGTGTGCAGTTATTTCATGGCAAGGAGAGGCTTTGGCTTGCCTGGTTGAAAACTGCTGTGTCATCATCAACAATAAACAAAATTTGCTGAGTCACTGTCAACAATAAACAATGTGTTACTTTAACATATAAAGAAGGGGAATAAACACATGTAAGACAGCTCAACCTAATAATGATTATAATTAAGAGAATCAGAAATTACACAACCACACAAAAGCATTCATTTTTACTTACAGGTAAATAACAACTGTATACACAGACTATTTTTTGGCATGATTGATATAAAAAAAGTTTCTTTTGATATTAAAAAAGGTTTCGTCAATTGGAGCTGGTACTTATATTATCCCCAATTTATAATTTGGGTCTAAATTTAAAAGTTATTTGGTATACTTTGAGGATACTTCGACCAGCACATGAGAGGTACGTGAGATTGATGTTTGATTTATCAGAGGTAACAATGAACCGACTCCCCCCTGACCCTCCTCCCTCTAGGGGTCATGAAGGTGAAGGTCGTACACAGATTGTGAGTGACTCTCTCATGTTGTTATGGCTGATGTCTGAATGGCCGGCTCATGGGAAGGGTGCACCTTGTGTATAGGTGATGCAATCAGGCTTGGGGCTCCACCTTGGTCTACAATGCTCTCACTTCCTGTTTGCTGACAATGTGTTTAGAAAACGAAAATAGAAGGCGCCTATGACTTCTGGCTATGTACAAATATTCAATAATGTAATGGTCTTATCTTTTTTCTTTTCTTTCTTTCTTGAACCAAAGAGACAGATTACAAAAACAGTTGAATTTACATGATATTAAAAATACAAGTGTGTAATGGTCTTGATTTAAAAAATCAAATTTGTGTGTGCAATTTTACCACAAAGTTATTTCATGAGAAATGTTCAGATTCTAACTTTAAACTTACATTATAAAACTATTAGGTACAAGTCCACAGAATCATTGAAAATTTCAGTCCATATGCTCATGATGTAAATCACCAGATCGTCTGGTTCAGACTTGATTATTTACAGACTAGTGTTATATAGCAAGAATATTGCTGAAAGTGGCATTAAACAACGAAAACAAACAAACATGATGACACAAGGTGGTCAGGTTTGGTGACTCGGTCAGTTGCATCACGGTCATTAATGTTCATGATGGCAGTCACTGGATTGTCTGGTCCTGACTTGGATATTGACAAACTGACTTAATGTGGATAAACTATTTCTGAGTATTAGACAGCAGGTCAGATTTGGTGAGTTGGTTGTCTTCATGTCACAGATGTTCATGATGTCAATCACTGGGTGAGTGAGTGAGTTTAGTTTTACAACACTTTTAGCAATATTCCAGGGATATTATGGTGGGGGACACCAGAAATGGGCTTCACACATTGTGTTAATCACTGGATTATCTGAGAAAAAATGTTTCAGTCACGGTTTCAAAGCATACAAATGTTATTAACAAAATTGTGGAGCCATCAATAGTTTTGTACCCACATCATCATTTATCACAACATCAGCCGTGATGAATGTATTCTTTTTTTTATTAAGGCCAGACCAATCTTATTTCTTGTTTTACGTATTTTTGTCCTTAGAAAACCTAACGGCAGGAGGACAAAACAACCCAAACAAACAAAACCAATTAGCAGTCAAAGTAATATTCCTTTAAATACTAAAAGTATTTTACTTTTGGAAATTTATGAAGTGTATGTGGGTCACAAAACAATCTAAAAACATTTTCTTGTAAGTTCACATTTTTGGCCAATAAATACATTAGGATTTATTTTTTGAGCGGGAAAATTCATTTTTATTTTTGTTCTTATTCTTGAAAAAATACGACCGGCGGATCCATAACACAAGAAATAACATTAGTCTGGCCTAAAACTTGAAGACAATTGTTTTCTCCAGCATTTAGGGGCAAATTACTTTTTACAAGGAATATCCCAACCAACACCATCTTGCTCTAGAATGCCAATCACCTCTCACAAGGTGATTACCAAGGAATAATTCCTCGTGATCAAGACATTAGACAAAGGCAAACCAATGACATGCTAAGGACTATTGGTCTGGAGCAGACGTCTCGAGCAGACGTCATTAGCTTATATGTTCTAGTGATACGCCAGGGCTTATCAGTGTCACATTGGCTAGTGTGGTCAACTGACCTCCGGACCCATACTGATTAACTTTGTCAGAGAATGTCGAGGAATCACTGATGGTGTCGAGGAATCACAGACGGTGGTCCTAATAGGAAGAGCAACTGGCCCATTCTGTTTACTAACACGTTTATCAGACAGAGCCATGTCAAGTTTAATAAAACGTGCATGTATAATATGCTAAGCTCCATTCACAAGGTGAATGCTCATAGAGCTAACAATCAAAGCACAGCACAATGTGATTATCATTACCCTGGATAACCCAAGCTCAGGCCTACCAAAGAAAACTTTCCCACTGTGCAGAAAAACGCAGAAAAGCCCATATTAATTGTGGAAATAGCAACATAAACACATTACCTCGCTACTGAAACAGTAAAAACGGCAACGAAAAACTATGAAACTGCAACATTT
Organism: Haliotis rubra; assembly: GCF_003918875.1. Lineage (NCBI taxonomy): Eukaryota > Metazoa > Mollusca > Gastropoda > Lepetellida > Haliotidae > Haliotis > Haliotis rubra. The sequence continues at coordinate 645,756 of NW_025766248.1, forward strand.
TTATATCAGCGAACTTTGACCTCTACTGCGCACGCGCATTACGATCCGGGCTTCCTTCCAATTTCCGAGCAACCGTGAATCGCCTCGCGTAGAAGAAGTATTAAATATGTCGAAATAATTGCTGTCAATCGTTTCATATGAATGGAAAGTAAACTAAAAAGGTGTGCACACAAGTATCCTGATGATAAATGCCAAATAACACAACAGAAATACTTAAAAAGGAATGTAACTTTTGTCCAAGGTGGAAAATGTCAGCATGCGGTAGAGACTTCCTCTTCCATGTGCGCATGCGCAAAATCGAAGTTGAGGGCTCCTCGTTTTATGATGCGGTGTTAGCGATTTAAAGTTGCCGTTTTTACTGTGTCAGTAGCGAGGTATTATGTTTATGTTGCTATTTCCACGATTAATTTGGGCTTTTCTGCGTTTTTCTGCACAGTGGGAAAGTTTTCTTTGGTAGACCTGAAGCTGCTAGAAGGCTAACAGTCACATGACTTATCCCACTGGGTACCCATTTTCTGTTTGGTGAACATAGGCAACTTTGAACAAACCCACTTGCCTACGGTGAGACCATTATGAACCTCATCATAAATCATAGTGTAGGCGCTAGAAGGCTAATGGTCACATGACTTATCCTACCGGGTACCCATATTCTGTTGGGTGAACAAAGGCAATTGTGAACAAACCCACATTATGATTTCTGACAGCATTGTGAGTATAGTTGACAGTGTTGTCAAGATAGTGGGTATGATTGTTTCATCAAGGTAGTGGGCATATCTTCATCAAGACTGTAGACATAGTGTCATCAAGACAGTATGTGTCACAGCATTGTCAAGATAGTGGAAATCTTGTTGTCAAGATAGTGAACACAGCATTGTCAAGATAATGGAAATCTTGTTGTCAAGATAGTGAACACAGCATTGTCAAGATAGTGAACACAGCACGGTCAAGATAATGGAAATGGTATTGTCATGATAGTGAACACAGCATTGTCAAGATAGTGAACACAGCATTGTCAAGATAGTGAACACAGCATTGTCAAGATAGTGAACACAGCATTGTCAAGATAGTGAACAGAGCATTGTCAAGATAGTGGAAATATGTTGTCAAGATAGTGAACACAGCATTGTCAAGATAGTGGAAATCTTGTTGTCAAGATAGTGAACACAGCATTGTCAAGATAATGGAAATCTTGTTGTCAAGATAGTGAACACAGAATTGTCAAGATAGTGAACACAGCATTGTCAAGATAGTGAACACAGCATTGTCAAGATAGTGGAAATATGTTGTCAAGATAGTGAACACAGCATTGTCAAGATAGTGAACACAGCATTGTCAAGATAGTGAACACAGCATTGTCAAGATAGTGGAAATATGTTGTCAAGATAGTGAACACAGCATTGTCAAGATAGTGAACACAGCATTGTCAAGATAATGGAAATATGTTGTCAAGATAGTGAACACAGCATTGTCAAGATAGTGGAAATCTTGTCAAGATAGTGAACACAGCATTGTCAAGATAATGGAAATCTTGTTGTCAAGATAGTGAACACAGAATTGTCAAGATAGTGAACACAGCATTGTCAAGATAATGGAAATCTTGTTGTCAAGATAGTGAACACAGCATTGTCAAGATAATGGAAATCTTGTTGTCAAGATAGTGAACACAGCATTGTCAAGATAATGGAAATCTTGTTGTCAAGATAGTGAACACAGAATTGTCACGATAGTGAACACAGAATTGTCAAGACAGCGATCATCATCATACAGTTTGAAAGCTAGAGCAAAATGTCATAACAACTTGAGCAGATTTTATAAATGGCAAAACCATATCAACACAGTGGAACCATGTGATGGGTCTTATACAACAAGGTTGCATCAGCAGAACTGCACTTGCTACACTATAGGACCTACCTACAAAACAGATATATGTAGGCCTCGGCCCTGATAACAGCAGGATACAGTACTCCACTGTCACGCCTCATGGACGGGATTGCCCCGATAACAAGCTGTCAACAAACAGATGGCTGAGTCACGACCAACAATAAACAGAGAAGGACTTCATTGATATACTATGTGGGTCAAGCGTAAGAGGCAACCTACATAGTCAATTGTTATTGTTGTTGTTTCCAAATGTCACAACGTTCGGCCGCATCATAATAAGAATTATTTTCAGATGTTAAAATCTTAAGCATGTACATCTTTTGAACAAACTATTAAAGAGATCTTGAATAAACTATACAAACACATGTGATGAGTTTTTGTGTTTTAGTCAACTTTAGTCCAGGCCCTAGCAAATTAAGTTTCTTTAAAAAATTTGAATACATATATATCATATGTAAATGACATGATGTCATGTAATTATATATATTAAGTATATATCTATTAAGTAATATTATGACCAATAACAAGTTTGTGTCATAAAAAAAACTATTAAAAAAGTTATTAATATTGAGACGAAAAAACAATTACATATCATTCTTAATGTATTCATTTTAACCTTGCATATAAGAAGTGACTAATTTGGGAACCCATTAGGATTTTGAGTTTGAATTGGCTCCTTGAAACCTGGACAAGTCGTGAGGGAAACCTAACGAATCAAATGGTGATGACTCAGGGACTTGGTTGACAGTGAGTTCATGTAACCTGACAGTGTGTCATATATCACAATTTATCTTACCTTCATGTAAAATACTTTAATTTCATTGGTCAATGACGCTTTAACAAGTTTCCGTGTCACCCCTCCCAGTAGGGTGACAACTGGAAAACATATTACCTGCTGCCACGGTAACCGCCAAACTCTCCGACGAGAAGCTGTATCACTAACAATCGTAGGACGTCATAATCTCATTTAGTGCTTAACACTCAATGCGTTTATTGAAACCATTCACACTTCCTTTCAGTTCATTCTTCCCGCTCTTTTATGTTTGCTTACGTCACTTCCAGTTATGTTAATTCCAATGACGTCATGTGTCTCCTTCTGATGACGTCATCTTTTGTTCATCCATTGATTTTTTAGATTCACACAGTGAGTCTATCCTCTTTGTCTCCTGCATTAAGTTATATTTTTGCTTGCCTCCCACCCTTCCTAGCCATCTCTTTCTTCTTTCTGTTTCCAGATTGTACATTATTGGCAAAGGGCTTGTAATGTCTATGTATATATGCCTATGTCAATAAGTGTTAGGGGTGGCCTGGATCTTGTGGGCTGCAATCATTAATACTTAGGCAATATTCAAAATTATGGCAGGACGGCTCTTCAGCCGGAATCTGTTTAACCCTTCTGCTTCTCATTCTCTTCCCACAGAGGTTACTCCTGTCATATCTTCCTACATAACCTCTGTTCTAATACGGCCATTTCATGGTGTGAACGTCCAGGACTCGTGATTGGAGGCAATCAGATTTAGTTGTGCAATCAGCGACGTTGTTTCAAAAGTGATCATTCGCAAGGCCTCGGTAATTTCCGTATGCTTCGAGAAAACTAAACTTCTTCCCCTACACGATGCGTAAACGTTTCTTCTAGACAGAACTCAGTCATGTTATGGCGGATCAGTGGCGTCTCCGTCGCCCTCGTTGACAACGGACAAGCTAGCCATTAAACGTCTTGTGTGTAACATCAACACAAGTTGCTTGTGTTAGTCAAGTTGAATCTAAGTCGATATAAAACGTGTTCAGATTGGATAGAAAGAAGGGAGATAATTCGTGTTGCGATCTTGTGCCGCTAGGGGATTTTACGAGAACCGGGAAATATGGCCGTATTAGAACAGAGGTTCGTAGGAAGATATGACAAGTAACCTCTGTGGGAAGAGAATGTCTGCTTCTCAGCGGATAGGAATCTTTTGGCTTTGCCTTATTATTGTCTGCTTTTCAGCAGAAATGTGATTGCTCTATATGCTGCTGGGAACATTGTCACCCATTGCTGCTGCTGCTGCTGGCAACTGTAATTGCCCATCCTAACATACTCATTATTTATTAGGGCAGCCCACAGATCAGCCTCACCTCTGACCTTGAACCCAATATTCTCTTGTTGTTATTTTAATGCTTTCCTTCTTAAGGCATACATGTATATATATACAGTACAAACAGAAATTATTGAGAATTTAAAGATTGTAAATATTTATATTTTTTCACTCATTACTCACATATTAAATGTGAATATTAGCAGAACATAACTCCAGATTCAAAGACAAGCTTGGCCAATCTAATAATGTCATATTTTGGGTCCGAAACCAGGCCTGTGAATGCTTTGAACGATGTTTTGGGTCGTTGTCCTGCTGGAAAATCAAAAGATTTCCATAGAACACATGAGCAAATGGAAGTAAATGTCCCTCGAGAATATCTGTGTACCGCTCACTGTTCATATTCCCTTCAAATACACAGAGGGACTTTAGGCGTTGCCCCTAACACAATATGCCACAGAGCGTTAAATTTAGGACTGGACTTTGGGCTGATACAAAGGTTTTTCAGTTTGTTTGGTCCAGAATTTCAGTGTATTAGGAAACAGCCACACACAACTTTCATCTGAGAAAATCACACTGTCCCAGTTAAAATTTCTATGCTGTAAGCACCAGTTCAACCTTGGCTCCTTTTTTTTAGGTTTCATGATCGGTGATTGAATTCGTCAACTTTTCTGCCAACCCATTGCATGCAGCTCAGTTCTAATTGTCTCCTTACAGACAGCCACAGTTCCTCTATCAATCATATCCAGCCTTAAGTTTTCTAAACTCCTTCGTTTGTTTTTAGAAACAAGAATACCAAGCCGCCTCCTGTCACAGACAGTCAATTTTCTGGGCCTACCTGCGCCTCCCTGGTGCTCAATGCCATATCCATTTGCAATATTTTTTCAAAACACTATAAACAGTGGACAAAGGGATGCCTGTTCTACTTGAAATCACTTTAGCTGATCTGATGTCCTTGTTATAATACTCTAAAATCAACTTCCTCTTCTCTAAATCATCCATACTGAGGATCACTGAAAATGTCGTCTGCTGGCAAGTAAACAAAGGGGGATAACTCTTCACAAACTAATGAAAAAAGATTAACAGAGTTGTCTCTCTTGAATGAAACCAAACACTTGATAGCTGGTCAAGGTTGTTTATACTAGAAATCCAATTAAACTTATTCCTAAAATTCTCAATAATTTCTGGTCATGCTATATACTGTAAACGTATTATATTTCGCGCAGGTTTTATTTTCACGCTTTTCGCGCGAAACATTTTAGCGCGAAAATTTATACACCGCGAATAAACCTGTCATTCATTCAGTCTAGCCACGCTCGCCCCTGAGTTGTTACTATAACACATCACGTTTGAAGACAGAAATCAACGGGAATCTTAAAATGACAACTGATCATACTTAACTGTAAGCTGTAATGGATTTCCTAAAACATAATTAAATAATGAGCCAAATCCATTGCGAATTAGCGAAAACAGCAATGTGTGTTGTGGCCGCCATGGAAATTGGTCACATGACATGGTTTGATACAAAACAGATTACCGTGAAGCGACTTCGGAAAGAAATAATACAGCAGTATTTTATTTATTCATTAAGATTTTATTCACCAGTACATCATGAAGTGAATAGTCACTAACACTCAATCATCTCATTCACAACAACCCGGCTTGTTTGAAATCACAAAGAGCTTCATATACAGTATAAGTTAATTCGTCAAATCGTCAGAATTCGGAACATAAGACTGATGTGTTTTCATCTCTTCGGGAGTAAATGGATTACTGTGTACTAGTATATCGCACAGATAGGGATTTCCTGTGAGTAAGCTATAAGCGCCGCCTGACAGGTTAAGCCACTCTGTTTGTTTTCACTGCTATTAGAAGTGGCCAAAGAGACAGCTGGCAGTTCCGGCAATTACTGATTTAGCGTGAACAATTGACCATGCGAAGTAGTCTAAACTGTCAATTCCGCGTAAAAATTGCACCACGCGAAAATAAGAATGCGTTTACAGTATATGTCTTCTTGCCAAAGGATGTGTTTCAATAATATGGCGATGCAGTGCGCAGAGTTCAAAAACTGTTCGATTAGCTGTTTTTGAGTTCACTATGTACACATTTATTTTACCGACTTTCACTGCTTTATTTAAACTATTTTATAGATTGAATTGTTTGCAAACTCAACTTAAACATAATTAACCATTTTTATAGCAGTTTTAAGCTTGTCAGAATATGTTTCACTGATTTTAAAATTCCAGTCGAGAAACAGACGCCATGTTGTTTACATGTCGTATAGTTGGTAGCAATCTTCAAAATAAAATAAGATGGTATTTTGTACATTTAACATAGCGGTAAGATAAATATGTTGTATGCTTCTCCCTGGGGTAATACAGTCTGATGTACACCTTTTTGTAGCAGTGTCATCCCTCACCTGTCGGCTCAGGAGACACTGCTACAAACAGGCGTACATCAGACCGTATTACCCCAGGGAGAAGCATACAACTTATAATCACTCCCTGGATTGTCTGGTCCGGAATCTTAATTATTTACAGGCTGCCACATATACTGTGAATATTGATGAGTGGGGTATAAAACAACAAACTCCCACACATATAAGCAGGAGGCTGTACCACTTGCTTGGTCTGTGATAGGAAATGTTAGCGAAATGCAAGAGTTTACTGAATATATTGCAGCAAAATGAAAATGGCTATTCAAATTATACCTATTCTCTTAATGAGCTTACAGATAATGTAAGTTAAAAACATCAGATATGACCATGTTTAGTGAAGTTTGTCTCCCTGAGAATCAGGAATCCAACTAAAGACTACAATCATTTGGCATCTTTAGATTAGACTCAGCTCTCGAAATTAGCATAATTCTTGCCTCCAATTGGATTTTATTTTATTTTTGGTAGATAACACATTTTTAGTAAGGTAACTATATTTCTGGGACTGAATGTTGGTTCATGCTGAGTCAGGCGATATCAAATATATTGTACACATGATTCACATGTTAGAGGCAATATTTACATTGGGTTCTACAGGGGAAGGGTTAGTCAGGCGATATCAAATATATTGTACACATGATTCACATGTTAGAGGCGATATTTACATTGGGTTCTAAAGGGGAAGGGTTTTTCCTTTTTGAATGACCCTGACCTTGGCTGGTCCCCCATGTTGTCAGGGCAACTTTGTTGTGAACTACCCATGCTGGGCACGTGGGTTGTGAAGTGTTTGCCTGTACAGATGATGCAACCTGGGACGCTAGTACGAGGAAGTATGCCACTGTGTCAATATCACACACCTTCACTTACCTCAACATCACTGCCTATAACTAGGGGGAATAAAAAGGGCAGGGGTTACAAAACATTCAAACTGTTTCACAACTGAATAGGGCATAATATTAATACAGAATCATATCAAAGATATGGCCATCATTAGTTCCAAAATACAATAATGAACAGACTTATGCTACTTTTTCCCAGGGTGTTCAGGGTGTTACTAGGAAGTGAGAGAGGATGAAGGAAAAGACTACCCCAATCACTTCCCACAATGAAAAGAAGAGCTCGGAGGTAGAATTTGACACATTTTGGTATTGTTTTTCAGAGGAACTGTTACCATAGCAGTAATAGGGTCTAGGTTTGATAGGAAAAGATAATTTACTTCAGTACATTTAAGATGTAAAAAAAACCCATAGAATTTAGGAGTAGCATATGTTTTTTCACCATTATAAATTTAAAGGCATACAGCATGCTTGGTGAAAATTTGGTATTTCATATGACTGTATTTTCAGTCCATGGTTTAAGATAAGAAACAAAACAAATAAAGCAACTTTGTTCTGAGTTTCCTGCAGGTTGTACAGCAGGTAGGGTTGTGTATTGGCTTATATAGAGTACAGCAATACATTGTACAGCAATATAGAGTACAGCAATATAGAGTACAGCAATATATAGTACAGCAATATATAGTACAGCAGGTAGGGTTGTGTATTGGCTTATATATTGTATAGCAATACATTGCAATCAAGGCATCTGTTCTGATCAACATCAATATTAGGTTTGACATTAAGGGATAATTTCTTCCTTTTCTATACAATATATATAATGTAAAGTATGTCATTGTCAATTAATCAGTTGTGAATGAAACTGATTTTAACTTAAACCATGGAGATTCTCACAAATGTTTACTAAGTAATACCTTTAAATATCCCATTTTTTTCTCAGACAAAATATTGTACCATGTATGATGTGAAAGGTGTATTGCGGTTCACCAATACTACCGTACAGTCCAACATTCAGGTATTTGAGGATCGAGGTATTATTTATTACGTATTTCACAAAATCCATTGCTACCTTATATAATTGAACAAAGAATATGAAACTTTCCTCCCTCACAAGCTTCAGCCAGGTAACTAATATCCTTATACAGATATGTTCACCTCATTCGAGTCCCCACACACATAATCCTGCAGCCTTTTCATGTCACAAGTAGCGTTAACAAAAAGAATCCTTCGCATTGGTCGTCACTTCTAGCTAAAGCTTCACTGCTTTATGTGACATATATTCAATTTCCTGGCACCAACTTTTATTAGTTTGTTGAAAATGTTGACTTAAGTTTGGAAACAAATGCATAAACTTTCTATGTGTCTATTATTCTCGGCCCCATATGAAAAGCTCCTTCTTGCATGATCGGACTGCATTGTGTCTCAATGTTACCTGTGAGATGACACTGACAGAGTGGTGGTGGTTGTGTGAATAGCAGGTGGTAAGAAGATATAACAGACAAACTGTGAATTTTATGGCCACATGTTATTTATTTTCTAGTTCTAATCAAATTATTGATTCATTTTGTGTTTTCAGACCCACCATTATACAAAAAATAGCTAAATTATAATTACTTTTCTGAATTTCTTTCATATCTCTCACTACTGATACAAAAAAAAATTGATGTGAAATATTACCCAAATTAGTTTGTGGTGAAAAGGGGATTCATTGCTTAAAATACGAAGTACATAGCAAAGTGCTTCCTGCAAAGTTCGACAAAATGAACATGAAATAACAGTTACGCTCCTTCCCTTTCACGCATACAGTTTCACAGTTGTTTTGGCAGGAAAAGAGGCACATTTGTGTATCTCGTGATAATTCTTATATTACATCTGTAACATCAGTATCTTTTCACCATCTCTACTTATAATAAATAATACATTTTAAAGTTAAGCTGATATCAGGGCTTGAAGTTCCTGCACAATATCTCTGACCAAATATGTTTACCCATTGTCACTACGATATAATGATATGATTCAGACATATTCCTTGCATACATACAATATTCACTTGAATGCATCAGTTACAAATAATATTTTTATACACTTGTGTCTTTGCTCCACTGTTGCATCTCAAACTTGAGCACTAAGGTCCTGACAGGTTTGTGAAACAGTTCCATCCTACACTTGCTATTTACAAACAAATCCTGACGTATATCCATGATTGGCACATATTATGACAAGTCCCAGTGCTCTGAAACGGAATCTCATGCGTTTGTCAGGCTAAAGGTGCAATGAATGAACAGTAGCTTTCTGGAACAGATCGTATCTTCTGTTTCATCAACACACATCAAATCCCCCCTTCTTCCCTCCCCTCCACTCCCCTTCTACCTGCTACCGACCAACCCCTACCCCATATGGTTTCAATGGGTCCAAAGTTTTCAACTTGAGTCTCTTGAAGGTTGAAACTTAACTTGAGTTAGTGAGTGAGTGAATTTAGTTTTATGCCGCTTTTGGAAATATTCCAACAATTTCATGGCATGGGGACACCAGAAATGGGCTTCAAACATTGTACCCATGTGGGGAATCGAACACTTTAACCACTAGGCTACCCCACTGTCCCTTAACTTGAGTTGAGTACCTCAATATTAACCTTTTGATAACATATTTATGTTTATAAGTAAGAGTTCAGTGTGTAGGCTTATGTAAGATACTTAATCTATCAAAAAAGTAAATAATATATAACTTGCCTCCCAAAATGGTTAATTATGTCAAACAAATGTTAATACATTGGCATGGTCATTATCTCCCCTAGATAACTCTTCCAAGCATTTTCAGTTATAATGCAAGGGTGTCCCTCTTGATGGGCTCAAGTCATCTGCTCACTGTCAACATGTCTGCTACTTTAAGTCATATTCTGGATTAACATTTATGCCAGATATGCAATTATTCTAGTTGAAAACAGATCTGCAGCTTCAGGCATTCATAATGGAAATAAATTCACAGTTCAATTAATTTTCTGAGGTTTCATAGACAGACATACTGAAAAATATATTTAGCCGAACGGTCAACAACATGCCATTAATATATATATTTCAATATATATTTGAATGTTCAGCGAGCAGTTGGATTCAGTAAGCAAAAGTATGAATATGTCTGATACTAGAGTCTTTAAACAGCACATAAAACGGATTGAAGCCAAATCTTCCCTTTGCTTTGAATCTGGTCGCAAAATAGTTCATACATGAAAAAATGACAATGTTTAAGAAACATCTGTTACCTAAATGTCACAACATCTCTGCATATTTACCCTGGTTTAGAAAGTGAAACGAGTTTGTAATATAGAAGGACTTGCAGTATCACTCCTCAATAATCGATACTGTTCGACCTCTAAGTCACACATGGGATTCAACAGATGGCTGTTATCGAGGAGCGCTGTAGTACTAAGAATTCATAACTCCTTTCTGTACAGTGCATAGACGGAATTTGACTGTGTTTAAAGTTCACAATGTGCACCTTTGTTACGGGTTCTGAATAGGACTTATGTCATGTCATAGTAAACGTTTCAGTAAAACCACTGACGAATGGCCGATATATGATATACATATCAAGATTTAGGATTTACTTCCAAGAATTTATTGGTGGATTAAAAATATTTTTTTTTAGAGCTGCTGTCCATCTTAATAGGATGATCACTACATTTTAATAAGAGGTTTAAAGGTACAAGAGACAAGCTTTACTGTTTTGTCTGTTTGCTGTTTGACAACGCTCCGTAATATTCAAGCTGTGTGACAGCAGTAAATATTCCAGTTTGGACCACACAATCCAGTGAGTGAAGTCATGAGCATCGATCCAAACAACTGGGATATGACAAGCATCACACAAATCAGCAAGTGAGCCTCATCACCTGATCTAATTAGTAACTTCTTACAAGGAGCATGGGTTGCTGGGAGCAAGCTTTACTGACACTATGGAATATGCACATACAAGTTTTTTATGGGTGGGGGGAAACCCTCTGGTATTCCCCACCGTGATTATGCTGGAATGTTGTTAAAAGCAGCATAAAACCATTCTCGCTCACTCACTCACAAGTTTTGCAAGAATACAAAAACGAATCTCTTCATTTGCAGCAACTTGCAAAACTCCTGATATTTGTGTAAAATATGTAACATACATGAAAACAACCAAATTAATTTTTAGTTGACTGTGTTGTTAAATTTTAAGAAAACAACAGTATATAACAACACAGAGCATAAATGATCAAATCAGACTGTTCAGTTTATGTACAATTATACAAATTGTTATTTACTGACAGAATTCCGTAAACATGTAATCTGCTGCACTGAATAACGAAGAATGTCATGCCTCATCGTAACTCAGCCACGTGACATGCACAGCTGACATGATACAAGGGACAGCACTTGAACAGATGGAAATTAGAAGTCACCTGATACAAAATGTCAAGCGAAACTCTACATGAAAATGATTTAGAAAATCCACCTGACTGAACCCGAAGAAGAAAGAATATACTGAAATCACAAAGAAAGGAATCAACACCCAATGTAAATGACAACATTAGTGATAATACCCCAGGAAATTACTCAGTTTTGTGTATGAACTTTGAACTTGAATTAAGCCAGTTATATCAAGAAACCTGCTTATAACATTGAAAACACAGTATGTTTATCTCCTAGTTGGCTAAATATGTCTGTAGCTTTTTCCAATCAGTTTTTTCTCCCACAATATACTGGTGCCTTAGCCTTGCTCCAAGACTGTACTAACTGCTGAGCCCATGGATGTATAGTACTTCTATCCTTTGAAGAGGCAAGTCTAGATGGACCCCAGTCCCTAATTATTTTTAGAAATTATCATATAAACTATTAATTTTTACCTTAGAAACTTGTGCAAGTCTAACCGGTGCCTGTAAACTACGAGGTTTGGTTTTACATGTGAACAGCAAGGTAAAAATGTGTACAAGCACCAGCTGAACCTAGACTGTTAATGGACACATCAGGTGGAGATCTGTGTGTGAACTAGCTACATCCTTGTTACACTGTGGTATTTCTGTGCTCCTGCATCACAGTACATGGCTTTAATGTCACAGGTAGTCTCACCAGGAAGTATTTCCAGATCAGATACGAGGCTGATTCAGCGTATTTGTCTCACATACCACATATTTCAAATCACCTGATGTGATTCTAACGAAGAATTTTTCTGTCAGAGACGGGTAAATTGTTATGACTAAAACAAGTCTGTTTTACATAACTGCACTGAAAATAGGTCTGTTTTACATAACTGCACGTGAGATGGGATAGATACATAAATATACAATTTATACCTAAATTTTCAACATTTTCAATTTTTAATTTTCTTGCAAGGGATCAGTCAACTGAATGTTTTTTTCTGAAATAACAGATTATTGAAAACTACAAACAATATTTAGTCATGTACTAGTGGATGTCTGTGTGTGTGTTTTGTAATGCCTTACAAACATCCAGATCAATGTAATGTGACAAATGCTATAAGGTGTCCGTTGGTAACCTGGGCACGGACCTCTAAATGTAACAGGTCTTTATCTGGAATAAAACAAAAAATGCTGCACTGTGACCTTTCACTTCCCCATAAGCTACCCGTTACCCTCCTTGTATTCTCTACACTACACACTGCTGAAGTGAGCCATATGGCACTGACGACCATGTCATGGAGGATCATACTGTCACCATGCCACAATCAGTACGTTGATACAGCTGTTTCTAGCCTTATTAAATCCTCAACCATCCACATTGAGTTATTTTAGCAATAAATCAAATCCAGACAAAAATAAATTAACAATAAATCAAACATGAAATCATTTGTAAAAATGGCCCCATTCTAGCCACCTGGTATTCATGTGTGACGCCTCTCAGTGAAGCTGGTGAAGCCGCAACACACAAGTGACAACCTCAAGTGACCCCAGTTATGTAAAAAATGGATGCAATTATTTGTGTATTTACCAGTACTATATAATAATTATTTAACACACTATTATATTTATTTCTAAAATGGCTATCAGTTGACAGATCAAAACTATCACAAAAACAAGAGATGCTTGAATCAGAAATTTGCTGATCTTGCAATCGTGTCTTCATAGAGATTGTGGATTTCTCCATCGAGATAGTGACTGAAACTCTGTAGCCATGTGTGTAGCATAAGAGCAATGTTTTGTACACACCAGATAAAGGATTAATATTGATATTAAAAATGTTTTTACCATCATTACACAACGAGGTTTGAATTTAGTTAGCAAGAAGCAAAAATGTCACCTGAAACCTTTAGCATTTACCAGACATCTTTCTGAAGCAGGGCTCACCATCTACATCATTACACAATAATAACAAAAGTTCTGTTTGTGGTTTACAATTATCTTCAGTACGTCAAAATATAAATATAACATTGTTCAGATTATTACCTTTAATTAGTTGTCATGAAATTTTATAATGACAATACTATCTTCTGTTGATGCACTAGGATGGCTGTTTAGAATACTTTCACTGTGAAAGTGACAATTTCTACTTTTAGACAGACTTTTAGAAGGTGCGGGTTAGACTTGATCTTCAGTAACCCATGCTTGTCGTAAGAGGCGACTAACGGGATCGGGTGGTCAGGCTCGCTGACTTGGTTGACACATGTCATCGGTTCCCAATTGCGCAGATCGAAGCTCATGCTGTTGATCACTGGATTGTCTGGTCCAGAGTCGATTATTTACAAACCGCCGCCATATAGCTGGAATATTGCTGAGTGCGGCGTAAAACTAAACTCACTCAATCACTCACTACTTCTAGACACGACTCACTGTTCATCAAATAATTCATTAAAGTGTATATTATGATACCAAGCCTATATCTTCATAAAATATATTCAAGATATTCTACATACATATATATTTTCATATGTTCAGATAATAACACAATGAAATTTGATCAGTATCATTATAATATTCACAATACTTTATTCATATAGGTAATAATTTTTCAAAATGAAAAAATATGCATTATCAAATGACTGAATTATGCCATCAATTATTTTTTACCTAACAGATGCCATGATTAACATCAGGAAAGTGACATTTTTATGCCATAAATTATGCTTCCGCCTCCATAAACATCGAACATGTTGAAACAGTAAGACACAGCAACAAGTACTGCAGTTCCTGTTGTTTACTACAAATGTTTGCTACTGTGGCACATGCTGTTACAGGGTGTTGTTCTCTTCTCCTAGTTGCACATTTACTTGTACATCTGAAGTTTGGGTGCGGTGGGGTAGCCTAGTGGTTAAAGCGTTGGCTCGTCACGCTGAAGACCCGGGTTCAAATCCCCACATGGGTACAATGTGTGAAGCCCATTTCTGGTGTCCCCCGCCGTGATGTTGCTGGAATATTGCTAAAAGCGGCGTAAAACCAAACTCAGTCAGTCAGTCAGTCTGAAGTTTGGCATCAACATATTTTATTCATTCATTTGTTTGTTGTTTAACACCACACTCAGAAATCGTAAAGCTATATGGCACCAGTCTGTAAATAATTAAACCTGGATCAGACAATCCAGTGATCAACATCATGAGCATCAATCTACGCAACTGAGATACAATGACATGTGTCAAACAAGTCAGCGAGCCTGACCGTCCAATCTGGTTAGGCGCCTCTTCAACACGCCTGGGTTGCTGAAGACTAGTTCTAACCCAGATTTTCACAGGTGAAAGAAAAGGAATGGGTACAAGTTGTCCAACTTTGAAAAGAACTTTCCCAGCAGTTACATAGACCTATTTGCAGTATACATAAACAGAATGTGAGACACAGGAAGGTATAGACAAAAAAGAGTAACAGAGTAATTCATGTTCAGAGAATTTGCTTAGTTCTGCTTATATACATATAGACATATTTGAAAACATTCAGATTTAGACTGACTGAGAGATCTGCATTGCCATGCAAACTGAAATTGATGCTCACACTTTGGATCACTGGATTGTCTAGACCACACTCGCCACAATATCGCTAGAATATTGCTGAGTGAGGTGTTAAACAACCAACCAACCAACTAAAGGTATTCTGTTGTGTACAATATTCTTCGAACCAGAGTATCTCTCTGTGGCATGAAAAATGGACATTCTAAAAAACAATGTACACCATTTTCACATGGATATCACACTGACATACTGGATCAGTTTTAATACTTATTCTATATAAGTACACTGGTAATATATCTTAGTATTCTATGGATCAGTTTTAATACTTATTCTATATAAGTCCGCTGGTAATATATCTTAGTATTCTATGGATGCATTTAATTTTCTAATACCATACGAGAAGTGAAGAGGCACAGTTTTGCATCAATCTCGTCTCGCCTTAAATGCTGAAACAGACCCCCTATAGTTACATACGCAGATGTCGTGGACCACATGTTGGAGGCCTCAAGCCGATACTTATGTTTCTTCTGATCTCATTCAAAGACAATTGCTTTTCAGTCCACAAGTGGGACTGGTCTTGTGCCAAGTTGCCTTACAGTTTGCCTGAATGATATGCATTTGTGGGCTGTGTCACCAGCATCTAGAATTACGTCTTGGATGTTTCTAGAACTGACGCAGCCCCTATCAACAGGGCTGAAACAGAACTTATATAATCTCCCTTGCTACCTAGTATCTGACTGATTCTCCTGGCAACCGAATCTCCTGCTGGTGCCAGTTGTCGGTTGCCTGGCCTTCAAGGTCAGTAAGTTTGGTTTAATGTTCAGGAGATCTATTACACCTGCCTTCCTAAACAGGTGCTCAAATATTTTTGGAAATATTATTATGGAAGCGTGTTATGGTAGCTTATGGTTCAAAAATGGCATGCTACTTGTGTGGAATTCACAAGAGACTTCAATTTTATTTGTATAAAAATTTGTACATATAACTGGGAATTACACAGAGTGAGTGAGTGGGTGGGTGAGTGGGTGGGTGGGTGAGTGAGTGAGTGAGTGAGTGAGTGAGTGAGTGAGTGAGTGAGTGAGTGAGTGAGTGAGTGAGTGAGTGAGTGAGTGAGTGAGTGAGTGAGTGAGTGAGTGAGTGAGTATGGTTTTAGGCCGCTATTAGCAATATTCCATCAATATCACGGCAGGAAATGGGCTTCACATATTGTACCCATGTGGGGAATCAAACTTGGGCCTTCAGCGTGACAAGAGAACACTTTAACCACTAGGCTCCTGAATTACACAAAGAGTCAGTGCAACAAGGGTGAACCATGGCTATAGAATCTAAACACTACTGCCTAACTCTTTGTTCTCTAACTATTTAAACTTAACATAATAAAAAGATGTTAATTTGTTGATGATACAAAATGGGGCATGTCCTACAATAAACAAACAACCAGAGAGAATACTTAATTCTCCTGATGAACTGACACCAATCTTGTTGACACATTTACTGATGCTTGGAAGCAGACTGTGAAATTACAATCAACAATAAATCGAGCCCTAACAAGGCTAAATTACTGTATTATTTCAATGTTATTCTAATAAAGGTGAAGGCAGGTGTATTCATATAAAACAGATCAATATATTCAACTAAGTAGCCATAACATTTGAATTATTGAATAGTTTGTCTGGGGAGATAGGTTCTTGTGACTTTAAGCCGGTATTCATCTGGATATGCCTTTAACTACGTAGACGTAACTTTGTTATGTACACTACAAACAATCCTAAGCCCACTAAATAAAACCCAAACCTTCAAAGCCTTGGGTATATTTCTTATCAAAACTGGCCTTCTGGGTCGCATAAAATCACATGACCAACTAGTACAAACAACATATAGGGATGAAAACAAACAAAAACAAAACATAAAAACAAACACAACAAAATACCAACCAAACCACCCCGTAGTTCAGCTCCCCCTACCACCTCTGGCAGTGATGAATTAAAACTTCCTATAATTAATGTGAAACACAGTGAGATGATCTAGCCCGGATGGTCAGTGGTGGTAAACCACTTGTAAGAGTCCTGAAGCAGGGACTGTATATTTACCAAATCTACCGGATCAGGCACATGAGTTGGGTCTGACACCACTTTAAACAGTATCCCAGTTATTTCACAGCTGAATATCAATTTAATGTGGGAGGTGAGTGAGTGAGTGAGTGGGTTTGGTGCTACACCACATTAAGTAATATTCTAGCTTTAACCAATATCACAGTGGGCCAAGACATGTACTACCTTTGTGACACCTACAGATATAGGCATAGATAGTGCTGCCAAACCTAGAAACCAAGGGGAGAACCAGGATTCAAACATACAATCATAGGTTTCTGGCGTTCCCAAGGGAAGCAACTCTGCACAGAAAATTTCACTGCTTGAGACAGGGTCACACTTGATTTCCTGACCCTTTCAGGAAAATTTGTTTAACAAATTTGGTCAAACAACTTTTACTTTGGTTGCTGGCCTGTTTCAATGTTCCCCTGACATACAAGGTCACACCAAGTTTTGGTTACAGGACTATGTTTAGTAGCTATCAGTCAGTGCCCTCTACAACCTTCCATTGCTGGGTGGTTATCGTTATATTATCCAACTGTTATGTGGCAGTAGAAATTGTTGTAAATCTAGTTGTAGTAATTGTCAGTGACAGTAAAAGCATGAACTAATTGTAAAATAGGGGTGAAACCTTTGGTTTGGTATACCGTAACACAATCCAAAAGTTTTTTATTTTTGGTTTTCATATACCATTTTATAAAATGACAGTTTTGTTCATTAAAATAATGAAAGATTTTGGTTATTATTTTTCCATGTTATTAAACAATGCAAGCTTTGGCTCTTCTTGTCAGTTTTCTGCATTATGTTCAGATATCTCATAAATATATACTGAAGCCGAAACAGACCAAACCGAAGGCCTTGTACCGCTAATACGTACTGTACCATACCGTAGTAAGAATGTACCGTTTCACCCCTATTGTGAAAAGTTATCACATGCTGCCAGCCTGAATCAGAACCGTGAGTCAATAGGAAGTGGAGTTTTCTGGAATGGATCTGTTCTGTATTGAGAGTGATTATATTCATCTCCCCTTGTTGTTTGCATAAACAATGCAGGCTTGATCATTCGAGAAGTTTCAGGATGGGACAGTGTTTAGGAGGCCTGCTGGTCTTCTATAACAGCAAAGTGAGGGGAACTGCACATTCCTTATTCTTTTATCAACCTGAGTAGTTTCTACACTATTTGCTAAATGTAGACTGGATTCCCATCTGGAAACAACAAATCTTGCTATACTGTCATTCTGAATTCTGGCACAGAGACAGGTCTGTTTCAAGACATCAAACACTGCTTACATTCTGGACATTCATGATTTCACTTTAACCCATTGTATTGTCTTCAATACTGTTAACCTAATTCAAGAAAATATATTATTTATTTATCTTGTGTGGCCATTTACTGGTTTCACAATTTCTCTATGTAAAACAATTGCTGTGTTAAGCTCTGAGTCTCGCTTTATAAATCACCTCACACAATCAAGGGTAAAAGATGTCACAGCACGTCATATTGACTAACTTGAAGGCTATTCAAATTTAGCCCAATCTTGTTAAATCGGATCTAAGTTTACCCTACCACTAAACAAAGGACATCCAATTACAGTTCATGTCAGAACAATTCCAGTAACAAAGCACTGTAATGCACCCAGTCACTGGTACAAACTGATCATTACAGCCTAGTGATTAACCATGTTAACTAATGGGTGAGGTGAGGTGAAATTGGGTTTAACGTGAGTGAAATTGAGAATATTTCGCTCATATGACGACGTGCATGCGTGTGTGTGTGTATGTGCGGCTGCTTGTACTAGCCCAGACTTAAGCTGGCTTTATAGTGCTAGCCCACTGAGATACGTTAACTAATGGGAGCACACAACACAGTTGTAAAACCAGTTCATCATTAGTATTATGCCATTTAAACTTTTAATTTCAGCTAAATGTTTCTTTTTTTAAGAATAGAGAACAATTTTGATGGTTTAATAGAATGGTTTAATGTTATGGTTATATCATTTCCATTTACTTGCACAATCAGAACAGGTTGGACGACATTACACAAAATGGGGCATGCCCTACAATAAACAAACAACCAGAGAGAATAGTTAATTCTGCTGATGAACTGACACCAGTCTTGTTGACACATTTACTGATGCTCGGAAGCAGACTGTGAAATTACAATCAACAATAAATCGAGCCCTAACAAGGCTAAATTACTGTATTATTTCAATGTTATTCTAATAAAGGTGAAGGCAGGTGTATTCATATAAAACAGATCAATATATTCAACTAAGTAGCCATAACATTTGTATTATTGAATAGTTTGTCTGGGGAGATAGGTTCTTGTGACTTTAAGCCAGTATTCATCTGGATATGCCTTTAACTACATAGACGTAACTTTGGTATGTACACTACAAACAATCCTAAGCCCACTAAATAAAACCCAAACCTTCAAAGCCTTGGGTATATTTCTTATCAAAACTGGCCTTCTGGGTCGCATAAAATCACATGACCAACTAGTACAAACAACATATAGGGATGAAAACAAACAAAAACAAAACATAAAAACAAACACAACAAAATACCAACCAATCCACCCCGTAGTTCAGCTCCCCCTACCACCTCTGGCGAGTGATGAATTAAAACTTCATATAATTAATGTGAAACACAGTGAGATGATCTAGCCCGGATGGTCAGTGATGGTAAACCACTTGTAAGAGTCCTGAAGCAGGGACTGTATATTTACCAAATCTACCGGATCAGGCACATGAGTTGGGTCTGACACCACTTTAAACAGTATCCCAGTTATTTCACAGCTGAATATCAATTTAATGTGGGAGGTGAGTGAGTGAGTGGGTTTGGTGCTACACCACATTAAGTAATATTCTAGCAATATCACAGTGGGCCAAGACATGTACTACCTTGGTGACACCTACAGATATAGGCATAGTGCTGCCAAACCTAGAAACCAAGGGGAGAACCAGGATTCAAACATACAATCATAGGTTTCTGGGGTTCCCAAGGGAAGCAACTCTGCACAGAAAATTTCACTGCTTGAGACAGGGTCACACTTGATTCCCTGACCCTTTCAGGAAAATTTGTTTAACAAATTTGGTCAAACAACTTTTACTTTGGTTGCTGGCCTGTTTCAGTGTTCCCCTGACATACAAGGTCACACCAAGTTTTGGTTACAGGACTATGTTTAGTAGCTATCAGTCAGTGCCCTCTACAACCTTCCATTGCTGGGTGGTTATCGTTATATTATCCAACTGTTGTGTGGCAGTTGACATTGTTGTAAATCTAGTTGTAGTAATTGTCAGTGATAGTAAAAGTATGAACTAATTGTAAAATAGGGGTGAAACCTTTGGTTTGGTATACTGTAACACAATCCAAAATGTTGGTATTTTTGGTTTTCATACCATTCTTCTATCTTGTTATAAAATGACAGTTTTGTTAATTAAAATAATTAAAGATTTTGGTTATTACTTTTCCATGTTATTAAACAATGCAAGCTTTGGCTTTTGTTGTCAGGTTTCTGCATTATGATCATATCTCATATACTGAACCGAAACAGACTGAACCGAAGGCCTTGTACAGCAATACGTACTGTACCATACCGTAGTAAGAATGTACCGTTTCACCCCTATTGTGAAAAATTATCACGTGATGTCAGCCTGGATCAGAACCGTAGTCAATAGGAAGTGGAGCATTCTGGAATGGATCTGTTCTATATTTAGAGTCATTATATTTATCTCCCCTTGTTGTTTGCATAAGCAATGCAGGCTTGATCATTCGAGAAGTTTCAGGATGGGACTGTGTTTAGGAGGCCTGCTGGTCTTCTATAACAGCACATTCCAAACTGTACATTCCTTATTCTTTTATCAACCTGAGTAGTTTCTACTCTATTTGCTAAATGTAGACTGGATTCCTATCTGGAAACAACAAATCTTGCTATACTGTCATTCTGTATTCTGGCACAGAGACAGGTCTGTTTCAAGACATCAAACACTGCTTACATTCTGGACATTCATGATTTCACTTTAACCAATTGTATTGTCTTCATACTGTTAACCTAATTCAAGAAAATATATTATTTATTTATCTTGGGTGGCCATTTACTGGTTTCACAATTTCTCTATGTAAAACAATTTCTGTGTTAAGCTCTGAGTCTCAAATTATAAATCACCTCATTACACAATCAAGGTAAAAAGATGTCACAGCACGTCATATTGACTAACGAAGGTTATTCAAATTTAGCCCAATCTTGTTAAATCGGATCTAAGCTTACCCTACCACTAAACAAAGGACATCCAATTACAGTTCATGTCAGAACAATTCCAGTAACAAAGCACTGTAATGCACCCAGTCACTGGTACAAACTGATCATTACAGCCTAGTGATTAACCATGTTAGCTAATGGGTGAGGTTAGGTGAGGTGAGGTGAGGTGAGGTGAAATTGGGTTTAACGTCGTGCTTGAGAATATTTCGCTCATATGACGACGTGCATGTGTGTGTATGTGTATATGCGGCTGCTTGTACTAGCCCAGACTTAAGCTGGCTTTATAGTGCTAGCCCACTGAGATACGTTAACTAATGGGAGCACACAACACAGTTGTAAAACCAGTTCATCATTAGTATTATGCCATTTAAACTTTTAATTTCAGCTAAATGTTTCTTTTTTTTAGAATAGAGAACAATTTTGATGGTTTAATAGAATGGTTTAATGTTATGGTTATATCATTTCCATTTACTTGCACAATCAGAACAGGTTGGACGACATTACACAAACATGACTGAGTTTCCATCCTCTTTGATAACTATAAACTCAGTACTTGTTGAATAGAAATGCTTATAACTTCAAACAAGACTGACTTGTTAATCACAACAACAAAAATAGAGAAAAAATATTTATGGATTCATATAAGTTTCACTTTATATCTTCATAATTGTCAAAATTGAATTGCATTTATCAGCAGCTGTTGATCAATTTGATCATTCCACTGGTGTCATGTTAGATGGTTGGATCATACATGAGACTATATTGATATGAATTAACACAATGACTACTTGTAAGACTAAGATAATACATTGTTGCTCCTAATTATATTTCACAACATGACATTGCCACGATCACAATGAATATAACAAGGTTACAAGTGTCAGCATACTACGTACATCAGTATTGATTCCAACCCTAATGAATCTCCGGTACGTTTGTACCCTTTCAACCATTCATACAAAGAACATTAACCATTCTGCACCGACGCCAAGACCAATCGTTCCAAAATTATACAGTTCAACACGTTTTCGACCAAATATCACAATTCCTGATACAAAAATGGCAAATTGACGTCGTTCCTTTAGCACGAGTGATATTAGAATATTACCAAATTGAACGGCAGTGACAGAGTCAGAGAGTTCGCGAAAACATAGGTCAACTTCAAAATCCTGTGCAACAATGGGAATATGTTCTTCCGCCTTACCTGTTTGTGTCTAAACCGTCTTTGTATCACAGATTTGCCTAACTGAAACAATCCTATAACGGGTGGACTGTTAGTCCACCGATCGGCGGGTATAATCGCCGACCCCAGCCACCGGCGACAGGCCATTTTCCGTCAGCTGTTGGACTAAAATGATATGTCAGATTTGTCACCTTCAACTCTGACCTGAGAAGAGGTGTGTTCTTATTCGACCAATCAGAAAGCTTGTAGCCCTGTCGTCATATTACCCGCTGTGTAATGTTAATATCCTTGTGGAAAGAAATTCGGTCAGGTCACGTGTAGAATCTGTCTATAAATATTCTTTGTTGTTTGTTATTGAATGGGAAAAGGAAGCCACCTTTCCAAGAATGAGAAGTTTTTGATAGAGCTGATATTTACTTCTAATGTGAAAGACATATTCTGTGAGGTTTGTGTGCGTACATTCTTCATTGAAAGACAAAAAAAAATAGCTCGTCGACGAACAAAGACTAAAATACCGACGGCTAAAAACCTAAACGCTCTGTCCGATTATGTGATGTGTGAATTCATATAGAGATAAAGAAAAAATATAATTTGATTTATAGCATAAATAATTTCGGAATCAAAATATTTTATATCGCTCTTGAAAACTCAAACGAGTCAATATCGTTAGAACCGACAAATATAGACGGTGTGAACAAATTGAACATTTAATATTTTCTAATTTTGTACATAATTGTTGAACATATTTGATGAGCATGGAACGGTTGATATCGTACACTGTTTTTTTTGTTTTTGTTTTTTTTGTTGGTTGGTTTTGTTGCTTACGCGATGTTTACTTGCCTACATGTCTAATGTTGTTTGAAACAGTGCTGTACGTATTGATGACTCCTGGGAACACCAGAAGTGGACACACATTGTACCCATGTGGGGAATCGAACCCGGGTCTTAGGCGTGACAAGCGAACGCTTTAACCATTAGTCTACCCCACCGACGGCAACAAGAACCACTCACCCAGACAAACTGTTATGGCTGCATAGTTGAATGTATTGTTCTGTGTTATATGAATACACCTGTCATCACGCTTTAACCGCTAAGCTATCCCATTTCCAGCCGAACCCTGTGAGTTTGCGTAGTTGCGTAATGTTTGTTGTTTAATGAACACATGTTTGCATTCTACAGTTGTGTACTTGATATGTAGGGTGGAAACAATACCCTATTTTCGTAATACGATCGCAATCGAGAACCTTTCGCTTTAGTTATGACTTCAAGTGTGACTCAGTGAGCACGTTTTTGTAAATCCCCGAGTGATTGTACAATGTCTGTGTCTTGGTTTGAATAGAGTCAGATTGCCTGTGCGGGAGCGAGTTCATCTATGCGTTGATGTTGAGTGTATTCAGTGAGGTGTTTTGTTGTTTGTTAGTTGTTTATCGCGGCGCTAAGCAATATTCCAGCTATATGGCGGCGATCTGTAAATAATCGTGTCTGGACCAGGCAATCCAGTGATCAACAGCATGAACAACTGGGTCACGATGACATGTCTACCAAGTCAACGAGCCTGACCACCCGATCCCGTTAGTCGTCTGTTTTTGTTTGGCTGGTTGTTGTTTAACGACGCAATTCAGCAGTATTCCAGCTATATGACGGCGGTCTGTAAATAATTCAGGGATCAACCTCATGAGCATCGATCTAATTCATTCTCTCATTCTCTAATTAATTCTCTGTTTTGCATCTTATGTCATAGTTTTTACTACTGTGTTTACTGTATTTCCCCTCGTAGATGCAGGTCCTATGTTAAAGTGGGTGAGTGAGTTTAGTTTTACGCCGCACTCAGCAATATTCCAGCAATATGGCGGCGGTCTGGAAATATCGTGTCTGGAACAGACAATCCAGTGATCAACCTCATGAGCATCGATCTACGCAACTGGGATAAAATGACATGTGTCAACCAAGTCAGCGAGCCTGACCTCCCGATCCCGTGAGTTGCCTCCTGCAACAAGCTTGGGTTGCTGAATATCAATTCTAACCCGGATCTTCACAGGTCTATATCAGTGAGAGAATGTTAAAGGCAACAATCGGAGAATAGTCATCGACTTTCGAGGAATTACGATATCGAGCGAAAGAATGTTGTTAATCCGGACCTATGGACAGATTATTCGTAATTCCTCGTAGCTACAAAAAGCAAAACTTGAAATCATCTTCAATTGCGGCACTGAACAACATTCACTCACTGAAAGACCATTTTAGCAGTTTATTTGACACATTACTCTTAAACATTTGACATTTGAAATGTCAACGTAAGCTGGGCCCCGTCTCTCATATTGAAATATTGCGCAAATTGACTTCGCGCATAGGGAGTGGGCAACCAGCTTGTGAACCCTACCGATACATGCATACAGATTATTACACGAGCGTGTACAATACGACTTATACAAAACGAGTGTTAAATTCTGTATTGCGCGAGCGGGAGCGAGAGCGAGGACAATACATAATTTTGCTCGAGTTTCGTATAAGTCATATGACACACTTGCTCGAGCGTAATAATTTCTGTATTATCCATTTAATTCATGTACATTTGTGCAGTTAAACAGCCTGAACAAGTGTGACGACCCTCTTCATTGTCGTCACGTTCAACTGCTTTATGACGTCACCGACGACGAAATACAGAAACAATGGTTGCTCGGCAAAAGTGATACGTGCACATATGATATATATGACACTGGTTATGTTTCACCGTATGGGTAATAAATTGTGATACGAGATACGGGGCCCGGCTTCTACTGAACCTAAATTGTTCAGATGACGTAATGTAATAGTTTGTAGTTAACGCCACATTGACTGATGGCGGTCTGTGAATAATCCATGGACATCGATCTACGCATGTTGGGATACGATTGGTTGGTTGGTTGTTGTTTAACGCCGCAATCAGCAGTATTCCAGCTATATGGCGGTGGTCTGTAGATAATCGAGCCTGGACCAGACAATCCAGTGATCAACAGCATGCACATCGATCTACGCAATTGGGATACGATGACATGTGTCAACCAAGTCGTCTCTCACGACAAGCATGGACTGCTGAAGATCAATTCTAACATGGATCTTCACGGGTATGATGGTATACGATGTGTTAACATCTGTCTCCACTAACGACAAAAACAGGGTTGGTGAAGATCTTCACTGACTGACGTCCTGTGACCTCAAACGAACAATCCGCATTCAGAATAACTGAAGTGCGTGTGTGCAAATTAATAAAGGAAACTTATTGCACACGATCATTCCAACATTATGGCCTATACATGACGTTTCACTTATTGAAAGGTTGACCAGTGACTCGCGTCATTGGAACAGAGTAATAAACATATGTTATAGCCCACGCCGAGTGAGCTTTGTGAGTTTGAACAAATAATATTCTGTCTAATATTAGAACTTTGTATTAAGACCCCATGCCAAGATTAGGCACAGCGACTAATGTCTGTAATCAGCCAGGGGCGCGCCTAATCGTCTACGACTTAAGACTGTCACATGTTAATGTTTAAGTATGGGAATTAAAGATCGCTCGTCTGTATAGAATAGGGATATTCCCGTATACTACCAGTTACGCTTGAGGGTGGCGCAGCAGAGATCGCAACCCAGTCAAGAACTCTGGGATATCATCCGGATAGTCGCCTGTAAAAAAAAATAACAAAAGCAACAAGCTTTCCTGGGGAATTACTCTAGATCAGTGTCCCTTTAAGTAAGAAATCCAACTCAATTTTAGAATGATTGGGTAAGTCTAAATTGCTCCAGTAATTAAATTGAGATTTGTTCTGGGCTTATATTTCTAGATACATATTTTAAATAAGATCAATGTCAGTCTAAAAATGTCGCCTTTGCGATCTAAGATAGTTCAGTGGACTGTACTGGGTTCGTTTAGACTGTCTCCGAGAGTCCAAAGTATACATTGAAGAATAACTCCAACTGAAGCCTAGAATGATTTGGTAGGCTAGATTGCCCCAGATCCTGAAATTAACCATTGTTCTGGTGCCATTTGGATTATATTTTTAATTTTATCGATATATATTTGAAAATTAGATAACTTATTTCTGAGACTAATGTTAGTCTAAATTGTTGATCCAGTTACTTCTCATTGTCGGTCAACAATGTTCACGTGATGTGTCAATATGACTATAGAGGTGAGGTCATTCTGTAACGCCTGAAGCTATTTGACTTTCATCCAAGAACCCCCATGACATTTAAAAAATGTGCTTGATCTCTTTTGTTTGACGCCAGCAGAGCAACTTGGCAACCACGGAAGCACTTGCCCCAACCGGATCTGGATCGGCTGTACCGACCTGTGCATGCCAGCGTTGCTGATGATGACGTTTTTGGGTCTGGCATACAATGAACATGACGCAAGTACACACCTGCATGCAAACGGTTTTACTCCAGTGGGGGTTGTATTACAGGTACGGCTAGTCGAGTACCTGTGTGCAGCGATACACTTACCTACCTGTTGCACTGATATGACGACTTGGAGAATTAAGCATGCTCAACTGTCTACATCTGGTCTGCAGGTTTTAATCAGCACCGTGTTAGAAACTGTAACACTGGCGACAAAAGTTCACTTGGCAGCGTAGAGTTCGCCTTATAGGTGTGATGTTGGCGTTGGGGTAGTCTAGTGGTTAAAGCGTTCAATCACCACGCTATAGACCCGGGTTCGAATCTCCACATTTGAAGCCCATTTCGCGGGTACCCAACCGCGATTTTGGTGGAATATTGTTAAAAACGGTTCTAATAACTACAAGTTGTTGCAAAACAAAACATTCAACACGTTAAAAGGGTTGCCCACCTTTTGGGGGTCAGTTCCACAGGCCCTCGTGTCTTTGCGAGGATTAAAGATTGAAAAAAATATATATAGCACCCCCATTTGTGTCAAGGTCGTTTAGTTGAGGGTCAAAATCGGGTTTCTATCAACTTGCAGAAATAACAATAAAGAATTGGTGCTCGATAGGCCAATCATCCATGATTATGTTTACATTAAGTTTTAAACGATTGCATGCGAAGGTAGCGTAGCGATCGGCAAAGCAGACGGGTAGGGTGCACCGAAGTGTCCGGCCTTGTGATGATGTATTGTACTGTGAAGCTTTTTTGAGTCGGTGGTCATCTCAAAAACAATATTTTTTCATCTTTAATCCTCGCAAAGACACGAGGGCCTGTGGTCAGTTCTGGTATTCAGGTATTTTGGTACGTGGTACATTTGAAAGTCAATAATAGTGTCTGTGAATGTTTCTCTAATAATATGCTGAACAGCAAAAAACCCGCAAGTTTCGAAAAAATGAAATCTCATGAAGGTAAGCGTTCATGTTTATGGAACGTTCATGGTAAAGTGACGTAATGATCCCAGATGAGATGATGTCATGCAATTTGACGTCCATACGAACCATTCGCAAAAACACACCAACAGTGCAGCAAAACCATAATTTTAGCACGTGCATCGACGGTTCTGGATGGAAAGCATGCATTTCACTCTGAGGTATCCTTTATAAAGGTTTGTGTCAAAAAACAGTTCAGTATTGACGCTAGGAGGTGTACACTCCACACAAACGATGCCTAGACTAACGACTGAGCAGAGGGGAATGGCCATTGGAAAGTTGCACTGAGGTAGCTCTGCAACTGCTGTAGCTAGACAATTGGGCTGTCATCTTACACCATTACACGACTTGCTCAACGTCATCAGCAAACCTGGGTTGCTGCTGATCGTCCCCGTACCGGACGGCAACGAGTGACAACTCATGCGCAAGATCGGTTCATCCGGGTCACTCATCTAAGGAACCGAACTCAAGCAGCAACAGTAACAGCAGCCTTAGTTCTTGGGTCAAGGGGAGCAGTGACAAGCGATACGATTATAGGCGTCGTCTTCGGGCTACTGGAATCCACTATGTGGGGCCAATACATGGTTGTCAGCGACGTTTACAGCCCTCACACAGCAAGGGTGTCGATGGATTATCTGGCTCAGAGCAACATTAACTTTTTTCCATGGCCGTCTCTTTCCCCGGATATGGCTCCCATTGAACAGTCTGGGACGAAATTGGACGGAGGATTGCTGCAGGTAGACAGCCACTCACACTTGCACAACTGGAATAGAGATTGCTGTTTGACCGGAACCAACTGGCTCAGGCATTCTTTCAGACTCTAGTGAACTTAATGAGGCGACGTTGCACGGCCTGTGTGCAAGATCAAGGTGGCTCTACGCGCTACTAAAGAAACTGTCACTTTTTGCGTTCAGGGGTATCTCCATTTGACGGACTGTGATCAATTTGAACTGATGCAATTCAAAGTCAACAGCAACTTTTAGCTGTTAAATTGAAAGTGTTTTCTATAGAATAAATGATTAGACATGATATTGGTTGCCGTCTATTCAAAAACTTGCAAAAAAGAGACTTGCGTTTCTTTCGGTGTTCAGTATATTTCATTTTTTCTATATTTTTTCATTAATTTAGTCTCAAATAGCACCCTTTCCTAACTGCTTTTGATATTTTTGCTTTGTAGTATTCTGGATTCACAGTCTCAGAGTGAAAACAGATGTCATTCCAGAATTAAAGGGGCTGGTAACCTCATTAAATTACAATAAAACTACACTAAAACAGATATATTTTCACATGTTGTTTGTTATCATGTGTGTGTTTTCTATAATCCCATAGTGGATCCTCGACGTGGTCCTACTCCTGGGTCCAGCTCGTCCAGCGCTATGGAATTCGTAACCCAATGATAAACTATAGACTTAGGACAGGTCGTAACGTTACGAACGATTTGTGGAATGGGTCTCTGGTGCGATTAGACTGTGACATCAGTGAGTGAATATAGCTTTCCGTCGCTTTTCGGGGACGCCAGAAATAGGCTGCTCACATTGTACCCATGTCGGGAATCGAACCCGGGTCTTCGCATGACGAGCGAACGCTTAACCACTAGGCTACCCCACTGTCCCCTCTGAATGGAACACAGTTTGACGTTGCATCAGTTGGACTGCATGTGGGATACACCTAACCACTGTCTTATCCCCACTGATTAACGCGTGTGTGGTAATCAACCTACTGGCATCCTGCATCAAGTGCCATTAAACGATTAAGCAAATGTCTGTATAAACAGGAAATGCTTTCCCGATTTCCAGACTCCTCCACTCAGTTGCAACAACGTCTTGTGGAATGATGAAACCAATATTTTGCTGCCACCAACTGGCTGTTTGTCCATGACGGAGGATTTGTTTAGACACGTCACAGTATACTCTCTGATATAATGCCAAACTGTATGTCGCAAATTCTTTCAGAATGGTTTTCTGCATTGAAAATAGATCAAACTTCTATCAAAGCTGACATTCAAAAGTGAGTGCTTTTCTAGTGAGGTTTCTTGCACCGAATATACCCCTTATAGTGCCAAGAAATTTCAGAGCGGATTTCTGTGTTGAAAACATTCGTTTTCCAAGACAATTTGAGATAATAATTGCCGTAGTTTGGGGAAGTGTTCCACTTAGGTACAATGTTTAGAGGCAAAGGCTACTCGTGTATTTGTTAACATGACAGTTATACAACTTATTCTATATAGTCTTTGGGAGCCCTTTTCTTTAATACACTGACGACCAAAAGAAACGTTACCACTATTATTATGAAAGTGCAAAAATTATAAATAAAAGCTAAAACTAAAACAGTGCTAAACACGTCGCCCAAACAAAAATGCTCTGCACAGAAAGTGACACAGCCCTTTCTTATTTTAGAAAATGTGAAACACGATCGACACGAGAAACTAGCGTGATATTAGGCATGTACATGATACGGTCGGGATGTGAGCCTGTCGTACTGAACAAACCCAAACCCACTGAAATGCCAAGACTGACACCTGAATGCATGCTGGCCCGATGTTTGATACAGATAGCCACCCTTGCCCACATTTTGGTTGCTCCCGTGTTGCTGTAACTAACCTGATGCAGCGTTACAGACAGACCCAGGGTAATTACTACCAATGAGGTGCGGTGGGGTAGCCTAATGGCCAAAGCGTTCGCTCGTCACGCCTTGGGCCCGGGTTCGATTTCCCACATGGTACCATGTGTAAAGCCCATTTTTGGTGTCCCCCGCCATGATATTGCTGGAATATTGCTAAAAGCGGCGTGAAAACTAAACTCGCTCACTCACTACTACCAATGAATACGAGTACTTGCGTACTTTTTATCTCCGGAATCGCTTCATCAGTGACGAATGCTTTGGATCATGTTAATATGATTAGTTGCCAGACAGTTGCCAGGCGGTCAGGGCTCAAGGAACTATAGGGTTCAAAGATCTTAGTTTTGTTTGTTTGTTACTCAATACTCCATCTATATGGCGGCGGTCCGTAAATAATCGAGTCTGGACTATATAATCCAGTGATCAACATCATGAGCATCGATCCATGCAATTGGGATACGATGACATGTGTCAACCAAGTCAGCGAGACTCACCTCCCGATCCCGTTAGTCGCTTCTTACGACAAACATGGGTTACTGAAGATCAAATCTAACCCGGATCTTCATGGGTCCTCAGAGATCTTATAGAAGACAGTTATTGACAACGTCGGCCTCAGAGATTGAGATGGGCCAATACTGTATGTCGTTGGCAGCGACGTGCTTGTCAGGGGGTCGTCTTCTGTCTGTCCAGAGCTGATGGAAGACAGCATGTTTATCGCCGAAAGGGAGAACGAACGGCGCCATGTTGCGTTCAGCTAGGGCGTCGTGTCGCATGGTGGAGGGGATGTTATGATGGGAGGAATCTGTTGGTAATAACACACGTGGTCATCTCTAACAGAACTCAGCGTTACATATAAAAAAATATAGATGACATTCAGCTGTCACGTGATTTCATTTATCAACATGACAACTGAATTGTGCAGCTAGCAACGTCATGCAAAGTGTTGCCGTGGTCTTCATGCTCCCCAGACATGTTATCCATATAGAACACCTCTGGGATGTCATGGACCGTCGTGTTCGACAGCGACCACATCCTCCAAACGACGAGAAGTGACCCAGGGTGCCCTTGTACAGAGCAACCATACCTTAACCCAGACTTACGACAGTCGTAGCTTTGGGGTTGTCTTGTACAATGACACCCCGTCCCGACAAGACGAATGGTGACGCATCACACGTGGCGTGGCGTCTTCGGACGACTGGCATTTTCTTTGCGCCGGGGTTTTCTTCGTGTCGTTTTTCGTAACATGGGTGGTCGAACATGCTATCATTGTGACGTGAACTTGAACAGTATAAGATATATGTGCCCAGTGTCCGTTAAGTGAAAAGATTGTTTGTGCTATACTTCAATTCGGGGAACCTTCATTCCAGGATCGGTCGCTGTATGACTGCCATTACACATGTTCATTTCGTTGATATTTTGATCTTTTAAATACATTTTACTTCATGTATGTATCTATCGTTCGTTTGTATTTACACTAGATTGATATAATTCTATGATAAAGTTTCTTTTTGTCGTCAGTTTATAATTCATGACTGTGAAATAGTACCATATAGTATAGTAAATTAAACCATAACATATTGAGTCATTTCATTCCAAAAAGATTATATCTACTGTTCTGTGTACTGTGAATACAAAGTGTCATTTAGAAAGTGGTCAAATGTAGCAAATGTTATATTTGGGATTACACTTTCTCAGTAAAGTGATTCATGTACATCTGTTGGGTTGAGTCCCATCCAGAATTCGGACCCACACCCTCAGAGTCGGGCACCTAATTGCCACCACTGTATTATGTACTGGCAGTCTGCAGTACATTCAGCTCAAGTCTGGAATGATTTGACAATACCTAGATTTCCTCACATCCTGAATTTTAGCTTTGCTCTGGTTTCATTGTTTTTATTTTGAAGATAATGTATTTTTAGGTAAGATAACTATCATTTTGGGACTCTATATATTATTTCGTACACCTAAACACAAGCCACTCGTGAATGTCCGTGAGTTGTATCACGTCGCAGTCAGCAATATCTAAGCTGGAGAAGACGGGTATCAGCCTCGTAAACCTCACGTACATTCCCAGATATGCTCAACAAAATTAGAAAACTGACACCAACATTACTGGTAATAATTAGAGTGTTATTATGTTTAGTTTCGTGTTGTGCCATACACACGGCAGTGACAAGCAGGCTCTTTGAACTTGGTTTTGGCGACCGACGTGAAATATGTGATCATATACTCATGCCAATAATTAATGGTTGTCACCCCCTTCAATTTTATTAACAGGCAGGGGGGTGACAACCATTATTGGCATGAGTATATTTTTAGCGTGGAGCACAAAAGCACGTGCAACGAGTCACGTGGTCACCTTAGCGATCACATGTGCATTGGAACATACAGGCAAGGCTAAACATGGAAACGCATCAAAGTTGCTTGTTCAGTCAAAAAGAGAGTATGTCGCCACTCACGAGTCAGCAACGTGAGTGATGCAGAACAAGGCTAGACCGCGCGTACGTGACGTCACGCAAAGATGACGTACAAATCAGAAGTTACGTCATCACCGTAACAAATCTTGTGACCACAACCTGCACCAGCAGACAGTTAGTCAGAGGTAGAGGCTTAGCACAGATCATCAGGAATTGTTTATGGTGGGTCCCTAGACATGCCAGATTCAACTAGATCCAGAGGAACAGTATTGTCAATTGTCATGTTTCACGTTCCCCTTTACCGATGGTAGGGCACGTGTGTGGCACAGTGTTCTGTTCGTGGGATAGTGGTTGTCCGATTCGGAGGGTTAGCGTAATTTGAGGTTTGAGGGTATTTTGTACCAATGGTCGATCTCGTCTTGTCTACTGCCATACAGTATTGGGACCAAATCCTACCGTTCGTATGTAGCTAGTTTAACCCCAATCCTACCGTTCGTACAGCTAGTTTAACCCCAATCCTACCCTTCGTACAGCTAGTTTAACCCCAATCCTACCGTTCGTACAGCTAGTTTAACCCCAATCCTACCGTTCGTACAGCTAGTTTGATCCCAATCCTACCGTTCATATGTAGCTAGTTTAACCCCAATCCTACCGTTCGTACAGCTAGTTTAACCCCAATCCTACCGTTCGTACAGCTAGTTTAACCCCAATCCTACCGTTCGTACAGAGTTCGGTTTTACGCCGCTTTTAGCAAAAATCCAGCAATATCACGGTGGGGGGCACCAGAAATGGGGGCACACATTGTATTCATGTGGGGAATCGAACTCGGGCCTTCGACGTGACGAGCGGATGCTTTAAACATTAGGCTACCGTGAGCAGCGCCCACGAAATAGTGGGATGGGTGAGTGAACTAGTGAGACTTGAGTGAGTGAGTCATGGGTTTAACGCCGCTATGATAATATTTCGCTCATTTCAAGGATCACGTCAAACTGTACAAACGCCTCCGTGGTGTAATGGTTACAGCGTCCGCCCGGAGAGCGGAAGATCGCGGGTTCGATCCCCGGCCGCTTCACACCAAAGGACGTTAAAATATGGTACTTGTTGGTCCCTGCCTGGTGCTCGGCATTAATGGGTACAACAAGGACTGGTCGGCTCGAGTCGGTATAATGTGTCTGAATGGGGTATTCATGCTGAACTGCGGCATGATATCTCAGTGAGATAGCACTATAAAACCAGCTTAAGTCTGGGCTAGTACAAGCAACCACACATGCACGTCGTCATATGAGCCAAATATTCTTAGTGCGACGTTAAACCTCATTTCAGCTCACCTCTAAATGTACAGGAAGAATGTCAGATGTTATATCAGCCCTGGAACTTTATGCGAGCTGGGGTTTAGTGCCAACAAACAAAACATCAGAAAAATGTGGGATTACAGACTTCAAATCATCGGATCCTTAAATGGCTAAGGGACGTAACTATGTATAGCTACTTGCTTTACCGTAGAGAGGATTGACCGTGCCCGACTGAAGGATACAGAATAGGGTCTAACGGACATACAATTAACAATCACAGGAAAAGTGCATATGTGATATCTTTCGTCGATCCTATTGTTGATCCAGTTATTTCTCAATGTCGGTCAGCGATGTCCACGTGCTTTGTCCAGATGACAATGGAGGTAACCATATGGGTCACTTCCGCTTGACACGTGAGATCATTTACTGGGTCTTAATTACTATGGTGAGAACTAATAATGTGGCAATTGTAGTTTTCAGCTAATTCTCGAACTGACGATGTCACTGACTTTACAGTCATATTGCTAACCGATTGCGTTCTGAACGTTTGAGATTCAGAGGGGTGTTTTAAAAGACACAATATTCGTATATGTTTCTAAAAAACTAATTTATCAGACAAGGTTTTCGTGAGGTTTAAAGGTCACATGCAACGTAAAACACAACTTTGCAGATTCTGATACCTTTCGGTATGGAAATACCGAAACAAATCGTCAAAAATGCAAATTCAACTTATAAAGTTGAAAAATAACGCGATGAAAAAAAACGCGCGAAATCGGAGTTCAAACGTTTCACTAATTTTCCCCAGACTTTTCTGGGGAAAACGGGTTTCAACAGCTGGGCTGCGCTCATAGCACGTGCGCAAGTGAATAGGTTCGCGCAGCTTGGAAGCGGGTTGTCGGGTGAATACTCGGTGAAGGCTTTGGTGTGAGCTATTTTTCTAATGTTTTGTTGATATCTCACAGGCGCGAGCTTTTTATATGTTATGACAGTAAATTAACTGTTTATATAATTTCATTTGTCTATTTCACCACACGTTCTTCTTACCGAGACGGGGCGGTGGGGTAGCCTAGTGGTTAAAGCGTTGGCTCGTCACGCCGAAGACCCGGGTTCGATTCCCCACATGGGCACAATGTGTTAAGCCCATTTCTGGTGTCCCCCGCCGTGATATTGCTGGAATATTGCTAAAAGCGGCGTAAAACTAAACTCAGTCAGTCAGTCAGTCTTACCGAGACACTTTCTCAGTTCGATACTTAAAAGCAATGTCATTATTAAGCGTTGACAGAATTTCTAACTGTGATATAGATATGTCGTTGTCACAGACAAAACTCAATGTCTTGTTTTATTGACACCTGTGTGTCTGCCTGCCTGTCTGCTAATGACAATATTCAATACACAGCTGCTATCACTGACCACATGCAATTTGAACTTAACACCAATCAGGCTATACACCATAAACAAAATGCATTGATTTATGGCCCGAGTTCGGTCTTTGTCACATTATGTAATTACACAGACAAGCAGGTGTGATACTTGAACACATGACATGTTATGATGTCTGTTGATTGCAAAATGTTATACACAAAAAATGAGCATGTATTTACAAAACCCAACATCTCTATATATATATACACACAATTAGCCGTGAAGGCATCTGCAAATGAACCAGCCGTTACACTTGAGTGCACACCCACCCGCTCTGACTGGGTTCGGTATCCCGGCTGCTTCGATTCTTGGGAAGTAAACCCAAGTACACAATATTGCACTTTTGATTTGCGATTGTACGCTTATAATTTTGTTTATATATTTTTTCGTAACCAGCAATGTATATTATATGTCATGAATAAGTGATAATTGTGTTTTAATTATGTTTGATTTTTTGGTTGCATGTGACCTTTAAGCAAACAACGATATTATTCATAGGCGGATCCAGAAGGGGGATGGGGGGTTGGTGCGCACCCCTGCATCCCCTTTTTGTCCTGAAAGTTTATTAAATGACCATTGAAACTCTGGTGAAAATGAAGTGTGCACCCTGCCTTTTCTCAATAGTGTGCACCCCCCCCTTTCTCAAAAAGCTGTATCCGACCCTGTTATTGTTTTTCAATACAGGAATTATACAATACAGCCAAGAGTATTTTTTAAAGAAATCATGCTCACTTTAAGGGACCGTTCATAATTTCATAATTTATGACTGGACTGGGTGGTGGGGGTGGTGGTGGCACCCCTGCACCCCCTTCTGGATCCGCCTATGGGGGAGGGTAATTGATTTTGTACATGCCAAAAGGGGTGGGGGTGGGGGCACTTACTTTGCACATAAAGTTTAGGTGGGGTGGTGTGTGTGTGTGTGTGTGTGTGTGTGTGTGTGTGTGTGTGTGTGTGTGTGTGTGTGTGTGTGTGTGTGTGTGTGTGTGTGTGTGTGTGTGTGTGAGTGTGAGAGAGAGATCCACATTGTACATGGTTCTCATCATCACCCACCCTAGGTATAAACAGGGAGACTATATAAGCAAGCGAGTGACCTATCCCTGTTGTAGAGTATCCCTGGTATAAATTATGAACGGTCCCTAAATGAGAGATCAGCGAGTTACTGTATCGAAAATTCGGAGAGATTAAACGAACTTCGAAGAGCTTTTTCAAAACTCTCTCTGGACAAATGTGAAAATCACAATGTATTGTCTATTCTCTCTAACTCTACAGTAATAATACAATACAGTAAAGTATAGAAATCATGTTGACATTACAGATAAGCTATAAATCGCTCTATTGAAAATTGGAAGCGGTTGAACAAAGTGCTATTTGAAAACACTACTCAGTTATACGGTGTAGAAGGTGGAGATTGTGCTCATTTTAGGATTCACTGGTCGTCAGTTAATATTTTACGTTCGACTCACGATGCTTCTTAGTTTCTATCGTCTCCATTGTAAAATATTTTTACATTTTGTGCTGCATATTTATCAAGTTTATCATAGACAATTAATCTCGTTGGGGTGAGACTACCGCCCGTATTCCCCCTAAATCTTAACGATGAGGAACAAATTCCTTGTGTGGTACTTTTAGAAGCTGGATATATCTTTCAGTATGTTCAGATATGTAAAACTCATCCTTATCAGATGAGGAATATAAATATATTCAGGTAATATGATTTGACTAGAATGAAATTTAAGGGGGGGGGAGGATACAGACGGAAGTCTTTCCCTGGTTTGTACAGACAAATTATTTTGGTTTATATATTGCTCATAATCAGTTGGAGTCCTTCGTAATCACCGTCGAATAAAAAGCTTCGATTTGCCGACGTTAGAGTGATAAGAGTTGTCTCCTCTTTAACGAAATTCCGGCGGAAGCTACAAAATGGCGCGTGGGCAGTGATGCGTTTTCGGAAAAAGACACAAAACTGCTCTTTATGCCAGAACCCATAATGCAAAACGGTGCCGACACTGTGAAAGAGTAAGTAATTGAGAATGGTGAAAAAGATTTTTCCTTTACGAAACTTGACAAGACTCAGCCAAATAGTGAACTGATGTTTCTCACGAAGCAGGTCCCCGTTTACGTTTGTGACCAATCCTGATTGGACACCTGTTTTCGTGAGTTAATGGACGTGTGTTTATTTGTATTTTGTTTGGTTTTAGAAATACAAGCGG
Organism: Haliotis rubra; assembly: GCF_003918875.1. NCBI lineage: Eukaryota > Metazoa > Mollusca > Gastropoda > Lepetellida > Haliotidae > Haliotis > Haliotis rubra. Next base: position 683,738 of record NW_025766248.1, read on the forward strand.
GGCCGTACAACCAATGATAACTTTCCAAGTTGTTTCTGGAATTGAACCTGTGATTGCTCGTAATGCGGCCATGCTTTTGTCCATGAACAATAGGGGAATGCAGTTATTAGCACGCAGAACAATAACTGAAAGTAATTTTCCTCATCTTGCGTATGAGGAAATGGTGGGAGAGGAAGTCAAAGTAGAATATGAATTATGAAACCGGCATGCATGGCATATATTTAGTTGAAATATTATTACAAATTAGGCTCAAGTTGTTTTATTTATTTTTTATTGTATAGTCAATTGAAATGGTGATTAATGAAGTGTATGTTGTGAAGCCATATATATTTGCCATAAGCCTTACGTTATTAATTAGATATGGATGTGTCCCAACATTCAAATCATGTAAAAATTAAAGTAGGATCCTCTTTAGACATGTTATTAAGGGGAATCAGCACTCCAAGTTTGAAAGTATTGAAATATGGATTGGCTTTTTCTTCAAAATTGTTATCATGGTTATAGCTATTCGTTGGTTTCACATTACTTTTCAAGTCGCTGTGCATGCGAAGAGCGTGTGAAAAATATCCACTGGCATATTTCCGGTTTGATCGTATGTTTATCGATAGAGTAAATGCACTCTAAATAAGAGCTGTTGTGAAACTGTTCATAGTAAGGCTGTTACGATTCACTCGCATATTCAGTGAATTGAACCGAAGCCCTTCATGAATTCAATTCGTAATTCGTGGTCACCAGAACCGAATATTAATGAATATTTACAATTTTTTAAGGGAGAATAGGACATAAGGGTTCATTGTGTCCTTTTTCAAAGTGAGATAGCCTTGCAGTAGCACAAGTCATGTTAGTTTGCCAAGGCCACACATGGTATTGTTGACTATAACTATTACATACATATTTGAGTGTCATGGGATCACTGGTTCAGTGGTTATTGCTGTGACAAATTAACACTGTCAACATGGGCGTCGATATTGTGCATCAATCAGTTAACTACAATATTCGTGAATAATTATTCGTATTCATTACCCAATATTCGTGATACATATCATATTCGCCACGTAGTGTATTCGAGGCAGCCCTATTTCATAGCTGAGTACATACTTCCATTTGACTCTGCTTTTCAATAATTGATGTCCTATTTTGGTTGCAATTCCATCAAAGATGTGCTTGTTTAAACAGTTTAGTTGTGAGAAGGGGATGTGCGGGAAGGACGGTGGTGAGATGTCTTTATACAAGAGCTTGTAAGCATAAATGAAGCTATTTATTTAACTAATACCGGCCTCTGTTTCATAAGTCAATTGGGATCAGTTGTATTCGACATAAAACTATATATTTGTTTTGATTTTTGTTTTCTTTGGAGTGTTTACACTATCGAAAAACATACGACCAAACCGGAAACATGCCAGTGGATATTTTTTGCACGCTCTGCGCATACGCACAGCGAGTTGAAAAGTAATGTGAAACCAACGAATAATTTCGGCCTACCTTTAGAATACAGCACCACAAACTTTAAAAATATGTCATAATACCCTTTTATGTAATTTTATGTTATTTTATTTCAAAGCACTTTCTCGAAACAATGCCCTATGGCGCCGACATAGCAACGAGGTTGTCTAGCTCAGCGAGTGTGTATAACCTCACTGATGTTTCATATCTGCTAGCTTTGTCATTGTGTAAGCCCAACTTTGTTGAGAGTTTCAAATATTTGTTTACCAGGCGGATGCGTAATTTTTCACAAGCACCAGTTTATGAAAGCACTTAAAAATTAATTTTTTTATATTTCGCTTTCAACGTATTTTTTAGGACTAAATGAATTATAAATAGGAACTAATATACATATAGATTTTTTTCATTCAGTAATTTGCATCATTAAACAAGAATGGAGTTATTTATTTACATTATATATTTCAAAGCGGTAGGAATGCAAATACACGTCAGCCATTTTTGTGCCGCTCGGTCAGTGTGTTTTATTTTATTAGGATTATTTTCAAGGGCCTAGGTTCAGGTTTAGGGGTTAGGGCTAGAATCCAATATGGTAGGTATAGATGTCAGGTGTAATGTATGTGTTATCATTTGTTGTTGTTGTTCTTCTTCTTCTTCTTCCCTGCATTTCTAATGCTTTTTTTCACCCAATTAACGTCGAAAGTATGTGATGAAATGATTTAATGTCGAAAAATTTGGGCTGATGGAAATTATCTTGGAACTTGCACTTAAGCCATTTTTACACACGCAATATTTGGGAGCCTACATTTCTTCAGCAATGATTCAAAGGTTAACTCATCCTTGAGTCGTTACCAGACATGCTCATGCCTCCCTCATTCCTCAGTATGATCCACATTGTCCTTACAGTGTTCCTTACAACACTTTTCTGTCACAAAATCACCCGATGATTTTCTTAAAAGCACATCATTCATGTATATTTACCGTGAATTCAACGTCTAACGCCTGACGTCAACAGCTTCTGTTTTCAGTTTGCGCTATATAGGCTCATTCCACATCACACGGTATCTTGTAGATTACGGAATGGGACGAGTGTGCCAAATGGCATCGGGACCATTCGTCAATTTTCCGTACATTCAAATCACGAGACACCAAGGCTACTCGTAAATTTCGTAATTCTCCGTGACTATTCTACTATTTCCGTAACCGCTCAGGAATGACTAAATAAATTTGCACATTGTGCAACAGTACGTAGCTCATTCAGTTAGCTGTTGGGCTAACAATCTCAAGGTCGCGAGTTCGCGCGTCCGACAGATTCTCACAAACTGGTTGCCTGTCTCAATGACAAGTGACCTACGACAGAGAACATCCTCATGGGAGGTTGTGGTGCTGAATTCTAAAGGTGCTCCATAATTATTTCAGTATAAACATGATAATAAGACGTATGACTAATGCATATTTTGCACGTTTAAAAGAGCAGGGCAGGGTAGCACAAAGGCTAGCAGGCCAGTAAAGCACAAACTTACAGAATGAACGCAGATTATATATTGCATCTCAAAGGATGCATAATACTGGTCATTGACAATAAATAAAAGGTTTGTTTTATTAAAATATTTACTAAATTTTGCATTTCTGTACGCTACACTATATTCATTATGTTGCAGGACCCTTATATTTCTTGTATTGTCCCACAGATTAATAAACATGGGTCTATTCAAGGTAAAAACCTTGATTGGGATGTTGATGACTTTTCTTGCTCAGACAGTATACAGTGATGATGCAAGAACCAAATAGGCCATAAATCAATGCATTTTGTTTATGGTGTATAGCCTGATTGGTGTTAAGTTCAAATTGCATGTGGTCAGTTATCGCAGTTGTGTATTGAATATGGTCATTAGCAGACAGGCAGGCAGACACACAGGTGTCAATAAAACAGACATTGAGTGTTGTCTGTGACAACGACATATCTATATCACAGTTAGAAATTCTGTCAACGCTAAATAATGACATTGCTTTTAAGTATTGAACTGAGAAAGTGACTCGGTAAGAAGAACGTGTGGTGAAATAGACAAATGAAATTATATAAACAGTTAATTTACTGTCATAACATATAAAAAGCTCGCGCCTGTGAAAAATCAACAAAACGTTAGAAAAATAGCTCACACCAAAGCCTTCACCGGGTATTCACCGGACAACTCGCTTCCAAGCTGCGCGAACCTATTTCACTGCGCACGTGCTATGAGCGCAGCCCAGCTGTTGAAACCACTTGAATTCCCCCAAGCGCTGAGGGAAAATTAGTGAATCGTTTGAACTATGATTTCGCGCGTTTTTTTTCATCGCGTTACTTTTAACTTTATAAGTTGAATTTGCATTTATGATGATTTGTTTCGGTAAGCCCATACCGAAAGGTATCAGAATCTGCAAAGTTGTGTTTTACGTTGCATGTGACCTTTAAGGCATAAATTTTGTTATAAGAATAATTGCATTAAATTAATAATTATTATTCATGCCCTTAAATCCAGGGATACGATGACATGTGTCAACCAAGTCAGCGAGCCTGACCACCTGATCCTGTTAGTTGCCTCTTACGACCAACATAGGTTGCTGAAGACCAAATCCAACCCAGATCTTCACAGGGCTTTAAAGAATTATTCTAGAGTGCTGCAAAAAATGACAATCACATAATAAACATGTAGTATCCAGAATACTCTTCAAAGCTGCTCTATCATGTTGATCTCTATCCAGGGAACCCAGTGCACTTTTGATATGGAAACTGGTGGCCTGTTGCCTAAGGCACTAGAATTCGCAGTGCAGAGCTATTTCCTTTTGGGCATGGCAGAAGAATTTCATGGTGGTTTTGAAGATGGTTTGTCTTGAATTTGTTTCAGGAGTTTGTCATACCTGTTCTGGTGGATTCCACTGAAGAGATAAACCTACATCTTCAGTTTTCCTCTCTCCTTATTTGGACACATGGTTATATAAATGGAACATTGTTCAAAGCAGCGTTAAACCCAGCTATAACGTGACCAGTAAATGGATTTTTGTAATTTTCAGTCATTTGGAATCTGTTCCTCGACCTCCAGCGTCTTCCATTCTTGTAACCGAGGCAGAAATATCTGTTGAAGCCATCAAACAAAGCCGACAGGAGGCATCCATTGTGGTAAGTAACATGAACAGTGATTGGGAAAATCACGTAACAAGCCCTAATCACACACAGTTTTAGTAAATGGTGCATTAACAACTTTAAAATTGTAAGAAAAGTAAATAAAATACCACATTAAGGGGTCTGCATGCACAGTAATTTGTAAGAAAGCATGGATGTAATACCACATTAAGGGGTCTACATGGGCAGTAATTTGTAAGAAAGTATGGATGTAATGCCACAGTAAGAGGTCTACATGGGCAGTAATTTGTAAGAAAGCATGGATGTAATGCCACAGTAAGGGGTCTACATGGGCAGTAATTTGTAAGAAAGTATGGATGTAATGCCACAGTAAGAGGTCTACATGGGCAGTAATTTGTAAGAAAGTATGGATGTAATGCCACATTAAGAGGTCTACATGGGCAGTAATTTGTAAGAAAGCATGGATGTAATGCCACAGTAAGAGGTCTACATGGGCAGTAATTTGTAAGAAAGTATGGATGTAATGCCACAGTAAGAGGTCTACATGGGCAGTAATTTGTAAGAAAGCATGGATGTAATGCCACAGTAAGAGGTCTACATGGGCAGTAATTTGTAAGAAAGCATGAATGTAATGCCACATTGAGGGTCTACATGGGCAGTAATTTGTAAGAAAAGCATGGATGTAATGCCACAGTAAAGGGGTCTACATGGGCAGTAATTTGTAAGAAAGTATGGATGTAATGCCACAGTAAGAGGTCTCCATGGGCAGTAATTTGTAAGAAAGTATGGATGTAATGCCACAGTAAGAGGTATACATGGGCAGTAATTTGTAAGAAAGCATGGATGTAATGCCACAGTAAGAGGTCTACATGGGCAGTAATTTGTAAGAAAGTATGGATGTAATGCCACAGTAAGAGGTCTACATGGGCAGTAATTTGTAAGAAAGCATGGATGTAATGCCACAGTAAGAGGTCTACATGGGCAGTAATTTGTAAGAAAGCATGGATGAAATGCCACAGTAAGGGGCTACATGGGCAGTAATTTGTAAGAAAGTATGGATGTAATGCCACAGTAAGAGGTCTACATGGGCAGTAATTTGTAAGAAAGCATGGATGAAATGCAACAGTAAGGGGCTACATGGGCAGTAATTTGTAAGAAAGTATGGATGTAATGCCACAGTAAGAGGTCTACATGGGCAGTAATTTGTAAGAAAGCATGGATGAAATGCCACAGTAAGGGTCTACATGGGCAGGTAATTTGTAAGAAAGCATGGATGAAATGCCACATTAAGAGGTCTACATGGGCAGTAATTTGTAAGAAAGCATGGATGAAATGCCACAGTAAGGGGCTACATGGGCAGTAATTTGTAAGAAAGTATGGATGTAATGCCACAGTAAGAGGTCTACATGGGCAGTAATTTGTAAGAAAGCATGGATGAAATGCACAACAGTAAGGGGCTACATGGACAGTAATTTGTAAGAAAGCATGGATGAAATGCCACAGTAAAAGGGGCTACATGGGCAGTTATTTGTAAGAAAGTATGGATGTAATGCCACAGTAAGAGGTCTACATGGGCAGTAATTTGTAAGAAAGCATGGATGAAATGCAACAGTAAAGGGGCTACATGGGCAGTAATTTGTAAGAAAGCATGGATGAAATGCAACAGTAAGGGGTCTACATGGGCAGTAATTTGTAAGAAAGCATGGATGAAATGCAACAGTAAGAGGTCTACATGGGCAGTAATTTGTAAGAAAGCATGGATGAAATGAGTAGGGGGCTACATGGGCAGTAATTTGTAAAGAAACATGGGCGGTAATTTGTAAGAAAGTATGGATGTAATGCCACACAGTAAGAGGTCTACATGAGGCAGTAAGCTTATGGATGAAATGCAACAGTATAGCTACATGGGCAGTATTTGTAAGAAAGCATGGATGAAATGCAACAGTAAAGGGTCTAGAATGGGCAGTAATTTGTAAGAATGGATGGAAATGCAACAGTAAGCTACATGGGCAGTACATGGGCAGTAAAGAAAGCATGGATGTAATGCCACATTAAGGAATCTGTATGGTCTACATGGGCAGTAATTTGTAAGAAAAGCATATGTAATGCACAGTAAAGAGGTCATGGATGCATGGGCAGTAATTTGTAAGAAAGCATGGATGTATTGCCACAGTAAGGAGGTCTACATGGGCAGTAATTTGTAAGAAAGCATGGATGAAATGCCACAGTAAGAGGGCTACATGGGCAGTAATTTGTAAGAAAGCATGGATGTAATGCCACAGTAAGAGGTCTAATGGGCAGTAATTTGTAAGAAAGCATGGATGTAATGCCACAGTAAGAGGTTCTACATGGGCAGTAATAATTTGTAAGAAAGCATGGATGAAATGCCACAGTAAGAGGGTCTACATAAGGGCAGTAATTTGTAAAGCATGGATGAAATGCAACAGTAGGGTCTACATGGGCAGTAATTTGTAAGAAAGCATGGATGAAAAGAAAGCATGTAGTGGTAATTTGTAAGAAAGCATGGATGAAATGCAACAGTAAGGGGCTACATGGGCAGTAATTTGTAAGAAAGTATGGATGTAATGCCACAGTAAGAGGTCTACATGGGCAGTAATTTGTAAGAAAGCATGGATGAAATGCAACAGTAAGGGGCTACATGGGCAGTAATTTGTAAGAAAGCATGGATGAAATGCAACAGTAAGGGGCTACATGGGCAGTAATTTGTAAGAAAGCATGGATGAAATGCAACAGTAAGAGGTCTACATGGGCAGTAATTTGTAAGAAAGCATGGATGAAATGCAACAGTAAGGGGCTACATGGGCAGTAATTTGTAAGAAAGTATGGATGAAATGCAACAGTAAGGGGTCTACATGGGCAGTAATTTGTAAGAAAGCATGGATGAAATGCAACAGTAAGGGGCTACATGGGCAGTAATTTGTAAGAAAGTATGGATGTAATGCCACAGTAAAGGGTCTACATGGGCAGTAGTTTTGCTTACATGCTCCACCAAGTTTATGTTGACTGACAAATCATCAGCAAGACCACTGAATTGTGATTTGCCACCATTTATGGCTACTGGTTTTTGTCACAAGTTTTTGTCATTGTCACATTCTCCCAGTGTAATGGCGTGCCTGTGTTGCATCCTGTTATTAACAGACTGTTTGTTTGTTGTTTAATGATACACTGAGCAGTTTTACAGCTGTATGACAGAAGTCCTTAAATATTTGAGTCTGGACCAGACAATCAAGTGATTGACATCATGAGCATTGAGCTACTATATTGGGATATGACGTGTCAAGCAAGTCAGTGAGTCTGACCATCCATAGACAAACTATAGAGCAAATAGGAAACAACAAAGAGAAAATGACTAGTCTTCCTAATCCTATATGTTGGCAACATACTTCCCTCGCTTTGGTTCGAAAAATATTTTTAATATCAAAATAAAATATATTTCCACCATTAAAGCTAGACACCCATTTCCTCACAGGGTTGTGCTCTCAGATTTCCAACCTCATATTGAATAATTACTCAACATAAAATATAATTCAACATTTTAAGTGCCACTCGTGGCATATCAAATCGTTCTTCACCTCCATTACCCCTGTCAGCTTCCGGTTCAACGGAGTGACTGAGTGTACGTGAATGTCCCACATCAGTTGTTTATTTTAGATTATTTATCCACAGTACCTTGTATTTGTTTAGCCATGAAGAATTTAGAATTGGTCTTCAGTAACCCATGCTTGTTGTGAGAGGCGACTAACGGGATTGGGTGGTCAGGCTCGCTGACTTGGTTGACACATGTCATCGGTTCCCATTTGCGCAGGTCGATGATCATGCTGTTGATCACTGGAGTGTCTGGTCCAGACTCGATTATTTACAGACCGCCGCCATATATCTGGAATATTGCAGAGTGCAGCATGAAACTAAACTCACTCACTCATTCACTAGCCTTGCTCCAAGGCTGTACTGAATGCTAAGCCCATGGATGTAGAGTAATTCTATCCTTTAAAGAGGCAAATTTTTAAACTTATCCTATCTCACGACTTGCACCTCTCTCTCTTGCTTCGACTTTTAGTGGAACGACTGTAAACTTTTTTCCATAGGCCTCCTTGTCCATTCGCCCGTGCACTCCATGCTGCTCTCCTTAATTAGCTTCCTAGTTCCTAATAAAGCTTGCAGCATGCTCCACTACCTTGAATGATCATTCTCTTTCTTGTCGCACGACTGTGTGGACGTGCTGTATATTAGGGACATTATTTCACCATGACATCATGGGGAAAACAGATAATCAGTCAAGGAAAAGGAAAGTTTGTGCTCAATGCAAGACGAATTATTCGTCCCTCGACCCTCACTTGTCTTGCAGTGACTGTATTGGACAAACTGGAACAAACGATGTGGCAAGTGTAATTCACTAAAAGATGAGGATTTTAAGGCCTACCTTCGTGTTTGCTCCTGGAGAATCGGCAATAGGAACAGGGAATCAACAGAATCTGATCCCACTCCCGCCAAGCGTATCAAGTTACAGTGACAGAAAATCGTACCTTCACGCAAGAGAGAGACGTCTGTGGTTCAAGAGGATTTTATGGACGCTTCATCAGATTCTTACTTATCTGAGGAAGTTCGGCACCTATTACGCCAAACCCTTCATGATCCAGATCACCATCACAAACCTGATCTAGATCACCGTGCCGATCCAGATCATGGTCACGATCCAGAGCACAACTACGATCCATATCACCTGATCAATCCAGATCACCTAACCGATCCAGATCACCAAACGGGTCCAGATCACGACCTCGAATCAGATCACCGGACCGATCCAGATCACAACATCGAAGTAGATCATTGGACCGATCCAGATCACCTAATGGATCCAGATCACAACTTAGAATCAGATCACCGGACCGATCCAGATCACCGAATGGATCCAGATCACAACTCCAAATCAGATCACCGGACCGATCTAGGTCACCTAACCGATCCAAATCACAACATCAAAGGAGATCACCTAACCGATCCAGATCACCAAATCAAGCCAGATCGCAACTGCAAACCAGATCACCTTATAGATCCAGATCACGATCACAGTTTCCAGTTAGTGCATCGAATCGATCCAGATCATTTTACAAATCCAGATCATCTTACCAACCCAGGTCACCTATACGATCTAGATCACTTTACAGAGCCACTGACCAATCGGGATCATAGTACAGATCCACATCTCATGGCCGATCCTATTCAAATGGTCGAACCTGAGCTCCAATCAGAACCAGATCACCAACTAGAACTACAGCGACCCGGACTAGTTCTTCATACCTTATTGAGGACAGAGAGTTGGCTCACATGGATTCAGCCGTGAGAAAGACGTTGCCATCTATTAGTTGCGTGATTACAGCAGTCGACGCTGTTAACACTGCTCTGGAGCATACTTATTCTGATCAAGACGCTTACATCCGAGGATGCATGACTTTAGCTCTGGACCAGTTCCAAATTATCCTGGATCAGTTGTCTCATTATTTGGGCTACACTCTTGCTGTGCCGACGTCGACCCCTTAACATCTCTTCATGGGAGTAGCGATTGAAAACAGAACTGTTTCGCCAGCCTTGGTTTGCTGACTCCCTCTTCAATGGTAGCATCCAAGAAGTATCTAATAAAGTTGATAAAGAAACCCACTTTCAAGTCTCGATTGAACTGTTAAAGATACAGAAGTCACAGCTCCATGACTAATTAAAACAGCGTCGAACTGCACAGTTCACCCCTACCAATCCGGATTTACGTAATCTTTTTTGTGGCGCATCCACTCAAGGCTGTGGCAGAGGAAACAGATCTGGCCTTGGTGGTTCCTCCCGTCGCCCCCCCAGGACCAACCAGGGACCAGCGCCGGGAAGCAGTGACGGCTTGAGACAATCGCACAACTGGGACCTTCCTCCCGGGTCGTTCCGATTTACAACACTCCGGTAGGCGGGAGATTACAGATCTTCGCCCCAAATTGGACCATCCTCAGAAATCCGTACGTCACCTACCTGCTACTTCACGGCTATCAGGTACCCGTTATCGGCAGTCCACCTCTGACGTCGCATCCGGCTCATCGCTCATATCCAGTGGACCAGTTACAGACTCTGCAATCCACAATAGGTACGCTATTAGACAAACTCGTGATAGAGCTCCTAGGTCCGTGGCCCGTCACTCCAGGATTCTACTCCCCCATCTTCTTGGTTCCAAAGAAAAATTCCAACAAACTCCGGCTCGTCTTCAATATGAAGTTGTTCAATGCCCGATTCCTGCTTCCACCGCCTCACTTCAGGATGGTGTTGATCAACCTCTTACGCACCATCCCGAAGAAGGGAGACTTCCTCATCAGCCTAGATCTTCAGGATGCTTATCTTCATGTTCCGATACATACAGAACACCGGAAGTACCATCGCTTCGTGTTCAACGGGAATCACTACCAATGGAAAGAACCATTTGGAATTTCCGCGGCCCCGTGGCTTTTTACCTGAATTACCAAGCCCATAACAAGCTTCCTCCACTGTCAAGGGATCACCTCCGAAAGCTACATAGACGATTGCATCCAGGCTCAACAGGATCCGATCGTATTGCTTCACCACCTACAGTTCACCACCACGCTGCTCAGACAGTTAGGGTGGCTGTTGAACATCGCGAAATCGGAACTAATACCGACTCAGAAACTCCAATTCATTGGAGCACCATTCAACACTCGTCAGGTGATGATGTTCGTCCTTCATGACAGGTGGATAAAGATTCAGCAATGCATTCCTCCAGCACTGTCTCAGGCGAGAACCTAACAACAGTGGCAGGAGCTACTGGGCCTTCTAGCATCAGCTCAAGCCTTAACGTACAGAGGCCAGCTCCAACTTTGGCCGATACAGCGATTTCTGCGCCCGTACCTTCAGGCCGACAACCCCAAGGAACTAATTTGCCTTCCAGAACCGCTTCATCCAGTCCTTCAAAGGTGGCTTGACGAACGGAATGTTTGCGCTGGAGTCTCTATGATGCCTTTTGCACCGACTCATCACCTATTCGTCAATGCGTCAATGCATCCCCCTTGGGTTGGGGAGCTCACTTCGTCGACCACCAAGTGGCCGGGCTGTGGTCATCCGACGAACGGGTACTTCATATAAACGAGCTGGAATTCAAGGCGGTAATTCAGGCCATCTCACATTGGGCAACAGAGCTTCAATCAACCAGTCTGTTGATCCAATCAGACAATTCGACAGTGGTTTGGCATATAAATTATCTAGGCTCGACAGGCTCGGGGAACCTGCTACAATGGGCTATCAGATTCTTCCATCTCATTGACTCACTCAACATCGTAGCCAGAGCCAGACACATTCCCGGAGTGAAAAATGTGATCACTGATGCCTTGTCCTGATCCAACCGACCGTCCCCGACAGAGTGGAAGTTACTGCCCCAGTTCTTTCAGTCGATGATCACGGCCTCAAATAGATCTGTTCGCCACAAGGTTCGTCAACCTAAGCAACCAGAGCCAAACCCAGTACCGCTTCCCAACCGGGACGACCTACTTCTTCACCCTCACTCGGAACTGCGCCACGGGTCACCACGAGTCACCTCAATCTACACGTTTGGCGCATCTTCAGAGGTCTCTCATAGCTAAGGGCTACTCTCACCGAGTAGCCACAGCTATCACTTCAGCGCATCGTACTTCAACCCGTTCCTTGTACAACAAGTGGAAGAAGTTTGAAGACTATTGCAAGGTATGGGGAATTGCATCTCCGACTTCCACCTCGGGTCAGGTCGTTGCTGAGTTTCTCCAGCATCTCCGCTCTACTAAGAAACTCAAGGGTACTACATTAGCTACCTACTTAGCCGCCATCAACTCAGGTTTGGCTACCACCACGGGCACGAAGATTTCCACTGTTCCCGAGTTGCAGAGTCTACTACGCTGCTATAGACTCTCTGACCAGTCCCGGAAGTTCAGACCTCCGGCCTGGGATCTGTCCGTCGTCCTTCGTCATATGATTTCTACAGATTATGAACCTTTAGAAGACAAGGACTTCGAACAAGTGACATTCAAGACATTCTTCCTGGTAGCTTTGGCTACCGCTGCTCGTATATCTGAACTGCATGCGCTTGATGTCAATCGGCTGCGGTTCGAGCGGAAGAAGCATGGCAAGGTTTTCCTAGGTTTTCCTGGGTCTCCGCTTGGACTTCATTGCGAAAAACCAACTGCCAGGGCAACCGGACTGGATGTTTACCATTCCCCCCGTTGTTCACCATTCTTGGGCCTGATGATAATGAAGATTTGACACTCTGCCCTATTAGGGCTCTACACGTTTACCTTGCTGACTCCAAGGTTCGTCAACGGCTACAGAAGCACCTCTTCATATCCTTGTCGACCACTTCAAGAACTGAGGTTTCCCGGACCACATTGGCCTTCTGGATGCGCGCCATGATCCTGCGAGCCTACACCTTTGCAGGGTTGCCTCCTCCAGCCGCTTCCAATCCTCATGAGACTCGTGCACTAGCCTCGACGATGGCCCTCCATAGCAACTGCTCCTTGACCGCTATCATGGAAGGTTGCTTCTGGCGTTCTGATACAGTCTTCCCTTCACATTACCTGCGAGACCTGTCTGTCATGGATGTCCAGGGACTACACCAGTTCGGACCTCTTGTACTGGCTCAGCAGCTTACATCGGCCCAACAACGCAGATGAGGGACAGTTCCGCATTCGCGTTACTGCTTCCTTGTATATACTGAATAAAAGTTGAACTGGATCTCAACCTTTTGTTCTCATTATATGGGTTTAAGAACTACTTCACTTGGCTTCCATACCAAGGCATTGGAATACGGCCACCTAGCGTGGCCCTACCGACTTGAGGCACAATCAGTATGACGATGCAAGGGTGTTCGACATTCACGCTTACTGACCTCTACTCCATGGAGCAATTACGTCAGTGAAGTGTGACACTCCCGAATTCCAGTGGATTTCGTTGCATTCTGCCTCCAAAGTTGCCGGGCACATCCTTTGACTAAGCTTAGGCAAAGGAGTGAGGGTCAATTTGATGCTGCCCAGAACTGAACGTTAAACGTTGGAGATGCCGAGTTGTGTTTCTCTTTCACCCGCCTCGGTCGGTGTCTGGGGGGCTTTCTTGAAGCACGGGCTGGCCCGATTCTAGTCGCAATACTTTAATTACGGGGGTACTTTGTAAATCGTGGCGAGGCCTACTTGCCGAGTTGCATCCCTTGTCTTGTACAAGGTTGGGGCCGAACACTACATCGCTCGGGAGCACCCATCTCCCTGGGAGTCGTTGTGCTTAGTAAGCCAAGGGGCTCCGGAGAACCCACTACAAGCATAGGAGTGTGCATGCGTAACAGGCCTCCCTTGTACATCCCTATCTACGGTTGTCATCAGTCCACACAGCTCCAAGACCAGCTGTTCGCACTGTACAGACAGAAGGGTAATCTGCGGCCCGCCATCCAACCGTGGGATAAGTGCAAGTCGTGAGATAGGATAAGTTTAAAAATTTGGGGATAAGTTTAAAAATTTGGAAATTTTAATATAAATTGTATATTTATATACTTATCCTATCTCACGCGATGGATGCCCGCCCGGCCTCCCCACTACTCAGATTACAATTTGGCTCCGAGATGAGAATGATCATTCAAGGTAGTCACATGGGCAATTAGTGGAGCATGCTACAAGCTTTATTAGGAACTAGGAAGCTAATTAAGGAGAGCAGCATGAAGTGCACGGGCGAATGGACAAGGAGGCCTATGGAAAAAAGTTTACAGTCGTTCCACTAAAAGTCGAAGCAAGAGAGAGAGGTGCAATTCATGAGATAGGATAAGTATATAAATATACAATTTATATTAAAATTTCCAAGTCTAGATAGGATGTTAGTCTGTTATTTATAGTTTCTTAGAAATTTTAGAGACTTGTGCAAGTCCATTGAGAGCCCAACTCTTTGACTTTTGGCTGCTATATATTTTATCTATTCATGATACACAAAACTGATCATATTTAGGTATATATTTGATAGGTTGAGAGGTATCGAAATAGTGCTTAATTTGTGTGTCATTGCATGGATGAAATATTTCAACATGATCAATTTAATGGAAAATGAGATAGATACCAACTGAAATTATTCAAAACTTATTTTTGCACCCCATCAAACTGTTTATCTGTGGCACTCTCAATCTCCAAGCTCAACATGCCAGGCATATGGACCATCACCTGTGAAGATCTGAGTTAGAATAGGTTTTCAGCAACTGATTCTTGTCTGGATTGGGTAGTCAGGCTCACGGACTTGGTTGACCCATGTCATCATATCCCAACTGTGTGGATCGATGCTCATGCTATTGATCATTGAATTGTCTGGTCCAGACTTGATTATTTCCATGCAGCCGTAATATTGCTGAAAGGGGTGTTGTATAACAAACAAACAAACATGTAGACCACCCTTCTTTATTTCATAGAGGAAGGTAATTGAGACAGTTACCCACACCCTCTGAGTCACTAAATTACCAGCACACAAAGTCAACAGCCTTACCTCCTCAGCCACTGCGATTTCCATTGTTTTTAGGTGCCTGACTCTGAGGGTGTGGGTTCGAATCCTGGATGGGACTCAACCCAACAAAAGTACTAGAATCTGTACTTTACTGTGAAAGTGTAATCCCAAATATAACATGTGTTACATTTGACCACTTTCTAAACTGGCATTGAGTGTTCATACCTTTCTCCTGTTTTTGTGCTTAATTTGTCACCACCTTAGACAAAGATATTGCTGGCAATTGTCAAAAGCTAGTGTTCCATAAACATGTTTAATTTTTCTGACATAAGTGACACAACATTTATGACAATTTGCAGTAACCAGGGGAAATAACTCTTATTTAATTACTTTTCTTTGTTTAACATTTCCAGGCTGAGAGTAGTGGTACTAGTGCTATTGGTTCAAGTAGATTGGAGGAAATAGAAGCAGATAGTGACGCTTTTGGATTGATACAGGTTAGTTCATCAGTACACCAGACTTCTCCAACACACACACACACACACACACACACACACACACACACACACACACACACACACACACACACACACACACACACACACACACACACACACACACACACACAACCCCACACAACCCCACACTGGCTCTGTTTACCCCCACATTCGACCCACTCTGTCTCTCCCTCTCTTTTTTTCCCACACCCCACGCCATCACTCTGTCCCCTCCTTCCCCCTTCACCCACCTGCTGTCCCTCAAACACCCCCCACACACGCTTTGCTGCCTCCCTCCACCTTCACCGCACCTGCTGTCCCCATTCCCCTCAGCTCTGCACCTCCCTCTCTCTCTCTCTGTCTGTCCTCTCTCTCTCCTCCTCTGTCTCTCTCTCTCTCTCTCTCTCTCTCTCTCTCTCTCTCTCTCTCTCTCTCTCTCTCTCCCCCTTTCCATCTACTCTGTATGAGTTCTAAACACTACCTAGCCGCCATCCTTCTTTATCCAGAGTTTTAAATGTCTGTTTGGTTATGATACGTTCCCTGCACCCACTTACTACAACAGCTTTGCCTTTATTTTCAAACTATTTTGAATCACACAACAATTGTGCCGTTCTTTCACAATAAAAACAATCAGTATAGTAGCAATACTAGACTTGCCATGTTACAACCAGTCTCAAACTGAACTGTTAAAGCATCTGAATGACATCCAGTGAAATCCAGTTCATATATGACAGTGTTCTACAATGTTATAAGATGAGATCTTTCACTCTGATAGCTACCTCTGTCCATGAACATCACCCTATTGAACTATGAAGGTCAAGCCAGGTGGTATTGTGAAGATGAATAAGTCTGTATCATCGTTTTTGTGTAATCAGTAGTTTCTGAGAACAATTAGGTAACCGAAAGTAAGTTAGAAGTGTATTTGTATTGTACAAATCAAAATTTCTGAAGCTGGATGGTGAAGAAATTAAGCTAAACATTTTAGAAAACTGACATCTGATTGGCTCCAGAACCCACACATTTTCCAGTAAGATTGCAGTAAAGTTGGCTCCAGGTTCACCTGACACGACTTTGTGGAGGTGCCCTCAAATCTTCACACAGAAAGGTTTAATGATAACAGGACCAATTGAAGCCATAGATTAAAATTTGGGCATGAATCCTTCTTTAAAAGAAAATGATGTTTTGGCCTGATTTGCTCACCAAGGATACTAATATGGAGTTGTGGATATATTGCATGTTTTTATATATATTTTTAGGAGAAAACTTGTTCCAACTTATTCATATACAGTAACTTAGTTTTGGGCTGGTCTCCATTTCTTACTTTTGTAAGCCTTCGAGTATCAATGCGGTCAAATGGATGACATCCAATCTCTCCCCTGCATGCTTACCATGGCATGCTAGTGTAAATGAAATAGAATTACAAATTGATAAACAATGAAATAATAATGCAGAAAAAGTATTTGATATTATCTCTTGTTTGTAAATGAAACTGGCTTTCAAACTCCTTGTGTAATTGTATAAATCCTAAAACAGTGGGAATTTGTTACTGGTGGCAGTGATGGAGAGCTCCGAGATCACTGTAAGGAGCTTGAGTTTAAACTCTTTTAATTAACCCAGACTATGTTGTCATTCACAGAACTAACATTACAAGACAAAACCAAAATGTTACATTGCCCTGTACAAAAGTGTTCTTCACATTTTGTTTATTGTTTATCATTTGAATGATTTACATGATGATGAGGCATTTTTTTTGTATCTTTATAACTACTGTTTTTGTGTGAGGTTGTGTTAAGTTAAAATGTGTATAAGTTGTTAATGTGTAATGGGTTTAAGATTTGATGATTTGTACAGGCCTGTTTTCTTGAACCAGTATTAACATATTGTCTTTCCCCACCTTTCAGCTGATGTAGAGATGATGGCAGCTATGTTCTATAGCTTTATGGTAACGGTAGCATACTCAGACCCCTGCTAGACACAGGGATGTTGTCTCCCTCCTCTCTCCATTTCATTCAAACTTTCATATCTGTTGTCTACTAACTATTAGCACCCTCCCACAAAACTTCAAGCACCAGCTCAAAAAATATTTGTATTTTTACTAAAGCACCATGACCGTGAATGTTGTAACAACTGTATGGATTTTAACCAGTCACACTAAGATCTGATTGTTTGCTCCGCTGTGATACCACTCTGTGTACAGATCTGGCAAACTCACAAGGGATGATTGTGTCAGGCAGACCCTGAGCAAAATTTACGACCCAATTTAATTTTTTTATTGTAATAGAAAGAAACCCATTCATGCAGATTTACCCAAAGTGGCAGACTCTTTTGGTGTAGGTGACATGGCAGATATGAAAGGATGTTTTAAATATCCACAAAAATATAGAATAACTTACTTGGGAGGCATTTAGAACGTTGGAGCAGTAAGGAAGGATAACAATACACGGATGAACAACTTCTTTATTACAGTGAGAGCGATGTTTCATCACTTGCTTCATAATAGTGTTAGAACCTACCCTGAAGTGTGACTCCAACTGTAATAAATAATAATGTGTCTATTTACATAGTGTCAAACTCCACACCAGGTATGCTCATAGCGTTAACAATTAATAAAGCATTAATGAAGTCAGTTGATATAGAACTGTTTGTAGAGAAAGGTTTTGAGATGATCCTTAAGTTTTCAAGAGTTGGAGACAGTTTAAGTTCCCCAGGGAGGGAATTCCATTTGACAGTTTCCATGTTAATAAAGTAGTTGTTCCATATACAGTCAAGTCGCGTTCATCTGACATAGTCCGTTGCACAGCAAATTGTCGGATTATCGAGGATGTCTGATTATCGAATTCGGAGGACAGATCACGTCCATGATCGAAAACAGGACAATCATGATTCATATTCCCGAAGTTACTGTAAATAATACTAAAACGAAAATTAATTCAGAGTTCATATATTTTATTAGCACATAACATAAAAATGCACAACATTTATAAACCTCATTTGTAATATCAACCACATGTATAAATTTTACGAATAAAACCATTTACTCACGTTTCACATTCATGTACACGCTTCCGTAAACCTATGATGGAGCCCGTATGATACATGTACAGTACACTGTTTTCCTAACAAAAAAAGTCTTTGATGCTTTTCTGACATTCAGCCTTGCTCGTGATTTTCCTGAGAGTTTGTTGAATATTTTCAAGCGCATCAAGATCAGCCACGCTGAACGTGTCCAGATGGTGCTCAACAAAGCATGCAATCTCGGTCAAATGAGATTTGACAGTAGAAGCCTTTGGAACACGGGACTCCCGGATTAACGAGACTAAATAGCGTTGATTCAATTTGTTACCGACAAAAGAGTCGGATAAAGCCGATTGTCGGATAAACAGAGGTCGGATTAACGCGACTTGACTGTATCTGTATATTGTTACCCTTCCTTAAAAGTATAAAAGTGTATTCTTTATGATTTTCAATTTGGAACTTCTTGTAGATGTTTTCACGATACATCAATCAGATACACTGCTCACTTTTAT
This sequence comes from Haliotis rubra, assembly GCF_003918875.1. Taxonomy (NCBI): domain Eukaryota; kingdom Metazoa; phylum Mollusca; class Gastropoda; order Lepetellida; family Haliotidae; genus Haliotis; species Haliotis rubra. The sequence continues at coordinate 702,817 of NW_025766248.1, forward strand.
CAAGATGTTACCAGCATCGATGCTCATTGACTAATTTAGTAATTAAAGGTCGCCTGTTGTGAACTCCAATAGAGAGTTTGTCGTGTAGTGTCTTGTCGAAAAGGTCTGATTTCTTTTAGATTGGTTTTTAATAGAGGTACCATGGTTACAAGATCTGTATCCACAATCCTTAGAGTAATATCTATGTGCTTCCTCATTCACGGAGTGCTCTGAAGCCATGTTTACTGAAAACCTTAGGTTGTAAAAAATATGTCAAGTTATCTGGCAGGTGAACTCGATAATATCAATCAGTACTGCTATCTGAGTTATGCTTGTGCCTTATCTGAAGGAAATTGTGAAATGCTTTGATCACTTACTACAGCGTATCCACTATGTGGTTAATAAGACCCATGTCACGCTTTGGGTAACAAATATATAAGAGAGTATCCTGGCTGGCTCGGATATTTACCTTTTGCATATCTCACTTTGATGAATAGCAGACAAATTCAAGAAAGATGCTCTTTTTTGAAAAAAACATGCAGTTCTTGTGATTGTGAATAATGAATTCATAAAGGAATATCATTCGATTGGTCGGATGTGGACCCGTGAAGATCCGGGTTAGAATTCATCTTCAGTAACCCATGCTTGTCGTAAGAGGCGACTGACAGGATCGGGTGGTCTGGCTTGCTGGCTTGGTTGACACATGTCATCGTGTGGCAACTGCGTAGATTGATGCTCATGTTGTTGATCACTGGATTGTCTGGTCCAACCTGCATTGTTTACACACTGCCGCCATATAGCTGGAATGTTGCTGAGTGTGGCGTAAAACTAAACTCACTCACTTTGATATGATGTTAGAACCCAATTTACCTCATCTGAAATAGCTTTGTGCTAAGTGTTAACTATGTTAAACAATGAATAACAGTTGAAACAATCATGTTTTGTCAATTTGTGAGACTTGTGTACTGAATAAATGTTTTCTTTGCCTATTATTTTTGTTGACATGATTTTAAATTATCTGTCTGGTACAAAATGCATTTCTTTCCCTGATTTTACACAAATGAATAAGTTAAAACTTTATGGCATTTGACAAGCTCAGATTATCAAATTTACATTTAAACTGTCAACAGATACTGTTCATTCAGTGGAATGTTAGAATTATTGGATGCCAATTTCATCATGTTCACATGCTTCATCACTTCATATCATTGTACATTTCATTGTGCTATACTTTTGATTATTTTCGTTGCTATGGATACAGAAAAGCATGCTTCTAAAATAACAAGATATATGAATATATCATTCCTCATTCAGGATATGATGTTTTCTGATCAGGATTGCTATTTTTGAGTTGTTTTATGTGACATTTACATGTGGTGATATTAATCTCAATGTGTGATAAATGCTAATAGTAAGAGGAATTAACTTCAAAGTAGGTTAATCGAAGAAATTGTAACTCACCATGTCTCATAAATTATTTATCAGCAAATTCATGTTTATTTTAACATGTCTCTTGTAATACATTGTCTTCTTATATGAATAATTTACAGATATTCCATATTATAATGTCCTGAGGCTTATTTCAACAATAGTTTGGCAATCATGACATAGCCCTACATGCCTGAAAGGGTTCAGATATTTTTTTGCACATTGTACACCTTTTTGTTTTTAAAGAAGTGTAAAATCACATGAAATATTTGAAATGTGATTATTCTGTGAAACATTGTTAGCAAAATCATTTCTTCGATCCATATTATGTACACATTTGGTGTACACTCAATTATATCATGTGCTATTTTGTGCTGTAGGTAGTATGGCCTAATATGGAAATAAATCGCTCTCTCTCTCTATAAAATCACATGAAAAAGATATATTAAGTGTTAAAACCGTGGGTTTTTACATGTCTCCCTACCAATACTTGGTCATTAAGCTTCCACAAAGTTTGGGGCGGTGGGGTAGCCTAGTGGTTAAAGCGTTCGCTCGTCACGCCGAAGACCCGGGTTCGAATCCCCACATGGGTACAATGTGTGAAGCCCATTTCTGGTGTCCCCCGCCGTGATGTTGCTGGAATATTGCTAAAAGTGGCGTAAAACTAAACTCAGTCAGTCAGTCAGTCCACAAAGTTTGAGAGAGGCTGCAACAATAAACACTTTCAGAAAATTCCTCAAGGTACATCTCTTTGACATTGCCTATACTCAATGATGTGTTTATTATTATATGAAGAGCCTTGGATGACCTGGTTGTTCAAATTGGGCAGTTGTTTTAGTGTTATTTTATGGACATGTAGAGATAAGTGAGGTTTATTTATTGTTTATAATCATTAGAAACACCATAGTAGATGATTCATTTGGTTCATGCTGATTCATTTGATTCAGCAAATATTCAGTTACTGCAGAAACAGTTTTATGTATTTGAGTATTTTGAGTTACATTATTTTGCCATTAGATATATATTAGTGGACTTGTTACCATGGTTACCGTAGTTTTAGCAAAATGAACTAATATTTATAGTTCTGTAGTTGACAAGGAATGTGCATGTTAAAGTAATTAAGTAGTGTTAGTTTGCAGTTGTGAACCATATCACTGTCTCTTATATTTAATTAAAACTGTACCTTTGGTGGTGGGTGGGACCAGTTTTGGTTCAGGTTAAATGTTTTTTAATGTTTCTCTCATTTTGGTATATTTCACATCTACTTTTGTAATAATTTGTAAATTACTTTATTTGTGATCATGTGACATGACGTGTATGTATGGTTGTTGTTGATGTTAATTGTCAAATAATAAACCTCCTTGAATCAGGCCGCCATATAGCTGTAACTCATTGCTGGGCTCATCATGCGTGAACCTGGTTCGATTCCCACATGGAGTACGATGTGAGAAGCCCTTTTCTGGTGTCGCCATGATTGCTTGAATATTGCTGAGTCGCGAGTCGGTGTAAAACTAAACTCACTCACTCCTTGAACCTTGGGTAGTGTAAAAGCCCATTTCTGGTGTCCCCTGCCATGATATTGCTGGAATATTGCTAAAACTAAACTCACTAACTCCTTGAACCTGGGGTAGCCGGGTTTATTATGCCGAGAACCTGGTTCGATTCCCCACATGGGTACGATGTGTGAAGCCCATTTCTGGTGTCCCCCGCCATGATATTGCTGGAATATTGCTAAAAGCGGTGTAAAACCCAACTCACTCACTCCTTGAATCATGATAATTCCTGTAGAGAAGATGGCGGTTTGTTAGCAGTGAATTGAAATGGTGGCTCACGTCCTGTTATGTTTGGTATTTATTGTTAAAGTTGAACGTGGTTAGTGCAGATATTTCTTACATTTATTGTTACGATACTCCGTTGATGTGTTCATGTTCTATATACATCTATTTACATGCTGTTGGTCACTGGATTGTCTGGTTCCGACTTGAGTAAGTACAGACTGAAGTCGTATAGCTGGAATATTGCTGAATGAGGCGTTAAACAACAAACAAACAAGTAAACAAATACGTGTATGTGTTGATCTTCTCAGCAGATATTCAGATGATGTTTCTTTTTGTCACAGAAAGCCAAGAATGGCACCTCGTCCATCTCGGACACCCCAGCCCTGGACAAGCCAGAGGAAAGTCAGGTAAATATGTCAGGTGTCACTGTAGAATGACCAGCTGTTGCAAGGATGGAACCAGCAGTAACCCAAGTATGTTTGTTTCATGGTTAGCATGTTGAGGTAATCTAAGGAGTTTCACTTGACCACGTGGTAACACTCGTAAGTGGCCAGTGATTTGGATCTATGGCAGGCTCTTTGACCTTGGCCAGTGGTGAGATTATCATAATTTCCGTACTTTAACAGTGTCTGCACAGGGCATCGACCCTTGGGTGAAATGTCACGGTTGAGTTATGAAAAAAGGTTGACGTCCTGTCTGTTTGACCTGTAACCAATATGCCGTGGGTTAAGGCAAGGAAATAATCCAGTGTTTTCACTAGGTGATAATCTGGATTATGCGGTTCAGAGCACAGACAACAGGAGAAAAGTACTATATTTCGTCCATTTTAATTTGTATACAAAATCATCCAATATGAAATGGATGAATGCAGCATCTGCAAACTCTTTGGTGCTGGTTTGTCCACTCCTAAGATGATGTCTTCGGACGTCCAGGCAACGTTCCAAGTCCCTGTATTTCTTTTTCTTCAATGGACGTTTTTGTCCGCCTTCAAACAGCAACAGGCAGACTTCAGTGTGAATCTGCTCCTCAGCAAGATATTTAGCAATACCAAATTTGGGTGGGCCTTTCATCTTCAGACAAGAGTGGCACCCTTCCAGATGGTTCCACTGGGATCTATGGACGTACCTCAATCCAGTAGCTGGTGATGTAATTACTGATGTGTAAGCAAAATTTCAAAAGGTCGACTTCTTGTCCAAAATGATACAAGTATATACAAGGTGACATGTATGAGAAACCTCACACCACTGTTTAGAGATTGACCAAATTTACTAAATGAGTTTTAGTTGCATTAGTTGGGTTTATATTAACTTCTTTGATTTGTTTCCTTAACTTTCTGGAGTGTGAATATCCCAGTTGTTTGCCCTAGGCTTGCCAAGAACCAAACGTTTGGGTTTGAATCCTGGTCTGCCTGAATTACATGTCTAGGTTTGTGTGCACCAGGGTGGTCATTGTTGATTTCACTAAAGTGTTAAATGTCTAAGTCCTGAATCACTTAAGACTCTCCTCAACCGACAAACTGACATTCAGTCATAAGGGAAATACTGTTTGAAGTGGTGTCATGCCAGTCTGACTTACTTACACTGAATTTTGATGTTTTGCATATTTGTATTGTTTCATAGTGAAATGTGATATTAAGGACCCATTTCTTTCAAGTACAAGGTCGTAACCATGGTAACTCTGTCAATTGCAGAGTGATGAAAAGGACACGGTTGAAGCTGCTGTAGTGGAGGCACCCAAAGAAACTGTGTTGGAGGAAGAAAAGGCCAGCAAGGAAGAAGAACCTCAATCCAAGGGAGATAACACCGACAAGGAAGTCATCAAACCAGGCAATAGCAATGTTAGTAGATGGCGTCCTGTGTTACATGTTTCATTTTTTCTTTACTTCTTTATTTATTGTTATTTCCCATAGGTGATCATGTCATGTATATGCTTTATGCATTTCAATTTTTACATACATTCAAAGTTTAGTGTAGTTCATCTGAGTGTCCCATGCTTGTAAGAGGCGACTAATGGGATCAGGTGGTCAGACTCACTGACTTGGTTGTCAGCGTAGTATACCAATTGCGTATATTGATGCTCATGCTGTTGATCACATGATTGTCTGGTGGGAATATTTACAGACTGCTGCCATATAGCTGGAATATTGCTGATTGCTGCATAAAACAATACAACCAAACCAGAAATCATCTGAGTGTATTGAACATGACTAATGCGATTTTGATGTCGTTTTAGAACCTTGAAGATCCAGGTTAGAATAATCAGTCACTTGGTTGTCAGGTCTTTAGCCTAGCCCAAATATCCTAGGACAAAAACTTCCCCGGGAAAGTTTGGCCTAGGCCAGATTCTCCCAGGGGAAAGTTTAGACCGGGGAAGAAATGGCCTGCTACACCGGGTTGGAGTTGATCTTCAGTAAACCATGCTGTCGTAAAAGCGACTAACGAGATCGGGTGGTCAGACTTGCTGACTTGGTTGACACATGTCATCGGTTCCCAATTACGCAGATCGATGCTCATGCTGTCAATCACTGGATTGTCTGGTCCAGACTCGATTATTTACAGACTGCTGCCATATAGCTGGAATATTGCTGAGTGCCATGTTAGACTAAACTCAGTCACTTCGCTGTTTTATAGCAAGTGTTTTGTTGATGCTATGTAAACAACACCAACATGTACCTCAGCTCATGATTTGAATATTTGCTTGCTAGATGAATGAATCTGCCTTGGAACCAAACAGTGACAAAGGCGAAAACCAGAAAAAGAAACCTGGTCGACCTAGAAAAATGGATTCAGGAGAAAAAGTGAAGAAGAAAATTGGTCGGCCACGTAAACATCCGGTTGTTGAAAGTGTAACTAAAGATGACGTTCAAGAGGCAGAGGTGGAGAAGGTTGCTGCAACAGGGGAGGCAACTCCAGAGGTGGACGTTGACTTATTTACCTACGTCCCTGGTAAGACTTCAGACCCAATTCAGTTATCTACTGTGTCGAGCATCGTGAGCGGCAGTGAGGGTACAGCAAGTATTGATGGAGAAACACTTGAGAACAGCATTAAATCTGGGGAAGGTAAACTCTTGAATGGTTCCAAACATGCAGAAGTGAAGAAATTATTGAAAAATAAATTACTGTCTCCAGATAGGACTCGTAAACGGAAAGCTAGTATGGACACAAGTTCTCAATCAAAGGTCAAGAAACCAGGGTCAAGGCCACCTGCGGAAGATTCAAGTAGTTCGCAAAAGCAACAGGACATGAATGATTTCCTGGATGCAACGCAGAAGGCTTTGTCGGGACAGGAGACCAACGGTGTTGCCGATGATCAAGAGGACGGGGATAGCTCTGCTTCCAATGTGATGGCCAAAGGTCCATGTATTGATAGTGATGATGATGATGAACAACTGAAATCATACTTGAATCCCCAAGGTCCAGCGAAGCCATGGAGTATTAAGAAGAAGAAGAGGAAACTCAACATGCCGATGTCTTCCAAGAGGAAAAGCCCCAAGAGCCCCGAGAACCTGAAGAGGCTTGCTGAAATGGCAACCATGCACAATTCTTTTGAGGCCTTGAATACTAGTTTTGTAGGTGAGCCTGAAGTTAATGATGGTGCTGCCTCCCACGTTGTTGATGGTGATAGTTTAGGTGGAGAAACAGACTCCTCCGCAATAAGCAGCAAAACCAAAAACATCGTCAAGAAAAATGCTTTTGCAGTGTTGAGGGAACAGTTGTCTCAAGAACCTCGGCTAAATGATGCCGTGCTGGATATTCATAATGGTGACATGATTCCTCCCATTCCAGATTCTGCTGAGGAGTTTCAGTCTCCCAAAAGGAGAAGTAAGAAATTCAAGGCTGAGCCTATTAAAGATGATATGGAGACGACAGCAGGCAGACCGGTAGAAGCAGGTAAGGCTAAGCAAGAAAATACTCTGTCAAAACCCGAAACGACAGATGTGAAGAAAGTAAATAAGGGGAACTCTCCTAGATCGAAGTTTCGCAAGAAAAGATTTCATAAATGGAACAAGAAAAAGAAACACAGTCCTGCGGTTCTACAGAGACTTGAGGCTCAGTTGAAAGCGATGAGAGCTGCAATCGCAGCCGAGAAGAACGCTGCCAGTCATGGCCTCCAGCCAGAACCAAGTCTCGTCCATGCAGGTCTGATGAACATTAAGAAGTACGGGAAGACAGTGTTGTCACAAATAAAAAGCAGTCAACATAATTCTGCAAATGATGGAGCTGATGATGTTGGTGAGTTGCTGTTTTCAACCCCAGCTTTGGGTAGCTTGCCTCCAGCACCACAGAGGCTTCAGGTAGCCAAGAGAGGCAGAGGCAGGGGTGGAAGGATGGGGAGAGGCGGTGGACTGACCACCAAGAAATCTTCTCCTATTGTTAGACTGAGCCCTCTTGGTCCTAAAAATGATACAGCGGACACAAACGAAAGTGTTTCCGATATCTTTTATGATGCTGAAATGATGGGTGCACATCCATCAAGAGATGAGGACCCACCTGTGCTCACAAAGATATCTGGCCTTGAACCAGTACAATCAAGCATGAAGCGGCCCAAGCTGTCTAATCATGGGGAGGCTCTGGATGGGTCAGATTTGCAGTCAAAAATGCAGGCTAAAAAATCATTCCTGAAACCGAGGGAAGCTACAGAGTTTGCAAATGACACTGGTGCAGTCTCCCTGAAGAACATTCTCCCAGCTTCTCGAAGGATGACAGCTCCAAAGAAAAATGCATTTGTTGTCAAGCGTAGTTACAAGAGATCCCTTCAGAACTGTGGAATGAACAGGGGCGGGAAGAAGGGATATGGTCGGGGAGGCAGAAGGGGAATTGCATCACGGAGGATGATGATGCGACCAGGAATGGCCATGTCAAAATCGAAAATGGGTGGTGGTGTTGACCCAGGTCAGCTTTCCCCTGATCAATGTTCTCGAGGAACTCCTCTTCACCGGTCACCACACCCACAAACATCCATCTTGGAATCGGATCCAATTCACCAGGGGGGATTTTATGGTAAAAATGTGCACCGTCGGGCTGAAGGTCGACGTAATTCCAGAGAGAGGTTGGCTGGGGGGATTGACCAGTCATCACCCTCTCGTGACTCTCGGCACAGTTCTGGGCAGGACTTCCGGAAGCGCCAGTCCCCTGGCAGTTACCGACGCTCCATGTCGGAGGACAATGACCAAGCTGTGAGTACCACCTTGACCTTTCTGGTTACATGTCCTTTGAATAAAGAATTAAATGAGGTTTAATCGCTGAGTCTTTCTGTATAGTAGATATTGTTTAGAGGGAAGTCATGTCATAGTGCAATCTCAGTGTACTGCTTCAACATTATGACAGGTGTAAATCAGGGGAGTACACAAAGTATGATCTAGACGTGATCCAGTTGTCGGACATACGTTTTGTGGAAGCCTGACTGGCTCAGTGAGATACCAGACTATGTGTGTTTGGGATTAGGTGCCTCATTCTGGGAGTGTGGCTTGATTCCCCAGTGGGACTCAACCCTTAGAAAGTACTAGATTTGTACGTACTAAGAAAATGGGATCCAAATGTTACATTTGTTAAAGACTGACGGTTAGCTTCTAGTCCTGTAGGCCACTTTGTTTCATACTCCCCAGTGCACTCAGATCCACTGACCAGGGTTAAAATGAATGGTATATGAATTAGTGGTGATCTGATTAATTGAAATAATCTCAAATTGGTCGCAATGACTAAACGACCAAGCAATTGATCATGTTTTCTCATAATCAAACACAAACAATTTTGGAACACATGTTTGCATTAACAATATTTTTCACAAGGTTGGTTTTGTCTGTTACATTTCATAAGCACTACCTGCTTGTTCCAAGCCATGATTGAATTTATCTTAAAGACTCCAGGAAATTTATGTTCCTAGCATCCTAGTCATCCTTTAAAGATGTGAAATTTGAAAAAAGCCCGAAAGAGCTACATATATTTTTTCTTCATTGTTTTGTGGATTAACAAACATAACCAGGAAAATTTGATAAATGAGGCCAACCAATTATTTCCGATAATTGATCGGTTGTAATGAACCAATCATCAATTATGAGATTTTAACCAATTCCCAACACTAATATAATTGAGAGACAGGTGTTGTCTCAAGCTTGGATATTATGGACAAGGCAGCTCAGTGTATTACATGGATGCTTCTGTGGTAAAATGGTATTCTCTTGTGTCCAGTGTTAATTCAGAATGTTGAATCCCAGTTTGACTGCTGTGTCTATAATGCTACTTTGTTAGCTGAGTGGTAACCATCGATGTGTTGTTGCAGAGTGGATCTGAGCAGAACAGTAACAAATCCTTCAGTTACTCTCCCAACAGGAAGTCTGGGATTGGCAGCACAGTTGGAGCAGGTGAGATGGGGAAATAACTTCAAAGTAGTCTATACAGGGAGGGCAATAACTTCAAAATAGCCTGTGCAGAGAAGGGAATAACTTCAGAGTTGCCTATACAGGGAGGAAAATAACTTCAAATTAGTCTATACAGGGAGGGAAATAACTTCAAAGTTGTTTATACAGGGAGGGAAATAACTCAAAGTAGTCTTTATACAGGGAGGGAAATAACTTCAAAGTAGTCTATACAGGGAGGGAAATAACTTCAAAGTTGTTTATACAGGGAGGTCAAAGTTGTCTATACAGGGAGGGAAATAACTTCAAAGTTGTCTATACAGGGAGGGAAATAACTTCAAAGTAGTCTATAGTTGTTTATACAGGGAGGGAAATAACTTCAAAGTTGTTATACAGGGGAGGAAATAACTTCAAAGTTGTTTATACAGGGAGGAAATAACTTCAAAGTAGTCTATACAGGAGGAAATAACTTCAAAGTAGTCTATACAGGGAGGGAAATAACTTCAAAGTTGTCTATACAGGGAGGAAATAACTTCAAAGTTGTTTATACAGGGAGGAAATAACTTCAAAGTTGTCTATAAAGGAGGAGGAAATAACTTCAAAGTTGTCTATACAGGAAGGAAATAACTTCAAAGTTGTCTATACAGGAGGAAATAACTTCTATAAAGTAGTCTATAAAGGAGGGAAATAACTTCAAAGTTGTCTATACAGGGAAGGAAATAACTTCAAAGTTGTCTATACAGGAGGAAATAACTTCAAAGTAGTCTATACAGGGAGGGAAATAACTTCAAAGTTGTCTATACAGGGAGGGAAATAACTTCAAAGTTGTCTATACAGGGAGGAAATAACTTCAAAGTAGTCTATACAGGAGGAGGGAAATAACTTCAAAGTTGTCTATACAGGAAGGAAGTCTTCAAAGTTGTCTATACAGGAGGAAATCACTTCAGGAAAGTAGTCTATACAGGAAGGGAATAACTTCAAAGTTGTCTATACAGGGAAGGAAATAACTTCAAAGTTGTCTATACAGGGAGGAAATAACTTCAAAATCTATCAAAAGGAAGGGAATAACTTCAAAGTTGTCTATACAGGGAGGGAAATAACTTCAAAGTTGTCTATAAAGGAAGGGAATAACTTCAAAGTAGTCTATAAAGGAAGGGAATAACTTCAAAGTAGTCTATACAGGAAGGGAATAACTTCAAAGTAGTCTATACAGGGAGGGAATAACTTCAAAGTAGTCTATAAAGGAAGGGAATAACTTCAAAGTTATCTATACAGGGAGGGAAATAACTAGGCCAGTACTTATTTTCATGTAATAGTGAAAACCGCTTTTAGCAATTTTGTTTATTTTGGCAATATTTGAAAGGAAAGGAAAGTATTTTGTATTTGTGAAGGTTCCCGCTATTCATTCACCCTGTGATACAAAATGTATTGATGCTATTATTGACAGTCAATGACATGGGCTTCTTGAGAGTAAAGTGACAAAACCCGTTTGTGTGTTCAGTTATATCCCAGTTGTTTGGGGATGAAATCCCTCGCCTGGTCCCTGGGAGCGGCTACGTCATCAACGTGAGACTGGACGTGGAGCGGAAGGAGGCCACAGGCACCCACAAGAGTCACAAGAATGTCTCCACCCAGGAGGACCTGGACTATGACAGGAGGTACGTCACCCACACTCAACCCAGAAGTCATCCGTGAAGTCTCGAGTTAGAATTGGTCTTCTGCAACCCATGCTTGTATCCAAATTGTGTAGGTCTATGCTCACGCTGGTCTTTTATTTCGAGACCACCGCCATATAGCTGTAATATTGCTGAGTGCGGCGTTAAACAACAAACGACCAACCTAGAGTTGCATCGCTCAGTTGTGCCGCCACTTGTTGGTCATAGTGCCACTGACCGCCTCCGTGGTGTAGTGGTTAGAACGTCCGCCCGGAGAGCGGAAGGTCGCGGGTTCGATCCCCGACCGTGTCATACCAAAACACGTTAAAATATGGTACTTGTTGGTCCCTGCCTGGCGCTCGGCATTAATGGGTACAACAAGAACTGGTGGGCTCGGAGTCAGTATAATGTGTCTGAGTGGGGTGTTCATGCTTCACTGCAGCCTGGTATCTCAGTGGGCTAGCACTATAAAACCAGCTTAAGTCTGGGCTAGTACAAGCAGCCGCACATACACATACACACGCATGCATGTCGTCATATGAGCGAAATATTCTCAAGCACGACGTTAAACCCAATTTCACCTCACCTCATAGTGCCACTTACTGTTCCTACTAATGCAGTAGGGAATCAGTCCTTGGAAGAAATCCTTCAGAAACTCAACAAACAACACAGAAGTGTGATAGAATTAACAATGGTATTCCAAAATCAACTAAATTAAGAAATGAATACAAATCATTACAAAGATATTACAGTAACCCTGCAAATTCAAAGTCAGTTAAGGCCTAAAAAAAGAAAAGTGTTGACTGACCGACCGACCGACCCTTGAATTCTGGTGCCGACCCTATTTTTTTTAAGCAGACTGAATAAGATAAGCTTTCAGATACCATTGTTTTTCTCCAGTGCCAACAGATATCAGTCATTCTGATAGAGAAAGTTGATATGAGGGTTGCAAGCTTGATTGAATAAACAATTACACATTGATACATGTGTTATTAGTTTGTACTTTCCTTCTAAAAAATGTAAAAAAAGAAACATTCCTACCTCCCTACCCTAATTTTTGAAGAGGTGTAATCAGAACCACAACATTTTTTTATTTGGCCTTAATACAAAAACAATGATTATGGCAATAAAGACAGAGATGGTAATATATCCATCTCACTGCAACAATGGTGGAGTTTCCAAAATTAGGCTGAGTATCCAGAATTACCTCAACACAATGGCAGGTCTTCTCGTAACTTGGGATGTATTGTGAGATGAAAGGCAAGAGGTAGCTCTCGTTATATTCCGGAGAAAAACTACTCCTTATGATTCTCGAACTCCCAGGGTCAGAAGATAGTGGACAGGCCCATAGGGTTATAGTACTCTAAATGTGTAGCACAAGTCGAAATACAGCCTGCCACTGACTATCCACATCTACAATTTACTACACTTTAAACTTTTAAGGCAAGAATTTTGGATGTCAACTTGTTCTTTTTTTTCTTTTTTTTGAAGGACATGACATTACTTCTTACTCCTTCATCAGGTTAATCATTCCTCAAAATATCCCTGAAAGTTTTGCCTTTATGTATATCACATCAAAATGTTGTTCAAAGACCTGGATCATCGTTACACAATGAATAACGCTGCCACAAAATAATAGGCTGTAGTTCTCTCTGAATATGATACTTTGCTAGCACCGTAGTAGTAAAAGATTGTAACAGCTTATAGAAAACACTTTTTAATGATATGAATATGAATGGGATTTATGGGGTAAAAATATCATGGGTGTAGTGATACTCTTTTCCTTGTATATATTTCTAGTATTGATTTTTCAATTTCCTGTTCGACATATTTTCAGACGCCATCATTCCACATCTAGGGAGAAATCGACACACGTCTCGTCCACTGTCAACTCCTACACCCGTAAACCATCTCATTCCGAGCCCCAACCATCCACATCCGCCTCTCCAGACGACCCTTACCAAAGGGAGAGAACTTCACAGCAACCTCACATTTCCGATGTTGACCTGTGCGCCATGTTGGAAGAGAGGATATCATCTCGTAGAGGACTGCGGGTGGATGTACGAGACAATCTCCTGGACAATATCAAACATGTAGAGCGTGTACTCAAAGAATCTTCCTGATTTCCGAAGATTGATGTTGTGATGTGTGTTGTGTCTTCCTGAACAGGAACTGTGAACGTGGTGAATGTTTTGTGATAAATTTCGTATTAAAACCATGCACTTTCACATTTATGCACTAGATTAGAAACAGCGCATCCTGCAGCAGTTCAACTGCGATGTGGATGAGGATCAGTTTGAGAGTGCTTGTTTCTATAATTGTTTTGCTGGTCAAGCTTGGAGCTTTTGTTTGATGCATTTGACTATACATGTCTTAGATTCTTTCTTTAGATGATTAGGCAAAAACTAAAGTCATGTTATATTATAGTGTTGACATTTGAGTTGGCGATTTTCAGTCCAGACTCTTTTTGTTTATTGGTGTACCGATTCAACCTGCACTTAATTAATGGGGAAAAAATAATCTGAAAATACTTTTTTCATTCTGTTATCATTCACCGCAATCAAATTGTATAAAACTGACATATTTTTTTCTATGAGACAAGCATTGCAAAGGTAGACACTTACTCAGATGGTTTTGAAGAATGTGATCTGTCATGTTAGTTTTACTTATATTGTCTTTCCCATCTACAGATCAGGATTTTTCTCACCAAGGAGCATAAGCCAAGGAATGAAAACATTCTGATCTGATGCAAATATTCTGATGTTCTAACTGTTTACCTGGGATGAAAATCAAGGTGGTTATATCCATGTCTGAATCTGTCACTGTATGAACTAAGAAACTACTCCAGTTGATGAGAATAAAGTTTGTTCTGGCTAATGAGGTGACACCAGTGTATGTTCTTCAGGAATTAATGCAGGGTGCGATTTCGTTTTTATCCAGTACCTGCAACAAGTGCACCCTGGCTTTTAGGTGTGGTTGCACCATCAAGATTTTGGTTGCACCAAAAGATCATATCATTGGTTCAAAAGAGTAACATAAATACTTGTTTAGCAATTTTCATAACAAGTACTCAGTGTCCGATAATTCAACAGAACCTGACCCCATGATGAACAATGATGAAGGATTCTGTTTCAGTTTTGCATTACCTTTATATACTGAACATCATTGAAACGCACCATTTATAAAAGTTCAGATTATTAAAAGCTTGTGTAAGGAATTGATATTTTTTGAGTGGATAATAACAGATGGACGACTGACAAAAACAACAACACAGAAAAGATGCTCATTCATTGAAATGTTCCACAGTCAGAAAGGATCAAACACACGTGGGGTCAAATCGAAAAGTTCAATATCGCGTGTGACCGCCATTTGCATTGACACTTGCAGTTCAACGTCTCCTCATTGAGTCAATAAGCGTCGAATAGAGTTCTTGAGGATGGCATATCACTGATATGGACAAGGTCAGTATGGCGATCCTGATGGAGCGTCGTAGCACATTGTTGCCAAGGTCATTGACGGTCACGGGTGCTGCCTGTCTACTGATGTCATCTATGAGCCTAACGATGGTGGAGTGGCCAAGTCAAAGTTTTCGAGCAATATCCCTGCTGCTGGTGCCAACCTGAATCATGCCTAGTGCACGTTCTCTTTCGTGAGGTGTTAACCTCGGCATCTCTGTCCTCGTTTCACAATCGTAAGTGAAGCAATGAGAATCGGTTCTCATACACCTGCTTTTAATGTCACAGTCAGTATGATTTCAGAATGTAATTCACGCTTTTTTCATGGCGTGGCTGCATGTTGATGCATTTTGGAATTAAGAGTCATACTGTGGACAGGAATTTGTTTCTAAAGCAGTTTTTCAACTAGACATGCCCTTCAACTTCATGTTAGTTATATTCATTGATCATTGTCATGCTGAAATACATCATGATGAAAATATGGACAATTTTAGACTGGTGAGTTTTCAATGATGTTCAGTATATATAAATCTCCGTTATATGATTACTGCTACGTAGCTGATTTACGAGTACACAAATGTTTCTGCTTGTAACAAGTCACAGAGAGACAGAAAGGTATTACTTCTAGTCTCATACTTACAAATTAAAATACATGATAATAGCTGTAAGATGTTGGAGGATTTATTGGTACCTCCACCTGGTGCAACCTGTTACTGAAGGCAACCTGCACCAGCCATTTTTAACATGCATCGGTGCAGGTTTTGAATAGTGAATTCACACCCTGTAATGTTTTTTTTTTATTAAAAGATAACCTTGTCTTACAAAGACCGAAGTTATTGAATAGATGTGTGCCGATTATTGTAACTACAGGACCCTGGAACCTGATTGTTCTTATGAGGCTCTGGTGAGATTCTGATCCATGCCACTTTTTCTGATATGAACTGACATGTAGTTTTATTGAAGGAGTATTTTGCCCTGTTCTGTTTGTAGGACAGTGGATACTGATGAAATTCATTGTGTGGATGATTGTTGTCGGTAAACACATATATTTGATGACTGTGCGCATGACACCCTGAGTCCAGAAGCGATGAGTTCCTTGAGTGATGAACTTGAATTCAAAGCCAGAAGCCTTAAATGTAGGTGCTGAAGATGTTTGTGTCAGTTCCTGACATATGTTTCTTCTATGTATGATTAGGAGGAGATTCGAGATGTTTTGGTGTTTTGGATAAGAAGTTACTTGTACGTGTTGGTTTAGCTGGGGTAGCAAGTACCCCAGTTCTTGACTCCTCCCTCAGACAGCACTTCTGTTCTTGACTCTGCTCACAGTCAGCACCCCATTTTATTAATCCACTGATAGACCATACGCCAGGTTTTGAATCCACCCACAGACTACACTCCAGGTTTTGAATCCATCCGCAGACTACACCCCAGGGTTTGAATCCACCCTCAGACTACACCCAGGTTTTGAATCCACCCACAGACTACACTCCAGGTTTTGAATCCACCCTCAGACTACACCCCAGGTTTTGAATCCACCCACAGACTACACCCCAGGTTTTGAATCCACCCACAGACTACACCCCAGGTTTTGAATCCACCCTCAGACTACACCCCAGGTTTTGAATCCACCCTCAGACTACACCCCAGGTTTTGAATCCACCCTCAGACTACACCCCAGGTTTTAATCCACCCACAGACCACTATCCACTCACACACAACACTAGTATTAAATCCACCTACACAAAGTTTCAGTACTTCCATACTAATTATATGCAATGTACTCAAATGCCATCAATATCCCAGAAGGATATTTTTTTTATACTGTTATGCAGAATTGTAATGGTAATAGAAACGATCAGTTGCTTTAACATAGATTATACCACTAGGGTATGTTATGTCCATTGTTCTGGCAGGTTGATTTTCTGTGTATCAACCTTCTATCTGCACGTGCAGAGGTTGATATGTGGATAACAACCTTGGCGGTGCAGGAAACGCACGTGCAACAAGCAATGTACGAGTCCATTCGGCGACCACGTGGTATAAGTAGGTTAGCACCCCCCCTCTACGGGTGATATGGATTCAACGCTCTCGCCTGACGGCTCGAGCGTTGAAATCCATATCACCCTTGAGGGTGCTAACGTATACTTATAATGAGACAGGTTTACGAAAACACCTTGCCCAGTCAAAACGAAACTCAACTATTTCATTGAATCTGTTTTCACTTGGATTGTTTCTTCAGTTTAGATGTGCATACATTTTCAATATATATATGAGCATGTCCACGTGTTTATTTTTGTGACTTAGTAACTCCTTGCATTCCATCGATGTTGTTATCTGTCATGACTTGGAGTCGGTACTAACAGTACTTTATGTGGATAATATAGGTTATCTCCCCTTTTGTCAATGTCAAAAGAAGGGGACTACTTAGAATGGCTGAACATGAGTGGAGGTTATCTGTCCTCTTTAGTCATTGACATTTTGGCACGTAGTGTCTGTCTCTGTATGTGTGGATGCATTTTAAGTGATACATAATTTCAAAACGATAATACTTTGACGGTAAAGTATAACTTCTTACTCTCAAAGTGCAATGATAATCAAACACCCACTATATACAATGTGCATTACTAAAGTACTGTCGGAAATGCTAGAAAAATGCTTTTTGACTTATATTTAAAATTCAGAGGTATTACAGTTACTTAAATAACAAATATCACTTCAAGAAACATCTACCTAATGTAGACCGAGGGAATAAATTTTGAGACATGCTCTAAAATGTGTTTTTACTGATGAAAATACCAAAAACTTAGAAAAATAAGGGGTAGTGGGACGTTATTTGAAACAAACATTAACTGCCTGTGTTACGTCATCAGCATGCACGGTATCGACAGGTGAAATTGACACCTGAGCACACGCTCGGGCGAGGGGTCATCTCAATAGATGTTTTCTGCAAAATGTTGAATATGTGTATGCATTATAGTATACATTATCAGTTATGTAAGGGATCATTTGTGTATGTGTGTTTGTTTTGAAATAAACACGAATTACTGTACATTGGAAAGAATCCTATCACTTGTGTTATCTTATCGATTGATTGTAGAAATGTGCAACGTTTTAATAAATGTTTTGCATGTCAACAGTATATTTCATTGAAAAATATGGATGTAATTCGGTCAGTTTAATCTAGTTGTGAACATTGGCCAAAGATTTAACGAAGTCACTGGTGTAGCTTCTTTAGAATATATATATTTTTCTTCTCATAAAGTTTGTAGACCGCCCGTCTAAGCACTCCCTTGTCAAAGTTGTCAAGGATGGTTTTACGTCCCCGGTTTTGCATTTGAGACGGTCCCTGTCTTGTCTGATTTGTTTACAATATTGTAAACTTGTTGGTAAGACATGCCAACAGCTCTACAAGTTCTGTAATAAACCCTTTCTAAACTAATGAAAGTTGTAACTCTGTCTTTTTTAAGCAGAAAAACCTATAAACCTTTGCAACAATCGACTGCAGATCGTTGGCCATAGTGGACGCTGTGATAAAGATGTGCATGCATGACGGGAAACTTATTTACCAAGACTTAACATTTATATTAATATTTCTTCCATAAAGAAAACGATAATTAAGTAAAGTAACACAAACATTCCACATTTATTTGTTTAGGAAAAACGTTAATTCATATTTTTACACCACCTGTATTATTAGCATAAATGTAAAGACTATTTCAGATTTCTGTTGTTGAACTCTGAAAAAATCTTAAGTTGCTGTTTTGTTACCAAATTCTCTCCTGTAAACTGCCCTTTAAATGCATGGGAATGTTAAATTGATTGAAATAAAAATTAGGTAGACAATAGGCGAGTTGATATATTGACAACATAGTACATTTATCACCCTTATAAAGATATTAAGGCTAAAAAGCATTTTTCTAGCATTTCCGACAGTACTTTAGTCAGTAGAAAATTATTCCTTTTATGTAAAATCATGGATGTTGAGAATTTCCTGTGTCATCATGGATGTACATGTGAGGTTGAATTATGTTTACCTGCTGTCGTATGGAAGGGACACCTCTTCACCAAGATACTTGGTTGGTACAACAGCATTCAGTGGCTTGTAAAAATAGCCACTGGCCTGACTGGCTGATGGAGTTTCATGGGGTCATTTTGTTATTATATCTCTCTCCAACTTGTTAAGTTATAATCCACAGTCACTGGCCTGACTGGCTGATGGAGTTTCATGGGGTCATTTTGTTATTATATCTCTCTCTCCAACTTGTTAAGTTATAATACACTTTTAGATCATGCAAGGTTATTTTTCAATATTGAGAATAAGTAGTATTATGTAACCAGTGTTGTCATATAATTAAATCTAGTTCCCTCTAGGCAACAGTGAATTACTTGAGTAGATCTTAATCAGGCTAGACATTTTGAACATCCAATACTCTACTTTCTCTGCTCTTAAGACTTTTTTGTCGGATCTCTTCTGAAAAGTTTGAAAAAATGAATTTCTGTCATCCACTCCTGAAATCTTCCTTGCCCAAAATAAGCATCTCTTCAGTTTAGCAGACATTGAATGTGGCTATTATTGCTGTCATTTTATATGAACAGTACTACATGATTGTTATTATTTGAATAAACTCAGAGTATTCTTCGGTTTTTTAATTTTGTTATCAACAGAATCAGTTAACACCAGTGGCAAGAAATATATATCTATTAGGCCTTTTTTTTAATTACTTGGTTTACGGATTTAAAAAATAAATAATATTAGGTCGGTAGCGAGGGGGAAAGAAGGGAATATGGAGATATTATTTGACCACTTGAGTATATCATTTATGCCAGGTGCAGCATGCCAGCTGAGCAGCCTGTGGCATTAGCTTTCTCTCTGTTCCACTCTGTTTCAGGGAATATTCGAACGGTGCAATTTGCTATTTTTTTATTTTTTCCCCCACTTTCTTCACATTTTGGGCCAGCAGATCCATAAACTAAGTAATAAATTTTAAAAAGGCCTTAGGTTAAATTCTATACCCGTGTCACATAGCTTAAAAAATACAATGGTTGAAACTTGAAAGATTGAATGTTGAGAATGTGAACAAATTAGTGTTGTGTGAAGAGGAACCTCACCCTACCTAGGACAATCTTTGTTGTGGAACATTATTGATTTTCTTTCATGAGAAAGAGGACATGTATGGAATCTGTATTGGGCAGGAGTGGATCAAGGAAATGTGATACTACTTTGTGCCTTGATGACTATATATTTGTAATTATATTGATGTCAAAGGAGAGCGCACAATAGTTTTGAAGGCAGAGCACACTGGTTTGAAGGGAGGGCACTGTAAAGTGCCCAAAGTAGAGCACTGTAATTTGACCAGATTCCAAGCTTTGTTGTATTGAGTCGCATTTAGTTGTAGTTTTTGTGTTAATAAAATTGATTGTGGAGAGATGTTTGCCTCTGTAACTGCCAACCCACCCTAAAACATTTTCTGCAGGGATTAATGGGAAGTGATGATTCGCAAAAGAGTAAAATCAAATGGACAGTTCAGTGTACTGACATAGATGAAGAGTTAAAATATGTGAATTTAATTTTTTGAAAATATACTTTATTTTAGATATTTGCACTTTGCCTGTAAATTGCTTGGATATACTGGCTCCAAAAGTTTCCTAGATAATCCCGAAACCTTTTTATATAGGGCATTGTGTACTTAGTTTAGAAATAGCTTTCATGGTATATCGTTTCAATGTTTATGCTTTCAGAAATGTCTTTTTGAAGCAAGTTTCAATATGAATATGGTCAATATGAATATATTTGTGTTTTTTCAATGTTTATGATGATAAAAGTTGTTGTCCGTGTTGTCTGTCATTGTATCCATGATTATCCAGACTGTTTCTGAGCAGGAGCAGAATTTGCCTGTCATGTCACTGCATAGGTGACAAGCTTAAGTAGTGATTTTAAAAGAAAACTAAGAAAATTTACTCTAACTCATTCAGACAAGGATGTATGGCCCAGCCATTTAGGTGCCCCAATTTGCTGTGCAGAGTTGCCTCCCTTGAGCACACCAGAATCCTAAAGGTTTATCAGCACCATACATGTGCTTGGTCTTATTGATGTGTTAAATATTTAAAACCTGGATCACTTTGGGCTATCATCCCACATTAAACTGACACGCGTTAGGGTACCTGGTCACAAACCTATTACTGACGTTTATTGAAATCTTTCTGAAACGATATGGATCAAGAGTTGTTATTTGTGGGGCTGTTTTGTTTGTTATATCATAAAAATAATGTAAGAGCTGTTGTATCAAAATGACGGTTCAGATGATGGTGTTTTGTTGAATACATAAATGTTACGCTTATAATTTTAAATGTAAGGTTGGATAGACATGGTTAAGATTGTTCACTGTCTACAGTTTGTTGAACACTGCTCTGGGACTTAAATCCTTAGGGTATTGGATTAGATATGAAGGTACATGTTAGCAACTGTTTTCTTGTCGCACTATCTCTGTCCTAGAACAGAGCCAAATGCTGGATTGCATTTACATTCCTGCTTGACAACGGTAAAAGAATCTGAATCGAAACGTCGCACTCGTGTAATAGAAGTTGTTATTCAGAAACATTGTATGTCCGAACTTCTATAATGCCACTCAAAGAAACAAATGCTGGAGTTTAAGAAATATGTAAATGCTTCTGCCCACTTCAAGTTCAAATCCAACAGAAACAAAGCAAATGGATCTGTAAATTTGGCTGCATAAGGTGTTTTCGACGAGGATATAGACATGAATCAGAACTTGAGGCTATACCATGTTTTTGATCATCATTAGTGTAAATAATACATGGAGATGGCCTGTATGAACTTAGAATAACCCGTCTTCCCATGTGATTTGTTTCCACAGTACAGTTGTGGTGGATCTGGTAACTTGGTTGAGACTGGTCATGTGTGGCTTGGAACAATGATTATGCTTCCAACCGAGATTAATTATATTCTACAGTGGTATAACTCAGCATAAAACAATATGTATGTCATCATGAGGTGAACATTTTTCCCGATATTCTTGTGGTCATTCATTTGATCTGAGCTTCCTTCTGTGCATTGTGTCCATGTCTTGAGCTGATTTGCCAAGGATTTCAATAACATTCATGACCAAAACAACTCATAAAGGAATATGTTCCTCTCAGGGATGTATCTCCCTGCTTCCTTGTTAGGCCATGGGGTGGCGCGCCAAGAAATATTTTTTTTCCCCTCAATCCTGACTTTCAAAAGATCCTCATCTTCCACAAGCAGAGAATTGTGTGTTGGGTGAGCTTACTTTGATGTTTGTATATATCTGCTTTGTTTAAAGCTCATGGTATAAAATAAATAGTACATGTTAGCTTAATCAATTGCTATATTTTTTTTCACCCAGAAAATAATGAAGCTGCAATTTTTCATGAAAAGGTTATAAATTTTCATTTGCGATTTTTCATGAAAAGGTTATTAATTTTCATTTGCATAATATGACTAATGATGCTGTTTTGCTTCCCAATGTTGATTTGACGCAGTAATTTGGGTGAAAGAAATCTGATGATAGAATTCATATTATTATCCACATCAAAAAGAATACATCTCCGTAGATCATCACTTGTTGCCTACTGACATATCGCACAGTTATGTAAAGTGAAGACAATTTTACTGAACTTGGTCACATTTATACTGGCATAGCTTTAGTTGACACTCTTGATCTTGGGAATTTGGTTCCCTATCAAGACATTAAATACAAATTGAGTAATGATGATTCATCGAATACCAGAAGAGAACTTGGTCGCTGAGCCAAAGATCATAGCTCTCGGCTGGACAAGGCAACAAAACAGGTGCTCTCATCTCTGTAAATACACATTGTCCGTTTCAGTTTACTATTATGGTAGTGTAGCTCATGCTTGTTATGGTGTTGTTGCAAAATGTTTGTATTCCTTGTTTACTGATTTGGTCCAACAGTGTGGCAGTATCAAGATGAGCCAAAGAAAGAATGCAGAATATTTTATCTTTTTTGTTGTGCTGTAAATTGAATTTCTGTCCATCTCAACTGGAAATGTCTGACAAGTTTGTCTCTGTGTGAAGCGTGCAAGTGAGCAACCACTGAGGTTGTGTTGGAATAAACCTGATGTCAGTGATTTAGGCGACTTACTGTTTCTCTTCAACTCCTGGAGTTTCCCCATACTTGATGTATGTTTGTTGTTTAATGCTGCATTCAGCTATATAATGGCAGATGTTACTGACGTCATCTAACCCCATTTGTCTCTTCAACATCTGGAGTTTCCCCCATGCTTGATGTATTTTATTTTAATGATGCAGCATTCAGTAATATATGATGGCAGAGTGTAAATAATGGGAGACTGGATCAATCATCATGATGATCATCTAAATCCTGACCACCAGACCTCGTTCCACCTCTTACAACAAGCATGGGTTGAAGACCATAGCTAGATATTCAGGTGATCACTCTGGCGTTGTGCTGGATGGTGTGGACGTCTTGCTCATGCTATCAACCTGTCATTGTACTTGTCATCATAAAGGCAGGAAGCTTGTTTCTCTCTGAGGAATGCTGATTTGACTCATGTAAACCGTAGTATGTGTAACGACATGGCTACAATAAAAAAGCTTTATTACTTTGCAAAATACTGGGAGATTCAACATCAAGACAATCTGTTGATTATGACAAAAAAGAAATATTTTGACAAGTAATTCAGAAACTGACATCACAAGACATGATTAATGGTTATGTACAGTGTATCACAACACAATCACAGGATTTCAAATGAAACAAGGATTTACACAATAGTCCCTACCCGGGTACATATATGTATACTAATACATGCAAAAGTAAATCACAAAATACATTGCAGACTGGAATGTTGTGTATTCACTCCAAAACAAATGCCATGTTCATGTGGTTCATGGACAACCTTCACTACCATCACTGTGCTAAAATTACTTACCACATACCTTAGTCATTTAAAGACTGGGTAGAAGAATTTCAATTTAGAAGGAATAAACATCCTGTGCAAAAATGGTTTGCAGTTTGATTTAGTGTGCCATGCAGTACAATGGTGGCCGAGTTTTCTTTCAAAGATGTAAAAAAAATAAAATATTCGAGGACGGAAATTTAGGACCATAGAAGAAAAGAACCAACAAATGTACAGGCCGGTCATGTCGATGAAGGTGAATGCTGATGATATTTTCCACCTCACTTCTTTGAAAGAAAAGCCAATTACAGTGATTCCAGTCATCTTAATCCTATCCTAATATTTTGATGTAAAACAGAGTAAAAGTGTAAAATTTAAAATTTTTGACTGCTATGTTTTGATAACTGTAGATAAAATGCTATCTACAGGATGTACGACTCACACTGACAATCACAACCAAAAGAAATGTGAAAGCTGTCAGTTCTACTTCCTATAAAAGCTTTAACTGCCATTACATTATCAAGAGGATACAAAACCAGGGATTTACAGGATGCGAATTCCTGCATCCTATACGCATAACAATTGACAATGGACGCAACAGGGACTCAGAAAAAGTCCAAATACTTTTGTAAAAATTCCAATCAAGTGACAATAAGTTATCACTGAGTTTGCTACTAGCTGGGTAAAGGTATTATTTGCAATTTAATTACTGTAACAATGTGATGATCATGATACACAATACAATAACAGTATTAATAATAATATTTAAGTGTATGGGACCCCCATTTTGTTGTCCAGGACCCCTGAAAATTAAGAGCATGAGTCCCAAGGACCCTCAAATACAGGACTCCAGGTAAATCCCTGACAAAACAATACTGCTCCTTTATTGCCAAGACTAACATTGAGCCTAAGCGCTAATCTGAACAGTTATTAGCTATTTATATATTTGTATCTTTATATATTAATGAGTAGTAAACATCTGAATGGTGTTTTATCAAGCACTATGCATGTCATTCTTGTTACACAAACTCCATGACAGCATACAACATCCGTTTGCTCTTGTAATGTGGATGCTGCGCGGATGCGGCCATTACAAATGTGAATTTCTTCCCTCTAATATAGGCTTATGTTTGCCTGAGGGCATAGAAAGTCATAAACCATTTCAGAATTCACGATTTTGAAGATGAAATTGTTTCATGACATTGCAGATCAACAGAAAATACTAAGTTTGATATTCACAAAAGCTGCTACATGTATTTAGGTGTGGAGAGATCTGGCATCATGACCTGACAGTCACTAATGTGCGTTTAGGCTATTGCTGTGAGGAGCTTGGTCTATTATGCTCATACAATGAAAAATAGTTAACATTATAACGCTCTCACATTACAAGAATAATTAAACAATATATGGATTTCTTAACAGGCAACTAGCAGCCCAATAGTATACTGATACAATGAAAGATAGTAAACAAGATCATGTTTTCAAATTACAAGAATAAATAAACAATATATGGATTTCTAGGCAGGCCACTAGCAGCCCAGTAATAAATGCTAAACAGAATGTAGAATGAGCTTTGGCTGAAGAGTTGTCTGTTCGCTTATTCTATAAATAGGAATAGTACATTTGATTGTTTTTCACAAAATTAGAATAAATAAACAACAGATGGTTTCTAAAAATATCAAGAAGTGTAATAAAAGCACTTCAGACCATATATCCACTAAAACAAATCTTTAAATGAACACATCTTCCACCCTGCTTTATCAATACATAACGTAGAGAGAATACATGCAAATGTGTGGTTTCAGAAATTAACATGACGGCACACAAGAAATATATTTTCGTGTTCAGTAGAAGCCAGAGTTTGTTTCCTGTGATGTATGGAATAAACACTACTTTCAAAATCAATGTAATAGCAAAGAAATTATTTTACACTTGTTGATTTCAGAGATTGAGTGAGTATGGTTTTATGATGCTTTTAGCAATATTCCAGCAATATCACAGCGATATACACCAGAAATGGCCTTCACATATTGCACCCATGTGGCAAATCAAACCCGGGTCTTCAGCGTGACAAGCGAAAACTTTAACCACTAGGCTACCCCACTGCCCTTGTTGATTTCAAGAGCTGAAAGTAATACTTTACAGTTTGATGTTAATTCATGGGAAAGCAGGTCATTCAAAGTACGCGAGTTTTTGTTGTTGAATGTCCCTATCAGCAATATTAGAGACATATGACAGCAACCTGTAAATATACATTCTGGACCAGACAACCAAGGGATTAATATTGTGAGCGACAATCCACTCCATTAGGGTATGGAGACTTTCAGCTGACCAAGTAGCTAAGCCTGGCCACCTGACACAATTGGTCACCTCTAACGACCATCCTACGATACTGAGTACCTATACCAAAATGGAATTCACACTGCCATTCAAAATATAAAGATTTAAGACCAGACAAACATATCTGATTTTTCCCATTTCTTTCAGATGCCATGGGAATGATGTAGGAAGATTGCACAATTATCAATAAATTTCTAAACTGTAAACATTGAGCAAACCAACTGAGCAGAAAACAATAAACTAATAGAAAAAATATAATCACGAAAACAGAAGTAAAACATATGATCCTGATAAAGGGGAGGATGTTGTTGTCTAACTGTCACACAAATGAACACAAATATCAAACAAGAAAGCAACTCTTTCGGATTCTCAGTGTGTACATGAAATATCAATAAAAATTGGAATGTACAATTAAATATCAATATGGTTAACTTATAAGAGTCACTGATAGCACTTTCACTGGATTTCCCTCTGGTAGAAATGTGTGCACAGATAATAAATAGTCAATTACAATAAGTTCCCTGGCTTTGCAGATGCCATTGTAAACAATCACAGCTCACATGTATGGAATTCCGCACATTTCACTGGAAGATAGACATTATGCATACCTACATCAACAAAGATACAGTACCGGCCATTCACTAGAGTTAATATCGCAGCTACGTGACGTAGGCAATAATCAAGTCTGGACCAGACAATCCAGTGATTGACATTATGAGCCAGGAATCCTGGTATAGTGCCATGCAATCAACCAAGTGACCACCTCATCCATTTAGTCGCCTCTTACAACAAACAGGTCACTCGGGGCTTGAAAAATTCAACAATGCCCCTCCACCTAAGACTGTCTGTATTTCTGGTCAAGTCAAACTAAATATCACACGGAATATTGTTTCTGAATTAGACATGTTACACATAAAATACTCTTGTCTAGGCCAAGACATTTAAACACAAAATACTGTTGTCTAGTTCTTGCAATGAACTGAAATTTGTCCATTCAACCAGTGTTTAAAATTCGCCTGCCCGACCGTCCAGAACGGTCTTTTTTCATCTCGGACGGTCAAATGTCAAAAGTAGCCTGTCCGGTGGTCTGGTAGATATCTTTTTCTCTGATCTTGATTGTGAGGCAGAAAATGCAACAGATTTCTAGTCTGTAAACCAGGCCATGTACCTTAGCCTTAACGTTACCATACATGCAGTAAAGTATTCAGAAACTTGATTATATGTTGGCTTTTTATTGTTGAAAACCTGACAGGCAAGTTTGTATCCGGACTGGTAATTTTTTAAAGTTACCAGTCTGGCTGTCTGGCTTGGAATTTTGGGAGTTTTAAACACTGATTCAACAGTATGTCACATACCACATCGTACATGTGACAGTGTCAGGCCTGTGGATATAATTTGAGAGATAGATTATAGAAGCAGTGAAACTTTGCTATTTCAAAGTTAAGGTGAGGTGAGGTGAAATTTGGTTTAATGTCGTGCTTGAGAAAATTTCGCTCATATAACGACGTGCATGTGTGTGTATGTGTATTTCAAAGTTAAGGACACAAGACCATGATGGTAGTAGCACACACTGCACCATGGGTTAGCGAAAGAACGTGAAGGGTTTTTATGCCATTGAAACACTCTTCTAGTAATACACCATGAATATTCCACCTATAGACATATTTTGGCCATAGAGCCCACATTCAATATTTACCATATAACTGGGTATACACCACTGGAAACAGAGACATCTGTCACAGATACCATAGCCCTAGATATAATATTCTTAGCCAAGGTTAAGGTCAACAGGTCAAAGGTCATGGGCAGTCTCACAACTAAATGTACATATGTGGTTGTATGTAATAGATGACAAGGTTACACTCATAGTCTAAGATTGGTATACAGTGATAATTAGTCAAATTGATTGATTGTTACAACATAAACATAAAATATCTTGTCAAAGACCCACTGTCCACAATCTTAATGCTTCTCAAAATAACCCTGTAATCTGATCAAGTCTTAAGGCTAAGCACTGTAAATTCTCGCTTAATTCTGGAAACTTCATATTTTGAGTATATCATAAGTTCCCTAAACATTGTGCAGTTTGGTGAAAGTAAGCTTACATATATATATATACACAAGGATAATTTTAGGTAAAATACATAGTGACGTTGGACAATAACAGTGAAAGATGTACCATTTTGCTGTACTGCCTCATACATTCTTGGCATCTTTGTGTCTCTGTCATGGTATTACATCTGCATCGTGCCCAATCAAGCACCTTTCTGGTTTGTTTCACAGAAGCATAGAACTACATAAAACAGGCTAGCAGAGAACTGATCAGTAATTGGACAGTCAGTGATAAGCTGAATGTAGGCAGGTGCTTGATTGAGCTGATCAATCATTTGGCAATCAATGATTAGCTGAGTGCAGGCAAGTGCTTGACTGAGCTGATCAATGATTCGGCAATCAATGATTAGCTGAATGTAGGCAGGTGCTTGATTGAGCTGATCAATGATTCGGCAATCAATGATCGGTAGGTGCTTGATTGAGCTGATCAATGATTTGGCAATCAATGATCAGCAGAATGTAGGCAGGTGCTTGATTGAGCTGATCAATGATTTGGCAATCAATGTTCAGCAGAATGCAGACAGGTGCTTGATTGAGCTGATCAATGTTTTGGCAATCAATGATTAGCTGAATGTAGGCAGGTGCTAGAAGGTGCTGATCTCTGACTGCACAATCAATGAGTTGTAGTCCTGGTAGGTACTTGACTGTACCGATCTGAGACGCAGCTGTGGTCATTCAGGTGTGCAGTCAGAAAACTATGTCAGTGGTAACTTCTCCTGCATCTTCACAGCAATAAAAGGGTTGTCATCATCCTGCAACATCAGCATCAAAGGAATATTACATCACTCATAACTCAACTATAATAACACATAACCTGCTTCCTACAACAGACACAGACAAATAACAGAATAACTCACACGAACACATATGTATTCATCAACTGGTTTCACGTCCTCTATTACACAGGGATAATACAACAGTATGTACTTGTATGAAGGCACTCACAGTCTGAGTGTTGATAGCGGTATGAAGAGAATAGCACTTCCTTTCATCTTGGCCTGTATGAATTTCTAAAATGACTCCTACTATGACCTAGTCATATGGCTACAAATGTTTCACATACCAACTTTCTTCATGAATACAGAGACTTCTCACATTACAATTTAACATGTCAAAGCAAAACTGCATTATTTCTACACTTAAGTTCTGTTCATGGTTTGAACCAAATAGTTTGAAATAATTTCATAGTGAATGGTCCATATGTGCCTATTTTCAGGAAAATGAGAAAAAGAGTAAATAGAAACCCTGGACCCACAACACGTAACAACATTTTGGATGATCCATTCCAATATTATCAATAACAGAGAGCCATGAGGCTCTGCAGCTCACCTGAATATATCCTGCATTGTAAAATTTGTAATGACTCAGGCAGAAAAGCCTGATATGGGTATAAGTTACAGTTACAATATGGTGGAAACTGTGGCCATGTTTGAAATTGATTGGAAATAACAGCACCAATTCTTGGTCCGTGTCAACGGCAATGGAGAACACACCATAGCATATGCCCATCACTCAGTAGAAGCGAGCTAATGACACAAGTTACAGGAAATTAATGAAAGCATGAAACTATCCAGGTGGTCAACAGAGCAACAACAGAAATTGATATGAAAACCTCCACCAACATAAACAAATGCTATCGCCTGGCATGGTAGAGATGGAGCTAATACAGGGTCTGTTATCCTAAAATCAATACAAATATTTTTCTATTCATGAAACAGGTTTCATAAATTGCTAATAGCTGCATCAAATTCACACAAGCGTTCTCAAATTTCTCATAATATATCTGAAAATGATTATTCCTTTTTGTTGATTCTTAAATTAAATCTTTACCATCATTTCCTCACAAACTTCAATATAAATATTTAATTAAAAGCCAAAAAATGGACTGAGTAAAATATGTCAAGACACACCTGAGAAACGTCTAATCGACTCAGTTAATTGCTGGTATTACACCTCTATGAATACCAGTAAATAAAACATCTTTTAAAAGATTGATTTATACTTTGCTAATTACAAATCTAACACAAAGACATAAACAAGTTCTTTTCAAAATCTAATTAAATTTTTTCCAAGGTTTCCAAAGGCTACATTCCTGACATAATGGCGGACAGCACAGGTTTTACATCTGTAGAAAGCTGAGAATGTACCTCTCCGGGCAGTGTTTGGGTGATGGGGAGGTCTACCAACTACTTACAGCAAAGTCATCGTCTGAAACCTGAGTAATGTGTTCACATTAAGTTAAGTATGGAGGCCACCTCATGCAGAAATTCTGCTTGAGGGCAGACTGATTGGCATCTGTATCTGAACTGTAGAAGGTTCAGTGAGATTGATACCACACAGTATAAACACTGGGAATGGTTAATGAGCATGAATTAATCCATATACTTGAAAACAGTTGGGTACATGAAGCACATACAAAACAAACAACACACTCATTACAAGGTGGGATAAATACACAATGCCATTAAAAAGTGGTAAAATGTAACATATGTTATTTTTGGGATTACACTTTCTCAGTAAAGTACAGATTCTAGTACTTTTGTTGGGTTGAGTCCAATCCGGGATTTGAACCCACACTCCCAGAGTCAGGCATCCAGAAAGGACTAAACCTAACAAAACTACTAGAATCTGTACTTTACTGAGGAAGTGTAATCCCAAATACTGTAAACGTATTATATTTCGAGTAGGTTTTATTTTCGCGTTTTTCGCGCAAAACATTTTAGCGCGAAAATTTATACACCGCGAATAAACCTGTCATTCATTCAGTCTAGCCACGCTTCGCCCTGAGTTGTTACCATAACACATCACGTTTGAAGACAGAAATCAACGGAATCTTAAAATGACGACTGATCATACTTAACTGTCGCTGTAATGGATTTCCCAAAACATAATTAAATAATGAGCCAAATCCCATTGCCAAATTAGCTTAAAACAGCAATGTGTGTTGTGGCCGCCATTGAAATTGGTCACATGACATGGTTTGATACAAAACAGATTACCGCGGAAACGACTCGGAAAGAAATAATACAGCAGTATTTTATTTATTCATTAAGATTTTATTCACCAGTACATCATGAAGCTTAATAGTCACTAACACTCAATCATCTCATTCACAACAACCCGCTTGTTTGAAATCACAAAGAGCTTCATATACAGTATAAGTTAATTCACAAATCGCCAGAATTCGAACATAAGACTGATGTGTTTTTCATCTCTTCCGGGAGTAAACGGATTACTGTGTACTAGTATATCGCACAGATAGGGATTTCCTGTGAGTAAGCAATAAACGCCGCCTGACAGGTTAAGCCACTCTGTTTGTTTTCACTGCTATTAGTGGCGGCCAAAGAGACAGCTGGCAGTTCCGGCAATTACTTATTGCGCGAATAATTGACCGCACGATGTAGTCTAAACTGTCAATTCCGCAAAAATTGCACCACGCGAAAATAAGTACGTTTACAGTATAACATACGTTACTCAAGATGAGATAACATTAAAAGAAATGCTGACAATACTTGACTACATTTGTTGTAGCTATACAAGTAATGAATTTCACCCTAACAGTACTTATTCAGCAGTGTAGCAGTGAGGTTAGCAATGTAGTAATATTACACGTATATCACAAAAACCTTTGAACAATCCAGTTTGGGCCATTGCTAACTTGACAGAAGAGCAAATATCATGACCAGAAACAACTCAAAGGCACTGAATCTGCCAGGGTCCTGTTGCACAAAGCAATCTTAGCACTAAGGTGATTGTAACTCCTATACTTTAACAAAGTCGTAAGGCTATGATCACTTTGAAAAGCAGGGCCCAGTTTCACAAAGCTCTCGTAGGCCTAAGATCTCGTAACTTTTTTCGTAGCATTCGTACTTCCTATGTCCCTGTTTCACGAAGCTCACATAGGCCTAAGACCTTGTAACTTTTCTTGTAGCATTCGTACTTCCTATGTTACAGTATAGGACATACGAATGCTACGAGAAAAGTTACGAGATCTTAGGCCTACAAGAGCTTTGTGGAACGGGGCCCAGGGCCCTGGTCACCCATTCTCTGCAACTCTATCAACAAGTATAGTGTGAAGGGACCTTGCTTCACCTGTAATCCACACTGAGGGCAGTATCACTGGGCCAACAAACAACTTATGATCAACATTGATGGTCACATATCCTAAAGTTAGACAGCCATATTCAGCTGATATCCTTTTAACTATACTTTGATGCTGGGTCCAAAGCCATATGTTTGTCCTAAGAGCTCACTAATGACGATCAGTTGGTCACGTGTGACAAGGCTGACTGTGTTATTGTGCTCTCATGGCACTGTTCAGCAATCAGTGAATCACTGAGTTTTGCCTAGCCAAGGTTCAACTGTTTGTACTGCCATAACAGAGATGGAATACTCACTCTTGTAACCTCATAGAGACAAAGCAGTTACATCCCTTTCCATAAGTTAAACAACACACTGTCAAACTGTCATCAGCTGATCCCAATAGAAACTTCTAGATAGCAGACAAAAAGTACAAAATCTGGAGACATTTTACTACCATAGCCTCTATTTTCTCTTCTTTTACACAAAAGGTGAACACG
This sequence comes from Haliotis rubra, assembly GCF_003918875.1. NCBI lineage: Eukaryota > Metazoa > Mollusca > Gastropoda > Lepetellida > Haliotidae > Haliotis > Haliotis rubra. Next base: position 735,421 of record NW_025766248.1, read on the forward strand.
CTCTTGTTACAGCATGAGAGAATAGTGAACAGTATTTCAACTCTAACTAGGCTGATAATCAGAGCAACTCTGGGTTTAAAGTCAGCTCAATTTGGGAGACACCCAGTGACTCACCTTGCCACCACTGGTAATCTTGTTCTTGATTTTCTGGAATATGCTGGTGTTCTTGTCAGGGAAGTGGACAGCTTCCTCGTCATCTTCCTCTAGCCCGCACGACTCTACCCCCGGCAGTTCCCCATCACGCCCTCCAGCCGTCTCCACAAGCTTCATGTACTTGTATTCCAGTCTGAGGAGGAACACACAACATGGGGTCACTCAGGTCCTGACAACTCAAAAATAAGACTAAGGCATGTCCAATACAGCTCTTATCAGGGAAAGACAACATAGGCTTACTCAGGTCCTCCACTATGGAACATAAGCATTGCTATGAGAAACCCCTGGCAATTTTTCGGCAGATTATGTTCATCCTATCTTGTTAAACTGATGATGACAACATCATGACACCATGTGGAAGATGTTACCTCTTGTTCCTCTTCCACAGGTAGACGAGCAGCAGCATCAACAACACTCCAACACCAATAACAACTGGTAGCGCCACCTGGACCTGTCAACACATCGGCATGGTAACATGTATCACATTGTCACGGTAATACAAACAACACTGGCTTGTAACATGAATTATTAGCAATATTCCAGCAATATCACACATTGTACCCATGTGGGTAAGTGAACCCAGGTCTTCAGCATGACAAGCGGATGCTTTAACCACTAGGCTACCCCACTACCCATTATGGTAACATGAACCATAATGGCATGGTAACATGAATCATATAAGCATGGTAACATTCACTACATCCATACAGAAACTACAACCACATCATCATGGTAAGAAAACAGATGGTGATGTGAAGAACTTGTGGCAACAGTTTTATCAACAATGCTGCAAAGTTCTAGCAATTTTCAAATGTAGATGAAATAAGATGTTCCTTAGTGATCAGTGACATGACATTTTCATCAAATGGAGGGAAGATTCACTCCGAGACATAGTTTAAAGTACACTATACAAAACACATGCCAGGCATGTTCCTGAACTCTAACTTGGCATGGTGTACTTGTACAGGACCCTTCCCAGATGCAGCATCAGAAATGTGGCTCATTTGGTTTTGTTTTCAATGCCTTATTTCACTGTATATATGCGTCAATCTGAGTTTGACCTGATGATGAGCAGATCTTGTCACACCTAAGAGAGACAACTCTACTGAGGTAAATAAAGCATCTTTGACGATACTAACATTTCATAACTCAGAGGTTTACAATCTATCATTCATATAGTCACAGCAAGCAGCCTGGTAGTAGCACATAAGAGATTTAATAGACATATCATTGATATACTCATGACAAATAGGATGCTGCACAGAGGGATTCAGATATATCATTGATATACTCATGACAAATAAGATGCTGCACACAAGGGATTCAGATATATCAGTGATATACTCATGACAAATAGGATGCTGCACACAAGGGATTCAGATATATCAGTGATATACTCACGGCAAATGGCATGGTTGTACATTTCTGCTTCATCTGTTTGGGCTTGTGGGATTCACTCAGCAGGCAATGTCTGCACATAACAGAGTTTATCTCAGAACAGCTCATTGTTGACTTTCAAACTGGATCACTTACGCAAATATATGACTACTTCTATCTTTTCAAGGTCTTGTATTTCAGGTGATCTGACACCCATTAGAATGGATTTTTTCCGATTCAATAATACTCTACATAAGCTGTTCCACTGATAATTAGCAGCACAAATAACTTTCATTCAAACACCTAAACAACATTTCCATGTATAGTTCCGTCTCCTATTCTCGCGGTAAACACCACTGAGATCTCTGATGCGTAACACTTAGAGATTGTTTACATCAACGACCGGTAACTAGGAAGTGGCCCAAGTCTGCAAGTGATCAAAATCTTGCAATGTCACGACTATTGGTGAGTTTATAAGCTTATACCAACTTGGACATATAATAACTTTTTCCTGCCCTTTCACACTCCATAATGTGACTTCATCGTTATACCGAGTGAATAGGAGAAAACTCATTTTGTAAATGGCAGATGGCATTGTTTATCACAAGTGGTAATTCACCTGATGGATCTAGCAGCTGATAGATGCACATGTTAGAGGAGAAGGCCCTTCATTTAAAAACAACAAACATTCATACGATAAGAACGGTTTGTGTTATTTTTTCAGCCGATATCCGTAAGTACCGCAAGAATAGGAAACGCCTTCCAACATACAGTAGACTGTTCACATCATGAAACATGGACTGACCTGAGATTCCAAAATGAATAAACTTGGAACCAAATGGGGAAAAAATATTTTGTTCTGAACTGGGATATAAAAACAGCTGATTTTCTTAAACATTGTAACATTACATTCAAAGCACTAAGGTAAAAGTCAACATTAAAACCTCTTCTTCTACATTGGTGTGATGATCAGTGAAAAAAGCATAACATAATGAGGAATGTTTTCACTGACATTTGTTGCAGATGGGACTGATTAGGTCAAGATAATCCCTCATCGTATATATTTCTAGCAGAATACTTACTTTGGAGGGTAGTAATGTATGGTCTGTTCCCCCCGAATACATTCTCCATTGATCACTTCAGTAGTCTTCGTCCCGACAGATGGGGCAAGCATGCTGACTCTTCCACACGAAGTGGAAGGTGCAGCCATCGCAGGTGCCATCGGAACATTTGGGGGGCAGGTCGATGACGCCTTGCAGGTCCTGCTTCACGTCACATCTCAGACTGATGATGGTGGTGCGGCCCTCGGGGCAGGCTGGGGTTGACCTGGCAACAATGGAGACAATCAGAGTCTGCCTGATCTCTCTTTTACATGCATATCACAGCAACAAGAGCACCGGACAAGAGGATTTGTTTTACTTTGATGCTCAAAGAAGCATTCAGTAATATTCCAGCTATACTAATAGAAAAGTTAAGGCGAAGCTGATTGTGTCACATTGCTATGAGACCCATGAAGATCGGGGTTAGAATTGGTCTTCAGCAATCCATTACTTTCACAAGAGAGCACCAACAGGATCGGGTAGTCAGGCTTGCAACTTGGTTGACACATGTCACCTTATCCCTATTGTACAGATCAATGCTCATGCTGTTGATTACTGGACTGTCTGGTCCAGACTTGATTATTGACAGGCCACCACCATATAGATGGAACATTGCCGAGTGCAGCCTTAAACACCAAACAAACAATGTGTCATGACACATCCAAATAGGAATAAGCACGAATTGGTCTTCTTTCTTGAGCAGGCTATGATGGTGGCCTGTAAATAATCATATCTGGATGACACATTTTAGTGACTGATATCTTTACCCATCTGGGTACAAGGAAACTCAACAATTCACCAAGCTCCATGCATTTAGTCAGCATGTACAAACAGCACAGATTGCTGGTGACTGGAATCCCTACACAAGGACAGTGAGATTGAATCAGTTCAAAACAGGGTTCAACAAGAATTGGCTTCATAAATGTTCTGTGGGCAATCATATCAAATCTTGTGTTCATGCTCTAGTCTAGGCATGAAGAATAAAGCTTTAACACTAAGTTGTCGAGGCATGAAGAATAAAGCTTTAACACTAAGTTGCCCTGTTTTGCTCTAGTCCAGGAGCTGCTTGTACAGAGCAGTCTTAGCGCTAAGACTTTCTTAAGTTTATGCTAGAGTATGGGAGCTATGATAATCATAGCGCTAAGATCACTCTGATCAAGTTTGCCCAGATCAGAATAACCACCTCACATCAAACATCATTTCAACTAATTATCATTTCTAATCTACTTACTGTTCAGACTTGTAATGAAAATGAATATCCCTTTCTAAATCTGAAAAATAAGCAAGAAAATGAATGAATCAATGAACATATTTTTTACGACAAAAAATTTATCAGTTTCTGGCTATGCACAAAATAGCCTAATATCTTGTCCCCTCAGTTTCCTCACCATATCTACCAGTTTGTTTGATTTATAGTCTTATTCTTAAAAGTTGTCATTTCATAAAACAACATGCTTTGACTTCTGGCCACAAACCTGATGCTTAAATCTAGCAAAATGTCTTTCCATTTACTTACACCACATTTCAACACTAAAACCTACAGGAAATGATGAAAAAGATGAATTGTGTCAAGTTGACACTGACCTTCAGGTGATGCAGGGAAACCCTCCTCCTTGAAGAGGTCTGCCATGCTGCTGTCGTTAGACACAATCTTCACCAGGTGGTCCCCGAGACTGAAACCATGACAGTGAGGGCCATCATCAACAGCTCACAGCCAGAACAGGAAACGCGTCCATGTGATGGAAGCATGCTCAAGCATGGATCTCTTACAAGGGCTCAATTAAAAGAAATTAAACCTACTTGCACCCAGTGCAACCTTATGTAATAGCCTTGTTGCACCAAACAAAAAAAGGTTGCACATGCTACTCAGAATCAAACTCAAAGAATGACATAATTTTTCATTAGCTCATGCTCAAAACATAAAACAAATTAACAGGAAACAGTAAATGTATCTTTCAGAATGAACATATCTACTATGTTTATTTCCTTTTGTCATCATTTGGCAAAATGTTTAACAACTTGTACAGTACACAAAAGGATTGTATCGGAAAGGTCAACACAATGTTTGTCAGTCTCCCACCGAGGACCATGTCGTCAACCCCAACTCACCTAACTGGCTGGGTGGAGACAACAGGAGCATCTGTGTCCCTCTGGGGAACCAGGGTGGACCGACAAACCATGCCCTTAACATCAGTCGGCAGTCCATAGCTCTGAAACCACAGCATCACAGAGTTAAAACACTACAGATGATCACGTCCAGGTTGAAACTGGCAGCCGAGATGAACCATGCATGTTCTCTCATTGTTTTGTATTTTTAACACTGCAAACTTCAGAAAATTTCTCCATCAGCAGAAGTTGAATCATGAACAAATTACTACACAGTACCAGGTGCATACCAGACTGTACAATGCATGTGAATACAATACACTACAGGTTTTTCTCTTGTTCTCAATTGTTTTTGTGGATATGTTGACCAAAAATACTTAAAAAATTGAGAAAAAAAACCTAGACAAGTGTTTTAATATTACATCACTGCCAACCTGAATAAAGATATAAAAGAATAAAAAAATATATTCTAGAATCTTACAATGACTCCTTGTATTTTAAAAGTCAGTTATAAGTAATATGTACAGTACAGGGAGAATAGCGATTTGTTGTAATCACAGACACGTGTTCCACCACAAGCCCACATAAACAGATTTCTTGGTGGAAAATTCCACAAAGCAACTAAAAACATGATATCATGTCGGTTTTACTCTTTACCATCCACACCCACACCCAATTCTGAATTTGGGAGGTGTTTCTGCGTTATTACTTCGATATATGGAACAATTAAATCTTTTACTGTAAACCCTGTGATTATTTCAAAATCCCCTTGACTTTCCTTTATATTTTAAACATATAGGTGACTAAGCATGTTTAACCACATTGAACAGTATCTAAGTTATGAAGCAGCTTATCAGCTTAAGTTGGGAAGCAGGTGGCAGGCTGTAGACTAGTATGATGCTTAAAACAAGGTTAATAATCAGCATCTTGAGTCACAAAGCTATCGTAGCTCTACAACAAACCTAAAACCTTTACTTTAACTCCGACTTACTAGTGTTACAGCACTGTGATCATCTTGTTTAACAGAGCCTGGGGTTTACAATGGGAAAGCATGGCCAGGTTACCAATACTGGCAGCATATAACAGTATGTGGAAAGGAAGGTAACAGACAAAAAGAACAAAAGCAATCAGTTATAGTTAGGGGTGGGTATTGCAGAGCTTTTTCATATTCCGATTTATTGCGATGCGAAAGCATATATTGCGATATGTATTGCAATATATTGCAAGAAGTTTTTTTTAACTAAAACTAATTATCATCGAGTTAATGCTTGATTTATAAAGCAAAAAGACATCAAAATCACTGTGCTTGATTAAGCTTTAATAAAACCTTTTAATCATGACAAAATAAACAGGTAAATAACATTTGGTACAAATGAAACAAGGAAATATCAGAAGATTTCCGAGTGTTACGAAGTTTCCGAATGCAAGTTAAAATACCGGTTTTTGATTAGTGTATCGCAATACATATCGTTTTCATGTCTGAACCGGTAAATACCGGTAAACCGGTTATATTTCGCAGCCCTAGTTATAGTAAAATTGAGTCTCTGAATCCCAAATGCTTGTCAGTTGAACATCTCAAATATGACAGGTGTGTTTTGATAAGGACAACTTTATGGATGTTCTTTATTTGGGTGATGCGACGTTTCGATACAGATTGTTTTTTCGTAGTGAAGCAGGTATGACATACTTGCTTGTCAATGATAGAAGAATCTGTATCGAAATGCTGCATCACCCAAATAAAGAAGTTGGTCCTCCATAAAGTTTGTCCTTATCTGATTCACGAACTTCTAAACATGCCACTCAAAGAAGGTAGTTTTTGGTTTCGTACTAGCAACTAAACTGGTCTTCCTTATTACCTGCAGAATCTCATCTCAAGTCACATGTCCTCATCATGATGAATATTCCTAACGACAACAGCCAATGTGTCCTTTCCTGTACACTGCTCTTAGCATAATTTTTAGTATATTTTAGTGATATCACATGCACTTTTATTAGCTGAGCTTACTAGACCAAAACTATACCACATTCAGGTGTAGTGACAAGTCACAGTCAGTAAAAGCTTACTTTCATATATATATATATATATATATACACACACACACAAGTGAGTGAGTGAGTTTTAAGCCATTTTTAGCAATATTTCAGGGAGTGATTTTAATTTTATACTGCTTTTAGCAATATTCCAGCAATATCACAGTGGGGACACCAGAAATGGGCTTCACACATTCTACCCATGTGGGGAATCGAACCAGGGTCTTTGGCATGATGAGCAAATACTTTAACCACTACGCTATCCCACCGCCCTCCACAGGTCAAAGACTGGGATATAGGTCAACATTGGGCTAAAAAACAACAACCGAGTTACAATTTTGAACCTATATCTGTCAATTTAAACTGGCTATTGTAACGAATGCATCGTAATGCATGATAACACATGATCCAGCTACCACTACCTGTGTTGATGGCAACTGTTCCACACACAAGGAGGCCATGTTTAAGAGACTCCATACAACGTGCAGAAAAACAACAACAATGGTTTGGTGAATAGAAAGGGTGTGAAGATATCAAAATATGACCAAAAGAGATTTAATGAAACAATTTTTAGAATACATCAACCCTGGCCAAAAGACAGTACCCAAAATAAAGCAAAAGTTTTTTTCCATGTAGTTTGACAAAAAAATCAACGGAAGAAGGTTGGACACAGAAAAAGTGTCAAAGGGATTTAACAACAGAATAAGGATACATTTTACTGTACATTCAGTGGGGAACATTCAAGAGAAAATATATACATTTGAATACAAGAACTAATGAAACAACACAATGCTTTGTTGAGCATCTGTTGTGAAAGTACCCAAATACCATATACATCATGCAGTGAAGATAGCTGAAGATATGCCAGCAACTACCCACAGCTCCATCAAATAGAGCAGATAGCAATAAGGTAGAATTTAACATACTCCACCACGGCTCAAAATTTCTATGTCTTCAGATTTCTTGACCTGTGGGTTTAAATTCGTCAATATTTAAAAACACCTTACATGTGTCCCTCAAATGGTTTTGTCAGTATTTACAAGCAGCTTACATGTGTCCTTTACTAAATATTTTAGCAATATTTAACAGCAACTTCTCGTCAAAATACTACAGCAACTTACAAGTGACCCTCAATAAAATCTTCGTCAATATTGGAAAGCACCTTACATTTGTCCCAGAGTAAACATTTACTAAGTACTTACCGGTAAAAGTGAATGAGTGTGTGAGTTAAGTTGTATGCCATTTTTAGCAATATTCCAGCAATATCACAGCAGGGGACACCAGACAGTACTTAAAAGCTATGAGTTACTTAACATGATTAGACTGACAGTAGTTACAGATTTTCAAAACCATTTGTGTAATCATCATATCACACATTACCCAAAATCAAATCAAGACTACACAAACATCAAAATACAACAGTGTTATGAAATCTCTATTTCTTTATGCTTACTGTGTCGTGTTATGCACAATCACAACAATAGACTCTTGGAATGGTATTTTGAAGTGATACCCATAAAAGGGGATGGTGAAACTTTATGGATGTTCACCTGATGAAGGAGCAAGGGTACATTGTGTTCCTCATGTTACAGAAGATGACATCCTTCAAATTTTAATCGTTCAAATACCACATGAGACTCAACCTACAAATGTTCTAGAATCTGTCTAACTGAGAAAGTGTAATCTCAAATATAATGTAACATTTAACCACCTTCTACATGGCACTTTCCTAATGTTTGCAATTTGATATTTCCTGGTAATTACAGGTACCCAAAATGACAATATCTCCAAACACAAACACCCACGCCACCTGCTACCATATCCGTCATACATACAACCCTGGCAGCCCATCACGTTATCTATACCAACACAGACCTCCATGTCTTACACCATGCTATTGCACGACGTTGGACACTAATTCATAGTTTCCCAGATATATGCTCAAGAAAACATGAAAATGCGCTGCTATTGATTTCCTAACAGGTTGTAGGGTATATCTGGCAATGACATCTATAAATTGCAAACATAATGTCCGTTGTAGGATACTAATCATGCAGCAACAATTCAAACATTTTATAATGTTAACAGTGCTTCACAAACATCACACACGGTGCAACACATCGGACATAAGATAAACATGCACAAACCAGGACAAATTTGCCACACAGATAAGGTCTGGTAACTATGGGAAGTTCTACATCACAGAATAGTGACACCACTACATATTCCTATGAATCAACGCACTTCATAGATTCATGGTTTAATAGTTTAATACATTCTTTTTGAACTGTCATTCAACACTTAAAAGGTTTCAAAGTTTGATTTTCAAATGAACTTTCAATCGCCAGCTTGTATGTTATCTTGATAAAGAAAAGATTTGAGTTATTGTGCTCACCGGCTGATCGGTGACGTTGTTGTAGCAGGTTGGGAGTTGTGTAACCTTGTTACCACACAGGCTGATGTTGAAGCCATGGTAGTACTGGGTGCCGCTGGACGTAAACAACTTGTTGCCAACCACAAACTGGATGCTGGCAACAAACACAGAATAAATAAATCACTATCTGCTAACACAATCAGTATATGTTAATCATCTTCAAAGCTTGAAGATCAGAAGAAAGGCAAAAACTAAGAGATCATATGTATTTATGATGAGTGAGTGAGTGAGTTTAGTTTTACACCACACTGGAGAGAACTTAACTATAAGCAAGTGTGTAAACCCAACAGATCTTTTTCAGTCTTTTAACACTTTTCAACCTGAATTTGGTATTAAATTTGTACATAACATGTAAAAAGAACAAAGTCTCATTTTCTTAAATTCAGCAGATACCATCAATCATCATAATTATTGGGAGTTTCTGTATGTCGTAAATAGAGGTGAGGTGAGGTGAAATTGGGTTTAACGTCGTACTTGAGAATATTTCGCTCATATGACGACGTGCATGCGTGTGTATGTGTATGTGCGTCTGCTTGTACTAGCCCAGACTTAAGCTGGTTTTATAGTGCTAGCCCACTGAGATACCATGCCGCAGTGAAGCATGAATACCCCCCTCAGACACATTATACTGACTCCGAGCCGACCAGTCCTTGTTGTACCCATTAATGCTGAGCGCCAGGCAGGGACCAACAAGTACCATATTTTAACGTCTTTTGGTATGACGCGGTCGGGGTCGTAAATAGAGATGATCTGGTTGGCCAAAGAGGTGCCTCATCACACCTTGTAGCAAAATGTTAAACATCTTTTAGTACAGAAATACAGTAATCATTCGCTGACACATATCATGAACTGATATCCCAAAGGCAAAACCTACGTGTCAAGGTCGGAGAAGTCGTACACCTTGCCATCTTTTGCCGTAAACTTGCAGTCGGTTTTACACACTTTGCCTCCCTCAGCTTTCAGGCCTGACCCACACACCTTGCAGGCCTGCTTCCCCCAGGCATCGCTGCTGGACACCACAGTGTTGGGGGGCATGCCTTGCAGGACGTTGTGCTTGTGTCGATGTACTGCCCATCGGGGCATGGAATACACCTGGAACACAATCATATATTATGAGTGAGTGTGTATGGTTTTACACTATTTTTAGCAATATGCCAGCAATATCACCGCGAGGGACACCAGAAATGGGCTTCACACATTGTAGCATTGATTATGAATAGAGTAGCCCACCTTTCATACGATACAGCATCCTATACTGTTTTCCCAAATCAGTATGATAAAGTAAGGTTATGAGTCAGTGAACAGAAATGGAACAGTAACAGTCATAACATGGGAGTCAGGTAACTTTAAGAGGGAAGTCATGTTATTTGTCAGATATTTACTGCAGGCCATATTCAGGGTGTGTGTGACTATATGGGATTTGAACCTAAACTCACAGGATTCTGGCATGCCAAAGGGAAGCAACTGCATATTCCAACACCACATATGAATAGGCAAACTGTTCCTTTCATCAGAAAGATATCATGTCACAAACAGTACTTGAACGCCACCAAACAACACTGGTGTTACTTTAAGGATTTCTTTCACTGTTGAAATCATAAAAGACTGAGTGCAGAAATAGGGACTATAGATTTAATATTGTCAAACACAAAAAAAACAACATCATTCACAAACTTATTCCAATCCTGAAAAGAAGAAGTATGATGTATCCAAGACCTACGTGTTTTTGGCTGTTCCTCTTGGACAAGGTTTGCACTCGGAAGCGCCACCAGAGACAGTGTTTGTGACCTTGATGGAGTATATCTTGGCGATGTTGTTGAGGTACTCCTCGGGCTTGGCTTCGGGCAGGTTCTCCCAGTCATATGGCTGGAAGGCCCAGGTGGCTATCAGAGACCTGTTGCTGCGCACATTGTACCTGGAACAACCACACATAACTCACTTCAGTCCCGGTAGAATGCCATGTGCCTTAAAAAAAAATTCCTATTGTTGACATGTACCTTAACCTTGCTGTTGGTGGTGTGAATGTTCACATTCACAAAACTTAGAAATCTTCATATTGTATGTGTGTGTTGAAAGACAGTTGATATACACAAAGTAGCTTTAGAAATTCTGGATTTATGCAAGCATGCCAGAAATATGACTCACACAAGAGTCTCAGAAATAAGAATTGTGTATGTGTGTGTGCGTGCGCGCGTGCGTCGCGTCGAGCGTGTGTGTGTTTGTTTAATTGTAATGGATGCAAAATATTATACTTACACATATTCATTATTTTCATAACTTCCCTTCCATGATTTTGCTACTGAATTCTTCCCATTATCATCCTGAAATAGATAATAAATGTTAACAATGGTTAAAAAACAACAAGATAACTTCAAGATAGTATTTTGAGCTTCAGCAACTTTTACATTTTACAATTTACATGCTTCAAAGTAATTCAGACTGTACCTCTGTATCCCTTCACAAAGCAGCCTCAACACCTTGAACCCCTGGTTGCTATTGTACAAAGCGATCTTAGGAGTAAGATCATTGACCCCTGGTAACTATTTTACAAAGCAATCTTAGTGATAAGATCATTGACCCCTGGTTGCTATTGTACAAAGCGATCTTAGTGCTAAGATCATTGACCCCTGGTTGCTATTGTACAAAGTGATCTTAGTGCTAAGATCATTAACCCCTGGTTGCTATTTTACAAAGCAATCTTAGTGATAAGATCATTGACCCCTGGTTGCTATTTTACAAAGCAATCTTAGTGCTAAGATCATTGACCCCTGGTAACTATTTTACAAAGCAATCTTAGTGCTAAGATCATTGACCCCTGGTTGCTATTGTACAAAGCGATCTTAGTGCTAAGATCATTGACCCCTGGTTGCTATTGTACAAAGCGATCTTAGTCCTAAGATCATTGACCCCTGGTTGCTATTTTACAAAGCAATCTTAGTCCTAAGATCATTGACCCCTGGTTGCTATTTTACAAAGCGATCTTAGTCCTAAGATCATTGACCCCTGGTTGCTATTTTACAAAGCGATCTTAGTGCTAAGATCATTGACCCCTGGTTGCTATTTTACAAAGCGATCTTAGTGCTAAGATCATTGACCCCTGGTAACTATTGTACAAAGTGATCTTAGTGATAAGATCATTGACCCCCTTGTTGCAATTGTACAAAGTGATCTTAGTGCTAAGATCATTGACCCCTGGTTGCTATTGTACAAAGTGATCTTAGTGCTAAGATCATTGACCCCTGGTTGCTATTGTACAAAGTGATCTTAGTGCTAAGATCATTGACCCCTGGTTGCTATTGTACAAAGCGATCTTAGTGCTAAGATCATTGACCCCTGGTTGCTATTGTACAAAGTGATCTTAGTGCTAAGATCATTAACCCCTGGTTGCTATTGTACAAAGCAATCTTAGTGCTAAGATCATTGACCCCTGGTTGCTATTGTACAAAGCGATCTTAGTGCTAAGATCATTGACCCCTGGTTGCTATTTTACAAAGCGATCTTAGTGATAAGATCATTGACCCCTGGTTGCTATTTTACAAAGCGATCTTAGTGCTAAGATCATTAACCCCCGGTTGCTATTGTACAAAGTGATCTTAGTGCTAAGATCATTGACCCCCAGGTTGCAATTGTACAAAGTGATCTTAGTGATAAGATCATTGACCCCTGGTTGCTATTTTACAAAGCGATCTTAGTGCTAAGATCATTGACCCCTGGTTGCTATTGTACAAAGCGATCTTAGTGCTAAGATCATTGACCCCTGGTTGCTATTTTACAAAGCGATCTTAGTGATAAGATCATTGACCCCTGGTTGCTATTTTACAAAGCAATCTTAGTGATAAGATCATTGACCCCTGGTTGCTATTGTACAAAGCGATCTTAGTGATAAGATCATTGACCCTGGTTGCTATTGTACAAAGTGATCTTAGTGCTAAGATCATTGACCCCTGGTTGCTATTTTACAAAGCAATCTTAGTGCTAAGATCATTGACCCCTGGTTGCTATTGTACAAAGCGATCTTAGTGCTAAGATCATTGACCCCTGGTTGCTATTTTACAAAGCAATCTTAGTGATAAGATCATTGACCCTGGTTGCTATTGTGATCTTAGTGCTAAGATCATTGACCCCTGGTTGCTATTGTACAAAGTGATCTTAGTGCTAAGATCATTGACCCCTGGTTGCTATTGTACAAAGTGATCTTAGTGCTAAGATCATTGACCCCTGGTTGCTATTTTACAAAGCAATCTTAGTGATAAGATCATTGACCCCTGTTTGCTATTGTACAAAGTGATCTTAGTGCTAAGATCATTAACCCCTGGTTGCTATTGTACAAAAGCGATCTTAGTGCTAAGATCATTAACCCCTGGTTGCTATTGTACAAAGCGATCTTAGTGCTAAGATCATTGACCCATTGGTTGCTATTGTACAAAGTGATCTTAGTGCTAAGATCATTAACCCCTGGTTGCTATTGTACAAAGTGATCTTAGTGCTAAGATCATTGACCCCTGGTTGCTATTGTACAAAGTGATCTTAGTGCTAAGATCATTAACCCCTGGTTGCTATTGTACAAAACGATCTTAGTGCTAAGATCATTAACCCCTGGTTGCTATTGTACAAAGCGATCTTAGTGCTAAGGTGATTGATCCCCGGTTGCTATTGTACAAAGTGATCTTAGTGCTAAGGTGATTGATCCCCGGTTGCTATTGTACAAAGTGATCTTAGTGCTAAGATCATTGACCCCTGGTTGCTATTGTACAAAGCAATCTTAGTGCTAAGATCATTAACCCCTGGTTGCTATTGTACAAAGCGATCTTAGTGCTAAGGTGATTGATCCCCGGTTGCTATTGTACAAAGTGATCTTAGTGCTAAGGTCATTGACCCCTGGTTGCTATTGTACAAAGCGATCTTAGTGCTAAGATCATTGACCCCTGGTTGCTATTGTACAAAGTGATCTTAGTGATAAGATCATTGACCCCCTGGTTGCTATTGTACAAAGCAATCTTAGTGATAAGATCATTGACCCCTGGTTGCTATTGTACAAAGTGATCTTAGTGCTAAGATCATTGACCCCTGTTTACAATTGTACAAAGTGATCTGAGGGCTAAGATTATTGACCCCCTGGTTGCAATTGTACAAAGTGATCTTAGTGATAAGATCATTGACCCCTGGTTGCTATTGTACAAAGTGATCTTAGTGCTAAGATCATTGACCCCCTGGTTGCTATTGTACAAAGTGATCTTAGTGATAAGATCATTGACCCCTGGTTGCTATTGTACAAAGTGATCTTAGTGATAAGATCATTGACCCCTGGTTGCTATTGTACAAAGTGATCTTAGTGATAAGATCATTGACCCCCTGGTTGCTATTGTACAAAGCAATCTTAGTGATAAGATCATTGACCCCTGGTTTGCTATTGTACAAAGTGATCTTAGGGCTAAGATCATTGACCCCCTGGTTGCAATTGTACAAAGTGATCTTAGTGATAAGATCATTGACCCCTGGTTGCTATTGTACAAAGTGATCTTAGTGCTAAGATCATTGACCCCCTGGCTGCTATTGTACAAAGTGATCTTAGTGATAAGATCATTGACCCCTGGTTGCTATTTTACAAAGCAATCTTAGTGATAAGATCATTGACCCCCTGGCTGCTATTGTACAAAGTGATCTTAGTGCTAAGATCATCGACCCCTGGTTGCTATTGTACAAAGTGATCTTAGTGCTAAGATCATTGACCCCCTGGCTGCTATTGTACAAAGTGATCTTAGTGCTAAGATCATTGACCCCTGGTTGCTATTGTACAAAGCAATCTTAGTGCTAAGATCACTGACCCCCTGGCTGCTATTGTACAAAGTGATCTTAGTGCTAAGATCATTGACCCCCTGGTTGCTATTTTACAAAGCAATCTTAGTGATAAGATCATTGACCCCTGGTTGCTATTGTACAAAGCGATCTTAGTGCTAAGATCATTGACCCCTGGTTGCTATTGTACAAAGTGATCTTAGTGATAAGATCATTGACCCCTGGTTGCTATTGTACAAAGTGATCTTAGTGATAAGATCATTGACCCCCTGGTTGCAATTGTACAAAGTGATCTTAGTGATAAGATCATTGACCCCTTGGTTGCTATTGTACAAAGTGATCTTAGTGCTAAGATCATTGACCCCTGTTTGCTATTGTACAAAGTGATCTTAGTGATAAGATCATTGACCCCCAGGTTGCTATTGTACAAAGTGATCTTAGTGGTAAAGTGATTGTAACTCACATGAATTAACATAGACTTACAACTGTCATAGCACTAAGGTGACCGTAATTCCCATACTTCAACATAGACTTACGATTGTCATAGAGCTAAGGTGACTGTAACTTCCATACTGTAACATAGACTTATGACTGTCGTAGCTAAGGTGTTTTTGTACAAAGGCACCCTGGGCTCCAAGGGGAGACATGTTCATATTATAATGTTAATAGTATGGGGGCATACGAGCACTCTAGTGTTGAGATCAATCTGTGGAACTCACTCCTAGCTGTCAGGGGAGACTTCAGTATTATCGCTGTTCACTTACAGTCAAGAAAACCAGCTCACAGTCCCCTGTACAGTTCATCTCGAACCTGAAGGAGATGTGTCCGATAATGTCTGCTTTGCCGTTGACAACGTTGGCGTGGCCTCTGAAGCCGGGGATGTGCATGGTGAGGATGAGGAAGACATCCTTGTCATGGCTGAAGTGGGTACGGATGTGGTCACTGGACACTAACCACCCTGCTTGTGGGGAACAGGTTTCAGCTGAAGAAGAATACAACACATTTAGCACTGACACTCAGATTCTGTCTAAAGTGACTGAACATTGTTTTACACCACCATTTCCAGCTATGCAGAATCAAAATTTCCCAGACCGCCTCCGTGGTGTAGTGGTTAGAGCGTCCGCCCGGAGAGCGGAAGGTCGCAGGTTCGATCCCCGGCCGCGTCATACCAAAAGATGTAAAAATATGGTACTTGTTGGTCCCTGCCTGGCGCTCGGCATTAATGGGTACAACAAGGACTGGTCGGCTCGGAGTCAGTATAATGTGTCTGAGTTGGGTATTCATGCTTCACTGCGGCATGGTATCTCAGTGGGCTAGCACTATAAAACCAGCTTCAGTCTGGGCTAGTACAAGCAGCCGCACATACACATACACACGCATGCACGTTATCATATGAGCGAAATATTCTCAAGCATGACGTTAAACCCAATTTCACCTCACCTCAAAATTCCCCATGCTGACCTACCAACATGAGCAAAGATCCAGGACACTGAGACACAAGGGAGTACAATCAGAAAGGTCCCACACCGTAATCCCCTAACACTGAGTTTATTGTTCTGACACAAAGGATATACTTGGATCTGGACTTCCCATAAGGGGTCATTCATTGAAACACTTATCACTGTAACACACTTTGAACCTGTCCTAAAATTCCAAACAGTCATAACATGAATCAATGTTCAATATCAAACATAAAAGTCAAGTGACCCTGTTATAACCATATTATAAAAGTTCAAAGTGTGGGTAGGTAACATTCAATTTTCTATTTTCTAGGACAAATCAACAAGAGACTCCATCATTTTTTTCCAATTTCGATGATTGGACTAGTCTTGGTCATTACATTGATCACAAAAGCAAAATGAAATCCAGGTCTGAATGGTTTCCTGAATACGTTTCAACAGCAATATTCAAACATATGATCGAGAAGGGTAGAATTATCTCCCCTGCCTACCTGTCATGGAGAGACAGTCGCTGGTGACATTGGGTGGCATGACGGACCACCATCTGTAGTCGAGGCTGTACTCGGGGGACGTGGATGCAGGGCACGCCTCGCAGGGCTTGGAGCCGTCAGAGAACTGGTTGACTGGACAGAAGTCACAGGCTGAGTTGTTGTACAGTTGCATGCCTGGATTACAGGGAGGGCAGTCTTCCAGCTTGCCTTGAGGGGGAAGGGTCACAGCACCTGAAGCCGTGGGGTTGCAGATCTGGGGGGTGATCCACTCATACTCCTTGTGAGTCTGGAAACAAAGGATAGGGGTGCATCAGGTAGATTGTCATCAAGGGTACACACCTGGTATTGCTAAAAGCTGTATGGGGAATCTGCAAAGTGTAGATTTGGTCGGACAGATAAAGATGATGAGTGTATGAATGTTTATTAATGTGAGTGAGTGAGTGAATGAGTGAGTGAGTGACACCCTTTTGAAATTTCTAATTAGTTTTACATGATCTATCAAATAGTTGGACAAAATTCTAAGTTAACTGTAAACTGATTGAAACATTTTGGCATAAAGTAACATGTAGTAAAGTTCTGAAATAACAATATGGCTGTGCTACATGCAATGATTAGCATTACAGCTCTTTGAAAACATAGCACTCCAATGAGAGAGCTGCCTCACCTGTTTGTTCTCATTACATGGAGTTTGGTATTCATAGTAATCTCTATCAGAACATGGAGGTCGAGTCTCGCACTTGCTGGCACCCCTAGCTGCAAGACAAAGCAATGTCATATGTTACAGCATATATTACTAGGGTTGACTAATGAGGGAGAAACAACTACTGCGACAGCGATAGTCTGTTGCAACCAACTATACTATTGCAATAGTTTTGAATTGTCTCATTTCAAGTTATCTCCCAAATGAATGAATACTGTAAACGTGATTATATTTCTCACAAGAGTTTATTTTCAAGAAAACATTTTAGCTGAAAAAATTTATACACCGCTAATAAACCTGTCATTCATTCAGTCTAGCCGCTTCCCCTGAGTTGTTACCATAACACATCAAGTTTGAAGACAGAAATCTACGGAATCTTAAAATGACGACTGATAGTAGCATAAAGAATCATACTTAACTGTCGCTGTAATGGATTTCCCAAAACATAATTAAATAATGAGCCAAATCCCATCGCTTAATTAGCTTAAAACAGCAATGTGTGTTGTGGCCGCCATGGAAATTGGTCACATGACAGATGGTTTGATACAAAACAGATTACCATGAAACGACTCGAAAGAAATAATACAGCAGTATTTTATTTATTCATTAAGATTTTATTTACCAGTACATCATGAAGCTTAATAGTCACTTAACACTCAATCATCTCATTCACAACAACCCGGCTTGTTTGAAATCACAAAGAGCTTCATATACAGTAGAAGTTAATCTGGCCAGATCGTCAGAATTCGAACATAAGACTGATGTGTTTTTCATCTCTTCCGCGGAGTAAACGGATTACTGTGTACTCAGTATATCGCACAGATAGGGATTTCCTGTGAGTAAGCAATAAACGCCACCTGACAGGTTAAGCCACTCTGTTTGTTTTCACTGCTATTAGTGGCGGCCAAAGAGACAGCTGGCAGTTCCGCAATTACTGATTGCGCGAATAATTGACCGCTACGATGTAGTCTAAACTGTCAATTCCGCCAAAATTGCACCACGTACTAAAAATAAGTACGCAATCTATCGATAGTTCAATGCATCGTTGCAGCCCTATGTGTTATGGTATCGTATATCTGTAATTTTGTTGCATAAAGCCTACTCCTGCTAAAGGAATATTTCCTACTACTGTCCTCATAATTAGAGAGTCAATTTCCAGGTTTGAAAAATTTGTTCAAGTTGCTTTGTTTACAGTCAACCAATGATTTACAGAAGCACATGGACAACAGGCAATATCCTGTGTAGATGCCCTGGTAAAGTGGAATGTCAGCTGTTGTTTCATGCATAACAGTTACACGATTGTACTGTATGTTGTGTGCATTTTAGTTCTGCCACATCAAATTCCTGGCTACACACACATATTTTCTTTTGCATACCCATGTCAGTTGTTTTCTACTTGAGATTTTTCAAATGCCCATGATCCAACCACCATCTAAGTTTCTCTTAATAACCTATGATCAAACCACCAACCAGAATGTTCTGGAAGTGCCCGTGATCAAACCACCAACCAGAATGTTCTGGAAGTGCCCATGATCAAACCACCAACCAGAATGTTCTGGATGGGCCTATGATCAAACCATCCAACCAGAATGTTCTGGAAGTGCCCATGATCAAACCACCAACCAGAATGTTCTGGATGGGCCTATGATCAAACCATCCAACCAGAATGTTCTGGAAGTGCCTATGATCAAACCATCCAACCAGAATGTTCTGGAAGTGCCCATAATCAAACCACCAACCAGAATGTTCTGGAAGTGCCCATGATCAAACCACCAACCAGAATGTTCTGGATGGGCCTATGATCAAACCATCCAACCAGAATGTGTCTCTGATCAAACCAATCAGAATATTCTGGAAGCGTCTCTGATCAAACCAATCAGAATATTCTGGAAGTGCCTATGATAAAATCACCCACCAAAATGTTCAAATCAAACTACCAACCAGAATCTTCTCATAGTGCATGTGATCAAAATGTTCACAACCAGAATGTTCTCAGAGTGTTTATGATCAAAAATCCAACTAGAATTTACTATTTCAAAGATGCTCGAGCTATTCCCTTTCAAATATAAGACTTGGTACCATGCACAAGAAGAACTTACTGGTGTACTCCGTGTCCTTGTTGCAGGGACTACACTGGGCAGCGCCACGTTGAGAGTAGGTGTTCTCCAGACAGTAGCCACAGAACTCAGTGCCCCCGCTGCTGTAGGTGCCGCTCCGACACTTGGTGCACTCGGACGTATACGCCACACCTGCAGGTAGCCAGGTATAGATCACGTTTCCATAACAAAACTTAACGAAGACCTCTACCATGAAATGTGGATACAGCTGGACTGATCAGTGAAACAAATAGAGCTGTTTCAATGTTGAGTTTCCTGGTAAACAACAACATATAGAGATGACAATTTCTGTATACAATAATTATGCAATATTGTGTGGATTTTCAAACTTGCATCTACATCATCACAAGTGGTAGTACTTATCAACAGCACAGGGTTGTCGTAAACATCACACTGTTTTTCAAAATGAAGAACAGTATGTGATGTTGCTGATAGTAGCACCATGTTGATGCTTTCAACCCCACCTCTGCCATCTCGGCCCACAGTGAGATCTACATACCAGTCACTTCTATCTTCCTGATGAGGATGGGACTTCGACCGTGGGTACGTTCTTTCATCCCCAGCGCACGCCACTGGAGCACGTTCATGCCACTCTTCAGGTTCAGCTGCAAATATAAAGCACATGTCTTGCATACCTATAACACAATCACTGAGCACTGGGACTGAAAAGCTTGGTTAAAAAAAATCATAAAGGATTAACAATATGAAAATTGTGTCACTTATCAATAATATTGTACATACACTTTTTATGATGAAATAAAGCTAGGTCTTTATTCATGGGTTTCTTCCAAATTATGTTCAGGATGCGGTTTTGTTAGTAATCCATACAAAAATATGTAACCACTCATCAGTGATGTGAAAATAGGTTAATTCTTTTTCTTCATTTTTATTCAAAGTTACTTTTCCAATATTTATTGATAATAAATGATGATGATCTATGATCTACTGTATATTGGTATCTAGCCAGGGTTTAAAATGTCTTCTGGCGTGTAACCACATTCAAGTTTGAAGATTTTCATCAGTGTTTCCGCTGACTTAATTATTTATCGGACACAGTGTCTGACGACCTAATATTTTACCGGTCATGAATGAAATTTGCCGGTCATATCCTATTACCATACAGTCAGTACTCATTTTAAAGTTATTTTTAGCCTGGGTATTTCCAAAACATAACAATTTTTGTGACCATGAAAGCACAACCAAGACTGTCATTTCGCTTACCCATGATTTTTTTATTTTAATACATGTTTATTTACCGGACACAGTGTCCGGTTGGATTTCAATTTACCGGTCCCCAACGAATTTTACCGGCGATTTTAGGTATATACCGGAGAACGGAAACACTGTACATACACTGATAGCATTGTTCTAAACCTTGTTTAATCTATACAGAGCATATCTATGTTTAAACAAGACTGTTTCCATCTGTACAGGGCAGACAGCCTACCGTCTGAGTCTTCCACTTGCCCTCCTCCGTGTTAGGGGGCCAGGTGCCCTTGGATTCATCCCCTATAGCCTGGCACTGGTCATTCTGGACCTGTAGGAAGCAAAAGAACTCCATTAAGCACATCTCTGACTGCAGTATTAGAAATCTTCAATACTTATATAGATAATACAATAACAGACACAAAATGAGATATGTCTACAGGCATTATCTGATGTCTATTTACAGAAGACGGCTAGACTTGTAAATTGTAACTATATTAAATCACTTGGGGGCTGATCAACAGGCAACGCCTGACACAGTTTCATTCTTGGGACTTCAGTTATGGCTTTTCAATCTAAGAACATCAGCTACTTCACTGTATTGTGTATATTCCTTGTGTACACAGTGAGTATGCAGGGATTGGGAAAGGCAGGGGCCATGGGCCATTTTGCACATTAGAATAAAATATGGCCCATTAAAATTTTGAAGTTTACTATTGATACAAGGGCAGTGGCCCATTCTAAATTCAGAAAATGGCTTATAATCCTGAAAATGGCCCATTGTCAAAGTTCTCTATCCCAATCCCTGAGTATGTATATTTTTATGCCGCTTTTAGCAACATTCCAGCAATATTATGGCTGGGAACATCAGAAATAGGCTTCACACATTGTACCTAAGTGGGGAATCGAACCCAGGTCTTCAGTGTGACAAGCAGATGTTTTAACCATTAGACTACCAAACCATCCCCCTTGTGTAAGTATTGATGCTGAAGGCCATCCTAATACAGGTATTTTCAACAGTATGACTCTGACAAGGAAATTTAAACTTCCACTGTTAACTTGATCTAATTGGAAACAGTAGTTAGAATTAAAACTAAGACAGTTCAACACCTTGAACAAGGCATTTACTTTTGGATAGTGGTATGGTTTGATATGGGTATCTACTGTTTCATTTGTACGGGTAATTCTTTTCTAAGCCATGTTCAAATGTTTGTGATAATGCTGGAATCGATAAATATCAGCTAGACAGATAAATCCCAGTCTGCAGATCTCCCACAACATGTGAAGAATGTGCAATGTATTTTTGTATTTCTGACTGCTAATTACTTGCAGAAGATACAAATGATACCATATAACAGAAAAAACCAACCCATATCCATGGCAGGAAGCCATTCAATTATATAGTGCTGATTAAACGTCTAGTATATGGCCATAAAAATATCCCAGGAAAATGTACAATTGATCGTCGACACAAATTCATTTGTTTCTGCGAAAACATACCACACTTCAATACCACATAATTAACTTTACACATAAAAAGTAAAGAAGCACCTTCATAAATATTTCCAGTTTTTCAGGATCAGTTTATATGAATATTTTAACATCTCGTATTTAGGTGTATTATAAAAACATATAGAATCCCCATCTGAACAATTTGTTTACATGTTTAATCTGACAATGGGGGCTTTGAAACCATTTATTACATTTCCTTATTCTATGATACACCTGCTCTCATTAGTGTTACAAACTGGTAACAGTATGCAGAATTTCAAGCATTAAAGCATAAGGACAGGCAGTCGTAGCTAGTGGTGGTCCGATTAATTGAAATAATAGAAGATTGGTTGTAGTGACTAAACGACCAAGCAATCGATCATAATTTCTCATAATCGAACACAACCAATTTTGGAACACTTGTTTTCATTAACAATATTTTTCACATGGTTGGTTTTGTCGGTTACAATTTGTAAGCACTACAAGCTCGTTTCAAGCCATGATTGAATTTATCTTAAAGGCTCCAAGAAATTTATGTTCCTAACATACTAGTCATCCTTTAAAGATGTGAAATTTTGCCAAAAAGCCCCAAAAGAACTACATGTTTTTTCCTTATTTTTATGTGCATTAACAAATTTCATAAATGACGCTAACCAATTATTTTCGATGATTGATCGGTTGTAATGAACCAATCATCAATTATGAGATTTTAACCAATTCCCAACACTAAGTCTAACATGTGAATAATATGCTGCATCAGCAAATTTTCCACTGAGCCCATGGCTTTTGAATACATGTACAGATAGACATGCAAAAGAATGACCTGGAATAAAAAAATATTTCCTTTCCCCCTGCACTTGTACAGGACTTTTAGTGCTACATTGACTGAGAATGATGATGAAGGTATGTATATGATGGATGGATTGAAAGTTTCACATTGTTTTATGTTCACAATGGAATCCAAAAAATCTAAATCCCAAACAGTGAAGATTCATGAGACTGTCACTCCCATCTGTTATGGAACACATCAACAACTTAAGAAGTAGTCATTTCCGATGTGGTTTTATATCGGATCAATATGTCCACGAACAAGACAAACATTTAATTATACATCCACATTTTGTTCCTCTGTTAGCTGGGGATTTGGTTTCTATCATGGGTTTTAGAATTGGTTACTTTTTCTGATAGAGGGCAGCAGGGTTGACATCTCCAGAATCACTCTCAATCATCTTGATCATAGTGTTATGTCGGCTTGGCATTTAAAGCTAAGAAGGAATATTTTGTGTTCATCTCTTGCTTAATTTTTTAAACATAACTGGTTTTATGCTGATTTTAGCAATATTCAAGCCATATCATGACGACAGACAAGAGGCAAACACTTCAACCACCAGACTACCCCACTGCCCTCTCCTGACTGTCAAGGGGAACAGTATGTCTGAACTGACTGTCAAGGGGAACAGTGTCTGAACTGACAGTGAAGTAGAACAGTGTCTGAACTGACTGTCAAGGGGAACAGTGTCTGAACTGACAGTGAAGTAGAACAGTGTCTGAACTGACTGTCAAGGGGAACAGTGTCTGAACTGACTGTCAAGGGGAACAGTGTCCTAATTGACTGTGAAATGGAACAGTATGTCTGAACTGACTGTCAAGGGGAACAGTATGTCTGAACTGACTGTCATGGGGAACAGTATGTCTGAACTGACTGTCAAGTGGAACAGTGTGTCTGAACTGACTGTTAAAGAACCACTAAACTTTGTTTTTTGTTACTCTTTTAACCATTACATATGAAAGATTTGTGGTTAGTCTTATGCGGAACACCAAATTTATTCTTTAAAAACTTGTGGTTAATTAATACCGAGCGATTAAAAGTGGCCAAAAAGTCGCCTGCTTCCCTCTCGCCCGCCAACGAAACCACAGACAGG
Source organism: Haliotis rubra (assembly GCF_003918875.1). Taxonomy (NCBI): domain Eukaryota; kingdom Metazoa; phylum Mollusca; class Gastropoda; order Lepetellida; family Haliotidae; genus Haliotis; species Haliotis rubra. The sequence goes on from NW_025766248.1 coordinate 759,805, forward strand.
TTACGTAACTCTGTCGCCAGAGCACTGCAGTGACGTCATATGAGGAACGATTTTCAGTTAGTTGTATAGAAAATGTGTAGCACGCTCATCATTTTGATGATTTCTCGACATCAACGGCGACATGCCGAATCGTTGCTTTGTCGTCAATTGCTCCTAGGGTCGGGCGATGGTGTCCCCATGCACAGATTTCCACAGGACCCGCGGAGTTCGTGCTAAGCGGGTTATGTTTGTGAGAGCGGCGGCGTTGTGGAAGCCTGAAGCGATATCTTACTTGTGTTCAGATCGGCTTCCGCGGAAGTTAAAGAATCAAAACTACTTACTAGTTGTAGTAAAATATGCATATGATTGATGACCATAAAGATTTTCTATGACACAACTTGTAACATAACGATTTCTTCCTCGGCAGTGAGGTTGTGGTCAAGTAACAATAATATTGTAAGTAGTATTATATTGACACCCACCTCGCTGCCACGCCAGAGAAATTGTTATGTTATATCGGCTATGTCATGCAAAATCCTATTGGCCATCAATAAAATACATATTTTTACTACCAGTAGAAAGTAGTTTTGATTTTGTAACCTCGGTGAAAACAAACCTAAATACCATTTATCCTCAGACTGGTGGATGTTCCCGACAGGGCGCCGCCACTTTCAAAAATAAAAAAATCTGTTAGAATTAATGAGATTATAGTTTGTTTTCATCAAGTTAGAAAATCAAGACTACTTTCTACTCGTAGTTAAATATGTATTGGAATCATAACCAAACGGATTTTGCATGACACAGCTTATAACATAACGATTTCTTCCACGGAAGCGAGGTAGGGGTCGAAGTGACAATACTGCGCGATAAATTTCTTGCTACATTCCCATGGTTAATGTCCACTCACCAGTATGTAGATACTAGTCAATGTGCGTCTTTATATTTGGTCTTATAATCCTAATTAGTTTATTATCATACTTGTATGCATTTTGAAACTAAAAAAAAGCAGACGATCTGCTGATACTTGTAGTGAATTTATAACAGAACTGTAATATCTAGACATTTTATAGTTTGCCAATGTGAATCATAATTCGCACACACACCCTAGTGCATGTTGTCTGTCTCATTACACCTCACGGCGAAAACTATGATTCTGTTGAATGCTACGACAAATGAATAAAAACAAAATGCAAATATTAAAATTAAGACAGATTAAAATTATAGGAACAATATCAGGCCATTACCTTGTTCGAGGAATGTATCCATCAATATCCACAAAACTGCTCCAAATGATGTGTCTTTTAACAGTTTAATATACGAAAAGGTGATAAATCTTTTCAGGTATTGGTGTATAGTCTCATTGGTCACCCAAGATAGCACACCTGGCAACTAATTGCATAATGTCCGTCTTTCTTTAAAAACAGTAATTTAGTTAGCCAATAATGGGCAATCAATCAATGTATTGCCGGTTAATCCTTTGAAAGAAGGACGTTGTTTTACTTGAACACCGACACGACAGAGTGTATTCAGTATAGATTAGTAAATCTACATACATAAACACTACCTTTGACAATTCCGCTGTGTAAGACAAAAGTAATTAATCAATCAGCGTGTTATCGGTTAATCCTTTGATCGATGTTTATAATGTTGAATATTTACTCCAGACACAAGAAATGCCAAATGGGAACCTTTGTCGGGTAATCCAAGTGTGTTACCACTAATTATACCTGTTATAAATTCATTAACTGACCATCAAGTGAATGATGACAAATAACATGTGTAGGTTTATACCACCTAACCACAGGATTACAACAAGGGAGTATTAATTGCTGTATTGCATGTGAAAACTTATGGGCCGACACTGTTTTGAGAATACAAACAGATTTTTACAAGACATGAATAAATATCGAGGTAAAAAAACACAGAAATGGGATCAATTTGGATCAGTCATTATACAAATAGGGCCTAACGACACCAATCTTTTTTTGACAGAATCGTCTATGAAAACAAGTTGTAACTTCGAAACTAGGCAAAGCAGGAGACAAAATTAAATGACAGTAGATTGTGAGAACATATAGCTTTCATTTTCCACAACAATTGTCCACGATTTCAGGTTTATACAAGCCTGTAAACAAGATAATTTAACCCTTAAAATGTAGATGAATTCTGCATCGGCCCTCAAAGCTATTCCTCATATGACGTCACAGAGGCTCGCCGCTCTGATTGGTTGAAATTTCGTTCGCGGGTGAGAATTGTGCACTGTTGTCAAAAAGGTCGATTTAAGTCAATTAAAGGTCGAAATGAGTAGTTTTAATGACGGGGTTTCATTTATAACGATGCCAGTTAGTGATTTATGTATTTGTACCCCCTAGGGTTTATGTGACCTTTAAGGGGAACAGTGTCCTAATTGACTGTGAAATGGAACAGTATGTCTGAACTGACTGTCAAGTGGAACAGTGTCTGAACTGACCGTGAAGTGGAACAGTGTGTCTGAACTGACTGTCAAGGGGAACAGTGTGTCTGAACTGACTGTCAAGGGGAACAGTGTGTCTGAACTGACTGTCAAGTGGAACAGTGTGTCTGAACTGACTGTCAAGGGAACAGTGTGTCTGAACTGACTGTCAAGGGGAACAGTGTGTCTGAACTGACTGTCAAGGGGAACAGTGTCTGAACTGACCGTGAAGTGGAACAGTGTGTCTGAACTGACTGTCAAGGGGAACAGTATGTCTGAACTGACTGTCAAGGAGAACAGTGTCTGAACTGACAGTGAAGTAGAACAGTGTCTGAACTGACTGTCAAGGGAAACAGTGTGTCTGAACTGACCTTGAAATAGAGTGTTTCTGAATTGACTATAAACTGGTACATGGCATGCAAAATGAATGCGAAGCAAAACGGCATGTCTGAACTTACTGTGAAGTGGAACAGTATATCAGGGTTGGGTGACTGATACTCGAAGGTGACGGTTCCGGCTTTGACGAGCTTTGTGGAGAAGATGAGACTGGTGGTACAGTCTCCAGGGACGGCAGCGATGTAGTTGGACCGCAACTGCCATGTCGACCTGCAACATAACATAAACTTTCACGCTTATTGAAGAACATTACTGACAAACTAATGAATTAGTATGTATTTCACAAGCTTCATCTGTTTGATCGATGGTTAATGACAGTGATATTGCTTGTACTACTGTTGATTATTAACTCACTTACGCATGGCTCCTATATGAAAGGGGAATAAACAAACTGTATAATACAGCTTAAAAAGTTTCCAAACCCCATTTATGATTGAAAACAACACAACCACTAAATAAGTACATGTATGTAACTCTTCATATGTGAATTGGGTATACACTGTCAGTGTGGACTAGGGTGAACTAAAAAATAACCTCAATGTCAAATGCACATGTCAAACATTTTAAACACCAACCCCATCCAAATTTAGCATTACAAGCCTGTTTAAAAATAAAAAGGAAGAAAGTGCAATATAAACACAGTGCACCCTTAAACACAACCCTGAACCTTGAATATTATATATTCTTTGTCAGCCTGATAAAACTTAACATACACCAAAACACTTGTGAGGGAAATACATTGGCAGTGAATGCATCCTGTGGTCATAGCGGGACACAAAAAATAAAGTTTGCAAGCATATATATTTAGTGGTACAATAATGGATATATACTGGCTTAAAAAAAATAATCAAGACCTACGTTACTCACCCATTGACAGTATCACTGTTCAATAAACACAAAGTTGTATTATATCAAACAAACTTCCTGTCAAATTCCCTCCCCTGATTTTAACTTTGGCCTTGACCTACAATGAGACCCACTCATGATGCTAGGTATATGGACACAACACACCAGTATGTTTTTCAATAGGAATTTGTTATAAAAGTGTTGAGAAATATCATTAGGAACTGCACCAATGTTTAATTTTAACTGGGAGACTACGCACAATATTTGATTACAAGAAAAACAGCTGAATCAGTGAATCAGGCCTCCACATGTTATCCTTTTAACACATGCACAACGGCTGATTAGAAAATGAGCACAATTCTGTCAAGAATAAACATTCATATGCATTCCTTTCAGTAGCAGTTTTATTATAATCAATGTATCTGGTATTTTAAAATGATTCTATGTCACTTCTGCTTGTTTAGTTCACTTGAGAGATTTGTAACCAACTGGTTTGCAAGGCTGATATTTTCATTATCTGTATTTTGTATCTTAATCACTGGTGATACTAACACCTAATGTAACTTACACTAAATGCAATTTAGAAATGTTAATAGTTGTACCAGTTATAGGTATAGAGTTGACCTAACATCATATACAGAAAACTGTATAATAAACTACGTTATGAAATCTTCTGTAAAAGCCGACTTAAAAGACTACCAAAAAACATGTTCAACATTTGTGTTTATACTGTTCACGAGTAAAGTCAGATGAATATTTATTGAAATCATCACAGGATCCTTTCAAATAAATTCACATATTCTTTCTAACCAACCACATCAAATATATCAATAAACCATAGGTAGAAATCAATCCCCCAGTTTAATCAGACTCCATGCATCTGAGTGAGTGTGGAGACAATGGTCAGCTATGCAGTATTGTATGTATGTAAATGAGGGAGGGTTGACAATGGGAGAACAAGCACCTGCTGTACTGCACACATTAGTCACAGCAAGTTAACATCTATCTATCTCTGTCTGCAGGTCACATCCTCACAGCTGTCACAGACAGCCTGATGGTACACCTAGTCTTATCAGCACAGCATGAGTCAACTTTATTGTCCTGGTTGTGGAATCCCTGGGAACAGGACTCAATACTTAATGAGACCAGTCTCCACAGTCTTGTGGCCAGTTTCTGGCTAGTTCTTGACATTGTAATTAACAGTACATTGTCTCATGGATAATACTGAAATGTTAGGATACAAAGTACAATCTGAACCAGCCTCCACACTTGGAACAGGACTCAAAAAGGCTGGGTGGCCAGTTTCTGGCTAGTTCTTGACATTGTAATTAACAGTACATTGTCTCATGGCTAATACTGAAATGTTAGGATACAAAGTACAATCTGAACCAGCCAAGCAGACTTGAATCAAAAGGCTGGGAAGGCTAGTTATAACAAGTCTGGTCCTCCTTTAAAAGGTGCTGCATTCTTTTGAGGTGAAAATAAGTAATTAAAGCCATGTGAAAAAGTGAAAACTTCTCATTGTAATGTATAAAACTTCACTCACTCTGCCCAATGCATGTAGCAGTTCATAGTGCTAACCAATGCAGAGAAATCTTCAGAGATACCAAAAGAACAGGTGCAGACAAGCTGATTTTCATAGGAGATGCAAGTACAAACACTTCAAAATACCATTGAATATTCATGTGGATCTGTGACTTGCTCATAGTAACATTTTTCTTAAAATTTGATAAAACAACCCTCTCCTTCATCTTAGCAACTTTCAAGTATTTGATCAGCCAGAAATGTAAGGGGTAAAAATTAGACATCAGAAATTTGTACATGAACAATTTTAGACCAATACTTCAATTTGGTTTCAACATTGATATTTCCATGTAGCCTAAATAGCCATTATCACACATTGTCCTTTATATCTGACATTACTAAGATTTATGTCGCTCACTGTTAATCTCACGTGTAATGTCACCAACGTCCCACACAATCGGTTGTCTAACGTACTTGTCAAATAATACAAAGACACACTTTCAGGACTGTCAGTTGCTGGTCAAAGTACTGTAATACTATATACAGTATTAATAGTACCACAATACTGAATAGCATTCTTATCTACCAGAACATAGCTGCAGAAATACACATAACCTCAGTCATCAGCCCTATATGTCATTACGAATTTCATATTCATATACACATTATGATTGAAATTTGAACTACCCATCAGATGCCATTGCTCATTGAAACAAATGTAAATTTTCTACCTTTTAAAAACCCTCTAATTCTAGATATGCAAAACCCTCCTTATATGTGGCAATATACTGTAGAAGGATCCCATGGAACAAAATGTTTAATTGCTAGAAGCTAAATTGATTTAAGGTATAACATCGCAACAATATTCCTACAGTTAACCAATCATCGGACAGGGAATCAACAAGGGAGACAACAAAGGCAGTGACGACCTTGACAGTCACCACCACAGATAGGACAGACAGCATCCAGTCCCCAAGGAGAAATTGTCCTTGACAGTCCATGTGACAACTAATTGGCCCCACATCGGTTTGATTGTTTGTTTCTTTTGTTTGTTGTTTAATACAATATTACTGCTACCACATTGGTAGTTACTGTAGCTCCATCTACAATGTCAACATGACCGTCCTGGCTCATGGCTTGATGCTCTGTAATTGGTACAATTATGTAACGTTGGAGATTTGACTTATATAAGCCCTCCATCTGGCGACCTCTGACAGCTGGCTTTAAATGTGCCTTCACCCCTTGTGTGACAATCTCATGTACCCAACTGTTTGTCACCTTCACATTTATACTGAACACACCTGGTTCAGTTAGCCCATTACCTGTCAAATCAGTACCTTTATTGTACATTTTGACACCTGATTACTTCATAAAGATTAACATATTTTATGTATAATGCAATCTGAAATCCCCCAGCTGTATTGAGATTCAGGGGGAAGGGTGTACAATACAGGATACAGAGGTGACATCAAGTTTCCCAATACAGGATACATCAAGTTTCCCAATACAGGATACATCAAGTTTCCCAATACACTGATACATCAAGTTTCCCAATACAGGATACATATTTACAAAATCTACTGTCAAAACGCTAGGGTTTTGACTTTCCTGTGGAAACATCATGATAAATCAAGTTTCCCAATACAGGATACATATTTAAGGTGGTTTTACACTGCCAAACATCATGTTCAGTGTTCAGGGATTTCATGAGACACAGGTGGCCCAGGTGTCTAAGGTACTGCAACTTGCTGTGCCAAGTTGTGATTGAGGGCAAACCTATGGCTGTCGGTTTACCCTGAATATTTCTAGATTTGTCCGCAACATACCCATGTTGGTGGGGTTCACCAAGGTGGTAGACATCTTCCCACAGCAGGCTGACATATGATGTATCTGGAATACTGCCAAAAGCTGCTTGAAACAAGCTCTCTCAGATTCAAACATACAGCAGTGGACCCATCTGCCCAAAATAGCTGGGAATCATCAATATCTTGTTACAATGTAATTGTCTGCACTAGACACCTTCAAACTACTGACAAAAACGGTAAAAAAATAACATGTCTGCTTGTCAGAAACAAGCACCATTGAGGAAGGAGTTTTAAGACAACTGACATTCTCGAGAAGATTATCACTTTTACAGTCCAAAGCCCAAGTCTAGTTAAATTCTTTCAGTGTAGTAAGCTTGGCTATTAAACCTGAATTCCACTGATGATGAGGCCGATTTCAGTTTACCAGTCTCAGAAGTTTTTGGCACCAACTTTTCTTACCATTAGGTACATAGCAATTCTGTAGCAGATCATTAATGTGGACAATTGAAAATATAGATCAATTTCCTATCCTGAAAGGACAGACAGACCTTAATATCCATTATGCCAAATGACACTAACGACTTAACCTTTGAAGTTCAGGCTAGAATCAAAATCCAACCAGGCTTCCATTGAATGCTGGTATTTGACAACAGCGGCCAATAATCATGCTGACACATAGCCTTGACAACAGGAAGCTGGGCTTCCTGCCACGATGGGCTGGGTCTGGCTAGGCCCTCCAAGACAAGGCTGTTTCATACAAGCCATCATGTGTATGTCGGCAACATGTGTAACTGTAGTAATTGGGCAATTTGATCCAACTGTGACTAGCGTGGGCTAGATGAATAATTATCATTTCATGTACATGACATGAAACTTCTATGGATGAAACAGTATACAGCTGTGGTTTATAATGGACTTCTAGTAATTATTTAGTCATTAATTCCCTTCAACCACTTCTTGATTGGCTTGTAACGGTTGTTGTTACTTTTAAATTTAAATCATAAATGTTACTAATGGCCTGATCAGATTTATTATCCAACATGTTTGTACATTTGTACCAGTCAATATTTTTGGGTTTTGTTTGTTGTTTACTTCTAAATTGTTTCAGCAACAGGAAATATAGACTTTCACACCATAAAACAAAATTATATACACCATTCACATGTATATTAGGACAAGATATATGAAGCAGTGAAGACGGAAACAGATAAATATACATTTGAAGCCAACATATATTTTTTTATTCTAATTAAACATGGAGCGAGCGAGTGAGTTTGGTTTTACGCCGCTTTTAGCAATATTCCAGCAACATCATGGCAGGGGACACCAGAAATGGGCTTCACACATTGTACCCATGTGGGGATTCGAACCCGGGGTCTTCGGCGTGACAAGCCAATGCTTTACCCACTTGGCTACCCTACCGCCCCCTAAACATGGAGTGATACAACAACAACTTGGTACTAAACTTGTTCATGGAATTGCTTATAAAATTAATCGTCTTTTCAATTATATATCTAATTTTAAGTTCCCTCTTAAAATGCATCAAACTCAACTGAGAATAAGAAACCTTTCATCTCCATACATAATACTTGGCTTGGATAAGGAAAAGATCAAATACAGATGTACCTCAAATGTAAATATATCGTGTAACAGGACATCTGCCCTATACACACAGACACAATTTTCAAGGTCCTTTTAACCTGTGCTACTACAAGCTGTCTCCAAAATACAAAAGGAAATACTCATATACCCTTACCAGAAAACATTACAACTAGTTTTTAATCAAACCTTAGGCCAAAATAAATGCTTTCAACACCTTGTAAGACTAATTCAAATAGATCACCTAAAGGATGAACAAAGAACAACCTGAAACCAATGGTAGCGGTTTAAACTATTAAATGATGGCACATTGCTGAATACCTGCCTGCCCCACCGCAGAAATTTTGACATGACATTCTATATACAGATATTTTGTGGGCAGGTAAGTTTTGCACATGGCTGGCAAGTTTTACATCTACCCAGCCCTATGGTCTGGCTGAAATGTTTGGGAGTTTCATACCCTGAGAAGTGCTAAACTCAGTAATATATTTCATGCAGGAAAATCAACAGATCAAACATTAGCATATTCGTTTATACTTCTAGAGTAACATATTTATAATCAATGAAATTTTATATTACACTATAAAATGCTCACCTCTAGAACATTTTTACTCATATTGATTTGTGGAATAGAGCTGGGTCAACTTCCCTTTTTCATAATCCAGATTGGTTTGGGTTTCATTTGACTATATGAAATACAAAATGTTCTGGCACAACTATCACATAATCTCAGTTAGGGCTTAAAGTGCCACTAATTATGCCCTGAATATGGATATTCCATATCCACTGAGTTCGGAATAACATGGCCACCTGTTGCCCAGACAATTGCTTCGGGCTTATCTGTTAAACAGCACTTGACTTGATAACAAACATTTAATCTCACAGTACAGCATATGTCCTTCCATTGTCAAAGAATCCATTCAAACAATCTCAGTTGTCTGAGACAATGAAATTGAAAGAATGAAAACACTTGGGCATTAAAGTCAACCTGTGCAACGTTTTATCAGACTTGTAGTCCAGACAAGTTTACTCTGAGCACAATTGTCAGCAGTCTGTCATGCTGACCCTGAAACGAATATAGTCATATTTAGCCCATGCAAGTCTAGAATATGTGACAAGTCTAGATTACCAGTTTCAGGCTGAACATGAAGAAAGTCTCTGAGTCTCATCCTATTTTATGAACACAATTTAGGAACCGTTTTTACTATAAAATTTCATTACAGAGACTACATTTTAGTTAAAATTTTCAGTAGAATTGAATTTTATTTTATGAACCATTATCAACTACAATGAACAGAATGTTTCTGGACTAAAATTCCAAACTGTAAAGGTCAATAATTCCTAATGTTTAAGCCTGTTCAGCCAATAAATGACATCGCACAAATAGACTCAACAGCCATTCCATCTCCACACACACATCCCCATGTCGGTGATTATTTGTTCGTCATTATCGTCTCATTTCACCTCATAATTACCATCATCATCCTCGTCCCATCAGCCCTAACGGCCAACACAGACCTTGTATCCAGGCTATTGCCTGACAAAGGATACCCAATCCCACAATACACCAGACAGCCACACGAATCGTGATCATAATTAGACTAGCTATTAATGCACAGTGTCAATTCTTCAGTCTCTACTTACATGTACTTATACAGTACAACCAGAAATTATTGAGAATTTAAAGATTGTAAATGTTTTATTTTTTTTCACTCATTACTCACGTATTAAATGTGAATATTAGCAGAACATAACTCCAGATTCAAAAACAGGTGAACAGTTAGTATTTTGTCAAGTCACCATAGGCAGCAAAGCAGGCTTCAATGCTGCGGGGCATACTACTGATCAAAGAAGTTAGAAAGTCGGGGTCCATGCTGTCCCAATATCGGACCAACTCTTCTTTCATTTCAGCAATATTTGTCAGATTTTTCTTATTAACACTTTCCTTCATAAGTCACTCAACATTTTCTATTGGATTTAGGTCAGGGCTATAGCTTGGCCAATCTAATAATGTCATATTTTGGGTCTGAAACCAGGCCTGTGAATGCTTTGAACGATGTGTTGGGTCGTGGTCCTGCTGGAAAATCCAAAAATTTTCATAGAACACGTGAGCAGATGGAAGTAAATGTCCCTCGAGAATATCTGTGTACCGCTTACTGTTCATATTCCCTTCAAATACACAGAGGGGCGTTGCCCCTAACACAGATATGCCACCCCACACGTTAAATTTCGGACTGTACTTTGGGTACTGATACAAAGGTTTTTCAGTTTGTTTGGTCCAGGATTTCAGTGTATTAGGAAACAGCCACACAGAACTTTCATCTGAGAAAATCACATTGTCCTAGTTAAAATTTCTATGCTGTAAGAACCAGTTCAACCTTCCGGCTCCCTTTTGTTCAGGTTTCATGATCGGTGATGGAATTAGTCAACTTTTCTGCCAACCCATTGCATGCAGCTCAGTTCTAATTGTCTCCTTGCAGACAGCCACAGTTCCTCTATCAATCATATCCAGCCTTAAGTTTTCTAAACTCCTTCGTTTGTTTTTAGAAACAAGAATACCAAGCCGCCTCCTGTCACCGACAGTCAATTTTCTGGGCCTACCTGCACCTCCCTGGTGCTCAATGCCATATCCAATTGCAATATTTTTCAAAACACGATAAACAGTGGACAAAGGGATGCCTGTTCTACTTGAAATCACTTTAGCTGATCTGATGTCCTTGTTATAATACTCTAAAATCAACTTCCTCTTCTCTAAATCATCCTTACTGAGGAGCACTGAAAATGTCGTCTGCTAGCAAGTAAACAAAAGGGGATAACTCTTCACAAACTAATGAAAAAGGATTAACGGAGTTGTCTCTCTTGAATGAAACCAAGCACTTGATAGCTGGTCAAGGTTGTTTATACTAGAAATCCAATTAACCATATTCCTAAAATTCTCAATAATTTCTGGTCATACTATACAAAACAGAATGTATAGTCAGAGTATATATATATTCTTAGCCAAACAAAACTAAACTAAAGTTTTCTCTAAAATCATCATCTGCATGTGTTGTATACAAAACATGACGCACAAAACCATTATCACTCCACAATGAGACGATTAGTCAATTACTCAAAAATCAATCTGTCCCTTGAACATATTCAACAAGAATTTCTTAATGGGTCTAAAGAGTTACAAGTCTCAAAAGAGAAGCTGTTAAGGACCAGCCTTTCACAAGGTAGGAATATTGGCTCCTCCAAAGTAATATTCTTTTCTTGTTTGTGAAAGTGTTTAACATAACATGACAATAGTTCCCCCATCTGATGGGCTGAGTGCTGCGACTGAAGGCAATCAGTGAGATGCTGTAAACACATGAGGATGATGAGCTATAAATCAATACGACAGGATTCCCAGGGAGACAGTCTGATACAGTGACACTTTGGCCAGGACAAATATATCTGTTGATGGCATTGTTGTCTTTGGTCAGACAGATCAGTAACAGACATGATTTGCACATATGGAAACTACTGTTTGATCTATTCTAACAGGCCAGGTTTCATGGCGGATAATTTTCTACGGTCTTTCAATCTGTTTCTAATGTCAGTACTGTGTTTCAGATCTTGCAAATTGATAGCAGATGTGTACTTACCCAAATTAAGTTTTCTTGTTAAAATGGTTAACAAATGACCATTTTTCTTAAAATGGTGAATGTTGTTTAAACATATGTTGTAATTTACAAAGTTTGCCTCCTTTCTTTACATTGATTCACAAATTAAGCTTATTAATGTCCGAATACCCTAGTTTATTTCATGAATATTGTGCATTAAGAATGCTCATATGCATATATACCTCCAAGGTCCCGATCCACAAAGCGTTCATAATGTTACGACCTGCTGTAACTCTAGAGCTTATTACAGGCTTACAAATATGGTAGCACTAACAAGGTATTGTAGATCGGGACTAAGTTTCCTAGTTTGAAATTCCATTTATCACAATCTTCATAACTTATGTAACCAAATTATTAAAAAGAATATATTTGTAATTGTACCTTTTAGTGAGTGAGTGAGTGAGTATGGTTTTTACACTGCTTGTAGCAATATTCCAGCAATATCATGGCAGGGGACACCAGAAATGGGCTTCACACATTGTACCCATGTGGGGAATCGAACCTGGGTCTTCAGCATGACGAGCGAAGGCTTTAACCACTAGGCTACCCCACTGCCCCAATTGTACCTTTTAGGCATTATTACCAGTGTCAATGGAATTTCAAACCCTGGTCGAATGCTAAATATAGGGATACAAGCAAGCAAATATATTGATTTTTTGTCATCTAATCCTACCAATTGACGTTCAGTACAGGTATTGGATAATCTGCCTGTATGATACGCTATACAATGGCAGTAACAGCAGCTTGGAGTTATCATGTCATATATCCTAGAGTCTATTAATCACGAGACTGGCACCTGTCGATATAACACAGATGTCTGAGTTGTGAGAGAACAAAAACAAAATACATTAAGTCCACCATCATGACCATGGCAGATGATTCTCAGAAAGTTGAATAAAAATAAAAAATATATTCAACGTTTGGGAAGAAATTATGATGATAAACAGGCAAAACACTGAAAAGTGTTGCGATGCACTTAAATTATTTTATCACAGTCCCATTAGTTACATGAAGCTAATGACTTGGTATCATAACATACTGATATATACTGACTAGTGTTGGGAATTGGTTAAAACCTCATAATTGATGATTGCTTCATTACAACAGATCAATCATCGAAAATAATTGGTTAGCGTCATTTATGATTTTTTCCTGGTTATTTTGGTTAATGCAAAAAAGAAGAAGAAAAAAACCGTAGTTCTTTGGAGGTTTTTTTTGCAAATTACACATCTTGAAAGGATTACTAGTATGTTAGGAACATAAAACTCCTGGAGTGTTTAAGATAAATTCAATCATGACTTGCAACAAGCTTGTAGTGGTTATGAAATGTAACTTACAAAACCAACCTTGTGAAAAATATTGTTAATGCAAAGAGTGTTCCAGAATTGTTCATGTTCGATTATGAGAAAACAGTGATGTTTTAAAATGTTAATTCCTAGTCACAAGTCACAATGATCAATAGGATTTAAGGGCTTTAGGAGTTATGCTTATGTGTTTCACACAACTAGTTAATGTTTTATGTTGAGATGCTTCCTACATATCCGATGTCCCACATTTCTGAGTGACCCCAGTATTGACAGTGACCCCTGTATTCACTGACCAGCTGTCACATGACATGACCGGGAGATAAGCCTCCTTCTAGGACCAGCATGGTCTCTGGGGACTGCCCCACTGGTCCCCACACACTAATTAACATGGCTATAATTTGGCCAATTCAAGAATACCTCATCTGAATACCTCATCTACACAGCTGACGACCTGTCGTATTGATTTACTGTTGAATATTCTCCTCTATAAAGATGACCTATCTTCACCCATCAATGTATGCAAATTTGTAGTAATAACTTGTTTTCGTACCACACAATGATCACTGATGGACAATGCTATGACTTGGCTGATACTGATAAAATGGCTGACACTGGGTATTCCGTTGCCAATTTTTTTCCCAAAAATATCAAAACAAACATGTTAATAGGAATATAATATCCCACATTATCTTCCACTGATATACTTCTTTGGGCAGGTCAGGCAATATCTCCAAATAGATCCATGAAAATGGATCATAATAGAGACTATTGTGACATCATCGATCAACATGACATCACACTCTAATGACATCACACCCAGCCAATGACATATCACTGATGTCCCAGCCTTCACAAAATGGAAGAATAATTTTGGATCATAAATACAGTCTCATCCTTGTGCATGTTGATATCAAATATATGTACAATTTTCATTAAAACTTTTAAACTCTCTGTGAGGCTTTAGAATATTAAACACTTATCAACTTGTGTTGATATACATGTACATGTATGCAGTATCAAAAGATACTGAGTTTATATTCTCTAGATATTGGATGCATTAGGCTACAATAAATTAATCCTCAGCATTTCATCTAAAATATTTCAAACTGAATTCGTTTTTACATGTTGACTATTCAAAGTACTTGTCTACATCTTATCAATCATGAATGGGACCGTCTAATGACACAAGTGTGTTTGGTGATGTGATTGACAGACAATAAAATCTATTAATGAATGTATTGAGTGTATTGAGGACAGAATTGTTATTAGTACAAATACCTTAATGTTGTTGTATAATTACAACCCAGAGTTTTGATCATCATGAAAGGTAACCAGTTCAGAGCACATTTCATGTCATTGGTTCTTTATTCTTGGTGCTACCACAGAAACGCTGATCTTACTGATATGCCAATGAATATAACCATATTAACATATAGACACAAAAAAAATGACAAGTGATAAATTCACAGAATGTGTTTCATATTTAAATATGGCAAGGGGAATCAAGGTGATTACATTAATGGATACAGACAAAGATTCCGGAATAAACACACTAACATGATCATGAATGTTAAATGTGGAATTTTAGTCACCTAACTACTCTGAATTACACCAGTTTGTGAAATAGGTTTCTTGCATGCTCCCTGAACCAAGTGAATAGTGGCAAATATAACACATGAAGTGCAACACACGCCGTGCAACAGACTCCCTTAACACAGGCCCAGTAATGGTGCGAACATCTGCTTCACTGACTGGCTACAACCAACCACAGCATGGATAGATTCTATTATGGAAATGCTTATTGATAATACATACACAATTATAAAGACTAAATCACAACACAATATCTGCTAACAGTAACAAATTGCTGATTGATCTTGCTGTTGTACTGAGAATATTTCACGCTTAATTTTATGGTTTACATGTAAGCTTGTTGAGAAAATAAATGTGTCTCATTTTGTTACTGTATTGTTTAGGTCCTTTACTTCAATGAGTAAGGGATGACTGCTAAATCACTCAAATAAGTGAGTGAGTGAGTTAGTTTTATACCGCACTCAGCAATATTCCACCTATATGGAGGTGGTCTGTAAATAATCGAGTCTGGACCAGACAATCCAGTGATCAACAGCATGAACATCGATGTGCGCAATTGGGAACCGATGACATGTGTCAACCAAGTCAGGGAGCCTGACCACCCGATCCCGTTAGTCGCCTCTTAAGACAGGCATGGGTTACTGAAGATCAATATTCTAACTCGGATCCACTCAAATAAGTGCTTGGTACTATGTTTTATACTGTGTTAATCTTTTTGGAGAAGGGTGTGCACATGGTCTCTTTATTCGGTGTCTGCTACCTTGTTTTTGTTGCCTAAGTTTTGTTGCTTTGAATCCCTCTTAAAAAATGTTGTTAGACAAAGAAAAATTCTATGTAATATTATTTTGTATTTTATGGATTTGTGTCTTGTTCAAAAGTCCTCTGTATTACAGAAATCTGGCAAATAAATATACACTAAACATTATTCTCGGTTTTTAAATCTCCATGCATTAAATTTCATCTTCCAAATAGAATTAACAGGCAAATAATACATGCTGAAAATATGTTTATGTTATTTTCTCTCATATCCTTTTATCATATACAGGTCTGGGTGACACTGCTCCAGTCTGTAGTCTCCAGTACAGCAGTAACAGATGTGTCTGACATGTATTTCAGTTTCCACCAACACGTGACCATGCAGAGACTGCGTCTACAGAAAGGTGTCGTGTCATGCTGTGTTGCAAGGATATCAGTGCTGTCTGGACATCAGGAACTAGTTAATCGTCTTACTGAAACTGTTTCATATCCGATTAACTGTTTTCACAATACCAAAATATTCTAAAAGTCTTCCATGCAAGGTAGAACTGTCCAATTCACAATATATATCCTGACTGACATCCATGGTATTATTTCCCATTCCGGATTGACTTACATTTTGTGACACCATTGACAAGCTGTTGCAAACAGTTGCTAATTATTTTATACTGAATACATCAGATTGGGAAAGTGTTATTGATTTCATAACGTAAACTACAAAAATGACTGAATATTCATAAAAAAAACCTTGGATTACAAATGGCAGATTCAACATTTTTAGAACCATTTTAGAATGAGCAGTGTTTAACGTAATCAGGCCAGGCAGCTATTAGTACTGTTTCCTGACTGACAACCAAGTACAGTTCCCTGACAATCAAGTACTGTTCCCTTACAGTTCAGTACTGTTCCATGGCAACCCAGTACTGTTTCCTGACAACCAAGTACTGTTTCCTAACAATTCAGTACTGTTCCTTTACAACCCAGTACTGTTTCCTGACAACCCAGTACTGTTTCCTGACAACCCAGTACTGTTTCATGACAATTCAGTACTGTTCCTTTACAACCCAGTACTGTTTCCTGACAACCAAGTACTGTTCCCTGACAATCAAGTACTGTTTCATGACAATTCAGTAGTTCCTTTACAACCCAGTACTGTTTCCTGACAACCCAGTACTGTTTCCTAACCCAATTCAGTAGTTCCCTTACAATTCAGTACAGTTCCTTGACAACCCAGTACTGTTCCCTGACAATCAAGTACTGTTTCATGACAACCAAGTACTGTTTCATGACAACCAAGTACTGTTCCCTGACTAACAACAGTTCCCTAACAACCAAGTACTGTTTTCTGACAATCCAGTAGTTTCTTCACAACCAAGTACTGTTCCCTAACAACCAAGTACTGTTCCCTCACAACCAAGTACTGTTCTCTCACAATCAAGTACTGTTCCCTGACAACAAAGTCATTCACAGAAGAAAAGAATGCTTGCTGAGGTAATGATCCACTAATGAAGTCTTGATAGTATCTATGGCAACATGAAATCATGAGTAAACTAATCAATAATGTTTGCATTTTTATGTTTTCATGTCATCAGAAGATGACCCATCGTGACATCTTTCAAGATGCTTGATGAGGTTGCAGACACCTAGCTACTGAGAAGTGACTGACTGACTGAGTTTTGGTTTTACACTGCTTTTAGCAATATTCCAGCAACATCACGGCGGGGGACACCAGAAATGGGCTTCACACATTGTACCCATGTGGGGATTCGAACCCGGGTCTTCGCATGACGAGCCAACGTTTTAACCACTAGGCTATCCCACCGCCCCTACTGAGAAGTGACTTCAACAGGTTCAAAGAGAAGATCATCAATCTTCTGGTGAAACAAACACTATGCATAAATACTATGGAGCACCATTGTAATGCAGATGAAGCCTTATCTAAAACCATTTCACTCTTCAAACTTAATTAACCTGCATAACCTCTATACATAAAGTAAACAAACAAGAACAAATCTGATTCAGATCAAAAATTATCTTTCACTGGCTTCAGGCATTTAGGTATTTCAGGCTTCAACACATATGTGAGTGAGTGAGTGAGTGAGTGAGTGAGTGAGTGAGTGAGTGAGTGAGTGAGTGAGTGAGTGAGTGAGTGAGTGAGTGAGTGAGTGAGTGAGTGAGTGAGTGAGTGAGTGAGTGAGTGAGTGAGTGAGTGAGGTTTTACGTCGCTTTTAGCAATATTCCAGCAACATCACGGCGGGGGACACCAGAAATGAGCTTCACACATTGTACCCATATGGGGAATCGAAACCGGACCATCGGCGTGACGAGCAAACGCTTTAACCACTAGGCTACCCCACTGCCCCTCAACACATATGTAAATTGTCTTGTGGATAGAGACTGAGAAGGTGTCAGTATTAGTTTACTCTCTGCATGTTATTTGTAGTTACCCTGCCTGGAAATCTGGGGAAAGGGGATAAAACAAGGACTGGCTGGGTCCGAGTCAGTGTGCTGACTGGGCCATCTGTGTTAAACTGTGGCATAAGGGTGTCAATGGGGTAGCACTATAAACAAGACAGACTCTCCTGCACTGCCTACCTGCTGCAGTTGACATCCCGCTTGTGACTCCTCCACATGAAGCCTCCACCGAAGGCCTCGGATGAGATAGTGAACCCTGTTGGGAGTTTGTCCCAGTCATCAAACCGGACTCCACCCCCTAGGGAGTAAGTGCCTGCCGGACAGGGGTGACACTCCTGGTCCCCTTGGATGTCCAGAAACTGACCTGCATTGCATGTGAATGCTGAAACAGAAGAACCATCGATTACAACTCTAGGTGTGAATATTCCCAATAACCAGGAAGATAAAGTCAGTTTCTTGTTTGTTGTTTAACGCTGCACACAGCAATATTACAGCTATATGATAGTGTCTGTAAATAATCAAGTACAGAACGGACAATCTAGTAATTAACATCATGAACACTGATCTAGGCATTTGGGATTCATTGACATGTGTCAACCAAGTCAGCAAGCCCTGTCAGTTGCCTTTTCCAACAAGCATGGGTTGCTGAAGACCAATTCTAACCCAGATTGTCACAAGCCATAAAGTTAGTGATATCTCCCTCCCTACAAATACGAGCATGATGCACATTCAAGGTAAATCACATACCTCAGAACACCAAGAAAAATTAATACCACCACTTGAGAGTATAACTGATATTATGAGCGACAACTGAACAAAATAATTCCACCAGTTCATGAAATGCTTTCAATGCCTTTCAAAAAACATGAATTAATAATGGCTACTAAGTTTTCAATAAACAGCGCTTTTCATATGATGGCAATGTGATACATGAATAATTGAAAACTCAAAATCACAATTCCATAACAAAACAGCCATGTAATGAAATTATTCCTGAGTTGGTGCATGATGCCCTGCTTGTTTTCAGTATCCACTGCATCATCTGCACTCAGTCAGGTTTCAATGTCACATAATCAACAAGTCTCCAAGCGTTGCTGCCAGATCCATCTTGTCACAAAACAAGCATTGGTTGCTGGCAATGCGTTTTAAATCGGAATTCCAAAAGGGTTGTTTGAAGTAAGATAACTTATTTGCTTACAAAGTTTGAATCTTAGAAAATACAAAAACGAAATCTGAAGTTCCACAGAGGAAAAACAGTTATGCTAATGAATGATCCCCACCCTCAGTTGAACTTAAATCAAACTATTTGCCATGGAAATGCATAAAACGTAGTCATCGACAGAAAAAGACACCAGTTGAGAGCATGCCTGAAATGTGTATGGAGTTTCATGTAGAATTACTGAATGATTTATTAGTTATACAGACTCATGGGGCAAGTCATAGATCACCATTGCAAACACCAATTTTGGTTTAAGATTAATTTGTTAAACATAATAGCATCTTTACAGTCACAAGCACTGACACCTTGGGAAATCTTAACAGTATAGACTCTACAGTAGCAAGAAACTTGACATGTTTAATCAGCTCCAGATAAAACCACCTGGATTTTGTTATTCATTTTTTCTAATGCATCCAAAACCTAGATGAAAGCATTTTAAACTATTTTTAGTACCGGTATATGTTTGTTGGTGTTAAGATCTGATGGGTTGATGAAGGCTCTGAAGGTTCTTAAACTTTTATTCCAAGCACTAACTCTTCTAATCATGTTCATCCCACTGTGTCAAGTAATGAACAAAGAATACTTAAATATTACATAGATTGTGTCTTGACACTAATTAACTTTAAATTTCAATGGCATTGCAAACAATTCACAATGACAGATCATAGAAACTTCACGAAGTGACAACAACTCTCAGAACTGGAGAGAAAAACAATGAATAAACAAATCCACATCAGCATAAAAGACACATCAACTCTCAAGCCGGCAATTGTGGCTTCATGAATTGCTTAAAGACTGTGTTTAAAGCAAATGTCTGTCACATCAGATCAATGGTTGAAATAATGGAAAAAGTTGGCATGAACACTAATGACTTTTCTTGGTAACTGGCTACAAACAGTGCTGGAGTCTACTGAATGTTAAGACTCTGGGGGAAATATTTACAGGACATTAAAGTTCAACTCTTAAAACAGCCTTACTTAAGCTTGGACCATTGTTAAAGAAGTCATAAAAGATTCAGAATTCCTTCTGTTCACGGTCCAATGGCATTGTTAAAATGACAGTCTGTGAGAAAACATTTGAGTTCATGAGTCCAAACATGGCTGTTGGCATAATTTTCAATGGTGACAATGTCTAATGACAATAAACTGAAACTTTGCCTACTTTTTATGTAAAAATATTCAAATATTACACTTAAATTCAAAATGGGACATCTATAGATATGTTGATCTGTGCCCTGTGGTACACCTGAAGCTTCAATAACTGGCCATTTTGAATTACAAAATTATGTGTGTTTTTCATGTTTGCATGGGATGTAATGGAACATTCCATGAGAAGGTATTGGATAGAGACCTGAACATATGGTGACACTAACATTACCTAAGGTAAGATGACTGTATTAGAGTCAGCCCAGCATTAAGTGTTAGTAAAATTCAAATCTTGTTTGTATTACGAGGAGTGGTATCCTAAACTTCTCATGGATGTTTTTCTTTTCAAAAGTGTCTTTAATTTTTTTTAATCATATGTCAATTTAAAAACTCAAAACTATTTTAAACTAACAATTATCACTGTTAAAAGTTATCAGTTCTCAACATACTGTTTCAACTGTGACAAATCCAGAGAATATGCCAGTGTGAATCTGATTGTTACGCAGCAATATAACGACAGCCTGGAACTAATCAAGTCCTGACTAGACAAATCAGTGATTGAATAAGCAATGTCCTATCAGGATACCTTGACACACAATCAAGCAACGCACTAAGCCTGACCATCCAATCTATTCCCTGCATCCTTCGTCCAGTGGGTTACTGGGGACTCTGTACAAGGTAAGTAGGTCTTCAGGTTTGTGGAAACTCAAACTAGGTTCACAGTGGTACGTGTTAGGGGTGAAACGGTACGTCTGTACCACAGTACGGTAGGTATTGCAGTACAAGGTAGGTCCGTTTGATCAGTATAAGGCCTTGCAGAAAATTGACAACAAGAGTCAAACCTTACATTTTTCGGATAACATGGAAACAAATTAACCATCTATATTTTGAATGAACAAAACTGTCATATTATTTTTGATCATAATTTCCCAAAAGTACATTTGTTGTTGTTTAGTACAAGCATCATACAAACACATCCTCATCATTTTTGCAAAACATCACCATCAATACAATCAATCAATACATCAATACAAAACAATCCATTATCTTCAGGGTGAATTTACTATAATGTAATTATCCTTACCCAAGGCTAATATGTATACCAGTACTTGTATTCAGATGCACTTATCATATACTTATTATCTAGGTTAGATAATTAGCAAAATGTATGGAAGGAAGACCAGAAGGCATAAAATTTTGATGGGTTTGCAAATGCTGTATTTGGAGCTTTTGCAGTTGACATTTCCCTATGAAGCACTCTAAAATCTGTCATATTATGACTAGAAATACTGAAAACAAATTTTGGATTGCTAGTATTTCTACTAATACCGCGGTATACAGTTTCACCCCTAATACATATACTGGTTGAGACTGGATCGTACTTACTGCACTCCTTTCCTCGCACAGGGGCGTTGGGAGCTCCCCCTACACACTTGTTGTGTTCTGGCACCGACACCCGCCATCTCATTCCCTCGCTGTCACACTCTGTGTACTCATAGTGGAAGTCATTCTGCAGGACAAACACAATTACTTCATCAGAAGGAATCAATGGTAAAATGTGTTCTTAGGAATCAGAAGGAATCAATGGTAAAATGTGTTCTTAGGAATCAGAAGGAATCAATGGTAAAATGTGTTCTTAGGAATCATAAGGAATCAGAGGGAATCAATGGTAGAATGTGTTCTTTGGAATCAATGGTAGGATGCATTCTTTGGAATCAGAAGGAACCAATGGTAAAATGTGTTCTCAGGAGAAAAAAATATAATTTCATCTACGCACATCAAGATTACCTTACTTCATACTAAACTCAAGTTAGCTCTACATTGCTCATTGCGATACATAAGATGGATATCACACCCAGATACAACATAGCTTCCAATCACAAGCTCTCTGTTGTCTTTAAAAGTTGAAATGACTTTTAGTCAATGTTTTTTGTCAATTATATGTTATTATATATGATATAAATACTTCAATAAACTTGGTTCTAAGTATGCACATGGGGGAACCAGTGGTTTCTCTTCTAGACAGAGATTAATATTGATTATAATTTGCATGGATGATTTGGTGGTGGTGATGGTGGTGGTGGTGGTAGTGGTTGTGGTTGTGGTGGTGGTTGTTGTTGTTGTGGTGGTGGTAGTGGTGGTGTGGTGGTGGTGGTGGTCGTGACTGTGGTGGTGACTGTGGTGGTGGTGGTGGTGACTGTGACTGTGGAAGTGGTGGTGGTGGTGGTGGTGGTTGTGGTGGTGGTGGTGGTGGTCGTGACTGTGGAAGTGGTGGTGGTGGTCGTGACTGTGGTGGTGACTGTGGTGGTGGTGGTGGTGGTCGTGGACTGTAACAGTGACTGTGGTGGTGGTGCCTGTGGGTTTAGACTAAAGTATAACATGTGTTTAACAACTCATGTCATGTCGTGATTTGTGAGTAACTCATTGTACAGGCTTATACCAGGAACAACGTGCCAGCTGACTGAGATACAACAGATTAACATGGATATCCCACTCAGACAAACTGTGCTGACTCCAGACCAACCAGTCCTTGTTTAACCCTTTAATGCTGAACACCAGACAGGGTAAAATAACCTTCATTTAACTACTACTGACATGACACATATCACTACAACATCCTATAACACACCAAACAGGATCCAGGCCGATAGCTAATGCTTTCTCCACAACACCATGGAGGCAGTCTATCAATGTTTCACCCACTATAACGCACCAACCAGGAACAAGAGGATCTGACCACCGACCTCCAGGCCTGAGATAGATGCTTTCTCCACAACACCACGGAGGCAGTCTATCAATGTTTCACCCACTATAACGCACCAACCAGGAACAAGAGGATCTGACCACCCGACCTCCAGGCCTGAGATAGATGCTTTCTCCACTAAACAACAGAGGCAGTTACAGACTATCACATTATCACTTCAACCCCTACAACCGACTACAACAAACCAGCCAGGATATATCAACCAGGCCCCAAGTTCCACCAGCAGTCTGTTAATCATGATCTCCATGATGTTAATTTCCTGTCAGCGCAGTCAAACAATAAGTGCTTTCAACACAGGAGCTGTATCCTGGGATATCTGATAGCACCGCTACTGGAGGTTCATGTACAGGGGATTAAACCATATTTGCATGGCACTCACATCCATCCTAGTTGACACATACACAGTGCTACAGATGATGTCTTGAGCAGAGATGCATATTTATTCATATGTTAGGCATCGATATGGGATATTAATAATTTTCTTCTTGTAGTCAACCAGTTTTTCCTTGGATCTGTGTGTGTGTGTGTGAGAGAGTGAGTGAGTGAGTGAGTGAGTGAGTGAGAGAGAGTGAGAGAGAGGAGTGAGTGAGTGAGAGAGAGAGTGAGATTTTCCACAACTTCTAGCTGTATTCCTACAAGGTCATGGCAGTTTTCACAAAAAGCGCCACATTAAGATTCAAACCTACTTGGTGGGCGGAATTAGAAATCAACAAGGTTCTTGTCACAACCCCATATACCTATAGATTTAGGTGTCCCTTGATTCAAATACCATTCTGTTGCATTGTGTATATCTAGTCAGCATCAGTGATTATCATTAAAGTAACAATGGTGATACATCCCCCGAGTGTCATAACATCTGCTTGGCCACTTAGATATTAGTTTTATTACTAAGCTCCCAGTTTTGTCACCATGGTTACGGGGAGATGAAACCGAGATGAAAAATCATTCGCACATCAATGTTTGTCGTAATTACTCATGTTCAACGTAATTACCAATTGATGTATAAAGATCAGGTATATACTTCATTAGAGGCTTCCAATACATAAAAGTTGAACAAAAACCCAGAACAGTTATTAATCTGCTGGCACATCCGGTGGCAACAGTTTTAGCTGAACTTTAATCAGATAATTTTACAATATTCAGGTTTCAGTTTAAGACTAAAGTAACAGACTGACAAAGGAGAACCAGTCCGTAACACACTGATCTGAAGTCTAGTGAATTGTCTGTTTGTTCAGTAGGGCTGCGTAATAAAACCGGTATTTACCATTGTAACAGGCCAAACTATCCCCCTGGCTAAACCTTCCCCAGGGAAACTTTAGCCTAGGCCAAACTCCCCACCCCCCACCCCTAGGCTTAATCTTCCCCACCCTTGAATCAACTTATAAGGCTCCTTGTTTCAAACCCTTGTTCTTGTATCAAAAGGGGAGATTCTGACCAAGGAAGACTTTTTCTTCCCCAACCTTGTTTTCATGTTTATGTTCGTCTTGAAAAAGTCAGAAACGAAAACAAGACATAGGTGAACATTCAGGTGAACACATTTATAAGATATTCATGTTGATGTCATTGTCAAGTTCCATCAACAATTTACAGGTCATCTTCATCTTCATATATAACATGTACATGGTTCACATTTTGTTTCAATATCCTTATATAAGGTGAGATTAAAAAGACAAGCAAGCATAAAAGCAAAGATATTATATCATTACTATTATTTTATATTATCATTTACTTATTTTGTATGTTTCAATAATTTAATTTACCTGGGTTGAATCACATTGGTACAATGAGTGAAGCCCATTTCTGGTACTGAAAATGGTTTATCTCAAACTCATTACTATATTGAAACTTTCACTATATACCCAGTTTTTACTTGGATGTCCATATCCATTCAAAGTTTTATTCCCTCACTCATGGCTTTTAATATGGCATCCACGTCTGCGACATCAACTTAACAGTTGGAAGCAGATGTAAACATCAACACAACAACAACAACAACCCAACACAATATCTATATCAAATGCTGTATCATCTATCATTCCACTATATTGCCTTATTCTATATTCAAAAGACAGGGTTTGATAAGGGGTATACTTGGCCCATGGATATCTGAATCATATTTCATTCACCAAAAGTGATTATGGATTTGTACACAAGCTTATGTAAATAATGTTCCATTAAATTTATACATAAATACAACAAATATTAGATAATAAACAGCATGATAAGAGAGCAAGCTACCTGTGTATATGACATCTTATTTACCCATGCGATTGATTGTTTACATCTTATGGTGCCATGATTTAATTTGGTCTTCATAGATGGCGACAGGAGCAGGATATAGAGATATATGCCAATCAAACGTGTATGCATTCAAATCACTACACCCAAGTCAGAGGCAAAAATGGACTATTTGGTAAAAATATGCACCAAAATATAAGTCAAAGCTACTCTCGGTTTATAAGAGCAAGGGTTGGGAAGAAGTGGCCTAGCTAGGCCAGAATTTCCCCTTTGATATAAGAGCAAGGGTGGGGAAGAAGTAGCCTAGCTAGGCCAGAATCTCCCCTTTGATATAAGAGCAAGGGTGGGGAAGAAGTGGCCTAGCTAGGCCAGAATCTCCCTTTGATATAAGAGCAAGGGTGGGAAGAAGTGGCCTAGCTAGGCCAGAATCTCCCCTTTTGATATAAGAGCAAGGGTGGGGAAGAAGTGGCCTAGCTAGGCCAGAATCTCCCTTTGATATAAGAGCAAGGTGTGGGGAAGAAGTAGCCTAGCTAGGCCAGAATCTCCCCTTTTGATATAAGAGCAAGGGTGGGGAAGAAGTAGCCTAGCTAGGCCAGAATCTCCCCTTTGATATAAGAGCAAGTGTGGGGAAGAAGTAGCCTAGCTAGGCCAGAATCTCCCCTTTTGATATAAGAGCAAGTGTGGGGAAGAAGTAGCCTAGCTAGGCCAGAATCTCCCCTTTTGATATAAGAGCAAGGGTGGGGAAGAAGTAGCCTAGCTAGGCCAGAATCTCCCCTTTTGATATAAGAGCAAGGGTGGGGAAGAAGTAGCCTAGCCAGAAGGCCAGAATCTAGCTAGGCCAGAATCCTTTGATATAAGAGCAAGGGTGGGGAAGAAGTAGCCTAGCTAGGCCAGAATCTCCCTTTGATATAAGAGCAAGGGTGTGGGGAAGAAGTAGAAGAAGTAGCCTAGCTAGGCCAGAATCTCCCCTTTGATATAAGAGCAAGGGTGGGGAAGAAGTGGCCTAGCTAGGCCAGAATCTCCCCTTTGATATAAGAGCAAGGGTGGGGAAGAAGTGGCCTAGCTAGGCCAGAATCTCCAGAATCTTTTGATATAAGAGCAAGGGTGGGAAGAAGTGGCCTAGCCAGGCCAGAATCTTTGATATAAGAGCAAGGGTGGGGAAGAAGTAGCCTAGCTAGGCCAGAATCTCCCTTTGATATAAGAGCAAGGGTGTGGGAAGAAGTAGCCTAGCTAGGCCAGAATCTCCCCTTTGATATAAGAGCAAGGGTGGGGAAGAAGTGGCCTAGCTAGGCCAGAATCTCCCCTTTGATATAAGAGCAAGGGTGGGGGAAGAAGTAGCCTAGCTAGGCCAGAATCTCCCCCTTTTGATATAAGAGCAAGGGTGGGGAAGAAGTAGCCTAGCTAGGCCAGAATCTCCCCCTTTGATATAAGAGCAAGGGTGGGGAAGAAGTGGCCTAGCTAGGCCAGAATCTCCCCTTTTGATATAAGAGCAAGGGTGGGGAAGAAGTAGCCTAGCTAGGCCAGAATCTCCCTTTGATATAAGAGCAAGGGTGGGGAAGAAGCAGCCTAGCTAGGCCAGAATCTCCCTTTGATATAAGAGCAAGGGTGGGGAAGAAGTAGCCTAGCTAGGCCAGAATCTCCCTTTGATATAAGAGCAAGGGTGGGGAAGAAGTGGCCTAGCTAGGCCAGAATCTCCCCCTTTGATATAAGAGCAAGGGTGGGGAAGAAGTAGCCTAGCTAGGCCAGAATCTCCCCTTTTGATATAAGAGCAAGGGTGGGGAAGAAGTGGCCTAGCTAGGCCAGAATCTCCCCTTTGATATAAGAGCAAGGGTGGGGAAGAAGTAGCCTAGCTAGGCCAGAATCTCCCTTTGATATAAGAGCAAGGGTGGGGAAGAAGTAGCCTAGCTAGGCCAGAATCTCCCCTTTGATATAAGAGCAAGGGTGGGGAAGAAGTAGCCTAGCTAGGCCAGATATAAGAGCAAGGGTTTGAGCTAGGCCAGAATCTCCTTTTGATAAGAGCAAGGGTGGGGAAGAAGTGGCCTAGCTAGGCCAGAATCTCCCCCTTTGATATAAGAGCAAGGGTGGGGAAGAAGTAGCCTAGCTAGGCCAGAATCTCCCTTTGATATAAGAGCAAGGGTGGGGAAGAAGTGGCCTAGCTAGGCCAGAATCTCCCCCTTTTGATATAAGAGCAAGGGTGGGGAAGAAGTAGCCTAGCTAGGCCAGAATCTCCCCCTTTTGATATAAGAGCAAGGGTGGGGAAGAAGTGGCCTAGCTAGGCCAGAATCTTCCCCTTTGATATAAGAGCAAGGGTGGGGAAGAAGTGGCCTAGCTAGGCCAGAATCTCCCCCTTTGATATAAGAGCAAGGGTGGGGAAGAAGTAGCCTAGCTAGGCCAGAATCTCCCCCTTTGTTATAAAAACAAGGGTGGGGAAGAAGTGGCATAGCTAGGCCATAATCTCCCAAGACATGAAAACGATACGTATTGCGATACCCTGATTGAAAAACCAGTATTTTGACATGCATTCGGAAAACTTCGTAACACTCGAAAACCAGGTCAAGTTGCTATCTAAAATCTCAGGGCTTTTTTTGAGAGTGGAGAAAGTAGTTCAAACTAGTAACCTCTGTGTTGATGTTAAATTGTTCTTTTCCTTGTTTCATTTGTGCCATAAATTATATACATTTTTATTTTGTCATGATTAAAGGTTTTTTATAAAAGCTTAATCAAGCATAGTAATTTTGTTGTGTTTTTGCTTTATAAATCAAGCATTAACTTGATTGTTATTGCAATATATTGCAATACATATCTCAATATATGCTTTCGCATCGCGTAATATATCACAATATGAAAATTCTCTGCAATACCCACCCCTATTGTTCAGTAAGACTGGACAACACAATACCTCATACTACATGAACCACATCCAGGGCAAAATGTATTGAACAAGAAGATAAAGTCATCAAATTCGATTTAGGGTCTAACCCCAAAAGGCATTTGGGTACCTAACCCCCAAAAGGCACATCTAGGGATCATGGTTGACATGTGTACCAAGTTTGATGAAGCTAGCATGTGTAGTTTGGGAGATCTGCTCGGACAAGATGACATCCTCATAGCCACAGCATAAGTCACGTTTCCATGGAAACAGCAAAACTAAAATTTGTATCTGGGTCTAACCCCAGAATATTAAAATAAAAAAAGGGTAGATACTGGTAGACAGATGATGTTATTATGGTTACAGTTGTGACGCCGAATCGGCACAATACTAATACATCTGTCACAATGGTATTAGACCTTGCTTGACATGTCAAAGGCGATTTATCAAAAGCTGAAAGTCATCACACTGTAGGCAGAATTTCTATCAATTAATGTTATATCATACTATCATATAAATCATTTCTAAACACCAATCTGACAATCACTGAATCAGATGAAATTTTGTCAGAGTCATAATTATCTGTTTCATCCTAGTCACGCTTTGTCTTTCATTTTATGAAAAATATGCTGTTAGCTGTTTGACCAATGACAGCTTGACCATCATATTTTTGCATTGTGACCATATTTTGCCATTTGACCAATGATAGCTCTGAAGCCACTATGGAAATACAACAGTATTTTGCCAGTTTCATGGAAATTTCATCTTAACATAGAACCGACTACTGCTGGCTTGATCGATTATGAAATAATCACCAAGAATACTAATACATAGTGGTTTAGTGCAGTTACCTTACTGCATTAATTTGGCATCTCATTGTGTATAATTAGAGTTAATTAGTGTGCCAAATACAAAGCAGCAACAGCTCCATACAAGCCACACACACAGAGTGCTCTCATATTTAATGTAAGGCAGTATGTGTGAGAGGAGGAGTTTTCGCTTGAGAAAGTCACAATCAAATTAAACCTGCATTGTTTTGGATAATTTCTTAGTTTTATTAGATCAGAATAAATTCAAACACCATGACCTCTGTACTATCAATGTGCACCATTTGAAAATCGAAGGCGCCAATGTCGGTGCCTGGAATTAAACCATTGCATATATATGTGGCTTTTAACAATCCCTTGAACATTTTTATATACGCAGAGCTGCTTGCAACATTCGAGGCAAGTGTCAAGTACCAAAACTACTAATTAGCCATTAAGCCAACACATTGCAGCTTGCTTGTTGAAACCACCACATATCTTCTCTTCATTGACCATGTTCTTAATCTGAGGTGAGACAATCCTGCAGACACAAGACACGAGACATTGACCAGATGGCCTATTGCTCTTGTCTGCAAGCACCACCTGTCTGAACCACAGCCACAACTATCAGATTCACAGCCGGAACACTACCACAAGCCATGCCTGTGTGTCCACGATTTATCTAGGATTCCAAACAAAGCACTCTTGACAGTCAAAGTGGCAACAAATCTTCCACACTGGGAGTAGCTGTTAAGTTTACACTTTCCAAAGCCACGTGGAGAGTGCTCTAGGTATTTCAACACGGTATGTTAACAATACATTTGATGCAACAATGTAAAACTAAGCAGTGTTAAGAATTAACATCAAAAATTGGTTCTGGGGTCAGTGATGGGGTGACAGAGGTTTGCTCCTAGAGTATTTCAATAAGGCATTTAGGCATTTCCTAAACCTTTGATTGTTAACTTCATGACCAACACACAACTTTCATGCCTAACTTCAACGACTGCTAAGCATTAAAGTCTCCTTACGGGTTCTGTTGTCAGTGAAAGTGAAGACAACGGTCATCACTATGAAATACAACATGAACCATGATGAAGTGGGAAGTTCTTTAATTTGTGAATTTGAACCAACGTTTGCTGAAAACTTGGTACCAAATATTGACCTCTAAACAGGTCAAGAAATACATTTTTATTTTCATGAGTTGCAAAAACGATCTGCCACAAACATCCTTTAGAAATACCTAATCTTTGAAGTTTACACAATGACACAATGAATTGCCACCAATCCTTGTATTTCTCCAGGCTCAAATTAGCGGATGTATGTAAATCTAAAACCTGCACATGTATTGGGAACAGAACATGACCACGATGACAACCGATAATGAATTCACAATGCTATAAACATGAGAAGGCCATTATGACATGTTAGCCAGCACCAAGCACCAAACAGAAAGTCAGAAGCTTTGAAACATATGACATACTCACTGTATTACAAGTGTCCAGACAACGGACCACATTTAATCCAATGCTAGGAAGAAGCAACAGGAAGGGTAATGCCAGAGCCATTGCTGTCTAACCTGCCACGTGGACTGCAGCATGCCAAACACTAGCAAATCGTTCAAGTTGGTATGATTGGTTAATTATTCATCCAAGAGAAGCAGTACAAGAGGAGACCGCAGTGTGGAACACTAGAGATCCCGGGAGAGCATTCTGACCTACTTCCAGTATCTATAGATTTATCTTGGACTCAACATACTGTGTTTCACAAGTCCACACTTCGATACAATACAACTGTTACAAGACAACACCAATAACCATCAGTTTTGACATAGATTGAAAGCCCAAGGTTATAGAGACGGTAGATTTGGTAATAGTGATACTTAAGGGAATAGTGGCATATTGATTCACTGTATAATTGCATTCCCATTACATTTGTCAAATATATAATGTAGAGGTAGAATCTAGTTGAAATGGCTTTTTCGAATTTTGAATACAGATCTTTATTCCATAGAGCAACAGAATAAGATGTTAACAAGT
Source organism: Haliotis rubra (assembly GCF_003918875.1). Lineage (NCBI taxonomy): Eukaryota > Metazoa > Mollusca > Gastropoda > Lepetellida > Haliotidae > Haliotis > Haliotis rubra. The sequence goes on from NW_025766248.1 coordinate 791,201, forward strand.
GAATGTTGTTTTCAGAGATTCAGCAAATAACAGCAATATCTGTGAAGCCTGTAATTAATCAAGTCTGGACAAGTGATTGATAGCAGGAGCATCGCTCCATACAAAGAAGGTATCACAAGATCAACTAGGTCACATACACAACACACATTCCCTACAAGACAGGACGGAGTTGCTGGGGATCTATCTTCATCAGGAAACCAATGGGGCAACTACAATACAAACATACATGTTCAGGCTTGTAAATGGTATTTGGTAAAAGGTATTTGGCAAGGACTGTATTCACCAAAGTGAATGAGAGTACCATGGATCACTTTGGGCCATGCCCTTGGGCCATACAGGCACTCAAATGAGAATGGTGCATTCTAATTTGCAAGACATGCCCTTCTTGCAGGCTCCAGAATTGCAAATGTCACAATAGATGTTATAATCCAGCCTTCTAACTTACTAAGATAGTCACATCATACTTGGTTTGCTTTCACAACTAATGTGTCCGTAGAATGTAGTATCAGTTACCTCCTCTCTGCACAATTAAACAAAAATCCATATATAGGTAGTGATGTCATGTATTTTATGAGCTTGTATATAATCTCAATACCTCAATACATTAGTGAAGTGTGACAACCAATGCTAACTGCCTATTACCAAAATCATTATTGTATTGTTTATCATTCAGTACCAATATACATTTCTTGTACCAAGAGTGAAACTTTCAGGATCATGTCAATGCAACGTTCTCCAACCTATTCCAAGACCTATCTCTGCCATTAAGCGGTGAACTGAACATTTATTCTTTAAGTTTAACTGCGCTTTCAGCATCTTCAGCATGGAAAAGCACATAAAACATGACATTATTATGTTTTATACTATAGAAAAAAATAAAAGCTGCAGAAAGTGGTTGGGTGGTCCCGTTACCATCAAATTCATCATCAGCTCAGGTACCCTTGTCCCATCTACACACAGCCCAGACATCATGTAATTATTAGTAGTAGTAGTCAGTCTACTAGTATAGGAGGTATGCAATGGGAATAGTCTCAAGGAAAACAGCTTCATTTTGTTGGCAAAAGTGAACAGTGACACTACAGATAACAATCAAAATGTCATATTGAACTCCCCTGTCGCCTGCAAACAATTTCTTTTTTTTTCATAAGAAAGACCACTTCACAAAACAATTGCCCAATACCTTTTTATATCAAAGAGAGGAAGGTTTTCAACATATGTGATGGAGACATTCACTCAAATAGATGCTTTTTTCCAGACAACTCATTGTAATCTTTCACTGCTAAAAATAAGCACTTTTGTTACAGATTGAATGCCATTGTCTAGCCTTAAGAAGAATACAATGCACATATAGTTGCTAGGCAAATATCATCCAAGGAAAATGAAACCTGCGGAGAGTGTGTACAATTCATTGATTTAATCAAGAATCCATCCCTGCTAGTAAACATCTTTCCATCATTCACCATGTTCTTATCTCTCCATGCCTAGGGAGTGATACTTGGCAAAACCTGATCTTCAGTCGACAACTGGCATATCAATAAATACACTGGCTATTCATTATTAGAAATGTTAACCAGCTTACAGCAGAATTTACCAGACAAGGAGTTTGGTTTACTTGCTGAATACCCAAACAGCCATACTACAGAGGCAATTCAGATTTCTAGGTTTGATATTGGTAAACCTTGAAGTAATCTATGTAAATTATTCAACATGACAGGCCATTTGGAAACATCATGGCCATTACCGAACCAGATATGCAGGATATGCAAATATTACCAAGATAAAAAAAGTATCCCATGTTTGATATCAATTTCTTCATGCAGTGATTTACTAGCTCAATGAGTTTCAACATTTAAGAACTATAAAAAACTGAAATACTACCAGCCACATGGGTACCTTTAACATTTAAACAAACTCACTTATGCTAGAGGAACATTGTAAAATAGCATCCCTTTCACATAGACAGCCAAACTGTAACACCCAGATCCAAACTGTCCCTGAAACAAGTCTTAGAGTCCTAGTATATCTTTGTTTGTTTATCGCTACACTCAGCAATATTCCAGCTTTATGGCAGCAGTCAATCCAGTGATTAACATCATGAACATTGATCTACACAAATGGGTTACAATGACATGTGTCAAACAGGTCAGCGAGCCGGACTACCCGATCTTACGACAAGCATGGGATGCTGAAGACCAATTCTATCATGGAGCTTCACGGGTTCCTTGCATCTCAAGTGAAACAGTGAGTTGGAGTTAGTGAGTAAATACCGCTTTGAATGTGTTAAACATACTTCAGTTACATCACAGCAAGACAATTTGGGTGGGAGTGTTTCAAGCAGTACACACTTAAATTGGTTCACTGACGTATTGAAGCAGTGCAAATTTGTAGCTGGCAAGACGATACTTTTCAAACACTATCTTAGAGAAATGGTAATCAAAAGTACTTCACTGAACAGGTCTGATTCAAACAATTCTGTGCAAACCCTGCACAACATGACAAGATTCTACTATTCTCAAATCTCTGAAACAGTCCAGAAGTCAAGTTTGATAATCAATATTTGACAAGCACAGGTGACTGACTGATCACTTCCTGTTCCTGCTGTAGCACCAAGTCTGCAACTTCAGAAACTAGTCTGAAATCAGGGTCTAGTGACATTTTGTCTGGACTAGTACACTCATCCTAGAACAGTCCACATATAAACTGAAACCTAATGAAAAGGACACAAAGAGACAATTTCAGATGAAGATGTTCTGAACACAGACTGCTATAGATGTTTAATTAAGATGAAGTCATACATTCTAGTCATATATTCTAAAGTAATCAGAAGATCCAAGTAACAATTGGTCTTCAGTAACCCATGCTTGTCGTAAGAGGCAACTAACGGGATCGGGTGGTCAGGCTCGCTGACTTGGTTGACACATGTCATTGTATCTCAATAGCGTAGATCGATGGTCATGCTGTTGATCACTGGATTGTCTGGTCCAGACTTGATTATTTACAGACCGCCGCCATATAGCTGGAATATTGCTGAGTGCAGCATAAATTAAACTCGCTCACTCACTAAAATAATCTCTAAGGTTTAAGCATGAACGAAAACACAAACTCTCAAGGAACAAACACAAAAACATTTCAAACAAAATTTGACTTGGTTAATGAGCCTAATGAAGACTAACAACTAACTGATGTTCTGGATGTTTTATGTTTACAACAGAAAGCTGGGGTTTTCCTTACAGCATCTAGGGCAAACAACACCATGGCCAATTTGAAACTCTGTACAAATATAGCCTCATACATGTCATCAACCTTATCTCACATCTAATGGGAAATGTCCTGTTACACCGGAACTGACATGGCAGCTACATTCAAAATGTAAAGTGTGATGCGTGAGCCAGTTTTATTGTTGTTGATTCTCTTCACAGATATTCTTCCGCAAAATGCTACATTGTACACGAGCATGCTGGAGTTTCATGTGAAGTCTGTATCAGAAGGCTCCTGGCATCATGTTCAAACTTAATGTAAATGAAATTGCGCTTCCTAAACCAAGCTCACCTTTATTATGCTTGGCTTCAAATCAGTGAAGTATACTACCCATCAAAAGTTTAGACTCACTAATGTAAATGTAGCCACTTACTTCAGTCAACGGTTCTAAACTAGATTTTGCAAAATATTCCATACTGTTTAAAGGTACTGTTTACACATGAAGTGATGTATTGTAAAACAAATTCGTAACGTTGAAAAGATTATTGTCATGAGTTCAATAAATGATGAAACTCAGTGAAAATTGGCCAATTCTTAACAAAACTTTACACCAAAATGGAGCTATTCACATGCACAATATTTGCAAATGCTTTTCAGCAATTTGATGCATGATCCTTATGCAATGCATCTGCATAAGGTTTGCAGTTGGTTCCACCAAGTTAGGGGAGAAATTCATCTTCGATGTGACCACATATATATACAAAACATATAGTGAATGCTTTAAGTGAGTCTAAACCTTTGATGGGTAGTATATTTGAATGGCATTTACATTGGGGGTAAAAGTCATGTTAATGTTGGCTGATGATCTAAGACACTGAGAGATCATATTTCAAAGAGAAGATGTAAATATATTATTCAATGTTGGTAATCACATATGACAATGTCCAATCTGAAGTTTAATCATGTTAATGTCCTGAAGTCCTTTGACAGAGTCATCCTTGACCCCAAGCCCACCAGCGATCATTGTCAACAGTTGAACAAAGCCTCAGTGGTCAGTTCATCCAAAATTAACCCCTTGAAAACCATGACAATGGACTCATTAGATGGAACCAGATAGTTCTATTTTGATATGAAATTACCGGTACTCATTAATAGAGTTGGGAACAGTGATCTAGGAGGCTGCCATTGTCGTCTTAGTGCATCATGTAAACCAAATATCTTAAAGGTCACATGCAACGTAAAACACAACTTTACAGATTCTGATGCCTTTCGGTATGGACTTACCGAAAAAATCATCAAAAATGCAAATTCAACTTGTAAAGTTGAAAAATAACGCGATGAAAAAAACGCAGAAATCGTAGTTCAAACGATTCACTAAATTTCCCCCAGCGCTTCGGGGAATTCAAGTGGTTTCAACAGCTGGGCTGCGCTGCGCTCGGCTGCGCTCATAGCACATGCGCAGTGAAATAGGTTCCCACAGCTTGGAAGCAGGTTGTCCGGTGAATACTCGGTGAAGGCTTTGGTGTGAGCTATTTTTCTAATGTTTTGTTGATATTTCACAGGCGCGAGCTTTTTATATGTTATGACAGTAGATTACCGATTTAACTGTTTATATAATTTCATTTGTCTATTTCACCACACGTTCTTCTTACCGAGTCACTTTCTCAGTTCGATACTTAAAAAGCAATGTCATTATTTAGCGCTGACAGAATTTCTAACTGTGATATAGATATGTCGTTGTCACAGACAAAACTCAATGTCTGTTTTATTGACACCTATGTGCCTGCCTGCCTGTCTGCTAATGACAATATTCAATACACAACTTTGATCACTGACCACATGCAATTTGAACTTAACACCTATCAGGCTATACACCATAAACAAAACGCATTGATTTATGGCCCGAGTTCGGTCTCTGTCACATTATGTAATTACACAGACAGGCAGGTGTGATACTTGTACACATGACATGTTATGATGTCTGTTGATTGCAAAATGTTATACACAAAAAATGAGCATGTATTTACAAAACCCAACATCTCTCTATACACACACAATGAGCCAGCCGTTACACTTGAGTGCACACCCACCCGCCCTGACTGGGTTCGGTATCCCGGCTGCTTCGTTTCTTGGGAAGTAAACCCAAGTACAAAATATTGCACTTTTGATTTGCGTTTGTACGCTTATAAATTTGTTTATATGTTTTTTCATAACCAGTAATGTATATTATATGTCATGAATAAGTGATAACTGTGTTTTAATTATGTTTGATTTTTTGGTTGCATGTGACCTTTAAGATTCACTGAAATAAAAAAGAAGACTGAAAAGGCAGAGAGGACCAAGATCTCACAGATCAACTTGCTGTGCTCTTCTTCCCTGAAAATACATCTATTGGGAAATTGACATTCACCTTGGTCGACTGAATGATCAGCTGGCCAGTTCGACTTAGGCTCCACTACAGTACAAGGATGATGCTGGGAAACTTGTTACAATGGGTTAGATAAACAGTGAACTGTTAATGTGCTGTATGCAAGGATGTTAAACTCAATATTGTAGATATTTATTATCATTAAATACACAGCTTCTATTACATCCAGGACTCAACCTAATAAAAGCACTAGTATATGTACTTTACTGAGAAAGTGTAATGCCAAATATAACAAATGCTACATTTATTATCGTCGTATGATTCCATGAAATACCCTTTGTTAGACTCAGAACAAGTCATGAACATATGAATATATTTTTTATATTTTGAAGAATGATACAATGAAATAATATTATTAAGTTTAAATATATTACATAAACATTATAAATTGTTGAGGTCTCGAGGGGGACATGATCTGATGTACCCTCGAAGTTTGTTTATGTTCCCACGGCCCGAAGGGTGAGGGGAACATAAGGAAACATTGAGCTTACATCAACCCATGGGCCCCGAGGGACCAGTGAACAACGTATTTATCTAACCGACAACCTCAATGGTAATTTTGAACTGTTTGAAGCACGGGTATCGGATCATAGTATGGAGTACAAGGCGACAAGAAAAACAAATTTAGAGTCATCTCCCTTCCATCGATTTGCATTCGCAAAACATCGGCAATTTCTGTAAAGAATTACTACTACGAAGTACCAAATGAGTTCGGCATTCCCAGCTGGGTACATAGAAAATGTTACTCTCTTGTAAGCGGGGTACATTGAAAATAATAGAAGAGCTCAGCCAATCAGAAAACAACATTTTAAGTGTGAGGCAAGATGAAGGTATATGTACCTTGTCAACTACCTTTTTAGGTGAATCTATCACATTGCGAAGGTATCAGCTTATGGATTAGTAATCCACTCAACCATAAACACAGTTATTGTCATGATTATAGGCTGTCTGACAAAGGAGTGTCCGGCAAATGTGAGACATCATTCAAAGGTGTCTATAAACAGGATCTGTGTAACAGGATCATTCTGCTAAGATAACAATTAATCAATCAGTTAATTTCACTAGAGTCAGTCAACCGTGTCAGTGCAAGGACACATATAATACGGCTGGATAAAACAATCAATAATCAGAAATATCATCATGGGAAGAATCATTAATGAGTATTGACATGAAAACTGTGTCAGCGGTAATATCTTAATAATTCTTATGTAAACTATTGTGAGGAAATAAATTTATAATTTACATGCACAATACACACCGAGTTGTGTCCTTATTCAAGGGTTGTTTCTAAATTGTGTAAACAATTATTCATCTCTAAGAATTATCCTTATAGGCTTAACTTATAACACATGTCATGATGCTGAAGCTTCTAAATCATTTTCATCAACACCAGTCAAAAATTAATTATATTTCTGGTCCTTAAAGTCTTAGTCTAAACAAAACATTATTGTATGGTTAACTTCAGTACACTCAGGTAACAATTATAAAGGCACTATGCTTTGAATCCAACGCAATCTGAGAACTCCCACATTTAATATCCTAAAATATTGGGATCATTGTCACACCTAAGCAAATATGTCAAGTTGGGTTGTAAGCTGATGAATATTGATTGTAACAGCTGAGTAATATTCATATTTTTTTTTTGGTGGCAACGCTTAAACATTAGTCAGCAGACCAACAATTCAACAGCAGCAATGTAAATTGTGGATAAAGATCTGTAATTGGGAACAGTAGGATACAAAATGTCAAAGTCCAACTCTGGAGGCACTGCATGAACAATGAAAATTACTCTATCAATTCTAGATGCTTCTATCTGTGTAGGACGGCTTGGTATTTATACACTAGTCTCTATAAGGACTAATAACCCTATAGGAACAAATAGCCTCCAATATAACGCTGATTAATCAGCTCTTGAAGTTGAATATTAAACTCAGAGCCTACAACATGCACTAAGAATAAGATATATAAGACTTTTAAGAGTCTTATTATTTTAGAAGTTGGTAATAATTATCATGAAGAATATATGGATACTGTTACCAATTTATTCATTATACATACACAATTCTAGGTGACTTCTTGCCCCTTTGTCAAATGAAAAAATTCTTATCCACAATAATTTTTGTCATAAATAAGATATATGCCTCAGAGTCAAATATGTGCTTTCAAATGCTGCTTTGTTAATCATGAAATTGCTAGTGTATATACATAATAAAAAAATTTTGTTGCTTCTTGAAGTTCTTCAGGGTATATCGTCAAATTGTATGTTTTCGGTCATCATACATTTTCAAACAGCAATGTTTCTTCACTCTATGAAAAGGTCTTTTGTGTAACATGTTGTAAATACTCGGATAATTGCTTGTGTTTAAGAAAAAGATTTAAATATGGTAAGGTTGTGTTCTAGTGTTGAAGAGGTGTCCTATTATAGAACAGTCGACCAACAAAGGGACCCATCCCAGCCCTACACTAGAGTTCTTCTAGTATTTAAACCTAATAACTCCATAAATCGTTACTCTAATTAAAGGGATGCCTTTGCTTTTATACTTAATTCTGACTGACCCATGTACCTGACCTATACATCCCAGACTAAGAGTAGTCTACATAATGATAACACACAGCAAAACCCTTAAAATACTAAATTTCTACATGACAGGTCCATTTGTCCATGTGATACCTCAAATCTGGGCAGTTTGGAAAAGACTATGGGATAGTGCTAACATGCATAGGAATCATGAAGCAGTATGTTACTGAGAGAAGATTATTCTCTCGTCCATATTTATGCTTATATCCCACAGAAGGTCTTCAACATATATATACTAGACAGCAGAAATTCTGCATCCATTTGATCTGTGGCCTGAAAAGGGCCTTACAAAATGCGTAGTTGGGTCTTTTATAGCAAGCATATTTCCACAATGACACACTCTAGATCTACTGTCGTTAATTATAGGAAATAAAAAGATATAATGTATTAAAATCTTACCGGTTGACAAGTTGGCACCTGGTCAGCAACAGCATGCGTTAACAAGAGAAAATATGCGATTGCAAATGGCCACAAGTTGTTTTTAAACATTGCACCAAAATATCAGTAATAATGTCCACTTTAGGCTGTAGATATCTTGTCTATCTGCATTTATCCCGGAACAACAAGCAGGGAGATATGTGACACCCAACGCTCACGAGCAGGCTTGTATTTCACTGGGCGATATGAGAGGGATGCCCTACACTTGCCAAACCGTGCTAAAAATAACCTACGGCTCTCCCTCTTGCTAGACGCATGCGCAGAAGGGAAAATGTCCAATACTATCTTCTTAACCGCTCCTTTCATAACTATTCCTTGACAATAAGCGTCTGCTGAAAATAAAGTATATTACAAAGTTTGATTGTGGTTTCAATCTTCACGATTCCTTTGACCTGTATGTCACCTTACAAATGAGAGCTGTAATTTATCAACAGTCTAAGGGGACGCTCGTTCGCTCGAATTCCAATATTTATTACCTGTTACTATGATTAGAAACAACAAACGCACATGTGAACACCCCGCGATATCATAAATGGGAAAATAACATGGAATGTTTTGCAACATGTGACGTTAAAAACATATATGTGTCGATATCCTAAATTCACGCAAGTTATGCGAATTCAACACACTTGATATGGATGTGCAACTTCTTTATTATTTACACATCCATATCAAGTGTGTTGTATTACCTACCAACTTCTAAATGCCTATCAAACATTCGAATTACGTCCTATAATGAGCTTTAGAATATATACCAAACGACGTCTTAAACAAACGAAAGACTGTCCGCTAGCACAATACATTGTATTTTGGTACGACGGATCCAGTATGAGAAGATCCGATCTCCAGCAACCCATTTTTGTCGTAAGAGGAATCTAACGGGATCGGGTGGTCAGACACGCAGGCGTGCATGTCATCGTATTCCTAATGCGCAGATCAATGCTCATGATATCAATCACTGGATTGTCTGGTCCAGACTCCCTTATTTACAGGGTGACATCGTACAACTGGAGTATCGCTGAGTGCGGCGTTAAACAAACAAATATTATATGTGTTGAATCCTGTTGATGCGGTAGCAAATTGGTCACAAACACTACGTCCCTCGCAAATATCAGGAGGTACATCCTATCTAGCACAGGGGCGGTGGGGTAGCCTAGTGTTTAAAGTGTTCACTCATCACGCCGAAGACTCGGGTTCGATTCCCGACATGGGTACAGTGCATGAAGCCCATTTCTGGTGTCCCCTGCCGTGATATTGTTGGAATATTGCTAAAAACGGCGTACATCCCAATTCACCCATTCCTACCCCACACAAGGTTTTAAAACTAGCGTCTCAGGGCTGTTCATAACAGGAACCTATGACTTTAAGATAAGATAAGATATAACTTTATTAACCCCGAGGAAATTCTTTTGGTATCAAAAACGGCCTCAAAATGAATATTTACAAAATTCGCAAAAATATAGCCTACACAATCATTACATTCACAAATGAATGCTGATGATTCCATACAATTAACCATATAGGTTAAGAGGCTGAGTTAGTAGTTATCGCAGCAAGATGACTATTCAAAAACATTTGTTGCATTAATAACACGAATACTGGATGGTATGAAGGACTGTTTGTTTTAAGGGAAAGTAATCGAAAGCGGCGTCCAGATGGAAGTAGTTGAAAATGATGAGATAAAATGTGGGAACTATCAATTCTAATTTTGGGAGCCTTTTTGACAATCTGGCGCTCATAAATAAGGGAATATACTATCCCCCCCAAAAAAAGAAACGCATAGGCGTGTTGTGTTTTTAAAAATCTATTCATTACCTATTGTGTTCAAACAATCGTCAAAATATGTAACAAATGTGTTGATAATATGATTTTACACAATTGCACAAGTGAAAAATCGACTTTACCTGAAAATGTTGATTTTGATGAGATTTCTTAAAAGGAATAAAAAGGCATCACCGCAACGCAACAGAAATCACCTTCCAGTTGAAATTGTGCAGCAAAGAGCATGCACTGTCTGGCTCTAAAAATCCAGATCACTTTCGGAAATCGGCATCCGTTTTGAAGGAACGACAACATGTCAGCAGGGGATGAAATGAGGGCAGGCCTCCAACAGCTGATTATGTCTTCCCATTAAATTAGAATACTATGATTGCTTTGAATTACATTTACAAGTTGGCGTGTTGGGCATGGAAGATAATTCCATGGAAATACAGCTTCTATATTACAATATAATACTACTTTATTGCAACTGAATACCATGGTTCACTCCCCAAAACGATTTCAGTTCCATCACGAAATTATATTTCAAGAACGGGGGCCTGTTCCACAAAGCGATCTTAGTGCTAAGATGATCGTAAACCCTAACATCGCTTCGTGGAACCAGGGTTCCGATCCACAAAGCGTTCGTAACGTTACGACCTGTCGTAACTCTATAGTTTATCATAGGCTTACGAATGTCGTAGGGCTGCGAAGGCTTTGTGAATATGGACCCAGGCCTGGGCCTCCGAAACTGCCAATCTAAAATTAAGCTGAAGGCTTGGACCTTAGTGTTGCTATTGTTGCAAGTCTTTATCAGAGTCTTGGGGTCTCGCGCTACTTCAGACCGCCTGGTAAAACAGCTTTGAAATGGGTAAACAAGGTATACCGACAGCCTGAAAAATCACTGGTCGAGGTTTGGTGACCCAGGCTATCAATTATCCCATAAGGGGGTTCAGTACAGTAAGCACATGATCATGGTATAAAGAAAAGTAGTAAACAAGATAAAACATTATTTCATTTCGATGTCGCAGAAACAGAGCGGAGAAAACAAATATAAACATAGATGAAACAGAAAATACAGAGGGTTTTAACTAGTTTAGAATTAACCACAAAGGGTGTCTTTAACCAAGAAGACTATATTACAATCTTACACTGACTCTAACGCCCTTTGGGAATAGAAGTTACGCTTGGTGAAACAATTTCATCTGAAGACCTTGTGACGCTTACAAAGCTAAGATTAGTTGTTAGGTATATATAATTAGCTTCTCGTCGTCGCTCGGTAAATTCCGGATGATATTTATTTTCACCCAAAATAACTAGGTATAGGAATAACAATATCTAGTGAATGGAAACATATCTTTTAAGACTGCAAACTAAACCATTTACTACGAGTTAAAATAATGTATCATTAAAGGATTTGTTTTCGAGTGCGGGGATTACCCATGATTCTCTTGGTTGCTATAGTATTTAACACAACGTTGTGTGGATCTGTCAGTACAGCTTTCACTTCTCTGTCAAGATGATGTCTCTACGCGATCCATACCCTTTCCCAAAGCTGCAAACTGATGAAAATTTCGCCGGACCTCGACAAACCATGGTAAGCATATTGGAAGACCGAAACTGTTCAAATTTCTGTTGACCGCTCATCACTTTGAAGACTTTCAATCTCAGAGCAAGTTCGACACAAGTTTTTTTTCATTTCAGTTTCTACTTTAATTATTTTGTTTGTGAGATTATATTACAATTAGTGCAAAGTCCTACGCTGCTCAACTGCTTGTGTCGTCAGAATGTATCCTCCATAGCAACGAGTAATAATGCATATATTTTATTCATGATACTTGGCAGATCACTGTTGTCATACATGTGTTTGTTTACAGACATTTGTTTGGAAACAATAACTGACCCGTTTCAGGGTTGAATTGTCTTTAAGCTACAGTTATTTGTTTATTTGTCTTTGAATAACTGATCTCAACATTGCGTATTTATTGTTTACAAAATCACAGAGGATGTTGTCATCAATTGACACTTTGATAAACCCCATGTTATTCCGTGTAAGCGAAAAGAGCATAGATCTAATGCATTGGTCATCCTTGTCCTGTGCTTTTTTAGTATGTAAATATCTTAGTATGACATATGTTCCGTAACCATACTCTTTTACTGTGCACTTCCACATTTCTGACTGGCATTAAATCAATTAGGCCAAGAATTATATTTATCTACACCCCATTCATTTCCTAACCAAATATGTATGCTCTGTTTCATTGAATCACACAAATCTGAAATTGTACAAATTAAGGCACCAGAATAACAGCAAAACTGGCATCGTCAGTATGAATCTTACCAGCTCATCATCAGTGTGATAACAGTCTGAGACTAGTAAATTTCTGGATGGACATGTGACAATATCCATCTTGACCACCAAGTTTAGGTACATCTGAGGAAACTAATGAAAATAAAAGTTAATTTATAATGATGATTATTTCAAGTTTTCATCCCTAATTATTCATAAGGCTCTAAATTAAATAACTTGAATACATATGACTCGTTTTATGTATAACAACTTCTTTTTATTCTTTATCATGACATTTCAATGCTAGTTCTTGCTCCTTCAGTTGTTTAAACAGTTATTTTAATTTTCCAGCTTTAGCTACTTAGCGTTGATAATGTTAATCACAATCCAAAAGAAATGCATAGTTTTTCGTTAGATGTTAAAAAGGTTTGTCCTCAAAAAGATTTTGGATGATAAGTTGTTTAAGGCACCAACATCTTAAGGTAAGTGTTGTACTATTTGCCCATCTAAGTCTAGTGTTTTATTCCCATTTCAGAAAGAACCATATGGTTTTCCAACACATTTGGCCCAGAAGCAGGACCCTTGGAACCGTCTAAACACGAAGCACACCCTCAGCAGCACGAGGCGGGAGGTTCAACACTATGACCCCGTGGCACCCCAGGACAGCCTGGACTTTGTCTTGAAGTCAGAATATAACCATCATGGAGAGTTCCTCAAGGATAAGAACGAAACTCTTCTCCAGCCTGAGACCCTTGGCAGGGAACACGGGTCAGTTATAAAATTGATCAAAGGCACTGACGGTACTTTTTGTATCAGGGGAGAATGTCACACTCAATTGTCATCATTACACCATTCTAGTCTGCCCCCTCAAAATCAAATGTACTCTTGGTAACCATGCCGATTCACTCCAGTTGTCATTGCCTGGTACTGTTGACTGGGTTAGCTCCCATTTCATGGTTTGCAGTTGCTTCAGTTGGCTGACAAATGTTGCTTCAGTTGATTAATGCTTAAGGTGGCTTTCACATAAAGTCTACAGTTGGTGCTTTGGGACCAGTATAGGGTCCAGGCTTAACTGGCCATATGTGAAGTGTCAGCTTGTTACTTGTTACAGGAGAGTGTTGAAGAACCGGACAGTTGTAGTGATACCTGAAGCACCCACAATGGACCATCCAATCAGCATCTCGGAACAGACGAAGAGAGAGAGCATCCACTGTATCAAGAATGCAATTGGTGAGTTGACCTCCCCAAAAATGTTATGTCATAATAGTTTGCATCACACAAAACACCATATTTTTATCTAAATGTTCACAAAACAATTTTTACAATTCATTGATTTTAATTTTCACATTTTAATGTACGAACATATTTCCATACATTTATAATTCTTTCTTGTAACAATTTTGACATTCTCTTGATTTTTCACATTAATATTTTAGGAAGTACACATTCATAAAAATAAATTTAATTTTGTACAGTACATGCTGTGGATAGTTTTAGAAATAGTAAGAAGCATGGCTGATCGGAATTGTTAAGGACTGATCTGATATTTTGGAAGGCCCGGGGACCTGGTAGTTTTGATTTGAAAAATATATGTCTGTTTCAGGAAATATTTTTTGAATATATTTGGGTTTATAAAAAGTATTAATGGGATAATAAAACAAGGACCACATGGTTGAAGTTAGAATACAGAGTTGGGTTTCTATGTTTAAATTGTTGTGAGATGCATCTCAGTCGGCTAGCACTATAAAACCAGGATTACTCCGAACTTGTCCAAGCAGCCTCACACACACCTTGCATGTCACGATATGAATGCAGTAATGTTAAACACAAGTTCAACCTCTTTTCACTTCACGTTTATTTGCTGATGTTGTGATGTCTATTTCAGAGAGCCACCATACACAGACAACAAACAAAGGCTATTCTAGAAAACCTGATGGAGGATTTTTTTGCTCTTGATTTCCTTTCTGTCTAGAAACTCACAATCCTCTGTCTGACTGCTTACGTCTTCTAAAACTGGCCATGCCCAGTATGTTGCTGGCAGCACTAACTGAAACTAGCAAATTTGTACCAGAAATATCCCACACATCATTTATGCATATACTGCTAAAAAAAGTGAAGAACACCTGATTTTTATGTACGACTTAGTTAACCTGTCATGAAGGGCAGTAGGGCAGCTTGCTGACCGTCACAGCCAAAGACCCTGTGGTTGATTCCCCACATGGGCACAATGTGTGATGCCCATGTCTGGTGTCCCCCGCCAAGATATTGCTGAAATGTTGCTAAAAGTGGCATAAAACTAAACTCACTCACTCACTAATCTGCAATGCCATGACAGAAATAACTATCATGCTATGGAAATATCAGGTGTCTTTAAAATTCTTGAGTAGTATATCTGAAACCAGCATTTTCACCTTCATGATGAAATCAACAAGATGCACAACTAATTTTCGATCATCTACAAAAAGGTTCTCAGTAAATCCTTTATTAAAGAAACTTTGTGAAATATGATATTACTGAATATGCTTCAAGGTTACCTCACCAGCACAGGGTATGCTGTTTATTAAACACACTGTTTAAAACAAGCAGCCTAGTTTAACGAACATCCATGGCTTTGATAACCTCTTGCATTTAACCTCCTTCATCTTTCAGTTTCTTATCTGTTCATAGTACTAACTGCTGTAGACAACTTACATGGACATTCAAGGACTTATTTCCGATGCGAACTACGTCCTTATTGTCCTTTTGAGCTAGATGCTGCTAGTCAGTAGAACTAGTTTTAACTGTGTGCCTTCTTACAAACCTTTTTCACATGAGTGAAAAACTAGTTGAATGTTGCAAAAATGTACCGATTTTGATTTAAAATTTTGAAAACATACTCAAAATGTTTCATTATTAATATGGATTTGATAAATCTAAAATGCAGGCAATTCTCTGTTTGTTTGGAGTAATGTTATTCTTATTATTAATATTCTTTACATTTGTTGCATTGAGTGACTTCCTTCCTTTATCTTTCTTCATCCAAGCATCTCACCCGACAACCTCAGCTACAAGTTGATGAAGTGTAGTGGGATCCATCATGAAAACCCTTTGTCATATTACTCGTTAGTCCAACAAAATCCTATCGATGAAATTTGGTCGAAATAAATAGAATGAAAATTTCAGTGAATTTAAAACAAGGAGTGAAATTTGCTGACATTTTTAAAACCAAAAACAATTTTTGTTTAATCAAGGTTGTTGATATAAGTTGGACATTCTTGATTAACTGCTCAATCAATGATTTGAATCTAGAACCAAATTCTTAATAAAAGAATTGTAAAAATCGATTTTGATTTCTGAGATCTTTCTAAAATATTTAAGAAAAATATAACATTTCTCAGCTTTCTTGACACTTCAATATCAGGAAGTAGCAAATTGAAAGTTAATATTGAGTTTGAAAATTTAACAAATTTAATTAAGGAAAATTTAATAAATATATTTAATCCCACAAAAACACAAACTGTAGTCCGGTTGTCAGGTGCATGCTTGATGAAGGCAGGTCTCTCACCTCTTCACTTACTAATCCCACCGTACTTATCTCCCCTGTTGCTGTAGAGAGCCCCCACAGCGCTGGCACCAATGGCGGCTATTCCAGGAAACACGACGGTGGATTCTACAGTACATAACTTGTAGCAGTCCACATTCGCCTCCAGCTGATAACAAGATCTATTAATTTCTATTAAAAATATCATGTAAAAAAATTTAACCGTTTCAACATATTCAATGAAGTTTTGTGGGTTTTAGAAACTGCTAACCTGGTATTTTTATTTGTAAATTTAAGTGTGATTATTATATGATACTGAATCCTTGTTAAGAAAAAAATTATGTACATATGTATATTTTATTTTGTATTGTCTGGAAGAATTGCTCTTACATATATTTATTTTCTGTGATATACATTATATATTGTACCACATATTTACATCAACAATTGTTTGGTTATGCAAGCTTTACATAATGCTTCTTTTATAGACTTGAATATATTCCGGACATACCAGATCAGTAATTAAACCTTCAAATGGGGTTTCCATACTCAACAGTTTGAATCTATTGATTGCACACTATCAGAAGTCATTGCAAAAGCCATATTGTATTTTTTCAGCTTGTTCAGGGTTTGGCATCCTGAATAACATTTAAAATCTATTTGTTGGGATTGTAAAATGATCCAAAATTGAGTCTTAGCAACACAATGACATGATGTTCATTAGTGATAATGGGATGTTCTCAAAGAAAAGATGAAAAGTTAAGGAATTTGAAATGTAAGATTTTTGGTCACCTGATTCTGAAAAATTTTTGCAAGGAAAGTCATGATTGTGTTCTCAGTTGAAATAATGAAATGATAAACAGAGTCTGTCAGAAGTCTGTAGACACACAGTGACTTGAAGTAGAAACGTCATCCTGCAATAGTTTCCCGAACTTTGCCAAACCCAATGTGCCACAGCTGACCAACCAGTATTCCAGCCACAGAGTATTTTGTTGTCTAGTGTCTAGTAGACAGAATCGAACAGCTGGGCTGAATTGGCATAGAGAGTATTATCAAGTACAACCAGTTATAAGCTACTGAGACAATATAGATCAGTATTATCATTACGAGCCTGTTGTTCTGAAGTCAGTTTGATCCAGCAAGTGACTACTGGTATAAGTACTGTTATATCAGCTGTGATACCTCCTCCATGTTTCTGTACACCATGATATGTGTCCTGATACCGACTGTGTAAACAGTTTGAATGCATTAAACATTCCATACAATTTCATATTTTGTTTTCCTTGCTGTTTATGTTATTTGGAATAGTTATTGAAAATAGCTGAAGATTACTCAGAATGTTAAAATGACACTATTTAACAGTAAAACAGGAATAGTCCATCCTAACAAGCTTGCAAATGAGGCTGAAGGATTTGGTCATGACTCTAAATTTAGTGGTATAGAACATTAGTGGCACGATCCTGTGCTTTGTGATGTGGTGTGATGAGGATTTGGTAAGTCGGCTATTCCAACCCATGAAGATCCGGGTTAGAACTGGCCTTCAGTAACCCATGCTTATCGTTAGAGGCGACTAACAGGGTTGGTGTTCAGGCTCACTGACTTGGTCGACACATGTCATCGTATCCCTCTTGTGTAGAATATCGGATTGTTAACCAAGAAGTTGTTCGATGGTCAGTAAACTTGCCAGGGAACAACAACCTGTGGTGACAGTCATTGATAACGACTAATGCAGGCACTGGCGGATCCAGAGGGGCTGTTCAGGGGGTTCGAAACAAACAAAAAACAAAAAACACCCCCCAAACACACTCACACACAAAAATTTCAGGATCCGCCTATGTCAGGCATGTAATCCTGGTCAGGGAGGGGCCATCAAGGAGGGACCACTCTCGTTTTGATTTTTTTGTGTACACAGACGGAACAGATCAACGATGAGCTCTCTCCTCATACCTACGTACAAGGGCCAAACCACAGGTTGGAGATTGGAATATTTTCCCAAAATCTGGTTTCAGTGAGTGAGTTGGTTTTAACACTGCTTTGAACAGTGATCAGGTGTTATATCTAGACGAGACATGTAAGCTTAATCAAGTTAATGTGGGAAAGCCCCAAGTGATGCAAATCTCACATGTGAAACCCATCACCACTAGTATGGTGCCGACAGACCTAGAGACATAATCACAGCTAACTCGGATTTGAACCTACAATAATCCGATTCTGGCACGTTCGACGGAGGCACATTGGCACAGCAACTGCGGGACTTTTAGACAACAGGGTTAGCATATCCAATATGTGGTTTGTGTTAGTAAGTGTAGATTAAGGGGGCTATTAGCAACATCCCAGCAAAATCACGATAGGGTCACCAGAAGAGGGCTTCAAACTTTACATACCCTTTCGTGGAAACGAACCCAGGCCTTTGATGTAACCACAGGGGCGTGTCACGCTTAGAAACAGCGTCAGAAAGACACATAGGT
Organism: Haliotis rubra; assembly: GCF_003918875.1. Taxonomy (NCBI): domain Eukaryota; kingdom Metazoa; phylum Mollusca; class Gastropoda; order Lepetellida; family Haliotidae; genus Haliotis; species Haliotis rubra. Next base: position 809,879 of record NW_025766248.1, read on the forward strand.
ATATAGACCCTACCCTAGTACTATAGTATTATAGTACTAGGGTAGGGTCTATATACCTATGTGTATTTCTAACAGTACTAGGGTAGGGTCTATGTGTCTTTCTAACGCTGTTTCTAAGCGTGACACGCACCTGTGGACGTGACGAACATTTAGACATTTGGCTGTTATATATTAATGAAAATGACAACATGATGTTTGGGAATTCGTCTGAAATGGTTTATCATAAATTCACTGACGAAACGCACACCTGGTAACAGGAGACAGACCCACAGGTCCAACAGTGTTGATATCGAATGTGCGGTACCATCAGCCATGATCAGGCCGAGATCTGACGTTACTTTCCTGCATCACCGTGAATATCCGGGTTAGAATTGGTCTCCAGTAACCCATGTTTGTGGTAAGAGGCGACTAACGGGATCGGGTGGTGAGGCAAGATGACTTGGTTGACACTTGTCATCGATTCCCAATTGCGTAGATCGATGCTCATGCTGTTGATCACTGGATTGTCTGGTCCAAACTCAATTATTTACAGATCGCTGCCATATAACTAAACTCACTCACTCACTGGATTAAAGACTCGGTGGCAGTAGCACAGGAGTGAAGGCGCCTGACCCGAGTCTCTCCAATCTATGTAATGCAAAGTTGTAATACAGAGAATATTTATCATCAGTTTATGATATTAAGGGCTTATTTGCCCTGAACCCTTGTGTTGCTGTCCACTCGCCAAATTACACAGAGGAATCTTCGATGGAGGGTCCGAACTCCATGCCCCTGGCTTGCAGTTGTAACGCTGAATATTTTACGATTACTTCTCTTACTTCGGCCTTCGTCAGTTGGGCAGATGCAAAATGTTTGTCCAAGTCCGTCCAAACAATCACAATAAATATACCGAGAACCTGAATGTCACAGGTGGCGTAGTCATGGTGAAAATATTTTCGGACATTGTTGATAGTCACCTTTGTATAAAGTTTAGGGGTATTCCTCACATATGGCAAGTTAATCGTTACCGAATTTCACTTTCGTTTTTGCTTTAATAATAATAATAATAATAATATAATAATGCTAACTTTTGTTAGACGGAATTGTACTTTCTATTACTCAACGCGATGCTGTTTCTCTTGCGTTACATTATTACCCTGTTATTTTATCGGAATTTTACTTTCAAACTCTACAACATAGAGTCTCCCTGGTTGCTACTAAGCAAATTTACAAGCGCGACCATTTAGGTCCGTACATCCGTAGTTCTCAGGATTTTATTTTAAACATCAGAAAGTGGGTGGTGCAATGTAATGCGAATGTGTATAAATTCCAGATTTACTCAATCGGCAGCCCAATGGAAAGGCTGTCATCAGTACCGTGAACTGTTCACAATATCACTTCTTGTTTGTCTGTCCCGGGCCCAGTCAGTTTCAAGAACATTTTATGGCTTAGGTCTTCTATATATGTCACAAAGAGGTCATACTATTTTGGGGGCATTGGTTGGCACCCCGTCTAAAGCACCCCAATACTCTGTGCAGAGATGAGTACCAGTATTATGAAGGAAACGCGTGGTCATGGCCTCGAATATTCACGATTCGTCCAAATTCCTTGGTTTGGAAACTCCTTAGAGCTTCCCTGATACATCAACTTGACATGCAATGAATTAACTGAAAGTCATGAGCCATGTTACCTTTAACCAAACTCACCCACGTACAAGTGTCTATACATAACAAAACGACAATGTAGTGCATTGTAATTATCGTTTATTCAACAATAGCTAAATATACCTAAATCTCACTATTCAACACACGAACAGTATACCCAAATCTAACAAATACACATTTATTACAGTCGGAACATAATTTTAAAAGAAACGTATCGCTTGTGACATCACTTTTGTTCCAAAAGATCTAATATGTACAATCAGGTATGACACGAATTCATTTTAAAAGGAGTATGTGAATAGTTAAGCTCAGACATTGTTTGTGAAGAAAACTAATGAAAAATACAACATCATCCTTAGTGAACACAAAGATTTTTAGAAATTTTAATCACGTGGCATGCAACACTATCTGATAAAAAATGGCAAAACTGTACAGTTTCAACAGAAAATATTATATGAAAGAATTATTTGAAAAACTACAGTGTGTAGAGGTCAGAAGTAGCCAGGTATGTTGACCATCTCTGGACACAACACTAGAACGGACCTGGGAGGAGACAGGGTGATCTAATGGCTGCCTGGTTAATTTGGTGTCCGCGGTTTCGAGGAGGAAATAGGCAAACCAAGACTTGAATTTTGAGGAAAACATTAAACACAATTCGTTATTAGGCTGTGTTCAATAGGAAATCATTCTTAAGGCGTTTCAAAGAGGTTTTTAATGTATATTGCAGGAGGTTGATAATACTTCAAAGTTATAAATGTGGCAATAGCGTAAATACATGTACAGAATCTCGATGTCACAAGTAGTGGCTGGTAATTCATAAAGTTATCGTCGCTATATGGCTGAAATAATGCCGATGCCACATTAAATTTAAATTTTAACTCACTCACTCACTCATTGAAGGTATTCAAAATTTCAATGAACAATGACCAGGTGTTTCATATTTTGCTAAAGCTTGGTCATGTTCATTATGTATTTATGTTCGTGATTAGACTTAAAATAATTCAATATTCTGTTCATGATTGGACAAAAGATATGAGCATTTCTCTAAATAATAATTCAACACTCCTCTTCATCAGATAAAATATATCAGTATGTTTGTTCATGACTAGACTTAATAATTCAATACATGTACTTCTTTTCATAATAATTCAATACTTCTCTGCATGATTAGACAAAATATATGAGCATTTATGTTCATGATTAGACTCAAAATAATTAAATCATTCTCTTCGTGATAAGACAAAATATGTCAGTATTTCTGTGCATGATTAAATTTAAGCAGTTCAATACTTTTCTTCATAACTATACAAAACGTATGAGTACTTATGTTCATGGTTAGACTTAATGTAATTCAATGCTTCATGACTACATGTAGACAAAATATATCAGAATTTCCGTTAATCATTAGACTTAAAATAATTCAATACTGTTCATGATTAGTCAAGACAAATTATTGTAAATCTTTGTAGTCATGATCAGATATTTAATGGTTCAGAATTTCTCTTCACTGTTTACAGATACTTCTGTGAAAAAAACAATAAATGAAAACTTTCATTTAGTTTCACTTAGTATATTACCTTTTTATTTACATATAACAGATGTTTCCATACGATGAATATTAATATATTTAGCTTTATAAACTTTGTATCAAGTTACTTCATTGCACTGGTAATTGTTAGTGCTGATTTACCATTTCCAATTATCTTTAACAAAACATTTTACTGACATGAAATTACACAATTTTGCTTTCGCAAGATATTTAATAACAAAGATACTTTGGACATATGTTATTGTGCCTTCATCGAACACAACTCATATTCTACCATATTGCATTTTAGTTAATATCAATTTATTGTTCATAACTGTTCGTAAAAAAGGCTAACTGTTCGTAAATGCTTATTTACGAACATCAAAGATGAACAGTTTTGATAGCCATTACGTGCATTGGTTTTCAGGTTTTACTAAATTAGATATTTTATAACAAAAACTTACAAAATTGTGCCATTTCTGAACAAAATTCTAATCAATTTTCCAGATTACTCCAGAAATTATCAGTTAATAGAAAATTTATAATTTAAAAATTGTGTTCAGAAATGCTCTTTACCAACATAAAACATTAACAGTTCTGATAACCAGTATGTTGTGTGCATCGGTTTTCAGTTTAATTAGATATTTTATAACAAAGGACTTATATTATTGTGCCATCAATGACCCGAACACAATTTTTATTATTTGCAAAATTATCGGTTAATATCAATTTATGATTCATAATTGCATTTATAATGCTTCTTCATTGACATCAAGCATAAACAAAATTATAAACTCATGTCCAAAAGAAACGATACCAAATATTTTTTTTAATATTTTTAAATTAATGATACTTTTTGGAGAAAAAACATATTTCTGTGTATCCCACGTTCCTAACCAAATGTATTCGATCGAAACAACCGGTAACATTTATTCACTTAAGAAGCAATCGCACGAATACTCAAAATGACGTTAAGTCGTGTAGCACGAAATGCACGTGCAGATGAACTGTATAAAACCGCTGATCCGACACGTTGTGCCCACAGCAGTAAAAAGCACACAAAAGAAATGGCACGTTTGACAGCGATCGAGAGAGAAAGAAGCCGTTGGAATGGTCCGACAGGGAGCATCACACGCCGCTGTAGCAAGAACGTTTGAATGCGCGCGCATAACCGTTACCAGGTTATGCGACGGTTGCGTCAAACAGGCCGAACAACAGACAGGCCGAGAAGCGGAGACCCCGGGTGACCACGCCTATTCAAGACAACCACATCCGGTTACTTCACCTACGTAACCGCTTCGTTCCTGCGACGTTAACGGCGGCGACGGACTGGGACACCGATCAGTCGACAAACCGTCTACAGGAGACTGCAGGCACATGGTATCCGTGCACGTCGCCCCTACCGCGGAGTCTACCCGACACGTCAAAAACAGAGTCAACCGATTGATATGGGCCAGGCGTGTTCGGCGGTGGCAACGTCGAAACTGGGCACGTGTCTTGTTTTCGGACGAAAGCCGGTTTTGCCTTTATAAGAACGATGGTCGGCAGCGAGTATACCGAAGAGTTCGTGAACGTTTGGCGCCGAACTGCATCCAGCAAGTCCATGCATTTGGAGGCGGAGGTGTAATGATGTGGGGAAGTATCTGCGGTGATGTGAAAACGAGGCTCGTCATTATTCGGGGGAACCTGAATGCACAGCGTTACCAGGATGAGGTTTTACGACCAGTCGTGCAGCCATTCGCCCAACAGCATCCAGGAGGAATCGTGTTCCAGCACGATAACGCTAGGCCTCATACGGCAAGATTGACCCAGAACTTCCTTGCCAACGCCAACATACAGGTACTGCCATGGCCAGCGTGTTCACCGGATTTGAATCCAATGAATCGCCCCTAACGTCATCCGACGTTTGAGGTCATCAGCTCGGAGGCGTGTCATAGCATGTATCGCAGCTGCTGGTGGACATACCCGGTACTAAAGTGGCGTTAAGACTGTTTTCAGAGACTACCCTCACTAGCCTCCTCCACTGTGCTAAAATGAATTTTCAATTTTGGGCACCACACTTCGTTTAAAGCCCTGTGTTAATGATTGTAAATCTTTGGTTGCCATGACTTTTTGTACACATGCCGTAAAATCATTTATCTAATGAAAGATATCAATTTGAAATGTCTATGTTGTTTTGTTTTCATTTAGTGATCTTTGAAACACGTGGTATCGTTTCTTTTGGACACTAGTTTAGTTTCAGTTTTCACTAGATATTTTATGACCAAAATACTTTGGATACATATTATTGCTTCACTGAAAACAATTCTTATTGTTTTGCCAGATTATTTACGAAATTATCAGTAAATATTAATTCATTATATTTTTGTGTTTATGAATGCTTTTTAGTTTTACAGAAAAGGATTTTGAGAAATAATAAACGCATTGGCTCAATGTTTTTATACGTAAGATATAACATAGTAATATTATCTAGTCTTCACCTAAGACAGCTTAATTGCATAAACAGTGTGCATTTTTCTTAATTGTTTCCGTTTATTACCTGTAGGAGACATAGTTCGTTTCTCTGATTAATTTTCTTATACACATGAAAAGGGTTTCTAGTTAATATTTTTGAATATGGCAAAACCCATTGCTACTATCCCTATGACCTTCATGCTTTTGCCTTAATTGATTTTTGTCAATATCGTTTTGCAATATGTCTTTGTATTCTATGAATATATCATGTTTTTATACAACGTGCATTGATCGATACAACGTTCAGGTAATCCACGTGTTTTGATAAAATGTCAAAACGTGTTTGACACACACACAAAACAAAATGTTGACACAACGATTAGGTGAAAATATGACTTGGCTTTGTGACTTCCTATCTAACACAGTCGTCCTGAAAACAAGGTCATTGACATTAGCCATCTTTCCATCTCATCCTTCCATATTGCACTTTACCTACACACCTGGACAACCTCTGACCTCTACATACGTGACTAGAAGAGCCAATGATAGTGTTGCTGTCGTGATATCGTGTTCCACCAAGGATCTCAGCCGTGGCCAAAGCAGGATCTGAATGGCCGAAGAAGGCGGGAGAATGCCTGAAAATAATGGCTGAACTCAGTCGTGTATTCATGACTTGAAGTAAGTTATGCTACATGTATCCTTGTCAGGGACGGGCAAAGTGAATGTTTTAGGTTTATACTACTCAAATGTTCATAGAGATCATCAGATACGCCATTCTATGTAAATATACATTGACATACTGTCAGAACCAGTTTGAGTGTTTTGTGTAGATGAAAATATTATTCCTTACAAAAGTGGAGAGGTTTTGCGACCAACTGCTGTCTGTTCCTATATTTTGTATGTGATACTGAGACAGATTCTCGGTTTTCTGTTTGTTTGTCGTTTAAGGCCGCACTAAGCATGACGGCGGGTTGTTAAATCATTGAGTTGGGACAAGACAATCCAGTGATTGACATCATGAGCATCGATCTACACAACTTGGATGTGATAACAGGGGTGGAAATAACTTTAAAATTGCTAGTGTACTCCGGTACAGTGGCACATGTGAAATCACTTGCCCTGATAATTTTTCCACAATACCGCCCGTTTTCTTGTTGATTTTTAAAAAAACAAACATAATTAACATTGGAAAGTCAACTGGACGCCGGTACAGTGTGATATACGAATTGGCTTGCCCGACAGAAAAAAACACTTGACTCGGACGTCGGGCAATGGGTTATTTCCACCCCTGGATAACATGAACCAAGTCATCAGGCTTGTCCACCTGATCCCGTCCTAACCCGGATCTTCACGGGGTTGTCTTTGTGTAATTTCGGTAGTTGTTAACAGTTGAACTAACATGCATCAGACACTAGAAAGCACCTCTAGACACTGACAAGCATTGGCAGTTACGTTTCAGGTGTTTGAATCATCATTGTTGGTAGAGCCATTCAACTAGATATGGTCCTCATTTAAATAAAAATAAACAGAACATCCAATAGCTTTTAAAAAACACACTGCAATGAATATTTGATGAAGGACTATTTTTGTGGCTGATGACAAATTATTAATTTGATGTTATTTATCAAGGACAGGTGTACCTACCCGACGGATGCGTTTGCGGAAGCCTGTTGTCTCCCTTGCTGCAGATACCACTGGAAGTAAATACATGATATTACTGATATCAGTTTCCTGATACGAGTGAACACTACACCTACTGCCCCATGTACCACACCCCTATCATATTCATAACCGAAAACCAATGGAATTAAACAAAGTCTGAAATTATCACCCTTCAAGTGTTACGAACATAGGAGCTGTGTATTGCTATGTCTGTAATCATTTTTGACCAACTTGAATTCACTGCATAAGTCAATCCATAGGCGGATCCAGAGACAGGTGTGCGCAACCCCAACCCACAACCCCAACCCCACCCCCAATTCTGAAAGTTCATTAAATGACCACTGAAACTCTCGTGAAAATGTGTGCACCCCCACTTCCTCAAGAGTGTGCACCCCTCCTTTCTCAAAAAGCTGTATCCGCCCCTGCAATCGACGTCAACACAACCCTTACCTTCGTCTACTTGGTTTTCTGGGATGTTGTAATCTGCTGCTGGTATTGGTGCACGTGAGACGCTGTCGTCTGCTGCTGGTGTTGTTGCACGTGAGACACTGTCGTCTGCTGCTGGTGTTGGTGCACGTGACGCTGTCGTCTGCAGATGTGTTGTTCACGTGCTGCTGGTGGCGTTGGTGCACGTGAGATGCTGTCATCTGCTGCTGCTGCTGCTGTTGCACGTGAGATGATGACATCTGACGTTGGCGTTGTTGCACGTGAGCTGTTGACACCCGTTGTTGGCGTGTTGGCACGTGAGCTGTGGACACGTGATGTTGGTGTGATGGCACGTTCATGTTGGCATCTCAGGTCATCGCTCACAACAGAACGAAGTGACATCCTGAAATAGGAAAACAAAATTGCAACAAACAGAAGACTCTTTCATAAACAATGACTATGTTGTAAGTGATACACACTGTCATTATATAAAGGTCTGAAATTAGCAACGGGGCCCACAAGGATAATGTATAGTGTGTATGGCAGCCATTATCTATTAAACAACAACAGAGACTGTTGCCATCCCTTGGAAGATTCCGTCTTAACTGGGGCGGTGGGGTAGCCTAGTGGTTAAAGCGTTTGCTCGTCACGCCGAAGACCCGGGTTCGATTCCCCACATGGGTACAATATGTGAAGCCCATCTCTGGTGTCCCCCGCCGTGATATTGCTGGAATATTGCTAAAAGCGGCGTAAAACCATGCTCAGTCGCTCACTCCAGTCGTCAAGCATCGCTACTGTTAGCTGAAAACTGAACATGTATTCATAAAAACATGACGCCGAAGAAAACCCAGACAAACACTAAAGTCCCGACAGCCTAGATACAACCAGAAACCTGTATATATTAAAGATACTTGAACGCTTCGAATGTTTTAACTTCACCCAAGACAAGTACCTGTCTTTGTGTGGAGATTGTGCCATGTCGGACCTCGATCCAAGTGGTTCAGGGTTGGTTGCCTGGCTACCAGAGCTTGCGCTTTGAGGAAACGAGAAAACAAACATCAGTGTCCTGTCTGAACATTTTATCAAGGTTTATTTTTGGGCAACAATAATGTTGTGTAGTCCTCAACGATTGTCTAGGACCACACCGCTGATTAATACTTTTGTCCTTAGCAAATATTGAGTAGTATGTGTTATGTGCTACTCAAAAGGGTTCAAGAACACCCCATATTTCCATATGACTAGAGTTAACCAGTCCCGCTGTGATTATTGCAGTCACAACGGCACAGTGTGGGAATGCTTTAACTTATTTTGAACTGTATATATGTCCGATTTACTGCTATTAATTTGTATAGTATATCTGATCTACCGCCGGTGCGATTTCAGACAAGTTCAGACAATAACGTTGCCTAATCTTAAAAAAACACACAACTAGAACTGATTATTTTGGTAAATACAGGTCAATAGGGACTACGACTGGAACATGCATAATAACATCAAGTGAGTGCATCTGGGTACTGAAGATTTTCGGCTTCATATCTGTCTTAAGCAGCCCAGTTAGAGACCACATCTATCATATACTACACATATAATGCTAGGGATAATCACATATAATCATCTGATTAAAACATACACTTGACATTATGAGACATTTTGTGAACTAGTCCTAATGAAGACAGGGCACTTACGAGTCATAGAACACCAGCTCATTGTCCGGGGTGGTGGGTGGTGCCAGTTGTCTTGCACTGAAACCACATGTTGTGTAAAACTGTTCAGAGCACACCAGACTGTTATCCCAAAGTGAGGATAGAACGAAGAGTGACATCTTGGCAACAACATGTTTGGGGAATGTTTTCACATTGTCACTTTGTATCTAATCCACTGGCTTCTTCATATTCCGGGGTTTGGGATTTTACGAAAAAAGCTATATTGACATATAGAGGCATACTTATGCTTCAGACTAAAGAATAGAGATTGTCAGGCACAAAACATACATATGTATTTGCTAGGTGTTTTGGTGACAATGGTTATAGTTAATTAAAGAATTATCAGGAACCGAAAAGGTATCTATCATCCATACAAAGGCCCAGGCGCCAACAAGATCATCGAATGGTAGGTCCTCTTGTATTAGGGTAGAACCCAACTAGATCTTCGAATGGTGGGTCCTCTTGTATTAGGGTAGAACCCAACTAGATCATCGAATGGTGGGTCCTCTTGTATTAGGGTAGAACCCAACTAGATCATCAAATGGTGGGTCCTCTTGTATTAGGGTAGTAGATTATGGTGGGTGTATTAGGGTAGAACCCAACTAGATCATCGAATGGTGGGTCCTCTTGTATTAGGGTAGAACCCAACTAGATCATCGAATGGTGGGTCCTCTTGTATTAGGGTAGAACCCAACTATATCATCCAATGGTTGGTCCTCTTGTATTAGGGTAGAACCCAACTAGATCATCGAATGGTTGGTCCTCTTGTATTAGGGTAGAACCCAACTAGAACATCCAATGGTGGGTCCTCTTGTATTAGGGTAGAACCCAACTAGATCATCGAATGGTGGGTCCTCTTGTATTAGGGTAGAACCCAACTTGATCATCTTGATGAAGTCCTGAAGAATGTACATGTAACTTGTCACGTTCCGAGTCGGTGTCACATGTGCAATTGCTTTCATAACAATTTTGTCCCTGGCTGGCCCACCCCGGGAGTCTGCCATGTTTTATATTTACTCCCTGCTACACCAAAGCCTATGACTGACCTGTCTGCGGCCTTCATGGCGAGGAGAGACTCCCTGTAGAAGGCCTGGATCTCCTGCTGGTTCAGGGCGGGGAGTTCCCGGGGAGCTTGGAGGCTCGGGGGACTCGCTGAAATTGGAGGGACATTCTTATCAAAACTCCACGAGGTATTAGATATCAAGTACATGTATTATAAGACATGATGGACGATGACAGTGATGATATTTTTAATGTGATGTAATTTCCTCTTCTAATCCAAACTAGGATATCACAAAATTACTTTATAATCGTTACCCGCATCAAACCCCCAAAACTGAACTTAACTCCACACAATTATTCAGACAAGACAAACAACAGTCGCCCCTCCCACAAACCACGACCCTCCACCCACATTAACAGGCCACAAGTACTCCCCACCAACCTTTAACTAGACAACTACCCTCAACTCGACCTTCAAACAAACAACTACCCTCCCTCCACCCTTTAAACAGACAACTCCACCCACCCCTGTTTCTCTGGGAGTGGCTCCGACGTACTGACTCCGCTGCTCTGGGTGTCCTCTGGGGAGCTGGGTGTCTCCACTGGGGGCAGACCTGTCCCCGAGTAGTTTATTCTACAAAAAATGGATGTGAGAACGAAAGTTAGGTTGATGGGGCCAGATCCATGTGTTCGTAGCACTCCGTCATTCGCAAGTCTGTGATGAACTATATAGTAACGAGAGCTCGTAACGTTACGGACACTTTATGGATCTCGACCCTGGTCCTGTGTTTTAAAACATTAATGCTTGAGAAATAAAAAATCTCAAATCATGAAGACGTATAAAACAGAATGTTACATTTATACCATTCAAAGAAGTTAAAGTGCACCCTATTCTTTTGTAGTGCTGTATAGGTAATCTGTCACGGCTGTCTCAAACTTCTTTTGAGCAGTATACTTGTGCGTAGTTATATTTTTAGTGTTAATGCATATTTTTCAATACCGCTCAAGGACTTAAAAATATTACTGATCCCAAATTGAATTTATTAAAAACCAAATGCCATTCTTATATGATTAAAGATGTTACGTTTCACATTTTCAGTCTGCTATATATTGCGTATCAGCTCGTAAACATATTTCTGTATTAACCTATTCTTTTGTCACTTGCTTTAAGTATTTCATTCAGTTCAAAGCAAGAACATGAAACTTTGAAAGACATGTAGTCGAATTATTCTCTTTCTTTTAGAGTAACTTTAGTTATAGAATTACAGGATGACGGCGTGTTGAGTAAAACATGTATCACATATCTAACAGTATTGTGATCTTTAATTCTTCGTTACCAGGCTAACAGAAAAGTGTGTTTATTGGAATCACTAAATCAAATACACAAACGCCTTCTATTTCTATTATAGAAATAAAGTATATTTGATAAAAAGTCAAAGGTAGTTTAGAGTCGTTGCATTTCACCATGCACTTAAAGTTAAATATGGGCTCTCGCATTACAATCACGACTGTAAAATGTTCATCAATTTAGTATTTCTAGAAAACCATTTCATTCCTTATGCAGCCCTTGACATGTGAAAGTAACAGGATATGAAAGTATCAACAGTGCAGCACCCTACCTCCTGATGCCGATGACCCTCCGAGTGTTGCCTCGCCCATCCCTCGTAGGGGGTGGGGATCCTTCCAGTCTGTGGGTAAAACAATGTCAAGTCTAAATCAGGCCCTACGTTATTATGTAAATGTCATCAGTTTGTTGACATGTTGTATTCTGTATCTAGTGGACATAATAGACAACCTACAAGTATCCAATCACTCGACGAATACAACATAAAGACAAACACGTTCTCCAACTGGCGTCTTCAGTTCAGTATGTACAATTGTATTTTGAGTATATGCATGTTTTATACATATCGGATATCAAACCATGCATTTGGATACATAAGCAAGAACGTAAATGCATTAGAAGGGAACGTAGTTATCTGGATAAATGTTCTGTATACTTACGAATCTACGTATAGGAACTTATACACATGAGGGTTGTGAAGTTATCATTTGATCAGTAATAAGTTGGATATGTCTGTTAACAAGGAGGTACACCAGCAGTGCTGTGGGTCTAAAGGGGTTTCAACACTTGTCATTATGTTTGGTTCCAAGGAAAGTTTATCTAAGGGAGGGACCAGTACAGTTCCATGCTGATCAACAGGCCATAGCAACCGTGCCTGTGAGAAGATGTGGTTTTCGTCAAAAAGTAGTCAGCGATCACAGATGCTGCAAATTAAAAATTAAAAACATACCTGTTATCCATTATCTTGAAATACAATCCTCTTAGGAGTACTAAATCTTTACTCCTAACAAATTCAACTCTGCAAGCGCTGATGTCTGCGTGGAGTAGAAAAGCGGATGGCCTTCTGTGACGTCACAAATGTGTAATGCGTCACGGCGTTTGTGATGACGTCATAGTGTTGTAAACGTCACAAATATCATGAACATAGAGACTTTTCTGGATTTCATCTTTTTATTGTTTGGTACGTTTCAGGGCTTGTCCTGGACCCATCATGACGTAGATGGGTCCAGAACAAGCCCTGAAACGTTGTACCAAACAATAAAAAGAAGATGAAATCCAGAAAAGTCTCTATGTTCATCAAATAGCATCTTCTAAAATGCCAATCAAACATCTAAGTCACAAATATCCTTATTCGGGTCTACGCAACTTGTATTTGACTGAGGAAAGACAAAATAACGTATATCTTTTATGAAACAACAACAGATATACATTTTAGAAACAGATTGACTCGGTTTAATCTGCTTATTTACTAAAGTTGACACTCTTGTGTAGGTATTATTGGAAATTATTACAAGTTTCATATTTTAGTCACTTAGTATGTTTCTCCTTATGTCCAAAATGACCCCTTTAGGTCTCGGGTGGGGAAGTAGGATAGCTTAGTGGTTAGTGGACTAGCTTGTCACGACGCAGAAGACCTGGGTTCGATTCCCCATAAGGGAACAATGTGTGGCGCCCATTTCTGTTGTCATTTCCGGTGTATTCTGTGATATGTCTAGAATATATTTAAAAGCGGCGTAAAATCATATTCACTCACTGCGTCTTAGGGTTAGTTTTATTTCAGACAGACTGTGGTTTGTGTTGATACACAAGGCATCATCCCACACATGGAAGGTATTGTGTCTGCGACGGAAGATAAACTATAGTGATATGAGACCCCCAGTTTCACTGTTCATCCTTAAATCCTGAATCTTACTCAACACAATCAACACGCTAATGAAATAACGCCACACAAAAAAATGAAATAAGTAAAACCCTTTTCGTAAACAACTGATACTTTTAAATGTTGAATCTGCATAAGATTCAACAATGCCATTTAGAAAGTGGTCAAGTGTAACATATGGCATTGTGTATTCATAGTTTTCCGCTGTGGGAGTCGTGCCAAGTTACACTTGTCAGAGGGGTAAATGAAGTTCGTGATCTAGACTACCGGTTGCCCGACTTTTATTTTGTAGCTCACATCTGTTTGGGGGCTGAGTGGGTTCGATCGCTGGCTTGTGTGCTAGCGAGTAGGTGCCAGGGTCCCTGTCCTCAAAGAGGTCGTAACGTTACGACACGTCGTAACTCAATAGTTTATCACAGGCTTATAAATGTCGTACTCCTACGAACGCTTTGTGGATCGGGACTCTTAGACTGACTGACTGAGTGAGTTTGGTTTTACGCCGCTTTTAGCAATATTCCAGCAACATCACGGCGGGGGACACAAGCAATGGGCTTCACACATTGTACCCATGTGGGGATTCGAACCGGGTCTTCGGCGTGGCGAGCCAACGCTTTAACCATTAGGCTACCCCACCGCCCCGGGACTCTTAGAGTGTGGGTTGTTTTGCATGTGTGCGTGTGCGAGAGGATGTGATTTGATGCCAGTGAATGCCCCCTTTTTGGACTGTTTTGTAATGAAAGATATAAAATTGAAGTAGCAGAGACACCTTTTTACTGATTATCCCGTACTTTTTTAAAAGTATATAATCTACATGAAATATCCCGTGAACTTTCAGATCAGTTTCTTAGAGATAAAATGTTGATGGTTAAACATGTGCTACTTGTGTTTTTGCAGTTTTACTTCATATCAAATGTGAAGTTTGTATTGTATGTAGCACTCATTACGATAACCCAGCAGTAGTCTGACGTCAAAGAGCATTGTTTTGGTAACAACATGTCACGTGTCATTTCCTATTGTGATCATAGGCGGATCCAGAAATGTTCAAAGGGAAGACTTCAGGGGGTTCGAACCCTAAGGGTTCTAAAGGTAGGCCAAATAAACACTTAAAACATGCTTATTGCAACAAGTTTATTTTTTCATTCTATTCAAAGACATATAACAAATAAGTCGTAAATATTTAGTTAACTAGACATACAACAAGGGGTAATACTGAGGAAACATGGACGGTCCTTTGACAAATACAAAACAAGGCATTTGTGGAATCATAAAGTTCTTTCTAAAATATTTCTTAAACAGCAGCGGGTTACTTATACAAAATAGCACATTCTTTGGTTCCACTATCTGTGTTTAAATAAACAGGTTTTTTAAAGAAAAGCATAAAAAAATACCCATATGATGTTTGAAAGCCTTTAACATAAAAAGTCTGCATCAGATCTTTGGCATGCCTATGAATTAAGGTACTGTAGATTATACTAAAACATGTAATGGACATATACAGACTCTCATACGGACATAAATAGGAGACAGAACCTCAATTGCTGAAATGTTTGCTAGTACAAATTGTAACAAATAAATGTACTCACTCACTCAATGAAAACATGTAATCAGTGTTAACTTGATATGAGGAGGATATGTTCTTATGATCAAGGTAGTCTTGATCTGCATCAAATGATATTGAACCAACAGGATGACGTGGTTTTGTTTCATTATTTCATCCGTCAATACTGAAAACCATAAAATTTGTTTTTTTGGTGGTGGCCATTTTGTTAAATTATATAAAAAGGTTTTTCAAAGTGTTTCAGAATATTGAAATATTTATCAACAAGAAAAATAAAGTAGACAATTCACAGTTCGCAGGATACACTGTGTATTTAACATTTAATTATGGGACACATTTCCCAGAGTGAGTGAGTCAATTTTGTTTTCTGCAGCAGTCATCAATATTACAGCTATCAAGGCAGCAAATAATGATGTTTGGGCCGAACCCATGGTTGATAGCATGAGTGATGAGTACACCAATTAATCCTGCGAAATAATCCTTGAAATAACAAGGGATTATGAGCATGCCGCTGCCATTTTTTTCAAATGTGTTGATTTGTCATGTTTACGTTATTAAGTAAAAAAAAGTGAATATGAATTGAGAGAACCACATGATACAACAATGTACATGAGCGACAAAACTGGTTCCAATTCTAGTCGTAGGTAACCGTGTCAGCTCTACAATCTGGCATGCTGTCTAAACCGGATTATTTCTTCAGTCCTGATGAGTGCAGGTTTAGACAGCTTCCACTATATTCAGATTCACAATGAACATTTACCAGAAGCTCCCCAACAGAATAACAATCAAAACCACAAACCTTGTAGAACGAAATTGAAAGAGAGGCAGTATTTGCTGTGGAAAATATTGTTGCTAACACTATCTGTTGTCATAAACTGTCACTTGCATACACAAAGGCACAGTTCCTACACCACAAGATTCAGCACCTACGAACATTGAGGCCAGTATCTGTCTCAAACATTAACACCATACACCATCAATACCTTTTCTACATGTATAAACGATAGGAGAGTGATTCATGAGGAGTTTTTCATCTACTGTACAGTATAAATCATATCACAAAGAGTACAGCCCAAAACATGTCAAAAGTGAAAATTGTAAAATGTGAGGATGAATTAAAACTTTACTGTTTATGATAATCATTATCTCATAAAAGTCATAACTTCAAGAACTTATGGTTCATGGGTACCTTTAGATATTCTCAAATATATCATCATTTGGAGAGATGTGAAAAATGTATACAAGCATATTCAAACAACAGGTGCCCAAGAGCAATATGCTGACTGTATCACAGATTGAGAGGCACAGTTACATTGTACAGCACTCAAACACATAAAGTCTGTGTCACTTGTAAAATACTCAAACAATTATCTTTAAAGTGAATTGAAAGGGTCCTTAATTCTATCAGATTAAAAATAAAACAACATTAAGTTCATTAAAAAAACCTAATTAATTTTTCCAAAGAGTAATTACAAATTTAGTCCCAATAAAACACTATTTGTTTGAGGTTATCATCTGAAAAACCAAGGTATATAATCACACACATCTAGGATCCAAAACTATCATAAGTTCCTGGCACACCAAGGGGAGGCAACTCTGCATCCAAAGCATTCTTCTACCACATATTTGGAAGCAAGGCTATGGAAGGCACTACCTGCAGAATCTCATGCTGCATTATATGCTTCAAAGAAATCAGAGTTTGTTATCAAAGAAGGCTTTTTGGGGCTCCAAGTACGCAAGGAGTCAAAATGACCTGAGTTTCTAGAGCTCTTGCTGATATTAATGTCTTAGGGTTCTGAAGACTCCTTTTGGCTTCCCTTGGCGCCAGATTACTGCAACTTTTCAGTGTTTCCGATTGTTGAACATACATCCAGAGTTAGAAAACACTTTCATGAGGCTGATCTTGAGCTAAACAGTTTCTGTAGATGTGTTCATTATTACAACATATACACGATTCTCCTTTGGTCCATGATCACCAAACACATACAAAAACTAAAACAACATGTCAAATTGATGACTGGAGTAAAACATAAGTTCATGTTATTTAGGCTTGGAAAGTGTAAATAATGTTAATATTGAATAATGGATCATCATGTACTCCTTGGATATGTTAAAAAACATCTCTAAGTATCACAGATTTGTTCTAAGAAACAGATGCGTCATACAAATGGTAAAATTGGCAATGGAATAATGCTGCATAAAAATGGCCTCTGTCCTTTGGCATTCAAACATTTCAGTAAATAACAAATCTGTACAAAACTGCATTGCCTCTGTTGACAGAAAAACAGAGGCACTAAGCTATAAAATATATAAATATACACATAGTTGGATGGTTGGTTTGTTGTTTAACGCCGCACTCAGCAATATTCCAGCTATATGACGAAGGTCCAGTATATGCATAGAGGTTCATGACGCCATATCACAGTGATGTGGACGTAATGAGAGTATCAAGCATTCACAGAAATTCTGCAAGTTTCGAGAAGTAAGTAAACATCAAGACTGTCATTGATCACCATAAACCATCAATCTGGTTTCTGGCAAAATAGTGAGTGAGGGAGTCAGGTTTTAATGCCACTTTCAACAGTTTCACTTATAAAACTCTCTCAGATATTTTGGAAATAATTTCAGGAAACTAGAGTTGCAAAGACTATAGAACATGTATTCCACCCAATCTACAAAACTAGTACAACAATTCCATCCAATCAGTTAGATCATCAAGCCCACATTTATCCCACATATTCCATGCCTCTCGTTTCACTAATGAAAACAGCCTATAAGATACAATCTTCCAACAGAGGCAATGCAAGCCATTCTACATGTACAGGAGACAATCCAAATCATTTATTAATATTATTCCAATTTTTACAACTTACAGGAACTTTAGTAAATTACTATCACCATGGCTATGTTTAGACTTGATCGCAGAAGTAGTAGTGCCATAACTCCTGTATCTGAACAAGACTGATGGAAGTTCTTGCCTCGTTATTGTGAAATTTGGCCTGACATACAATCAAGTTTGGTTCAATTTTAGCATCTAAGATAAGTAAATTGTGAAGAGAATCATCTCGGGGAAGTTTCATCATCTGAAGATTATGTTGTAGTTGATACTCTGGTTACTTACACAGATGTAAATGTCCTGATTTGTAATATTGTAACACTGTAATACTTATGTAGCATTGATGCAACTTACACAAGCTTGTAACTAACACAAGGCTTAGAGACTTCATACACACCCAGAAGAATTAGACTGCCTTCTATAATGACAGAACACGACAGAACACACCCTGGTCTACCATTCCATACATATAGATCATGGCCCTGATGGCTTGCCATACAAATTATAGGTTATGCCCCCTATGGTCTTCCATCCCCTAGCTGTAGTTCCTCCAACTGGACAATGGTTTGATGGTGGTCAGATTCAAACTCGTTCAGCAACTGTTCAGCAATTCGGCTGCGTAATCGTCCGCCCACCTGAAACATTCAGGACAGCTGTTGAAGCAGCAACAGGATTGACACGTCTGAACACAGCAATATGATTCAATATGTTCAAATGCAGCAATACACAGGGACACTTTAATGTGTTTGAAAGCACCCAAATTATTGTCATGTTCTGAAGCCTAAACATACATCAATATTAATTAGGAAAGCAATTTTTTTAAAAATATTCCAACAATAACCTATACCATTAAGTCAGCAGAAAAAATGTCCGGTATAATAATTTTGAACAAAAAAATCAAAATAAATCATACAAATTAGACCTACTGGTATTGACATCCTTATGAAACATACTCCTATCAAAACATAACTGATACCGAAAAAGCTAAAAGATGGAAAAGACAATACTATATATGTTGATGTTTAATTTCTCAGACGTAAGCACCAGCTGCAACTGTAAGCGTTATGGAAACCAGCTGCATCCCGGCTCAAACACACACGTGTTGGGGATGTTGCTATAAACAACGAAGCACACGCTACCCCATTACCAGTTTAGCTCATTTACTAAACATAAATATAAAAATGATATATGATAAAAATAGGTCATTAAGTTGCTAAAGATCAGCTTCTACCAATCAAGTTCTGTAGCTACTGCAATAATTCTATTGTAAATTTTCTCATGATTGAGTCATTCTTGCAATATCTGGTCATCTTCACTGACAAACCACCGTAGTGTGTGTAGTCTGTCTCACAGTCCCTGAACCACATTATTTTCCCTACTACCAAGCCCTGTCTACAGTGCTAAAGTCCTAAATAAAGCAAGTCTAGATTTCCTCAGGTTCTGAATCTCTGGTCTCCCTGGGGCTCCTATTCAATTTAAATGGGCTTGTTTGTTACTATCAAAATTATATATATTCAGTGTTAGTCTACAGTGTGTGTATCAACCATCAGACTGTCTTGGATCTGTTTTAGGGTAACCTCTGCAATATTTCAACTATGTGACAATAACTTGTAAATAAACGAGCCAGACAATCCAGTGACTGACATAATGTGACCAGTGGTCACAAGTCCAGCTTGTCACTGATCTCTTAGAATTGAAATGGAGGGTTAAGGAGTGGGTTTCATTGATGGCCCATTGTTATAGGTGTCACAATTCACAATGAGTTATGTCCCTTGGACACATTTGAAACCTGCGATCATGGGTTTTATTCCTGTCATGCAATGATAATTTTTCTATCATTTTCCTTCCACACTGAGCTGACATGCAGTGATATAAGTGGAATACTGCATAAAGTAACGGTAAACTAATCTCTATCACTCACTCAGTTAGAATTAGAGTTCGGGAAGTTTCCTGTGGGCCAAATTCTCTAACCACGGTAATCATCGTTATCTCTGGTGGTGTGTGGTAGTGGTGTTCCGATTAATTGAAATAATCGAAGATTGGTCGCAGTGACCAAACCACCAAGCAATCGATCACATTTTCTCATAATCGAACATAAACAATTTTGGAACTACTGTTTTAGTCTTTGAAAAACTTGACGATGGAACTTATCGTAGAAGTTGTCAGGGCCCGAAAATGTGTTTAATTCTTAGAAAACTCACTTCACTAACTGAAAAGCCATGACTGAATATGTCTCTAAGACTCAAGGAAGTTTATGTTCATGATATATTAGTCATCACTTTAAAGTAGCAAGTTGCATCATGTTATACATATCTGCAATAACAACCTGGATAGGAAAATCTGAAAAATGATGCTAACCAATTTTTTTCGATGATTGTTCGTTGGTAATGAAGCAATCATCAATTGTGAGATTTCAACCAATTCCCAACACTAGTGTGTGGTCCTGTGCATAGAGCTCAGGTCACAAATCAGTTGACAATAAGCAATGTAGGGCAGGAGAGTTCTTGGATGGGTGACTGTGTTTGGCAACTTGACTCCTGAGAGTTTCTAGGACTTCAGTCAATGGTCAGAAAATGACTGCCCGGTGGGCTAAGTCATGTGACTATTAACTTTCTAGCACCTCACAGGCAGCTTGGGTTACCCGAGGTAATAATAATCAGATTATATTTATGCGTTATGATTTGTGCAGGATATGAAGCCTGGAAAGGCGCGTTATAAATATTCTACATTATTCCTATTGAAAACATATGTCACTAGAGTTTAATTAATATTTACTAACATTCCAACATCTAACCCACATTAACATACACCAAGAGACGTACATGTGACATATATAACAACTAACATGGCATCTCTATGGTGATGTGATAAAACCACTCAACCCACAACCCCTGTCGCACCAACATCATCACCGACATCAAACATCCTACATCCTTGTTACCTTCAGCGAATTGATGGAAACAACTGAAACGAAACCAGATTAAACACTGAAACAAAATGGTGGTCACTAACAGACACTAACTAATTTCCTTCAGTGGAACAGTTCTACTGGACATACATCTACAGAGAAAAGGAGGTATACTACTCAAAGAAGTTAAGGATCACATAATTGTTAAAAATCTGGTGGTCCTGAATTCTTTTTTTGAGTAGCATCAAAGGTTTCAAAATGGATAAATAAAATCAGACATACTTTTATCTATAATAATCTTGTCAGGAAATCTTGTTTGTACTGGGTTTTTCTGTTGACATTTAATTAATTTGGATAAACTTTTGAAAATGTGATTGATACTAAGAAACAATAACACTGAGTATAGGATATTTTTATAAATCCTTATATAACTGCCAGTTTTTCAATATGGTTTTAAAGATATGATACCATAATTTTCATGAAATTACATCATATCCTAAATACGAAAAAGAGCAAACGAATGGCAATGAATAATGGCCGAAATATTGTGATTCACAAGATTCCTGTGGGTATATATCAAAAATAGGATCAACATGCAAAGTGTCTTCACACCACACCACAGCACAGCACAATAAAACCCACAGTCACACCAGGAGATTTGAAAAACAACTTAACCCGAATGATAAAATTATCTGAAATGGTTTTGGATCTAAAAGTGACAACATTAACAGAGCCCCCTGGTGTGACATAACATAGACAAACAGATAGAAAGGTCATGGCCCGACACATGCAGGTCAGGTGAGGTCAAGGTCATGACCCAACACATGTGTTTTGGATGAGGTCAGGTCATATAGCGTGCACAAAACATGCTGAAATAGGGTTGGGAGGAAGACTATTTCTCACCTTGGCTCTCATTAACTGGAAGATTAGCACAACAGTATATATATTTTTGCTTACTTGGATGAGTCATGTCACGTTCAACTCTTATGTGTGGGGAGGGGGATGATTTTTACGGAGAAGCATGTACAATGTGAATCTCCCCCCTGCATATCATGTACAAAATCAATGACACCCCCACCATTCCTGTATTTTTCAAGCATAATTTTAAAATATTTTTTGCACAAAATTGATGACCCCCTAAGTCCATATGTACAAAATTGATTACCCCTTCCTCCCCAGAACAAAATGGGTGACCCATCGGTCCCTAATGTGCATACACACTTAAAATATATTCCAAAATTTATTTCCCATTTATCAAAATGAATAAATGCTGATAAGGTTGAATATGACATGATGAATATTCATATTACAAATTATGATTGTGGAGATGAAGATGAAGGTCAGTGTACATCTCATTGGTGCAGGCTGTGTTACCATGGAAACCTCACTATCCAATAGAATCCAGTGGATAGTCTAGGTGTACAGGGCTGCACTGTAGGTCTTAGCAAACTGTTCCTCTTATACTTCAGAAGGACCTAAACACATGTTTTACAGTCCTTGTTGCTTCTTGACATATAGGTAAGGTAAAAGAATTCTGTAATTGGGAAATGTGCTTATAGTAACCGCCTATCTGAACATTTACTGAGATTTTGATCAACCTTTTGACTTTGAATATGAAAGCAAAAAGGAATTCAAATTTTGTTGGTGTTTGGCATACACAAGAAAACAAATTAATAGGGACAATGCAGATATAAGTTTAAGAATATTATTAAAGAAATCTTTTTCAATTATATCTACAACACTTTGAGTAAATAAATTAAATTGATATACAAGTATGTATTTCAGAGTTTTGTGGGCAACTGTATGCCTCTTTTCGTTCTTTACAAACACACTTGTTGTGTTCATTTATGTACAACTGAAATGAATTACAAGATAAAATATTGGACAATCAGGTGTATGCTTGTAACTGACACCCACTATCAGTTCTACCAGGTTATAGAACATCAGCCATGTACGCCACAACACTGATATAGAAGACACCATGCAGACATGCTTAGGTTTTGTTAGGAAGACAGTCTAGGATTTGTTAAAATATATCATGCTGTGAAACCCTTCCTGTCATTTTCTAAATTGTTCAAATAAGTGAAAGTAGAAATTTATTTCTTTTAATCAGGTATACCGACATAAAATTCAAAAGCTCATAGCAGTTCCTAACAAAATCAACTGAAAAAGAAATTTTAATCCCTTACAGTTACCCAGATGGAATAAGTCAAGATTTTAAAGCTAATCAATTCACATGTGTTAACGATTCATAGAGGTATTAGTGAAAAGTGAGTGACATGAATGATCCCAATTTTTCTGACAGGAAGTTTGCCTTTGTGTGCAAAGTCACACCAAGCTCATCGTACTGGTGAGTTTAGGAGGAGGATGCCCTTTCACAGACGCCTCTTGTTAACTACATTTGGTGAAGCCACTTCAAAAACCTGGATCCACGTCTACTATCACTGTTGACATATTCAGAACATTCTGGCAGCTGTATCGATTCATTTAGTGATTCAATTGGTTATATAGATTATATATAATATCAATGACAGAGCCAATCTGTCATATTGACTTGGATCACAACACTGGTCTGGTGAACTCTTCCCTCTGGACTAGTAAGACTTACTCTGTAAGCATTACATAGCTTATTATCTACCATCATCAGTAATCCACAGGTTTGTATACTACATTCCTCAATCAACCATGCACATACAGCTCTATGGTTTAGAGATATTACCAATGATTCACAAAGAGGTCTGGGTTGTGGTTCACTAAACGATTGTAGCGCTACAACTGTAAGTCTACGTTAACGAATAGAACTTATGAGTTGTAATTCTGCTATAGCTTTGTGAAATGGGCGACAGGTTCCAGCAAGACTGACTGACTGACTGAGTTTGGTTTTACGCCGCTTTTAGCAATATTCCAGCAACATCACGGCGGGGGACACCAGAAATGGGCTTCACACATTGTGCCCATGTGGGGATTCGAACCCGGGTCTTCGCATGATGAGCCAACGTTTTAACCATGAGGCTACCCCACCGCCCCGGTTCCAGCAATGAGGATTTGTTTGTTTGTTTGTTGTTTAACACACAACTCAGCAATATTCCAGCTATATGGCAGCAGTCTGTAAATATTCGAGTCTGGACCAGACAATCCAGTGATCAACATCATGAGCATCGATCTAGGCAATTGGGATACGATGACATGTGTCAACCAAGCCTGTCCAGCATGAGGAGAGCCAGACCTGTGAGTGCTCAGCTTTAATATAATAATGTTCCATGGTTTACATGTGGCACCTGTTCAACACGCAAGAGCCTTTTGACAATCTGCTTCATACACTGAGACATTGTCAAGAAATGGTTTATAGATTTAATTATCATGAACGCCGCATATACAACACAGTAGTAGTATGTATTCATGGGTGATTGTGGAACGTGGTCTAAACGAAACCAGGAAGTACTGACGATGACCATCTACACTTGCAAGTCCACCCACTTCACATCACTATGCCTCTAGCTGCACTGTATCAGCCTGTATAATGTAGGGACTTACAGTCTTGGGTCGCTGCATCTTCTTATAGTCCAGGTTGTTCAGGAGGGTGTGGGTGTCCCCCATGGGTGAGGGGCTGCGGTTCCCCGGCCAGGTGATCTGAGGGGGCCACATGCCCCCAGCTGATGTCCCCCGACTTCCTGGCACCATCTGCCGACGACCTGCCACGCCTGCTGACATCGCCCTTGACCTGACCTTGGCAGCTAGAAACATGGGGATTGATGTAGAATTTGACAAAAAGACTTACAAGCCTGGAATGTCATTGTGAATAAAACCATCTAAACATAGTTTCACAGGACTTATAATCATGTGTAATGATATGATCATAATGGAATATTCAAATATCATATGCAATGTTCCATGTGTCACTAGACTAAGAAGCCAGTGTTTATGCCTTGGAACCCCAAAAGTATTTCTGATCATCCCCTGGCCAGAAAAGTAGGAAGAACAGGTAAATAGAAACAAAATGTTTTTCTGTGATACAGTGATTCATAAATGGAGAACAACAATTTTATTCAAGAATCCTGGAAATTGTACATCAAATACTGTAACTGTAGAGTGAGAGAAATTGCTGAAACTTGATTTAAACAATGTTTGGGATAAGTTTTTGAAATACAGCTGTGTGATGGCTTCATGTGAGAGTGATTGTTGACCTTCACCATGGCTATGATGATGAGAAACAAGGTTCACAATCAGAGAGAATTCTAGTCAAGAATTACTAGATCCTGGTATGTAAAAGGTAAGCAACTCTGAACAAGGAGACCAAGTAACCCTTAAACACCATATTAGACCCACATAGGTCGATGGGACCTATTCACAACCGGCATCCAAGTGGGTTAAAACCAAAAGTAGGAAGAGCTTGAGAGAGGGGCAGAGGATTTATCTAGGATTCCAAACCAACATGCCTTTGTCAGACAAATTAGCAAAAAATCATGCCGATGTTTAAAATTTGATTTGTTTTAATGTTCTTATTTTCATAAATTCTGAGCAACTGAGAAATTATTCAGTCAAATTTTGAGTTTGTAGTGTATTTTGCATGGGGCCAAACATTGGCCTCTGAACAGGTGTAGATAAATCTCTGTGGGTTCCTCTGCAGTGAGGAGAGGAGTCAGTCACATACCTGGAACTGGTGGCTGAAGAGCTGCGGATGACTGGGACCGATTCACAGAGGTCTCATAGTCATACACCTGCACACAGAATACATATGTAAATATTTTCAAAAAAATATAGTTCCAACACAAACAATATCCTGGTGCATAATGAATCTCATATGAAACACAGACTAATGTTTATATACTACAAACCTGATCTATAAATGTTCTACAATTATTCCGTGGGTATATAATGTATTTCTCTACATCATTCCAATGCAGTAGTGACAGATAGTGTGGCATATATACTCATAGAAACAAATAAGGGAACACATGAAAGTACAAGTTCCTTTATTTATTTCCAGAATTTCACTCACAGTGCAATACATACCTTGTGAAGAAACCTGGAAAAGAATAAAGGAAAACTTGTACTTTCATGTGTTCCTTTATTCGTTTCCATGAGTATATATTGATATTTTGATGCATAATGTGTGAACTTATAGAGGTTAAGTAAAATGTGATTGGCTAGAATGTCGTGATGGAAGATAATTGCTCTTGTAAGGTAAAGCTATGAAAAGGCGAAACAACATGCATGTGTGCATACATGATTTTTCACGCATTAAAGATTTCTTAGTGCATTTTGACTTTGATGTGTCTGTATATACACTGCTGACTGCCCCATCACTGATGTAGAATAAATGTAATAATGACAGCGTGTTAAACCAACAAAGCATGCGAAGTGGACTGATTCTTGTACGGCAAACTAACCGTAGCCTGCAGTTCATCGACACGCTGGAAGGCATCCAGCTTGAGGTTCCTCTCATGTGTCAGCTGTTTCTTGATGCTGAAAACATCCTTCCGGACCTTCTCCTGGGTCATGGACTGGAGGCGGACATTCCGTTCCTGCTCGTCGGACAGGATCCGGAGTCGTACTTCCTTATCCTCCAGCTCGTCAAGCTGACAAAAAGAAGTGATAGTCAGAACGTTTCCTGGATATTTTAGCAATGCCTTTTTAGGCCCAAATAATTCTGTGACACTGATATTAGTTACCTAATCACTAGATAAGAACAGGAAAAAATAAGCAATTTGTATTTCTACCTTCTTTAAACAAAATTTAAAACAAATTATATATTATTTTTTTAATTAACATATGTGCATCACATAAATGATGTGGTCTTGACATGTGCTCAATTCAATGGCTGATGCAAAGCTAAGATTTTAGCTCAGTCATTAACAAGAGCATCCTATTCCCACATAGGTTACTTGTGATATCTTCCTACGAACCTCTGTTCTAATGCGGCCATATTTCCCGGTTCTCATAAAATCCCCTAGCAGCAAAATTATCTCCCTTCTTTCTATCAAATCAGAACACGTTACATCGACTTAGATCCAACTTGACTAATACAAGCAAATATAAGGCCACAAATATCCCTCCTCAGCCGGGGACTTGTGTTGATGTGACACACAAGACATTTAATGGCAAGCTTGTCCGTTGTCAATGAGGACGATGAAGACGCCATTGATCGGCCATTACATGACTGAGTTCTTTCTAGAAGAAACGTTTGTGCATCGCGCAGGGGAAGAGGGTCTAGTTTTCCCGAAGCATACGGAAATTACCGAGGCCTTGCGAATGATCACTTTTGAAACGTCACTGACTGCACAACTAAATCTGATTGCAACCAATCACGAATCCTGAACACTCGCACCATGAAAGGGCCATATTAGAACAGAGGTTTGTAGGAAGATATGACAAGTGACCTCTGTGGGGAGAGAATGTAACAAGAGATAACAAGCATTGTCACTAAGGTGACATAATCCCCCCGCCGCAAATTATCAAATCAAACTTAAAAAGTAATGAAAGTTTAAGATGAAGTTAAATGTCAACAAAAACATGACCAGTCAACCTCTCTTGATATCTTGCTCTTTAGTTGTTCAAACACACAAATATTTTCAAGACTCACTTTGACCTTGACATGAATGTCATAGTGTATGAAATATGCAAAAATGGTACTAAAGAAATTGCTTATTGAAAAACATTCAAGGGAAGTCTTGAAAGTCTATGAAAAAAATCCAGTGAATTCTGGTTAACATGCTGAAATCTTCAAAGTGTCGCAGTGACCTTGAAAATTATGTGAAGGTCACTAAAATTGACTGGACCTTGAAAATTAAGTGAAGGTCACCAAAATCGACTGGGCCTTGCACTTTCCCTAGATGAAGCTTGGTGTCAAATATGAAGAAAGTCCATAGAATGGTTCTTGAGATATCTCGCTTACCATCTCAACATGCTGGTTAACATACTGAAATCTTCAAAGTGTTGATGTGACCTTGAAAATTAAGTGAAGGTCACCAAAATCGACTGGGCTCTGCGCCTTCCCTGGATAAAGCTTGGCGTGAAATATTAAGAAAATCCAGTGAATGTTTCTTGAGGTATCTCGCTGACAAGCATAACATGCAGGTTAATATGCTGAAATCTTCAAAGTGTCACCATGACCTTGAAAATTATGTGACCGTCACCAAACTCACCTGGGCCCTGCGCCTTCCCTAGATAAAGCTTGGTGTTGAATATGAAGAAAATCCGGTGAATGGTTCTTAAGATAGCTTAACATGCAGGTTAACATGCTGAAATCTTCAAAGTGTCATCATGACCTTGAAAATTATGTGAAGGTCACCAAAATTGACTGGGCCCTGCACCTTCCCTAGATAAAGCTTGGTGTTGACTATGAAGAAAATCTAGTTAACGGTGACAAGAGTAAAACGTTAAAGTCCCCTTGTGACCTTGAAATGAAGATCAAGGTCACCAAACCTGACTGGGACCTTTCTTATACTGTGGTAAACCTAGGTACCAAATATGAAAAGAATCTAGTCGACGGTTCTTAAGATATTCCAATTCGTACGCATTAGCCGATGGATCGGAGCCTATATCCCCATACTAAAGCCCCCGGGGTAAAAAATTAAACAAGTCCAGAGATTACAATGTCTCAAATGGCTATAAAGTGGTCTCTTTTGGATATGATATGGTCTCAAATGGCTATAAAGTGGTCTCTTTTGGATACGATATGGTCTCAAATGGCTATAAAGTGGTCTCTTTTGGATACGATATGGTCTCAAATGGCTATAAAGTGGTCTCTTTTGGATAGGATATGGTCTCAAATGGCTATAAAGTGGTCTCTTTTTGATAGGATATGGTCTCAAATGGATATAAAGTTGTCTCTTTTTGATAGGATATGGTCTCAACTGGCTATAAAGTGGTCTCTATTGATAGGATATGGTCTCAAATGGCTATAAAGTGGTCTCTTTTGATAGGATATGGTCTCAAATGGCTATAGAGTGGTCTCTTTTGGATATGATATGGTCTCAAATGGCCATGAAGTGGTCTCAAATGGCTCAATGTTTTTTCAAACAACAACACTAAGCTTTCAGTTCAGTTATCAACAAAAGATAAAACTGAAAAGGTTAAACACGTCCAGAGACTATATAAATTTAACTGACTAAACATAGTTTGGTATCACCAGTGCAAGGTAGACTAGCTAGGATCTACTGACCAGTTTCTCCACGTTGGCTTGCTTGGCCTGCTCAAGCTGTCTCTTGCTGCGTTCCTTCTGCATGATCTCGTGCTGCTTCTCCAGTTTCATCTTCATCTGCAGCAGCAAACACACATACACATGGGGTACAGACACACACGCACACACATACGCACACACCTAACACACATACACATGGGGTACAGACACATGCACACACATACACATTGGGGTACAGACACACACACACATACACATGGGGTACAGACACACACGCACACACAAACACACATACACATGGGGTACAGACACACCTAACACACATACACATGGGGTACAGACACACACGCACACACATACACATGGGGTACAGACACGCACGCACACATGAACACACATACACATGGGGTACAGACACACACGCTATCACATACATTAACACACATACACATGGGGTACAGACACACACACCTAACACACATACACATTGGGTACAGACACACGAACAACACATGGGGTACAAACAAACACACACACACATGGGGTACAGACACACACGCACACACGAACACACATACACGGAACACACATACACATGGGGTACAGACACACACGCACACACATACACATACACAGTACAGACACACTGAACACACACACATACACATGGGGTACAGACACACATGCACACACATACACATGGGGTACAGACACACACACACCTAACACACATACACATGGGGTACAGACACAGCTACACACACACACTAACACACATACACATGGGGTACAGACACACACACAAACACACATACACATTGGGTACAGACACACACATACAACACACATACACATGGGGGGTACACACACACACACACACACACATGGGGTGGACACATACACACAACACACACACATACACATGGGGTACAGACACACACACACACACACATACACATGGGGTACAGACACACACTTACACACATACACATGGGGTACAGACACACGCATGTACACACATGAACACACATACATGGGGTACAGACACACACACACACACACACACACACACACACACACATGGGGTACAGACACGCATGCACACACACGCACACACATATACATGGGGTACAGACACACACAAACAGACATGCATACAGACACACACACACATACACATTACAGACACAGACACACACATACAGACACACACACATGGGGTACACACATGCACACATACACAGGTGATACATGGTTTTATGCAGACACACACCAAACACACACATATACACATGGGGTACAGACACACACGCACACACATACACATACAGTATGCACATACACATGGACATGTACACACACACACACAGACACATGGGGTACAGACATGCACGCGACACACAGACACATGGGGTATGGACAGACACACACACACATGAACAGACACACACATTGGGGTGTACAGACTATGCATGGACATATACACACTAGACATGACGCACACTATGAACATACACATGGGGTACACAGACACACACGCACACACAAACACATATACACATCTGGGGGTGCCAGGCAAGCACATACGCATATGGGGGTACAAAGCGCACATGCACGCACATACAAGCATTCAGCACACACCCACACAAACATGCACACACATACATGGACAGACAAACAAATGGACATGCACACATGGATGGATTCACACACATACATGGATGTGTGGATAGACAAACACATGGACAGACACACATACATGGACATACACACCCATGTGGATATGCATGGACAGACATGCATATACACCGTGAGTGACTTGGGTTTTATGCCGCTTTTAGCAATATTCCAGCAATATCATGGCAGGGAACACCAGAAATGGGCTTCACACATTCTAACCATGTGGGGAATCGAACCCGTGTCTTGCGTGATGAGCCAACACCTTAACCACTAGACTACCCGACTGCCCCTACATATATACAGATTCACACGCATACATGGACATGTACACACTGACACACATCTATGAACAGACACATGGACATGTACACACTGACACACATCTATGAACAGACACATGGACATGTACACACTGACACACATCTATGAACAGACACATGGACATGTACACATGGACACACATCTATGAACAGACACATGGACATGTACACACTGACACACATCTATGAACAGACACATGGACATGTATGCACTGACACACATCTATGAACAGACACATGGACATGTATGCACTGACACACATCTATGAACAGACACATGGACATGTACACACTGACACACATCTATGAACAGACACATGGACATGTATGGCATGCGCGACACACATCGACACACATCTATGAACAGACACATGGACATGTACACACTGACACACATCTATGAACAGACACATGACACACACACAGACACATCACAGACACATGGACAGATAGACTTACTACACACATACATGGACAGACACATGCACATGGAGACATCTACACAAACATATACACACAGGCAGGTTCCCAGACAAACACGTATACAGATACACAGATAAACACACACATACATGGTACAAAGACAAAATTTAAGGTCCATTAACTTTAGAGTACCAGAAGTGATCTACACCTTGCACACCGACAGTACAAACTGCAGGCTGTTGTGTTTCCCTCCCCTGCCTACCTCCTTGTCCAGCTGTTTCTTGATGTCCTCTCCCTCCCTCTCTGTATCAGCCAACGCCTTCTTGACAGCCATCAGCTGTTGCCGAAGCAGGATCACCTCTTCCTCCGCCAACATCTTCACCTCGATGTACTCCTTCTTGCTGTTGTTGGCATGGTTACGCAGACGGCCAATCTGTCAAATTTGTGTGTTGAATATAAAATAGAAAGTCTACTGACCTGGATAAAGGACTGACATTGTCAGGGGGTAGGATACTGTTCCCACAAAGACTGAGTATTATAGACAAGCAGTCTAACATATTGAAAGTCTTCCAACACAGTCATCTGCCATCACTAAAATTTCATCTAAAATATATCTCTTTGAGATAACTACATGAAATTTGCGAAAAAGCAAATAAGGGAATATTAAAATTAAGCGGACATTTGACAACAGTTCAACTGCTCTTTTTATTTGACATCGAGACAGAAACCCGGGTCTTCGGTGTGAGTGAGTGAGTGAGTTTAGTTTTTCGCTGCTTTTAGCAATATTCCAGCAATATCACATGGGGCACCTGAAATTGGCTTCCACATCTGAACCGGGTCTTCGCGTGAGATCAACCACAAGGCTACCCCACTAGACTCAAATAGACCTCAGATGGCTATAGAAGTGGTCCCAAACAGCTACTACAAAATGGTCTCATATGGCCTCAAATGGCTATGAAGGGTGTCATATGGCTATGCTGTAGTCTCAAATGGCTATGAAGGGTCCCATATGGCTATGATATGGCCTCAAATGGCTATGAAGGGTGTCATATGGCTATACTGTAGTCTCAAATGGCTATGAAGGGTCCCATATGGCTATGATATGGCCTCAAATGGCTATGAAGGGTGTCATATGGCTATGCTGTAGTCTCAAATGGCTATGATGGGTGTCATATGACTATACTATGTCTTCAAATGGCTATGAAGGGTGTCATATTGCTGTGGTATGGTCTCAAACGGATATGAAGTTTCTTATATTGCCATGGTGTGGAAGTCTACTCACAGTTTTGAGGAAGTTGTTGGTGGAGTGGTTCTGCCTCCAGCTGGTCATCGTCTTCATCTTGAGCACCAGGTTGTTGAGGGTGTGGTTCTCATGCTGCAGACCACGCAGCTTGTCTGACTGACTCAGGTTCTCATTCAGACGTTCATCATCTAACACACAAACAGTGATAACCAGTCGCAGCAAGCAAACCATTTCTGTAAAGCCAGATATTCGGTCAATATTGAGCTAGCCCTTTCAGAAAGCAAAAACCTTAATTACAAAGCATTGCTACTAACACCTACAAAGTTGGCACCGATTATTTCTACTGTACTGATAAAGTGAAGTAAGTATATTGTTATGTTTGGCAGTAACGATCACCTTGAATTGCTTATGCCCCACTGGCATGGCTTGGCCCATCATAGGGAGCTGTTGATTGCCATAGATAGTTCAACATGCTTGGCAGTTGAACTATCAACTAATATTGATGTCCTACCTCTCACACGATTTAATGTGTTGACTGATTAACTTTATTTTCTTTCCATTGTATCAAAACGTTTGGAGCAGACTTGGCAGCAGTCATTTGCTGCACAATATTGTCCAAAGATGATGACAATGCGAAAGTGCAAAAGAAAGAGAAATTGTTCGACAAAGACTACATTCTCCATCACAAGGATGGAGCATACAGCAGCCGACTTATAGAATAAGAAAATGAGGAAGACCAGTTGTATTGCAGATTTTTCAAATGGGGATGGACAATTTTGATGATCTTTTATTGATCGTTTCTTTGCAGCCATGTTTTTCACTTGTGTGAAAAAAAATATTACGAGACACCAAACATTTCACTAGGCGTGCTTCATCAACCTTGCCAAAAAGCTCTGACAGATTCTACACATTGGAGACCAAATGGAAGCGTTTTGTCCCTTTTGACATATTTGAGTAATTCACACAGACGACAGACCTCGGTGTAATTCTGCACATTGATTTGATGTGAATCTACCTTCAGGGATCCAGACCTATTGACCAAGATCATCCTGTCCTTCATCTTGGACCTACCTCCTCCACCTCCAACTTTCTTCTCCAGTTTACTGATGGCCTCAACAGCCTCTCGTCTCGTCTCACTGATCTTCTCAAACACATCGTCATACAACACATCTCTGAAAGCACAATTTGGTTTCAACAATAATCTCTCAAGTAACAATTTCCTTATTAAGTGTATTGTCCTCACCACTATTGCAATCTTTGCCATTATTGCAAGTAATATTCCTTACCGAAATGGTAATTCTTTGTGAATTATTGTGATAATGCACTCACAATATTCTATATGGCAACATTGTGCATATAAACATGCCTGAACCAGGCAATCCAGTAATCAACATATGAATCATGAGCATCATTCTACATAGTTAGGATCACACTCCGACGCAGTGATGACTTAGCATAACATCACTGCCACAGGCTATTTTGCATATCACGTGACCGGACTTTTCTCTTGTTTGTAAACAAACACGCATATTCATAATAAGAAGAGACTGGCCTTACTCAAGCTTTTCGGCGCTCTCTTCATAATGTTTTACATTGTTACATATATATTCTTCCACAACTGCGACAGTAAGATTTATGACAGTACATATTTAGATATCAAACTGGCTGCATAGTTTGCTCTCCGTCGGCTTCGATGACAGCACATGGAGCCGTACAACCAATGTAAACAAAGGATCGCTACGTAAATCGAAATAGTGTTACACGTTTTAGGATATTTTATCAGTGAAACTAAACCATTCTATTAAAGATGTTTAATTAGATGTGTAGCCTCATCAAAAATAAAAGAGTTAAGAAATATGTACGTTATATTGAATGGACGGTGCAATATGTGACGAATCGTCACATCTTCCTGGCTTGTGGCAGAGGTACTATGCTGGCTGGCTGCATGGAACTCTGGGTAGGAGAGTGAGTTAGGATACGATGACATGTGGCAACCATTGAGTCAGTGGCCTCTTACGACAAGCATGGGTTGCTGAAGACCAGTTCTAACCAGGATCTTAACGGGATGTAAAGAGTCAGAAAAGAATGGGTGACTTTTGATCTGATATCTTTTACCCTGATGCAATACCTCTATGTCTAAAGATTTGAGGACACGTCCATTGGAACTTGCATCGGATTAACTTTCTGATCATCTTTTTCAAGGTTTTTGAATTCTCTATATGAGCAAGTAATACAATAAAAGCATTTAAAACTTTTAGCAAGAGAATCACATGCATTTCAGGTCCACTTACTTGAACTCATCAAACTTTCCCCGCAGTTGGAATGTACAGTTAAAGAGATTCTGCACTAAGTCCTCGTACTCCGACTTGATCCGGTCTCGGATGTCTCGCTCCTGTGTCATCAACATCTCTCGCATCTCTGCTATCTTCGCTCGCAGTGCTGTGATCTCTGACAGAAGAGAGGCACAGGGTTCACTATCAGTGGAGACCTATTTCACATCTTTGACAGCTTTGAGAAGTTATTCTCTGACATATCAACATGTTCAGACTGCATACATTCTGTATGAATGTGAGCAAATGTGAGAATATTTTTATTTCATGTTCACCAAGATAATGTTCACAAAAATCTCTCTTAGTCAATTTCAATCACGTTTTAAATATATTTTCACACATATAAAAAATTACAGTGATTTCAAGATCGAACTTTTCTATCCAAATTGTACACATCATAATTTCCATAGGACTTCTGATAATGATTGAGGAAGAGGTACATGTCAGGAAATATCAACTTCTGCAGTGATGCTGATGTCCAATCAGCTGTGGTTAGTTAGAGGTGGTAATTGTGGTTTGAAACCTCTGAGCGACCAATCAGAATGAAGCACTCTCCAAATTCATGGTAGAGGTAACTTGAACATTGCTTTGCACAGAGCTGATGTATCATGTTCTACTGAGACATGACAGTACCCATGAGGAGGTCATGTGCCTGTGTGGCTAGCTGACACTGGACGTCCACGGTGGCTGTGTGCTGCGACCCCTTCAGCTGTTCACGCATCTGCTTAATTTCCTGAAAAAACAAAGTTCATTCTTGAGGACATCTGTCAATCTCTTAATGTCTCAGCTTCATATTGCTTTAAATATGAAATAGACAAATACAGATAAATAGACATATAGAAACTTGCATATAGGGACTTTCCTAAAGAAGCAGAAAGGCATGTGTTTTTCACATTTGAAGATTTCACAGTGCAGTGACTGGAAAAATTATTTGAAGCCAATTGCATCAAGTAATAAAGATTTAAAGTAACATATCAACTAGATTTAACACAATGTGTCAGAAATGTTTTATCCATGATTCTGGTATTCCTTCTCATATCAAACACCCCATATCAAACATCCTCAGGAATCCTTCACCCTCCTTCAACAGCTCGCCTCTTTCCCTCCATCAAGATGGATAGATAAACCACCCAGCTTCACCCTCAGTCCACCTTCTCCACCACCCCATATCAAACATCCTCAGGAATCCTTTCACCCCTCCTTCAACAGCCTCCATCAAGATGGATAGATAAACCACCCAGCTTCACCTCAGTCCACCTTCTCCACCACCCCATATCAAACATCCTCAGGAATCCTCCACCCTCCTTCAACAGCTCGCCTCTTTCCCTCCATCAAGATGGATAGATAAACCACCCAGCTTCACCTCAGTCCACCTTCTCCACCCACCCCATATCAAACATCCTCAGGAATCCTTCACCCCCTCCTTCAACAGCTCGCCTCTTTCTCCTCCATCAAGATCTCGGCTGATAGATAAACCACCCATCTTCACCTCAGTCCACCTTTCTCTCTCCACCACCCCATATCAAACATCCTCAGGAATCCTTCACCCTCCTTCAACAGCCTCCATCAAGATGGATAGATAAACCACCCAGCTTCACCTCCTCAGTCCACCTCTCTCCACCACCCCATATCAAACATCCTCAGGGAATCCTTCTTCACCCTCCTTCAACAGCCTCCATCTAGATGGATAGATAAACCACCCAGCTTCACCTCAGTCCACCTTTCTCCACCACCCCATATCAAACATCCTCAGGAATCCTCCACCCTCCTTCAACAGCTCGCCTCTTTCCCTCCATCAAGATGGATAGATAAACCACCCATCTTCACCTCAGTCCACCTTCTCCACCACCCCATACAGTAAACATCCTCAGGAATCCTTCACCCACCCTTCAACAGCTCTGCCTCTTTCCCTCCATCAAGATGGATAGATAAACCACCCATCTTCACCTCAGTCCACCTTCTCCACCACCCCATATCAAACATCCTCAGGAATCCTTCACCCTCCTTCAACAGCCTCCATCAAGATGGATAGATAAACCACCCAGCTTCACCTCCCAGTCCACCTTCTCCACCACCCCATATCAAACATCCTCAGGAATCCTTCACCCTCCTTCACCAGCCTCCATCTAGATGGATAGATAAACCACCCAGCTTCACCTCAGTCCACCTTCTCCACCACCCCATATCAAACATCCTCAGGAATCCTTCACCCCTCCTTCAACAGCTCGCCTCTTTCCCTCCATCAAGATGGATAGATAAACCACCCATCTTCACCTCAGTCCACCTTCTCCACCACCCCATATCAAACATCCTCAGGAATCCTTCACCCTCCTTCAACAGCCTCCATCAAGATGGATAGATAAACCACCCAGCTTCACCTCAGTCCACCTTCTCCACCACCCCATATCAAACATCCTCAGGAATCCTTCACCCTCCTTCAACAGCCTCCATCTAGATGGATAGATAAACCACCCAGCTTCACCTCAGTCCACCTTCTCCACCACCCCATATCAAACATCCTCAGGAATCCTCCACCCTCCTTCAACAGCTCGCCTTCTTTCCTCTCTCCATCAAGATGGATAGATAAACCACCCATCTTCACCTCAGTCCACCCTCCTCATCATCACAACCTGAGCATTTAATACCTGTCTTTGATACAGTAACAGACTACCCACCCCTCTACATTACCCACCTATTACCTGGAACAGCAACCACCCTCCCCTGTTCCCCATACTCACCTGTTCTCTCTGATACAGTAACAGACCACCCACCCCTCTACATTACCCACCCATACCTGGAACAGCAACTGCCCACCCCTGTTCCCCCATACTCACCTGTTCTCTCTGATACAGTAACAGACCACCCACCCCTCTACATTACCCACCCATACCTGGAACAGCAACCACCCCTCCCCAATACTCACCTGTTCTCTCTGATACAGTAACAGACCACCCACCCCTCTACATTACCCACCTATTACCTGGAACAGCAACCACCCATCACCCCAATACTCACCTGTTCTCTCTGGTAGAGCAGCTGATGGTTGACTCGGAGCAGGTTCTCATAGTACATGCTGTAACTGCAACCCAAAACAGAATTACAGAGAAGCTGCTTAAAAGACGACCTAAGATGAGGTATCCTTACATTTTGAGTCATATCGGCATAAAAAGATATAACATCAATGAGATTGACAATACACAAATGGCTTCTCAAATTACCATATTAGTTTTTAAAACAGGCTGTATTGAGCACCTCACCACAGCCTATGCCTACCTCTCAAATGCCATCTTCTCTCGGCCCATCACTCCCCTGGCCAGGCTGGCTAGAGTGGAGTACAGGTGGCTCTTGCTGAAGGTGATCTCATCCCCGGACTCCATGCAGTCCGACATCAGTGACTCCATGAAGTTCTCCACAACGTGAGGCCTGGCGATGGTGTAGCTCTCCTTCATCACCTTCAACACAGGGATGACAGTCAGTGAGTGACTATAGTTTTACACCATTTTTAGCAATATCATGGCAGGTGACACTGAAAATGGGTTTCACACATTGTACCCATTTGAAGAATCAAACCTGGGTCTTCGGCGTGATGATTGAACGGTTTTATCACTAGGCTACCCCACTGCCAGATGTGTGAGAGAGATAGGTCAAGTGAGTGAGAAAGATAGGTCAAGTGAGTGAGTGAGTGACAGACAGACTAAGAGCATGAGAGCACATTGGTAGGTGAAGAAGTCTGGGAAGGAGGTCAGGTCAATTTTGGTAACTATATTGCCCAATCGAACCACCTACCGGCTTCTTCCATAGGTCTGTGGACAGAGCACCTTCTTCCCGAGATCTCTCCGACAGAGCAAGGGTTGACTCCTTCGCAACTCGTTTACGAACCTCATTAATCATGTGACACTCTAGATTCTCAAACAGACGCACAAGCTGGAAAACACAAAAACATGAACGTTACAAAACTATCTACCTGTTTATAAGACACTATGAGTCTACAGCAGATGTCAGGAACACCTAGGTCCATATCAAGTATCCTATGACTTTAGCACTTAACAAGTGCTGTCACTACCACAGTACATTTTAACTTCAAAATTCTAAAACCAAATATGCCACAAACACCATGGTTTGCATATTACCTGTTTGGCCCGGACTTCAATCTCCGAGGCCCCTTTAGGCATGACAAGAGTGTCTGTATCTAGCACCAGCCCCTCGTACAGGTCACCCTGACCTAGACGTCGAGCCACACTCTGCAGGACGGGCAGCAACACCTCCATACGGTACAGTTTGCTGGAGAGAAACACTCCTGTCAGTAACGCTTCATACAATGGAGTCATAGATACATTTGACATAATGTCAATTATCACATTAGTTAGCCAAACTAGTGGTTGATAGCATGACCAAACTACAAAGTTCTCTACAGTTTCAAACTTGCAGCAACATTCCCCTGTTGACATCATACAGTGTAATGACATTATGCAACAACGTTATACTACAGTGATATCATAGAACTGTCATTCACTTTCTGTAAGCTACAAGCAGGGATTTACAGGACGCGAATTCCTGTGTCCTATAAAATTGACAATCGATGCAACAAAATTTATTAGTGCATCCACTGGGACGCAGAAAAAAAGTCCAAATACTTTTTGTAAAAATTCCAATCAAGTAACAATAAGTTATCACTGAGTTTGCTACTAGCTGGTATCATTTGCAGTTTCATTACTGTAACAATTAATGTGATGATCATGATACACAATACAATTACAGTATTAGTAATAACATTTAAGTGTCTGGGACCCCTATTTTGTTGTCCAGGACCCCTGAAAAGTAAGAGTATGAGTCCCAGGGACCCTCAAATACAGGACTCAAGGTAAATCCCTGTACAAGCACTTGTTGCAAAACCTTAACTGATATACATTTGATTTTTAACTACTACTTGACTTTTAGCCCCAAGACTGTTAGCTTCATTTTGGTGATAGACTGATGTTAACATATTGTGTGTGAGCAAGTCATTAAAGGATTCCTTAATACAAGAGAGTTGAAGGTGAACAGTAAATACAAAATCATACCAGAAGACATCCTAAAGGCCTTAGCAAGACTAATGCCTCAATTCCAGACTTTTTCAAAACAAACAACTCAGTTCAAGCACTTTTCAAGACATGTCTCAGTTCCAACCCTTTACAAGACACATAACTTCATTCCAGCCCTGTACATGCCATAAAAAACAGTTCCAGCCCTTTTCAGGACATACATCTCAATTCCAGCCCTTGTCAGTATAAATGTCTTAAATCCAGAGTCTTGTTCCATGAAGTGACTATAGTGCTAAGATGACTGTAATTCTTGACAGTTGTCAGGTTGTAGCCAGCATTATGATTGCTTTGTAAAATGGGGCTAGGTTCGTTCAAGACAAACATATCAATTTCAGGTATTTCAAGGCAAACTTTTCAGGCCTTTTCAAGACAAATTTCAGTCAAAAATGCACAGTTACAAAACCTCACTGCCAGTGCTGCCTACCAGTATTCCTTGTACAAGTGATGGGTCTCTATCCTCTCAACAATCAGCTTGCGTCTGCCCCACTCCACCTTGGCCAGCTCCAGACACTTCCACAACTTGAGGAAGGACTTCAGGAGTCGGTAGGCATCCATTGGCTGCTGGGTTCGTGACAGACTCTTGGACTGCTGGGACGCTGTAGTAAGAAAATAATTCTTTGAATTATATTTCAGTTTTACGATAGATGGTTACTTTAATCAAAGCATATTCTCATTCTAAGAAAGATGATTTAAAAAAAGCAAAATATCATTCCCCAGTGTAGTACAGATTCTGTATTACTATTCTTAACATGTCTTTTTTATTGGTTTGTAGAATCTATCAGTGATTTATTCTATCCTCAGCATTTGTTTCCCGACAGTCCACGTGCACAAACTTGGCTCTTGGAATTGTTCTCCATACATTTTCATGTTATATGGACAATTACTAGCTGAGCTTACCAGACTGGTCAGAATTTTACTAGACTCTGGTATCAGTCCAAGGGCAAAAATTGCAAACAAACTACAACATAACCAAGGGTAATAGGTACAGAGTAGGGTAGAGCATAACATCTCTGATAGGGGTGAAACGGTAGACCGCGGTATTAGTGGAACCACGGTAATTTGCCTACAGTTCGGTATAACTTAATGCAATCCAAAAATTTGGTATTTTCGGTTTTCGTACCATCAATTTCTTGACCTTTTTATACCTTCCTAAAATGTCTAGAACTCGAATCGTTTTGTCAAAATCTATGCATTTCTTTGCCATATGTCAGTTTTCTGCATTATGATCATATCTCATAAACCGACCCAAAGGTCTTGTACCGCAGTACGTACCGTACCATGGTAAGAGTGTACCGTTTCACCCCTAATCTCTGATACCATTTCCTATGTATCCAGGGCTTGCATTTTAGAAAACCTACACTAACCCTTGGATTCATTCCTGTGGCTTTGGCAAAAGCAAATTATTCACCTTTGACTTTCATTAACACTTTACCGACATAAAGGAAAGACCAAAGCTACTGCCAGTTTCATGATGAGATCCTTTCCATTTGAAAGATTGCTCAGGGTGTAGGATTTTCTTACATCAAAATGACAGTGAGTACCAAATTCAAAATTCAAAAAGTTTAACAAGCTGTATTGAGTTAGGGATTATCAATCCCTTGTGATTTAAATGGTTCATGGCTTACAAAATTTGGGACAGATGATCTTTAACATCTATTGTCAGACTTTGTTTAATTCTACCTTGAGACTTCTTGGCCTCTCTGCTCTCGCCAGCACTGGACTCTGTAGTGTCTGCTATAGACTTGACATCTGCATCGTCAGGGACGGCGGCCTCCAGATGAGTGTCCTGGTAGCCGGTCTGTAGCACGTCCTCCATCAGCAGTGTCACTCCCAGGATCTCACCATTAGCCACATGTCTGTGGGTCACATACACACACATCTAGTTACGTCACAACCAGGATCTCACCATTAGCCACATGTCTGTGGGTCACATACACACACATCTAGTTACGTCACATCCAGGATCTCACCATTAGCCACATGTCTGTGGGTCACATACACACACATCTAGTTACGTCACATCCAGGATCTCACCATTAGCCACATGTCTGTGGGTCACATACACACACATCTAGTTACGTCACATCCAGGATCTCACCATTAGCCACATGTCTGTGGGTCACATACACACACACATCCTAGTTATGTCACATCCAGGATCTCACCATTAGCCACATGTCTGTGGGTCACATACACACACATCTAGTTATGTCACATCCAGGATCTCACCATTAGCCACATGTCTGTGGGTCACATACA
Organism: Haliotis rubra; assembly: GCF_003918875.1. NCBI lineage: Eukaryota > Metazoa > Mollusca > Gastropoda > Lepetellida > Haliotidae > Haliotis > Haliotis rubra. The sequence goes on from NW_025766248.1 coordinate 852,302, forward strand.
CACACACATCCAGTTACGTCACATCCAGGATCTCACCATTAGCCACATGTCTGTGGGTCACATACACACACATCCAGTTACGTCACATCCAGGATCTCACCATTAGCCACATGTCTGTGGGTCACATACACACACAGTTACGCCACGCATCACCATTCCCAGGACACACCATTAGCACATGTCTGTAGTTACACACACATCCAGGATCTCACCAGGATCTCACCATTAGCGACATGTCTGTGGGTCACATACACACACATCTAGTTACGTCACATCCAGGATCTCACCATTAGCCACATGTCTGTGGGTCACATACACACACATCTAGTAAAGTCACACCCAGGATCTTTAAACATATCTGCCACTTACATTTATATATGTTCATATTTGTGTGAGTAAAGAAAGTATGAATATCAAATTGCGATTTTAATGGCTTTCACTAATTTCTACACTTCCCAATATGTGAAAGACACTATATTTCTCCATCACCAAGGGATGTGATGGATCCATATGAGGTGTAATGGTGATGTGATGTGTGTATAACACACTGAGATGAAATTAGCTGTCCAATGCATGAACTTTATGCAAACCCTATCGTTGTCTTATTCACTGGTTAAAAAGAGGCAGCCGACCCGTGAAGATCCTGGTTAGAATTGGTCTACAGCAACCCATGCTTGCCGTAAGAGGCAACTAACAGGATCAGGTGGTCAGGCTCACTGACTTAATTGACACATGTCATCATATCCCAATTGCATAGATCGATGCTCATGCTGTTGATCACTGGATTGTCTGGTCCAGACTCGATTATTTACAGACTGCCGTCATATAGCTGGAATATTGCTGAGTGCGGCAAGAAAACTAAACTCAATCACTCACTAAAATGGCAGCCACACCACAAAGCAGATGTACAACATATTCACAGGTGAAAAACAGCACAGTGCATACAAACCCAAGGCATTTTGACAATGTACCTGTCTACATCTTTGAGTCCAGCCAGACAACCCTGGATGTGGAAGCCGATCTGGTGCCACTGCCAGAACATTGAGTGGGTAGGGGCCGTTCTGGCAGACGAAGGACCTCCAGGGGTACAGCTTCCTGGCCAGGAGGTCGCGGGGCTCTAGGGGTTCTGGCACGGACAGGTAGGTGCTGGTCAAACTGGTCTGCTGGACGTTGCTGAGGGAGGGCAGGGCATGGTACATGTTCTCTGTAATGGCCTGCAATTACATCACCCAGTGGAAACATTGACAAGCACAGGTAGGACATCGTATTCTGACGGTACCATGTTAATAGTATAAATTGCAGCTTCAGTAAGTGCCGGCTATCCTACTTCTAGACATATCTGTATAAGTAAGCTATATAAGACCGAAAATAGCCAAAGCCATTTGTATTCGTTTGAGTACACTCCAGATTTGTTCACAGTCAACACAGTAGTGGAGCAAGGGTATGTAACTGCCAACTATTATGATTTGTCTTTGGTTTAATTAGACCCGTGAATATCCAGGTTAGAATAGGTCTTCAGCAGCCCATGCCTGTCATAAGAGGTGTCTGATGGCATCGGGTGGTCAGACTCGCTGACCTGGTTGACACATGTCATCATATCCCAATTGCTTAGATTGATGTTCATGCTGTTGATCACTGGATTGTCTGGTCCATACTCGATTATTTACAGACCGTCATATAGCTGGAATATTGCTGAGTGCGGCATTAAGCAATAAACAATCAATCAACAATTTGGTTTAACTAGCAACCCCTTTGTCAATTTTCTAAGTGTCCTTGGAGTTTTTAATGGCAAATACCGTTAAATGCATTGTGCCAAGTCCAAACATCAGTCATTCTTAATTTGTCCTGGGTCAGATATATAATCCGAGACAATCATAAATGTAGAATTTTGCATGGACTAAGGAGGGCGTATAATTTTAGTTAATCCATTAAGTACTGTTCATTTAGCAGGGTTATTTTCTGGCATATTTCAAGTTTCCCCTTGACCCACCTTGAAGCCATGTTGGTTGCCGGTGGAGAGGAAAGTGTCGGCCATGTAGTGTCTGACGGCAGTGTCGAATTCTAGGAACATGACATCACGTCTGAGAGTGAGGAACTCCACCACGCTGCCAGGGTTGGTGGGGTCCGGCAAGTTGTTGATCTGCTTCTGGATATCGCGAAGCTCAGCACCTGATTGGAGGTGTTCAGATATTTCATAAATTACCTGTTGTGCTATTATTCATTGAGTTTTTAAAAAGATTTAATCATGACCAAAAATATACTCAGCAGCAAAAAAACCCGTCAGTACGAATTCAAAATTACACTGTAATCAAATCATTACAGAAATGACATAATAAGCGGATCAAAAACTTTTTTTGTGTACAATATCCTGACACATCAATGAATAATTCAGCACAATTCCAAGACATTACGTGAACGTTTGCAGTCCATTCAGACTCTTGACTTCAGTATCTAGTGTGACCACCACGAGCGGCAATAACTGCAGCACAGCGTCTATGCATGGAGTGCACCGATCGATTGATGAAGGCCATTGGCACCTGGAACCACACTCTGAGAAAGGCCTGGTGCAATAAATCGGCTGTGTTCGGCCTTGGTATGACATTATTCAGTCTCCTCTGAATTTCATCCCAAAGATGTTCAACTGGGTTTAAATCAGGACTAAGGGCTAGCCACTGCATAATGTTGACACCGTTCTGCTGTAGGAAGTCCCATGTAGCTCTGGCAGTACGGGCCCGGGCGTTATTATGCTGGAAAATGTTGTTCCGGTGACATGCGAAATGTGGTATGACGTGGGGTCTGAGAGCTTGGTCGATGTAGCGCACCGCTGTGATGCAGCCGCCTCCTCTCCCTGGATCAAAGTTCTGGAACACCACAGGACCCAATCTCTGGTTCAGGCCTATTCCACCCCATACCATGATGCTTGCACCTCCCCATGAGTCTCTTTCCATAACACATTGGTCTGAGTAATGCTGGCCACGTCGTCGCCATATTCTTGTTCTGCCATCTGCAGTTGATACGCAGTACCGACTCTCATCTGTGAACAGAACAGTTCTCCATTGCCTGTATCGCCAGTTTTGGTGTTGTAGGGCAAACTGTAGACGTTCGCCGCTGATGAGGGTGAGGATAGGTCCACGGTAAGGTCTAACGGCAATGGAAGTTCCCGCTATGTTAAGACGCCGGGCGTACTGTATCAGTACTGAGTGGTCTTCCGTGTGTTCCCACCTGTCTGGCGTGCTGTTTGGGATGCCTGCATGAAGGGATTCTGTACATGCTGTCGCACAACATGTCTTGTCGTCTTGTGGTCACCCTTGGTCTGCCAGTACGGGGCGATCATTTGTGGTGTTGGTGGCCCGGAAACTTTGCTGCAGCCTGTAGATGGTCCGAACGTTCATCTGGAAGTAATTGGCAACGGCTTGTGCAGTGTGGCCAGCTTCAAGTCTTCCTAGCGCCAGGTTCCTCTGAGCTGTCGTGAGTCGTGGCATCCTGCTGACGTTGTAATGTGAATGTTTCAACCAGGTTTGGGGGTGCATTTTATAGGGCTGGTCCTTGTGAACATCACATGCAGCATGAGTTGCATGAAAAAACATGGAGAACACCGTACCATCTCTGAGATCAGGTTGCGTTTTTGAGACCAGTTCCTGGGTTCTATTCTGAGTTTGGGAAGGAATGTCTTTGCTCAGGTGAAGTTGGAGATGTTGTCAAAAATATAAATCAAAACATTAAATGAGTTTACAGTTATCCGTTTCTGCGGAGGAAAATTCCAAACTGACGTTTCTTTTGCTGCTTAGTATAAAAGCTGGTGAAAAGTGAATTGTAAATGATTTTTTTTTTTAAATTTCTAAACTGTATTAGGACAATTAATGCCATTGACAATCTATTTTCATACATCAAAGAGACTGGGTCTCCAAAGGACTCTGAAGACAACATGTGGAGCAGTACGACCAATGTATACACAAATGATTACTATGCAAGGCCTACCTTTAGAATACAGCACCACAAACTTGAAAAATACGTCATAATACTCTTTTACGTACTTATATGTGATTTTGTTCAAAAGCATGTTGTCGAAACAATGCCCTATGACGGCTTCATAGCAACACGGTTGTCTAGCTCAGCTAGTGCGTATAAGCTCCGCTTCTCTGATGTTTCATCTCTACTAGCTATGTCACTGCATAAGCCCAACGATGTTGAGAGTTTACAGTAGTTGTATACCGGCGGATGTGTAACTTTTTGCAAGCGCCAGTTTGAAATATTTTTCTTTCTTCACTAATACGCTCACATTTATTTGTATTACGGGGTGCTGAGGTGTTATATTTTGTGTATTTGGTATTTTTAAAATTTAGTAAGAATGCGTTACACCGGTCACATTCTGCCATATTCTTTTATTCGCAATTTTGGTCAATTTAATTATTTAAATTAGGGATAAATATATTTTATATTTCTGTTTCAACGTAACTATTAGGTCTAAATGATTTACAAATGTGAACATACATACCGATATATATTTTTTTCATTCAGTAATTTGCACCATTACACAGAAATGTTTTTTAGTAGTATTTTATTTTCCGAAGCGGTAGGAATGGGTTACACAGGACACGTCAGCCATGTTTGTGCCGGTCTGGTCAATGTATTCTATTTATTAGGAATACTTCAAAGGGTTAGAATTAGGGCTTAGGGCTTAGGGTTTAGGGTTAGGGTTTAGGGTTAGGGTTAGGGTTAGGGTTAGGGTTAGGGTTAGTAACTTAATCCAATATAGTAGGTACATGTCCGGTGTAATACGCGTGTACCATTTGTTGTTTTTCCTTTTGCATTTTAATACTTTTTTCACACAACAACGGGAAACCAAAAACGTCGAAAGTACACTATGAAATGATTTGATGTAGACATTTTGGGCTAATGGAAATTCGCCTGGAATTTGCGCTCAAGCCTCTTTCACACACAACATTTGTACAGTAATGATTTGATTCTGAAGGCTAACTCACCCTCGTGTCGTATCATGCTCACGTCTCCCTCGTTCCTTACTGCGATCCACATTATCCTTACAGTCTTCCCTACATCACTTTTCTGTCACAAAAGCACCCTATTTTAATAAAAGCGCGTCATTCATGCATGCACCATGAAATCGACGTCAGACGCCTGACGTCAACAACCCTTTTCAGTTTGAGCCATATCGGCTCATTCCACTCCACGCGGTATCTTGTAGATTACGGTCCATTTGGCAAGTGGATCGGGTCCATTTGGCAATTGTCCGTACATTAAAATCACGAGACACCAAGTCTATCCGTAACCTTCGTAATTGTCCGTGACCTATTCGACTCTTTCTGTTCAATTCCGATAAATTTGCACATTGTGCAACAGTGTGGATGTAGCTCAGTCGGTTAGCTGTCGAGCTAAGAATCCGAAGGTCGCGGGTTCGCGTCCGACGGGTTCTCACAAACTAAATGCTTGTCTTAATGACACCTGACCCACGGCAGAGATCGTCCTCACGAGAAGTTGTGGTGCTGTATTCTAAAGGTGCTCCCTATGCAAATCAAAATAATTTTTCTTATTTCATGATATTTTCTCAATGAAAGTAAACCATTCTAGCCTGTATGTTTATCCATGTATGCAGACCAATCAAAAATGGAAAAACATATACAATATCTTGATTGGACTGAGTAAGATGTGACGAACTGTCATGGGCAGTTGCCTTTGGAAGAGGCATGATGCTAGCTGCACAGAACCCTGGGTCAGAGAGTGCAGCAGGCTGAGTAACAATAAGTACCATCTTTTAATATCTTTAGGGATGAAACCACTGACCTTCTGCTTTCTAGGCAGATGCTTCATATCCTCTCTACCATGGCAATGCTTCATTGATGACTGTTGAGAAACAGAATGTTACTATTTTTAATAGTTTGATCATATACAGAGTTGTGACCTACCGATCCCTTCTGTTCCACCCCAGTCGGCAGACACAAACTCCATCTTCTGGGAGCCAAGTCTTGCATGGGAACTGCCGAGGCGCGAGTGTGCACACAGGTAGTGCAACATGTCGTGCAGCGCAGCTATGATTGCCAGTGTGTAGTGCAAGGCTCGGAGACATTCACTGTCCTCCATTGTCTTGAACATGATCAGCACCTCGGAGTGATGAGGGATGAACCACAGGTTGAGGACGTGGCGTCCGTCAGGTGATAGCAGACGGCGTGGTCGGGTCTTTAACACTCTGTGAGGAAGATGAGGGAGAGGGTGAATGGCCTGGTATGTAACAGTGATTAAAACAGTTAATAACTTTGTAATTAAAATATCCTTCCAACCCATGATAGTCCATTGTATTATTTATTTTCATTCAAAGAAATTGGAGATAAGCAATAGTATACATATTCTTAAACCACTCACTACACTTAATGTAAAAAGCAATGTTTCCAGTTTTTTCCATCATCCCATTGGTGGCCATCTTGGATTTCAAAATGGCCGCCACGTTCAATAATGTGCCACCCTTTTTTCACCTTTAAGTGCTATTCTTTTTCTTGAGTTCAATACTGATACATACAGTCAGATAATATTCCCTTGTAAATCAAGCATTGCAATAATAATAAATTTAAGCCCAGGTTGTAACAGGTTAGCTTAATTCATTTACTTTGTCCCTTGGATTCTTAAATTCCTGACTTCAAGGCTTCTTTCATGAAAGAATAATCATTTAAGACTATTTCATGTTATTATTTTGAACCTTAGTGAGTAAAACATACAGCATAATTGTTAAAAAAAATTGGGAATTGATATAATTATTGTATGTTGTAAAATGTAGACAATGACTCACTTGGCATCTGACACCAACCCCTTGAGGTCATCACAGTCTGTCTTCTTCTCATTCACTTCCCCTCGCATGAAGTATGTGTCTCTGTCGATTCAACAAGTTCATCTTGGTAGGCCATGGTAAGTTATTTAGGCCAAATAAAAAAAATGTTGTGGTTCTGATTACACCTCCTTAAAATTTAGGGTTGGTAGGTATGAAATTTGTTTTTACATATTTTTTTTAGAAGTAAAGCACAAACTAATAACACATTTATCAATGTGTAATGTATTTCTTCAATCAAGCTTGTGGCCATCATATCGACTTTATCAGAATGACCAAAGTCTGTTGGTGCCAGGAAAACAAAAAAGGTATCTTAAAGCTTACTTTATTCATTTTGCTTAAAAAGAATAGGGACAGAACCAGAATTCAAGGGTCGGTCGGGTAATTGGAACCACAACATTTTTTTTTAAAGGCCTTATCAGATATTCATGCAAATATTGAAAAACAGGCATTTATCATTAAAACAAACACAACATGTTTGGATATTAACTTTGAAGGATGAATCACATGAAGGGTCTGTTCAGCTCAGGTTGTTCAGCAGGACCGTGTAGTGGAGTGTTATATCAAGTACAGAAAGAAGGCCACACACCTAGCATGGTTCTGTATTAGTTCTTAGAACTACTTGGGGCATTGGTTGGCAAGTGGGTATGAGATAAAAAAAATAACAATACACAGCCCAAAAATGTTCAGATCTCACAGCATATAACCATATTTCTTATTTCTTCTATGGTGTGTGTGTGCAACACAAGGAGCATGTGTTAGAGAGAAGTGATGTCTTATTCACCAATATGCAGTCAAACAAACAATTTCCCTCTGGAATAAACTTCTAGAGAGTATAGAGAATATATTACATAAAAACAACAGGAAATACAGAAACATATGATAAAAAATGTACAATTGATGATTGATCAATTGCAACTAATAATTTTGAAATATTAATTGATCTAGAGCTTATGATTTTGTCTTTCTCTCTGTGTGTGTTTTCTTGTTTTTGTGAGTTTGTGTGATTGTGTGTGGTGTTTATATATGTGTGTGTGTGGTGTTTATATATGTGTGTGTGTGTGATTGTGTGTGGTGATATATGTGTGTGTGTGTGTGTGTGTGCGTGCGTGTGTGTGTGTGCATACACTTGCGAGCATGTTTGACTTCATGTATACCTATTACTGGTCTTACAGTGCTACTAACTCCTTTGTTCTCTAGGAAGATGTTCTACCCACAAGACCATGAAGACAGTCTTCAACCAAAACACGTGTCAACACAGAGAGTGAGTGTACCTGACCGCCGGGAAGTCCTCCAGCAGCCGGACTATGCTGTTGTAGTAAGCAATGATCTGGCCTCTCAGGGAGTACTGGGACACCCGCTGGGAGAAGTTCATGCAGTACTCCGATATCAGGCGCCTGGAAACAAGAAACAAGTGTCATCACTCACCAACATATCTGTGGCTTGTACCTGGCTTTCTGTATGGCCCTCAAACTAGTGGTGGTCCGATTAATTGAAATAATCGAAGATTGATCGCAGTGACTAAACGACCAAGCAATCGATCATGTTTTCTCATAATCGAACACAAACAATTCAGGAACACTTGTTTTCATAAACAATATTTTTCACAAGGTTGGTTTTGTCTGTTACATTTCATAAGCATTACAAGCTCGTTTCAAGTCATGATTGAATTTATCTTAAAGACTCCAAGAAATTTCTGACATACTAGCCATCCTTTAAAGATGTGCCTGGGAAAGAACTACATGTTTTTTCCTTATTTTTTTTGCATTAACAAATTTATCTAACAATTTTCTTTCTATGATTGCATTGTAATAAACCAATCATCAATTATGCCAATTCCCAACAGCTCAAAAATTGTTTCTGATTTTCATGACCCTAACCTGGGACCCAGCCCACAATATTTTAAAGGATTTATCACCATCACGGCATTGTCCAAATCTTATGCCATTAGCTCAAAATTGCTTCCCTTCATGACAAATAAAACAGTCATTATTTGAGTGGAGGAATTTCAACTGTAGAACATACTTTTAAAAAGCCTAACACTTTGACCTCCCTACACATTTTTGGAGGTTTGCCTATACAATTTTTTTTGTTATGGTTCTTTGGCCTTTAATGACAGTCAGCAAATTTCCAGCTATGTGACAGTGGGCTGCAATCAATAGAGTCTGGACCAGACAAAGCAGTGATTGATCAGTTGAACTATGTCCCAGGCCATCAGGGTATAATGACACATCCAGTTATGTAACTGAGCCCAGAGGCCTTGTAACATACTGAAATCATTCCATCCTTAAATTTTTATACAGAAACAAAAAGAAATTATTTCAAGTTTCCAGTTTCATCAGGATATTAAGAGGTTATTACATGACAGTTTCCCTTTCGCCAGTCATATCAGCCTCGAGACTACCCTATCAGCTCTCGGGCTGATATCACTGGCGAAAGGGAAACTGTCATGTAATAACCTTTTTATCATATACCACATTAAGGGATGTAACTCGAAAATATACTAGGCTCCATCTATTGAAGGTTCGAGTGTTTGTCTGTATTCATTCCGTACCAGTCTAGTAGCAATACAGCTGATATGGGATATGGCTGATATGGCTGATCTTTATTTTCAGCCAGGTGGTCAATATGGACATTTGCCGACAGCCAGTATTGTATGTGCAAAATGGTCTATATTCTTCATAGGTATATGATAAAACCCAAATTTTTCCTTATCCTGACGCATGCTATATTATCTCCCTTTCCCTTTGAACGGTACGTGGAAACTTGAATCCCTTTGCTCCCTGAAGCAAGTGTAAAATCACTCACCCATTCGGGTTGCCTCCGCTTTCCCACCACCAGTGTCCCACGTTACCAGTACACTGCCATGCTCTTATCACTGATATCATGACCAGGATAAATGATTGACCCCCATCACTTCAGTTTCAGTTAGCATAGCATGATACAGAGGTATGAACTCACCGCTTCAGTTTCTCCTGCTCGTCAGGGTTCCGTAACACAGTGCCCATCTGCTGTTTCTTCTGTATGTAGTCATTCAGCATCAAGTCACGGCTCGGACGCTGCCAAGGAACATAACAGTTGATATTTCACTGACAAACATGAAACTGCACATATTATTCTCCTAAGTAGGGTGCAGATGTTAAAACCTTCTGACAGCTTAATACCAGAAGATTAGTGGTGTCCGTGAGTATGGTTTTACACCATTTTTAGCAATGGGGGGGGGGGACACCAGAAATGGGGAATTGAACCCACATCTTCGGCATGACAAGCAAACGCTTTAACAAAGCTACTGAACTGCCCCCAAGATTAGTGGAAAGCATCAATATAGGATTATATTTTAGGGTACAGCAGAAGATGTTGCCTACCTTTTCAAGCTGCATGGAGATGAATGCTTCAGGGGAGCGTCGGTACTTCCCAGTCTCTGACTGGTGTTTAGATGCAAGCCCCGTGCCCCCTGTTCCACTGGAGATGCTTGTGAACTGTGTCATGGACGACTTCTCACTCTTCGTCTCAGTAGGACTTGTACGCCCACTGGAGATCAAGGATTGACTTACAAACTTTAACTTCTTTTGTACTATATAATTTCCACAAAATGAATCAAATTTATCATGATCTTTTGAAAAGCATAAAACCCTTGAAATTAGTATAAGGGGGTCCTTAAGTGCTACTTTTGTAGGGCAAGGTCAGATCCTGAGTACTGAGTTACATACTATTTTCCTAACATGATAATTCTGGTAACCTCAAGCTTTCACTGTGTCAATTTATGACACCCCTCCACTATAAAAATTTATCACACCTATTTTCTATACTAAATGAGTTGTTCCCAACCTCCTATTGATTGACAAAAGATTTTACTCTGCATTATATGTTAACAATTTCCACAAGGTTCTATTCTGCTCTATATGTTAATTTCCACAAGTTCTTACTCCGCATTATATGTTAACTATATCCAGAAGGTTTTACTCTGTACCATATGTTAACAATTTTCACAAGTTTTGAAAAGTTGAAAGCTGCCTGCAGTTTACCTCTTCCAGTCCTGCTGTCTGACTGGCTGACACACATTGGCCTGCTGGACGGCTGAGATGAGAGCGTTCTTGTGAACAGTCTGGGCCTTCAACACCACCTGCAGGTTCTCCACACCGCCAGTACGCAGGATCTGCAAACAGTGGAGTGACTGGTGAAGACATATGGGTAAAATGTTGTACGTACGATTGTTGCATTTACAATGTACCTTGATGTCCAACAACAAGCAACAGTATTGAGATGGTTACAATACTGAAGGTCAATCTCACCTGTAAGATTCCGTCCCGACTACGGAATGAAAACCTTCCCACCTGTCCCTCATCCAACTCATGAATTGCAAGGAAGATGACATTGTTCTGGGGGGTGTACCTGCAGTGGAAACAGGCAGTGTTAATAAACAATACATGGGCAATCCAAAGTCATATGTCTTCATGACAACCAAGTTTGGGCATGCACTTTAACTACCGAACATGATGAATGTTAACGCATACATAAATACTACAGAAGCCAGATAATATATTGATAACAAGCATAATCTAATTAAGGATTGGCTTTCATACTTTTTGTTTGTTTTATTGGTATAAACATACAAAAATAGTGTACAGACTGTGTAAATTTGAGTAGCCAATTGAAGCAAAATGGCCACTCTGGATTTTACGTTTCTACATCTATAAATGCAAAAAGAAATTGAAATCAATTCTTGTAAGTAAGTCAGCAATAATAGCTTCATTTTATGATTAATATATGAATACTGTAGACAATGATACAAAATCAGACCAATAATGCAACCCACTATATATCCAGGAAACACTGGCATGTCATTGGGCAAGTCCTAATTATATTCAGGATTTTTAAACTATACACACAAAAATCACTGACTTGTTTGCACATGATATGCCATTGAACTTATAATTTTGTATAAGAATATATCATTAGTTAAACGTTTTCAAAAACAAAATAGCATATCAAAGAAGTACTGATAGTTTTGTCACCTTTCAATGGACGATTCGTCTCCCTGGACGGAGGTGATGAAGATGGGAGGTGGTTTCTTGGCGTCATCCTTGTAGGAGGCAAACTCAAACTGAATTGGTCGCAGGTACATGTGACAATCGGGGGAAGTTCATCTCCGAAGCTTGTTGTCGGTAGATCTGGATAAGTTGCACCAAATGTTTAGACAAGTGTTTATGCACACTAACTTGTCTGGTAACTTGTGATATAGTACAAAGTGATCATTGCGCTAAGGTAATCTCCTTGCCTTATGATAGACTTATGAACAGCCATAGCCCTACAGGGTACTCAATAATGGTATGGTAACAACAGTTAAAACAAACTCAAAAGGACCACCAATTTTAGGGTATTATAAGTGTAGTTAGTTGTGTGCATTTTGACCTCCCCAAAACTGTTTGTTATATCTGTTAGTTTGATATAAATAGAGGTTACTGTATATTTTCCCCAGCCAGTATAATGGCAACAGCATGCAACAGATTGTCCCCCCACTCTAGTAACTGATACAGAGTAACAGATTTGGTGGTTGGTTTTATCTTGCTTTCAGTGATATTCAGTGAGAAAACTGGCACCCATTGCACACACACCTCTTTTCAGACACCTTACATTTGAAGAACATGATGAGTGAACACCCAAACTATCAGCTGTCAACATCATATATACCACTTTGAACTGAATAAGCAGAGTTACCTACCTTTGAAAGGATCTCTGTCTCCCATGCTGCATCCATTAATCTGGATCTGAGCGTGACCGTCTGGAATAAAAAAAATAACACTGATAATTAAAATATACACCACCACCACCAGCAACAGCAAAAATAATCATAATAATGTGAATCACTGGGCAAAAAAGCTTTCTAAAATGATTCTGATTTTTATTTATGTCAACAGTCCATTGTCAGTAACATATTCTGTTTCCAAATCTGAAATATCAGTTTGAACACACACAAAAACACAAACAAATCATTTTTCAAGAGTAAACACTTTTTGTGCTGATATAGAGCTAAAAATGGCAACAACTATTTTTTTTGGGCTGTAAGGGATGGATACAGGAAACCGAAAGTTACATTCACTTATATCAAATATTTAGCAGCCTCAAAGATTTCAAGCAGTGACATAGTGACTCGGGATAAGAGATCTGATTTGATCACTGCCAGGCTGACCTCCATGACTCTGGACAACACGTTGACCATGCCAAGTTGTTTCTCTTTGGTTGACCTGCGGCTGCCCCCCCCTCCTGGTCCTGCTGGGTAACCAGGCTCTGGGCGATCTCACACAGAAACAGAGGGTCGTCACAGTACACGTCCGAGAACAGCTGCAACACACACAACAGGAACTCCTCATGCACGTGCAAAATATGGACATTTTGTTCAGGAACAGTAAGGGAAAACGTACAGTGAGTAAATTGAAGTGAATGTGTATGGTTTTATGCTGTTTCTAGTAATATTTCAACAATACCATAGTAGGGGACACACATATGGGGAATTGAACCCGGGGGCTTCGGTATGACGTGTGAGGCTTTACCCACTAGGCTATACAACTACCCCGAGCAAACTGACATTTGAGTTATGTAGGGACTATTAGCTTAATGTGGGTGTTGAATCCAAATTGTTTACAGAGTGTTGATTTTCACTGACTTGCGGTAACACAAGAGAACTGTGTAAGTGGATGAATCTTGTTTAATGACACTTTCAACATTATGCCAGCTAAATGAGGATGGAAGGTCTGAAGAGATACTGATCTAAGACCAGACCACTTAGTTTAAACCAACACGTATGGGTACAGTGATGACAACCAAAGGATGATAATCAAAGCACATTTGAGATTCACACCAAAAGTCTTTGGATCCTAGCACAACAAAGGGAGACAACTCTGCAATCAAACTGTCAACTAGTCTACCTATGCAAAACATGTAACAACATTTGTGAATAAAATAAAGAAGGCAAGTGAGTAAGGAGACATCCTCGACTATCCCAGGCTTTAAATCGCCATCCTATTATCATAAATACCCTGCACTACCATAACTTCATTTCAATGTGACATCACCACCTCAATCTGTTAGCACAGGAAGTATTGGGTACATGAGCTTGAAATCTAAACAATGCCTCTTCTGTGTAGCAGAGATCTACTTTCAAAATCCCAATCCTGTACCATGCAAAGACTGTCATAATGTACTCTAACAGAGGAGGGAACAACTGATGGTAATGGCATTTTCAGTTGCATTTGAGACAGTACACAGTTAGACTGTGTTCTGGAATCACTGTTTGCTGCAACCATGAAAGTGTTATTTCAGTGGATGTCTATTTTTAGTCTGTGATTTGAACCACACACAAAAGAATACTATGAAGGTGAATGTCCCTCATATACACATGATAACAGAATGAACATAAGCTAGACAATCGAGAGTGGTAACTACATCGGAACTGTACTGACATCTTTCTGCAGCTGGGGGGAGTAGGAGGCCCCCATGTTCTCCATCCTGTCCCACTCTCGCTGCGCCACCTCCAGCATCTTCTTCTCCATCATCAGCGTGTCGAACACCGACTCCGGCTTGTGGATGTGGATCAGCTCCTGGGGGGGATGTAGAAGATGTGAGGGTTTCATCGCTGCCATATGACACAGTTCATAAAGAGGTTTCAACTGTATGTCTATTTCTGTTTGATTTAACGCACCAGCTAATGTTATGTTACTCCAATTCAACCCCTTGATGAAAATAAGTAAGCAATTTGAATTTGAATTTCACATATTAGGATACCTCAATTCACCAATAAGGCTCATAATGTCAGTCCAAAAATCTCATTTCAGCCATAAGATTATCTCAGTTCAACATTTATTTAACCAGATTCAATCATCAGTCAACAGTGCTGATGTCACAGTGCAAATATAACTGATTATTTATGTTTGGTCATTAGGAACTGGATACAGATAACAGAAAGTTTCATTCACATATAGCAGCCTCCAAGTTCATTTGCTACTTATAAAGATAGTACTGACTTCAGGACTTCAACCACTGGATGACCTCAATTAACCGTAGCATACTGGACAATATATTTTTCAGATAAGAGACTGCCATTTGATTCTGAAAATAATCTTCCTGATTTTTTTTAGGATGTAAGACTTACTAAGAGTGCATGTTCTAGGGCCTCGGGGATCCTGCTGGCTATGGCCAGGGTAGGGTGGAACTCCAGCATAAACACGTTCTTCAGGGCAGGTCTGTACAAGGAACAAGCAGAATACTGTCACTTTCAATATGTGTCTCACATAACAATGTGCTTTTTTCTGTACTTTAATGACATAAATGCTTCTGAGGGATTATGTAAAACATTCTTATTTGCATGATCTTAAATTTGAAGGATGCAAGTGGCCAATGTGCACTGTAACACCTAACAACTAACCTGCTGAGGTTGATGGAGACTGGCTGTTTGGGTACAATCCTGTATGGAAGGCCGAACTCTGTGTCCCCGTCTCGACACACCCTCTGGGTGTACTCTCTCTGCTCCTCAACCTAAGTAATGATAATAAGAACAATTGTAATATGTCAAATCCCTCCTCACAGCACCATACAATTATTTCCCCAGTCAATGGATCCGTGTGCTCTTAAATCATGTTCTCAATTTCTTAGGGAGTATAAAACCCAACCTGCATTTTAGAAGTTAATAAATAATAAGAAAGGTATGATAATTTATGGATGACAACTCACATTTAATGTAATAAAAAAAAAAGTCATCCATAAAGTATCATACCTTTCTTATGTGCTATGAGACACAAGAATGAATACATGACACGTTTTATGAATAACAACTTCTTTTTTATTCTTTATACGACGTTTCAGAACTACCTCTTGCTCCTTCATGAAGGAACAAGAATCAGCTCTGAAAAGTCTTATAAAGAATAAGAAAGTTGTTATCCTAAAACGTGTCATGTAATCATGTTTGTCTAACTTCTAAATGCCTTTCAAAAACTTCATGAGACATGGTTTATAGTGATGAGGCAATCTCATCCTACCGGGTACCCATATATTGCTGAACAGAGGTATATCTAAAACAAAGTCTCTTTGTAAGGAGACACTACATGTAATATGGGCTTCATAAAACAAAGTCTCTTTGTAAGGGGATGTAATATGGGCTTCATTGTGGGGAGGGACGTGAAGCCCTAGAAACTCTCTGGAGTCAAATTTGCACACAGTCACCCATCCATCTCCTCTCTGGCACCCTTGTTGCTTACTGTTATCAGATTTGTTATCAGTGTGCTATACATGTACATAGGAATACTTCACATAGTTGCAACATTTCAAAGGCTGCACATATTTCAACAACATTTTGCAGAATTTCTGTAATTTTCAGAATACCATACAACATTCATAAGCATTATGACCAAGCATTAATTCAATTATTACAAAACTGTACCACTCAGAAAAAGTGAAGGATCACACAATTTTTTCACATCACTTAAATTAATCTGTCAAGATATGACACGGCTTAGCAGATTAATTAAAGTATTAAGAAAGAGTCGGCCACCCTAATATTATATAATTAATGAGATCGGGAATTTGGGTTTAATTAAATTAGATGTCAGTTTTCCAAATATAGGGTCAAAATCATGAAAACATAACTGGTTAGCTTCACATAATACACATTGTTACCTGTTTATCCAGAATGGTCTTGACGAGCGTAGCCTGTTGCCTCAGCAGAACACACTCTGCCCTGTAGGTCTTCACAAAGTAGGCTGAGCTGAAGTCAAACCTTGGTCGTTTGTGTATGATGTCGGTGATAACCTGGGCCAGTGACCTCCGCTCGTCACGGTCAAACACATGCTGGTAGGCTTCAAAGTAACAGTCCAGGAGCTGAATGTCGAGACACATGTGCTTAATGACAATGTGAAATAGAGAATCTCACCTGAGTGACATTGGATATCAAATCAAACATCCACATACAGTCAAACACCATAGTGTCAAACTTTGTGGTGTCAAACAGTTGTCTTGAAGTAAAAGTTTGATCTCTGCATATTCCTCATTTAGTCAGCATTTTACAGTTGTATCGAACCTCGAATAGCTAGAAGTATTAAATTTTAGGCACGTCCCTTCAGCTTTGACAAAATGGTGTTTGACTGCCTATCTTCTTTTTTTGATATATCTTGAAGTGCTCACATAATCTCGTTCCTCAAACTATGCTTCCTAAATATTTCTTTTCCATCAGAGGAATGTGGGAGACACTGACCTCTCTCTTACACTCTAGGAAGGCCGCTTCATTGCTCCACAAGTCCAGCATCACACCAAACCTGTCCAGCTCCTGATGGGCGTAACTCTCTATGTCGAAGTCTCCAGCACTGTTTTGCTGTAACACAAATATGCTTACAGGAATGCTTAAAGCAGAACCAAACTTGCCAAACTTGAACCCTTAACTTGCGTGTGTATGTGTATGTGCGGCTGCTTGTACTAGACCAGACTGAAGCTGGTTTTATAGTGCTAGCCCACTGAGATACCATGCCGCAGTGAAGCATGAATACCCCACTCAGACAC
Source organism: Haliotis rubra (assembly GCF_003918875.1). Lineage (NCBI taxonomy): Eukaryota > Metazoa > Mollusca > Gastropoda > Lepetellida > Haliotidae > Haliotis > Haliotis rubra. The sequence continues at coordinate 869,679 of NW_025766248.1, forward strand.
ATTATACTGACTCCCGAGCCGACCAGTCCTTGTTGTACCCATTAATGCCGAGTGCCTGGCAGGGACCAACAAATACCATATTTTAACGTCTTTTGGTATGACGCGGTCGAGGATCGAACCCGCGACCTTCCGCTCTCCGGGCGGATGCTCTAACCACTACAACACGGAGGCGGTGCACTATATGCCAAGAAGTTACATTTCTTTAAACAATGAATCAAGATAATGGAGCTCCATGTGTACAAGATTTGCCAGGGTTTCAGTAAATGCTTTAAGTCCTTGAGTTTAAAAGTCATCATTGTCACTACGCATATGACAGTTGTCTTGGGGTATTCAAAATATTTTAACCCGTTTGATCCAGTCTATTGGGTACTTTTGACCAATGGCCAAGATTTGAAGAAACATGAAAGTTTTCACTGCAGTAGTGTTTATGAATAGGTTATACCTGATTAAATCAAGATGTGTACAGACATGCCAGTATGGAAGTTGACAAGGCTACATTGGGTAGTTATGCAGAGTGTTGTTATACTATTTGTTTGAAACATTAAATCACAAGTACTTGTACACTGCATTGACTTGTGTATCAACATTAATTTGAGTGTATTTTACACAAATATGCAGCTCATTTGAAGCTCTGGTTTTACTGTAAATTGACATTGTGCTAACCGTTCGTCGTCGGGATGACTCGCTGAGTTTGATCCTGGTGGACATGCGAAGATCTCGGTCCTTCTCTATGAAGTGAGTGGCTATCAGCATGAAGTCCTTCTCCAAGTGTCTGAACATCGTATAGACAGGTTATTGCAACAACAGGAATACAGAGGCACAGGCAGAGAGCTCAAGTAAAATGAGAAATGACATCTTGTGCAATGACATCTTAGCAAAGTAAGATAAGGTCCTGGGAAAGAATTTGTGGAGTCTGTAGGAAGGAATGGGACACAACTCATAAAAAAAATGTTCCAAGGACATGTGTACCTGAATTATGGTATGGTGAGGTGAGGTGAGGTGAGGTGAGGTGAGGTGCGGTGAGGTGAGGTGAGGTGGTGTGGGGTGGTGATCGAACCACTGAACTAACAATCTCCTGACATATGCTCTATTCGTTACACTAAGAGTCTATTGGTACGACATGTACTCGTGATTGAACCACTGAACTAACACTCTCCTGACATGTGCTCTATTCGTTACACTAAGAGTCTATTGGTACGACACGTACTGGTGATTGAACCACTGAACTAACAATCTCCTGACATATGCTCTATTCGTTACACTAAGAGTCTATTGGTACGACACGTACTGGTGATCGAACCACTGAACTAACACTCTCCTGACATGTGCTCTATTCGTTACACTAAGAGTCTATTGGTACGACACGTACTGGTGATCGAACCACTGAACTAACACTCTCCTGACATATGCTCTATTCGTTACACTAAGAGTCTATTGGTACGACTAATGTACTGGTGATCGAACCACTGAACTAACAATCTCCTGACATATGCTCTATTCATTTCACTAAGAGTCTATTGGTACGACACGTACTGGTGATTGAACCACTGAACTAACACTCTCCTGACATGTGCTCTATTCGTTACACTAAGAGTCTATTGGTACGACACGTACTGGTGATCGAACCACTGAACTAACAATCTCCTGACATATGAACTAACAACTCTCTATCCATTTTACACTAAGAGTCTATTGGTACGACACGCACTGGTGATCGAACCACTGAACTAACAATCTCCTGACATATGCTCTATTCGTTACACTAAGAGTCTATTGGTACGACACGTACTGGTGATTGAACCACTGAACTAACAATCTCCTGACATGTGCTCTATTCGTTACACTAAGAGTCTATTGGTACGACACGTACTGGTGATCGAACCACTGAACTAACAATCTCCTGACATGTGCTGTATTCATTTACACTAAGAGTCTATTGGTACGACACGTACTGGTGATCGAACCACTGAACTAAACAATCTCCTGACATATGCTCTATTCGTTACACTAAGAGTCTATCGGTACGACACACATGCACTGGTGATTGAACCACTGAACTAACAATCTCCTGACATATGCTCTATTCATTTCACTAAGAGTCTATTGGTACGACACGTACTGGTGATTGAACCACTGAACTAACACTCTCCTGACATGTGCTCTATTCGTTACACTAAGAGTCTATCGGTACGACACGTACTGGTGATCGAACCACTGAACTAACAATCTCCTGACATATGCTCTATCCATTTCACTAAGAGTCTATTGGTACGACACGTACTGGTGATCGAACCACTGAACTAACAATCTCCTGACATATGCTCTATTCGTTACACTAAGAGTCTATTGGTACGACACGTACTGGTGATCGAACCACTGAACTAACAATCTCCTGACATATGCTCTATTCGTTACACTAAGAGTCTATTGGTACGACACGTACTGGTGATTGAACCACTGAACTAACAATCTCCTGACATATGCTCTATTCGTTACACTAAGAGTCTATTGGTACGACAAGTACGACACGTACTGGTGATCGAACCACTGAACTAACACTCTCCTGACATGTGCTCTAAGCAGCACTCAGCAATATTCCAGCTATATGGCGGCGGTCTGTAAATAATCGAGTCTGGACCGGACAATCCAGTGATCATCAGCATAAGCATCGATCTGCACAATTGGGAACCGATGACGTGTCAACCAAGGCAGCGAGCCTGACCCCCCGATTCTGTTAGTCGCCTCTTACGACAAGCATGGGTTACTGAAGATCAATATTCTAACCCGGACCTTCATGGGTCTCGTTACACTAAGAGTATCTAGAGTAGAGAAATAGGAACATGGTGGCACTCACTCTACATCTGTGACAGCCGTGTCATACATGATGTAATAACCTCTCTGGTCCACAACGTGGATGCGGCCCTCCTCAATGGTGTAGAAGTCATCATGGTTTTCTACCTCTGAGAATTCTATAAATTCTGACTCACTCATTCTGTAAATATAGAATTATAAGTGAAGGTGTATCTGAAAAATGATTAACAATCCTGTTTTGTTTCAGACAGGTATTAGATTAATTGTGTAATCTAAAAGAGAAAAATCTAAACGTTGCTTTATATCATGAAGAAATGTTGAAGGATATATGGGACTGATCAAGAGTGAGTGAGAGAGTATTGTTTTACGCCAATTTTAGCAATATTCCAGCAATATCACGGCAGGGGACACCAGAAATGGGCTTCACACATTGTACTCAAATGGGGAATCGAACCCGGGTCTTCGGCGTGATGAGCAAACACTTTAACCACTAGACTACCCCACCGCCACGGATTGATCAAGAACGTACTTCCAGTACCCAACTCTGATCCTGTAGACACAGCATCCTCTTGTGTATCATCAGATGATGAAGAGTATTAATTGACTGAGTGTTGCTTACTCCACTTTAAACAGTATTCTAGTTATATCACAGTATGTCAGCTCAGTATGGGCAGACAGCCTAAAGTGGTGCAAATCTCAGATGTTTACCACTGTGAAGAAACCACAAGCACAGGTATGGTGCTGAGAAACCAACACGGGATTCAAACTGCACAATCATAGGTTTCCAGAATGCTAATGGATACAACTCTGCACATCATATTTTGATCTTTGATAACCGGACCACCCTTGTCATTAGGAACTAGAACAGAGGATGGAATATCCCCAATGGGCCGGTGTCACTTCGGCAAGGCTTACTTGAAGTCTGCCGGTGTGTTGTGGAGGTAGCTGTGAGACCCGAGACCACCACCACCTCCGACTGTACCATCCGTCTCTGTGTTGCGACGATGGTTCTGTGCACTGGAAATATAACAAAAACAACTCATTTCAGACTACACCTAATTCATCTTTAGGGCAAGGGGAGGTAACTTAGTGTCTTGGGATGCAATCACTGACATACTGCAGGAAAATATTTCAGTGTTACTGGGGCAAAGCTTTTAAGTGAGTTTAAGATGACTTATACTTTTACTATGTATATTTTCAGAGGAGAGCTCCTCGTCATTGTACCTTGAGTTGTGTGCAGCAAGTCCAATGATCAATTGATACGTGATCTGTTTATGTCACAGATGCTTCATCCACTAGAGTCGCTATCATAATTGTGCCTTGAGTGTTGTGTAGCAAGTCTAAGTTATGTGATGTGTTATTTGTCCAATGATCAATTGATATGTGATCTGTTTATGTGACAGATGCTTCATCCACTAGAGTCGCTATCATAATTGTGCCTTGAGTGTTGTGTAGCAAGTCTAAGTTATGTGATGTGTTATTTGTCCAATGATCAATTGATATGTGATCTGTTAATGTGACAGATGCTTCATCCACTAGAGTCGCTATCATAATTGTGCCTTGAGTGTTGTGTAGCAAGTCTAAGTTATGTGATGTGTTATTTGTCCAATGATCAATTGATATGTGATCTGTTTATGTCACAGATGCTACATCCACTAGAGTCGCTATCATAATTGTGCCTTGAGTGTTGTGTAGCAAGTCTAAGTTATGTGATGTGTTATTTGTCCAATGATCAATTGATATGTGATCTGTTTATGTGACAGATGCTTCATCCACTAGAGTCGCTATCATAATTGTGCCTTGAGTGTTGTGTAGCAAGTCTAAGTTATGTGATGTGTTATTTGTCCAATGATCAATTGATCGATGATCTGTTTATGTGACGATGCTTCATCCACTAGAGTAAGCTATCATAATTGTGCCTTGAGTGTTGTGTAGCAAGTCTAAGTTATGTGATGTGTTATTTGTCCAATGATCAATTGATATGTGATCTGTTTTATGTGACAGATGCTTCATCCACTAGAGTTATCTATCATTGTGCCTTGAGTGTTGTGTAGCAAGTCTAAGTTACGTGATGTGTTATTTGTCCAATCATCAATTGATATGTGATCTGTTTATGTCACAGATGCTACATCCACTAGAGTCGCTATCATAATTGTGCCTTGAGTGTTGTGTAGCAAGTCTAAGTTATGTGATGTATTATTTGTCCAATCATCAACTGATACGTGATCTGTTTATGTGACGATGCTTCATCCACTAGAGTCGCTATCATAATTGTGCCTTGAGTGTTGTGTAGCAAGTCTAAGTTATGTGATGTGTTATTTGTCCAATCATCAATTGATACGTGATCTGTTTATGTGACGATGCTTCATCCACTAGAGTCGCTATCATAATTGTGCCTTGAGTGTTGTGTAGCAAGTCTAAGTTAAGTGTTACTTGTTCAATGATCAACTGGTACATCATCTTTGTGTTACAATTGCTCTATCCACTAGGCAACAGAGCCTGGCCTCTCAACAATCTACAAACCTTTGTCTCTTCATGCTGCCTGATTCATGTGACAGTCCCCCATCGTTGATGGTCAGGGATCTCTCGATGGAGCGGAAGTAGTTCATGATGCTGAGACACTGCAAAATACCTTCAGGATTAGAACTAGATTTGCCAGATTACGTTAGATGCCAACAGTATAAACAGGTGGAACACATGTATATCTGGGATTACACTTTCTCAGTAAAGCACAGATTCTAGTAGTTTTGTTGGGTTGGGTCCCATGCAGCCTAGACTACCTGTTAACCGACTTCCATTTTTTTGGTATAAGCCGCAGTCACAGGCTGAGCTGATTAGATGACTGACTTTCTATGCTAGCGATTAGGTGTCTGACTCTGAGAGTGTGAGTTCCAATCTCAGATGGGACTCAACCTGACAAAAGTATTAGTATGTGCACTTTACTGAGAAAGTGTAATACCCAATATAACATGTGCTACATTTGGAGCACTTTACTTATACTGGTACCATTGTTGTAGCTACTTCCGGTTGTTGTATATAGGAGTCTAACCCTAACCCTAACCTTGCTGACCCTAACCCTAAACTTCCTTCTGATCACGCGCAAATAAATAGGTTTAGTGGTATCGGTATAAGTACATCTACCCCACTTTCTAAATGGCAATGTGTATTCATAGCATAAGCAGGTGTTAGAGAATCAGTTGGTGATGAATACAATTAACATTATTCATGATTCCATTATTCATCAATACAACCGTCACGTAAATGAATCACAGAACAGAATTACAGTTATATCATGGTGAGAGGAAAATCTGAAGAGATGGAGGCCTGTTTCATATACAACTGTTCAACAATTCTCCACTTGTTCAGCTAAGAAAGAAAACACTGCATGTCTCCTCCTCTTCCCACCCCCCCTCTCACCCCCAACACACACACACAATATAAAGCTAAAGAGAGTCAGCACTAACTGATCTGCGGAGATCTCTCAGCCTCAGATGCCTCAACTGAAGGAAGGAGAGGTATGCCCCCTGGATGTTGACAGAGGCGTTCTGGTTATGTTCTCCTTCATCAAGACCTGGGATAGAACACCACATTATCAACACTTACACTACAACATTTGAGTCACAGATTCACAAAATAACAAACAGTGATCTTTGTACAAGAATCTTACACAGTCCCCACACACAAGCTGGCAATACACACAGACCAGTATCGACATCGGAATTGCGAATAGCTATCATCTCCCTACCCTGTGAGTGCCATGTTCAAGAGCAAGGTCCTAGTTATTTGTTATTTGGATTAACCATCAACTTGTAAATGATCTCATATGTAACAATATATATAATTTCAGCTTCTATATTTTCATAAATCTCCTTAAGATGTTACACTCATTAGTGTTTGTTTGTTTGAAAGAAGTCATGGCATATTCAGATTATGTCATACAAATGGCTGGAAGGCTGATGATTTTAGATTCCAGCCATTCAATGAAACTGTGGGGATTGACAACCTCTAAATCTTTCAAAACAGAAGAATAAAGACAAAATTCATAACCTGAAGACCAATTTTTTATATACTTGATATATTTAGCGCATACCCAGCATCTGCACTGTGTTCACGTAATCGTAACTGTCCTTCCTTTTACGAGCACTAGAAGCCCTGGTCTGACTCCCACTGAAGTTGACGTTCTCTAGGTCCCTCTCATCAAACTCCTGTGGGCTGGCCTGATCCTGCCTCTCAGCACTGGAACAAACAAACCATCCTATTTGTGACATGGAATGTTTAACAAGAATTTCATCTGAAAAATATTTTTGTGAATGAAAATAAAATTTATAGCCAGCAAGGTTATGTCTTAGTCATTGTGGCCTCTAAAGATTATGACTTGACCAGAAAAACCAGTGGCTGATAGTGAGAGCAGCAAGTCACATAAACACAGGTTGTCTCCCCTGGTATTCACCCATTCTTTACTATTTATACTAGGGAGCCATTGTGACTATTGTATAACACACTGATTTTGTTATATCACAGGGGTTTCAGAAGACTGACTGACTGAGTTTGGTTTTACGCCGCTTTTAGCAATATTCCAGCAACATCACGGCAGGGACACCAGAAATGGACTTCACACATTGTGCCCATGTGGGGATTCGAACCCGGGTCTTCGGCGTGATGAGCCAACGCTTTAACCATTAGGCTACCCCACCGCCCCCGGTTTCAGAAGAAGTGTCATAAGGAAAGTGTATTCAAGTCTGTTTGTATGCTTGTGTGTTTGTTTGTTTGATGTTAAACATTATTCTCAGCAATATTTCAGCTATATGACAGCAGCATGTTAAATCATTCTACACAAGTGGGATACAATGACACCCATTCAGCAAGTCACCAAGACAACCTGAACCACTGAGCCACCTCTCACAGCCAGGAAAGGCTGCTGGGGACCTATTTTTAGCCTGAAATACCACATGTGTATGCATTTAGGTAAATTTGAGTTGCTGAGCACTTGGAAATATTAAATGGGAAAAAGATTTCTTATAAATGATCCTTGTGAAGATTCAAGGATGCTTACCCTCTCAGTATCTCACACTGACAAGAAGACTGGTATATTCTATTGGGCTTATAATGATTAGCATGCTCATGGTATCAACCACTGGTTTGTCTAGTCTTCATTTTTGTTTACAAAAATAAATGATAAAACAAAATAAGCTGACTGAAAGCAACAAATAAAACTGCATTCACATTATTCATGCTTTTAAACACTAGATATTGAATGTAATGTCAACAAAATCATATGAATATGAAACACTGAAAATCATATGTTATAAGATAATCAGATTTAATACAAAAGAATAGATGGTATGCAAAACAGTGAAATGTGAAACTATAAACAATCACAGATTTTGTGTGAATCACAGAGAAAGTACCTACTCAGTGTACAGTTCTGGGTTAGAGTATATCTTTTTCCACACCTGCACGGTGTTGCTACGGGTGCGGTGTGACGTCACAGAAGCAGCTTGCACATGCGGAGGGTCGCGTACCATGCCTGCCTGTTGGCGCAGGGTGTCTTGAACTGTCTGTGTGCCAAACCAAATCAGACATGCAGTGCAGCAAACATTGACAAGACAAAGACCTGTATCACCTAGTGTAGGTCTTGTCAACAAAATGGTCACCTAAGTAACTATGTCTTTAAGTGAATTTTCTTTTTTTCAGGTAATGGCCATACAGATCTTTCAAATATAAATAAAACAGTGCAGAATTGTTTTGTATGTGGACAAATAAATAATACTGAAAACAAAGATACAAAGTTTGCATTATTATGCTAGTGACAACAAAAGTAAAAGCTGCATGTGGAGACCTAACAGTTTTGGATGCTGGTGCGTATTTGTGTGTGTATTTCCAAACATACAGTAACTGAGACATGTTTGATATTTAGAGTTCCCTTTGGTTTAAAAATTCATACTTCATCCTTCAATTTCATGGGTTGTACTAATCTTGCTTAGTGTTCTCTTTATGTGTCCTCTGACTAAGGATTCATCAGCTACTGATGGAGAGAGGTATCAAATCAGAGCAAATGATATGATTTCGTTGAGACAGGATGGAACTTCTCAAGTTAACTATCTAGCTCTGTAGAAACAGCTGGGCTGGCTTATCATACACACCAACATGTTTACATTCAGTGAAAGTGAAATGAGCAAGAACAGACAAGATGGTGACATTTTCAATCAATGAAGTAAAATTCTTGCCAAACTGAGAAAATAACAACATACAAGTTTAATATTCATGCCTATGAATCATTATGTTAACCAGAAGCTCAAGTTTGTTGATATTCATTGACACCTTTCTTGATCATTTAAAAAGGTTCCATAAAAAACAGGAACCAGTTGCTCTCTGGAAGGTAACTTGGATGTCTGTGTGCCAGGACCATGAATTAAGCAGAGCAAGTGGCACAACACGTAAAGCTGGCTTCAACACTAAGAGTATCTCCCCAACAGTCTAAACCATATATGATTACTTAGGAAATAGCAAATTTCATCTCATTTTCTCTCATTTGAGACTATTCTTAGTTTAAGTATTAAACTATAGTGCTGAGGTACTGAAGCTCACCTTGAGGTGAAAAGTTGTTGTCTGCTCTGATTTTGAAAGTATTTCTGCTAAACAGATGAATTGTTTGTGTTTTATATCTTTTGCATGTATTTGAATGAAACATTCTATTCAGACTGTATTCTGACTTCAGTCACCGGTTGGAAGCCAAAGTCACCAGTAAAATATCTTTGGCTGATTCCATATAAAAAGACCGAAATCTGCAGATAACGATTAGCTCAGGCTAGTATTTTCAACTAGTCCTTGCTGGAGTCTTACAGTGTGTTATGCAGAATATCTCACTAGCCTGCAAAATGAAGACTACTCAAAGAAGTTAGTCAAGACAAGAGTCATACAACAATTTAATTCTGTCTGCTACATTTAGCTTACAGTAGTTCACATATACTGACACCAGAGTTCCAGGTTCTAGACAATCTGCCTATTTTCTTACAATATGCAAAATAAATGATCACTACCCTAGTTTATTAGTGTCTAGCAAACAAATGCAAAAAAAAAATGTTACAAAACCCAGTAGTTTACAGGTGAGCAGAGACAAAATCATGCATCCAACCTACCTCTGCATCAGTCACATGGAGGAAGTGAGCTTGGACTCGCAGAACTTCATCAACGTTGTTGGTCTGACGGAGTTGAGTCCATCGCTTCTCCTGGGTAGAATCCTTCTTTGACTTGAGAGTGATGAATGACTGCCAGTTGGCATCCTTCAGGAGGGCGTGGTTTGGGGAGTCAGAACCCCATGCCTCCTGCCCGGCCTACAAGCACAATTTTACAAAAAATGTTTTAATAGTTTATTTGTCTAAAAGGTAGCATATAACCCCAATAGTACAAAACCATGCTTTGTTCAGCAGATCACAATAAAGTTATACAAACCTGTAGAGGTTATGAATTCTTTGAAGAAAGTCCTCCTTGGGGTACATATAAGCATTAAAATGTCCATTTTAAAACTTACGACAGTTGTAACTATATTTTAATAAAATATTTACAAAACAAAAAACATGTTTTTTCTTGTGAGACCACCCCTACAGGACCCCCGAGGGGCCCCCTACAGGCAAGAGCAGGTAACTCTAGCCGTCAACCTCGCACCTCACTTTTCATGCTGAACGGATCAGACAGAATGAGGGGAGGCAGGTGGAGGACTTTCTTCAAAGAATTCATAACCTCTACAGGTTTGTATAATTCTTTTTCAGAAGAAGTCCTCCTTGGGGTACATATAAGCATAAGACAGACTCCCAAAGACAAAGAAGCCGGGAGTGGTATTCTGTCTGACAAAGTGATCCAATCGAAGTAACAATCTACAACCGTATGAAAATAGAGAATTACACTTACCTAGTCACCTGACTGCCAATGTCAATCAAGGCGTCGGGCGTGGGTAGGGCGAGGACCCGGATTGTCAAAGCCTATATGCCGATTGGCTTATCGGTGTCACCCCCCCAGTAATAAACCCCAACCCCAACCTAAACGTTGGAGGTGTGTAAATAAGGGGAACTCACCAAAACAAACTACTGTCCATAGCACACAGCTAGCCAAGTGTGGGAAAATGGAGAGTAAAAGTAAGGCATCGATATACCAAAGTAGAACAGGAATAAAAAAACACACCAGATACCATCATCGATAAAAAGGGGGAATGAATAAACCTGACACCAAGTGTAAAACAGAGTACATCATCGGGAAAGCTCAATCAGCTTGAGAGGTGCTACTCTGTCCACTGCGGAGAACCGTCTGGCCAAACCGAGCACGTTCACATGAGTGTTTGTCCAACTGGTAATGATGGATGAACGTACTCGGTTGGCTCCATATAGCCGCGGAGCAGATCTCCTCAATGGGCAGAGCAGCAGCATACGCCTTGGAGGTGGCTACTCCTCGAACCGAATGAGCCTTCAACCCCTCGTGGGGAGATAGGCCTTTATGTATGTAAGCCATACAAATTGCTGACACAAACCATCTCGATAAGGTTTGTGTAGTAGCCGGATGACCAGCCTTGCCCCGGCCGTAGCAGCAGAACAGCTGTTTCTCCTTACGGAGAGACGTCGTTCTCTTTATGTACGCTTTAAGTGTCTGCATGCGTCTAACACGTGCACTCAGCGTTTCGTGTTACGAGACGAAGCAGGAAGTGTAAAGGCGGGAAGATCGATAGGCGCTGTAACATGAAACATGCTTGCGATCTTAGGGCGGTAGGAGTCAGGTAAGCGAATGCGTACCCTATCCTTATGAAAAATAGTAAGTGCCGGATCTGATGACATAGCATGTATGTCTACCAGATGTGACCGCCACTAAAAATGCCGTTTTCCAACTCAAAAGCTGAAGAGACAAATCCGACAGATCATAAAAGAGGAATGGGGGACTCGTCCGTCGGACGGCAGGCCGCACTCTGTCCACGCCTGCTGAGAAACGCTGTACCAGGGGGTGCTGTCCTTAGAGAGCAACCTCGGCAGGAATGTCGAAGGCTGAGTTCGCCGTGGAGTAGCCTCGGCTAGTAGATGCGGCTAGGCAGGCCTCTAACTGGGACTGTAAACATTCCAACACCTTGACTACAGTCGAAGAAAAGGGATCAGAATCCCTGTTTCCACACCAGCGCGCATAACAGGCCCATCTATCCTCGTACTGTGCGTTAGTCAAATCCCTTCGCGAAGCCAGAATTGTGTCTGCAACTGGTGCAGGAATTCCGCTTGCTTGGAGGCGATTCCGGACAGTGGCCAAGCCACCCACTGAATCTTAGGATCCGGGTGTGGCTGGCCATTCTGGGATAGAAGGTCTGGCTGCATTGGTAATAGTACAGATGGCTGTACGAGTGACCTGAGTATTACCGGGAACCAGAGACGACAACAGAGTTGCAAGAAGCAGAAGTAGTTGCGCTGGCTGAGTGGCTAGCTGCGATAGGACCCTGGAGATCAGTGGTATTGGTGGGAAAGCCCACAGAACCCTGTCTGTGCAATCTAGCTGGAAGGCATCGGAGGCGATCTGTCCGTGCAATCTAGCTGGAAGGCATCGGAGGCAATCGCTCGATCCGGGATCCGTGAGCAAAACACCGGAGTCTGGTTCATCACCCCAGAGGCAAACAGATCCACCTGGAACGACCCGAACAACTGGGAGATAATCCCAAATATCTCCTGGTCGAGTAACCACTCGTGAGGGGCTAGAATACGACGTGAGAGCGCACGAACGTTGTCCACCCCTGGAAGATAAACAGGCATAACCCGTGTGCTGAACTGATCACACCACAGTAGAAACTGCCACGCCTCCTGAAGGAGTGACGGAGAGACGGAGACACCGTACTGCCCTGCTTCAGGATGTAGGACATCGCCGTTTGGTTGTCCATATCTAGAATCACCCAGTTCCGAACCTGCTCCACGAAGCATTCGAACACCAACCGGACTGCTCTCAATTCTAGCACATTGATGTGCAGGGTCGCCTCGTTCTCGGACCAAAGGCCGGAAGCTGTGAGGTCTCCCAGGACACCCCCCACCCTGTGACGGATGCGTCCGTCTGAATTGTGAGCGTGGGCGCCGGGGTCTCCAGCGGTATACTCCTGGATAGATTCCCGGTGTCGGTCCACCATCGCAAGTGGAATAAGCCACTCCGGAGTTACTAGAATCATCTTGTAGCTCTCCGAGTGGGACCACAGCTGCGCTAATGCTTGCTGAACCGGTCGCATCCTCAGACGCACACACCAAACTATGTCCACTGTCGCCGCCATGTTGCCTATCAACTGAAGCCATGTTTGAGCTGAGGCCCTGGGGGACTGAAGGAATTGTAAAACAATCCTCTGGACTTTGGCAATGCGGTCCCGAGACAGAGAGACTAATCCCTGCTGTGTCTCGAATCTTGCACCCAAGAAAACCAGATCCTGTCTTGGAACCATTTCTGATTTCTTGAGGTTGATAATCCAACCCAACTTGGTGAGATTATCCATCACTGTCCGTGTGGAATTCCGACTCAAGTGGGTGGCGAGTGCTCTGAGAAGCCAGTCGTCCAGGTACGGGTAATAAAAGTTGACCTGTTCCCACTCCCGAAGGAAAAGAGGTAGTTGGTACCCGACAGGGACGACGGGTAACAGGCAATGAATCCCGGCGGTCGGCAGTGTAACAACTGCTTGTGCCGGGACCACTAAGGGCTCCAGAGGAATTACTTTTACTGGGAAGCCGGGGCCGACTTCCCCTTCCTCTGAAAAGGCTGCTGAGAGGAAGCAGCCTTGCCCTTTCCCTTACCCTTGTCCTTGCCCTTGCATGCCTGAAGTGTTAAGTTTCTTCCATATTGTCAAAAGATAGAGTGAAATGGAATATTAACAGTTTCCTCATTTTAATAGTTTCCATCATATTTTTAACATTTGCAGCCTTATTCATTTGTCTGTTCAAATTCGTGGAGGTTTAGGCATTGTTGTTAGCTTCTTGAGATCTTTTCTTAGCTTCTGCAGAATTATTTGTAACTTGTGTTGGCTCACTCAGCTCAACCTAGATAAAAACCATCACTCAATGTTTGACCCCAATCACCTCTACCTTGTCATCACTCACCTCAACCCTGTCATACATCATCAGTCACAGCTGACATTCACCTCAACCTTGTCATCACTCACCTCAACCCTGTCATACATCTTGAATGTGTTCATGTGTTCCTGCTTGATGAAGATGTGCTTGAACCTGCGGTTGATGGCGGCAAACAGCTCCATCTCATCAGCACTGCTGTGGATACTGTCCAAATCCTGGAACAAATGACATCAATTCAAGTCTGTGGATCCTAAACACTTATATTTCATAAATAAACTCTTACATTTCCATAAACGTGGTGCAGATCTTAGCAGAAGTAAGTCAGCACACAATAAATCCTTCTTGTATCCACTGAAACATAACAAGCAGCGTCAAACATACACACTAATCACACGAAATAGAAGAAAACCTGATACTTTCACATCACTCAGATAGATCTGTTTGAATTGGGAGTTTCTTAACTTCTTTGAAGTAGTATGTATCAGTTACTTTTACAACAGTCAAGTTACAAATATTTCAGAAAGAAGCAGTGAAATATTGTATTGTTTAGAATTGCCTCACTTAGCTGTGCTAGTATCTATGTTAGCAAACCACATACAATCTAGTTTTCCTCCAAAAGACGGATGACACAGCAAGATGTATATAACTGTGCTGCTGTTTTACATTGCCATGTCGACATTCCAGTCAACTTTTATCTTGATTACAGATAACTTTAGGGCTAATATGCTCTTATTGCTGTCTTAGTGTTGCCTCACTGTGGTCACAAAGTTATCTGGGGTGGTATGGAAGCCTCGAGGTTAAAGGGTTTGCTGGTCAATGCTTGTCCCAGGTTTGACTCCCAACATGTGAGCATTGGGTACAACATGGGAAGTCCATTTCTGGTGTTCCCTGCAGTGATATTGCTGGAATATTGCTAGAATCGGCTTAAAATCATCCTCACTCTCTTACTCTAAAGATATCAATTTTTGTGTGTGATGTAATCCTGTTGACTTGCTATAAAGTGATCCCCAGTTATGTGAAGGATCAAAACCAACTCCAAGGTTTTGTTTGAAAAAGTTAGCCCGCGGCAGAGGGACATTTGGGAGGGCCGGTCAGTTATGAACCAACTGAACCATTTCAGATATAATATTTGGTATTTACTGTTGAAATCAACTGGGATGTGACTGGCAGCCGATACCTTGCCTTGCACGCACAATGCACGTGCTCTGCACGCGCTACCCGTGCCCTGCACATACGCTGCCCGCATGACCCATCTTGTGAGGAACACATGGTTCATGCTGACAAACAATGTCATTCTTCACAGCGATCCTTCGTAGCCTAGTGGATAAAACCGCCAAGCTAGTAAGTGAAGGGTTGCAGGTTTGAAACCAGGCATCGACACAATATATTGGAAGTTTTAAATAATGTGATATTTTACAATCGCATTCAGTAATAGCAAGACAAAGTTATATCAATCTTCAAAAGAAGTAAAATAATTCAAAGTCAAGGGCTATATTCCTCAGAAAATACCACGGCCGCGGGCAATTCTGAGGAAAATCTCTGGGAATGTGGGCAATTCTGTACAAAATTCCCGGGATTTCTTGGAGAATGCCCGCAAAACTGCCCGCAGAGGTTTACTTGGTAAAAGGAGAACCTCGCAAGACAAGAGAGTGACATCACTCGAGGTTTATAAATTCACTTACAAACTGGATGCCATATATGTTGACCAGGAAGGCAAGTTGTGGCTTCAAGGCATCGTAGTCGGTAACATGACGGGGAAGACACAAGTTGTGTTCATCTGATGCCAGACCACCTCCTGGAAATCATGGAACAACAGCAATAAAGTATACACGAATTCTTTTGTGAATTTGATGCAACCCAAGCCAAGTATCCCTTTGAATTATGCAGGCCCAAAAAAAGTTTATTTATCTGAAACATCCAACATCCTAACAATATGCACTGACTTAAGGATACATCAACACTAAGATGCTGTCCCTTAAAATAGTTATATATACACCGGGGCTATTACGATTCAATCACCATTTGGTGAATTATACCGTTTGCCTTCAAGAATTCAATTCCTTATTTGCAATCACTAGAATCATATATTTGTGATTTTTATTTAAGACATTGTGTTTTACTTGCATTTGGGTGTTATTCTTCAAAGCAATAAATCCAAGTCGGGCAGGATAATACTCAACACTCTTATATATTTAATTTGACAGTTATGTTGCCTCTGATCATTGTCATAACAATTTACATAAATAGAGAATATATTCTGTTATTGTTACATGAATATAATGAATAATTCATTTAGTGTTTGCTGGTTATGTATTTGATAACCAATATTCGTATTCGTTACCCATGTATGACACGTATGTTTACCTCACAGTGGATTCGGTTCAGCCCTATATGGGGCAAAACAAAATTAGTCTACAAACAAGGAGACAAATGAGTATTACAGGACCATCATTCAGTCTGCTGTCGTATGGCTGTTGTATGGCTGTTATATTTGCCGTGTCCAGCTTGTACAAAAAACACTGACTCAACCACTCAGATTGAAAGGGTATTTTAGAGTTATTGTATTGGTGCATGTTAATTAAGGGTACTATAAGAGACCCATGAACATCCAGGTTAGAATTGGTCTTCAGCAACCCATGCTTGTCGTAAGAGTCAACTAATGGGATCGGGTGGTCAGTCTTGTCGACTTGGTTGACACATGTCATCGTATCCCAATTGTGTAGATTGATGTTCATGATGTTGATCACTGGAAGACTTGATCATTTAGCTGGAATATTGCTGAGTGCGGTGTTAACAAACTAACAAACAAATTATATAGGTTGATGTCTTCACTCACCTGCAGCAGCAGCAGCATACAGCATGGAGGAGGAGGGGAGGGGGTTGGTGGACAGGAGGGTGAGGTTGATAGGGGGTGGGGCAGGGACAGGGGTTGATATGGAGCGTGTGGAGGCAGCAGAACTTGGTCTGGATGCAGGTCCTGATCGAGGACGACTTCCTGGGAACAGGCCCATGCCGTCGTCGTAACGCGATGCGAAGCGAGAGGCACCAGTTGTCTCCTCCTGGAAGAGAACAGCATGGGATACTAGGATGAAATATCAGCTGTTCAATGTCTTAGAATGTCTTTATAATAAGGGGTTGACTGCTGTGTTGCTTTGATCACTATTTCAGTTACATCTAGTGTCTTTTATATCTTTTACTTTCTTTGGCATAGGAGTGTCAGTTATTTTGGAATCTTTCATTGTTGTACAAGACAAATCTTATGGATAACTTCTTGATAATTTCTTGATAAATCAAGAAGTTGTTATCCATAAGATTTGTCTTGTATTACTACACCAACTTCTAAATGCCTTTGAAGAATTTCATTGTTGATGAATATTTTTTCAAAATGTGATTAGTTAGCCATTATGATGTCAGAAAACTGCCTATGTGGGAATGGTTGCTAAAACACTTAAAGTTCACAGACAATATATATTGACACAGACTCACCTGATCAACTTTGTCTAGGTCTGGAGGTGTGATCTCTAACTGGTGACTCACTGGCAGCCACTGGAGGACCTGTAGATACATTCAGTAGATCTAGTATCTCAGTCGCAAAAAGTACATTGCAGTTAAAAGATTCATGGGGGAAATCTTTATACTTGCTTTATGAATGTTGTAAAAAGTCTGGGTTGATGAAAATATTGGAAATTACCTGTAATAATGATAATTAACAGACATTTCTAATTTATACATCCTCAATTCTTACATGAAAAATTCCTGAACTGTGATAAACAGGTGTTACTAAAATTGAACAAGAAATGTGTTGTAACCATTGTCATGCGCTTTGAATTTCAGATTCTTCTCATGGTACTTGACCATCATATAAAGACCAGGTAACCAGAAACGTTGTTTACTGAGTAAAACAATACTATGTTTCTGTTTACCCTGAGATACTGGTTGAACTGTTTGACGGAGTGGAGGTTGCAGATGAGCCAGCGGAGGTAGATGAGCAGGTCGTCCATCTTGATGGCGGTGACGGGAGTGTCCTTGCCCTCCAGTAGACTCTCCCGGGCCACACTGAGGCGTTGGGCGCGCTGCACGCAGTCGTGGTACTCATTCAGGATGTGACTGCATGCATACATTGGGTCAGTTAGACCGAAACCATTACACTCCAGATGAGGTTAGACCACAACATCATACACCAAATGAGGTGAGATTGACAACAACATTATGCACCAGATCGTATTAGACCAATGTCATTGAACACTAGATTATGTTAAACCAACAACATCATACACCAGATCAGGTTAGACCAACAACATCATACACCAGATCAGGATCAGGTTAGTAGACCAGACAACATCATACATACACCAGATCAGGTTAGACCAACAATCATCATACATCAGATCAGGGTTAGACCAACAACATCATACACCAGATCAGGTTAGACCAACAACATCATACACCAGATCAGGTTAGACCAACAACATCATACACCAGATCAGGTTAGACCAACAACATCATACACCAGATCAGGTTAGACCAACAACATCATACACCAGATCAGGTTAGACCAACAACATCATACACCAGATCAGGTTAGACCAACAACATCATACACCAGATCAGGTTAGACCAACAACATCATACACCAGATCAGGTTAGACCAACAACATCATACACCAGATCAGGTTAGACCAACAACATCATACACCAGATCAGGTTAGACCAACAACATCATACACCAGATCAGGTTAGACCAACAACATCATACACCAGATAGACCAACAACATCACACACCAGATCAGGTTAGACCAACAACATCATACACCAGATCAGGTTAGACCAACAACATCATACACCAGATCAGGTTAGACCAACAACATCACACACCAGATCAGGTTAGACCAACAACATCATACACCAGATTAGGTCAGACCAACAACATCATACACCAGATCAGGTTAGACCAACAACATCATACACCAGATCAGGTTAGACCAACAACATCATACACCAGATCAGGTTAGACCAACAACATCATACACCAGATCAGGTTAGACCAACAATCATCAGATCAGGTTAGACCAACAACATCATACACCAGAGATTAGGTTAGATCAGGTTAGACAACATCACACACCAGATCAGGTTAGACCAACAACATCATACACCAAATGAGGTGAGATTGCCAACAACATTATGCACCAGATCGTATTAGACCAATGTCATTGAACACTAGATTATGTTAGACCAACAACATCATACACCAGATCAGGTTAGACCAACAACATCACACACCAGATCAGGTTAGACCAAAAACATCATACACCAGATCAGGTTAGACCAACAACATCATACACCAGATCGTATTAGACCAATGTCATCGAACACTAGATTATGCTAGACCAACACCACTAAAAAGTTACATTACAGCATTGTTGTGTAATGTCAGCAGAAAGTCTGAAGAAATGCAGATCTAAGATGTTTACATGGATCTGGGCAGGAGTGCAAGGGTTGCACAGTGCTTTATTAGAGACTGCGTTGCCTGTTCTCAAATAAACTATGGACATATTGACAGCTTACCTGAGTTTCTTCTGATAAAGTGGGTAGAGGGCTTCTATAGTGCTGGTGTGTTCACAGAACCTCTTCCATCTCAGCATGTGCAGGTGCTTGCACTGAACCAGCTGCTGAATCCGTTCTGTGAAATACTGAACACAAGCACATAGGTCAATACCCAAATACCATAAAACATAATTACACGAATATCCAATAGAAATTGTAAACAATTGTTTCAAACAAAACAACTAACAGATGAAGAAAACATAAAGTTATACATTGATAAAACATACAAATTGTATTTACGCTGTATGTCAAGATAAGTAATATTCTTCATATTCTTCAGACAGCCAAATACATTTTTTCGTACAGTGTCACATATAATTGCAAGATGTCTTGATTAATTATTTGCAACAATGCTCAGATGCGACATCCCATTCTCGTGTCTAATAATTGCGTAGGGTCATTCTATGGGTGTAATGCCATGGTATCTCCTACCTGATGAAGAAGTAGAGGAAGACTCTGTGGGGTGTATTCAGGTGCTTCAGCATTCATCATCTCCGTCTTCATCAGGTCAGCCTGTACCCTCAGTGGCTGGGCCTCGCTCACCTGGACACACATCATGACTGTAGGCATTGGCACAAAAGAAAATATGGCTGCCAAAACTGACAGGATCCATCATTAACAAAGTCAGCATTTACACCAAGCTACACCATACACACCCGTGAAGATGCGGGTTAAAATTGGCCGTCAGCAACCCGTGCTTGTCGTAGGAGGCAACTAACAGGATCAGGTGGTCAGGCTCTCTGTCTTGGTTGATACCGGTACATGTCATTATCCAGCCTCATGTAAGAATGTCGAGTTTTGATTGGTTCACGTGACTCTGATAAAATGCCATGTACACCCGTCACGATCCGCGAGCAGGGAGTACAAAAGTCATATTATCCCGCCACGCCTCGGTGACCACGCGAAGTGAGAAAAGCGTGCATCGCCAAGCCTTTAGTAACGTGCGCTGAATTGAGGTCAATCGATCAGCTGGTGTCAACATGGCAGCAAGGAAACGTTTTGCCACAACTGAGAATGAAATTGATGCGTATTGTTTTCTTTTGATTTAGTAAAAACATTCGGCTAGATAAATGCGTTATCACATCGATCGGTCGAGGGATATTAGGGTTTTATCAGTCCCGAGTAAGGTTGTATTCCCCGAGCCCAGGGGAATACAACCTTACTCGGGACTGATAAAACCCCGTATATCCCTCGACACGATGTGATAACTTATATTATATCCCAGTTTTGCAGATCGATGCTCATGCTGTTGATCACTGGATTGTCTGGTCCAGATTCGATTATTACAGACCACCACCATATAGCTGGAATATTGCTGAGAGCGGTGTTAAATAACAACCAAACGAAACAGTGTATACCAATGCAATGACTTCTTTCATCGATATGTTTAGATTAGAGGGATAGGCTACTGTAAACTAATCCTCTTCAAACGATTTTGTGGTTGAAATGGAAGTGTAACAACTTACGAAAAGAGAGGTAATTGAGTTACCCTGGGTAAATAACATCATATATATTCACCTGCATAGCTCTCTTGATGATCATCTTTCTCTCCCGACGGAAGTGCTCCACACTGCTAGGTATTGGCACTGAGCTGAAATAGGAAACAGGTACTGAGTATAACTCTCTCGATGTGCTGTAATTTGTCAGTGACACCCATCTGAACCATTCCTGTGAAGTTCTGGTAGTAGTGGTCTTCAGCCAAACTTGTTTGTCGTAAGATGTGAATAGGTGATTGTGTTCACTGACTTTGCAAATGCATTTCCCCATTTTTGCGGACTGGTGCTCATAGTAATAATCTCTCTAATGTCTCTGTCAGACTGTTATTTACAGGCGGACATGGTATAGCTGGAATATTGATAAATGTGGCATTA
Source organism: Haliotis rubra (assembly GCF_003918875.1). Classification (NCBI taxonomy): domain Eukaryota; kingdom Metazoa; phylum Mollusca; class Gastropoda; order Lepetellida; family Haliotidae; genus Haliotis; species Haliotis rubra. The sequence goes on from NW_025766248.1 coordinate 891,032, forward strand.
AGCTACAACTAAACAAAAATTTATTAACAGTACACAGCAGGGACTTCTACAGCTTCAGAATAATTAGGAACTGACTTCAACATCATGTTTACATTTTGTCCCAATTCCTAGTAATATACACTGAGGAGATTCCAGCTCACTCAACCTCATCAAACCCTTTCTTCCCAATTCCACTCCTAGCCCCCACAAAAAACAGGCCAAACTTAGAGGAACATCAAATGATGTCCCACTAAATTTGATCTGTTTCTTTGTGGGGTAGAGGAATGGAACTGGGACCAGAGGGTTTGATGAGGAAGAGTGACTCCAGTTTCTCCATTGTGTACTACCTTGGGAGGTAATACCATATCGTTGGGCACTATGAGTCATTTCCTCTCGCACAAATCTCCTACAGATGCCTAAAATCAGTACAAATTGATATCGATAAAACAATTCATCATTAATCTCCTACTATCATGATTTTGTTAAGTAATGATTGACGAGGTTGCTGTCTCCCCTGTTCTATGAACTATTTTTTTCTCTTCTTTGCTAATGCCACTGGTCTTACGAGACTTTGCTCGAATCTCTTGTTTCATTGTGTTGTATTTCATTACGTCTGACAGCACTAAATAAAACCCTTCTTTGGTTATCTCACTAGCAGCTAGTGCTGCCGAAATATTATCCTCAATGCTATTTGACTTTGTTTCTGTTAGAATGCGAATGCTATCGTGTGTTAATGCCTTCCTTTGCAACCGGCGAGAAATAAATTTGAGAGCTATTCCCGTTAACTCTGAGACCTGAGACCTGAGATGCTATTTCCATAACGAGTACAACAGGTGCAGCGATTTTAGTTGACAATATACCAACACCAGCCACACCAAGCTCAATGCTGGCTGCTGAGTACAAGTGCAGTGTCAATTCTGTTGAGAGCATTCACAGCTCTATGGTACTATTTATATAATCCGAGTTGTGAATCACGCTCCTTTTCGAGTTGGTGTTTTGTTTCACTTATTTGTTGCAAACGAAATCCATCCACACTTTTCAATTTTTCAGCTACTTGATCTATTGCTGGGAATAATCCCATCTTATAATATATTTTATGAAACAGCCTTCAAATGGTTCTCCGACAATCTTTTATTACCGTACTTAAAACATATTAGGTTCACATCATAAGATGAATAAAAATGCCTGAGTGTTTTTTAAGTCAGGAAACTGCATCAATTGTATATGTTTAGTAGTATAGGAAATGATAGTACAGGCTCGTAGGTGCACCTTGCCTAGGAGCTCCATTCTAGCCAATTCAGCTCTCACAACCACAAAAATATTCAAGTTTTACATAAAACTAGTACTGAAGACGAAAAGTGTCCAGACGCAAGTGCACTCGAATTCAAGAGATATGCGGGTATATGGATATAGAAAAAAATGCCAGGAACCAAGTTATCGCGCGAAGCCTATGCCGAGATCTGATCGGGTCGTTTGTCCCTTCGGGAAGTGAAGAGGAAGTACCACATATCGCAAGCCAGATATACATGAATCCGAGGTTGTATAGACCCGGAGCCACAGACAAAGACAACAACTTCCGACATGGCAGAAGTCTTCAAGACCCTGCTGGAGAAGTGTCCCCATGTCTTGCTTTCCAACCGAGAGAAACAAATCCTGAAGCAATCGGGACACACCTTCTAAGAGCGATACCAGATCCCTCGCCAGTTTCTCGAACTCTATTTGCTGTGCTTTTGCCAATTCGTAGAATACGGCAAAATAGTCGATTTCGTCTACATCTACCCACCCAACCAATTTCTACCTGCAGCAGGCAAACTCCGAATTGTTCTCGCCGACGACTACTGCCCGGAACCCAAGGACAGACACAACCGATGCACCGACTGCCTCGTTGCTATATCAGAACTCCCCACGCTCTTCGAACCAGACAACTCTATATGCCCACTACTGTTCGGCAGCAAGAAAACCAGAGTTTATAGACTACACTACTGATGACAGACTTAGTTTGTTTTTGCCACTTTTTAGCAATATTCCCAACATGCATCGGACAGCAGAAATGGGCTTCACACATTGTACCCATGTGGGGTTTGAAACCTCTCCGCATGAAGCAATGCTTTAACCATTAGGCTTACACACGATAGACCATTCACACAGCAGGAACTCCCACTCGAGGTTCCAGAAGAAATCGTGATCCATTACTGTTTCTCAAACATAGAGAACCTTTACGACAACAACTGCCTCTTCTGGTGCCTGCGATACCAACGTCTCCTCGACAAATTGGTGGACAATTGTCCATGCAAGAAAGACTCTTGTATCTTCCGGCAGCTAGCGGGAAAAGCAGAGCCACAGGGACAGAGCAATATTTGGCATACCTCCTTGCCCAACTATGGCGGGTCCAAGAATATGGAAGTGGCAGCCCCTCCGTGCAAAGAACACCGAAAAGCCGCATAAGTTCCAGAAGGAATCTACATGTGCAAAATATTTGCCGTAGCGAAATACGAACAGAAGAACCGTCTGTTGCTGCTACTCAATTCGCCGACTGGAGAAACGATTCCAGTCTACAGCTACAAGATACGAGAAAAGTTTCGAGACGCTGGCGGGATAGAACGCCTACAGTTGGTGGGTGGACCGTTTCTGTGCAGGCTTGGCAAAATCTGCCACTCGCCCATATCAAACAGGAAACATGATTGAGAAGTCGAGTTGCTGCTCCCAGAGACCGGCGGGTATAGCTTCTATCAAGAAAAAAACAAAAACAAAACCAAAAACACACACAAAACAGATGTACAATATATATATATTTCCAATTGCAAGAAAAAGTATCGCATCTCTCTCAATATTTCTTTTTTTTTCTATCCTAGTACATGTGGAAGGGGTCCCTAGGTTTTGGCGATGCTATATTCGTCTCATCGGCCTGTGTTTCGACCTAGTTTTTCCACGTCTTGACTTGTGGAAACATGTGGAAAAACTAGGTTTCCTAGTCCTAGACATGTCAAAAATGGGGTTTGTATATAGAAATATAAAAAAAGTATGGGATATATATACCCAGGAAAAACCATGCCGCAAAAAGAGATTTGTGCTCCGACCTGACCCAAGAAATCCGTGCCCTTCGCGGGTGCTTCCAGCAGCCGTGGTTAAAAAGCGCTTCGGTATTGGGTCCAAAAGACTGTACGAGCAATTGCAAGAGCCTGTAGCAGAACCTTTGAACCTCTTGCCCGCCGGTGAGATAGCTCCAAATCCCACATCGCCCTCCAGCACAGCTGTATTGCCTGCTGTAAAACCGTCGACCATCTTGCCTGCTAGCGAGACAGCTCCAAAGCCGACCGTCCAGGACTTCTACGATCGTCTGGGGAAGATTGAGGCTCGTGTGGAGCAAACCGCGACGATGTTATCGGCTTGTGTGGAGCAAACCTCGACGATGTTGTTGGCTCGTGCGCAGCAAACAACGAATTGGTTGGTCGACATCTTGTCTAGGCTGGACGACGACGACGATTCCCCTCTCGAAGAACTCCAGGAGGAAATAGAAAGCGTAGAGGAGGAACAAGAAGAGACCCATTTGGATATCGAGAAGGTGCGGCGGATGGTAGAATCGATGCAAAAGTGGACCTACCTTTCGATAGCTGCCTTGTTTCTCTGGAAGGTCATCCACAAGACCTGGAAGCACTCCACACCAACCGACACACCGGTCATACGTTCTAGAGTTTAGTTTGATGATCATGTTTGACTTTTTATGAATATCACTTAGTCTCTTGAGCCCATCGATAATCACTGATGCCAGCAAGATTGATTGATTGACTGATTATTCTATCAATAGCTCCAACACAAGTTATAATATATGCAAAAATATATTGAGATCAATCTGTATAAATAATTATGTCAACAATATTAACCTCACAGACTTATTAAGGCAAAGAAACATGTACACAGCAGTACAAAATCAGTGATATTGTTCATTCTAGCATGACATCGTGTGATACACGATTCTGATTGACTCATCAACCGTACTTAAATGGCAGTTTAAGGACCGCTAATGAAAGTGACAGATTGAATGCAATGAACTCGTTGACCGTTTTGTTTGTAAACAAACATTTCAGACATCAGTGATTTCTACCTCAGCAGCATCTTTGATGCTTTCAGAGTGAAAAGCGAATGGTTTGAAGAAGAATTTCTTGACCCTAATCCCAGTGAAGAAACTTTGAGGCTGTGGAAAATTCAGCAGCAGCACAAAAAGCCCAGTATTCTGCTGCACTTCAAAGCGGGTCTAGATCTTGCAGTTGTCTGCTTCCGCCCCGTCCATTATGCCCAGTCTTCCACTTCCACTGTCCATGTTTCCCACATAAAAGCTGGCAATATTGTCAGGTCTTTTCCAAATTGCATGGTTATCAACAATTACTTCCATGAATAAAGTTAGCGACAACTTAACTTAGCAAGTTCACGGCTTGAATTGGGCGAGTCGATTGTCATACAGTAGGTGAGATTAATAATTCACTTGAGAAAAATCAAATAATTGTCCTTGCTCAAAGCATAACACGTTTGCTTTTTAAATTACATTTAGCAGTCATAAATCAACGATAATTTAGGACCGCAAAATTGAAAACACAGTAGCTTTATCTTCTAAATGAAATAATGTAACAAAAGTCTACCCCATTTTATGATGAGTCAGTCAAGAAACTATGTGAAATCATTAATGCAAAAAATGACTGCCATGTTAGAAAATCAAACTGCCTCAGAATCACATGCACTTTTGTAACGATGAAACACTCATGATTGTGTTGAAGTTGAAAGGACCTACGTAAATACTTCAAGTAATCTGTGGTTCAACAGATCCATTTGTTTGTTTGTTGTTTAACGCCACACTTAGCAATATTCAGGCTATATTGAAGCAGTCTGTCAACAATCATGTCTGGACCAGAAAATCCAGTGATAAACATCCTTCTACCCAATTGGTATCATCACTTCAAAACAAAGACATCAAAGTTCTATAAATAGTACAGTACCCAGTGGAGTTAGTGAGTATTGATTTATGCCACATCATCAATTTTGCAGTTATTCATGGTGATTCTATTATGGAAATGAAATCTGAGTATTGACAAATAATCTTACAGCAAGCAACCTGGTCTAAAGATCCACTCTAGACAGACGTACAGATAAGCTGCTATCTGCATAAATTACGCAAATATTTATGTGAAAACTCAATTCCTATTAAGTATATTGCGTACAAGTACGCTTGAATTTTTAATACTCAATAAATGTGATCTTACATGCGTACACATAAAAATGTCGTCTTAACTTGCGTACCGGTGGATAGATAAAATAACTGAGGCATACTGAGAGGTTCTATTTAAGCACATAAACTTGGCAACTTGCGGTCTTTCTTATTGTTTCTCATATTACAGATCAAATATAAATAACAACCACTAACATTTAAACTTTAACATATTTTTACAATAAATGAAAAATGGCAAAATACACTATTGAGTTTGAGTGAGGTGAGTACAATTTATTTGGTTACTCAACGGAAAATTAGGATACCCAATTGAGACGAACACAAGTGAGTACATAACTCAATGACCCAAAAAGTTATCTGTAGCTCTGCTCTAGAAGTGGGTTTCAAGAACCTTTGGTGACTGCGATATCTAAATACAAAGATCACCTGGTCAGACTTGAAGACTTGATTAGTCACAGGTGTGTCACTGTAACCTGACCACTTGGGACGTTCCTCACGGTATCAACCACTGGTTTGTGTGTCTTGAACTCAATTACATGTATCTACAGGCTGTGCTTATAATGATAAGGTCTGAATGTCATCTCAAACTACAAACATATTACTTCTGTATCAGACTGAGAAAACAACAATAAAACCTATTTCATAAAGGTACCTGACTGAGAACTTGGGTGAAATTCCATGAAGTATTTCATTTTCTTCAAGTTCACTCTTCAGGTCGGCCAACTCAGTGCGGATTTTTTATACAACACTGGAGGTCCTTCTCAAGGTCGGTGACCTTGTCATTAGTGGATGGTTGGTATATTTCTTCTAACTCCATCGTGTATAAATATTGGTATCCAGTCACTGTGCAGGTCGGTGTCAGTGTTTGGTTGGCAGACAGTGCATATCTTTCACTTTATTTCAGCAATCTGAGGACGAAAATTAAACAAGACATTACACATGAAGTTACACGGATTCGTTCAAAGACATGATACTGTTTCATACACTATATATTATAATTCATAATCTGGCTTTGATGATCTGAGAAACAAAGTAGAAATAAACATCTTAAGTATACATAGTCACATTTTATACAACACTGCTCAGTTTTTTAAAATGAAAAAGAAATTTAAAGTCTCAAATCCTTATGTTTAAACATTAGGATCATGCTCTTTCACCTTCACCTATGAAAGTCATTTGTTGTCCTGAAGAGACATTGTGTGTTTATATGTGTTAAATAGATAAATGAAAATAATTAGTAATTCTGAATGCGGAAAGATTTAAATTTCATTCTTGTCAAATCAAATCACCTGAATATATATTCATCATCTGATAAGAATCAGTTTTAACATGTTTCTTTAATTGTATCTGAACACACTGAGAGACATATATCCAACTTCTGAAAAAGCCACTCAAAGAACCGATCCATCACCACAGGCTAATTCAGTAATTGTTATGATTTATGCTTTGATTGATCAGCTTTCATACATTGCCAATTTTGTAATTACCAAGTGACATACATGTCAGTTAAACGCATATAATTATTGCGTTTATTAGCACACCAAGATTAACCGAATCAATCGTGTGTTTTTTCAAGATCCTGAGCCCGTGACGTGAGCAGGTGACGATGTTCGTAATCAACTGATATCGCTCTTTAAGCTTAACACACAAATATCTTTTTGACAGGACGCAAACACATACTTGACAGTATATTTAAACTGATTTCTGTGATATATATATACAAGACATTGGAAAATAAACACACCACAATACTTTCTTTCTGCATTACTTTCAGCAAGTGCGTCCAGTCGCTCGGCAACCACGGGAAGAGTTCTCTAAGGGACGTAACTCTAAATCGTGCCCTTGGTCGTGACAAGCTGGATGTGCTGTCACAGTGTCTCAGAAACAGGTTCAAACACACAACGACGGTGACTTTTTTAAAACGAGGATTGAATTTGTTTTATTTAAACATAAAAAAAACGAAACGAAAAAGGTTTCAGTTGTTGTGGAGTAAAAACTCCACCATTATCTGAATTATGGATCATGATTATCTGCGTATTCCAAACACCATTTTTTGTAATTAGGACCAGGTATACCTTTCTTTCCCTACTTTTTAATCATTAGGGACCCAGTTTATTGAGGAAGGATCCAGTCTATACAGCAGGGGAAGTAAGGATCCAGTCTATACAGCAGGGATCAAGCCTGTACCGTAAGGATCCAGCCTGATACAGTAGGGATACAGTAAGGATCCAGTCTGATACAATAGGGATCCAGCCTGATACAGGATCCAGTCTCCAAAGATACAGTAAGGATCCAGTCTAGATACAGGGTCCAGTCTATACAGTCCAGTCAAGGATCCATGCCGATACATTAACTAAGATACAGGGATCTACAGTCGGGATGCAGTCTAAGTACAGTCGGGATCCAGGGCAGTCGGGATCCAGCTTAAGATACAAGATACAGTAGGGACAGAAGGGGTCCAAGGCCTGAGTCAGTAAGGATCAGCAACCTAAGATACAGAAGGGCTAAGGATCCAGCCAATAAGGGTTTAACCTATACAGTAAAGATACAGCAGGGATCCAGTCTAAGATACAGTAGGGATCCAGTCTAAGATACAGCAGGGATCCAGTCTAAGATACAGCAGGGATCCAGTCTAAGATACAGCAGGGATCCAGTCTAAGATACAGCAGGGATCCAGTCTAAGATACAGTACGGATCCAGTCTAAGATACAGTAGGAGTCGAGGCAAATGTATGCAAGTCAAATGGATGATCACAACTACTCAGATGGACTAAATGCCGCACATTTCACAAAGAATAAAGTGCTGTATTAACGCCATTAGATAAGAAAACACTCGAGTTACGCATGTGACAAGTTCCATTTTTATCGTGAAAGTACTGGGAACCGAGATAAGACTCGACTCTTCATTTTTTCCCTGCTGTCGACACCGAGGTGTAGGTGAGTTCGAGAACACTCAACATCATTAACACATTGAATTTTGACGACCTGAAAATACTATTGATTGTACTGTCATGTACCATACACGCTCCTGTTGGAATCAGCTAACCAATTAGTTGCTATTATGCAACGATTTTCTGATTGTGTTTTAACACTTTGCCACGTTATCGGAAACGTGTTCAAGGGGGATAGACTAGTACATTGAACCCGTTCCCACTCAAACAAGCATGTGTGACCAGTATCCGAGAAGACACAGTGCTTACGCATGAAGGCTCGGTTCATAGAGAAGACCCGGAGACAACTACGAATCACAAATCTTAAGCTTGACCATTAGTTTTGTTGGAAAATGTCCTTGGGTTTGATCTGAAACAGCTGTCGCATATTTGAACCACGGTGACATGTATGTACAAAAAGAATAAAAAGCTGGCTCTGTGAATATTCTTAGTAATTTCCCAGCTCACCTCCGGATCGGTTCAAGACCTATGGCTCGATATTAATAATAATAATGAGGATATTTCAAACGCGCCTTTTCGGGGCTAGATATCCTACTCAAGGAGCACAATCTGATCATTATTACCCCGGATGACCCAAACTGAAGGATAATAGTCTTACCACCTATTTCACCGGGTACCCACCTTTTCAGCTGGGTGAACAGAGGCATTTTTTTTACCAAACACACTCGCCTATGATGAGATCACATGTATCACACGTGTGTGCACTTAAGACCATTGTAGGTTTTAGGGCACCACACACGTGCTTCCTTGTGGGGCAGGACTGAAGTCCTAAAAACTCTCAGGAGTCAAGCTGCCAAACACAGTCACCCATCCAGGAACTCTACACGCCCAACTGATTGCGACCTGAGCTCTATGCACAGGACCAGACACCACGATAATGAACCATGTCCCCAGGGTAATGGACATTCCGGAGCTCACCTATATGAAAAAAGTTACGGCTGGGCTAAGGGTAAGGTAGGGATATCGGGGTTGGGGGCGGATTGTGGTGTGTTATGTGTTGTGGGTTGTTCTCATAAAGAAAACATAAGTTGTAATTAAGTCTGATTGTACAACTTATTTTAGTTCTTTCAGGACCTGTCGCCATGTTGACCTTGAGTTTCCTTCTTTTGAGTGTCGCCATCTGGTGAGTTAGTTCAGTGGGTTGCGACTGTATCGCATCTTAAATAATACATCGTTTGCTGTTCCAGATATCCGCTAACTTCTTTTTTTTTCAAAAACACAAAAAAGAAAGACCGTAGTGATGTCATTATCAAGTCTAAATGACCACATGTTCTACAATATTACCCACTTGTCATAAAAATAGTCCCTACAAGAAATTTAGAAAAACTAAAACGCCAAACTGTTTTAGCTCTTAATGTCTGTTAGTGTGTAGTCAAATGACATAGATACCAGAAATCGTTTTACCAATTATTTTAATAGTAATGTTTTAATTTCTCAAAATGAACGAATATAATAAAGTTATTTAAATGTTTTCATTTCTCAAAATGAACGAATATAATAAAGTTCTTTAAATGTTTTAATTTCTCAAAATGAACGAATATAATCAAGTTCTTTAAATGTTTTCATTTCTCAAAATGAACGAATATAATAAAGTTCTTTAAATGTTTTCGGAAATTATTAGGAAGTTTTTTATCCTAAAAAAAAGCGAATATTTTACGGCCATTTTCGTTGTCAGCTATGCTTCCATCGGGTCGGCAACGGACCGTCTGTTTCTGCTCAAGGACGAAGATCGTGACGGCAGTATCTCCAACGACGAGATGATGACCTACCTCGTCGGCTGTGACAGAAACGGTACGTCCCTATTTTGTTATGTGCCTTTAATCTCTGAACTCAACCGGCAAGAGAGCGGTCTGGCGTTAAAAAATAATTAAAAGGTTATTCACTAACTGGGTAACATATCTTTATGAAATATATTCCTATCACTTGGTAATAGTCTTTCAAACAGTTCTGATGTGGATGGACTCGCTTGGCTTCGAAAACAATTATTTTAAAAAGTTGGATGAACCAATATCAGGCGCGAAGCAAGCCATTGTTTTCGTGTAAGACCGATAGGTTGCACAGCTTCATATTTACATATTATTGGGTGCTTGCCCAAATATAAAAGCAAAAATCATGTGTAAGCCCGGGCTTTTTTAATAATGGTAGCAATGCCCCTGAATATACATACCTTTATATATGCTTTGTTTTAATGTTTGGCAACATGGTATCAAAACTTAATTAAAAACTTAAACAGAAATGTTATTGTATTTCATGTACCTCAATAAACACATATCATGTTTGAAAGTCAACAAATCGTCATTATTGATTAAACCAAGTTGTTGCAAATGATAAACTCTGAATCTGTTTTCAATTTTTCGAGAAAATGTGGTTTCCAATTAAGTCGATAATTCGACGGATGTGCAAAAGTTTCCCGCCGGCCCTAACACTGTTGAAAGGATATGCATATAGGGATACCAAGAGATGTATGAGCGTGAGCGTGTGCGTGCATGTAGTTGAAGATAACATGTATTTTGAAGCACTGCTTAATTCAAAGAGGAGGTTTAAGTCACGTGTTACTTTATATGGTCAAGCCTTCGGTTATGGATCGATGACGACCTTTAGTTGTTGTAACCTTATTGCAGATGATAAGCGTTTGACGGAGGCTGAATTCTTCCACTGTTCCACCAACCGGAACCACGACATGCACCCCTTCGCCGTCAGCCTCTTCCACGCCTTTGACATCGGTCACCGCCGCTGGATCACCCTCAACGACGCCGGGATCAAGACAATAACCGCCGCATTCGACGGCGACGGTCAGTATATGTGGAAAATAATTTTTAATTTTTTTTTAATAAACCCTTTTTGAATTACAATTACTGATCTGAAAATGTTTCATTGACGTGGTTCTTATCGCGATAGTCATGGTCATACAGGCATTTTCCATACGCCCAATTAATTTAAATTAAGTTTTCTGGACAGCAAAGAATATAGTTAGATGGGTTTTAAGCTCGTTAAGCCGACTATACGATTCTATTCCCACCGGGCGTTAAGCAGAGTAAAACAATATTCACACGCCATACTTTCGTCGACATGTATCACAGAACATGATATAACCGAAAGAGAGTTCAAATGCATGTACAGTTATATATTTTCTTTCATTTACAGCAAATGGTTCGGTAGACAAGGTTGAGTTTGAAGCTTATCTTCACCACGTAAGGACATTATTTCCTTATATACGTGAAACCTGATACATATGCATGTATATATACTGTTAAATACTGTTGTGTCGAACTTTGATATGTCGAAGTTACGGTTGTCTCGAAGAAAAAGCTTTGTCTCTGAGTATTCTTATTTAAGTCACCATCTTGCAGTTGTGTCGAACGTCAAATAACTCGAAGTATTTACGCACGTCACTTCAGCTTCGACACAACGAAGTTTGACTGTTTATCGTTTTTGACGATATAACCATGAATCCCCACATAATGTTCTCATTTCTATTCCAAATTCAGAACTTAATAATTATGTCGTGTTCAACGCTAATGTAATGGAATTGAAGCCTAATGACCTATATTTGTTTCAGCGCCTTCACCACAACGGAAACAAGAAGTAAACATCACGGTACCAAATCTAATTGGATTGTGTTATCTTCATTGAAAAACCCAAAGAAATTGTTCAATAAACACTTTTTTCATAATGAAGGTTGTCAAGTTGAAAACAATGCGTATCTTCACCCGATTTGACTTTTACGCCAATACCCAAACGTCTTAGGTAAGCTAACGATTGAGAGAGAGTTATTTTTGCTCGGTACTGTAGTAGATCATTTAACGCCTCAATTCAGCGATCAAACATTATACAAGACAAGAGTGACATATTCCCACGTTATTAAGTCGGGGCAGGGGGACTATCGACACATGGTCCCTGGAATCTGCGCTGGTATTGATTAACCCATCATTCGCGGATTCGAAATCAATTAAGGGACATTTCGGAACCTTCAGACGGATCGAAATTCCAAACGACTCCAACGTGAACTGAAGATATTGCAGGATCCATGCATAGACGGTGCTTTCATATCGGTAGCAGGTGACAGATGGTGAAGAGTATTTTGGTTCAGGGAAAACGACTGATTTCCAGTTTTCGGGACAATTTGAAATAATATCGATCTTCAGTACAGCTGGTCTCAATGACGCCATTCGGTTGTTGACGTGATCTTAAAATGATCTGGATTGTTTGCGCCGTGCAGTAAACTATGCTGAACAGTAGGCTGTTTGCATTGGATATATCAATATTCCCTGTCTAGAACATGGCCGGTGGTCGTCTAGCAATAAACAATACAAAATGTAATCAGTTTGCAGCGAATATAATTCAATATTCCCTGTCAAGAACTTTACCAGTGGTCGTCTTGCAGTTCAGCAGGAACCCTTGCCACAGGGATGGAGTGAGAAACGATGCGGTTAGGATCTGAGATAAATTGAGTGAGTAAGTTTATAGTTTACGCTGCACTCAGCAATATTCTATAGCAACATGGCGGCGGTCTGTAAATATTCGAGTCTGGACACGACAGTCCAGTGATCAACAGCATGAGCATCGATCTACGCAATTGGGATACGATGACGTGTCAACCAAGTCAGCGAACTTGACGACCCGATCCCGTTAGCCGCCTCTTACGACAAGCATGGGTTACTGAAGATAAATTCAAATCCGGATTTTCACGGTAGATAAATTGAAGACCGACATCGGGGTTGTAGTAGTGATGGGAGACAGCTATAATTGTTTTTAAAAATATTCTTTTGGTCCCCGATGACGATCTGTCTCACAATGACATCGAGTGATCTATATTAACAAAATAATAAATTCTGTAGCCTTGTGACATATACGCGGAGTACAATGGCACATGATCATCTGGGTCAAACATTTTTCATCCTCGATAATAATTAAGTTGTCCCAAAGGGCAGGTATAGTCTGTAGGCTGAAGAGTTTGGATCACCAATGGAATATATCTGTGAAATCAGAGAGAGGATGTTAACATACGCCGTTATCTCAGATACGTATGCGAGGTTAATTATATAACGCCATTCTGTCCGCGCATACTTCTATCGGCCGACGCTACCCAGGCTATCTGGTGATACAGAGCTAACAGCCTTGACCTTTGGAGCACATACATAACATGTAGAGTCATTAAATACACTGACCCATATACAAGCTGGGTTTGTGACAACAGCTAGACTTTGTCAATCTGCACGGATGACACGCGTTACTGCAACAGACACATACACAAATGGTGAATATATGATGTTGTACCTACAGATACTTCAAGCATATACTAGTAACAGCTGATATTTATAACATACGTAGACTGCATTTATACAGTTTAGAAGGAAAACCATAGCAATTAATAGAAACAGAATATAGCTGTCTGTGAGTTCCTTACTGGAAGCACAGAATGAGTGAGTGGGCATGGTTTTACGCTTTTTCAGCACGATTTCAGCAATATCACGGTGACCCATATGGTCTTGGAGAATCGAACCCAAGCCTTCCGAGTGACTTGCCAATGCTTTACCCACAAGACTACCCCTCCTCAACAAAAAAGCACATACGCTTGGTGTTTTTTTAATAAACATAAAGAAAATAGAAAATACACAGGTTGTATAAAAACTCATCCAAGCTGGAGTATATATCATTGATATGTATGTATTCAGGAGTGTACACTCGCCTGTCCATTTAAACTGTCAAGTCATGCAGCATTCTGTGATGTAGTACGTACAATATTTGATATAAACGACAACGCATCATTAACATTCAAAGAGTTGTTCATTTTCAGTAAACGTGGAATTTCAAATACCTTATGAAACTAAATATATCTGCTGTGGATGAGGGCATAAATCAGTCTCACTTATGAACGATATAATTACTTTGACAAACTGGAGGAACATTTTCACAACATTAGAGAAGGAGCGGGTTTTGTGTTGACCAGAGTACACGAGGAGTAAACTAGGACGCCAGCGAACTTACACCCTTCCCCTAATATCTAGCGGCTGATAAGCGATAGGTCACAGGTAAACCGTCCTTTTCTTGGCGACAGTTCGAGCTACAGGTAAGAATATAACAGGTGGTGGTTGATAAACACAGGTTTCTCAGTATTTAGAGGCTCAGAGAGCCGCCAACGTTATAACTGCAGATATTTTGTTCCCAAGGTCGACCTTTGTGTTGATTTATTGAGGTTCTTGTCCTGGTTAGGTTGTAGGGAATTTTTTCTGAGTTTCTTGTCTTCCGCTCACCCCCTTAAATTTCACTTGACGCAAAATAATACGTTTCCGTATCTCAGTTTTCTCTCCAACTATGGACAGTATCCACTGGTGCGACGGACAAATACTGCCATTGTATAGTTATGAAATACAGAATCGTCTTGCTTCAGTTAGGTTTATTAAAAAATCATTTCCGAAGCAATGCGACTTGAACTACGTCAGATATTAGATTAAATTAAAATGCTGGTACCAAGTTTTTTGGGTACTATGATAAGTTATGGAATTAGTGAAAACCATATTTATCATTATTTATCATATTATTTTGCCAACCCACACTGATGCCAGCTGACGTTGCAGATGAGAAACGTATGAAAAATCTGGATGACCTGTCATTCATCGTAATGTGGGGCGGTGGGGTAGCCTTGTGGTTAAAGCGTACGCTCGTCACGCCGAAGACCCGGGTTCGTTTCCCCACATGGGTACAATGTGTGAAGCCCATTTCTGGTGTCCCTCGCCGTGATGTTGCTGGAATATTGGCCAAAGGGGCGTAAAACCATACTCATTAGTAATGTACACACATCTTATGTAGCAGCTCTATATTTGAAAGATGACACAAGATATACCGTATAACAAAAGAGACCTACAAACAATCACGTTTGTATCAAACAAACCAGTGGTCGAAAGCATGAGTAAACGTTGAAGCAGTTTGGGAACATTTGACTTTTAATCAGGCCATATTTTGTAACTAGACCAGACAGAAGAAAGTATGATTATCACTTTAAAATCCGAAGGTGTTAAGATAATGATCTACGTTTATTGCAAGTGATTGTAATACACCATACTGCGAGGGGTTGCATTTGCACACACGGTAGAAAATTGTCTGATTTAAACCCTTCTACTCAGATGTAATACGTCATTTCTTATGGTACAAATGTTTTGCATTATCACTGATTTGTTTGAAGACAAACAGTCTGTTAATATTGCTGACAGTGGCGTTATTCTAGAAATCAAACTAACAGTTATGTCATGGACGAAGGTTTAAAGGAGCCAGTTCGTCACAGTGGTCACACTTTAAGCAGGCGCCACACATGTGAGTTCACGTCTCTTCACGACACATGGAGATTTAGGCCTGTCACCCGATCTGTTAACTAAATATAACCTACTTCCATGTATGAATGGAATGACTCTCTCACAAACATTCAGCTGGGTGAGTGAGTGAGTGACGGCGCTTTGAACTATTTCTCAAATGTGGGTGTCAATAACCTTTTTGGGGGCACCCTATAATTGACAGTTCGGTCACACGCTTGGATTTATCTAAACCGCCTCAGAAACCGCTATACGATCCCAAATCTGCAACAAACTGAAAATTATCTCTGGTCACTTTGTTATATTTTATGGTTATAATTCAGGAACCCTTTTCCGACTGAAAAACAAACTACCGGGCAAAAGTTATCATTTTTAAATAAATGTATACAATAGAAAACGTAGTCCCGATAACGACGCATCTAGCTGTCCGAAAACCTCGTAGAAATCGTGCATTTTTGAAAACGTGGAAAACGCAATTGTGGGACATTGGTCCAAATGCACTTGCATGATTGAGGCATGCTTGATACCGATGTTGGCCAGAGCAAGCATACAGTAACCCAAACACCGACCACGAATATGACAAGTCAGGGGCGAAGGAACGGTTTTCCGGGGGGGCTAATTTATGAATAGTATTGAAAATCAAAATGAAATTGTAGTTATGGTAAGGTAGATATGGTTTCGTCTTGAAAAATGTGTTCCTACGCCCCTGCAAGTATGGCCAAGACCCAATGCCGCCTAAGATCGGGAAGACCAAGAGTCATGACATCGGCCGAGGACCGCTTCTTCCTGTAGATCCACCCCCGGAACAGGTTGGTGACGGCGACAGAACTACGACGCGCAATCAGCAATGGAACAGTCCTTCGGCGACTTGGTATGGCTGGTATACGAGCCAACTGCCCTTTCCGTGGAATGACCTTGGCCCGTCTACATCTTCAACGCAGACTGCAATCTGTACGTCGGTGGCAGCGACGTGACTGGGCGAGAGTGCTCTTTACAGATGAAGATCTGTTCAGAAATGATGGCAGAGTTCGAGTTTTGCGACGTAGAGGAGAGCGACTGACGCCAAACCGCTTCCGAGAAGTTCATTCGCTCGACGGCGGAGGCGTCATGGTATAGGGCGGCATTTGTGGCCAGAGAACAAGGAGGCTGCTTATCATCCGAGGAAATCTGAATGCTCAGCGATACAGGGATGAAGTGTTGAGACCTTTTGTGAGACCTTTTGTGGTGCCTTTTATTCGACAACAGCCAAGAGGAGTCATTTTGCAACACGCAAGGCCTCACACCACCAGAAGTGTTCGAGAATACCTGCATTAATGTCAACGTCTTGCCTTGGCCAGCACATTCTCCAGACATGATCCCCATTGAACATCTCTAGGATCATCTTGATTGTCAGGTGAGGCAGCGTGTACCATCATCAGCGAACTGACAGGAACTTTAACAGACTCTCATGGACTTACGGAACAGAAATCCTGAGGACGTCATCCGCCGACTGACGACGACGATGAGGCGACCTGTGTTGATGCCCAGGGTGGTCACATTCCCTATTGATGACGTGTCCCCTCACTCCGGTCTCATCGTCATATGAGCGAAATATTCTCAAGCACGACGTTAAACCCAATTCCACCACCACTCCGGTCTCATTATGTAACTCTTTATGCACTTTTTAAAATTACGCTGATTTGTCTAAATTTTAATGTTGACCCCTTGACTCTTTCTTCAAGAATTGCGGCAAATGTGAGACCAGCATTACAAAGAATTGTCGGTCAAATTATTGGAAAATGATTTTTTTTTTAAAGTACTGTATAATAAATATCCCAATACGTCTGTATGTTTTGGTCAAGTGAAGTCGGTGATAACTTTCTTTTGCTAGATGTAGTTTACTATCGAAGACTAGATGCTAGACTATCGAAACAAAACTATGAAAGGTTAGCAAGTGTCTAGTGCATGGTAAAGCCAGCTAAATCGTTTCTATTTCATAAAAAAAGGTGAAATTATCACCTAAAAGAAATTATAAGTTGTATGCAATGTCATTGTGTCAAAGGTGTTTGGATCAACAATCTATTATAAAGTTTTTTTCCCAAACGTTTTTTACAGAATACACATATACTATAATAATTAGTTAATAATATTTTTTAAACCCTTTTATTCACGATTGAATGAATAAATGTTAAAACTGTTTTACGATGAGGTATCTAGGATCGGCTATTAACCAGCTAGGGTCCCGCGCTCCTGGGGTTCAGGATATGGAGAATTTAGGTAAATCGAAGTATGGGTTATGAGTGAAATGTAAATGAACATTTGCTGGTTTGGTCAATCTAGGTTAACTTTGGTTTCAGTTTGTCAACACGTCTTCGCCAATGTTGTCGAAGGCATTGAAAGCACCCATATAGAAAATAACACAGGTATACCCTTAAAAATCAATATCTAAAGTTAACCACACGAAATATTTCGTGATTTGAGTAACGGTATTTGATCGTTTTGCTTAAAACTTCAGCAATGGTGAAAGTATTATATGATCTCTGTTATGACCAATACGGTATCCCAGTCGTGAACAATAAACGGTCCCTCAGCGAGGCGCTGGGTCACACTCACACCACAACGTGATAACTGTGTATGGTGTAGGATTCAGAATGGTACGTACAATCTTAGCATGAAGTTGACCATACTATTACTAGTCTGCGGTGATGTGTCATAGAGCAACACTTGTGCACTCTGTATCTGCGGCTGCGTGTGATTGACTGAGTCGTTGCTCGTTCAGTATCAGCTGGGGCCGTACTCACGGAGGTTCACTGATAGGGTGTTTTGGAAGTGACATTTGTGTGACACACACTGAACTGCATTGGGGACGGTACACGAGAATCGCCTAGATCGGATGCACTGATTGCTAACTGTGTGATCTGTTGGTCTGATGGATGTTTTATTATGTGTTTAGTTAAAGTAATCGTTACTCCACCTTCCAATGCCTAGGGAGAAGTCATTTATTCAGATATGTGCTGCCATACTGTGTGATGCAAGTCTTGTGAAAGTTTTGATCATCGATTCTGACAATTGTTTCTCAAAATCAATGACCCAAAATGTTTTCAAGTCCATGTAGTCGTATTGTTATATAATGTGAAACTGTTATTTATTGTGTCTTGTCAACCCCCAAGGTCAATAATTTTGGCTACTGAGACATTTTACAAAATGGAAGATATTGATCTTCAGCAACCCATGCTTGTTGTAAGAGGCGACTAACGTGATCGGGTGGTCAGGCTCGCTGACTTGGTTGACACGTCATCGGTTCCCAGTTGCGCAGATCGATGCTCATGCTTGTTGAACACTGGATTGTCTGGTCCAGACTTGATTATTTACAAACAGCCGCTATATATCTGGAATATTGCTGAGTGCGGCATAAACCAAATTCACTCACTCATCACCATACTCTTTGATTCACTGAGCAGAGTTGAATATCACGATGGGGGACACCAAAAGTGGGCTTCACACATTGTATTCATGTGGGGAATCGAACCCAGGTCTTCGACGGGATGGGCGAACGCTTTAACCTCTAGGCTACCCCACCGTTCCTGATATGTCTGAGACACACACATGACTAAAGGCCACAGGGACCCTGTGATCTGAAGCGCTCTAATTCACTGTGCAGAGTTGTGTCCCTTGGGCATGCCAGAAACCTATGTTCTTAGGTTCGAATCCCAGTTCGCCCCAATCATGCTTCCATGTTTGTCAGCACCATAGCTGTGCTCGTGTAAGCATCTGAGACCTGCATATTACCAGTGTATGAAATAAACCGAAAACCCAGCCAGACATCAGGGCGGGTAACTTCAAAATGTTACCAGCCCAAAATGGATTTAACCAGACCAAATATGGTGAATTTACTCAGATGTATGGAACATCTAACATTTTTACCAGACCATTGGGCTGGCTAGTTGTAAATTTAGACCGTCTCGGGCGGTCGGACGCGCCTTATTTCATACACTGGCGTTACGTCGGGCTATCCTTCCATATGAAGCAGATGTGCCCTGATGGATCAGGAATACTGTTCAAAGAGGTCTTAAAACTCATTCACTCTTATGACTGAAGTACAAGCCAAAGCTGTGTTTAACCTCACTTGGTCATCCAAAATACCATCCCAAATGGTGTCATGCCTAATTCACTTACCCAATGATGTGCTGCAAACAATTTGTTTTCTAAATGTTGAAAGATTTGAACCTGAACAGTGGGAAAGGCAGCAGCATCAAAAACATTTCGTTTCATTCATAAATGTACCATGCATGGTTTTCTGCATCTCAGGAAAGGTTCTGTTGTGTACCAGTTGAATATAATATTGAATGTCAGTGATATATTTTTTGAATTTTCAGGTTTGTTGCATGTGTTCACGGTCAGTACAAATATTGTCCAGACAACTGAAACTTTCCCAGCTCCGGATATTTCACATCATCGCCATGGATACAGTACCACCTGCAGCTTCGGGGGTCCGCAGTGCCAGCAGTTTCCTCTTTGACAAGGCTTTTGTCAATGGGCAGTGGGTCACAGCTAAGTCAGGCTCGGTGTACCAAAGTAAGATTATGTCAATAATTCAAGAAATTAGCAAACAGTTTGGAAAATATTACGAAGCAGTATTTTTCTCAGATGCGTTAATGTGAATGTGAATTTGACTTTGGCCTTGTTCCTTTTGGATCTAGAAGCACATTAAAATGCATATTATAAATATTTTCAGGAAGTGTGTGTATACATCGAACATTTGAACAATATGAAGTCTTTAACACAAGCTAATTTTTTGTAGGACTTCAGGTAAAGAAGTTACATAGATGTGATAAAAAATTCTCTTGGGTGAGGGACTTAAAAAAACTAGTTGTCATTCACAATTCTAAGTGCAATACTTTAATGACAATATTGATTTTCCATAAGGTTTCAATCTGGCATTTCCTGTTTGACACAGCAAGTTGCAGAGTGGCCTTTAAAGGCATGTAAAGATCCTGTGATTGTGGGCTCGAGTCTTGGCCTATTATGATTCTTGGTTTGTCCACACCACACCCAGTGTTAAAAATGGTTAAGAAAACAGGCATCACCGATGGCTCTCTAATATTCCACCCCCTGTTTCCCTCCAGTCACCAACCCGTCAACAGGCAAGGCGATTGGTTCTGTCCCTGACATGAATGCAGATGACACACAGCAGGCCATAGAGAAAGCTAATGCTGCATTCCTCAGGTGGAGGGAGACCACAGCAAAGGTAGGCACCATGTGTATGTAGTAAGTTAAATTATCCTGAAATCATTCATGTTTTCCTTGGTTTGAATGGTCTCCTTTAACAGGTATAAGTGTTCAGTAGTTTACACATAGTGGGTGTTTGTAATAAAATATTTCTCCATTTGGAAATGATGACTGACTCAATGTTCCTGAAAATTTACTTTGGATTTTTTTTTGCAGGAACGGAGCTTGATTCTCAGGAAGTGGTTTGATCTGACCAATCAAAATAAGCTGGAGTTGGCTAAACTATTGACAGCTGAAAACGTGAGAAAACAAATTCTATAGTGTGTGACCTTTCCCTTCTTGTATGCTCAGCTATAAACAGTGGATTGTGTTTTTGCTCAGTATGAGCTACAGATCCGAAGAGTTCAGTATTGTCAATGCAAGCATATACTATGCACCAAGCCCAATGATGTTTCAAAAGAAGTATTCTTGTTATTCTTAATAGCAATGGGCACGCCTTTACACATTGATGAGTGCCCAATGAAGCCATTGACATTTGAAATTGGGGCAGTGGGGTAGCCATAATGGTTTATGCATCCGGTTGTCTTGTACTAGCAGACTGAAGCTGGTGAAGACCCAGGTTCGATTCCCCACATGGGTACAATGTGTGAAGCCCACTTCTGGTGTCCCCTGCCATGATACGGCTGGAATATTGCTAAAAGCGGCATAAAACCATACTCACTCACTCACCATTAGAAAATAATTCTGTCCCTGAATGCAGGTCCTCTGGCCTATAATTTTAAGGGTGACAAATGAAAGTATTGTCTTATATCTGCAATTCTGTAATACCCACTCACACTGCCAGTATCAAGATACACTTAATATTTCCTATCCTACAGGGCAAACCATTGAGAGAGGCCATAGGTGAGATTAACTACGCTGCTGGATTTATCGAATGGTATGCGGAGGAAGCCCGGCGCGTGTATGGTGACGTCATTCCATCAACGGCTGCCAGCAAGAGGATGCTGGTCTTGAAACAACCCATTGGTGTGGCCGGCATGATCACTCCTGTAAGTCAAACATGGGGAAACAGAACTTATGATAGTGCATGCTACCAAGGTTGTCCAATGATATGTAAATGAACATGGAAGTGATGCACAGCTGAGGTCTTCTGTGAAACCCAAGAGCATGTGTATGAAGTGATAAAAACAAGTATCAGAACAATTTTACATGTTGAACCCTGTACCCAAAATTCTTTCACACAAGGACATGAGGACGTACCATTGCAGGTTAGGTCAGAATGACCTTTCATAAACATGACCAACAAAGAGGTTGACAGTTGCCAATCAGAAAACAGCTTTCTTAAACTTATCTCAAACTAGTGATTTCTGAAAATCTCTATAATCTTTGAAAAATATTTTGCCAAATTTTTCAATTACATTTGAAAACTAACATTCTGGATGGCCAAAATTTATGGCGGTACTTGCACTTACTTTGAAAAACAAGCGTCAAATTAAAATCTAACACCGAGAACAGATTCAGGGTATGGAATAATTTTGACGAGCTCATTTGTACTGCAACCAAGCATTTGTATCACTGTTATTATGTTTTGTTTACATGCTTGTTAATACAAGACCAATAATCAGTGACTTGAATCTATGATTGTCTGTTAAACTCAGAATTATCCTAAGTTGAATAAAATTTTGAAATTTAAATGTTTAATTGGCAAGGTAAAATTATGAGATTCCCAATCTCAATTTCACTTTATTTGATCCACTTTTTTGTTTAAAACAAGAAATTCATCGATTTAAGTGTTTTGAAATTTCACTGCAAACAGACTATAAGATGATATGCTTTTAAATCTGATGTTCACATAGAAGGGAATGGTTTATCCTGTTCTGCTTCAGAATATAAAACCCACATCTAAAGCAGTGATGAAATTATTGCCGTGGAAATGCAAAGTCTAAAAATGAATAAGAACACTTAATTAATATTGGCAGTGATTTGTAAACATTTGTTTCTATATTGTAAGGGATTAAGTTTCACAGCAGTTGGACATTGAATATATTTGTGTTCCAGTGGAACTTCCCCAGTGCTATGATTACCAGGAAGGCATGTGCGGCCATTGCTGCCGGCTGTTCTGTTGTCTTGAAACCAGCAGAAGACACCCCGTTATCAGCTCTGGCCATGTGTCAGGTTAGTAGCGGGTATCAAGGACACCTTCTGTCATCCAGGGAGGAGCGCTTGGAGCAGACTGGTCCTTGTTGATGTTTGAGCTTACTTTGAGAGCATCAGTACAAGCTCTTGTCATGATTGATATTGCCCTCTGTAAATTCTGACAACTTAATCTCGCCTCTTCCAAACAAATTACAAACATATCTATGAAATTAGAGCTAAATGCTTTCCCTGGATACGAAATTTAAATATTTTCATTTTGAAAATCCACAACAATATTTCCCTGGTTTATATAAATTGTAACTTTCATTTGCACAGCAGCATTACACAGAAGATTGTTATATTACCCAAGAAACTATTGCTTTCTTAAGCCATTAGTGTGAAACCCAAGTCCAGTAAAATACTGTTTGGTTAAGTAAATTCACTAAATTTGACTGAAAATGATCCTATGTGCCATGATCGGGCCAGTAGACTCAAAATGTTTTGCTACAGAACGTATGTTATATTCTTTGAGAATCTGACCTCAAAATATTTCTCTACTAACCAAAAATAAAGTTGTTACAGCAACACAATTATCCAATCAGACGACAGTTATTCAGTAGCCTCTATCTTTCTCCCAGCTTGCGAAGGAGGCAGGGCTTCCAGACGGAGTGTTGAATGTGGTGACCAGTTCACGGGACAATGCGCCCTCTGTTGGCAATACACTGTGCGCCAGCCCCATCATCAAGAAGATCTCGTTCACAGGCTCCACAGTAACAGGGAAGGTGAGAGTCCTTGAATCCAGATATCGGTCATCGGTCAAGCTACATTTGTGTCATATCTGTGAAACCTTGCCAGGCTTATTACTTTAGATTCAAACATTCAAATGTTCACACAGCAGTGAATGGGTACCTGGTGGGATGAGATGGTCATGTGACTGTTTACCTTCTATCATCAGCTTGGGTTGTAGTACACTAATCCACTGACCAGGTTAATAATTTTAGTGCTTTTCAAGGATACAGTTATTATATTAATTAATGTGTGAAACCCATTTCTTGTGTTGCCTTTCGTGCTATCGCTGGAATATTGCATCAACATGACATGCAATCCTCAGCCTGACAATGCAAAACATTTCTTCGGATATGTTGCTGGAAACTTGAAGTCTTACCTAATGGTGTTCATGGTTGATATCTTCACTAAGAGTTGTCTCCCATTACAGATTCTTCTCCAGCAGTCAGCTTCTACAGTGAAGAAAGTCTCCCTGGAGCTGGGCGGCAACGCGCCGTACATTGTGTTCGACAGTGCTGATATTGAGGCAGCGGTCCAAGGTACCATGGTCAGCAAGTTTCGATGTAGTGGACAGGTGAGTGATTTTTGTTTTGTTTTTTAAACACCCCATCAAGTAATACAGCAGCTGTCTCTAAATATTTGAGTGAGTCAGTTTAGTTTTACGCCGCACTCAGCCATATTCCAGCTATATGGCAGCGTGTGTAAATAATTGAGTCTGAACGAGACAATCAAGTGATCAACAGCATGAACATCGATCTACGTGATTGGGATACGTTGAAATGTGTCAACCAAGTCAGCGAGCCTGACCACCCGATCCCATTAGTTGCCTCTTACGACAAGCATGGGTTACTGAAGATCAATTCTAAGTCTTTGAGTCTGGACCATACAATGCAGTGATTAACATTAAGACCATCAATCACACAATTTGAAAAGATAACATGCAATCTCCGAGCCTTATGACCCAACTCATTCAGTCAAATGGTAACAGCAAACATTTGATGCTGGGAGCTTAAATTCTTACCTTGCGGCCCAATACAACTGTGACAAATTGATGATTGTTTTGAAATTCTCTTTGATATTATTGGTTTTCACTGAGCCGCAAATCTAATAATAGTTGTAATAAGATCTTGACACTCATAAAACTGGACCAGCCTTGAATATTGAACGATGTCATGAAAGTTGCATATCAGCAACAAGACTGCATGGAATATCACAATTTCTTTTTAACTTTGGAAATTCTGTGTGCCAACACATCTGTAACTGAGTAACTTGGCCACAGTGCACCAGATCTTCACACAAACATGAATCAAACTTTCCGTTTCATCAGGTGAACAGCACAATTGATCACTGTTTCCTGTTTTCTTCAGACGTGTGTGTGTGCCAACAAGATATTGGTTCAGGAAGGAGTGTATGACCAATATGTTGCACGTCTCGCTGAAGTCATGAAGCAAGAGCTGAGAGTTGGGGATGGCTTTGACGACAGCACCACTCAGGGACCTCTCATCAACAGCAAGGCTGTGGACAAGGTAAGGTGGTCAACGGCAAAAAGATAATTCTATATTTGTTTTTAAAAAATAATTATTTTTGATGGAAGTATCTTTATTCTATTGCCATGATTTTTGATTTCTTTTATTTCTTTCTTTTTATCCCCTGGCGTGTAATGCATGGCAATTATAGTAAAAGAACCTAAAGTGGGGCCTTCGATTTCAGTCCGTAATTGTTTCATTTCGAGAGGTGTGCTTTGTTTCTGGAGCATAACTGAAAAATATCCATCAATAAAACTATTATGAGACGGATAAAGGTGGTGCCTTTTGCAATTTGAAGATTTTGGTATTTTGATTTTTCTCGGTTTCCATGGAAACAATTTTGACTTAGTCTTTAAAATCAACTTGGACTTCAGTAACTGTCAGATGATCATTTGACGACTCTTGTTTGTACCACTTGTTGACAGGTAGAAAGCATAGTGGAGGATGCCAAGAGACTAGGCGCAGGGCTGGTATATGGAGGCAAGCGATCAGACAAGGGAGAGAACTTCTTTGAGCCGACACTACTCACCAATGTCACTGTGGAAATGAGATGTGCTAAAGAGGAAATATTTGGACCAGTTGCTGCTGTTATCAAGTAAGCTGGAAACATGTAATCAGCACTATAGGCCTTAACCATTCTCACATATTTATAAGATGCAATTGCCAACTGGATAAAGTACACCATCTGGGGTTATGTAATATTGGGTTATAGGGCCAGTTTGTTTCTACATCCAGTACTCAGCTGGTTCCCAGCTCCTTTATATACGCTATAACTATGATATGTGAAACTGATTAATACAGCAATATGAATGAAGAACCAGTTTTGGTTTTTCCCACTTTTAGTAGTTTGTGATGTTACAGTCATAACTATGAAGCACACTGAAAATGGTTCACTAGTTAATTAAGTAAAATTCATAATATTTGAATTGAATTCAGTCTGTTTTTCATTGACTTTTCGATAGTTATTATGAGGAAGGAATATGGTCCCTTCACAATACACTGAAAAGCATGAAGCGTCGTTGTTGATGTAAAAATTAAGTAATTTTCATGTATTCTGCTCAGGATCAAATGAGGAAGGAATATGGACCTACTTATCCCTTTACAATACAAGCATCGTGTTTTCCTGTATTTATCAGATATATGTCTCACTGCAAAAACTCTAGCTTAAAGTATTTTCTTCCTGAACAGATCAAATAAATTTCCTTGTGAGGAGCAAGTCCAATTTAATTTCCCATATTTGGCATAGAAACAGACACGATGGCTGACGGACAGGCCACACATTCTAGCCATCTGACATTTAAGTCAAGTTGTACGAGCTAGAGATGTTCTGACCTTGTTCTAATGCAGTATAAACACTGATGATGAAGCAATACAGAGCTGAAAATATTCTTTGGGTAACCACATGAGTAAAAATAACTAAGAGCAGAGAAATAACACCATTTGTGACTGATTTGCAGGTTCAAGACGGAGGAGGAGGCAGTTGCCATAGCAAACTCATCAAATTGTGGCTTGGCAGGTAAGGCAACAATTCTGTGGCAGAGTTCTCTTGGCAGATGAGTTCTCTTACTAAAAGAAAAGTCCCATTTCGGACAGTCATAGTCAGGCTGATAAGTTTATCATTGTGTTATATGATGACAATGATGTAATCTATTCCTGTACTTTGTGAGTTCAGGTGGAAAAGATTTTGTGATTTTCAAAAACTGAATAATTTATATCTGAACTGAAAAGAACCATGAATTGTCTTGTAACTTTGCAGGATATTTCTACTCACAAAACCTGAGCCAGATCTGGAGGGTAGCGGAGAAGTTGGAAGTTGGCCTGTGTGGTGTTAATGACGGTCTCATCTCCGCAATAGAGGCGCCATTTGGTGGAGTGAAGGAGTCAGGGCTTGGCAGAGAGGGCAGCAAATACGGAATCGATGACTATCTTGAGATCAAATACGTCTGTCTTGGGGGCTTATAATTGCCATATTATTTGAAACATGTTCTGGAGAAGTTATGTCAATAGGCTTTTATGATGCTGTGCATACGAATTCAAGTTCATGAATGGTGCATGACTTCATGATTCCAAGATTCACAAGCTCTGTCTTTATTTTTGCTGATTCATTTTCTCAAGGTTTGTGATTCTTTGAACTTATGTGCATCGTTTTACCTTGACATCCAAAATTAGGGGTCCACAGTACCCCCAATAACTAATTGTAAGGGTTCTTACAGCAAGTAAGAGGGTCCTGTAAAGAAAACACAAGGTCCCTGTTTCACAAAGCTATCTTAGCTCTACGACTGTCGTACCTCCTATACTGTAGCATATACTTACAACAGTGGAAGCGCTACGATGACTTTCTGAAACAGGGCCATGGTGTAGTTTACTGTAAGGTAAGATTAAAAATTCCTTTACTTACAGGAACTTTATAAATCTTCTCAAGAATTTGGCTCAATGGGTATTTTTATGCATCACTTTTTTCGGCATCTATTTTGTACATGTGTGCATATTGGATGCACATTTCTGCAATGTGTTAACCGCTGTATGTATCTGACATCTTATAGTATCAACATTAAACAGCTGAAATAGCAAAGTTATGGTTAGTTGTTAGTGAGTGAGTGAGTGAATTAGTTTAGTTTTATGCAGCTTTTAGCAATATTCCAGCAAAATCGCTGGAACTGTTAGTTCTACATAGATTTACGTGAGAAAGTGTTTTTGCATGCAATCGGTGTATAATCAAATGTGCCAAAACAGCAATGTGACCATCATTGTGATAATACTGTCATACAAATCCCCTTATACAGATGTTTCTTTCCATGAAAAATTAGTATGATCTCTTCAGTATATTGAGTAATATATTCAATCCACCTAAAATGTATAGTAGTGTACTATGAGCCCTCTTTAGAAATGATGAAGTAATTGTTGCTTGTATTTGTGTTGTAACTTGAGACAAATAGTGTCATATAAAAAAATCTGAAGGTCTGTTGGTCATATTTTGCCCCTCCCCACGTTTCCTCATGTGCCATAGAGCATCCTAGAAAGGGACACCTTGGCGGTCAAGTGACATGGTTGATTATATCAATATGTGTAGAGTATTTGCTCAGAAGAGGCAATGTTGGATAAAACATTTTATCCTCTTGCATAGAGCAACCATAAGTTACAAGCTATGGAGTAGAGTGATATTCAGAATATTTTGTTTTACAGGAATAGTGAACATAGCAATAAAACCAATTAGCAATATATTTGTTTGTGATTTTCTTCTTGTGGGTACAAAATACAACATAACAAAACGCTGGATTCAGTGAGAGGATGGCAATTCGTTTTTTTCTCTGTAGGGATATTTTACAAATGCTTTTCTGGACTTAATGAAGTTTTGATGCTACAGGAGTGATCTCCCTTCAATTACATCATTAACCTCATTTCTTTGGAGCATGGAAAACATGACATGAATTTGAGTGAGTGAGTAATATAAGCAGGGTTTTTAGCGCTGCTTTTCAGAGTTTAGTTTTACGCCGATTTTAGCAATATTCCAGCAATATTACTGCAGGGTACACCAGAAATGGGCTTCAAACACTGTACCCATGTGGGGAATCGAACCTGATCTTTGGCAGGGGCGTAACCAGGAAAGAAATGAAATGTAGGCACAACTGGACATGCGGAAAGAAATGGCATGTAGGCACAACTGGACATCGCGATATCTTGGAATGCGATTGTATGCCAAGAAAGACTTCTAGGAGGGTTTGTGGGCATGACCCTCAAGAAAATTTGAAAAAAAAGGGTTACTCTAGACAGCATTTCCTGCTATATTTTCTGGAAAAAGCGTATTTCAAACTTTTCATAAAAATATGTTTTCATAGGGAAGTTACTGAAAATGAACAGGGATAAATTTAGTATTCTAACAAATATTTTATAACATATTTAAGCAATGACAAAACAGTTCTGTCAGCAAAAGTAATTATTCTATTTGGCCATAAAATGTTATGTACCAGCTGATTTACTTTTTAGGAAAATAGAAAACAACAACTTTCCATGCATTTTCTTGAGGGTGTGTGTGGGGTTAACAGAAGTCAGTACACAGTTTATATGCATATATAGAAAGATCTGTAGACTAGTGCTTGTTATATCGGCTGAAGCCAATTGTTGCATGTAGTGTTGTAAATACACACTGAATGCTAGAATACCTACTTTTGATTACTTTATATATATATACATAATTTGAACAAATGACAATTATGTGGATCAATAAGGAGAGAAAGTCTGTATTCTGAGGAGTAAACTTTATTGCTGTCAGCATGGTATGTACAGTCTAAAATGAAATCCATGCGCCTCCTCTTCGGAGCAGCAAATTGCTGAATGACATGGTGTGTTTACTTGCAAGTCTCTGTGGACATGGGTAAGTGCAAGTGATGACATACGGACATCACCCATGGTGAGTGAGTGAGTTTAGTTTTACGCCACACTCAGCAATATTCCAGCTATATGGCGGCGGTCTGTGGATAATAGAGTCTGGACCAGACAACCCAGTGATCAACAGCATGAGCATCGATCTGCGCAATTGGGAACCGATGACATGTGTCAACCAAGTCAGCGAGCCTGACCACCCGATCACGTTAGTCGCCTCTTACGACAAGCATAGTCGCCTTTTGTGGCAAGCATGTCACCCATGGTGGACTGAAGGTACTCTTGACATCTTTGTCAGCTCTTGTGACTGATACTAGATGGTCTTGAGGTTCTGATACTTTCACTTTAGTAGAAATTGAAAGTAGTATGTGATGAACTGGTGCATACCCTTCATGGGACCTGCCCTCTTGCCTTAGGGTATGTTGTTCAAGTCAGTATGGTTTTACACCGCTTTTAGTAATATTCCAGCAAAGTCACCCGAAGGTTACCGGTATTGGTTGTCATACACTGTAAACACGTTGGGAATCGAACCGGATCTTCAGTGGGAGGAGCTGGAACCACTAGCCTACCTCACCGGCCGTACATAGTGAAAGAATCCCTTTGGTGTAATAAGACATTCAAGGGGAATGCAGCCTTTAGCGACTTTCTAGTTGTGTGAAGAGCCTACTACCTTTGGCTGAAATTGCTTTGTCTGTGGATTGAGGAGAAAGTGCTCCAAGGGTGCAAGTTCCACAGCTGGGTTTCCGGGAATCTCTAGTCCCAGTACGCGGATCCTTGGTCAGTTGAGCGCAACCAAGTGCAGATCGTCTCCATAAATACAGCAGTGCTCTAGGTCTAGTTTGGCATGAAATGCATGTGGACACCGGTTTTTTTTTAAATGTCTCTTCATCCAATGACCCAATCGATCTCAAACTGTGCAAGTGGATGTTTTGTCAGACAACCTAATCACATTGTAAATCACCGATTTTATGCATTTGTATTTAAGAATCTGTCTATGTAACTGTCAACAAAATAAACAGCAGACCGCAGACTGCTTGCAGAGGGAGGGAGCCAATGACCTGTAACAGCGGCAGTGTTGGGTCATAAAGGTAAATGCACGTGCAGTTCGTGATAGTTACCTGTGCACTGCACAGTGATAGACCGTTTGGATCATTCACATTGACTACTTCTAGCTGTCATCATGAAAGCTTATTCAGATGATGCTAAACGTTTAATTAGAAATGTGTTGAATTTTTTTTAAAAAGAGAGCAAACGTAGCAACCGATTTATAAGGTGTCGGATTACATGAAACGTACAACTTTTGCTCTTGGCATGAAAAAGAACATCGTGCTAAAAATTGTGAAAAATATACCAACAACCAATAAACAAAACCTTGTACAAAAAGGTAGGCATCCAAAGTTAAATTCTGTTGACATCAGTCATCAGAGATGTCATTTGCCGGCTATTTGCTAGAAATGAACACCTCTTCATACCTGTCACGTGCATAGCTGACCTACATTGACGAACGTTGACCTTTATGACCCAACACTGCCGCTGTTACAGGTCATTGGCTCCCTCCCTCTGCAAGCAGTTTGCGTTCTGCTGTTTATTTTGTTGACAGTTACATAGACAGATTCTTAAATACAAATGCATAAAATCGGTGATTTACAATGTGATTAGGTTGTCTGACAAAACATCCACTTGCACAGTTTGAGATCGATTGGGTCATTGGATGAAGAGATATTTACAAAAAAACGGGTCCACATGCATTTCATGCCAAACTTATAGTAGTGCTGGCGAATGGACGCTGAAGGCGTT
Source organism: Haliotis rubra (assembly GCF_003918875.1). Taxonomy (NCBI): domain Eukaryota; kingdom Metazoa; phylum Mollusca; class Gastropoda; order Lepetellida; family Haliotidae; genus Haliotis; species Haliotis rubra. The sequence goes on from NW_025766248.1 coordinate 922,319, forward strand.
TCCAGCTGGTCCATACTTCATCCGAAGCAGACGGATGTTGGAGAGGAGTCGTGATGCCCGCACGGCCACCTCTTACAAAATGGGACATTGTCAGAGCTTGTCTCCTGTGGCAGGATGTCTATGAACCAGCAGACCTGGAATGTTCTGCCAAAGATTTGACTGGAGTGCGTTCACAGCACCTCGCAGTGGTTACGTTGGAGAAGAAAGTTTGCATTATATGATTCGCCAGCTATCGTGCACCACCACGTATATTTGCTACATCTTCATACAAGCAAGGTCACTGAACTGTGGTGAAACGCGACTACCAGGATTGGATGGTCAGGCTCTCTGAAATGAATGATGCATGTCAAGCCAAACTGCAAACATGGATGATCATGATGTCAATCACTGGATTGTCTGGTCCAGATTCGAGTATTTACAGACCGTCGACTTACAGCTGGAAGATTGCTGTGCGCGGATTAGAACAACGATTTATTTCAATCTACAAGTACAAGTAAGCAGATCTTATATCACTCAACCCTTACTGCATGGGGCGAGTGGGGTATTTTATTCACATATTCTCGGCACCCAGATTCATAACCATTATTATTGTGTAAAGACGATTCCGCTGAAACATTAGGTGGCATAGTGTTCAACTTTGTCGGTTGGTTTGGAGTCTTTGCAACTGAAGGTTGTGTTGTCACCATTTCCTGTCCAACCACTATTTCGTATCCTCCCATAGAGGAACACATAAGGTCAGTATTCCAGGCGACCTAAGCTGACACTACAACTGCCTTTCTTCCATAACTGGGGTATCATTGGGTGAGGACAGCACCCGCAACTCATTCTTACACTTCACCATGAATGCGGAGGGTTATACTTTCCCCGCTACTCGGAACAATTGGACAGCAAAACACACACCCTATATCTACTGACCACATTCTTCACAGGGATAGTCCAGCATAACATGGCTTTCTCAGAAAGGAGTGAGTGAGTGAGTTTAGTTTTACGCCGCACTCAGCAATATTCCAGCTATATGGCGGCGGTCTGTAAATAATCGAGTCTGGAAAGACAATCCAGTGATCAACAGCATGAACATCGATCTGCGCAATTGGGAACCGATGACATGTGTCAACCAAGTCAGCGAGCCTGACCACCCGCGATCCCGTTAGTCGCCTCTTACGACAAGCATAGTCGCCTTTTGTGGCAAGCATGGGTTGCTGAAGACCTATTCTACCCCGGATCTTCACGGGGTTTCCCAGAAAGGAACCCAAATGACCACGACAGCTGTAGTGTGTAACCCATGTCCAGGCACCTTGATCGTCTGGGTGAGATCTACTAATATGTTAAGGGGACAATTCTGTATTCGTATACTTAAAGTTTAAATATATATAGATGCATCAGATGTTAGTCGTTATGTCGAATATATATGGAGTTCAGTAGTGTCATTTCTGACCATAGTGCAGAAAACGATTGTGTCGGGGTAATTTATATTAACTGTATCATCGAATAAACATATCGTCTAATTAACTGAGTTTGTTTGTTATTTAACGTCCTATTCAGGAACATAGCCAGCTATATAACGGCGGATTGTAAATAATCAAGTTCGGAGCAGACAATCCAGTGTCTGACATAATGAACACTGGTGTACGAAATTAAGATGCAACTACATGCACCAACTCAGAAAGCCTGACTTCTAGTGAATACAGTATTGTTTATCTACAGCAATATTACAGCTTTGATAGCACATGGTACAGTGGAACACGCTTATTCGGACCTAAGATATCCGTAAACCTCGCCTACGGGGCGTTGTTGGCGTGAAACAAAATACATACTACATAAAATGCAGTAATATCCGGAATGAAAACTAATCACAGTGCTCGGAAAACCTTGATCACCACTCTGGCTCATAAGGGAGTCCCGCCTAACCAGATAATGCAGAGTGGTCACAAGAATGTGGCCAGCATCAATGCCTATAGTACCGCTTCGTTTGATCAGCAGCATGAAATGTCCAGCCTGCTTGTGCCGTCTGAACCTGCTCATCAACCCGCTGTTTCCGTAGTTGCAGACAATTCCATCACAGATGCTGAAGAAATCGTTCACAACATTGCGGACTATGAGTTGACCGCTGTTGGCGATGCTAACTCTGCTCCCGCTCCTGTTCCTGTCAGTGTTCCTTCTGTCGTGGATTTACCGATCTCTGTTGACGACAAAGGTGCTGTATCATTCAATCAGGGTATGTCTATGCAACAGCATCACCCTGGAACTTCTTCACGGCGCTAGTTTTCATGCTCCGGTTCATGTTTATGTAGTTCACGGTTGCGACAGGAAATACAAACTCATAAGGCGTCCAATTATTGAAAGTGACTCCGAAGATGAACTGATATGAACTGACAAAGCATACTTGCTTCTGATATTTGTACATACCTGAAAATGTTTACCCTGTGTATTTCTATGTTTTCTGAGTTTATTAAATTAATTGAACGGACTATTTGTCGTTGTTGTTTGTATTTGGACTAAGAAGTAAATGTAACTGAAAAAACTCTTAATTTAGGCAGGTATCAATTGATAAAAAGATTATTACACTTCATTTTTCATGTCTTGCCCCATATCATCCCGAGACACCCATATCTGACCGAGGCCTGTCAGATATCGGTGTCTCGGGATGATATGGGGCAAGACATGAAAAATGAAGTGTAATAATCTCCACATATATATCCGGAAATCCGATTTTCGGATCCGGACCGTGAAGTTCAATCATGACGTGTGCCAAGTACACTATCATGTCCCACTTACTGGACAGCGACCACGTTTGGTGATGTTTATTTTGAAATTTCTCACTCAGCGCCCAGTATCAAAGAGAGGGTTATACTAATATTCTATCATGTGCTCGAAGTGTCAATTTAATTAACAGTTAAGCGAGACTTACCTGTAAGGTGATGATTGTTTGTTTGAACATATTTTATTCAGTGTTGAAATGGATTGGGCACAAGTTATGTAACTTATTACCGCCCGCTCCCATCAGAAACATGAACAATAATGAACAATAAGATTGGACGTAATGGATGGACATAATAATATTGAGACATATTATTGATTAATTGAAGCGCTTACTTCGTACAAAGTATTTATTCACATGTCTAAAGATATTTTCATTGATAGTATTTGGCAGAGAAGGGTTGCCGTAAAGAATGGTATCAATGTCTAATTGAACTTTTGATAGTTCAAAGTCTTTCTTCAGATCAAAACGGCAACTGACAAATTTTGGACATTTTAAGAAGAAATGGTTAGCATCTTCCACTGGAGCACCACAATTGCAAGCTCTAGGTGATGATTGACTATATTTCCACCAACCTAAGAAGAAATGAGGGATTACGTGTGTTAATTTAATCCTGATATTATGCTTACTGGTGAAACAAAGTATTCACTGCATATCTAGACTGATGTTTGTGATTTATTATATTAACTTTATTCAAAATAGTATTAAATGATTGTTAAACGAAATTGTGAGTGACCGCACAAACCTATTACTTCAACCACGTTCAGATTCCTGCTATTGATGCCTTCAAACGAACGTTAGAGACAAAAACGGATAAACATAATGTATAGATTATAAAAAAGTAATACAGTTAGTTGGTATTCAGATTCATTATCGTTGTAATAATGACTGTACCTAGACGCTGGGATAGTCGTATTTTATTGTAACAGGCATGTCAGATGAACTAAAGTGGCGGCAGCATTCTTGCTTATAAGATAAGATAACAAGTTATTACCGAACAGGGAATTCTTTTTACATCAAACAGAGCATGGCATGATTAAATGTGGACAAATAAAAAATTAATACACCCATTCACACGCATAACATACACCAACACGCCTAATTATACACGTCATATATGTTATACCGTAAGAGGAAACACTACCGATCGGCGATTGATGTCGATACTCTTGAAGTATCAGTTTGTATCAATTATGATAACACACGATGTTTTAAAAAGACTAACATGCGCACGCACGCACACACACACACACACACACGCACGCACGCACGCACGCACACACACATGTATGCACTTAGTACTTACCTGATAGTTATTCCCACGGTTACCACAAGATTACTGCAGGGTAAGCAATCATGTTAAAAAACGCGTCGACGAAACCGACAAATCCAACAGAACCTTCCCCGAAGCTAGCGCGTAAAATGTAGATGCAGCCATAACAAGTGTTCAAGCGCATGTGCATCTCTAAACGACGTAAATTCTTACAACCTTGCTAGAAATTTGACAAATCAGTACAACTGAATTGTCTTCTGCTTCCGTTCGTGACGTCTGGAATTAACGCGCATGAAAAACTCGTGCAACGGAAGTGAGCTCTGATTGGTTTAACTCGTAACCATGGCACTATGTGGAAAGGTTTGCGAACACCTGCATGAAATATACAACGCATCAAACCTGATTTGACAGCTGTTTATGTAAGTGTGACGCAACGCAGCGAACGATAAGAGCGACCGGTTGGTATAATGTCAACAAACACATGCTCGTGTGAGATTGTGCATTGAGGATCTCACATTGCAACAGCTTTTCGTGTATTTTCAAATAACATTTTAATTGCTCCTGTGAATATCCTATAAGGTTTGTGATTGTTCCGAAACTAATGAGTGAGTTTAGTATTACGTTGCAATATTCCAGCTATATGGCGGCGGTTTGTAAATAGTCGAGTCTGGACCAGACAATCCAGTGATCATCAGCATGAGCATCGATCTATGGAATTAGGATTACGATGATGTGTGTCAACCAAGTCAGCGACCCTTACCACCCGATTCCGATAGTCGCCTATGGTTTTACGCCGCTTTTAGCAATATTCCAGCAATATCACCAGAAATGGGCTTTACACATTGTCCCCGTGTGGGGAATCGAACCCGGGTCTTCGGCGTGACGAGCGAACGCTTCAACCACTAGGCTACCCCACCGACCCGCGTAAAAACACCTCTCACTGTTCGTATTACCATATAGAGTGATCTATGTTTTAAAAGTTTTTCAGATTATGCTGTTATGCCTTGCGTGTTTCCGCAATAGTTGTCTTTACATCCTCACCAACAGCAAAATCACGATTCAATAGTCGACATCTGTCGGCTCTGATCTGTCATCTCACTATTGTCTGTTATGGATAAGTTATTGGACTAACTATACTAGCCACATACCCCAGTTACAGTAGAAAGGCAGTTGTAGTGTCAGCTGAGGTCGCCTGGAAGCCTGAGTGTGTGTTTATACATCGGTAAATGCGGAATGGCTCTTGCGTTCTTGGTTTTGGTAATGGTCGCTAGATTCAAGACAGGATATATAATCGTATTGTCCTTTTAATGCAGTGGTCTGATCTAATTGAACAACAAATATCAAACGACAGTTCTCTGTATTATTGTCCAATCATGTTTAGTCCAGGGGCTTGCCGGATACAAACCATAATCTCCTTTATACCAGATTGGACTCAAACAATTTACAGTGCACGTTTAGTCCTACGCAAAACAAGTACAGCTTTTCGAACGATTAAATACATGACTTCATATCACAAGTAACTGACATTTCTATTGAGGTCATAAATACAAACAGGATTTAAATTGCTTAGGGTGTGTAACATTGGAACAGAATGAATGAAGTCAGGCTCTTTCGCCTTAATCACAAGTTTTCAGTTTTCTTTGCACCTACCTACACATAAACAGTAATGCATGTATCCAACATGAATTATTAGACATAAAAATTGTGTTCTTAAGCTTGATATTTTCATGGAGAGGAAGAAACAGATCCGCGAATGAAGGAAGATATAATGAAAGTTCTTTTCGGATACCGTCTGTTCCCCGAGGAGTCTCCGGCAGTACCTGAAATAAAAACCCAAACATATCCGATTCTCCAAAGCAAGTCTGCAATACCTTGGTAAGGGTAGGAAATAGAGAGTTTCTCTTGGCCCATTTCTACTGTTCTCTATTAACAAAGTTAATTTATTTCAAAAACAAAATGGCGGTTAAAATCGCGTTGGTAACTTTTGTTATTCAGTCTCTTATATGACAACAACACACAAAGGACCTATGACAAGATACATAGAATCAGTTTGCATCAAATCGTCATTTCTATTCCTATCAGTCTTTGGTGGTTGGAAGCCTAGTGGTTAAAGCGTTCGCTCGTCACGCCAAAGACCCGGGTTCGAATCCCCCGGCTTCAATGTGTGAAGCCCACTTCTGGTGTACCCCACTTTGATATTGCTGGAATATTGCTAAAAGCGGCGCAAAACTAAACCCGCCCACTCCTTTCGTTCTAAGATCTGCTTATGTATCGTACACGTGTATACTATATATGAGATTATACTTACAGGAGAAATGTATGATGTTGCATTTTAATTAGTGTCTAGTTTTAGACTATTTCAATGTTAAGATAAGGAGAAAAACATGGGTCGGATAGATAGGAAGAATTTAACCAAAAGAAATCTTCAGAGCTTATGTGACACTGGCTTAATATTTGAACACCTTGAAGAAGGTGCTCGCCGGGTCGCGACATGTATATCAGAGGGACTAAACTTAGAATAGCCGCCCCTGGGTTTTCCAAAAGCTCTCGGTCATTACTGTAGAGCTTGCCGATTCTTTACGTTTTTTTATCTCCTAAAATATGGAAAAGGTATGTTTAGTCATAGAGTTGGTCAGAAGTGGTATCATCATGGTTTAACAAAATAATGGCAACATTTGAATGTAAAACACAATACAAGGCCTAAAGTGAAACAACACAGTGTTGGTGACATGTTGTTGAGTGATTGGGATCATACAAAGATATATAAAACCATATTTACAAAATTAATGTGCAAGTGTCGCATGGACGTCGATCTAAGTTATATGCTACGGTCGTTCTGAGCAAGATATATACGGTGATAAGCCCCTGTATCATGTTTTATTTTCCATATTTGATCCCACTCTACAACATATATAATACACACACACACATAAATATATACACACACACACATAATACACACACACACATACATACACAAATACATAAATATGTTTTGCCTTTCAACTGGAAAGTATGGATTACAAATAAGTAAGTTCCGCCAGTTGTGCACATAGATAATACAGTCATATATATAAAGATGTACATGTTTTTCCTTCAGTTGGAAGGTATAGGTTATAGATAAGTATTCTAAGTTCATCCAGTTGTGCACATAGATAATACAGTCATATATATAAAGATGTACATGTTTTTCCTTCAATTGGAAGGTATAGATTATAGATAAGTATTCTAAGTTCATCCAGTTGTGCACATAGTATTCTAATACAGTGCACATATATATAAGATGTACATGTTTTTCCTTCAGTTGGAAGGTATAGGTTATAGATAAGTATTCTAAGTTCATCCAGTTGTGCACATAGATAATACAGTCATATATATAAAGATGTACATGTTTTTCCTTCAGTTGGAAGGTATAGGTTATAGATAAGTATTCTAAGTTCATCCAGTTGTGCACATAGATAATACAGTCATATATATAAAGATGTACATGTTTTTCCTTTCTATTGAAAGGTATATGTTTACAGATAGTAGGGATGGGTATTGTAGAGAATTTTCATATTGCGATATATTACGATGTGAAAGCATACGGTATATTGCGATATGTATTGCAATATATTGCAAGAAGTATTTTTAAACAAAACACTACTAATAATCAAGTTAATGCTTGATTATAAAGCATGGACACAACAAAATCACTATTCTTGATTAAGCTTTAATATAAACTTTTAATCATGACAAAATAAAAATGTAAATAATATTTGGCACAAATGAAAAAGGAAATATCCAAAGACTTCCGAGTGTTACGAAGTTTTCCGAATGCAAGTCAAAATACCGGTTTTCGATCAACGTATTGCAATACGTATCGTTTTCATGTCTGAACCGGTAAATACCGGTAAACCGGTTATATTGCGCAGCCCTAACAGATAGGTATTCTAAGTTTACCCAGTCTGTACACAGGTGTCCCTGTATCATGTTCCAGTGTGGCCCTGGCAGTCATGTGACTGGTTGCATGATTAAAGATATTAGGGGTGATGTGACTTAGCTTTTCAGACCACTTTAAGCAAGAGATTAATAATTTCTGACATGTAAACACGAAGAAAATGATGACGTATTTTTAAAAACGTAACCTGTTATCATTGTAAGTGCATGCTTGCTTAAGGCCACCACGTTTACTCCATTGTGAATTGTTCGCGAAAAGAGAAATATTTAGCTATATTTCTGTACACACACTTGTAACCCCCACTAAACAACTGTGTGGTTAATTCTAGTCTACTGAACACAGAAAACATTACAATGAGTCAAAACATATTTTATGGCTTCTAGATGGGTTGTCAAATAATATTTGACGTTTTGTATTAAGCGACATGCGAAATAAACAAATTATAAAACAAAAATTCAAGTACCAGAGAATAATATTTTCATTATCAAATATGATTAATAACTGATCATCTCTTGTGCGGCAAGAGGATAATAGTGAGTGAGTATGGTTTTACGCCGCTTTAGCAATATTCCAGCAATATCACGTCGGGGACACAAGAAGTGGGCTTCACATATTGTAGGGAATCGAACCCGGATGAGCGAACGCTTTAACCACTAGGCTACCCCATCGAGCCCAAGAGGATAATAACATGTATAACCAAGAACATCAAGAATTTAGTGGACGGCGTTCTTATTATGTGTAGCCTAGTAACCCTTTAAAACTATATATATATATGAAATTTCTGTGTTCTAAAAAAGCATACGAACAACTGTTTTGGTTTCGTTTGAACAATATCGCATGTTGTTGTCAAGAAATCAAAATGTTCCATTCAAGATAATTTTTGAATAAAATATCAGTCTTGAATAAATACGAATACAGAAATGAAAACGTCACTCCCTAAGAAGACAGTGTGTTCACCTTATTTTACTCTCCTCTTGTCACTCAAATACTCAATGCTACATGACAGCAATGACCACAATGACAAAGTTTGAAATGGAGTGGCTGGTATATGGATTCTGACTCATCGCTTGTGTCCTATTATTGAAAACAAGACACTTGACAAATAGTAGACACTGTTGATCGTCTTCCAGAACAGTGAAAAATGCCATTTTGGCAAAGCATTAAGTAGATAACAAAGTATTTACATAACAAGTATGACACAAACATGCAAGTAAAAGACAATAAACTTGAGATTGTGGGTTGCCAACTTGCCATGGACACAGGAAAAACTCTGTAAAATAGGTTACTTTTCAGTATATCACCAATATCAATGGCGAACAGTTCGTCTGGTTACCAGTGTAAGATGTAATTGCATGTTATGTTTTGATTCACAAATTATATCTGAGCACGTTCTCTCCGTGATTAATGTAGATGAACTGAGCACACGCCTACCTAATGTCGGCTTCGAGGTAATAGAACAACGAGTTTTATCAAAAATAGTATCTATTTTACGACGATATTATTGTAAAAGGCACTTCCATATCCATCACCATGGCATCATAATATGAAATTGAAAGTATAACAATGAATTAGTTTTTTACCACTAACATGCATGGTTCCAAGTGGTAATATAAAACAATCCCAATGTGGACACACAGCAGTTTTTTGGGGGATGCCTCGTCTTTGATGATCGTCTTTTTCCAATGATTTGTGCGCCATTATATTGTCAAGTGCTGTTTTAGTGGAGGAAATTCATATATCCAAAGCGGTATACACGACAACTGACAATATGGACATTACAAAAGAAGTTATATATCCATTCTCACTGAAGAAACATGAAAACAATTCTGATATGTTTGACATTGCTTTTATACTATAAGTTTTTATCCTGTGCACAAAATCAATCGTTATTTGATAACCTTTCTTTGCAGTCTACTTCTTCAAAACGAAGCAAAAACAGTTGTTCTAACTGCCCGATGTATTTTGGCATATAAGACACATTATGATATTTCTTTCTAAACCGCGAATAAGATCTCTAACATTTCTGACTGAAAAAAAGAAACACATAACACTTTTACCAGAATATTACTTCCAAGGGAACATTTTTGCATCGTTTAAATTTCAGATTTTGAACTAGTTTAGTGCTGAAAATTATAACACGAATATATAAAAGCACAACAAAACAAGGAATACGTCCTTTAGATCACATTCCATTATTACTACCAACGTTTCTTATGTACCACTGACATGTGACAGAAAGTCCCAACACACATGTTGTATGGCTGCCAACATGACAAGAACTGCTGCTGCAATATATATTTAAACAGGGAGAAGTGAGTAAAAGCTGAGACCCTTTCCGCATCCATAGGAAACCTCTGCTAAAAGCAGCGTTGATTGTTCAATTCCGACTATATTATGAACATGTGTTTGTTTGTTTAATGCCTCACTCGGCTATATGCCAGCTGTGTGCCAACAGTCTGTAAATAATCGAGTCTGAACCAGACATTCCAGTGATTGACATCATGAGATAAGACGAAAGAGCATTTGTTTATGAATCACTATCAAATAGTGATGATACCAGGTGTTCGCGAAAAACTCCACTGGTTGCTTCCGTCATAAACATATGCAAAGGCTCGTCTTCAGTTTACATGGAACAAATCGCGAACGTACGATACAAATCAAATTGGGAATTGCATCGGATATAATTTTTGTCACAGATGCATGAAAATTAGAATATCACTCCACATGTCTACCTTCTGAAAGCTTTACTGAAGCCTGAAGCCTGAAGCCTGAATGTTGCAACCTTAATCGAACACCTGAACAAGAGCCGTGTTACGCTCTTGACTGTACCTCAAAAGTTGTGAAATGTAAACAGTTTGTTGTCATCCTCAATCTATATGCATAGATCTAAATATGAAACACATAAAGTGGACTTACTTGTTTCCTTTATTTCAGGTTCAGGTGGGTATATGGGAAGGAATTGGCTATTTGATGGTTATTAAACACCATTAGATCATCGATATACATAAAGCGTAGGCTAAACTTCTTTGCCAAATTTCCTTGGTTTTGTTTTTAGCCAACCCGATCAAAAATTCTGAATCCTATGCATAAAAAAACAAAACACAAGATTTGCAAGGAGAGGAGCACAATTGGGACACATGGGGATGCTTCCTTCTTATCTAAATGATTTACCCCCAGATTTTACATAGTTGAGTGAGTCCAGTCTTTTTTTTTCAGAAAACGTCAAGTGGCATTTCCTTTCATTTTTGGCAAATTGTCCTGAGCCTCTGAAGGTCACCACGTTTCCTAGCAATTGTCCTATGGATCAAGAAATGATTTTTCCTGAAGTTTTTGCCATGGGAGATCGTGGTGTACAACGTTGACAAATCAAATGTTTTGACAGAACTGAATTTCTGAGAATGTAAAAATTCAAGCTTTTCTTCTTATCCATAGCAGATTTCCATAGGAATTTCTCAACAGGCAAAATGGATCAGAATGAAAGTTACAGATGTCACAAATGTTCGGGCGCCTGTTCGCCAGCACACAGAGTCGGCCGCCTAGCTCGTCCGCCCAGCGTGGTCGGCCGACTCTGTGTGCTGGCGAGTGGGTGCCGGGCTGTGGGGGTTGGGTGCGGAGTCTGTACTTTGCTGGGAGGGCGTGGTCCCAAACAGAACGCGTTACATTTGACCAGATTCTCAATGGCACTGTGTATTATGTATTATAACGCTCTAAAAAATATCTATATCTTAAATTAAATATTACACTGTACTCTAGGCCTCCTGGCCCGAAATACAATAAACTTCTGTTATTCTGATGTCACAAATGTCTTTTTTTCTGAAGAGCAAATCAAACACAGTGACTTCTTAATTCTTTATTTGTTTATTTTAAACCGACCGACCCAACAATAGATCACTGTGGCTACGTGAAACACATAAAAATGTTATTGGAAGCGCCTAGCGCGAAGGTTTGCCCAATGGCAGCCATGTATTTTGCCGTTTTCCTGTACATTTTGTTTGCCCTACAGCTTGGAGATTCACCACAGATCTTCAGCATCGTGCTTGCATTTACTTCGGATGGTGCCTACTACTTTTGGAGCCAATTTGCTTCGCGTTCACCTTAAACAGACAGTATTTTGATGTATTTATATCCTGATTATTTTAAACAATAGTTTTATGATTATCATTTTCAATGTTATATATGGATGCTTTATGACAGAAAAAATGGAGAACTGCATATGATGCAACACAAATTTTCCATTTGGGATAATAAAGAAATTATCTTTTCTTATCTTGCCTTATAACGAAGGTCGAGTGTTACAGGAGACTAAAGCGATTATTTCGAATTAATTTGCTGTGATACAAACATTTTCAAAATCATATTATAGTGGTATCTGTTTGCTCCACGATCTTGATGCTTTATTTTCTTGTCTGGCATGAAGACATTCTTTCTACAATCCACGATCACTCATTTTCAAATGAACATCGCTACAACAGGAAACAAGACTGGGATCCTGACTTGCGTAGAAACACGAAGAAACCAGTCATACTGTTAACGTCACGCGAGGTTCTGACGATCCCCCGAGATTTATGACGTCGCCATGACGACAATTTCACTGCTGATACCGCCATTTTGTCGCTATCATACATTGCTGTTATACTGCCAGTTTTCTCCACCTGTTTGCCTCACAGTTTGCTTATTTCCAGTTGATATCACCATGACGTCGTACACTCAAGGTATTTCGTTACACCTACCTAAGTTAGGGTTGACCCTTTGCTTTCTGTTAATGTGTTATGACTTATTTACGAAATTCAGCGTGAAGTATGAAAATCTTCAAAGACGGGCAGCCATTTCAATTTGTGCAATTTCTAACACCTTTTAACCTTTCAGTCTATTAATAAAAAAACCCCCTCAAACAAACAAAAATAACAATGCCAAAACAAAGGATTTATCATTTAGATTTTGATTTTTCCGGCTCTACTTTATGAAATTTGCAAGTACAGTTTCGTTTGTCAACACAAAATGTGCAGATCATCGCCATTATGATACAGTTACTTTTCTGGTCATTGTTAAATGATCTGAACAAAACTGGACAACACATTTAAAGGATCCCATCCCAAATCTCACTATAATATAATAAATATATACTTAACCCCCTTGATGCCACAGGGACATATATGTCCTTCCCCTTCAACCCACAATTTAAAGTCCAATACAAATCAATATATCCCACGCACACAAATACACTTCACAGTTTTGAATTCAGCGGGAAATTTCCTGTTTCTTGATACCATCCACTATTATTTTAGACAAAGCTCAAGTGCTGAAAATGACCTTTCAAAATAGGCTTCATCGAAAATGTCGCCATTTTGGACACAGTACTAAATCGCGATTCACAGCGTTATTTGCTGTATGTTTTGAAATGTGAAAATCGGATAATTACTGGGAGTATTGAATTTCAAAAATAACATATTCATGATCACTGATATGAAATCGCTAATGATAATTCTGAAACGTTGCCGATGAATCTAAAATCGGTTGGGATGTTTTCGAAAATGCACTTACACGAACGCCGTAGAGCGCTTTCCGCCATATTGGATAGTGTTTAAATGCATAAATGAATTACCCATACATTTTAGAATCAAACTGCAAATGGTCTTTGTCACCAATGCCAACTGTCTAGATAAATTGAGACGAAACATATTGGGTGTGAAAACGAACGCTGTGCTCGAAAGACTGCGCTGGTTCGAAATGTAAACAAAGACAAAAACCTATGTTACACTGTGTAGCATTTTCTGAAATGTTCCAACATTCATCCGTCTATTCATTGCTTGCAATGGCTCAATACCTTATGAATATGCATGCAAAGAGTATCGTAGCAAGAAATAGGAAATTATAAATAGATACAATGCAATGATTTGATAATTCATAAGAAATTGCCAAAGTTTCCGTGCAGCGTGACGCCATGACTGATGCAAAATCACGCAGAACGACAACTGTAATCATCAGCATTTTGGGCTTCTTCTCTTACTTACATTAAAAATGATAAAATCATATAACAATACACAGATAGTCAGAATCATTCTGATTACTTACATCTCATATTTATGTACAAACGATCCCTGAATCAATGGAAGGGTCCTCGAAAAATCCTGTGTATCCTTGTCAGCAAAGCCGCCATTTTGTAAGAAATAGGTCATCGGTACCAGTGATGTCATACGTCAACATTGTTGTAAATATTAATCAATTTCTTTGAGGTGAAGGTCGGTTGAACAAGAGTAAACACAATCGCCCAATCCTTCCGATTACACTGTCAGTATTATGATGTATATTTTGCGGATAGTTCAGACACTTTTTCATGAAACTGACTTCAGTATCTACATTTAGCCTTGTTCAATATCATATCATACGTGCATATAGGGTTTACGGTGTTTTATTCTTTGAAAGTTTTTGATTGTTTAAATAATATTTACATAAGAAATTGACACATTTAGTGCAGTACACCATATTCTAAACCTTTACACAAGTGTAAGAAGATCAAACGTAGCCATAACTGCAACTGCTTTTAGTTCCTATGATGTACAACATTCAATGCATTTGAACTAATATTGCAGTTTCACATGAACAGGTTAATGAACGGCGATTTAATTCAACCTTATAAGTATAACTGATAATATTTAATGAACATGATTTATATATGTTATGAAATGTATATGCACCCATATTTAAAGGAATTGTCTTTTTCTTTGCACATTTTTGTGTCGTTTTATAGAGAAAACAGTGATGTAAATTGATTGGCCAGGTGCGCGTTTGTCGGAAACGTTTTATGATTCACTATCATTGTTTTCGATAATATAATCAATTCATATTCGATTTAAAAATATTGTGATGACAGGATATCAAACTCTAACTATATTTATTCGAAAATTGTTTAAAAATATATAAACCATGTCATGTCTTAATTTGGACAAATCTTACATCCATATTCTAATATATAGTACGTACTAGTTCCATATATAAAGATATCTTTTTGCATCTTCCATTGCATACTTATGAAGAGAAATAGCTACATAATCATAAACAAAGAACATTCTTATCCTAAACAAAATATTCGGGTGTTGTGAAATGTTATTTTTCATTTACGTTAAATTGATGCCAAACAGGTGCGCGTGTTTCTCACAAAAAGATACACAGTCAAACTGTCTAATTGTTGATATATTCAGGACACTATTTAAACGGAAAAATCAGTCATTTTATGTTTTGTCTAAAGAGTGTTACATTCTGACATAGAAGCCGAGACCTTTCACACAATTAATGGAAATTAGGTGAGATATGTACTAATCAGCATACCAATGTCGTCTTTTTCCGACGTCGCAAAATGCATAAAACAAGCAATGACGTCAACTAAAATGTTGTATTATTTTCAGCAATTTCATTACATTTAAAGATATGGCTAGTACTCTGGTAATAACGATGCAAAATTAGTCAAAATACATATACACAAACAGGACAATATGGGAATCTAACAACTAACTTATATATCGGATAGGGCCATCCAAATCGTTATGACGTGCTTTCACATATACTACGTTGTCATCTTTTCGTATAAATTGTGAAACTACCAAAGCGTATCCGCTCACATTGAGGAACTTTGAATTGGAATAGTTTGGTTCACCGTGAACAAAAAATAACGAAAATATAGCGTACGTATCCACAACACATACTCTCCATGTGATCTGAGTTACATTGACCTAGTGGTAAGCATAACGGAGTTATGCCCCCTTATTATTATACGTGTATGACCTCTCTGTCGTCGTTTGACGTCGTAGAAGAAAATCCATTTTTGACATTTATTGCGAGGCATTTTTAATATTGAGCGTATAATGTTATGCATAAGCACATAAACCCAATTCATATACACTTATGTCGTTCAGATATTAGGCTGTATTTTCTTCGCTCACACTTTCCGTAAAGATGCCAAATTAAAAAATTCGTAGCACAGTGCTTTTATCGGTGCGCAATAAAAAGCGGAGAAATGTACTGTTTTTTAACGCATAACAAAAAAATTGACAACATTTAGCAAGGTCTATTTCTCAAACCGAGGAGGTAGTTGCACTTATATTTTTACTAACGGATAGGAAATTTAATATTCTACATTTCTGTGTAATTGTATAGCCGTACGTAGATCCAGGACCACGCGAGCGCAATTCTCGCACAACGTTCACTTTTCAAAGCGTATGAAAATGTGCGCCTGAAAAAAAACCTCGGCATCAAGGGGGTTAATGCACATATTTGGTGTTTGTTGAGGTTCCATGCAGAGTACTGAACCAAAATTAACTAACCCAATACTGCAATTTCTGTTTCTCGCAGTTATAATAACTTGTTTTCAGAATAATTACACAACTAGTGATTATTGAGGTACCATTATACTGTAACAATATTAGCTAAATGTCTAATAAATTAAATTAATGTCTTGAGTTTTATTTGTCAGATAGTTTACAGATACTATTCTATACTATTTTGAACAGTCATGAAATGCTCTGAAACCGCTGTATTCCAGCTGTTTCAGCTTCTGGACAGTGGTCACATGATGCTTTACGAGTGCTTCGCAAGGCTGGTTGAACGGGTCCATGACAAATTAATGGTTATCTGGGAAACATTACCCATGTCGGCATGCTTCACAGTGTCTTATTGTGACATGGTATACAGTACAATCGCTTGAAATCTGTACTCACAGAGAAAATCTACTTTTTGCAAGCATTCACCCCCAAACTGGCTACAATGTACATTCAAGTTATTAAACCATTAAATGCAAAAACCCAGAAAACAGCATATGCTATTTTTCACAATTTCTTTTTGTAAAGACAGTTTTTTTAAAAATCCTAATTTAGATACAAATCCCTGATCTCACTTCCTGCATATTAATACTTACACTATTGAATTACAAAGGTTTAGGTTTAGGAATATCACAACAGAGGAAAATATCTAGAGGGTCCAAGATAAATTCAGCACCTGTGCAGAGACCATTCTGTCAGAAATAGGAAATTACTTCAAGTTAGTGATGACTAAGTTATTTGAACAGAGGGTCTGCTCTTGTCCAATCAATAAACTTGCACTGAATTAACTACTAATGGAAATTATATCTCCTAAGTATAAAACTTTTATCACCTTGCAATAATTATTGCCTCTAAGTTAATAATAATATTTGTTTTCTTGGACCAGAGACAATATCCCTAGAAGACATAATACTAATGAAGATATAATTATTTTAAGAGAATAACAAACCACTGAACTCATTAGATTTAAAAAAAAATACATTCCATGTATGCTCCAAAAATACTGGTGTAAACAAACTTCTTCAGTCAACTTCCTCAAAATCTGGTTAATTATCTTCTATAAAGTATTGCATCAAATCTGCCTAAAACACATTTTAATACTTATCCTAGTTATTAAAGAAAACCAACTGAGAAGTATCTAATTCATTCTGTTAGAGACCTGAATAATGCTTGTCCAGGGTGTGACAAAAATGTAGCCTTTGCTTTTTTTTACAAATTATCTGGTAAGTTTAAAGTTTAATATTTGTTTTGTGTGTGTTATCAGTCTCATGATAAACATATTATTTATACTGAAAGATGTCTTAAAGCAGGAGCCAACAAACTAAGTTCATATCAAGTAGTTATTGTACCATAAACCATTTTAGTCTTTGTATGCCAAGTCATTCATATAAATCATATTAATCTGAAACGTCCTCAATTAAATACTTGATAGGAATAATTATAACTTCAGTTTCAACCAGATATGCAAATATGGGCTATACTAATACGTTGATAAAATACAGTGCTCACATAATAATATAACTCTTGTTTTGCATGGAAACCATCCAAACATATGATGTGCAGCACAAGATGACAGTCAAAAGTAGCAATCATGACTTACCAAACTTTGTAGACAGAACTGTTTAGCTCATCATGACACATGCTTGCTTGTTAACTAGGAATTGTTGCCATTTATGGCGAAATACCTAATTTAATGACAATGACATGTTGTGTCCAGTATGTTGTATGTTTTTCATAAGACTCTCACCCCTTTTTTCCCGACAGCTCTTGACCTGGTGATAAGGTTCCCTTTGAACTTCGACATCTGGGCCCCTCCTCGCCAAGTGGGTGTCTTAGGGATTTAATAATTTTATATCATTGTAAACCTGAAATTGTGTGTCTTGTGTTTCGTGTGTGTACCTTATTAACCATTGCATCTGTTACAAACATCACTCTTACCAATAATATAAACAGTAATATCTATGTGGAGTAATAACCATATGTCTTAAAGACTTATATTCTTCTAACATCCTTACTGCGACTAGTTACTCAATCCATTTGGAACAGCTTACCGCCTTTCTCTACTTTTACCTTCTGTCACTCTCAACATGTCCTTATCTCCCTCCCTGTCAGCGTCCTACTGGGAGATACATGACCATCCTAGAGCCCCTGTCAGAGCTGCCCGTCCCTCCCACCTCTATCCCCAACCCTGCTTCTCTCTCTACCCCCGTCCTGCGTGATGCCCCTCACTTCGTCGATATTAACCTCGATGATGACGACACCCCGATCCAGTCCCCAGTTCGACTCTTCTTGACACGTGTGTCTGGGTTCTTGAGGAGAGTGTTCCGAGTCAAGATGGACGCTTAGAGTGACATCTTTCTGTCTTTTGATTCTTGAGGAGTGTGTTTGTGTCAAAATGGACGCTTAGAGTGACATCTTTCTGTCTTTTGATTCTTGAGGAGTGTGTTTGTGACAAGATGAACGCTTAGAGTGACATCTTGCTATCGTTTGGATTCTTGAGGAGTGTGTTTGTGACAAGATGAACGCTTAGAGTGACATCTTGCTATCGTTTGGATTCTTGAGGATGTGTTTGTGACAAGATGAACGCTTAGAGTGACATCTTGCTATCGTTTGATTCTTGAGGAGTGTGTTTGTGACAAGATGAACGCTTAGAGTGACATCTTGCTATCGTTTGATTCTTGAGGAGTGTGTTTGTGTCACGCTTAGATGGACGCTTAGTCAAGATGGACGCTTAGAGTGACATCTTGCTATCGTTTGATTCTTGAGGAGTGTGTTTGTGTCAAGATGGACGCTTAGAGTGACATCTTGCTATCGTTTGATTCTTGAGGAGTGTGTTTGTGTCAAGATGGACGCTTAGAGTGACATCTTGCTATCGTTTGATTCTTGAGGAGTGTGTTTGTGTCAAGATGGACGCTTAGAGTGACATCTTGCTATCGTTTGATTCTTGAGGAGGTGTTTGTGTCAAGATGGACGCTTAGAGTGACATCTTGCTATCGTTTGATTCTTGAGGAGTGTGTTTGTGTCAAGATGGACGCTTAGAGTGACATCTTGCTATCGTTTTGATTCTTGAGATTCTTGAGGAGTGTGTTTGTGTCAAGATGGACGCTTAGAGTGACATCTTGCTATCGTTTGATTCTTGAGGAGTGTGTTTGTGTCAAGATGGACGCTTAGAGTGACATCTTGCTATCGTTTGATTCTTGAGGAGTGACATCTTGCTATGTTTGTGTCAAGATGGACGCTTAGAGTGACATCTTGCTATCGTTTGATTCTTGAGGAGTGTGTTTGTGTCAAGATGGACGCTTAGAGTGACATCTTGCTATCGTTTGGATTCTTGAGGAGTGTGTTTGTGTCAAGATGAACGCTTAGAGTGACATCTTGCTATCGTTTGATTCTTGAGGAGTGTGTTTGTGTCAAGATGGACGCTTAGAGTGACATCCACTTTTTGGACGTTGTGTCTTGTAATATTTACTTTTTTTTACCTTTCGGACGTTTTTATGCTTTTCGGACTTTTTGTGGTTTGGGACTTTTCGGAAATGTAGGCTGTGAGTTTTATACGTTTTATACACGTTTTGGCTTTTTTTCGGACAAGATTTAACTTCAGTTTTAACTTAAATTGATAATGACTAATAATTAAAATTGTCTTGATTTTCTAAGTATTTGTGTTTTCTTTTGTTATGCAGCGCGTGACCTAAGTTTGTGAGGTGAGGTGAAATTGTGTTTAACGTCGTGCTGGAGAATATTTCTCTCATATGACGACGTGCACGCGTGTGTATGTGTATGTGCGGCTGCTTGTACTAGCCCAGACTGAAGCTGGTTTTATAGTGCTAGCCCACTGAGATACCCCACTCAGACACATTATACTGACTCCGAGCCGACCAGTCCTTGTTGTACACATTAATGCCGAGCACCAGGCAGGGACCAACAAGTATCATATTTGAACGTCTTTTGGTATGGCGCGGTCGGGGATCGAACCTCTCCGGGCGGACGCTCTAACCACTACACCGCGGATGTTTTAACCATTACCCAAGGTCCATTTATACACATTCATAACACAACCGAGAATTGTCACCGTGGATTCTAATTGCATATGATCGGGAATAAAGCCCACTTGCAGACAGTCATATTCTTTCACATATACTAATATGTCTGTGCTTACAGTCTCAGGATAATGTACTCACAACTGAATATCAATTTTGAAGTTACATTCACTCCGAGATAACTTCTAAGCTAGTACTGATGAACATGATTATATTAAGTGCGTATAGAAAGGACAAGCATTGTTTAACGACCAGAAGAGTACCTCCTTTGTTCGTCACATGACATGATTAACGCCGCTTACTGTAAAGGGGAAGTCCTGAGTCGTCGACCTTTACGATTTCTGGTGCCCATGAGCACGAGTACGGGTATGGCCCATCTACCTGGAACACCAACTGTGATACCACGTCTACATGAAGTAGGCCGATACTCAATTCAATATATATTTTCTTTCAGTCAAGATATCTTTAAAAAATTAAGATATCAGTAATTTGTCAATAAATGTAAAACCGGCTTGCCATAAATCCACGTCACCTCTAGTAATAGTGATTCCTGAACACATGCTTATATTAGGGTCAAGATCGTATAATGGACGATCTCTTTGTGATTTCTCATGATGATGTTTCCCTTTCTGTTTACGGGTAGAATATACGTGTCTCTCCTCTCGCTACAGATGCATCAGAGCAGCCATGGTCGAAGAGAACCTCTCCAGCTGACGTGTAACGCGCCTGTTATTTAGATGTAACAGTGGAAATATTGTAATAAAATTATACTGTGAAAGCTGACCTAGTGTGTATTTCTTTATAGCTCAGTTCAAAACACTTGGGTGTTCACATGAGTGAGTGAGTGAGTTTTACGCCGCAGTCAGCAATATTCCAGCTGTATGGAGGCGGTCTGTAAATAATCGAGTCGGGACCAGACAATCCAGTGATTATCAGCATGAGCATCGATCTACGTAATTGGGGTACGACGACATATGTCAAGCAAGTCAGCGAGCCTGACCACCCGATCCCGTTAGTCGCCTCACACGATGGTTGCAGAAGATCAATTCTAACCCGGATCTTCACGGGTACACGAGTGAGTGAATTGGATCTAATCCGCTTTCAACCGCAGTAAGAGTGATGCAGTTATTGACACTGGCAACCTAATCACTCAGGCGACTCTGAGAGTCCGGCACGTCGAAGGTTCACTAAGGCATCTGGGCGCGTTGTATCCTTGGTGATTTGATATTTACCAGTGGAAAGAAGGTGCCTGCAATCTTTTCCACCCCTTCGTCGCGCTTCATACATAACCTTCGAGTGGCCTGTTCACCAAATGGCAGATACGTGAGATAGATGGAACTTGTGATGGCTGCCGACCGATAGCTCATGTCGATTGATAACCGTGTGGTTAATGTTCAAGTCAGCACCGATGTGGCCACATCACTGTGTCATGCATGTCAGGCGCGTAGCAAACCAGTTGTTTTCGTGTAAGCCCGATAGGTTGTAAAGCTTTATATTTAGATAGTATTGAGGCTTGCCCAACCTTTTTAGCAACGATCACGTGTAAGCCCGGGCTTTTTTCTATAATGGTAGCTACGCCCCTGCATGTGAAGAACTTGCCATCGTGTATTTTCTGAAAGTCTACGTCTTGCCATGTCAAGAAAAGTTAACTTTTAGTACTGTCATTTTTTGAAGCAGTGCATAACACTGTAGTGTACTTTACGCTATTTCTCAATAAAACTGTACATTGATATTACAGTAAGGAGAAAAATGAATTTCGCAGACATGTTAAAATACTCGTTCCCTGAAAGCTACAACATGCTGAGAACAACTTCTAAAAATTGTTTCAAGTTAACTTAAACAGTGAAAAATTAAAGGGACAATTATTCAACTTAGTCTGATCTGATTTTTCAGGCCTTGTAAACATACGTTGTTTCCATGTTCTATAGGTGTCAATGTGAGTATCTGTTTTGATATCAACTTGGAAATAGAAAATACGTTATGTTATGTGTAGGTATCTTCAGTAAAGTCGGTTAGTGTGTTATCTTAAACATTGTTACTAACTGCATACAAAAAGGCCTTCATCTTAAGAAATCTAAATGAACGATATTTCGTGGATTGCAATGAAACCATTTCTTGTTACACTAAACTCGGTAAAGAGAAAGGACTTGCGATACCATACTGGTTAGCTTATTTTACATGGTGAAAACTGGACAACATTTAACAAAGATAATTCTTTTCACGTGATAGCTATAATTATAAGGGGTGTGATGTAACGTATGTTAACTAGTGTTGGGAATTGGTTGAAATCTCACAATTGATGATTGCTTCATTACCAACGAACAATCATCGAAAAAAATTGGTTAGCGTCATTTTTCAGATTTTCCTACCAAGGTTGTTATTGTAGATATGTATAGCATGATGCAACTTGCTACTTTAAAGTGATGAGTAATATATCATGAACATAAACTTTCTGGAGTCTTCAAGAAATATTCAGTCATGGCTTTTCAGTTAGTGAAGTGAGTTTTCTAAGAATTAAACAAGTTTTCAGGCCCTGACAACTTCGAAGATATGTTCCATCGTCAAGTGTTTCAAAAACTAAAACAGCAGTTCCAAAATCGTTTGTGTTCGATTATGAGAAAATGTGATCGATTGCTTGGTCGTTTGGTCACTTCGACCAATCTTCGATTATTTCAATTAATCGGAACACCACTAATGTTAACATATTTTTCATATTTCAAAAGAACACTGGAAAATGACTTAAAAACATGACGATGGCCCATTGGATTAATTTATTCATTGTATTCATACAAGTGTATATATACTACAATATTTATATATTGAAAATATGCATTAAAAGTGTATAAAAAGTATGTACATAATTGCATATATAATATATGCAGTACATATAAAGTAAAAATTACCTGTATATAAAGTATGTATCACTGGTATATGGAACGTATACAATAATTTTGTATGGAAAGTATTTACACCTTATCCCTAAAGTTCACACATGATTTTCATCCTCCCATTGTACATATCAACACCAGTAAGGTGTCCTCCCATTTGTGAGAACTCCAAGTTGTGAGACACATTAATTAATGGTTCAGTGCACATAGGTGGTGTTTCCACATCCCTACAATGAAAGTGGGATCAGCCCAGTTGTTGAAGAGCACCCACAGGAGACATAGTTCATTGATGAGTTGATTAATGAAATAGATTATCAAAGATTTTATTTGCACAGACGAAATAGTTAATTATATATTTTATTTATCCAGAAGAATATGTAATTATGATAACACATATTTATTGACTATTATGAAGTTTGAAAGTCATTTTGGTTTAAACATATTTTATTATCCTTTATGAATTAGGATTGGTGAACAAGCATTACTGCTTATGTTAACACCGCTCCCATGCAACATAAAATACAAAATGAAATGGGGGATGCGACGTCATCAATATTGACTGTTGCATAAATATATTTTAAGTACATATGAATATACTAGTATACAGATTACATCAAATACAACTATTCTCTAAGTTGTCATAATTAGAGAGTTACATTTGTGTGTGTCTAACAAGCTATTGTAGGAATATAAATCCATCATGAGAAGGTTATTTTCATGAGAAAATTTGAAGCGTTGTGTCTTGATGATGTAATCGTGGACGGATTCAACTATTTTCTGGCTTACACAGAAGTAAATTCTTGTTTCCGTTCAAAATGGTATCCAGGTTATAACGGGTAGTGTAAAATACATATTAATTCTTAATAGCTTGTAGTTTCGGAGACGGAGTAAATCTGAGTAGGTAAATTAATTTCTCTATCAAATGATCATGAAGTTACCTACACAAAGTGTTTACTTTTAACATAACTGGGAGTCTCACAATTGGGAGTTCTCACAAATGGGAGTAAACCACACAGCATGTTCAATAAAAAGGCCCTGTAAATAGCTTCAACGATTACACAAAAGTACGAACTGTAATCACTTCAAGTTCATATACCGGTTCCCTGTTCCACCTGTTCAACGATCTTTATATATTTGCATCACCCACAGCCATCATCAACTCGCTCCCCCATGTCTACTTGAGTCTGGTTTCTTCCTCTTCGTCGCCCGCTCTTCCTCTTCTTCAGTTTCTCCTCCCTCATCTGGAGCTGATGTTCCGCCCTCATTTTCTTCAGGAACTGGCAACGTTTCTTCTCGCCCTTGACAGCTTTGTGCTTGATTTCTCTGTCCAGTTGTTTCCTCTGGACTTGCTCAACAAACCTGTAAACATTTCACACGGAATTAGATCAGAAGCATGTGTACAAGCATCGCACTGGGATTTGCTCCAGACGTCGGGGAGCTTTGCCACGGGGAACAACCCCCTCCACGGCGGGGACAGAGAAGGCCACTCCTCCCGCTTGACTGACGGTCGGGGACCAAGCCCTCATCTCGAAGCTGTTGAAGAATCTCCGCCCCTGACAGGCGGGGTGTGGAGCCGTGTCACCTGACACTTGGCGTAGTACAGCTCATGAGGTCAGTTGATCTTGCCCGTCAGAGCCTCCTCAGGAGATGTCTGCTTGAAAGGTATAACCTTGGTTCGTTTGCAGCCCATTTTAGAAAGATATTTGGCATCCGTATACAAACCCAACCTGTCTCTTCGAAATATGGCCGAGACAATGACGTGACGACACAATAACATGACGTCATAATGTAGTGACGTCAATGACTGTCCTTCCCACTTAAGATGGGCGCCGTCTCTCACATCACAATAAACGCAAGTTGACGACGCACAAGAGAGCCAAGAACCAGTTTAATTCCTACTCGGGGCGCGATCCGCCATTTCCGTTTAAAAGGGGCGAGATTTGTTGGAAAAAACAGTGTGAAAATAGAAACTTCTAAATGCAGTCAAACACCGATGTATCGAATTTGTCTCGAAGTAGAAGCTTGTTCCTGGGTTACCCGTATTTTGTGGTAAAGTCGAACCTTTGATAAGTCGAAGTATTTACGTATGTTCCTTTTACTTCGACACGACATGACGGTGTTTATAACTGAAAGCAAGGACATCTGTTAAGCAGTTACCTTATGAATATACATGGATTAGTAAACATGAAGCGTTTTCTTCCTAAATATCGACCCGTTTCTGATATGTTATAAATATCACTGAATAAATTGTGACTAGACTAATGCTCCCATAATCATATACCATCATTTCATAAGTCCCACGTGTTGTATTGGAAACGCGAAAAATGTAAACAAATTACCAATAAAATATTTCATATCGTACCAAAGTCACAAAGTGACTTCAACTAGATCTGTTAGTAACGCCACCAAAACCACGCTTCAAAGGTTTTAGAACGGAAGGGTCCTTTCATCCGATAAAAGCAATATTTTATCTATTTTAATTGGAGAAATGCACATACTGGTGGACATTAGCAGGATTAAAATTCGTCGTATATAGAAGTTGACCAAGGACTATCTAAAAAACACATTTGCTGTAATAAAACAAGCATTTTGCAGTATTTCTAAACTGCTCATAGCATATACATGTGTAACCCGTGTTTAAAGACATATAATTGATTGTTGAAACAAACTGATTGAAACAAACAGGCTTAAAGCGTTGTATATTTCACGCAGGTGTTCGCCAGCAGTGTCACGTGATGTTATAGTTACCAGTTGAACCAATCAGGACTCACTTCCGTTTCATGAGTTTCTCGTGCGCGTTAATTATAGAAATCTTGAATGGAAGCAGAAGTGGACAACACACAAACAAACAGGTGAGAATTCACTTAGAAAGAATATGAAAATGAACTGAGTAATGTGAACGATTTAACCCTCTGTTATGAACTTTCAATTCTTTGGGATAATGTTCGTCTGTAATTTGCATTGGGGAAGACTATCCACAATGAAAGGTTTATGGTGTTCCATGTAGTTATTTGTGTAATAAACAATATTTTTTTGGAGATGTTGTAGTTATCCGTAATGCACGTGTATAGGCTGTAATAAACAATATATTTTTGTGGAGATGGAATGTGTGTAACACATGAGCCGAGTCCCATTGAAATGTCGGCCGTGGGTAGTTAATCCGCATTAATGCACGTTTAAGTGCGAATTTGAGCTTGATTGTAAGTAAACAATATGCGGAGGAGATGTGTGGAACTGCCGTTATCGGCTGTCTTGCACAACTATGTTTTCCTTATTTGACGAGTGATAGGTTTGGGGTGAGGATATGTAAGCCTGGACACAGGGGCTTGTATTTCTAGAAAATAATACGTCAGGATCCAACACTCGTTCACTGATAGCCACCTACATCTATCGCTATCAGGGAACGAGTGTTGAACCGAGGCGTATTATTTTCAGAAATACAAACCCTATGAGCATGGACGGGTATGCAAGTAGTCAGCAATTGTCTGTGTTGTAGGTGTGATGATATGAAGACCATTGTACGTATCTGGGAAGTAAGCTTGGGGCCTATCAAGTCGTGTAATATAGCTTGGAGGTATATAAGAACTGATTTTTGAAGGTGAGAGAGTTTGCACAGGTGGAAATTATATGTGCGGGTCAGGTTGGCTATATCTCCTGTATCTTCGACTGGTGTAAGTATTATAATTTTATGTTAGTTTAAATACTCCAGTAAGTGACATGACACCTGTCGCACCATCTCATCCCTGAGATGCTCTGTGGGGAGGGTATGTGGAAAGTCCGGCAATGGCAGAGCAGCAATGTTAAGCTGCCTCAAAGAGAATCTTGCTTCAGTACGTAACGCACACAACAGGTACATGAGCTCGAACGATGTCGTCCACGTAGTCTACGCCATTCCAATAGCTATTCACAATGTTGAGGTTGTATTCTCCAATAACGTGTGGAGCTTCCCCATACCATTTCACTACCAGCCCTAAACTGACGTCGTTTGAAACGTAAGCTGAAACGTTGAAATACAATAAACTTCCGTTATTCTGATGTCACAAATGTCTTTTTTTCTGATGAACAAAATCAAATTACAGTGACTTCTTAATTCTTTATTTGTTTATTTTAAACCGACCGACCTTTAACAATAGATCACTGTGGCTACGTGAAACACATAAAAAATGTTATTGGAAGCGCCTAGCGCTAAAGGTTTGCCCAATGGCAGCCATGTATTTTGCCGTTTTCCTGTACATTTTGTTTGCCCTACAGCTTGAGATTCACCACAGATCTTCAGCATCGTGCTTGCATTTACTTCGGATGGTGCCTACTACTTTTGGAACCAATTTGCTTCGCCTTCACCTTAAACAGACAGTATATTGATGTATTTATATCCTGACTGTTTTTAAACAATAGTTTTATGATTATCATTTTCAATGTTATATATTGATGCTTTATGACAGAAAAAAATGGAGAACTGCATATGATGCAAAACAATTTTTCCATTTGGGACAATAAAAAAATTATCTTATTATAACGAAGGTCGAGTGTTACAGGAGACTAAAGCGATTATTTCGAATTAATTTGCTGTGTTACAAACATTTTCAAAATCATATTATAGTGGTGACTGTTTGCTCCACGATCTTGATGCTTTATTTTCTTGTCTGGCATGGAGACATTCTTTTTACAATCCACGATCACTCATTTCAAATGAACATCGCTACAACAGGAAACAAGACTGGGATCCTGACTTGCGTAGAAACACGAAGAAACCAGTCATACTGTTAACGTCACGCGAGGTTCTGACGATCCCCCGAGATTTATGACGTCGCCATGACGACAATTTCACTGCTGATACCGCCATTTTGTCGCTATCATACATTGCTGTTATACTGCCAGTTTTTTCCACCTGTTTGCCTCACAGTTTGCTTATTTCCAGTTGATATCACCATGACGTCGTACACTCAAAGGTATTTCGTTACACCTACCTAAGTTAGGGTTGACCCTTTGCTTTCTGTTAATGTGTTATGACTTATTTACGAAATTCAGCGCGAAGTATGAAAATCTTCAAAGACGGGCAGCCATTTCAATTTGTGCAATTTCTAACACCTTTTAACCTTTCAGTCTATTAATAAAAAACCCTCAAACAAACAATAATAACAATGCCAAAACAAAGCATTTATCATTTAGATTTTGATTTTCCGGCTCTACTTTATGAAATTTGCAAGTACAGTTTCGTTTGTCAGCACAAAATGTGCAGATCATCGCCGTTATGATACAGTTACTTTTCTGGTCATTGTTAAATGATCTGAACCAAACTGGACAACACATTTAAAGGATCCCATCCCAAATCTCACTATAATATAATAAATATATACTTAACCCCTTGATGCCACAGGGACATATATGTCCTTCCCCTTCAACCCACAATTTAAAGTCCAATACAAATCAATATATCCCACGCACACAAATACACTTCACAGTTTTGAATTCAGCGGGAAATTTCCTGTTTCTTGATACCATCCACTATTATTTTAGACAAAGCTCAAGTGCTGAAAATGACCTTTCAAAATAGGCTTCATCGAAAATGTCGCCATTTTGGACACAGTACTAAATCGCGATTCACAGCGTTATTTGCTGTATGTTTTGAAATGTGAAAATCGGATAATGACTGGGAGTATTGAATTTCAAAAATAACATATTCATGATCACTGATATGAAATCGCTAATGATAATTCTGAAACGTTGCCGATGAATCTAAAATCGGTTGGGATGTTTTCGAAAATGCACTTACACGAACGCCGTAGAGCGCTTTCCGCCATATTGGATAGTGTTTACAAAATCACGTTTCGCGAAGGCCGGTATTGAGACGCCTATTACATCACGTATATTTCATATTCAGCTTTAAAAATGCATAAATGAATTACCCATACATTTTAGAATCAAACTGCAAATGGTCTTTGTCACCAATGCCAACTGTCTAGATAAAATGAGACGAAACATATTGGGTGTGAAAACGAACGCTGTGCTCGAAAGACTGCGCTGGTTCGAAATGTAAACAAAGACAAAAACCTATTTTACACTGTGTAGCATTTTCTGAAATTTTCCAACATTCATCCGTCTATTCATTGCTTGCAATGGCTCAATACCTTTGGAATATGCATGGAAAGAGTATCGTAGCAAGAAATAGGAAATTATAAATAGATACAATGCAATGATTTGATAATTCATAAGAAATTGCCAAAGTTTCCGTGCAGCGTGACGCCATGACTGATGCAAAATCACGCAGAACGACAACTGTAATCATCAGCATTTTGGGCTTCTTCTCTTACTTACATTAAAAATGATAAAATCATATAACAATACACAGATAGTCAGAATCATTCTGATTACTTACATCTCATATTTATGTACAAACGATCCCTGAATCAATGGAAGGGTCCTCGAAAAAAATCCTGTGTATCCTTGTCAGCAAAGCCGCCATTTTGTAAGAAATAGGTCATCGGTACCAGTGATGTCATACGTCAACATTGTTGTACTTATTAATCAATTTCTTTGAGGTGAAGGTCGGTTGAACAAGAGTAAACACAATCGCCCAATCCTTCCGATTACACTGTCAGTATTATGATGTATATTTTGCGGATAGTTCAGACACTTTTTCATGAAACTGACTTCAGTATCTACATTTAGCCTTGTTCAATATCATATCATACGTGCATATAGGGTTTACGGTGTTTTATTCTTTGAAAGTTTTTGATTGTTTGAATAATATTTACATAAGAAATTGACACATTTAGTGCAGTACACCATATTCTAAACCTTTACACAAGTGTAAGAAGATCAAACGTAGCCATAACTGCAACTGCTTTTAGTTCCTATGATGTACAATATTCAATGCATTTGAACTAATATTGCAGTTTCACATGAACAGGTTAATGAACGGCGATTTAATTCAACCTTATAAGTAAAACTGATAATATTTAATGAACATGATTTATATATGTTATGAAATGTATATGCACCCATATTTAAAGGAATTGTCTTGTTCTTTGCACATTTTTGTGTCGTTTTATAGAGAAAACAGTGATGTAAATTGATTGGCCAGGTGCGCGTTTGTCGGAAACGTTTTATGATTCACTATCATTGTTTTCGATAATATAATCAATTCATATTCGATTTAAAAATATTGTGATGACAGGATATCAAACTCTAACTATATTTATTCGAAAATTGTTTAAAAATATATAAACCATGTCATGTCTTAATTTGGACAAATCTTACATCCATATTCTAATATATAGTACGTACTAGTTCCATATATAAAGCTATCTTTTGCATCTTCCATTGCATACTTATGAAGAGAAATAGCTACATAATCATAAACAAAGAACATTCTTATCCTAAACAAAATATTCGGGTGTTGTGAAATGTTATTTTCATTTACGTTAAATTGATGCCAAACAGGTGCGCGTGTTTCTCACAAAAAGATACACAGTCAAACTGTCTAATTGTTGATATATTCAGGACACTATTTAAACGGAAAAATCAGTCATTTTATGTTTTGTCTAAAGAGTGTTACATTCTGACATAGAAGCCGAGACCTTTCACACAATTAATGGAAATTAGGTGAGATATGTACTAATCAGCATACCAATGTCGTCTTTTTTCCGACGTCGCAAAATGCATAAAACAAGCAATGACGTCAACTAAAATGTTGTATTATTTTCAGCAATTTCATTTACATTTAAAGATATGGCTAGTACTCTGGTAATAACGATGCAAAATTAGTCAAAATACATCTACACAAACAGGACAATATGGGAATCTAACAACTAACTTATATATCGGATAGGGCCATCCAAATCGTTATGACGTGCTTTCACATATACTACGTTGTCATCTTTTCGTATAAATTGTGAAACTACCAAAGCGTATCCGCTCACATTGAGGAACTTTGAATTGGAATAGTTTGGTTCACCGTGAACAAAAAATAACGAAAATATAGCGTACGTATCCACAACACATACTCTCCATGTGATCTGAGTTACATTGACCTAGTGTTAAGCATAACGGAGTTATGCCCCCTTATTATTATACGTGTATGACCTCTCTGTCGTCGTTTGACGTCGTAGAAGAAAATCCATTTTTGACATTTATTGCGAGGCATTTTTAATATTGAGCGTATAATGTTATGCATAAGCACATAAACCCAATTCATATACACTTATGTCGTTCAGATATTAGGCTGTATTTTCTTCGCTCACACTTTCCGTAAAGATGCCAAATTAAAAAATTCGTAGCACAGTGCTTTTATCGGTGCGCAATAAAAAGCGGAGAAATGTACTGTTTTTTAACGCATAACAAAAAAATTGACAACATTTAGCAAGGTCTATTTCTCAAACCGAGGAAGGTAGTTGCACTTATATTTTTACTAACGGATAGGGAATTTAATATTCTACATTTCTGTGTAATTGTATAGCCGTACGTAGATCCAGGACCACGCGAGCGCAATTCTCGCACACCGTTCACTTATCAAAGCGTATGAAAATGTGCGCCTGAAAAAACCCTCGGCATCAAGGGGTTAATGCACATATTTGGTGTTTGTTGAGGTTCCATGCAGAGTACTGAACCAAAATTAACTAACCCAAT
This sequence comes from Haliotis rubra, assembly GCF_003918875.1. Taxonomy (NCBI): domain Eukaryota; kingdom Metazoa; phylum Mollusca; class Gastropoda; order Lepetellida; family Haliotidae; genus Haliotis; species Haliotis rubra. Next base: position 954,155 of record NW_025766248.1, read on the forward strand.
GCTGCAATTTCTGTTTCTCGCAGTTATAATAACTTGTTTTCAGAATAATTACACAACTAGTGATTATTGAGGTACCATTATACTGTAACAATATTAGCTAAATGTCTAATAAATTAAATTAATGTCTTGAGTTTTATTTGTCAGATAGTTTACAGATACTATTCTATACTATTTTGAACAGTCATGAAATGCTCTGAAACCGCTGTATTCCAGCTGTTTCAGCTTCTGGACAGTGGTCACATGATGCTTTACGAGTGCTTCGCAAGGCTGGTTGAACGGGTCCATGACAAATTAATGGTTATCTGGGAAACATTACCCATGTCGGCATGCTTCACAGTGTCTTATTGTGACATGGTATACAGTACAATCGCTTGAAATCTGTACTCACAGAGAAAATCTACTTTTGCAAGCATTCACCCCAAACTGGCTACAATGTACATTCAAGTTATTAAACCATTAAATGCAAAACCCAGAAAACAGCATATGCTATTTTTCACAATTTCTTTTGTAAAGACAGTTTTTTTAAAAATCCTAATTTAGATACAAACCCCTGATCTCACTTCCTGCATATTAATACTTACACTATTGAATTACAAAGGTTTAGGTTTAGGAATATCACAACAGTGGAAAATATCTAGAGGGTCCAAGATAAATTCAGCACCTGTGCAGAGACCATTCTGTCAGAAATAGGAAATTACTTCAAGTTAGTGATCACTAAGTTATTTGAACAGAGGGTCTGCTCTTGTCCAATCAATAAATTTGCACTGAATTAACTACTAATGGAAATTATATCTCCTAAGTATTAAACTTTTATCACCTTGCAATAATTATTGCCTCTAAGTTAATAATAATATTTGTTTTCTTGGACCAGAGACAATATCCCTAGAAGACATAATACTAATGAAGATATAATTATTTTAAGAGAATAACAAACCACTGAACTCATTAGATTTAAAAAAAAATACATTCCATGTATGCTCCAAAAATACTGGTGTAAACAAACTTCTTCAGTCAACTTCCTCAAAATCTGGTTAATTATCTTCTATAAAGTATTGCATCAAATCTGCCTAAAACACATTTTAATACTTATCCTAGTTATTAAAGAAAACCAACTGAGAAGTATCTAATTCATTTGTTAGAGACCTGAATAATGCTTGTCCAGGGTTTGACAAAAATGTAGCGTTTGGTTTTTTTTACAAATTATCTGGTAAGTTTAAAGTTTAATATTTGTTTTGTGTGTGTTATCAGTCTCATGATAAACATATTATTTATCCTGAAAGATGTCTTAAAGCAGGAGCCAACAAACTAAGTTCATATGAAGTAGTTATTGTACCATAAACCATTTTAGTCTTTGTATGCCAAGTCATTCATATAAATCATATTAATCTGAAACCTCCTCAATTAAATACTTGATAGGAATAATTATAACTTCAGTTTCAACCAGATATGCAAATATGGGCTATACTAATACGTTGATAAAATACAGTGCTCACATAATAATATAACTCTTGTTTTGCATGGAAACCATCCAAACATATGATGTGCAGCACAAGATGACAGTCAAAAGTAGCAATCATGACTTACCAAACTTTGTAGACAGAACTGTTTAGCTCATCATGACACATGCTTGCTTGTTAACTAGGAATTGTTGCCATTTATGGCGAAATACCCAATTTAATGACAATGACATGTTGTGTCCAGTATGTTGTATGTTTTTCATAAGACTCTCACCTTTTTCCCCGACAGCTCTTGACCTGGTGATAAGGTTCCCTTTGAACTTCGACATCTGGGCCCCCTCCTCGCCAAGTGGGTGTCTTAGGGATTTAATACTTTTATATCATTGTAAACCTGAAATTGTGTGTCTTGTGTTTCGTGTGTGTGTACCTTATTAACCATTGCATCTGTTACAAACATCACTCTTACCAATAATATAAACAGTAATATCTATGTGGAGTAATAACCATATGTCTTAAAGACTTATATTCTTCTAACATCCTTACTGCGACTAGTTACTCAATCCATTTTGGAACAGCTTACCGCCTTTCTCTACTTTTACCTTCTGTCACTCTCAACATGTCCTTATCTCCCTCCCTGTCAGCGTCCTACTGGGAGATACATGACCATCCTAGAGCCCCTGTCAGAGCTGCCCGTCCCTCCCACCTCTATCCCCAACCCTGCTTCTCTCTCTACCCCCGTCCTGCGTGATGCCCCTCACTTCGTCGATATTAACCTCGATGATGACGACACCCCGATCCAGTCCCCAGTTCGACTCTTCTTGACACGTGTGTCTGGGTTCTTGAGGAGAGTGTTCCGAGTCAAGATGGACGCTTAGAGTGACATCTTTCTGTCTTTTGATTCTTGAGGAGTGTGTTTGTGACAAGATGAACGCTTAGAGTGACATCTTGCTATCGTTTGGATTCTTGAGGAATGTGTTTGTGTCAAGATGAACGCTTAGAGTGACATCTTGCTATCGTTTGATTCTTGAGGAGTGTGTTTGTGTCAAGATGGACGCTTAGAGTGACATCTTGCTATCGTTTGATTCTTGAGGAGTGTGTTTGTGTCAAGATGGACGCTTAGAGTGACATCTTGCTATCGTTTGATTCTTGAGGAGAGTGTTTGTGTCAAGATGGACGCTTAGAGTGACATCTTGCTATCGTTTGATTCTTGAGGAGAGTGTTTGTGACAAGATGAACGCTTAGAGTGACATCTTGCTATCGTTTGATTCTTGAGGAGTGTGTTTGTGTCAAGATGAACGCTGAGAGTGACATCTTGCTATCGTTTGGATTCTTGAGGAATGTGTTTGTGACAAGATGAACGCGTAGAGTGACATCTTGCTATCGTTTGATTCTTGAGGAGTGTGTTTGTGTCAAGATGGACGCTAAGAGTGACATCTTGCTATCGTCTGATTCTTGAGGAGAGTGTTTGTGTCAAGATGGACGCTTAGAGTGACATCTTGCTATCGTTTGATTTTTGAGGAGAGTGTTTGTGACAAGATGAACGCTTAGAGTGACATCTTGCTATCGTTTGATTCTTGAGGAGTGTGTTTGTGTCAAGATGAACGCTTAGAGTGACATCTTGCTATCGTTTGATTCTTGAGGAGTGTGTTTGTGTCAAGGTGAACGCTTAGAGTGACATCTTGCTATCGTTTGATTCTTGAGGAGTGTGTTTGTGTCAAGATGGACGCTTAGAGTGACATCTTGCTATCGTTTGATTCTTGAGGAGTGTGTTTGTGTCAAGTTGGACGCTTAGAGTGACATCTTGCTATCGTTTGATTCTTGAGGAGTGTGTTTGTGTCAAGATGAACGCTTAGAGTGACATCTTGCTATCGTTTGATTCTTGAGGAGTTCGTTTGTGTCAAGATGGACGCTTAGAGTGACATCTTGCTATCGTTTGGATTCTTGAGGAGTGTGTTTGTGTCAAGATGGACGCTTAGAGTGACATCTTGCTATCGTTTGGATTCTTGAGGAGTGTGTTTGTGTCAAGATGAACGCTTAGAGTGACATCTTGCTATCGTTTGATTCTTGAGGAGTGTGTTTGTGTCAAGATGGACGCTTAGAGGGACATCCACTTTTTGGACGTTGTGTCTTGTAATATTTACTTTTTTTTACCTTTCGGACGTTTTTATGCTTTTCGGACTTTTTGTGGTTTGGGACTTTTCGGAAATGTAGGCTGAGAGTTTTGGCTTTTTTCGGACAAGATTTAACTTCAATTTTAACTTAAATTGATATTGACTAATAATTAAAATTGTCTTGATTTTCTAAGTATTTGTGTTTTCTTTTTTGTTATGCAGCGCATGACTTAAAGGGCAAGTGTACACGAAAATTAACCTTTTGTCTTGCACTTTTCTTCATAAAAAAGTGTTTATCAAGTCGTTTTATATCCAAACCCGTACATATATCATAAGTAACTAATTTATTATTTGCGTTATATCAATTCATATTTTCAACATTAACCAAGAGTTCTATGTCCACAATAAACACACCATGGCTTATGTCCCTTGGAAATGACGTCATTGGTGCCCAAATGATAAACGAATGACGTCGTCAGACCTTATTAGACCCATTTCACGTGGTGCAGGTATAGGTGTGGTTCTTGTGTCTCGATGCGCAGGCTACTGTTTTAATCCACCTGTTGCCTGGCCGTCAGCTGGCATGTGGTCAGTTCTACACTGTAATGACGTTGCAGTTTGAAAAAACGTATACATTGTACTAAATGTGTTACCACGTAACCTAATTGTATAACATATTCAACCTGAGTCGGTCGCCTTTCCAACAGTATCTCTTTTCATGAAACCTAAAACGTATATGAACTATATCTTGCTTGCCATCGTTGAATGTGCCGGCATTCTACGTTTGTTACTAAAGTTCTTACATAAATCGTACGATATGTCACTCCTCTTCCACCTAATTCACTTTGATATCGATAGTACATATCCAAATACATCACGCAGATAAATGCAATGTGCAGTTTTGAACACTATTTGAAATTCGTTTTTCTATGATATCATCCGCTCATTGTAGATAAAATTTACTGAAAATTACATGCACCGTAAATCTTGCCAGTTTTGACACATTACTAAATAACCATTCACTGCGTTTTGCGTAATTTATGGTATGTCTTAATTCAAATGTCAAATTTTACTGGGACGATTGAATTTAAAAGAAAAAGACGTGATCATTGTGATCAACGTTATGTTTGTTGTTGTATGATCGAATCACCAATGCTCGTTCTGAAACATTATCAATGAACCGAGAATCGCTGAGAACGTTTTGGAAATACGCAAACGTCAAAGTGAACTTTCAGTGATATTACATAGTGTTTATAAAATCACGTCACATGTATGTCGGTTATGTTTCGTCCATAAAATTCAACACCATCTTCCCTTACATGATACCCTGAAATTCCTCATACAGTCCAAAATAAACTGACAAATGGACACATCACCGATACGAAGTGTTTCAGTGAAATCTAACGAAATATATCGAGGATATGAGATGCCGCGCTGTGAAAGAATACTTGTTTGAAATGTATACAAAGCCAATCTCAGATGTGACACTGTGTATCCGTTCGCCTACTTGTTGCATACAATTGCGCATTAGTTTTAGGAACATGCATGGGAAAGGTATCGTAGCAAGCGATAGTTAAATAAAACAGGTGTATTCCAATGATTTTCTAGATTCATCACAACATATTATAGTTTTTGAAGCATGACGCCATAACTGACGCAAACTCACGCACAACGATGACGGTACTTCTCTTAATTTCTGACTATTTCCCTTGGTCACAATGAAAACAAAAGAAAATAACAACCAGCAGACAGGCAGAGGTTTTGGGCTACTTTCATGTCGCATTCATGCATATACGTTGCTTGAAACAACGAAAATTTCCTTCGAAAACTCCGGCGTACTCGTGTCAGTGAACACGCCATTTTGAAAAGTCGCTTCCCGATAGTGATGTCATACGGACGTCAACATTGTTATACACATATTTGGTATTTTCATTGAGGCGAGGTTATGAATGAAAATACACACGATCAATCCGTCATGCTGCTTACATTTTCTGTTCTTATGCTTCTTCGTATTTTCACAATTTTTTTCACGTGATTAATATCAGTATTATTATCTTTGGATTTTGGACTAGACAGGAGACCAGTTTAAAATCAAGTGGCACCAATTACGTCATACTCAAAGGGCGGTAACTCTGGCCTGTTTACCTCGGCAAACAAATACCTCATATTGGCATAACATTTCAGCACTTATTTTGAGGGTTATACTTATATTGTAAGAAAAATGAGTGTATATTTTCAAACATTGGTATTTACTAATTAAAACAGTTCACTTTGATTCACATAAGAATAAATGTGATTTATTCGTGTACACTTCCCCTTTAAGTTTGTGAGGTGAGGTGAAATTGTGTTTAACGTCGTGCTGGAGAATATTTCTCTCATATGACGACGTGCACGCGTGTGTATGTGTGTGTATGTGCGGCTGCTTGTACTAGCCCAGACTGAAGCTGGTTTTATAGTGCTAGCCCACTGAGATACCCCACTCAGACACATTATACTGACTCCGAGCCGACCAGTCCTTTGTTGTACACATTAATGCCGAGCACCAGGCAGGGACCAACAAGTATCATATTTGAACGTCTTTTGGTATGGCGCGGTCGGGGATCGAACCTCTCCGGGCGGACGCTCTAACCACTACACCGCGGATGTTTTAACCATTACCCAAGGTCCATTTATACACATTCATAACACAACCGAGAATTGTCACCGTGGATTCTAATTGCATATGATCGGGAATAAAGCCCACTTGCAGACAGTCATATTCTTTCACATATACTAATATGTCTGTGCTTACAGTCTCAGGATAATGTACTCACAACTGAATATCAATTTTGAAGTTACATTCACTCCGAGATAACTTCTAAGCTAGTACTGATGAACATGATTATATTAAGTGCGTATAGAAAGGACAAGCATTGTTTAACGACCACAAGAGTACCTCCTTTGTTCGTCACATGACATGATTAACGCCGCTTACTGTAAAGGGGAAGTCCTGAGTCGTCGACCTTTAGGATTTCTGGTGCCCATGAGCACGAGTACGGGTATGGCCCATCTACCTGGAACACCAACTGTGATACCACGTCTACATGAAGTAGGCCGATACTCAATTCAATATATATGTTCTTTCAGTCAAGATATCTTTAAAAAATTAAGATATCAGTAATTTGTCAATAAATGTAAAACCGGCTTGCCATAAATCCACGTCACCTCTAGTAATAGTGATTCCTGAACACATGCTTATATTAGGGTCATGATCGTATAATGGACGATCTCTTTGTGATTTCTCATGATGATGTTTCCTTCTGTTTACGGGTAGAATATACGTGTCTCTCCTCTCGCTACAGATGCATCAGAGCAGCCATGGTCGAAGAGAACCTCTCCAGCTGACGTGTAACGCGCCTGTTATTTAGATGTAACAGTGGAAATATTGTAATAAAATTATACTGTGAAAGCTGACCTAGTGTGTATTTCTTTATAGCTCAGTTCAAAACACTTGGGTGTTCATATGAGTGAGTGAGTGAGTTTTACGCCGCAGTCAGCAATATTCCAGCTGTATGGAGGCGGTCTGTAAATAATCGAGTCGGGACCAGACAATCCAGTGATTATCAGCATGAGCATCGATCTACGTAATTGGGGTACGACGACATATGTCAAGCAAGTCAGCGAGCCTGACCACCCGATCCCGTTAGTCACCTCACACGACAAGCATGGGTTGCAGAAGATCAATTCTAACCCGGATCTTCACGGGTACACGAGTGAGTGAATTGGATCTAATCCGCTTTCAACCGCAGTAAGAGTGATGCAGTTATTGACACTGGCAACCTAATCACTCAGGCGACTCTGAGAGTCCGGCACGTCGAAGGTTCACTAAGGCATCTGGGCGCGTTGTATCCTTGGTGATTTGATATTTACCAGTGGAAAGAAGGTGCCTGCAATCTTTTCCACCCCTTCGTCGCGCTTCATACATAACCTTCGAGTGACCTGTTCACCAAATGGCAGATACGTGAGATAGATGGAACTTGTGATGGCTGCCGACCAATAGCTCATGTCGATTGATAACCGTGTGGTTAATGTTCAAGTCAGCACCGATGTGGCCACATCACTGTGTCATGCATGTCAGGCGCGTAGCAAGCCAGTTGTTTTCGTGTAAGCCCGATAGGTTGTAAAGCTTTATATTTAGATAGTATTGAGGCTTGCCCAACCTTTTTAGCAACGATCACGTGTAAGCCCGGGCTTTTTTCTATAATGGTAGCTACGCCCCTGCATGTGAAGAACTTGCCATCGTGTATTTTCTGAAAGTCTACGTCTTGCCATGTCAAGAAAAGTTAACTTTTAGTACTGTCATTTTGAAGCAGTGCATAACACTGTAGTGTACTTTACGCTATTTCTCAATAAAACTGTACATTGATATTACAGTAAGGAGAAAAATGAATTTCGCAGACATGTTAAAATACTCGTTCCCTGAAAGCTACAACATGCTGAGAACAACTTCTAAAAATTTGTTTTCAAGTTAAGCTTAAACAGTGAAAAATTAAAGGGACAATTATTCAACTTAGTCTGATCTGATTTTTTCAGGCCTTGAAACATACGTTGTTTCCATGTTCTATAGGTGTCAATGTGAGTATCTGTTTTGATATCAACTTGGAAATAGAAATACGTTATGTTAAATGTAGGTATCTTCAGTAAAGTTAGTAAACGATATAAGTTGGTTAGAGTGTTATCTTAAACATTGTTACTAACTGCATACAAAAAGGCCTTCATCTTAAGAAATCTAAATGAACGATATTTCGTGGATTGCAATGAAACCATTTCATGTTACACTAAACTCGGTAAAGAGAAAGGACTTGCGATACTATACTGGTTAGCTTATTTTACATGGTGAAAACTGGACAACATTTAACAAAGATAATTCTTTTCACGTGGTAGCTATAATTATAAGGGGTGTGATGTAACGTATGTTAACTAGTGTTGGGAATTGGTTGAAATCTCACAATTGATGATTGCTTCATTACCAACGAACAATCATCGAAAAAATTGGTTAGCGTCATTTTTCAGATTTTCCTACCAAGGTTGTTATTGTAGATATGTATAGCATGATGCAACTTGCTACTTTAAAGTGATGAGTAATATATCATGAAAATAAACTTTCTGGAGTCTTCAAGAAATATTCAGTCATGGCTTTTCAGTTAGTGAAGTGAGTTTTCTAAGAATTAAACAAGTTTTCAGGCCCTGACAACTTCGAAGATATGTTCCATCGTCAAGTGTTTCAAAAACTAAAACAGCAGTTCCAAAATCGTTTGTGTTCGATTATGAGAAAATGTGATCGATTGCTTGGTCGTTTGGTCACTTCGACCAATCTTCGATTATTTCAATTAATCGGAACACCACTAATGTTAACATATTTTCATATTTCAAAAGAACACTGAAAAATGACTTAAAAACATGACGATGGCCCATTGGATTAATTTATTCATTGTATTCATACAAGTGTATATATACTACAATATTTATATATTGAAAATATGCATTAAAAGTGTATAAAAAGTATGTACATAATTGGCATATATAATATATGCAGTACATATAAAGTAAAAATTACCTGTATATAAAGTATGTATCACTGGTATATGGAACGTATACAATAATTTTGTATGGAAAGTATTTACACCTTATCCCTAATGTTCACACATGATTTTCATCCTCCCAGTGTACATATCAACACCAGTAAGGTGTCCTCCCATTTGTGAGAACTCCAAGTTGTGAGACACATTAATTAATGGTTCAGTGCACATAGGTGGTGTTTCCACATCCCTACAATGAAAGTGGGATCAGCCCAGTTGTTGAAGAGCACCCACAGGAGACATAGTTCATTGATGAGTTGACTAATGAAATAGATTATCAAAGATTTTATTTACACAGAAGAAATAGTTAATTATATATTTTATTTATTCAGAAGAATATGTAATTATGATAACACATATTTATTGACTATTATGAAGTTTGAAAGTCATTTTGGTTTAAACATATTTTATTATCATTTATGAATTAGGATTGGTGAACAAGCATTACTGCTTATGTTAACACCGCTCCCATGCAACATAAAATACAAAATGAAATGGGGGATGCGACGTCATCAATATTGACTGTTGCATAAATATATTTTTAAGTACATATGAATATACTAGTATACAGATTACATCAAATACAACTATTCTCTAAGTTGTCATAATTAGAGAGTTACATTTGTGTGTGTCTAACAAGCTATTGTAGGAATATAAATCCATCATGAGAAGGTTATTTTCATGAGAAAATTTGAAGCGTTGTGTCTTGATGATGTAATCGTGGACGGATTCAACTATTTTCTGGCTTACACAAGAAGTAAATTCTTGTTTCCGTTCAAAATGGTATCCAGGTTATAAGGGGTAGTGTAAAATACATGTTAATTCTTAATAGCTTGTAGTTTCGGAGACGGAGTAAATCTGAGAAGGTAAATTAATTTCTCTATCAAATGATCATGAAGTTACCTACACAAAGTGTTTACTTTTAACATAACTGGGAGTCTCACAATTGGGAGTTCTGACAAATGGGAGTAGACCACACAGCATGTTCAATAAAAAGGCCCTGTAAATAGCTTCAACGATTACACAAAAGTACGAACTGTAATCACTTCAAGTTCATATTCCGGTTCCCTGTTCCACCTGTTCAACGATCTTTATATATTTGCATCACCCACAGCCATCATCAACTCGCTCCCCCATGTCTACTTGAGTCTGGTTTCTTCCTCTTCGCCGCCCGCTCTTCCTCAGCCTTCTTCAGTTTCTCCTCCCTCATCTGGAGCTGATGTTCCGCCCTCATTTTCTTCAGGAACTGGCGACGTTTCTTCTCGCCCTTGACAGCTTTGTGCTTGATTTCTCTGTCCAGTTGTTTCCTCTGGACTTGCTCAACAAACCTGTAAACATTTCACACGGAATTAGATCAGAAGCATGTGTACAAGCATCGCACTGGGATTTGCTCCAGACGTCGGGGAGCTTTGCCACGGGGAACAACCCCCTCCACGGCGGGGACAGAGAAGGCCACTCCTCCGCTTGACTGACGGTCGGGGACCAAGCCCTCATCTCGAAGCTGTTGAAGAATCTCCGCCCCTGACAGGCGGGGTGTGGGCCGTGTCACCTGACACTTGGCGTAGTACAGCTCATGAGGTCAGTTGATCTTGCCCGTCAGAGCCTCCTCAGGAGATGTCTGCTTGAAAGGTATAACCTTGGTTCGTTTGCAGCCCATTTTAGAAAGATATTTGGCATCCGTATACAAACCCAACCTGTCTCTTCGAAATATGGCCGAGACAATGACGTGACGACACAATAACATGACGTCATAATGTAGTGACGTCAATGACTGTCCTTCCCACTTAAGATGGGCGCCGTCTCTCACATCACAATAAACGCAAGTTGACGACGCACAAGAGAGCCAAGAACCAGTTTAATTCCTACTCGGGGCGCGATCCGCCATTTCCGTTTAAAAGGGGCGAGATTTGTTGGAAAAAACAGTGTGAAAATAGAAACTTCTAAATGCAGTCAAACACCGATGTATCGAATTTGTCTCGAAGTAGAAGCTTGTTCCTGGGTTACCCGTATTTTGTGGTAAAGTCGAACCTTTGATAAGTCGAAGTATTTACGTATGTTCCTTTTACTTCGACACGACATGACGGTGTTTATAACTGAAAGCAAGGACATCTGTTAAGCAGTTACCTTATGAATATACATGGATTAGTAAACATGAAGCGTTTTCTTCCTAAATATCGACCCGTTTCTGATATGTTATAAATATCACTGAATAAATTGTGACTAGACTAATGCTCCCATAATCATATACCATCATTTCATAAGTCCCACGTGTTGTATTGGAAACGCGAAAAATGTAAACAAATTACCAATAAAATATTTCATATCGTACCAAAGTCACAAAGTGACTTCAACTAGGTCTGTTAGTAACGCCACCAAAACCACGCTTCAAAAGGTTTTTTAGAACGGAAGGGTCCTTTCATCCGATAAAAGCAATATTTTATCTATTTTAATTGGAGAAATGCACATACTGGTGGACATTAGCAGGGATTAAAATTCGTCGTATATAGAAGTTGACCAAGGACTATCTAAAAACACATTTGCTGTAATAAAAACAAGCATTTTGCAGTATTTCTAAACTGCTCATAGCATATACATGTGTAACCCGTGTTTAAAGACATATAATTGATTGTTGAAACAAACTGATTGAAACAAACAGGCTTAAAGCGTTGTATATTTCACGCAGGTGTTCGCCAGCAGTGTCACGTGATGTTATAGTTACCAGTTGAACCAATCAGGACTCACTTCCGTTTCATGAGTTTCTCGTGCGCGTTAATTATAGAAATCTTGAATGGAAGCAGAAGTGGACAACACACAAACAAACAGGTGAGAATTCACTTAGAAAGAATATGAAAATGAACTGAGTAATGTGAACGATTTAACCTCTGTTATGAACTTTCAATTCTTTGGGATAATGTTCGTCTGTAATTTGCATCGGGAAGACTATCCACAATGAAAGGTTTTACATGGTGTTTTCCATGAAATGTTGTAGTTATCCGTAATGCACGTGTGCGAATAGGCTGTAATAAACAATATTTTTGTGGAGATGGAATGTGTAACACATGAGCAAAGTCCCCATTGGTATCATTTATGTCGGCAGTGGGTGACATTGGTTTCATTTTAATGCCGCATTCAACCGTATCTCAGGTTTAAGTCGGCGAATTTGATGCTTGATTGTTTAGAGGTAGTGGAGTAGCCTAGTAGGCAATGGCAGTGCGGAGGAGATGTGTACTTACATCAAACGAACTGAACTGCCGTTATCGGCTGGTCTTGCACAACTATGTTTTCCTTATTTGACGAGTGATAGGTTTGGGGTGAGGATATGTAAGCCTGGACACAGGGGCTTGTATTTCTGAAAATAATACGTCCAGGATCCAACACTCGTTCACTGATAGCCACCTACATCTATCGCTATCAGGGAACGAGTGTTGGACCGAGGGCGTATTATTTTCAGAAATACAAACCCCTGTGAGCATGGACGGTTATGTAAGTAGTCAGCAATTGTCTGTGCTGTAGGTGTGTGATATGAAGACCATTGTACGTATCTGGGAAGTAAGCTTGGGGCCTATCAAGTCGTGTAATATAGCTTGGAGGTATATAAGAACTGATTTTGAAAGGTGAGAGAGTTTGCACACAGGTGGAAATTATATGTGCGGGTCAGGTTGGCTATATCTCCTGTATCTTCGACTGGTGTAAGTATTATAATTTTATGTTAGTTTAAATACTCCAGTAAGTGACATGACACCTGTCGCACCATCTCATCCCTGAGATGCTCTGTGGGGAGGGTATGTGGAAACTCCCGGCAATGGCAGAGCAGCAATGTTAAGCTGCCTCAAAAAGTCTTGCTTCAGTACGTAACGCACACAACAGGTACATGAGCTCGAACGATGTCGTCCACGTAGTCTACGCCATTCCAATAGCTATTCACAATGTTGAGTTGTATTCTCCAATAACGTGTGGAGCTTCCCCATACCATTTCACTACCAGCCCCTAAACTGACGTCGTTGAGAAACGTAAGCTGAAACGTTGAAATACAATAAACTTCCGTTATTCTGTTGTCACAAATGTCTTTTTTTCTGATGAACAAATCAAACACAGTGACTTCTTAATTCTTTATTTGTTTATATTAAACCGACCGACTCTTCAATAGATCACTGTGGCTACGTGAAACACATTAAAATGTTATTGGAAGCGCCTAGCGCAAAGGTTTGCCCAATGGCAGCCATGTATTTTGCCGTTTTCCTGTACATTTTGTTTGCCCTACAGCTTGGAGATTCACCACAGATCTTCAGCATCGTGCTTGCATTTACTTCGGATGGCGCCTAGTACTTTTGGAACCAATTTGCTTCGCCTTCACCTTAAACAGACGTATATTGATGTATTTATATCCTGACTGTTTTAAACAATAGTTTTATGATTATCATTTTCAATGTTATATATTGATGCTTTATGACAGAAAAAAAAATGGAGAACTGCATATGATGCAAAACAATTTTTCCATTTGGGACAATAAAAAAATTATCTTATTATAACGAAGGTCGAGTGTTACAGGAGACTAAAGCGATTATTTCGAATTAATTTGCTGTGTTACAAACATTTTCAAAATCATATTATAGTGGTGACCGTTTGCTCCACGATCTTGATGCTTTATTTTCTTGTCTGGCATGGAGACATTCTTTTTACAATCCACGATCACTCATTTCAAATGAACATCGCTACAACAGGAAACAAGACTGGGATCCTGACTTGCGTAGAAACACGAAGAAACCAGTCATACTGTTAACGTCACGCGAGGTTCTGACGATCCCCCGAGATTTATGACGTCGCCATGACGACAATTTCACTGCTGATACCGCCATTTTGTCGCTATCATACATTGCTGTTATACTGCCAGTTTTCTCCACCTGTTTGCCTCACAGTTTGCTTATTTCCAGTTGATATCACCATGACGTCGTACACTCAAGGTATTTCGTTACACCTACCTAAGTTAGGGTTGATCCTTTGCTTTCTTTTAATGTGTTATGACTTATTTACGAAATTCAGCATGAAGTATGAAAATCTTCAAAGACGGGCAGCCATTTGTGCAATTTCTAACACCTTTTCAACCTTTCAGTCTATTAATAAAAACAAACCTCAAACAAACAAAAATAACAATGCCAAAACAAAGCATTTATCAGTTAGATTTAGATTTTTCGGCTCTACTTTATGAAATTTGCAAGTACAGTTTCGTTTGTCAGCACAAAATGTGCAGATCATCGCCATTATGATAGTTACTTTTCTGGTCATTGTTAAATGATCTGAACCAATCTGGACAACACATTTAAAGGATCCCATCCCAAATCTCACAATAATATAATAAATTTATACTTAATACACATTATGTGACATATTTGGTGTTTGTTGAGGTTCCATGCAGAGTACTGAATCAAAATTAACTAACCCAATACTGCGAATTCTGTTTCTTGAAGTTATAATAACTTGTTTTCAGAATAATTACACAACTAGTGATTACTGAGGTACCATTATACTGTAACAAAATTAGCTAAATGTCTAAGAAATTAAATTAATGTCTTGAGTTTTATTTGTCAGATAGTTTAAAGATACTATTCTATACTATTTTGAACAGTCATGAGTGCTTCGCAAGGCTGGTTGAACGGGTCCATGACAAATTAATGGTTATCTGGGAAACATTACCCATGTCAGCATGCTTCACAGTGTCTTATTGTGACATGGTATACAGTACAACCGCTTGAAATCTGTACTCACAGAGAAAATGTACCTTTTTGCAAGCATTCACCCCAAAACTGGCTACAATGTACATTCAAGTTATTAAATGCAAAACCCCAGAAAACAGCATATGCTATTTTTCACAATTTCTTTTTGTAAAGACAGTTTTTTTTAAAATCCTAATTTAGATACAAACCCCTGATCTCACTTCCTGCATATTAATACTTGCACTATTGAATTACAAGGGTTTAGGTTTAGGAATATCACAACAGTGGAAAATATCTAGAGGGTCCAAGATAAATTCAGCACCTGTGCAGAGACCATTCTGTCAGAAATAAGAAATTACTTCAAGTTAGTGATGACTAAGTTATTTGAACAGAGGGTCTGCTCTTGTCCAATCAATAAACTTGCACTGAATTAACTACTAATGGAAATTATATCTCCTAAGTATAAAACTTTTATCACATTGCAATAATTATTGCCTCTAAGTTAATAATAATATTTGTTTTCTTGGACTAGAGACAATATCCCTAGAAGACATAATACTAATGAAGATATAATTATTTTAAGAGATTAACAAACCACTGAACTTATTAGATTTTTTAAAAATAATACATTCCATGTATGCTCCAAAAATACTGGTGTAAACAAACTTCTTCAGTCAACTTCCTCAAAATCTGGTTAATTATCTTCTATAAAGTATTGCATCAAATCTGCCTAAAACACATTTTAATACTTATCCTAGTTATTAAAGAAAACCAACTGAGAAGTATCTAATTCATTCTGTTAGAGACCTGAATAATGCTTGTCCAGGGTGTGACAAAAATGTAGCCTTTTTGACTGAATTTTTTAAAATTACCTGGTAAGTTTAAAGTTAAATATTTGTTTTGTGTGTGTTATCAGTCTCATGATAAACATATTATTTATATTGAAAGATGTCTTAAAGCAAGAGCCAACAAACTAAGTTCATATCAAGTAGTTATAAACCATTTTAGTCTTTGTATGCCAAGTCATTCATTTAAATCATATTAATCTGAAACCTCCTCAATTAAATACTTGATAGGAATAATTATAACTTCAGTTTCAACCAGATATGCAAATATGGGCTATGCTAATACGTTGATAAAATACAGTGCTCACATAATAATATAACTCTTGTTTTTGCATGGAAACCACCCAAACATGTGATGTACAGCACAAGATGACAGTCAAAAGTAGCAATCATGACTTACCAAACTTTGTAGACAGAACTGTTGCAGCTCATCATGACACATGCTTGCTTGTTAACTCGGAATTGTTGCCATTTATGGCGAAATACCTAAGTTTAATGACAATGACATGTTGTGTCCAGTATGTTGTATGCTTTTCATAAGACTCTCACCCCTTTTTTCCCGACAGCTCTTGACCTGGTGATAAGGTTCCCTTTGAACTTCGACATCTGGGCCCCTCCTCGCCAAGTGGGTGTCTTAGGGATTCAGTAATTTTATATCATTGTAAACCTGAAATTGTGTGTCTTGTGTTTCGTGTGTGTACCTAATTAACCATTGCATCTGTTACAAACATCTCTTACCAATAATATAAACAGTAATATCTATGTGGAGTAATAACCATATGTCTTAAAGACTTATATTCTCCTAACATCCTGACTACGACTAGTTACTCAATCCATTTGGAACTGCTTACCGCCTTTCTCTACTTTTACCTTCTGTCACTCTCAACATGTCCTTATCTCCCTCCCTGTCAGCGTCCTACTGGGAGATACATGACCATCCTAGAGCCCCTGTCAGAGCTGCCCGTCCCTCCCACCTCTATCCCCAACCCTGCTTCTCTCTCTACCCCCGTCCTGTGTGATGCCCCTCACTTCGTCGATATTAACCTCGATGATGACGACACCCCGATCCAGTCCCCAGTTCGACTCTTCTTGACACGTGTGTCTGGGTTCTTGAGGAGAGTGTTCCGAGTCAAGATGGACGCTTAGAGTGACATCTTTCTGTCTTTTGATTCTTGAGGAGTGTGTTTGTGTCAAGATGGACGCTTAGAGTGCCATCTTTCAGTCTTTTGATTCTTGAGGAGTGTGTTTGTGACAAGATGAACGCTTAGAGTGACATCTTTCTGTCTTTTGATTCTTGAGGAGTGTGTTTGTGTCAAGATGAACGCTTAGAGTGACATCTTTCTGCCATTTGATTCTTGAAGAGTGTGTTTGTGACAAGATGAACGCTTAGAGTGACATCTTGCTATCGTTTGATTCT
Source organism: Haliotis rubra (assembly GCF_003918875.1). NCBI lineage: Eukaryota > Metazoa > Mollusca > Gastropoda > Lepetellida > Haliotidae > Haliotis > Haliotis rubra. Next base: position 971,314 of record NW_025766248.1, read on the forward strand.
TGAGGAGTGTGTTTGTGACAAGATGAACGCTTAGAGTGACATCTTTCTGCCGTTTGATTCTTGAAGAGTGTGTGTCAAGATGGACGCTTAGAGTGACATCTTTCTGCCGTTTGAGTCATGAGAGGGAATGTTTGTGTCAAGATGGACGCTTAGAGTGACATCTTTCTGCCGTTTGATTCTTGAAGAGTGTGTTTGTGACAAGATGAACGCTTAGAGTGACATCTTCCTGCCGTTTGATTCTTGAGGAGTGTGTTTGTGACAAGATGAACGCTTAGAGTGACATCTTGCTGCCGTTTGATTCTTGAGGAGTTTGTTTGTGTCAAGATGGACGCTTAGAGTGACATCTTTCTGCCGTTTGAGTCATGAGGAGGAATGTTTGTGTCAAGATGGACGCTTAGAGTGACACATCGTTTGATTCTTGAGGAGTGTGTTTGTGTCAAGATCGCTTTGACATCTTGCTATCGTTTGATTCTTGAGGAGTGTGTTTGTGTCAAGATGGACGCTTAGAGTGACATCTACTTTTTGGACGTTGTGTCTTGTAATATTTACTTTTTTTTACCTTTCGGACGTTTTTATACTTTTCGGATTTTTTGTGGTTTGGGACTTTTCGGAAATGTAGGCTGTGAGTTTTATACGTTTTGGCTTTATTTTTCGGACAAGATTTAACTTCAATTTTACCTTAAATTGATAATGACTAATAATTAAAATTGTCTTGATTTTCTAAGTATTTGTGTTTTCTTTTGTTATGCAGCGCATGACTTAAGTTTGTGAGGTGAGGTGAAATTGTGTTTAACGTCGTGCTGGAGAATATTTCTCTCATATGACGACGTGCACGCGTGTGTATGTGTATGTGCGGCTGCTTGTACTAGCCCAGACTGAAGCTGGTTATATAGTGCTAGCCCACTGAGATACCCCACTCAGACACATTATACTGACTCCGAGCCGACCAGTCCTTGTTCTACCCATTAATGCCGAGCACCAGGCAGGGACCAACAAGTATCATAATTGAAATTCTTTTTGGTATGACGCGGTCGGGGATCGAACCCGCGACCTTCCGCTCTCCGGGTGGACGCTCTAACCACTACACCACGGAGGTGGTCCTTAAGTTTGTTATCAGACCTCTTGAAAAAGATGTACAGAAATAACTTGATGTTTTAACCATTACCCAAGGTTCATTTATACTCTACACAACCGAGAATTGTCACCGTGGATTCTAATTGCATATGATCGGGAACAAAGCCCACTTGCAGACAGTCATATTCTTTCACATATACTAATATGTTTGTGCTTACAGTCTCAGGATAATGTACTCACTACTGAATATCAATTTTGAAGTTACATTTCCCCAATTCACTCCGAGATAAGTTCTAAGCTAGTACAGATGAACATGATTATATTAAGTGCGTATAGAAAGGACAAACATTGTTTAAAGACCACAAGAGTACCTCCTTTGGTCGTCACATGACGTGATTAACGCCGCTTACTGTAAAGGGGAAGTCCTGAGTCGTCGACCTTTACCATTTCTGGTGCCCATGAGCACCAGCAAGGGTATGGCCCATCTATCTGGAACACCAACTGTGATACTACGTCTACGTAAAGTAGGCCGACACTCAATTCAATATATATCTTCTTTCAGTCAAGATATCTTTAAAAAATTAAGATATCAGTAATTTGTGAATAAATGTAAAACCGGCTTGCCATAAATCCACGTCACCTCTAGTAATAGTGATTCCTGAACACATGCTTATATTAGGGTCAAGATCGTATAATGGACGATCTCTTTGTGATTTCTCATGATGATGTTTCCTTCTGTTTACGGGTAGAATATACGTGTCTCTCCTCTCGCTACAGATGCATCAGAGCAGCCATGGTCGAAGAGAACCTCTCCAGCTGACGTGTAACGCGCCTGTTATTTAGATGTAACAGTGGAAATATTGTAATAAAATTATATACTGTGAAAGCTGACCTAGTGTGTATTTCTTTATAGCTCAGTTCAAAACACTTGGGTGTTCATGAGTGAGTGAGTGAGTTTTACGCCGCAGTCAGCAATATTCCAGCTGTATGGAAGCGGTCTGTAAATAATCGAGTCGGGACCAGACAATCCAGTGATTATCAGTATGAGCATCGATCTACACGTAATTGGGGTGCGACGACATGTGTCAAGCAAGTCAGCGAGCCTGACCACCCGATCCCGTTAGTCGCCTCACACGACAAGCATGGGTTGCAGATCAATTCTAACCCAGATCTTCACGGGTACACGAGTGAGTGAATTGGATCTAATCCGCTTTCAACCGCAGTGAGAGTGATGCAGTTATTGACACGACACTGACAACCTAATCACTCAGGCGACTCTGAGAGTCCGGCACGTCGAAGGTTCACTAAGGCATGTGGGCGCGTTGTATCCTTGGTGATTTTATATTTACCAGAGGAAAGAAGGTGCCTGCAATCTTTTCCACCCCTTCATCGCGCTTCATACATAACCTTCGAGTGACCTGTTCACCAAATGGCAGATACGTGAGATAGATGAAACTTGTGATGGCTGCCGACCGATAGCTCATGTCGATTGATAACCGTGTGGTTAATGTTCAAGTCAGCACCGATGTGGCCACATCACTGTGTCATGCATGTCAGGCGCGTAGCAAGCCAATTGTTTTCGTGTAAGCCCGATAGGTTGTAAAGCTTTATATTTAGATAGTATTGAGGCTTGCCCAACCTTTTAGCAACGATCACGTGTAAGCCCGGGCTTTTTTCTATAATGGTAGCTACGCCCCTGCATGTGAAGAACTTGCCATCGTGTATTTTCTGAAAGTCTATGTATTGCCATGTCAAGAAAAGTTACTTTTAGTACTGTCATATTTGAAGCAGTGCATAAAACTGTTGTGTAGTTTACGCTATTTCTCAATAAAACGGTACATTGATATTACAGTAAGGAGAAAAAATAAATTTCGCAGACATGTTAAAATTCTAGTTCCCTGAAAGCTACAACAGGCAGAGAACAACTTCTAAGAATTGTTTCAAGTTAACTAAAACAGTGAAAAATTAAAGGGACATTTATTCAACTTCGTCTGATCTGATTTTTCAGGCCTTGTAACATATACGTTGTTTCCATGTTCTATAGGTGTCAATGTATCTATTTTGATATCAACTTGGAAATAGAAAATACGTTATGTTATGTGTAGGTATCTTCAGTAAAATTAGTAAACGATATACGTTGGTTAGCGTGTTATCTTAAACATTGTTACTAACTGCATACCAAAAGGCCTCCATCTTGAGAAATCTAAATGAACGATATTTTCGTGGATTGCAATGAAACCATTTCTTGTTAACTAAGCTCGGTAAAGAGAAAGGACTTGCGATACCATAATAGTTAGCTTATTTACCATGGTGAAAACTGGACAACATGTTACAAAGATCATTCTTTTCACGTCAGAGTGGTAGCTATAATTATGAGGGGTATGATGTAACGTATGTTAACATATTTTTCATATTTCAAAAGAACACTGAAAAATTACTTAAAAATATGAGGATGGCCCCATGGATTAATTTATTCACCGTTTGTTTTCAAGAATTATAGTCGATTTAGTAAACCGACAATGTATGCAGAGCACATTTTTTATCATTTTAATGATCAACCTACCAATGTTTTGCTATACTTAAACACACAAACAGGAAATATGCGGGGGGACGTGTGCTTAGGGTAGATTTTACATCACTAAGCTTATGAGTTAATGAACTTTTGTATGTTCAGTATGAACATCTTGGTAGCCTAATGTTTGCAACAAATGGCAATGGTTAATTCAGTATTTGTTTATTTTAAACCGACCGACCCAACAATAGATCACTGTGGCTACGTGAAACACATAAAAATGTTATTGGAAGCGCCTAGCGCAAAGGTTTGCCCAATGGCAGCCATGTATTTTGCCGTTTTCCTGTACATTTTGTTTGCCCTACAGCTTGGAGATTCACCACAGATCTTCAGCATCGTGCTTGCATTTACTTCGGATGGTGCCTACTACTTTTGGAACCAATTTGCTTCGCGTTCACCTTAAAAAGACAGTATTTTGATGTATTTATATCCTGATTATTTTAAACAATAGTTTTATGATTATCATTATCAATGTTATATATTGATGCTTTATGACAAAAATAACAGGAGAACTGCATATGATGCAAAACAAATTTTCCAAAGAAATTATCTTTTCTTATCTTGCCTTATAACGAAGGTCGAGTGTTACAGGAGACTAAAGCGATTATTTCGAATTAATTTGCTGTGTTACAAACATTTTCAAAATCATATTATAGTGGTGACTGTTTGCTCCACGATCTTGATGCTTTATTTTCTTGTCTGGCATGAAGACATTCTTTCTACAATCCACGATCTCTCTTTTCAAATGAACCTCGCTACAACAAGAAACAAGACTGGGATCCTGACTTGCGTAGAAACACGAAGAAACCAGTCATACTGTTAACGTCACGCGAGGTTCTGACGATCCCCCGAGATTTATGACGTCGCCATGACGACAATTTCACTGCTGATACCGCCATTTTGTCGCTATCATACATTGCTGTTATACTGCCAGTTTTTTCCACCTGTTTGCCTCACAGTTTGCTTATTTCCAGTTGATATCACCATGACGTCGTACACTCAAGGTATTTCGTTATACCTACCTAAGTTAGGGTTGATCCTTTGCTTTCTGTTAATGTGTTATGACTTATTTACGAAATTCAGGGTGAAGTAATCTGAAAATCTTCAAAGACGGACAGCCATTTGTGCAATTTCTAACACCTTTTCAACCCTTCAGTCTATTAATAAGAAAAACCCTCAAACAAACTAAAATAACAATGCCAAAACAAAGCATTTATCAGTTAGATTTTGATTTTTCGGATCTACTTTATGAAATTTGCAAGTACAGTTTCGTTTGTCAACACAAAATGTGCAGATCATCGCCATTTTGATACAGTTACTTTTCTGGTCATTGTTAAATGATCTGAACCAATCTGGACAACACATTTAAAGGATCCCATCCCAAATCTCACAATGATATAATAAATTGGCCCAATAAATTGGCCCAATAAATTTACTTAGAAAAGCTTAATGCACATATTTGGTGTTTGTTGAGGTTCCATGCAGAGTACTGAACCAAAATTAACTAACCCAATACTGCCGATTCTGTTTCTCGCAGTTATAATAACTTGTTTTCAGAATAATTACACAACTAGAGGTACCAATATACTGTAACAAAATTAGCTGAATGTCTAATAAATTAAATTAATGTCTTGAGTCTTAATGTCAGATAGTTTACAGATACTATTCTATACTATTTTGAATAGTCATCAAATGCTCTGAAACCCTGTATTCCAGCTGTTTCAGCTTCTGGACAGTGGTCACATGATGCTTTACGATTGCTACGCTAGGCTGGTTGAACGGGTCCATGAAAAATTAATGGTTATCTGGGAAACATTACTCATGTCAGCATGCTTCACAGTGTCTTATTTTGACATGGTATACAGTACAACCGCTTGAAATCTGTACTCAGAGAAAATGTACCTTTTTGCAAGCATTCACCCCAAAACTGGCTACAATGTACATTCAAGTTATTAAACCATTAAATGCAAAACCCCAGAAAACAGCATATGCTATTTTTCACAATTTCTTTTTGTAAAGACAGTTTTTTTAAAAATCCTTATTTAGATACAAACCCCTGATCTCACTTCCTGCATATTAAGACTTACACTATTGAATTACAAGGGTTTAGGTTTAGGAATATCACAACAGTGGAAAATATCTAGAGGGTCCAAGATAAATTCAGCACCTGTGCAGAGACCATTCTGTCAGAAATAGGAAATTCCATCAAATTAGTGATGACTAAGTTATTTGAACATAGGGTCTGCTCTTGTCAAATCAATAAACTTAACTACTAATGGAAATTATATCTCCTAAGTGTAAAACTTTTATCACCTTGGAATAATTATTGCCTCTAAGTTAATAATAATATTTGTTTCTTGGACCAGAGACAGTATCCCTAGAAGACATAATACTAATGAAGATATAATTATTTTAAGAGATTAACAAACCACTGAACTCATTAGATTTAAAAAAAATAATACATTCCATGTATGCTCCAAAAATACTGGTATAAACAAACTTCTTCAGTCAACTTCCTCAAAATCTGGTTAATCATCTTCTATAAAGTATTGCATCAAATCTGCCTTTAAACACATTTTAATACTTATCCTAGTTATATAGAAAACGAACTGAGAAGTATCTAATTCATTCTGTTCGAGACCTGAATAATGCTTGTCCAGGGTGTGACAAAAATGTAGCCTTTGGTTGTCTTTACAAATTATCTGGTAAGTTTAAAGTTAAATATTTGTTTTGTGTGTGTTATCAGTCTCATGATTCTGGCAATCACTTTTTGCACTATCTTTTAAATAACATATTATTTATATTGAAAGATGTCTTAAAGCAAGAGCCAACAAACTAAGTTCATATCAAGTAGTTATTGTACCATAAACCATTTAGTCTTTGTATGCCAAGTCATTCATTTAAATCATATTAATCTGAAACCTCCTTAATTAAATACTTGATAGGAATTATTATAACTTCAGTTTCAACCAGATATGCAAATATGGGCTAGGCTAATCCGTTGATAAAATACAGTGCTCACATAATAATATAACTCTTGTTTTGCATGGAAACCACCCAAACATATGATGTGCAGCACAAGATGACAGTCAAAAGTTGCAATCATGACTTACCAAACTTTGTAGACAGAACTGTTGCAGCTTATCATGACACATGCTTGCTTGTTAACTCGGAATTGTTGCCATTTATGGCGAACTAACCAATTTAATGACATGCTTGTTAATGACAATGACATGTTGTGTCCAGTATGTTGTATGTTTTTCATAAGACTCTCACTCCTTTTTTCCCGACAGCTCTTGACCTGGTGATAAGGTTCCCTTTGAACTTCGACATCTGGGCCCCTCCTCGCCAAGTGGGTGTCTTAGGGATTCAATAATTTTATATCATTGTAAACCTGAAATTGTGTGTCTTGTGTTTCGTGTGTGTACCTAATTAACCATTGTATCTGTTACAAACATCACTCTTACCAATAATATAAACAGTAATATCTATGTGGAGTAATAACCATATGTCTTAAAGACTTATATTCTTCTAATATCCTGATTGCGACTAGTTACTCAATCCATTTGGAACAGCTTACCGCCTTTCTCTACTTTTACCTTCTGTCACTCTCAACATGTCCTTATCTCCCTCCCTGTCAGCGTCCTACTGGGAGATACATGACCATCCTAGAGCCCCTGTCAGAGCTGCCCGTCCCTCCCACCTCTATCCCCAACCCTGCTACTCTCTCTACCCCCGTCCTGCGTGATGCCCCTCACTTCGTCGATATTAACCTCGATGATGACGATACCCCGATCCAGTCCCCAGTTCGACTGTTCTTAACACGTGTGTCTGGGTTCTTGAGGAGAGTGTTCCGAGTCAAGATGGACGCTTAGAGTGACATCTTTCTGTCTTTTGATTCTTGAGGAGTGTGTTTGTGTCAAGATGGACGCTTAGAGTGACATCTTTCTGTCTTTTGATTCTTGAGGAGTGTGTTTGTGTCAAGATGAACGCTTAGAGTGACATCTTTCTGTCTTTTGATTCTTGAGGAGTGTGTTTGTGACAAGATGAACGCTTAGAGTGACATCTTGCTATCGTTTGGATTCTTGAGAGTGTTTGTGTCAAGGTGGACGCTTAGAGTGACATCTTGCAATCGTTTGGATTCTTGAGGAGTGTGTTTGTGTCAAGATGGACGCTTAGAGTGACATCTTGCTATCGTTTGATTCTTGAGGAGTGTGTTTGTGTCAAGATGGACGCTTAGAGTGACATCTACTTTTTGGACGTTGTGTCTTGTAATATTTACTTTTTTTTACCTTTCGGACGTTTTTATACTTTTCGGACTTTTTGTGGTTTGGGACTTTTCGGAAATCTAGGCTGTGAGTTTTGGCTTTTTTTTTCGGACAAGATTTAACTTCAATTTTAACTTAAATTGATAATGACTAATAATTAAAATTGTCTTGATTTTCTAAGTATTTGTGTTTTCTTTTGTTATGCAGCGCATGACCTAAGTTTGTGAGGTGAGGTGAAATTGTGTTTAACGTCGTGCTGGAGAATATTTCTCTCATATGACGACGTGCACGCGTGTGTATGTGTATGTGCGGCTGCTTGTACTAGCCCAGACTGAAGCTGGTTTTATAGTGCTAGCCCACTGAGATACCCCACTCAGACACATTATACTGACTCCGTGCCGACCAGTCCTTGTTGTACCCATTAATGCCGAGCACCAGGCAGGGACCAACAAGTATCATATTTGAACGTCTTTTGGTATGACGCGGTCGGGGATCGAACCCGCGACCTTCTGCTCTCCGGGCGAACGCTCTAACCACTACACATCACGGAGGTGGTCCTTAAGTTTGTTATCAGACCTCTTGAAAAAGATGTACAGAAATAACTTGATGTTTTAACCATTACCAAAGATTCATTTATACTCAACACAACCGAGAATTGTCGCCGTGGATTCTAAGTGCATATGATCGGGAACAAAGCCCACTTGCAGACAGTCATATTCTTTCACATATACTAATATGTCTGTGCTTACAGTCTCAGGATAATGTACTCACTACTGAATATCAATTTTGAAGTTACATTACTCCAATTCACTCCGAGATAAGTTCTAAGCTAGTACAGATGAACATGATTATATTAAGTGCGTATTGAAAGGACAAGCATTGTTTAAGACCACAAGAGTACCTCCTTTGGTCGTCACATGACGTGATTAACGCCGCTTACTGTAAAGGGGAAGTCCTGAGTCGTCGACCTTTACCATTTCTGGTGCCCATGAGCATCTATCTGGAACACCAACTGTGATACTACGTCTACGTGAAGTAGGCCGACACTCAATTCAATATATATCTTCTTTCAGTCAAGATATCTTTAAAAAATTAAGATATCAGTAATTTGTGAATAAATGTAAAACCGGCTTGCCATAAATCCACGTCACCTCTAGTAATAGTGATTCCTGAACACATGCTTATATTAGGGTCAAGATCGTATAATGGACGATCTCTTTGTGATTTCTCATGATGATGTTTCCTTCTGTTTACGGGTAGAATATACGTGTCTCTCCTCTCGCTACAGATGCATCAGAGCAGCCATGGTCGAAGAGAACCTCTCCAGCTGACGTGTAACGCGCCTGTTATTTAGATGTAACCGTGGAAATATTGTAATAAAATTATACTGTGAAAGCTGACCTAGTGTGTATTTCTTTATAGCTCAGTTCAAAACACTTGGGTGTTCATATGAGTGAGTGAGTGAGTTTTACGCCGCAGTCAGCAATATTCCAGCTGTATGGAAGCGGTCTGTAAATAATCGAGTCGGGACCAGACAATCCAGTGATTATCAGTATGAGCATCGATCTACACGTAATTGGGGTGCGACGACATGTGTCAAGCAAGTCAGCGAGCCTGACCACCCGATCCCGTTAGTCGCCTCACACGACAAGCATGGGTTGCAGATCAATTCTAACCCAGATCTTCACGGGTACACGAGTGAGTGAATTGGATCTAATCCGCTTTCAACCGCAGTGAGAGTGATGCAGTTATTGACACGACACTGACAACCTAATCACTCAGGCGACTCTGAGAGTCCGGCACGTCGAAGGTTCACTAAGGCATGTGGGCGCGTTGTATCCTTGGTGATTTTATATTTACCAGTGGAAAGAAGGTGCCTGCAATCTTTTCCACCCCTTCATCGCGCTTCATACATAACCTTCGAGTGACCTGTTCACCAAATGGCAGATACGTGAGATAGATGAAACTTGTGATGGCTGCCGACCGATAGCTCATGTCGATTGATAACCGTGTGGTTAATGTTCAAGTCAGCACCGATGTGGCCACATCACTGTGTCATGCATGTCAGGCGCGTAGCAAGCCAATTGTTTTCGTGTAAGCCCGATAGGTTGTAAAGCTTTATATTTAGATAGTATTGAGGCTTGCCCAACCTTTTTAGCAACGATCACGTGTAAGCCCGGGCTTTTTTCTATAATGGTAGCTACGCCCCTGCATGTGAAGAACTTGCCATCGTGTATTTTCTGAAAGTCTATGTATTGCCATGTCAAGAAAAGTTACTTTTAGTACTGTCATTTTTGAAGCAGTGCATAAAACTGTTGTGTAGTTTACGCTATTTCTCAATAAAACGGTACATTGATATTACAGTAAGGAGAAAAAATAAATTTCGCAGACATGTTAAAATTCTAGTTCCCTGAAAGCTACAACATGCAGAGAACAACTTCTAAGAATTGTTTCAAGTTAACTAAAACAGTGAAAAATTAAAGGGACATTTATTCAACTTAGTCTGATCTGATTTTTCAGGCCTTGTAACATATACGTTGTTTCCATGTTCTATAGGTGTCAATGTATCTATTTTGATATCAACTTGGAAATAGAAAATACGTTATGTTATGTGTAGGTATCTTCAGTAAAGTTAGTAAACGATATACGTTGGTTAGCGTGTTATCTTAAACATTGTTACTAACTGCATACCAAAAGGCCTTCATCTTAAGAAATCTAAATGAACGATATTTTCGTGGATTGCAATGAAACCATTTCTTGTTAAACTAAACTCGGTAAAGAGAAAGGACTTGCGATACCATAATAGTTAGCTTATTTACCATGGTGAAAACTGGACAACATTTTACAAAGATCATTCTTTTCACGTCAGAGTGGTAGCTATAATTATGAGGGGTGTGATGTAACGTATGTTAACATATTTTTCATATTTCAAAAGAACACTGAAAAATTACTTAAAAATATGAGGATGGCCCCATGGATTAATTTATTCACCGTTTGTTTTCAAGAATTATAGTCGATTTAGTAAACCGACAATGTATGCAGAGCACATTTTTTATCATTTTAATGATCAACCTACCAATGTTTTGCTATACTTAAACACACAAACAGGAAATATGCGGGGGACGTGTGCTTAGGGTAGATTTTACATCACTAAGCTTATGAGTTAATGAACTTTTGTATGTTCAGTATGAGCATCTTGGTAGCCTAATGTTTGCAACAAATGGCAATGGTTAATAAGATCTTCGTTTTATAAGTATGGGGCAGTAACGAATGTTTCATTCTTAACCATAACGTTTACAAAATTAAACATGGAACACATTTGACCAACGTTGACGTTCATTTCTATTAGGAGTATTTTGTTTATGAAACAAATTACAAACCTGATTACAAAGTTAGCATCATTTTCATATGGTTTTATCTCTTGATTACACACTTATGCTACAAGTAACATACTGGGTAGGTATGTTTTACTGACATTTACAATTTTGGCGACAACCAAACAACTATTGATTACAGAAGATTTCAGCAATGTTTCACTGGGTTGTGCAATGAAATACACAGACGAGCTTAGGAGTCAGGTATTTTTTCGAACTTCTTATAGATTTCCTTTTGACAAGCTATTGATATTAATTCTAAAACCATCAGAGGCTTTACGAGCGACAGTAACGTGTGTTTCAGTTTGATATATGTTTAATATTTGTTTTAGAAAAGTGAAATGTTTTTATATGTTTTCTTCTATACCTTGTTTCTGCCAGTCAGATCAAGGACAGCAATGGCACGAACATTGATAACAATGCTGTGTTGCCTGTGGCAGACAATTTCGACCAATATGTACAGTTTATAATATTGAGAAAGTCCGTATTTAGTGTGAAGCATTTGCTTGACATTCTAGAATTTTAGGCCATGATCGCCTGTTCGGACCAAAATCATAAAAATTGCCCTTGGATTCAGGTGATACTTAAACAATGCTCGTCTGTATATTTGTATAAATCCCCTTCAGGCGAAACAAAAACATTAATAGAAGTCACGTTTTCTTGAAACAAAAACTTTTCTCGTTTCACCTAAGCCCAGTTCACCGTATGAATTAAAGTGTAGAACAATTGAGAGAAATACAGAAACGGTTGAAAGTTTGGCAAGAGACATCAATTTCATCCAGTGACTTTATGACTAATGTTTCGGAAATGTCTGTTGAAAGTGATGTCCAGCCTACTGATATAATTGAATATCAAGATTATTATACAATGTATATGATTGAAGAAAGACAAGATATGAACTGCATAAACCATGATCTATTATACACTCTGAGCATACAACAAAAACAAGTGTATATATACTACAATATTTATATATGAAAATATGCATTAAGGGTATATAGAAATAATTGGCATATATATGATATATGCAATACATATAAAGTAAAAATTACCTGTATATAAAGTATGTATCACTGGTCTATGGAACGTATACAATAATTTTGGATGGAAGTATACTAGCCACACAAAGAAACTGTACATTGTCAAAATATTATCCCAGTTGATAAGTACGATAACAATGTCAAAGGTACATATAAACTTTAATGGAGGGATCATGAGACCATAACAAGTCGGGAGAATTTCAATTGAAAAGTCAATCACAATGACGTCACGAGTCCACAAGCGGGACAGGGGTCAAACGACCATGTCACAAGTTCAATAACGGGTATGTCCACCATCGGCATTGAGAACAGCAGTGCATCGACGACGCATAGAGCCTATCAAACGTGCAAGGAAGGCTTGTGGGATGTCACGCCAGATTTCTGATGCAAGGTCAAGGACGTTATCTGGCGGATGAGGAAGACGTTGTAGACGTCGATCCATCTCGTCCCAAACATGCTCTATCGGGGAGAGATCCGGTGAATTTGCAGGCCAAGGCAGTAAGTCAACGTTGTGGTGTTGCAAGAAATCCATAGCAACCCTTGCCGTATGAGGGCGGGCATTGTCCTTTTGGAATGTTAACCCAGGGCCATGACGTTGAAGAAAAGGAATTGCCACAGGTCGAAGAATCTGATCCCTGTAGCCCACACCAGTTAAGTTGCCCTGAACAATCACCAAAGGAGTTCTTTGGCGTGCTGTTATTCCGCCCCAAATCATCACGGAACCACCACCAAAGCGATTCCTCTCCAAGACACAGGCCTGTGCATAACGTTCTCCCACGCGTCTATAGGCACGTTGACGTCCATCACTATGGGAAATGTTAAACCTGGACTCATCTGTAAAAACAACATTTCTCCACCAAAAACAAGGGTCTGCGGACATGATTACGGCACCACATTCGGCGAGCTTGTCGATGACGTTGTGTCAGGATAGGCCGTATGGCGGGACGTCGTGGTCTGATCCCGTGATGACGTAAACGTTGTCGAACTGTGTTGGGGCTGATACGGCGAAGTCCTGGGATGGTTCGGGCAGTCATCACTGCAGTCTGAAACCTGTGGCGAAGAAGGGTCACCCTTATCCATCTGTCCTGTCTTGGCGTTGTTACACGTGGACGTCCAGAACGTGGCCGATCGATGACGTCATTTGTGTTCTGGTAGCGTCTCACCAGTGCAGAAATGGTGTTCCGGTGGCAGTGGAAATGTGCAGCCACTTGTCGTTGAGACATTCCCCCACGGACCATCCCAATGTGTAGACGTGAGCCTTGGCATGCTATGCGTTTCAATAGCCGTTTAATTTTTTGAACGATCGCAAGGGCAGGGGTTGAGCTTTCCAAAGTGACAGTATTGTGTGGCATTCATTTGCTCTGTTTCTCTTTCCCGGAATGCACGTGCAACAACGTATTGCACGTCTCAAGGACGAACCCACTGACGTCACGGAACGTGGCACGTGCATGCATGTTGGATACATGTCACTAATCTCTGAGCTTAAATCCTTATGTGTCTACACAGGATTGATAAATTTAGATTTTAAATTTTTGTATGCACAGTTTTGTATGCACAGCCAGGTGTGCGAGAAACACGTGCACAAGTGCCCACCAAGTTATTGCTTCATTAGCCTGTGCTGTGCCGTCTCCATCCTTTCTCGCACACCTGGCTGTCCCTTTCTCTGCACTCCTCCCTCGTAACAAATAGTGAACTGTGATAGTGATAGTTTCTTAAAGAACTGTTTTGGTGGAGTCCGGAAAATTTTCAAATATAAGAAAGCTGTTGGGTATTAGTAAATGATAAACATGTGTACTATTTATATTTATGTGGCACTTTTGTACAATGATAAAATTTGCAATTCATCGGTCCGTTTCTGACTCAAACGGACTGTAGTCGTTGATCTAACATCAGAGTGAGTGAGTTTGGTTTTACGCCGCTTTTAGCAATATTCCAGCAACATCACGGCGGGGACCACCAGAAATAGGCTTCACACATTGTACCCATGTGGGGATTCGAACCCGGGTCTTCGGCGTGACGAGCCAACGCTTTAACCACTAGGCTACCCCACCGCCCCTCTAACAACAGAAACTACAGGAGTCTGGAAGCATAAAATAGATTTAAATGTGATTGAGTATGAGGCATATGTCAACAAGTTGCTGATTTGATTTTTGGAACATTTGGAACGTGTACATCAACAAAAGCACCTCGGTGTCATCTTTTCAGACAATACAATCATGTATTTGCTGTAATAGAAACGGCCTAAAAAATTGTTTCCTCATTACGGACGCTAAAGTACGTATTACCTAGATATATCCTTTCTAGTAGTCCGCCTCCGTGGCGTAGTGGTTAGAGCGTCCGCCCGGAGAGCGGAAGGTCGCGGGTTCGATCCCTGACCGCGTTATACCAAAAGACGTTAAAATATGGTACTTGTTGGTCCCTGCCTGGCGCTCGGCATTAATGGGTACAACAAGGACTGGTCGGCTCGGAGTCAGTATAATGTGTCTGAGTGGGGTATTCATGCTTCACTGCGGCATGGTATCTCAGTGGGCTAGCACTATAAAACCAGCTTCAGTCTGGGCTAGTACAAGCAGCCGCACGCATGCACGTCGTCATATGCGCGAAATATTCGCCAGCGTTAAACCCAATTTCACATCACCTTTCTAGTATGTATATGAAATGTATAATAGGCCTATTTTAGAATATGCATCTGAGGTCTGGGATAATAGCCCTAACTTTATTTGTGATAAACTTGAAATGTTAGAACTTGAAGCCTAACTTCGCTTCAAGATATAGTTTATACAGTGAAAATTGTTGCAAGCTCCTGATTACCTCATAGATTTACTTCCACCTTTTACTAAAACCATTTCCGGATACAACCTGTGTAACAAATTAGATTTGGCTATTACCAAATTTCGCACCTCAATTCTCCAAAAGTCATGTATTTATGCACATGTCTAAAGATACTCATTAATAGTATTTGGCAGAGCAGGGTTGTCGTAAAGAATGGTATCAATGTCTAAGTGAACTTTCGATAGTTCAAAGTCTTGCTTCAGATCAAAACGGCAGCTGACACATTTTTGGACATTTTAAAAAGAAATGGTTAGGATCTTCCACCGGATCACCACATACTGCAAGCTTTACTCTCTGATAGATTAACACGAAAAAGATCTGCATGTAATGAACTACACGAATGTCTTAACTTCGTGTGTAGTATATTTGTCTTTCTTCCACCAAATAGAAAATTCAGATAACTTTGATTTAAACGATGAATTTGTACATTTTGTTGTAGAGGAGAGAGCATTCCATAAACTTCATTACGTCCGTTGATTATTATTTATGTTTCTGATGGGAGCTGTAATAAGTTACATAACGTTTGCCCAATCCCTTTCAACATTGAATAAAATATGTTTAAACAAACAAGCATATATGCATTTATCCGTTCAGGATGAAACGACCATTCACATCGCCATGTCATAAGTAAGTGCTAACGTGTGGCAAGTATGATAGCAATATTTCAGGTATATGGTTGCGGTCTGTAAATAATCGAATCTGGACCAGACAATCCGGTGATCAACTGCACGAGCATCGATCTGTGCATTTGGGATACGATGACATGTGTTAAACAAATCAGCGAGCTTGACCACCCGATCCCGTTAGTCTCTTACGACAAGCATGGGTTGCTGAAGACCAATTCTCACCCGGATCTTCACGGGTTTGTTTGAACGTATGGCTATCATCCCATTGGAAAAGTTTTAGAATTGTGAGAATGTTACAGATCAACTAAGCAGAGGAGGTATCAGCAGGTTCCCGAATCCCCACACAGTGTCATTTATAACATATATCATATATTATAGTTCAGGGCAGGACTGGGCTGGACATAGTACAATATCAAAGATGAAGAGTGCAAGTCGTACATCAATGTTTACTGCGCCACATCTGTTACCAGGTCACGTTTTCTGATACAGCTACCAGGGCCCCGTCTTCATGTAACACGAAGAGACGTGATCCCACATGCATCGCGACGGCTTAAAAAGCGGTGACCCATTTACTTCCACTTACGCCAGTAAACTATATTATTCTCAATTCTACTGCGCAGAAAGAATACTTAAAGGTCACATGCAACCAAAAATTCAAACATAATTAAAACCCAATTATCACTTATTCATGACATATAGTATACATTGCTGATTATGAAAAAACATATAAACGAAATTATAAGTGTACAATCGCAAATCAAAAGTGCAATATTTTGTACTTGGGTTTACTTCCCTAGAAACGAAGCAGCCGGGATACCGAACCCAGTCAGACCGGGTGGGTGTGCACTCAAGTGTAACGGCTGGTTCATTTGCCGATGCCCTCACAGCTCATTGTGTGTGTATATTTAGAGATGTTGGGTTTTGTAAATACATGCTCATTTTTTTGTGTATAACATTTTGCAATCAACAGACATCATAACATGTCATGTGTACAAGTATCACACCTGCCTGTCTGTGTAATTACATAACGTGACAGAGACCGAACTCGGTCCATAAATCAATGCGTTTTGTTTATGGTGTATAGCCTGATAGGTGTTAAGTTCAAATTGCATGTGGTCAGTGATCGAAGTTGTGTATTGAATATTGTCATTAGCAGACGGGCAGGCAGACACATAGGTGTCAATAAAACAGACATTGAGTTTTGTCTGTGACAACGACATATCTATATCACAGTTAGAAATTCTGTCAACGCTAAATAATGACATTGCTTTTAAGTATCGAACTGAGAAAGTGACTCGGTAAGAAGAACGTGTGGTGAAATAGACAAATGAAATTATATAAACAGTTAAATCGGTAATCTACTGTCATAACATATAAAAAGCTCGCGCCTGTGAAATATCAACAAAACATTAGAAAAATAGCTCACATCAAAGCCTTCACCGAGTATTCACCGGACAAACCGCTTCCAAGCTGCGCGAACCTATTTCACTGCGCATGTGCTATGAGCGCAGCCCAGCTGTTGAAACCACTTCAATTCCCCCAAGCGCTGGGGGAAAATTAGTGAATCGTTTGAACTCCGATTTCGCGCGGTTTTTTCATCGCGTTATTTTTCAACTTTATAAGTTGAATTTGCATTTTTGATGATTTGTTTCGGTAAGTCCATACCGAAAGGTGTCAGAATCTGCAAAGTTGTGTTTTACGTTGCATGTGACCTTTAACATAATTGGGATACGATGACATGTGTCAACCAAGTCAGCGAGCCTGACCATCCGATCCCGTTAGTCTTACGACAAGCATGGGTTACTGAAGATCAATTCTAACCCGGATGTTCTCGGGTATACAAGATGGCTGCCAAGAGAAGATGCAACAGAACAGTCAGATCTATTGCTGAATCTAACACATAACTATAAGAGAGTGAAAAGAGTTTATTGCATGGCAAAACTAGAATTGTACCTTCTATTAAAAATATCGACAAAAAACGTTCAAAATATGACGTAAAACCTTAAGCAGAAATTGTGATTGGTTCTAGAGTACTTAGATGAACAATCTGAAGTTAAATTTATTTCCCTGACGCATATAATGCATATATACATAATACGATCAAAATTAGTTAACTATATTCATTTAAGCGCTCATAATCATGATTGAATGACTATCTTTAAAATTGGTTTTAAGATGACTTCTTTTGGTGTGACTGAAGTACCGCACTCCTGGGGTTCTGTGGATATTGACAATTCAGGGCTATCTACGTATGGCGCAAATCAGTTTACATGTGCTAATGTTGGTCAACAATGGTTATTGGTTAACCTAGGTTTTGCAATGGTCAACACGTGTTCACCAACAGCTTTAACCATCCACATATAATATAACACAGGTGTAGATGGTAAATCCATAAATAAAACAACCACATGAAATTTTTATTTGAGTAACGACATTGGACCATTAAGTTCACAACGCTATGATGAATCTGCAATTATAGCGATTATAATAGTGGTACTTATTTATGACAGGAACGGTAGTATACTATAACCGCAGTCGTGAACAATGCACGGTCACTCAACGTTTTACAAGATAACGTGATAACTGTGTATGGTGTAGGATTCAGAATGGTACGTACAATCTTTGCATGTAGTTCACAGAAACTATCTTTTAATAGCTTGTGGTGGTGTGTCGCACAACTGTTCTTGTGCACTCACGGCGGCTGCGTGTGATTGACTGAGACGTTGCTCGTTCGGTATCACATGGAGCCGTGCTCACGACCCTACACTGATAGGGTGAAGTGACATTCGTGTGACACACTTCGAGCTGCATTGTACACGATTCAACTCACTGAAACCAGTAGTTGAAATTTCAGTTACATTAAGTGTATGGTGGTATCCCCATATGTATTTCTGTAACAATAATCTGTGTGCACAATGTGAGATATGATAATACATGTACTACATGCTTTCTAATATACAGTGAGTGAGTGAGTGAATGAACATGGTTTTACGCCGCTTTTAGCAATATTCCAGCAATATGGGGGCGCGGTGGGCGAACTGGCTAAAGCGCCAGGCTAGTGATCAAGCGAGGTTGAGGTGACGGGATCGAGCCCACCTGTGACCGGGTGTAAAACCTTGGAGTCAACTTTGTGTGCAGACTCTTTCAGTGTTGTCACAACCCCTAGTGTACAGTACACAACCCTGTGCACTTTAAAGAACCCACGAATCCGTTGGTATATGACCAGATGGTGGCCACATGAATACGTGCAAACACCCAGTTGCGGGTTACAGCAACGTGCAGTAAACTTGGACAAAGTACTGTGACAACGTGTCCCAGTCCACCCAGCTGTGAATGGGTACCTGGTAAGGATGGGAATGCCACAATAACTCGGTGCGCCTAGTGGCTGCAAGAGTTGTATGCTCCCCAGGGAGTTGAGATTGACAATACGATGTGCCGTTGAGATTGACATCCAGTGAACGAGGGAAAATCAAAGCGCCTTTGAGCAGCTGAGCTGAGCTGGATATCGGCGCTATACAAATGTTAGTATGTATGTATGTATGTATGTATGTATGTATGTATGTATGTATGTATGTATGTATGTATGTATGTATGTATGTATGTATGTATGTATGTATGTATGTATGTATGTATGTATGTATGTATGTATGTATGTATGTATGTATGTATGTATATGTATGTATGTATGTATGTATGTATGTATGTATGTATGTATGTATGTATGTATGTATGTATGTATGTATGTATGTATGTATGTATGTATGTATGTATGTATGTATGTATGTATGTATGTATGTATGTATGTATGTATGTATGTATGTATGTATGTATGTATGTATGTATGTATGTATGTATGTATGTATGTATGTATCACGTCGGGGGACGCCAGAAATGGGCTCTTATATACATACAAGGTATGTACATTGTATAGGGAGAATTCTTTGATCATGGGTTTCATTTTCATTCTAGGTTTGTCAGCACCATTGTCAATGATTCATCTGATTGGTAGGCGCCTGTGTTTTGCATCGCTTTTAGCAATATTTCAGGAATATCACGGTGGGGGACACCAAAAGTGGGCTTCACAGATTGTGCCCATGTGGGGAATCGAACCCGGGTCTTCGACGTGACGAGCGAACGCTTTAATCACTAGGCTACCCTACCACCCCTGATATGTCTAAGACACACACATATGACTCAAGGCCACAGGGACCCTGTGATCTGAAGCGCTGCAATTCACTGTGCAGAGTTGTGTCCCTTGGACATGCCAGAAACCTATGTTCTTAGGTTTGAATCCCAGTTCGCCCTGATTATGTTTCTAGGTTTGTCAGCACCAGACCTGAGCTCG
This sequence comes from Haliotis rubra, assembly GCF_003918875.1. NCBI lineage: Eukaryota > Metazoa > Mollusca > Gastropoda > Lepetellida > Haliotidae > Haliotis > Haliotis rubra. Next base: position 991,445 of record NW_025766248.1, read on the forward strand.
TGCATGTCACGTGCTAAACATCTGAGACCTGCATATCACTTTCCGCTTCCTCCGATGTCAAGTAGACATCATACCTGACCACCCGATCCCATTAGTTGCCTCTTACGACAAGCATGGGTTGCTGTAGACCAGTTCTAACCCGCAACTTCACGGGTTCATATGAAGCAGACGTGCCGTGATAGATCGGGAATACTGTTAAAAGTGGAGTTAAACCTGACTGGGTCACATGCTCCTGTGACCCAAATACAATCCAGAACGGTTTCAATCCTAAACTTTTTCAATTTTTCAGGTTTGTTGCATGTGTTCCCGATCGGTCCAAATATTGTCCCGACAACTGAAACTTTCCCAGCTCCGTGTATTTCACATCACAAACAAAGATGCAGTCCCTCCTAAAGCATCGGGCGTCCGCAGCGTCAGCAGTTTCCTCTTTGACAAGGCTTTTGTTGATGGGCAGTGGGTCACAGCTAAGTCAGGCTCGGTGTACCAAAGTAAGATCATTCTTATCAAGTTATCGTTGGTAATAGTAAAGGACAAGGCGTTGCAGTGATCCTTCCCCCCTTCCCCCTCAGATGTCTATTATTCAAGAATTTAGCAAAATGTGTTGGAAAAATATTAATCAGATGTGTTAATGTGAATAAAAAGTTGGCTTTGGTCTTGTTATTCGTTTATCTAGAAGCACATCAATACATTTAAATTTTTTCAGGAAGTGTTTATCTAACCTTTGAACACAAGCAAGTCCTTAACCCAATGTGATTTTGTGGAATGTAGGTGAAGAAATACCTTTTGTTAGGTACACAAAAGTATAACATAATACTTCAAAAGGGACTGGTAAGGACAAACGTCCTCACAATACTCAGTGCAATGCTTTCATGATACTATTGCTGATTGTCTATAACCTGTAATTGACATTTCCTCTTGTCCATGAAATGTTGACTTTGAGACAGCAAGTTGCAGAGCTTCATCCCTTTAAAGACATGAAAGGATCCTGTGATTGTGGGCTTGAACCTGACTTTTGTCCAATTACAATTTTTGATTTGTCCACAAAACACCGATGTCGGTGGATTTCAAGAACTTCATAAACATGAAAACAGGCATCACCGATGTCTCTCTAATATTCCACCCCCTGTTTCCCTCCAGTCACCAACCCGTCAACAGGCAAGACGATTGGTTCTGTCCCTGACATGAATGCAGATGACACACAACAGGCCATAGAGAAAGCTAATGCTGCATTCCTCAGGTGGAGGGAGACCACAGCAAAGGTAGGTACCATGTGCAGATGGTAAAGAAAAATATCCTGAAATCATTCATATCTGCCTGTGGGTTAAATTGGTCAAGTTTTCTAAGTATTTGGCAGTTTTCACATGGTTTCTGCTTGTAAGAACATATTTCTCGATTTGGAGAAGATAACAGACTCAATATATGTTACCGAAACTTTACTTTGGAATATATTTTGCAGGAACGGAGCTTGATTCTCAGGAAGTGGTTTGATCTGACCAATCAGAACAAGCTGGAGTTGGCTAAACTACTGACCACTGAAAACGTGAGCAAATATAACTCCTTTGGATGCTTTGTTGGATATGACACACCGGTGTGCAGAATGTGTGGATAATACATGGAGCTTGGGGCATTGACAACTTAAGAGCCGAAAATATCTTCCAAATTTAAACAAAGTCAGCGTTTAAAAACTACTTATATACCAGTAAGTTTGACTGTGGCATGATTGACATCATAATGGCATAGGTAATATGTGCCTAGTGCTGATTTTATACAAATATACCTTGTAATGTTTTAATTGGAAACCAGATGTGATAAAGTGTAAAAAGAACATTCAAGCACACTTATTACAGTAGGTGGGTGAATTAAACCTGCGGATTCAGACTTTGAAAAAAGTTTTAGTCTTTTAAACAAGAAAGCGGTAAACATTTTAAATTTCAACAGATTATTACTCGATCAAGAAGTATACACCAAGTCCAAAGATGTTCCAAAACAATTATTCTTGTCGGTACACTTGAATAGCAATTAAAGGGTACACCTTTACATCTTTATGAATGCCCAGTGGCACCATTGAAAAACAATTCTTTCCCTGAATGCAGGATCTCTGACCTATGATGTTCACATGTACAGTTAAAGGTATCAGGTGAAAGTATTGTCTTTGATAATAAATTCTGCAATGATCAATGATACTGCCAGTATCAAAATACCTTTAATAGTTCCTATTCTACAGGGCAAACCTTTGAAAGACGCCTTGTTTGAGATCAACAACGCTGGTGAGTTTATCGAGTGGTATTCGGAGGAAGCCCGGCGCGTGTATGGTGACGTCATTCCATCAACAGCTGCCAGCAAGAGGATGCTGGTCTTGAAACAACCCATTGGTGTTGCCGGCATGATCACTCCTGTAAGTCAGACATGACAGTGGATTCTACCAAGATTGTCTCATATGAGTGAGCATGGTGTGATCCACAACTAAGGTCTTTCTTGAAACCAAAGAGCTAGCGTATGATGGATTTGAACCCACAAATGAACTTATTTCACACAAAGTATATGTGGACGTCCTATTTCAGCCTGGTTCCCTGGGTCTGTTGCCTCAAGTCAGAATATCCTTTCGCGAATCTTGAGTGAGTGAGTGAGTGGAGTGGAGTTTACGCCGCTTTTAGCAATATTCCAGCACACTCGCGGCGGGGGACACCAGAAATAGGCTTCACACACTACCCATGTGGTGAATCGAACCCGGTTCTTCGGCGTGACGAGCGAACGCTTTAACCATTTGGCCACCGCCGCCTTGATTGACTAACGGCAGGTTGAGATTTGCCAATCAGAAAACAGCGTTCTTTTACTTAATGACACTTGTTTCAAAATGACGATTTTTGTTTCAGACTACTCTTTGAAAAAAAATTTGTAATTGTTTTCTGTTAATTTGTCAAAATTTTTCAGTTAATTTGAAAACTGGACACTTTGAAGTGTAAACGCATTCTGGAATGTCTTATAGATGGGCAAACTTGTGTGGCAGTACTTTCACTTTTGGTATCTCATGTGCGAATCTGATTGGTCAGATTAAAGGTTTTTCTGACATGACGTGTAATCTAAAGTCTTCAGATGTATGCATAGTGGAAGCTATCCCTGTGATTTGTTCTTATTGAGATTAATAACAATGATCTGTAAACCCCAAAATCTTAACTTCATAAAACAGTTTCTGAATTGACGAATGCTAACAATACACAGCTCGGCATTGAATATATTTGTGTTCTAGTGGAACTTCCCCAGTGCAATGCTCACAAGGAAGGCATGTGCGGCCATTGCTGCCGGCTGTTCCGTTGTCTTGAAACCAGCAGAAGACACCCCGTTCTCAGCTCTGGCCATGTGTCAGGTTAGTAGCGGGTAACAAGGACACTTTCTGTTCTCCCGGGAAAATACGGAGGAGCGCTCTGAACAGATTGTTCCGTTTGTTGATGTTTGAACTTACTTTGAGTGCACATTCTTGTCATATTTCATTTTGTCATTTTTCAACTGTAATTCCGTCCAACTGAATCCCCTCTTCCACACAACTTACAAACGTCACATTAGAGCAAAGTAAATACGAATGTGAAGATATTCATGTTGAACAATTTTCAATGCCTTCACTATCGTAATACGTTACAGGTTAATATAAACTGCAACTTGATTTACAAAAAAGGAGATGCTCACAGTAGCAAGAAAATGTTGATATTCAGACGTTGGCCTCTATTTGAAACCTAAGTCCGGTATTGTTTGGTTAAGTAAGTTCAACTAATGAAAGCCCTACACTACATTCCTCTGAAAATGATCCTTTGTGCCATGTTCGCGATGGTAGTATCAAAACGTTTTGACACAGAATCTAACCTCTTAATAGTTCATTATCTCTACCATGTAAAAAGTTGCAGCAATTAAATTATTCAATAAGATGACAATTATTCAGTAGCCTCTCTCCTTCTCCCAGCTGGCGAAGGAGGCAGGACTTCCGGACGGAGTGTTGAATGTGGTGACCAGTTCACGGGACAATGCGCCCTCTGTTGGCAACACACTGTGCACCAGCCCCATCATCAAGAAGATATCGTTCACAGGCTCCACGGCAACAGGGAAGGTGAGAGAAGTCCTTGAAAGGCATTTAGAAGTTGGACAAACATCAGTACATGACAAGTTGTGTGGATAACAAATTCTGTTTACTCTTTATGGGACGTTTCAGAACTAATTCTACATTCAGTTGATGGAGGAGCAAGAATTAGCCCTGAAACGTTGGGATACTGTGCAATTTTGCAACTTTGCTTGTCTGGACCTTGTTTATGGGTGCTTCTATGCTAATTAGTTTAGAGGTATTTACAAACATTCACATGACATCAAACCGTAACAATAATATTTTTCCGGGAAATATTTTATCGTGGAAAATTTTACAGCGCTTTCCATATTAATTAAATTTCATTGTATTCATGCTGCTCTTGTTGAGACCGTTCCCATGGTTACATGCGCTGATATATGCATATATACGGTCGACTGCACCCAAGTTCCTGAAACATTTGTAATTTGTATGTTTGGACAGTGGGAATAACGCTAATGTGGTTTGTGTTTTTAAATAAAATTACTGCCAGAAGCAAATTTCTTATATAGGCAGTGACGATGAATGCTAATGTCACCAAATTGCCCCATCATTTGGGAACAGTTGTGTCAGTACTCAAATAAAAAAAAACCCGCAAATGTTGAATAATATACGCATTAATTATTATGTTTACACTTTATTTACTAGCATAAATGAGCACAGCCGATCTAAAAGATTCCTTTGGCAGTTCATATCAAACGTTTTATACACGAAAGAATCGTGTGTAATTATGATCTCAGTGGCGTAGCGAAATCGGATCAAGCGCGCTATGGGGTAACCCAGTGATAGAACGCTCGTCGCGCCGAAGACCCGGGTTCGATTCCCCACATGAGTACAATGTGTGAAGCCCATTTCTGGTGTCCCCCGCCGTGACTTTGCTGGAATATTGCTAAAAGCGGCGTAAAGCCCAACTCACTCACTCTGTTAAATGATGGTGCATTAATAAACAGGCTCCAAGACGAAAATTCTTTTACACTGTAGCTTGAATTTGTTTTAAACAGATGTGGTTACAAATACATTCAAATGAAGACCGACGAAACATTCAGCTGGCTAGGATGGAGAGTCAGAGTAATGTTCTGAATTATTCAACAGTTGACTGGTGAAAGATATTGACGACATTATCCAGGATTGCTGTGTGTCGGAATATATTGTCACTCAAACTGTAGATGATTGTCTTTGTTTGTTTGTTGTTTGACTGTCTTTGTTTGTTGTATAACGTCGCAATCAGCAACATTACAGCTATATGGCGAGGTTGGACCAGACAATCGTTTTACGCAACAGGGATACAATGACAAGTGTCAACCAAGTCAGCAAGCCTGACCACCTGGTCCTGTCAGTCACCTTATCTGACAAGCATGGGTGGCTGAAGACCAATCCTAACCTGGATCTATATCGATCTTTATTACGGCTATAATAGCTGGAAAGGCAAATATCCGTGACTAATGACTAATTTTGTAATGCTTGTCTGTCGGTAATCGGTAATGAAAATAATGACATCTACCTGAAATTGGAAATACTCAGTTAAATTGAAAACCAAGGATATAATATGGACTCATGTGTGTAGTTCTATGCATGTGTGTGTATAGTAATTTTGTTTGTCATCTAACACTGAACTCAGCAATATACCAGCTGTGTAATCCAATCCAACATCAGCAACAACCCATGGTGTTGTGGGAACACTGGGGTAGCCAAGTGGTTAAAATATTTGCTCGTTACGCTGAAGGCCTGGGTTCAGTTCTCCAGGCGGATGCCATGTGTTTCTTTTTTTGCCTCTTCAGTCCTTCCCCGCCATGCAGTTCATAGACCACACGTGGCATTACCGTAGCTAAGTGACTTTGTTCATAATATGCCTCTGTTCACACAGCAGTGAATGGGTACCCGGTGGGATGAGATTGTTATATGATTATTAACTTTCTAGCTCCTAACGGGCAGCTTGGGTTGTAGCCGATCCACTGACCGGAGTAATAATGCTTTTTAAGTATTGTTTATTAATGTGTTCAGACCATTTCTGGTGCTGCCTGCCGCGCTATTGCTGGAATATTGCAAACTCGTCGTAAACCATACTCTCTCAAACATGCAAGTGTAATAAAATGTAATAAACCACCTCGCCGAGCCTGACCACCTGATACATTTGGCCGAATGTCTTACCCTGCATTGCCAAGGATGGTATTAATGAGATCTTCACTAAGAGTTGTCTCCCATTACAGATTCTCCTCCAGCAGTCAGCTTCTACAGTGAAGAAAGTCTCCCTGGAGCTGGGCGGCAACGCGCCGTTCATTGTGTTCGACAGTGCCGATATTGAGGCAGCGGTCAGAGGTACCATGGTCAGCAGGTTTCGATGTAGTGGACAAGTAAGGCCATCAATGGTTTTTGTTTGTTTTGTATTTTGTTAAACACCCAACCCTGTAATATTCCCAGAAACCTTCGTTCAGTTGACAGACTCCTGCTTTCTGTACCTCTCTACAACTGGAAAAGGACATTTGGTGCCAGATCCTTCAAACACTCTGTTGCTGTGCTATGGGACCCTCTTCCCCTTCGCACCAGATGCGCTCTTTCCTTGACTGCCTTTAAATCTGGACTAAAGACTCACCCGCTCCTCAATTACTGACATTTGCTCGTCTTTTTAGTTGGATGCGCTAACAGCAATCCCGTGACCGTGTTCAGCTTCCGTATGAATGTCCGTATTATTAGCAGAGTGATTAGTAGTACCATAGATTGTAACAATATGATTCAGTATTCATATTTATTACTCATGATATTTCGAAAATATTGAATCCAACTTTCATTTTCAAAGCAGCAAGGATGCATGGATTATTACTCCTATTACTATGAAAATACAATGTAGTTGCAACAGGACAGCTAAACAAATGTAACTGGTGGATTTGGCCACCTGTGCACACGAGCATGCATCAGTTCTTGACACGAACAGTGAATCAAACATTCAGTTTCCATCAGGTGAACAGCACAATTGATCACTGTCTCCTGTTTTCCACAGACGTGTGTGTGTGCCAACAGAATGTTGGTTCAGGAAGGAGTGTATGACCAATATGTTGCACGCCTTGCTGAAGTCATGAAGCAAGAACTGAAGGTCGGGGACGGCCTTGACGACGGCACTACTCAGGGACCTCTCATCAACAGCAAGGCTGTGGACAAGGTAAGGTGTTCTACGGCAAAAAGATTATTCTGTTATGGGAAACTGTGTGTTTGATAGAAGTGAAAATAACTCTCAAGGCAGGATATTTTATGGATGACAACTTCTTCATGTTGTAGATTCTTAAACCATTGTTAAGCAATAGTGTTTGACATTGACCTTTGGCATCGAAAAGAAAGTTGATAAACAACAATGACTAAACACACAGACAGGTATTTGGTAAGTTCTCGGGGTTCATGAGTTCAAAATTTAACTTCACATAGGAAATATTTCAGCCATGGCCTGATGGGTTGTCAGAATGAACTATTTTTCATTATGAGTATTTCGCCTTGGGCATCAGTAAAACGTGTGAGTGCACACCCCTACACTTGCTTAGAAACTCAGTTTCCATGTGATACAGAGGTATGACATTCTATTAACAGATAGACCACTTGTTGACAGGTAGAAAGCATAGTGGAGGATGCCAAGAGACTAGGCGCAGGGCTGGTATATGGAGGCAAGCGATCAGACAAGGGAGATAACTTCTTCGAGCCGACTCTTCTCACCAATGTCACTGTGGAAATGAGATGTGCTAAAGAGGAAATATTTGGACCAGTTGCTCCAGTTATCAAGTAAATATGTACTCGGCATCATAGGCCTTAACCATTTCTTACATATGTGTATTCAAATACCAGCTGGACATACCTCACCAACTTAATGTAATATCGTGGCATTGCGATACTCTTGTTGTAACGGCCATCTGTTGACAAATCTACTCAAAGACGTTAAACAACACAAGATCCTTTCATCTTAGTCAATATCTTTTGTCATGACAAAAATAAACTACAGTTAAATGATTTGCAGGTTCAAGACAGAGGAGGAGGCAGTTGCCATGGCAAACACGTCAAATTCTGGCTTGGCAGGTAAGGCAACACTTCTGTTCTCTAGGCAGTTCAGTTCTTTAACTCAAATACAACAGTCAGAGTATTGCTGAGAGATTCATCAATGTATCATATAATGACGATGACGTAAATATCCCTATACTTTATGATTTAATGTGGAATAGATTCTTTCAGTTATCACACGTGAAGATCCGGGTTAGAATGAGCCTTCAGTAACCCATGCTTGTCGTAAGAGGCGACTAACGGGATCGGGTGGTCAGGCTCGCTGACTTGGCTGACACGTGTCATCGGTTCCCAATTGCACAGATCGATGCTCATGCTGTTGATCACTGGATTGTCTAGTCCAGACTCGATTATTTACAGACCGCCGCCATATAGCTGGAATATTGCTGAGTGCGGCGTAAAACTAAACTCACTCACTCTTTCAGTTAACATTGCTGTCCCTTGCAGAACCCTTTTCACAAATCATTACAAAGATGGTGTCTTGCTGAGCTGGTTAGACTATTGTTCTCTTCTTGAAGCATGAAACTGATACAGTCTATAACTTGGCACAAAAGTTTCAAATGATTTGAACACATTTTACTATTATTGTGTGAGTTAAAACTTAATTGAGATAACTGAAACTTTGGTGAAGGATAATGAAACTGTTGTTCTGTTTGTGTTGACACTCTACGTTGATGCATGTCGCCAAAATGGAAACTTAAGTCTTGAAACTCATACGATTTGAAAATTTAGTTTCCTTAAAAGTTGAGGAGAGAAATGATTATTGTGTTATTCTATTCCCAGAAAGCACATATTTGGTTAAGATTTAGAAACTAAGCGTTGATTTCTTCAAAGTATCTTTTCATTTTATCTTTAACTTTCAATAAAAGTTTTACATGACACTTTTCATCACTGAAAACGTGTAGCTAACTGGTGCTAGGTTTGTTTTTTGTGACTTTCAAAAGGTTAATATATCTCAACATATAAGAAGCATGACTTGTCATGTAATCTTTCAGGATATTTCTACTCACAAAACTTTAGCCAGATATGGCGGGTGGCAGAGAAGTTGGAGGTTGGCCTCTGTGGAGTAAATGATGGTCTCATCAATGCCCCAGAGGCGCCATTTGGTGGAGTGAAGGAGTCAGGGCTTGGCAGAGAGGGCAGCAAATACGGAATTGATGATTATCTTGAGATCAAATATGTCTGTCTTGGGGGCATATAGATGTCATATTATTTTAAAACCTGTTCAAGAAACATGTCATTGGTGCTCTGCATATAAATCCTTTGGATTATATACATGAATGGTGCATAACTTCATTATTCCAAGATTCGCAAGGTCTTTTCCTTTGCTAACATATTTACTCAAGGTCCCAAACCTTTAGAGGTTTGTAATTCTTTGAACTTAATTTTTACACTGAGGTCCAAAACTAGAGATCTTCTGGACCCCTAATAACTACCTTTAAAGGTCCTTACATGATGTGTTGGGTCCTGTGAAGTGAAAACATGGTGTAATGGTATTTCTTTAAGATTACATACAATAACATCATGATTCTTCTAAAAAAATTGCTCCAATTGAAATTTTTGTACATCCCTCTTGACCCGAAACATTTTGGAAATATATTGGATGCACATTTCTGCATGTAAATTCCTGTGTGTCTCACCATTTTTAGCGTCAAAATGAAACAACTGAAATAACAAATATATTATTAGTTTTTAGTTCCACATGGATTTACATGAGAAGTAACTTTAATGGTGTGCAATGTATACGTTTTATTGCATGTAATCAGGGTAATATTGATAATCAAGTGTGCCAAACCAGATAAACAGCAGCATGATACAAGCCCCTTTTTATACATGAAAAGTATATTGATTGTGATATGAATCAACCTTCAGTATATAGTAGTGAAGTATGTGCATTCCTGTCGTATCTGAATAGAGAAATAACAGCCCCTTGTAATTGACTTATGAACCATAATTGTCATAATTGGACAAATTGTCATATTGAAAAATCTGATGGTCTGTTGGTCATATTCCTCCCTTACCTACGTTTCCCTTAGTGCAACTGAGGATTGCAGTAAGGGTCACCTTGGTGGACAAATGCTAGTGTTGATTATGTCAACATGTTGTGCATATTGGCTCAGACTACACATTGTTGGAAAAAAACTTTATAGCCTCTTGAATAGTACAACTATTCGTTGCTAGCTATGGGGTTGAGTGGTAATCAGAATATTTTCTTTACTGGCACAGTGAACACGGCAATAAAACGATTTAGCAATGTATTTGTTTGTGATTTCTCTTCTTGTCGGTACAAAATACAACACAATTGAAGCTGGATTCAGTGAAAAATGCCACCAATTATTTCAACATATCTTCTAATGAGGAGCAAGATATCTCTTCAACATGATATAAAAGCAGCTGCAGAATGGAAACAATAACATAACACATCAAAGATTGAACGAGGAAATTCAGCTACCCAGTGTCATACCAACAAGGAATACATCAAGCAGGCTCGATTGTAAGGGATGAATGAATGTCTGGCATCACAACGGAACAAGGCAATCCAACGCCACGTGAACTTGGGAAGGAGTCTTGCAACTGTTGCCATCCTCGTTAGTTACATTGTTGCCTATATTTATTGACAGTGATGGATACAGAGGATGTTCAGAGGAAGGTCCTGTCAATAGCTGTGTGCATAGTGCCGCTTGGTCAGAAGGTTACATCACCTCTCCATCTTGGACTGGCAGTACAATGGCAACATAGTTGAAGAAACATCACATTCGTAACTACTCGCCTCTTTCCGTGACCTACAAGATGCCGGAATGACTCGAGTAGTAACGAATGGAAACATCATTGACGCTTTCCATGAATATGACTTTTGTCTGAGCTATGATGTCCGTCGTTTTCTTACAAGTGTTTCTGAAAACGAACTTAAAGAAGTTGAAGATGGCGTGTACATTACCAGTACTCTTCCAGTTAACTCTGGTGGGTGTTTAATACTCGATGGGGAAGACATTATTCACATCAACTTTGAGACTATCGATGGTAGAAACACGTTCCTTTCAATGTCGTTTTTCTGCAACAGTAAATACTTGAAACTGTAAAAATTGTATATTTGTAAGAATAAAAATAGAAACATTTATTTAATTTGAATTTCCTTCGTGTTTTTGTTTTGTGTTTATTACTTGCATTTCATTATTGGCTACTTGACTGAAAACAAATCCCAAGAGCTCACTCATCCCTCTCTTTACAAAAATACAGAATAAATTCATCAATACATACAGTTCAGAGTATTTTTACAAACTAAATTTGTGTCAGTCTTTCAGTTGAAGCTAAATACTGAATTAATACTTCTTTGTGTTTGACCACGTCCACAGACTCACCGCTGACTGGGGTAGGGGACCTTGATGGTGATTCCGGAATGGGGGATAGGACCTGTGTCCCTGCCCTCATAGCAATCCTGTGTAGATACCGACCCATGTGGGGAATAGATTTTGAAAGGATTTAAATACTCGCCAGAGCACGTTTACTTTTAAAGTAAAATAATTCTAAACGTTTTAGGGTTTCGTTTTGGGTATATCCAAACTGCAGGTTAACATACAACTTGTGGTTTTGTTCTCATGTGAACGACACAATTGTTAACGTTCATGTCTGTTTACACAAGTGCAATATGTAAGAAGCAAGACATTTTAAATGTTATTATTTTTTGCATCCTCATCGTATTAAGTAAAAGCAATAAAAACGATAAACGATAAAACAAATCAGTGGGTAATCCATGTAAATATACTATATATATATTGGTGTTTGAGATAGGAGTAACGATTCAGCTTTTACTTACAGCAGAAGTAAGAAAGGATGAGTGAGTGAGTTTAGTTTTACGCCGCACTCAGCAATATTCCAGCTATATGTCGGCGGTTTGTAAATAATCGAGTCTGGACAAGACAATCCAGGGATCAACAGCATGAACATCGATCTACGCAATTGGGATACGATGGCGTGTGTGAATCCAGTCAGCGAGCCTGACCACCCGATCAGGCTCCCTCTTACGACAAGCATGGGTTACTGAAGATCAGTTTTAACCCGGGTCAAATTTGGATTTAATTCTTTGGTGTTAATATTAAATATGCTCCTAAAGTTTGTGTATTCCATGTTCATATCAGCCACTGGATTGTGTGGTCAAGACTCGTTTTTTACTGACGAAAAATAGGAAAGTAGGCTTTAAGCAAGGATATCAACGTCATTGTCTGTTTCAAACAAGATGAATGCACGACTTCATTTTCAAGGTAAGTACCCACGCCTCGTCGTACTTCAGTAGTCAACTACCGGATATAATATTGTCTTTGTTGAATCCTGCTAACCCGAATCATGCGTCTGTCTCACATGTAATCATTTTCTGTCACGAAGGCATGACTGACATGGTGCGAAGGTATGGCCGTCTCGGGCTCAGGAATTTGGCTCTGAATGTTTCCGACCCGCATTGTATAGTTGAAGGGGTAGTTGTCGGCACGGGTACTACAGATGTGTACCCCACGTACTCTAGCCAAAATCTGAATACAGAACCGTATCCTAAGACGGGTCCATTCCGCACTGTGTCGTTTTCTTGATCGGAATTAATTGCATTAGATGTATTTTATTGCGTTAGATAAGAGACGACCATACATACTTATCGAATATTTCGTGATGCACAATGCCACTCGCAATCAGTTGAACGGGAACAACTTCAAACGGGTCGGGTATTTGGTTGCGGAATATGGGTACGTTTCTGTATTTGTCTACTAAGTGACATTTCTCTATACAGGAATGTACCTGGGGTACATATCGCTGAAGATTATCCCTGGTAGTACCTGTGCCGACATCGACCCCTTCAGTCATTGTATACATTCCTTCTACCTCGTGTAGGTAACATAGGCTGTCTTATCTTATCAACATTTGTATTCAGCGCGCGGTGTACATTTCCATTCACGTGACATTGTTTTCATCCCACAATGCATTACGAATTTCAAGATGGCGTCGCCCTATGTGAGCACGTTGTTCGGCCAGTCGGTTAAAAGTGTGCTCGACGGGTGGACAGCACTTCAGGTTAGATGGACCTTATTTACACGCTGAGCTGATATATACAATCTGATAACACACACGCGATCGTACACACAAAGGGTTAACTGACATTTCAAGGAATGTCAGTCAGGATCTATCTGCATATTGGGTTTAGGGTATCTTTACTTCGTGTGTCTTCTAAGTTCGTGACATCTTGAAAGGCTTACCATGTATTTTTGTGTGTGTTTTGGCTAAGTTTCTACAAAAGTAATTCACTGCAGTTAACTACCCACACAAGTTCATGAAAAATAATATTAAATCTTTGGAAATAATTTCAGTGTGTTATTTTTAGAAGGAAACAACATTCTAATTTTGAAGGTATTGTGGTATGGATCTGCATTTTCTTTGCGGATTCAAAATGTTCTTATTGTGGGCTATAATCTTAACTGCTTAGACTTGTTTCCAATGCTGTTCTTGCTGTGCTATGGGTAGTGGCATTTATTTAGTGTGGCTTTGGGTGGTGGTGTCATTTATCAGTGTATGAAATAAGCCAAAAACCCAGTCAGACATCAGGGCTGGTAACTTCAAAATGTTACCAGCCCAGAATGGATTTAACCAGACCAGACACCAAGCAAGATATGGTGAATTTACTCAGATGTATAGAACATCTAAAACATTTACCAGACCATTGGACTGGCTAGCTGTAAATCTAGACTGTCCGTCAGAAATCTAGCCCGTCTTGGGCGGTCGGACGGGCCTTATTTCATACACTGCATTTATTGCGATGCAATAAAGAGCAGAAGCCATTCTAGTGAATGATGATGGATACACAGGAGTGAGGTGTAAAAATGGACGAGATGAATGAAGTAATAATTGTTGTGTTAAATGAAATTTGCACCAAAGATATGGGTTGTCACTGTTTGGAGTTTTTGAAATGAACGTTGAACTTCAACGTTGGAAAAATATTATGTACACATATTGCTGTACACTAAGCTGCACAATTGTAATACACCCTTACACATGCAGATGGATTTGCAAGGTGAAAAGTTTCAGTAGACATCATTCAACCAAATCTAAAGATTCAAACGGATTCCTCCTTGTCAACGAGGTCGGTCATAGCTGGTCCAAAGCCCAGTTTGTTAGGTCTCTGAGACTAATTGGTGATTACATGGGATGATTAAAATGGCGCCTGCTAGATCACTGAGAGTGTAGCCATTAAACATGTTAAAAACTGAGTAGTGTATGGAATGTGTAGGGTATTTATTCAAAGTATGGACCCGTTTTTACTCCGAGAGAATTTTATTAAAAAACGGTTAAAGGTCACATGCAACCAAAAAATCAAACATAATTAAGTTAAAACACAATTATCACTTCTTCATGACATATAATATGCATTGCTGATTATGAAAAAACAAATAAACAAAATTATAAGCGTATAATCGCAAATCAAAAGTGCAATATTTTGTACTTGGGTTTACCGCCCTAGAAACGAAGCAGCCGGGATACCGAACCCAGTCACAGCGGGTGGGTGTGCACTCAAGTGTAATGGCTGGTTCATTAGCAGATGCCGCCTTCACGGCTCATTGTGTGTGTATATATAGAGATGTTGGGTTTTGTAAATACATGCTCATTTTTTGTGTATAACATTTTGCAATCAACAGACATCATAACATGTCATGTGTTCAAGTATCACACCTGCCTGTCTGTGTAATTACATAATGTGACAGAGACCGAACTTCGGGCCATAAATCAACGCGTTTTGTTTATGGTGTATAGCCTGATTGGTGTTAAGTTCAAAATGCATGTGGTCAGTGATCGCAGTTGTGTATTGAATATTGTCATTAGCAGACAGGCAGGCAGACACACAGGTGTCAATAAAACAAGACATTGAGTTTTGTCTGTGACGGCGACATATCTATATCACAGTTAGAAATTGTGTCAACGCTAAATAATGACATTGCTTTTAAGTATCGAACTGAGAAAGTGACTCGGTAAGAAGAACGTGTGGTGAAATAGACAAATGAAATTATTAACAGTTTATTTACTGTCATAACATATAAAAGCTTCAGCCTGTGAGATATCAACAAAACATTAGGAAAATAGCTCACACCAAAGCCTTCACCGAGTATTCACCAGACAGCCCGGCCCAAGCGCGTGAACCTATTTCACTCTTTGCGTGCTATGGCGCCAGCCCATCTGTTGAAACCCCTTATTCCCCAGAAAAGTCTGGGGAAAATTAGTGAAAACGTTTGAACTCCGATTTCGCGCGTTTTTTTTCATCGCGTATTTTCAACTTTATAAGTTGAATTTGCATTTTTGACGCTTTGTTTCGGTATGTCCATACCGAAAGGTATCAGAATCTGCAAAGTTGTGTTTTACGTTGCATGTGACCTTTAATGAGTTTTGAGTAATGAAAAATGTTTTTGTTTTCAGCTGGCTGTAAGTCATGGGTTTGGTGGACCTGACAGTCAGGAAAAGGCAGAGTGGATGGTTTATGCAATTGAAACATGGTTTAAGGAAAATGGTAACTGTCATTGTCTGTATACATGGTATTAATCAGTTCTTCAGGTCGCACACAAAACTATAACACAGTTCTCTTCTGCTTTTCATTGTATTAAGTTTCACCTTGAAACCCACTTCTGGTGTCAAGATGAAATAATTCTTACAAATATCCAATGTTTGTTTGCAGCAAATATACAGAGTGACGAGTTAGAGGACTTCTTGACAGATGTGATGAATGCTGAGTTTGATATGGTCATAGACGACAACAGCTTACCACAGGTATGTAGCATGTAGGTCGTATCTATTACCATGGTGATGATACATGTGAAGATCCGAGTTAGAATTGATCTTCAGCAACCCATGCTTGTTGTAAAAGGCGACCAACAGGATAGGGTGGTCAGGCTCGCTGATTGGGTTGACACATGTCATCTTATCCCAGCTGTATAGATCAATGCTCATGCTGTTGATCTGTGGACTGCCTGTTCCTGATTCGATTATTTACAGACCACACCATATAGCTGAAATATTGCTGAGTGCGACATTAAACAACAAACAAACCATGGTGCCACGGGCTGTGTACTGGCCACAAAATGTTATCGCTAAATATTGAGATTCGGGTATCTGATACATTGGGATCCAGTGATACTGATTGTACATGCAAATTTCATGCATCCAAGTTTGCATCCAAAATCCAGAAAGGGGATCCAGAAAGGGGTGCAGGGGTGTGTGCAACCCCCCCTCACTCACTCACTCTTAAGAGTGTGCATCCCCTTTCTCAAAAAGCTGTATCCGCCCCTGCGGCTCGATAATGTGCATCCATATTGGACTGTGATATCAAAATTATTGGACTGATTTATCAGGTGCTTCTTGCATTGATAACACTATGCATCATATGTTGAATAAACACTTGCTCAAGTTTTTGTTTTAATCGCAGTGTGTTTGTGTGTGATCAGGTGGCTCAGATGATCTGCAAGTACTATCGACTATGCAGGGAGGGACTGGAGGCTGAGGTGCGTCAGAGTATAGCCAGCCAGCCCAAAGCCGCCTTACAAGGCTGCACCCAGGGAGACAGCAACCAGGAGGTGGATGGGGAGGAGGCAGAGGTCAGTACCACCAGGGGGGTCACCAACCATTTACACTTTACCAGACAATCCAGTGATGATCAACAGCATGAGTATCGGTCTATGCAATTGGGATACAAGGACGTGTCAACCAAGTTGGCTAGTCTGACCACCCACTTCCTGTTATGACAAGCATGGGTTACTGAAGATTAATCTAAACTGGATCTTCATGGGTCATGACAGCAGAGGGGCGGTGGGGTAGCCTAGTGGTTAAAGCGTTGGCTCGTCACGCCGAAGACCCGGGTTCGATTCCCCACATGGGCACAATGTGTTAAGCCCATTTCTGGTGTCCCCCGCCGTGATATTGCTGGAATATTGCTAAAAGCGGCATAAAACCAAACTCAGTCAGTCAGTCAGTCATGACAGTAGAAAACTTGGTAATAAGCAGGCTTTGTAAGATGTGTATTAACTATTTCACAAGTTTTGAACAATATGGATTTACTGTGTGATTTGAGTGATAGATTTAGAAATATTCGCTTGTGTGTTCATTCAGTTTTCTCTTGTCAGAATGGTGAGGCGATGGCATGCTGCAGTGGTGGTAATGCTGTGAGGGCTGCAGGGTCTCAGTCGGCCCCTGCACACCCTGTACAACCTGCACAGCAGAATAACACAGGTAGGTGCAGAGACATGAAGTGGTGTGGTTGGATTCTAACGTATATGAAAGAAAATTGTCTCATTTAAGTCATTGTGTGTCCTGAAAGTATAATTTTGTCAGCTAGAGGTGAACTAGTGTTTGTTGTGTTCAAGATTATTGCATTTACATAGCAACATAGATGCACTTGTGTGTCTGTTGTGTACCGTGCCGAAATGTGTTAGGTGCGTGAATATTGATTACGCGAGGTTATAACTTGGGTTCGAGTCCCCACATGGGTATTATGTGTGAAGCTCATTGTTTTTCCAATATATATCATGAATATTGATAAAGTGGTGTATAACCATGCTCACTCATTACACTAAGCTATGGGACTGAGCTGGTCAGTGGATAGTAACCCCCGACTCATGTACTGACCTGTTTACAGATGGGGAAGATATGGAGGTGGAGGATGGCTGGGAGGTGGTCAAGAGGGGCAGGAAGAAATAACCCAAGCCACCATCACATCACACAACACAAATCATCTCCCATCCCTCGGGAAACCATCCTCTGGTCCAGACTCTGGAATCCACTCCGAACTCCTCTCGGGGGAAAGCGGCGCTGGAATCCACTCCTAACTGCTCTCGGGGGAAAGCGGCGCTGGAATCAACTCCTAACTCCTCTCGGGGAAGCGGCGCTGGAATCAACTCCGAACTCTTCTCGGGGGAAAGCGGCGTTGGAATCCACTTCGAACTCCTCTCGGGGGAAAGCGGCGCTTCCGTTCAAGCATCCAGAGACTCATAACTAGAACACTCATTTCACTTGCAGGATCCTTTCTGGTCCACAAGAAAATTAATCACTTTCTTTAAAATACATACCACTGCTGAAATAGACGATAGATAAAAGTTTATTCAGTTTGGCCAGTGTAACCCCCACTTAAAGGGTTGTAGCCCCAGTATATGAAGGGCACATTCAAAAGCTGTTATGTATGTGAAGCCAGTCATAAATGCACTGGGGCAGTGGGGTAGCCTAGTGGTTAAAGTGTTTGCTCATCATGCAGAAGACCTGGATTCGAAAGAAGAAAAATAAAACAAATTAGAGGGTAAATGGAACTGAAAAAAATGAAGTAATACCCGATTTATGTTGCAGGACCAAGAGTTTGTTGGTGTGAACAGTCTTTTTATGGGGATGCTTCTAAATTGTTGGGGTTGGATGTATTGACTTCCTACAAGCCTATTGGATAGGGAGATGTCAAGAAAATAAGAAAAATGAATGTTTCGGTTCATCTGATACAGTATTTTGTAGACAGAGTGTAGAGGAAGATCACTTGTGATATTTCGCCGGTCTAGGTTGAGGATGAGTGGCACAAGTTTATCACAACCACATACATGAGAGAAAAAACACACCATGGTGTTGATCATGATTTTGTCATCACTATTTGGCTGAAATAATGTCGATGCAAGGTAAAATCTTCACTCACTTGGTTGTGATTCAATCCAACATATGACCGGTATGAGACTGGTAGTCTTTCATGTCCTGTTCGTTCAGGGAAATAGTATTATCAGCTACATCCAGAAAATACTCGTCTCTTGCAAAAACTTTGACAAATCTCAGCAGTCACCCTTCTTTTACTTGCTGGCATTGAATAACATGAAATTAAGAAACTGACTGGCCCCCCAAAATCCCAGTTTTTCATGTCTTTCAATGCCACGTGATCGGCTAAAAAATGTCAGTAATTATTCATAATTTATAGTTGCTTTCAGCACTGCTGAGATTGAGTGCATAGCAATTATCACACAAAAAAGCACCAATAGAAACAAGTTGGGGAATAAAGATATTGTATATTAACAAGTGTTCCAGCATTTACTGAAGGAAATACAAATAAAACGACTTCCTATTGAAAAGAACCTGTATTTCAAACCAATCAAGAATAAAATGATTTTATCTAGAACTTGAGTAATATTTGTTACATTTATCACCACCTGTGGTCCCCTTGGAATGTTCTAATGTGGTGGACCTATGTACCAAGTGTAATCCCAAATTATCGGACGGTTGATGACATGGACATCTTGCTAGAAGTTTTGGAGATTAATCTGTGATTTAAAATTTGAGGTAGTCCGACTGTCAATTTGATACCTCTTATAATTTTGACCAATGGGGATTCCAGATTAGAGTTTGTCCTTTGCAACCTGGTTGTCAATGAGACTGATTTAATCAGGGATTCAGGCTTGGTGATGGCTTGTCACTGTACCTATACAGCACATGATGTTGTTCATGTTCAATCACTGGATTGTCAGGTCCAGACTGGAGGATCTACAGGCTGATTTGATAAATGAAATAATGTGTTGATTCATAGCATGGCATTAATGACCATTGGCTCTAGGCATAGCCTTGCAAGTCCCTGTCCAAGCTGCTGCCCATGTGTGTGAATGTTTTCTGTTTAACAGTACAATTCTGATCAATAAATCTATGTACAGATGGTATGGATCCCTGCAGTGGCTGTGCTCATCACTGGTCTCAGGCTTGCTTACTGACTCCATCTGCTGGTACCATCTGATCCTGAATGATCAATCGCTGTTTATACAGAGCACATGATCTGTAACATGTAGTGAAATGATCCCAGTGAGGATTCTGTGTAAGAAGTTTCACTCTCACCAACCTGTGCTTGACGTGTGAGGTGATCACGGATCAGTGACTTAGTCGACTGCATGCCATGTCATGTGGGTCATTGGTAATAACAACTCGTGAAGGTTCGGGTTAGAATATTGATCTTCAGTAACCCATGCTTGTAAGAGGTGACTAATGGGATCGGGTGGTCAGGCTCGCTGACTTGGTTGGCACGTCACCGGTTCCCAATAGCGCAGATCGATGCTCATGCTGTTGATCACTGGATTGACTGGTCTAGACTCAAATTATTTACAGACTGCCGCCATATAGCTGGAATATTGCTGACTGCGGCTAAAACTAAACTCACATGCGCCATTGGGAACCGATAACATTTGTCAACCAAGTCAGCGAGCCTGACCACCCGATTCCCGCAGCTATTAAAGAGCCTGAAACTACTTCAACTTGTTTTTATTTCATGTAAACTATACATTCAGTTGGGAAATGACTTCAAAGAGAAAAAAACTATTGCAATAGCTGGTCGCAATAGACTATCACTATCGCAATGGTTCTTTCCCCCTCAATAGTCACCACTAAATTGTATATGTCTGAGGCCTGCATCACTAAGGCTTTCCTCCCAAGCCAGGCTGACATGCCATGATAAAACTTGAATATTGTTAATTAATCCCAGCTCATATTTCATGATCGTGTTGATTGGCACAATCATCTTCAAATATCCTATTGAAACTGCATAGGGTTATGTCCCCTTCTTGCCTATAGGACATGCATAATTCTAAGAAATAAAAGCTTGTCGTAAGAGGCTACTATCAGGAGGTCAGTATTCAAGCTATCTGATGACAGTCTGTAAATAATCAAATCTGGACCAGACAATCCAGTGATTGACATCATGAGCATTGATCTACGTAATTGGGATATGATGACATGGGTCAACAAGTCTGACAACCCGATCCCGTTAGTCACTTCTTACAGCAAGCATGGGTTGCTGAAGACCAGTTCTCACATGTTATATAAACAACAAGACACAACAGCATTTATTGGACATTTTATTCCTGTTTCCACACTCCACTACACTGTAACAGGGTTTAGGGAAGTTGCATAGATACTTTAGACCTACATGACCCAGTGTGTGTACAACTGTCAGTCAGCATGAGCACAATCGTACACTGTCACATCGAGGATGGTCCCTGTAGCTCTCCACCGTGAAGGTGCAAATACACTTAGAGCATGAGCAGAGAAGCGGCACGACTACAACAAACACACATCCAAAGAAACAATGTGCTGTACTGTACATATATTACAAGGAACCTGAAACATTAACATGGAGAATGCTGTTGAAGGTAGTCATCAACCACTAATTCGAATTGCTGCATATTCCCGATCAAGGCTTATGCTGTCAAGCTACCCTTCAGCATCTGTTTTCTTGACACATCACGTCTAGTGGTGTCGTGCAGAAATGAATTTCACTGCAACATAATTAGACAACTCCAAAAAGTTTAAAAGACCAGCAATCTTTTTTATGACTAGTTCATTTGTTACAGGATAATACATTAATGATGGTGATATTGAAGAAACAGGTGCTATTCAACTCTTTTGAGGGATATATATACTACTCACACTTTGGTAAGGATCACAAAAATTAATAACTTTACTTAAACGTAGATTTATAATTTGAAATTGTAACCATTTCAAACTGGATAAATAATAATATGGTAACCCCTCTTTAGGCAAACAGTCACTTTAATCTAACTTTATGCACTTGATACATGAGTAACCATAAAAATGGTTTTCATGGCACCCATCAACCAGCCCACAACACCTGTCAATAGCAAGTACGGGATCCACAAGATGCAGTGAGATACTGAAACCTAGAATCCATGCTTACAATAGCTTAGATATTTAAACCAAATTTGACATCATAGTTTTCTGTTGAATCCATGATTTGATCCTTAGCAAAGTGTGACTAGTATATATAGATCACATTACTTTAAGGTTTTCCAGCCTGTGATGGCTACCTTTAACTGATGAATTCTGGAGTCCTTGCCAAAATATAATATTGGACGTCAAATCGTCTTAAACATGGACAAAGATTTGGCCTGTCTGCTCTCCTTGCAAGTTGGACACTAGTCAATCCAAGACGATTTGTGCTGCTAAAACAAAAAATTCTCAAGTAAAATCTTCATCACAAAAGTTAATGTATTGACTGAATGAACAGAAGAAACTTCTGTGATCTTTCTGCATTTCTGTGATAAACCTTTGCAAACATGGAATTGCAGATTTTCTCTGAGACGGGCAAGTCCAAAGATGCAATATCTCCATGTCAAAAAGTAATTCATTTGCTGGTGTAATTTACCATTTGAAAAAGCACATTTAAGTTAATATTAATTGATTATTCAGAATTCAACGCCTGAGCCCTGCTCAGCAGTGCAGTCAGTTGGACAGTGAAAGTATAGCTGTTGGTGTAACTGTGGCACTAAGATCCATGTATACACCATTCAACACACTGAAGAATAGAACCTTTATCCCTGATGAATCTCAAGACTATAGAAAGCTATAATGTTAAATCCTACGGCTAGACAGTTTGACAAGAAGGTAATACTTTCAGAAATACATGTTATTCAGATTGTAGCAATAGCCAACAATGTAACAACTGCAAATGTATATATACTTCCGATATTGCACAAATATGTACACCTTATATATAACACAATGTCCTCAACACGGCTTGTGCTGAACACAAAGACACAAACACCAAGGCTGCTCAATGCCCATCCTCGATAATCTCAGGGTATACGTTCCGATAAATCTCCACTATACCCTGGATGCATCTAAGGCTCGAGCCGATGATGCATCCAGGGTATAGTGGAGATTTATCGAAACGTATACCCTGGAGATTATCGAGGATGCTCAATGCCTGACCACAGGGGCTGTCTGATGGTGTCTCAAATCAACAAGCTTCTTGGGACTTCCATACCTAGATCTGGCTTGATGTCATGATCCCAGTTAAGCTTCCAACCTATGTATTGTAGAAGCTAAACTAGCGAGCAAAAAATATAACAACTTTCTTTTGCTTGCTAGTATCGTATTGTGTAATTCAATATCAACAACTGCACTGAATCTGTGGACATGATGTTTTAATGTATTAGCTACTTTAAACTTTTACATAAGTTGTAATGAACTATTCTTGATTTGAACTTATTGAAACATGGTAAGTACAAAGTTGGATGTGATTTTGGCAAGACATCAGCCAAATAAAACACTCTAGTTGGGGGGAAACCAAACTGGGCCAATAGCATCCACTGAACTGTAACTGTATAACAGTAATATTACCCTTAGGCTAGACCAATTTTATTTTTTGTTTTATGGATTTTGGTCCTCAGAAAACCTAAAGGCAGGAGGAAAAAAAAAAAAATAAAATAAAGTCACCAGTCAAAGTACTATTCCTTCTAAATACTCAAAGTATTTTACTTTTGGCAATTTATGAAGTGTATATGGGGCAAAAAACAATCTAAAATTGTTTTTATTGAATGTTTACAGTTTTGCCTAATAAAATCATTAGGATTTATTCTTTTGAGCGGGGAAAATCAATTTTTTTTTTTTTTCTTATTCTTTAAAAAATATTACAGGCGGATCCGTAAAACAAGATATAAAATTGGTCTGTAATATCCTCCATGTAACGTAATATACTCCAGTGAATCCATTCAGTGGTGCAGCCTTTTCTAATTCAGATTCTCACTCTGATTAGAGACAGAGGCAGCAGCTTTGCTTACAGATCTCGGAAACACTTCCGCCCGTATCCCCCTTTCAATTTCATTCTAGTCAAATCATATCACCTGAATATATATTCCTCATCTGATAAGGATGAGTTTTAACATGTTTCTTTAGTTGTATCTGAACACACTGAAAGACATATCCAACTTCTAAAAATGCCACTCAAAGACACGTTTCCTCATCATTAAAATTTAGGGGGGATACGGGCGGATGTCTTACCCAGATCTCGTCCATCTTGCACAAAGTGATCTTTGCAGTCAACATAACACTAACAGCTAAGACAGCTTTGTACACATGGCCCCTGATGTTAATTATACATGTATATAGCCCACCGTCTACCGGCTTGGGTAACACTGCTACAAAGAGGCGTACACCAGACCATATTACCCTCGAGAGAAGCATACAGCATACCCTGTATATAGCGAGGGTTGAGTTAAAAAAACCAGCTCTCCCTGCTGGTAGGAAAGGTTACGTCTGGACCCACAAACCCATCGTTGAACACTGATGTCAACAAACAGACACAGCATCAAGACAGCCTGGATTTGATCATGCATGACAGCATGGTTGAACACTGATGTCAACCAACAGCCACAGCATCAAGACAGCCTGGATTTGATCATGCAAGACAGCCTGGATCTGATGGAACATACAAACAACACACACTGTTACCGTGGTTGCAATGGAATCAAATCCTTTAAACACGTTTAAGTAGCACATGTATACAAATGGTATATTCTAAAAGTGTACAGGAGAAAGCACTAGGAAACAACATGGCTATAAAGGGTGTGCTGTGTATCCATCAAAACAGTCAGAGTGGGTGAGTATGAGTTTACGCCACATTTAGTAATATTCCAGCAATGTCATGGGACACCAAAAATGGGCTTCACACATTGTACCCATGTAGGGACTTGAACCCAGGTCTTCGGCGCGACTCCTTCAATAAACACATCTCTTTTCCATCTTGCCATCAGGACGAGTGAAACCTCTAACCACTAGGCTACCCCACTGCCCCACCTCACAGACATAAGTAACTGGGAACGGACCATATGCAAACGGGGTGTTCACATTAAATGATTCCTGAAATTACTGGAATCTCAGGTGTAATACCCTCGATAGCACAAAAATCCACTGGAACTGCTGGATGCCAGAAACAAATTGTGAGGGGGAAAAAATGTTATAATTGAAGAAGTGGTTGAAATATTTATGTTTTATGGCAAGATTGAAAAAATGCACTTATTGAAAAAGTTCCTGAAAAACATTTCACAAAGATTCATCCCAAGATAATTCCAAATACTTAATATCGGAACATGCCTTGCATTTTCAATGACTGAAATCTATTTATTTCAACATTTTGTAAATAGACATGTTACACGCATCTTAAGTAAGAGCAATAGCTGAAACAGAAGAACATGCAGTATTTAATGACCTAATAACTGACTGAATAGAATGTCACTTTATCTTTTACAAATTTGTTTTTGGAAGTGTGCCTTTAAACAGCACATACACTCACTCCTTGAAGACAAAATGCTAGATTCAAGGAGTGACTATTCATCACTGCATTAATGAGATTCAAGCCCATATGTTTTACATTTAGTACAGAAACAATGTGTTCAACATTCATTGATAAGTGTCACAATAATTGTTAGTATTATTACAATGTCTGTTATTGTGATGTTAGAATGCCCCTTCGAACAGTACAAAACATTCACCATAAAAATAATACATCAGTCACACTCTCCATAAAAAATAAACACTTTCCAGATGATTATCACAATGGTTGAGAGTGAACAATCAGTGAACAATCAGTGTACAATCAGTGAACAATCGGTGTACAATCAGTGAACACGTCAAGGAGAAGCCAGTACAAAATTAACACACGTTTGTATGGACAATGAAATCTTTCTCACAGTCGACTTCTAACTTTACAAATGTATCGCAAATACTTCAAGGGTTTGTGTTTCCTGTCTCTTCATCACCCCTGAATACAAATGGATGCTTTGAGATGGAGTCGATACTTTGAACCTACCAACGACCCTGACCTGGCTCCAGCAAGAGAGCTCTGATAACAGGAACAACATTTACTGGAGAGAATTATGGTGAGTAAAGGTTGCTTTTTGCTGCACCAGCAATATTTCACCTATTTGCTAGAAAATCAAATTATTCTTTTAGAATTTAAAGTTGCCATCTTTATTATGAGGTACACAGCATTTTGGAGTATATGCTTACTCATTCTTCAGGAAAACGATAAAGAAGTAAACACTTACTCTGAAACGTATTCCTCACAATATAGATAGGATCTGTAAATTCTCTCCCTCACGCATACCGCATATAATTGACATTCAGAGGCTGGACAATATCTGTGTCATGTGCCATGAACATGTGACCTCCAATCTGCACATGGTTTAGAAATGGTCGTGTTCACGTAAAGACCACGTACAGACAACGGTTCTTTTGAGATAATCATGGCTTCATTTCTTCGCCTCATTACAACCAAAACATGTCACAATTCAATCAATCAATCAAACTAGTCATTAATATAGTGCCTGTTTCCAGTCCGTGAAGTCTGCTCAATTATACCACATTTTGGTATTCAAAGGTGATGGAGGGATGTGGTGTATACGAACTCGTGAATTACTGGCGATGTTACAAATCTCGCGGCCAATGCTGCTGTCACATCTTGTGTAATGGACTGCGTAGTCACAATCATCATGATCATCCTCATCAACACACAACAGAAACCTACACAAGATAACTACCATGAACACAAGCAAGAAACTCAGAAAAAGTTAAAAAAGAGCAAAAGGTCACATTCACATGCAAAAGGAACTCAACTTAAAAATGAACACAAACTTGGCGTGTTCTTTCCATCCATGATGGTTACCATGGTTACAGTTGTGAAAAGATACACGTGGCCTCATTCCACAGAAGATGCATCAGTACTAAGATCACCATAGCGTAAAAATCACCATAGCGTTAAGATCACCACGACAAATGGATCTTTGTGGAATGAGATCCTATAACAGCAGACAACAGAATTACATTAGAAGACTAGATTTAACTGACAGCTTCCCAGAATATCAAGAGATATATGAGCAATAATCTAACTTCAAACAAGCTTCAAAAAGAGGAAAATTCATCTGGTTCAAATTCACAAATGAACGTCCCAAAACAAACTGTTCATCAAACCAAATGTCGATATACACAACAAAGCATACCATCATCCGTAGCACTATTTCATATTTCACCATAATATAAGCATATGCATAAAATATGAGAAAAAGCAGATTTTAAGCCACATATGTATTGCCATCGTGAAAATGTCTTTCTCTCCATGAAACCTAGTGTAATATTGTCTTGAGCTCACATTAACCGGTTTATTGAAACTGTTGACACTCTTGTGTGTAGCCATGCACATATTCTTCAAAGAGTGCCAGCTTTACAATACTTATCCCAATAAACTGTTTTTCCATACTCTTAAATATTTTTATTACATCAACCACAGAATCATAAGGTCATATTATTTTGAAAAAGGAATTTTGATGTATTGATATACCAAATCAAACTAAAAGTTAGTGTGCAGTCACCTGTAGCGCTGTCATTAATACAGTTTGTGATAATTCTCTGTCATGTCAACAGAGAAACCCTGTTAATCTGGATGGTATAGTTCCCTACTAATCTGGATTAACATATCACCAGAAACTGTTAATCATTGGTGTGACGTTAGTTTAAACTTTTATAGGTGCTTCTATCATTAATCATCCAGAATGCAAAATTTCTGGATAAAAAGGTGTCCACATTAATGGGATCTTGACTAATAAAGTTTCTCTATATACTGTGATACAACTGACTGTGGACAAATTAAATTACCAGTTTACAATAAAATAATATATCATGAATTTGTTGATTGTCCAGAAAGACTAGCTCAGTCAGTACTTAGTAGTTACTGTATTAATAAGAAATTACAGAAATGTGGAATGTTAACCTTTCTTTAATACACCATACTCAACATATCAAACACCTGTCCTATATGGGCCCTAATGTTCTGACAACTACATCTCAATGTGTCCATTATCATGATGATACCTAATGTCTGTCATGAATAATTGTAATCATTTCTTAGTTAAAACAAAGTGGAACAGGTTTTCTTATATAAGGGTGTTACCTTGGAAATTTTTTATATTTTTGTGCCTTCTGACCCATAAAACACAGCAGCATCTACCATTGTGAGCTGCATCAGTTTATACTTCCCACCTACGTGAAAGTGCAATGCCACACAATAATTTTAATATTTACGTTTATGGTGTCACAATTACCTTGTTTGTATCCATAAAAATGTTAAAAAATTGTGCAGCTCAATCTTGTTATATGAATTGGCATGAAGTTGTTTGGGCTGGCCAGATTAATAGAAAATATCGATGTTTCTGTTCACTCTAATTCTGCACAGTTTCTTGCAGTTAAATAGTTCCATTTTTCTACTGAATTATGTTGGAGCCATGAAGCTCATGAAAAAAAATAATATATGAATAATTATGCTTTTATTGAATGGTCTTATGTCTGGATAGATGATCACAAAAAAAACCATAACAAGCTTTTATTGAATATCAACAAATATGGTTTAAACAAGTGTGAAGTAACAATTAATATGGTTTAAATAAACACTCGCCTGTGTGACTCTGTGAATGAGTGAGTTGGATTTTATGCCGCTTTTAGCAATATTCAAGCAATATCATTGATGGGGACAGCAGAAATTGGCTTCTCACCTTGTACTCATGTAGGGAATTGAACCTGCACCTTCTGCATGACTAGCTAACACTTTAACCACTAGGCTACCCCACTGCCCTCATTACACCAAGTTTTGATTCTATCTACTGAACATTATGCATGCTATGTTGTGTGTAAGGTACCACTAACACCATCCTAACATCACCTGTACAGAACACTAGCCATCATCACATTGTCATACATCATTGAGCTCTGGTAGTTCAACTTGATTCCTCTATGCATAAAGATGCATATTACATATTACAGTGGAAGTTGTCTAAACCGGCACTCGTTGGCACTGAAAAAATAATCCGGATTAGACAGCGTGCCGGATTGTAGAGGTGACACGGTTACCTACGACTAGAACTGAACCAGGAGATACAATTTGTATGTGACTTTAAATACCTGAATCATACCTTGGTCAAGAGGTTGTAACACTTGAGTGTAACATTGCTGGGTGACACTCCGTGGGCGTGGCTTTGAGTGCTATCCATAAACAACAAGATCTTCAAACTAATAACTCACTAATAACATGTACAAGTAAACCCATACTGAACTAAGATTAAATTATCTTTGTCGGCAACCATTTAGTTTCAATGCAGGAATTATTGGTGACAATACACATCCGGACGACTCCTCGCCACGAGCGGATTACTGCATAAACACATCTTCGGGCGGCTCATTTTGTGCCGAGATCTGGAATTGACAGATGCCGGATTGCAGAGCTTTTAAATGATGATAAATGTACTAGCCACAGACGGAACTAAGATTTTATGCTGATGTTGACAATCTGCTGGATTGGACAGCTGCCGGTTTGGACAGCTTCCCCTGTAGTTCTGTTTCAACTCATCCCTTTCAATGAATACCCTGTATCTCATTAACAAATAACATATATACTGTTGGAAAGATTATGGCAAAATAAGGCTCAGCAGATGAACAAATCTTAAAAATATCTTTTCATACATTTTTCCGCATGTTCAATAATATTACCATTAGCCATGTGAAGTATTTGAAGTCATCTGATAATCAGTGATATCTGTTATTGATACAATAGTTATAACATGAACATATACCAACCTTTCCTTCAGAATTGAAATAAGTAGAATGTGTGCAGTCGTTGTGGTTACTCTTACCATGTCCAAATATTTTACAAACAAAACAATATCACAAATATTTAACAAATCGCCACCTGTCAATCAAACCACATGACTGATCAGTCAGAAAAACTGTATTGATTCATAAACTGCCATATTGTTTAACAACCGGAAAAATGTATTACAGTCATACTACGGTAATAGATATGATTTCTGTAAAATGCCCGAACAATTTGGTTGTATATATTTTCTTGACGGAAAAATACATTCATATTCTATAGATCTAAAATAAGCAAACAATTAGAAAACAAGAAGTTGGAGATAACTTGTCTGAAGATTAAAAACTTTACAAAAACCTATTGATTCATTATGTTCAGATGAAATGTAAAACATACATTCAGTGTGGTCACTCCTGATGCATATTACATCAGTATCTCTGGGAAATTTGTTCTGTGTCATGTATCATGATACATGTTGGCTCCAAAAAATTAGATGTGTATGTCAATATTTCTCCCCGATATTTATGTGTGTGGTTAATTTAGCTCTAGTGATAGATTAATTTGTGATCTTACGAAACAACAGTTTCAAATGTTATGTCAATGATTATGCTAAGATGTATAATAATCATATATACACAGCACTATTCACTTGTATAGAGCTAAGATGTATAATAATCATACATACACAGCACTATTCACTTGTATCAAGCAAAGATGTTTGCAGGTTACACATAAAGAAAACATTCTTCAACATAATATTGGGTCAAAATCATCATCACCATCATCATTATGATTATCATCATCTGACTGACATTTCCTGCAAAAGCAGACCCACTTTAACATGCTTTAATTCAAACTCCAAGTGTCTGGTCCTTTTTTCATTTCAACTCTTCACAAAGTGTTTGAATCAAGTCAGACAAGTTGAGACAACAGAGTTTTTATAACTCCACCAAAACAAATCAGTGGTTTCAAACTCCTGTGACACTCATATGAGTTTTTGACTAGATAGATTAACAGTTCATCTTACAATTCCATATCCTTACTCCAATCCACGAGTTTCCAAGAAAACACATAATTCAAATATTAACCATGTCCACAAATTATACTGTTATGATGGAGAAAGACAGTGTTTTGGTATATATGCCTACTCCTTCAGGTGAAATGAGAAGTAAGGACATACTCTTAAACATTGTGTTCATTATAAAAAATAAACTGACATCCATGAGTTATCTCCCTTATGTGTATCACTTCTGAATGCCATTCAAAGACCATGCTGTCATATTGTAAATAGCATGTCATAAGAATACTGTAAAATCAATGATAACTCCTGCATTATCACACATACTGCCATAGATACAGAAGGGAGATAATCAATGACACATCAATGTTCAGGTCTTATTGATAAGGCTGACAATACTAGTATTAATTCCAAAATAAGAGCCTGTTATTATTATGATTGATTGTTTAGTACAATCAATCTAAACTGTTAGGCATGTGTAATACTAGCTGTGTATTTTGTGAGAATGTAGATATGTACAACTTAGATCCAGAAGGACCTTTCCATCACGAACAGTAGCGATAAAATATGGTCACGGTACAATATGCTAAGCCTCTTTCATAATAACTTGGCCAGTAGAACATTTTTACAACATCCCAAAATAATATAAAAAAAAAGAAGAAGAAAAAAGTAAACAGACTTTTCTAATGACAACTGAAAGGTTTAAATCCCTTCCATATTAACAACTTTTCAATAAAACCAAAATTGGAACTTATGATTAAGTTATCCCCTCTATTCCATTATTGCAATTTTGGGGAACCTGAAATGAAAACTAAGTACTTGAACAAAATACAACTGATTGATTTATGTGTAAACACATATAGCTAAACCAATTAAAACAAAGCATGGAAGGTAGTAATTAGTAGGCCCAGCCTTTGTAACAAGAAATAGAGCACCATTATTAGATTATAGTTATAATACAACATTGTAACTGATCGAGAGAGCCCTTAGACTTAAGGAAAACCATGACAGTTGATTTCAGCCAAAGTATCAGTTACATCACAGAGAAAAGGTTAATAAATCTAACAGTTTTACATACAAAAATATGTTTATTACTTTCTTAAATTATGTAGACCTAATGAAATATGTGTCAACCATACACATAAGTCCAGCATAACAAACCTGTCACTCAAAATAACATGATAATAACTTTAGAAACAGATTCAAAATTGAACCATTCATTCATATCGCAAGCTTATATTTGTAAGCTTTCTTGCAAATAGTAGACTTCAAAAGCTTAAGAAGTATGACCATAAATATTTGATGTACAAAATATTTTTTGACAACTTGTTCCAATGCCAGCGACAATGTATCCATGGATGCTGACGGTCTAGGAGCCTGCTTCCTGTTCCTGTCCGAGCCCTTCCAAGATTATGCCCATCGGCGTGCGCTTCAAGCCAACAAACTCCATCTTGTTGGTGATTTTGTTTTTAAAGCTCCTCATTCTTAAAGATGCATGAAGGATTATCACTGAAATGTGGAGGAAATTACTATTTTGAATTGTTGACATTTTATAGCAATATGCAGAATGTTTGTTTTGTTTTGTTGTTTGTCATGTGTTATGTTTTACTGTTTGTTATGTGTTTGAAAGTGCTTTAAATACACATGGTGTTAATGTTTTTACTAAGATGCCAAATTTAATACTTTCTAAAGATAATGTGTTAAGAATCCTCGGTGACAGGGCTAACTACTGTTCTTGTAACGCTACCAAAAAACCAAATGATGTTTGATACGGTTTACGTTCGGATTAAATATCTTCTCTGAATTATTTTAAATACATCTGTCATTAACGTAAACCATATGGGGCAATATTACGTTGCATTTCTACTACCAGCGTTAAGTTTAGATCAGTACATCCAGAGGAAGTTGAGTAGTCAGCGACATTCCACAATTGCATTGTGGGAATGTAAACATTATAACGCTATGGTCGCTGAAAACTTGTGAGTCGAAATGACACATTTTAACCGTAGTAAAACATAAACGTAATGTTTCCAACAGTGATGTTAGCTGCCTGAAGCAACAGCAAACCAAGAAACTGGATGCAACAGTGTAGCTTACTGTAGTAGGCCGTACGAGGCGATGACAACTGACATGCATCGTGACGTCGCTTACATTGTGAGTAATGTAAAATGGTTCGATTACAAGGGGGCACACTAGAATGGCGCAGTGACGGGATAACGTCATTCAATTGTTACGTCATCAAAAAACTATACCTTTATTGTCTGATAACGTATTTTTTTTCCGATTGTTCTAACCGCTAGGCATCTTAGAATATGTTTTACTGTTTGTTATGTGCTATGGTTTACTGTTTGCTATGGGTTATGTTTTACTGTTTGTTATGTGCTATGGTTTACTGTTTGCTATGTGCTATGGTTTACTGTTTGTCATGTGCTATGGTTTACTGTTTGTCATGTGTTATGTTTTACTGTTTGTTATGTGTTATGGTTTACTGTTTGTTATGTGTTATGGTTTACTGTTTGTTATGGGTTATGGTTTACTGTTTGCTATGTGTTATGGTTTACTGTTTGTTATGTGTTATGGTTTTCTGTTTGTCATGTGTTATGGTTTACTGTTTGCTATGTGCTATGGTTTACTGTTTGTTATGTGTTAATACACTGTTATGTTTTACTGTTTGTTATGTGTTATGTTTTACTGTTTGCTATGTGTTACATTTTACTTTTTGTTATGTGTTATGTTTTACTGTTTGTTATGTGCTATGGTTTACTGTTTGTTATGGGTTATGTTTTACTGTTTGCTATGTGCTATGGTTTACTGTTTGTTATGTGTTACATTTTACTGTTTGTTATGTGTTATGTTTTACTGTTTGCTATGTGCTATGGTTTACTGTTTGTTATGTGTTACATTTTACTGTTTGTTTTATGTTATGTGTTATGGTTTACTGTTTGCTATGTGTTATGGTTTACTGTTTGTTATGTGCTATGGTTTACTGTTTGTTATGTGTTAATACACTGTTATGTTTTACTGTTTGTTACGTGTTATGGTTTACTGTTTGTTATGTGTTATGGTTTACTGTTTGTTATGTGTTATGGTTTACTGTTTGTTATGTGTTAATACACTGTTATGTTTTACTGTTTGTTATGTGTTATGGTTTACTGTTTGTTATGTGTTAATACATTGTTATGTTTTACTGTTTGTTATGTGCTATGGTTTACTGTTTGTTATGTGTTACATTTTACTGTTTGTTATTTATTATGTGTTATGTTTTACTGTTTTTGTTATGTTTTACTGTTTGTTATGTGTTTATGGTTTACTGTTTGTTATGTGTTACATTTTACTGTTTGTTATGTTATGTTATGGTTTACTGTTTGTTATATTTATGGTTTACTGTTTGTTATGTGTTTAATTTGGTTTACTGTTTGTTATGTGTTATGTTTTACTGTTTGTTATGTGTTATGGTTTACTGTTTGTTATGTGTTATGGTTTACTGTTTGTTATGTGTTATGGTTTACTGTTTGTTATGTGTTATGGTTTTACTGTTTGTTATGTTATTTACTGTTTGTTATGTGTTATGGTTTACTGTTTGTTATGTGTTAATACATTGTTATGTTTTACTGTTTGTTATGTGTTATGTTTTACTGTTTGCTATGTGTTATGGTTTACTGTTTGTTATGGGTTATGTTTTACTGTTTGTTATGTGTTATGGTTTACTGTTTGTTATGTGTTATGGTTTTACTGTTTGCTATGTGTTATGGTTTACTGTTTGTTATGTGTTATGGTTTACTGTTTGTTATGTGTTATGGTTTACTGTTTGTTATGTGTTATGGTTTACTGTTTGTTATGTGTTATGGTTTACTGTTTGTTATGTGTTATGGTTTACTGTTTGCTATGTGTTATGGTTTACTGTTTGTTATGGGTTATGTTTTACTGTTTGTTATGTGCTATGGTTTACTGTTTGTTATGTGTTATGTTTATGTTTTACTGTTTGTCATGTGTTATGTTTGACTGTTTGTTATGTGTTATGTTTGACTGTTTGTTATGTTTGACTGTTTGTTATGTGTTAATACACTGTTATGTTTTACTGATTGTTATGTGCTATGTTTTACTGTTTGCTATGTGTTACATTTAACTTTTTATTATGGGTTATGGTTTACTGTTTGATAGGTTTACTGTCATGTAAAAGTCATTGCTTAAAACTTTCATATAGAAGTTACACCATGTACACATCCTGTAAATTTACACTGGAATTATTTCTTCAAATTACATCAAATCTCATTTTTGTATCATCCTATTTTCCAATCTGGTCTGATTTTCAATATACACGTTACAGTTTCAATCAACCACATGTGGCCTCTAACCAACAGCTATTCCACTCTGTACCTGACCTCTTACTCAGACTGAATGAACATGACAATCCACATCTTCCTATGTATATTTCCAATGCTTATAACTGTTTGTTGGGACTCAACCCAACAAAAGCACTAGAACCTGTACTTGACTGAGAAAGTGTTATCACAAATATGACATGTGTCACCAGCAGATTTAGTTTTTAGAAGCAGACTACTTCACATAGCAAAGGGAAAGCTATTCCGAACATGAAGACGATGACAGCGCCGAGCATGTAGACAGACGAGGTAGCCTGCAGACAGGATGATGAGAACGCTCAGCAGGGGATGGTCGCGCTTGAACCTCTTGGTTCTCCACTGGTTGTTGGTGCAGTACACAAACCCTCCAAACGCAACAGCTATAGCCACAAAACCAAACACCATCTTCACAGGATGGATGATTCTGCAGGATAAAAACAACCATAAACAGTTCAGTAAGAAATAGTAATAATTACAGCAGGACCCTTGTTATCAGTGTCATAGCCCCAATGTCATGATTTAAGAGGTGTGGGGAACTGAGGGGAGCAAAATGACCCCTTAACTTTCTGTATTAGGCCATATGGTGAAACTTAACCAGTGCCATATCACTTTTGCCTAGCAAACCATTGTTTCTGTATTTCGTCGTCTGTGACATCATTAAACAATTGAACGTGACATCAGTAAACAGGGCCGTCCCATTTGCTTACTGTGTTTTACTGCACAAATGTATATGAAATGGATAATAAAGAAATTATCACACTCAAGCTTGGGCAATACAAAATTTCACACTCGTTTCAGTATAAGTCGTATGACACACTTGCTCGTGTAATAATCTCTATTTATAACTATGAATATAGGTTTTCAAAATATACTTTAGTGTAGGAAATTGGCTTCTAGTTCAATCTCTGTTTAAATAAAATTCCATGCAAATATTATGAAAGTGAAGCATAGGCATGATACCCTATCCATCTTTACCCTACATTGTTAATATGTCATTTTTAAAGTAAAATTTATATTTTATACTTATCCTGACTCATGATCTTTTGCTTATCTCCCTCTCCTATGCGAATGGTAGTGGAACATTTGAATCCTTTGAAGTTCCCAAAGCGGACGTAAAAGTACACTCACCCACTAGTTACCTCCCTTTTGCCCTTTCCCGCGCAAACAGTCATGTGACCAGCCTTACTTGTCACATTTTTCTGCCCATACACTCGTATCTACTGTGAAATCCGAAGTGTTTCCAGCGGGGGAGGTTGGGAGGGCTCAACCTCATGAGTCAAGATAAGTATAAAATATCAATTTTACTTAAAAATTACATATTTTTCCTTATCCTGACTCATGATCTCTTGCTTATAGAATCCTTCGGATTGGTGGTGGGTCAAGCAACTTCCTGGATTCATCAGCTGTCCTTAGATACGTCCTGTATCCCCCCCATGGGAACTGCGTAACAGCATTTCCGAGATCCTATTCTTCCAACTTCCGTTATAACTCGGGGGGACCACTTTCTTGTCTTACTTCAATCACAGACAAGTTGAACCATGTTGATTCATGTGGCTTAAGATATACTAGTATCTTCTTTTTACTAGATATCTATAACAACCCATAGATTATGATAAGATCTTTATCATAAATGAGTTGTGACCCCTTTACGTACAGGTAAGATCTTTACCCGTACAGGGTCTTAATCACTCATGCTAGTCTGTCCTAGACTGTGCGCATGGACTTTCAAACTAATACTTTTCCTTAGTAAAAGTTATCAACAAGTCAACGTGATAAAGGGTGAGATTTCCAACTCAGCGCCTTTGTGGAACCGTTAGTTGCTGTGCTACAACGAGAGGCCCAAACTGGTGAACGTCTTCAGTGGCTATGTCTCGGAGGTAGTGGTTGGCAAACACTGTGTCCGATTTAAAAAAGCAGCCCTCCATAATTGCTGATATAGAGCAATTTCCATGCAGAGCTAGTGTTGACGCCAGTGCTCTGACTTCGTGTGGGTTGGAAGCTCTTGGAAGTTCTAGTCCTGCTGCTTTATAGACTCTCAATATGACGGCTCTCATCCAGAACGATATTGTCGTTCTTGAGACTTCTGCTGATGTCTCTGTAGATAACGGGATGAACATGTGCTTGAATTTTCGTCTCCTTGTTTTAGTCTTTTGAAGATATATCTTCAGGGCTCTGACCGGACACAAGGATAGGTCCTACGTATCCTCTGGTCTAAGGATTGTAGAAAGCGCTGGTACGTGGAACTGTCTATCTGGTTGACCAGGTAGTTGGTTCTTGGCAATAAAGTCCCATCTAAGTCCTAGATGTACTGCAGCATGTTGCCCAGCGTCGTATCTCCGACATTCAAGCTGCCGTGGCTAGTGCAAGCAGGAACAGAGTCTTCTGTGTGAGCAGCTCGAAGGTAGTCTGTTCTAGGTGAGGTGAAATTGGCTTTTACGTCGTGCTTGAGAATATTTTGCTCATATGACGTGCACGTGCATCATTATGTGTATGTGCGGCTGCTTCGACTAGCCCAGACTTAAGCTGGTTTTAAAGTGCTAGCCCACTGAGATACCATGCCGCAGTGAAGCATGAATACCCCACTCAGACACATTATACTGACTCCGAGCCGACCAGTCCTTGTTGTACCCATTAATGCGAACGCCAGGCAGGGACCAACAAGTACCATATTTTAACGTCTTTTGGTTTGACGCGGTCGGGGATCGAACCCGCGACCTTCCGCTCTCCGGGCGGACGCTCTAACCACTACACCACGGAGGCGGTCAGTCTGTTCTAGAGGTTCGTAGGCATCACTCATGAGATGACGTAGAATTACATTCAGATCGCAGGCCGGAGCTCTAAATTTCTTTTGCTGGTCCTCCAGTTTAAAAGATCTCAGCAGAGCAAGTAATTCTGGTACTTTCGTCAACTTGATGCCTGTCTTCATGGTGATCACTGTACTGATGGCAGCCAGATACATGGATAATGTCGAACCTTTCAGAAGTCTAGTATGTCTAGGTATTCCGCCACTTGAGGATGAGTAGCTTTCATAGCAATGAAGCCTTTCCGCCTTGCATATGTCTCAAACTTCAGCCACTTGTCATCATACAGGTTACGAGTGGATCTGCGTAACGCTAAGGTTACTGCCTTGGCTGCTCTGGCGGAGTATCCTCTTTTCTTCAAACATGTTTTGATACGGTCCACACGTGTAGCTGGAACAGTGCTGGGTTCCCATGGACTTGCTTAGTGTGTGGATGTATGAGTAGGTTCGGACATTCTGGTAACTTGAGTGTTGGACTTTCGAGATCTTCTATTAGGTCTAGGAACCATACTCTCGCTGGCCAATAGGGAGCGACCAAAGTCAGTTGTAGCTTGCGTCTGTTTGATCTTCAACAGTACTTTCGGTAGTAATATGGGGGTGAAAACATGTAAGCGTTTAGTCCTTCCCATGATATGCTCAGTGCATCTGTTGCCCAGGCTTGAGGATCTGGAACTGGTGAGACAATCGTCTGTAGTTGAACCTCGTGGCAAACAGGTCTATGCAAGGGGATCCTATTTCCCTTATGATGAGCTGGAACGCTTCTGGATGGAGCATCCATTCCGTAGGTGACGGGTGCAGTGGTCGGGAGAGAGCGTCTGCAAGCACGTTCTTGGCTCCGGGTATGTGACACGCCTTTATCCAGATGTTTGCTTCCTCCGTGATGTGGAACAACTGGAATGTGAGCTGTAGAAGGCTTGGAGACCTTGTAGATCCTTGCCGATTTATGGAGAATGCCACTGTAGAGTTGTCTGTGTGGACCATTAGCATTCTGTTGTTCAGCGAGCTCGACCATAGTTGTAAAGCGTTGATCACGGCTTTCATCTCCAGCAGATTGATGTGAAGATGCTGCTCTGTTTTGGACCACCTCCCTGATGCAACTTGATTGTTGTGATGAGATGCGCACCCCAGAGATGTGTGTCGAAGGCTGGCTCTTGTAAATAGGTCCCTCCGCAGACGTTCGACCTGTGAGTCCACCAAAGTAGGTACCTCTTGAGATTGTCTGGCAGCAAGATAGGGTCGATGCTTAGTTGTAACCTTCCTGTGAGAGTCAAGTCCTGCGCCGAGGTTAGTAGACAGAGTAGACATTGCCATGTTTGTAGTGTTAATGGAGAGATGACTGCTTGAGGAATAATGGCTTGTATCTTGACCCAACGATCTTCTGGGACAACAATACGATTCTGTGTTGTGATAAATCTTATCCCCAGAAATTGAAGATCTTGTTTTGGTTCCAAGTCTGACTTCATAAGGTTCACCAGCCATCCTAGTTGATAGAGCAACTTAATTGTTCAGCTGTAGTCTGAGTTGACTGGCACTTTGGTGAACCTGAATGCCGTCGTCCAGGTAAAAGGCATTGCGTAGACCTCGATGATGTAGGTATGCGACTATAGGCTTGGTTACTCGTGTGAATAGCCACGGAGCCGAAGATATTCCAAACGGTAGGACGTTCCACTGGAAGTGCTGCCCATCTGAATAGGAATCGCAGATACTTTCTTGATTCCGGATGTATGGGGATGTGTAGATATGCATCCTGAAGGTCTATGCTGGTCATGTAATCTGAGTAGTCTGAGTTGATGTAGGTGGATCATTCTGAACCTGTCTGGTTTCAGTAGATAGTCTTTGTTGAATTTGCGCATGTTGTAAATCAACCTGAACTTCTCTATGGAGTTCTTCTTGGGTACTAGAAAAATTGGGGAGAAGCCTGGCGTGAGATGATGTTGATCTATTTTTTCTACCGCATCCTTCATAAGAAGTGAGTTGATGGCTTCTTGTAACTTGACTGCCTGCTCGTCTGCATAATCGAAGACCATTGGGCTGAGAGTTAACGGTGGTGTCGCCTTGAGCTGCACTCTGTATCCTTCTCGCAGTACTTGTGAGACGTAGTCATACTCTAGTATTCCCCAATTTGTCCAGTACCTTTGTAGACGTCCACCCACTGTCGATGGTTTTACAGGAACGGCTGGGGGTGGAAGACTCCAGTCGTTCCGAACCCCAAGATCAACGTCTAGTTCCTCTGGATGCTCTGGGAGTGCAGCCTCTTCCTGAGTTCCCTCTGTAAATTCTGGATGGGCAACGAAAGGAACCTTTCCCACTTCTGAAGCTGGAGTACTTCTTCTCCTTAGCCTTCTGGATGCTGGAATATTTGGACTTGCTGTTGTACTTCTGGGAAGTATGACGAATGACGTTGGCTAGAGTATCTATAGACTTTATCATCATGACTTCTCTTGAATCGTGAGTAGCTTCCTTAGCTGCATTATCTATATCGCCTCCGAAAATAGTAGGCCCCTCCCATGGAGCTCTAAGCAGCGGCTTGGTGAATCTGTCACTCCACGAACAAGATGCCGATATTGATGCCAGATAGTCTGATAAAAAGTATTGGTCCTTCTTCTGAGTGAGCAGAGCTGATAGTATCATTCTATCTTCTTCCGAACTGGGGTTCTGGAACTTGTTAATCAATGCTTCATTGATTGCTCTAGATCTGGCTAAGCCGAAGAAGGATCTCCTTGTAGCAGTATCAAGTTGGGATAACTTTTTATCTTCCACTTTGTATATCTTGTTCCGAGAGTCGTTGACTAACTTCATGTTAGCATCTAATTCTGGCGCCTTTATAAAGGGATCGATGTGGTGTAAAGGGAATTTCTTCACATTAAAGGATGGCAGATGCTGATTCTGGAACTTTCTCTCGAAAGCTGTGCGTAGGTTGGAAGGTACCTTGGATATAGGTTCAATCTGAGGGATAGTCACCGAGTCAAAGAATAGGATCTAAATAAAAATGATATAAAGCTGTATACGGGACTCCAGTGCGAAGAGGGACAGAGTGACAAGTAAGGCTGGTCACATGACTGTTTGCGTGGGAAAGGGCAAAAGGGAGGTAACTCGTGGGTGAGTGTACTTTTACGTCTGCTTTGGGAACTTCAAAGGATTCAAGTGTTCCACTACCATTCGCATAGGAAAGGGAGATAAGCAAAAGATCACGAGTCAGGATAAGGAAAAATTGTTAATTTCGTGTGTCAGCAGCTTTCTGGCTATAAGACATCAGCCTATAAGTCAAGTCAGGACTAGAATAAGTTCTTTTAGTGGCATTTAGATGAATATTTTACAAAGGACTAGAATATCTAGCAACCGATATAATTAATAAACAATGATCCATGCCATTTTCTTGATTAGGGTACACTGACATGTTAACAATACTGACAACCCAACCAGAATTTTGCCATGTTTCCAAAACACAAAAATCTGTGTCCTTATATGCAAAACAAAACCCATAGACAGTGGACAAAAATAGTTTGCACTGTGACTGTGAGTCTTATTAAATTAAAAAAAGTATGTTTGTCATATTTATTCGAACATACTTTATTGCACCTCATTACATTTTAGACTCTAATCAATGCTAATTCAGTTTTACATTCTGTAGGATCCAAGGTCTGATTTCAATCAATTAATTTTGTTTAAAACAAAGCAAATAGATCCACAATCGAGTTTAATTGCGTTACTTGTTGCTAGAGAGGTCAATAAGGACCCCACATTGAAGAATAACTGAAAGTCCAACCACTCACAGGTAAACATAGATAAATCTGATTGAGGCAATACTAGCGATATTTTAGTTCTCACAGTTATTCACAGAAACATACATATTACTTGAATTTTTGCAGTTGTATCTAAAGTAACCAGATGTGGACTTAAAGTGACCTTTTACTTTGTGGTGTTTATTTATTTATTTATTTATATATATTTACATAGCCAATATCAAGATCACCTGCTCAAAGGCGCTTTGTTTTTCCCTCGATCATTGGATGTCAGTCTCCCTGGGGATCATACAAC
Source organism: Haliotis rubra (assembly GCF_003918875.1). Lineage (NCBI taxonomy): Eukaryota > Metazoa > Mollusca > Gastropoda > Lepetellida > Haliotidae > Haliotis > Haliotis rubra. The sequence goes on from NW_025766248.1 coordinate 1,033,253, forward strand.
CCTCAAAAGCTAACTTTAACTTGCAGCCACCTAAAGCATGTCGATTAATTTAATGTGGCTTTCCCATCCCCTTGCATGCCAGGTACCCATTCACAGCTGGGTGGACTGGGACATGTTGTCACAGTATTTTATCCAAGTTTACTGCACGTTGCTGTACCCGCAACTAGGTGTTTGCACGTTTTCATGTGGCCACCATCTGGTCATATACCAACGGATTCGTGGGTTCTAAGTGCACAGGGTTGTGTACTGTACACTAGGGGTTGTGACAACACTGAGAGAGTCTGCACGCAAAGTTGACTCCAAGGTTTTACACCTGGTCACGGGTGGGCTCGATCCCGACACCTCAAGCTCGCTGGATCACTAGCCTGGCGCCTTAGCCAGCTCACCCACCACGCCAACAGGAAAATAAATTCTACATTTTTGGTTTAACATATTTATGAAATATGACAAAACTGTTAAAATGTTTATAGCATTCTATTCAAGTAATGCCATGTGTTCTGTTATATCAATTAATATCCCTTACAGCTGAGCATACAATGATTGATTTATGGGTATTGATCATGTGTCTCACTCTCAGTCACACAGGGAAACAATTTTTTATTCTTTATTTCGGAAGATTCTTTAGAAAGCTATCTGTGAACAACAAATGTCAACTGATGTTCTTTTCCACATTCCTGATTATTATTTGTTTGTGTGTTGTTTAACGAGGCACTCAACAATTCCCAGCTTTTTAATAAAGTCATCGAATCTGTAACCAAAAGCAAAAACAACTCAACTCTCTTTATTCCATTACTGAAGAGGCCACAGGCCTATAGTTCAAACAACTCAAGAACATGTCGTGCTCTGACTCTGAGCATGATGAGATTTGTAAATTGTACGACTTAACCATGTTAGGAGTTTAAAACATTATCCATTTGTATCCTTGTTCAGCAGAATACCAACTGGAATACTCTTGGTGAGATACATCACAGTCATGTTTCTAATAAGTACACATTAACCCTTGAGCACAAAATCAGAGTCACGTACTGTTTCAGTTGCAGAAGGTTCACGTCTGAGTTCAGTTTATACTCTGCTGTTTGCATTGTTAAATGGTGTATTATCCCATTATGAACATGATGAATAAGCCATAAACAGTGGAATGCCACTGTTTGTTATGGTTTATGCCAGTAGGATAGGATTAATAGTAGTTAAGAATTAGAGCTTGTTTTTAGCTAATCATTCTAATAAAAATGGATTATTGTATCATAGCAGTTACCAAAACATTAGTCTATTTGCATTAAGATGAAAAGTTCAGCTGAGAATGTTTGTGGTGATGTGCAGTTTCTCTTATTACCATAAACATTATGACAATTATTAACCAGACATATCAACAAAGCTATATTTGACGAATACACATATTAGAATTGCAGGTCACTTTGGTTGACCTAATCAGCAGTATTTCAACTGATGAACATCAGAGTATTGCATAGTAATATCAGTGTCTATAGCCATTTAACTTTGTAACCTAAGACGTGTCTTCATACTCATATGTTGATTATTGGGTAACCTATAGAATTATAAATATTAAATGTTATCCAGTCTGGGACTTTTGCCACTAATCTGAAGAATGAATCTAATACATTTCTGTTTGATCTTGTAATCTCAGCTAATAATAGTACAGATAATTCTAGTTAAAATGATACTAAGAGCCTGGTTTGTGCTAGTGATCTCAAACGTTTCAAAGACAGACTGACTTGTCAAACATAAGTTTGAATGTTAGTTGTGTTAGCTTTATAGCATAGGACAGATATAGCATTTGCATGCACTAATTATCATGTTTTGGTCCCTAACACAGAGCTTAGACACATGTCGTCATTACGGCCAATTACTAGTAGGGGAATAAACATTCCGATAATATTCCACACTCCGAGCTCTGACAGAGTATTTGAATACCAGTGCAAAATAAGCATCAACACCTCTCAGAACGTATGAAAGCGTCGTGCAATGTATCAGCGACCTGTGGATGTCGAATGATAAAAGCGGAGAAGTATAAAGCTTTGATTTCACAGCTATCCACGTCACTGATCACGTCAGATATACAAATGAAAAGGTGCTCACCCAATGAGTAGAAAAACTATTAGCGCCGTTAGGAAGTAGTTTGTCTGATAATAGAGCAGATTGTTCAAGACCCTGTTTGCCCACTTATCGGCATCTTTTATATTCGGGATCTGGAATCGTGCCGATTCCAAGATAAAATCTCCCAAAGAACGGAGAGGGGCCACCTGCACTTGTTCGCCCATGTTGTCAATTTACAATCCCTTGTGTCCTGAACAAATGCCCAAACGTTTGCATATAAATTATCCATATTTTTTTGCGGTATTCCGAGTTAAAATGAAACAATTTAAATCATGTGGATAAAATCTATTTAATTACAAGAAAACCTAAATAAACTTTGGTTTGTGCAATGCAGAAATATATTTGTATATGTTATAAGGTATATGTCGTTAAATATACTTTTCCTAACAATCATTTCATAAACAAAATCCATAATCTTGTATTTGATTTCTACATCCAATTTTGTCCATGTATTTAATCGGAAAAATTATGTTCTAATTCTTATAAAGATATTCAAGAATTTCTTGAAATATTAACAGCTCATACGTGAAAAATATGTTTGTACAGATATTCATATGTTTAATAGCGTAGGTGAAGTAGTACCAAATGTATTTCCTTTAAGGAACGATAACTCTGTTATAATTTGCACCTCAAGCAAACTATCGAGAAAAGGTGATTCTTTGTATGTATTAAAGTGCGGTATATATTATTGTCTGTTTATCATACAAACACTGAATTTATCACACGCATTTACGCTTTCTGTATCACTAGTTCGCAAATCTTATGATGTCATGTCCGAGAGCTGCTATGGCGCTGAACAGTCAGTCAAGACGCGATTTTAGGACGAGTCATGTCGTGAATGTCGGTCCGATCGCGTCTCTCGGCTATTGAACTGATATTGTTTTCAGATTCCCGTAAGTTTTTTAAGTCTTTCATGGCCAATATCTGTATCTGATGCAATCAAATACAGGAGCATGTACAATGTATGTGATGGTGTTTTTTTAAATAATCGATGAAATCCAGTGGTTGACATAATGAGCATCAGTATTAGACTTGGCGAACGATATAGGTGATAGAGGTCGATACTCGTTAACTGAATATCGATCAATTGTCGACTAAATGTTGTATCAGTAACCTTGAGCTCAAATGCCCCCAATTTCTGAAGGAAATCAACATATTTTTCATCACTAGTGTGTGGTAACATATTTATGCATGGATTAACAAAACAGCATCCTGCATATAATACAAAAGAAGCCCATCAATAAATACCTAACTTTGTGTATCGTGTGTGTAAATGGAAACTTTATTTAATCACAATAGTTTATGTTACTTCATGGCGCCTTGAGCATGTATCAGTGGGTGGAAAATGGCGCGCTAAAAATATGCATTATTATTATTATCATTATTACTTGTACCACATTGTACCACATTATCAGCCCTAATCAATATAGTCGTTTGTGATGACAAGTGTCAGCCAAGTCAGTGAGCCTGACCACCTAAACTCATTAGTTTCCTTTTAATTATCTTATGATAAGCATGGGTTGCTGAAGACCAATTCTAACTCGGATCTTCACATCTACTCATGCAATAGTGTTCTTTTTGCTCCTGGAATTCGCTTAACTTAAACACTATCTTTGTAAGATGATAAATGTCAGCAGGTACAATTCCAATCTTTACTTATTGTCATTCACGAATGTAGAGTGTAGTCTCTTCTATTTCTGTCCTAAATCTACACAATTCAACAAGTTCAAAAGACTAGTATTTCAGTGTCACTTGACATGTTTCACATCCGTCATTCATTTCCTAAATAATAATTTAAGCTTTAAGCTTTATTTTATAAAGATTCAACTCCTGGACCAGCAACAACTTTGGATATGGAAAGTGACTGGCCTGGGCGCTGGAACCATGTCAAGAAATTCTTGGAAAGAGGTGGACCTTTTGCTCATCCGGATTTTGAACCAAGTTCAGAGGTACTTAGTCCTACAGACTTTTTGCTGCTATGATGATGTTACTCAGTTGGAAATGAGACATGCTACTGTTACTGTCTTCATATCCCCAATGTCATGTCCTGTTGCAAATGTGTCTTAAAAAAACATTAAAAAATTCCATCCATTGTGCAACATTTCTATAAATCATGATTAGTCGGAAGTAAGTACATGTAATATTATAAACACACAGAAAGTTACCTTTTGATTTTTTAGTCTCTAGTACTACAATGAAATTTGTTTGGGGTTTTGGTTGGCATAATGTTGGACATTTCTATTTATGGGTTTTATATATAATCATGAATATATTAAAAAATCATATATAAATACTAACATAACTATACTATTATAGGCTGGTCTTACAAGGCAGGAATGGTTTTTGTCGTGTTTTTTGGACTTTGGCTTTGGACTTGTGGCTGAAGTAGCAGACTGATTCATTCATGCATTGATATGAGTGCTCATGTTCAGAAGCTTTAAGCCTGTAACAGATGGGGATGTCAATGTTAAAGTGAAGAAAGTGACACTCTGAACTTTGAAATTTGAGTGGACACCTTGTCATGCCTATAACATATGCAACATACACAAAAATAGACATATCAGTTTTCTGTAACCATGTTAAGCTGCTATGTACAAGTTTGAATTGTTTTTAATGATTCAGACAGCCATTCATTTTGTGTCCACTGGGCTTGTAATGTTAGTTAGTTTGATCCTTTTTCAATCTGGATCCAGTAAAATCCCAAACATCAAAGAAACCCTGCTAAATATGGCAAATGGTTGTTTCTATGATCATAGTAATATGTTTGCTTTTTGCTGTTACTTTTTGGAAAAAAATTTAAAATGTACTTGTATTATGTACACCTAACCTCACAAAACGTTGCTGTTATTTTAAAAAGTGTTCATTGAACTGAAGGAATTATGGTACTGTGACTGGGAATAAAGTCCATCAATCTGTTTGTCAAGTTTTTTGATAATTGGCTGATCACCTTGTTTAGCTTGTTCAGGTTCTTGATGATTTTATCTGAACCTGGGGCACCCACACTGACCAAGGTCACATTTGTTGAGGGGCGGTGGTTAAAGTGGTTGAAGTGTTTGCTCGTGACGCAGAAGACCCTGGTTCGATTCCCCATATGGGTACAATGTGTTAAGCCCATTTCTGGTCTCCCTCGCCATGATATTGATGGAATATTGCCAAAAGCAGTGTAAAACCAAACTCACTCACTCACATTTGTTGAGGATATTTTAGACGTTCATGTCATCATGATACCTTTTAGAAATCAAGCTGTAATGTATGTGTCTTTTTATCGAGTTCAGGAATGAGAGCTGGCATGTTAAGTTTGTCTTGTCTTCAAATCAATTTTGAGATGTTTGAGGTACATTATTTAGTTCTGTTATAACAGTAGTTTATTAAATGGTATGTCTATGTTTTAGTGTTTACATTGCATTTTATTACTGCAGTCATAAAATTCACTATCTAATTCTTTGCAGACGCTGCAGTTCATGCAAGAAGTATGTAAGATCCTTGTCATTGGAGCAGGAGGCCTTGGGTGTGAGTTGCTGAAAAATCTGGTATGTCTACCTCAGATTTACCCCATAGGGGATCATGTATAGGAACCCAGAAACCTTTGCTGGCAGGGCACGATTTAAAAGATGTTAACCCACTTGCACCAGGTGCAACCTAAGATAAAACCTAGTTGCACCAGTCAAATTCCAGTTGCACTGTTTTTATTGCAATATGTAATATCAGAAATATGCTATTGAATTATTTAGATGATTTATTCAGAAGTTTACCCACTCAAAAATTGACTTGCACCTGGTGCAAGTTAGACTAATAACTAGGTTACTCTTTGTAATATTGGGTTGCACCATGCAAGTAACAAAGCACTAAATCGAGCCCTGGCTGGTCATAAGAGAAAATCAAATCAGATGGATAGTATTATGAAATCAGGTATTATATGGCTGAAATAATGTTGATGTGAAGTTAAATTTGAACTCACTCACTCACTCAGGCAACGCGTGACTTGGCTGATTGCATGCCCTCAATGGCTCATACCTGATGATGCATCGGTCATTGCTCAAAATATCGATCAATGGATTGATTGGTCTAGGTTTGGCGATTTACGGGCAGCTGTCATATAACTTGTATATTGCTGAGTGTAGTTTTAGACAAAAAACAACAGACTCTGATTTAATTTGACTGATACAGTGATGAATGATATAGCAAAACATTACTCAATACTGGTTATGCTAGAATCTTGACCGTTTAAGTAATGTTTAATGTTTTCCATCAGTCTGTTAAGATGATTCATTTTGTTGCTAGGCAACTGTTGGTGAGTTAACTTGTGAGCCTCTTGTGGTGTAACGATACAGCAATACAGTATTGTATTGCAAATTGAAACTATCGATACATATCATCAATTTACAACCCTTGTATTGCGATACATATGATACATTTCATCATAGTTATGTTGATGTCAGAACTTGAATAATAACGGAAACTGTTCAAGAATCAGTTTCAGTTGATCAACTCACACTTGGGTTGTTAAGAAATCAGTTGTGAATAACATATGCCCTGGATACAATACATCCGGTAAATAATAATATATGTAAAAAAATATACAGCCTCGCAGTAAGGTATTCTTGTGTTAAAACTTCATTTAAGAAGATCATGTATTTGAGAAAAATTGAATACAAAATGAACTAGGAGCTCATCAGTGTATGAAATGGATGTGGATGCTTTTTATTTGTCTCTGCAATGGATGCAGACGTGTTAGTCATCTGGAAGAGTTATATAATAATACAGAATGTTGAGAAGTATGTCTCACTGTTGTCTCTTATTGTCCGAGACAAATATTAGGAGACGGAGTTGTTTTAAAAAGCTGTTTATTTGCCTGTAATTGGAAAAGACAACATCATAAAATGTTGATATCTGTCTACCGTCGTCCGAGGCTGACAGGTGACAATAGAAGGTGAATTCAAATTGTCCTGACGTCACAGGCAAAAGCCCTGTGAATTACCTGTGCATCAGATACAGGTAGCACGTACAACTTATTATTTGATACTTGCTGAGCGGCAGCCGCAGGAGGGAAGAAAGGAGAAATACAGCTGCCGGCGACACTGTTATGAAGTCCAAGGCTCATGATTTGTTCTTGTAGACATAATATATCTTTGTCTGCTTCAGTCTGGCTTGATGTAATGATTGATGCATACAAGAAGATAGCGTACCATTTGAGATTTCAAGGAAGGTGTGTTTCCATTTTAGGCGCTGCTTGGTTTTCGCAACATCGATGTGATTGACATGGACACCATTGATGTGTCCAACCTCAACAGGCAGTTTCTGTTCAGGTGGGTAACAGTCAGCAGGGTTCAGAATATTAGATGTTATAGGAGGCTGGGTCGCAGTGACCTAACGTGCTGGTGTTAGCTGCTGTGAGATACTCCCTTTACTCAGCCTGTGGAGATCTGGAATTGCTCTTCAGCAACCCTTGCTTGTCGTAAGAGGTGACTGACAAGATCGGGTTGTCAGAGATTGATGTTCATGATGTCAGTCACTGGATTGTCTGGTCCACTTAATTGTGTATGGACCATTATCATATGGCTGGAAAATTGCAGAGTGTGATGTCTGGAGTTGGTTTGAATAAAAATAGTGATAATAATTCTTGGATTGTCAGCACCATACCTGATATTTTGATAACCCAAATTTGTGAATGACAGTACCCTTTGGGCCACCTGCCCACATTCAACAGAACTACTGTGGTACAACTCTTCAGTGAGACACTAAACACAGCTCACTCACTCGTTTACATAGTAAGAAAAATGCCACACTGACAAAAGAATAAAGTCAGTATGGTATCTGTTACGTAGATCATGTTTGCAAAACAAAATAGTGTCATTTATCAAAATGTAAATGGTTTGTTTAAAACAAATTTGAAGAAATAAGTAAACATGAATCATTGAAAAGTTAGTCAGGACACCGGTTTTGTTACAAGACAACCTTGATTTACCATACCAATCACTGATGATAGTCTTCCATGACTGATAGTATTATATAACTGCTCAGATGCATAGTACTGTGATGATGATGATAGATGATGATGATGATTATATAACTGCTCAGATGTTTCTTTTTGAATGATGTTGATGGTTGATGATGATGATGATGATGATGATGATGATAGCAGCAATTGTGATGATGGGGTGGTGGTGATGATGATGATGATGATGATGATGATGAGCAGCAATTGTGATGATGGGGTGGTGGTGATGATGATGGTGATGGTGATGATGATGATGATGATGATGATGATGACAATGGTGATGATGATGATGATGGATGATGATGATGATGATGGTGACAATGGTGATGATGATGGGGTGGTGGTGGTGATGGGATGATGATGATGGTGACAATGGTAGATGGGGATGATGATGGTGATGATGACAATGGTAGTGATGGATGATGATGGTGATGATGATGATGACAATGGTAGTGATGGGGATGATGATGGTGCAGCATGATAGTGATGATGATGATGATGATGATGATGATGGGGATGATGATGATGGGGATGATGATGATGATGATGATGATGATGATGATGGGATGATGATGATGATGATGATGGTGACAATGGTAGTGATGGGGATGATGATGATGATGGTGGTGATGATGATGATGATGATGATGATGATGATGATGAGGTTTGATACAATGATGATGATGATGGTGGTGGTGAAGAAGACATCTGGAGTTTGTTACAATGGTTTCCAGGTGATGGAGAGCATTGAGTTGTAACTTGTAAATCTTTCATTACTGGATGTATTAAATCCACTGTTTATAAGTGTGTTTAGTCGTCTGATTTTGTCTTTCAGACCAAAGGATGTTGGGAAAGCTAAAGCTGAAGTAGCAGCTGATTTCATCAACAACAGAGTCCCAGGATGCAAAGTCAAAGCGTATCCTTCTCAAAGACCTATACCATGAGGACTCAAGGTCAGAGTAGATTCCCAGTACACCATTTCTGTTTCACGTCCCTTTCTGGATCCTGGAGTTGTAGCCATCCCCTGTCTGCACTTTTTAATCTGAGTGCCAATTTATGAATTTTTCCGTGGCACAGGTCCCTGTACACCCTAGAATCTAAAACAGAAATTGTGTGTGTTTGAATGTGTGACCTGATTTTTATTAGCCATCATATTATTATTATTATAGGATATTTATATAGCGCACATATCCAGGCAACTAGTGCATGCTCAAGGTGCTGGTACTTTTTTCCCTCGATCATTGGATGCCGAACTCAAAGGCACATATCCCACCCATTCTACTGGATTGGATCATCTCATGATTTCACACCGCTGGGTTTGAATGGTTAGAAGTGTTTGTTTAAAGGCTGCAGTGAGATGGCCGCAATATTGCTGACTTTCGAAAAAACACTTTCAGTAACTTTGGACTTGAGTGTTCTTCACGCAGCATGGAGCCCACTAACTTGGGCACCAGTAGCCCAGAAAATGGCTTCCAGGAATGGACAGCATTGTGATGGGTGACTACAGCAATTCAGTAGGGTGCCTTTTCTATGTCAACTGAGTATCACATGGTTCTGAGGTACAACTTGCATATTGCTGATTCGGCACAAACCCCCCTTTCAGTACGTCACTCAAGGTTCTGGAGATGGCATATTCAAGGGGATACCACCTATGGATTGTCTGCAGCCTCTGTGTTGGTTATGTAGATATCAACATTAGTATTGGGCACTAGAATGGTCTGTTGTTTCAAGTCTCAGGGAGTGTTCTTAGTTTCTGGAACCATTGGTCAAGGTCAAGAAGGAATGACAAAAGCAGATTATCATCTGCGTCACTCTGGGTAAGGGATGAGTGCAAGAGAAAAAATATGGTTCATGGACTGTGATCTTATTCATGATCTACACTGACAGTGTGGACTGACATGAAACTTGAGATTCCCCTTGAATTAAGAGAGGTTCAATTGTGATTTTTCTTAACACATCCAACAGACATTTTGCAAAGATTCAAGACTACGATGAGTCATTTTACAGAGGTAAGGAGAGTTCTCTGAGGTTGCCATGGTTACCATGAAAGCAGCTACCTGATTCCCAGTGAAAGGAATATCTTTATAAATATATATCAATATTACATAAAATGTCATTTGTGTATGTGTTATATGATTAAAAACATTGAATCTAGCTGGCCTTGGGTAAATTTCCTGACTGGGAGCCAAGTAGTTGTTCCTGGAACCACCCTTCCATATATGATTATCTGGTGTCTGCGAAAATGATTAAAGATTGTGTAAAACTTTGAACAATGGAGAGTGCCATTGCCATGATAGCACTCATAACAACTATATCATCACACGCAACTGAATATACAAGCAGTTTGAAGATAAGGAAGTAAATGAACCGTCTTAATTAGAAGTGTTTTTTACCTTGCTCGTGGTGAAGTGACATTGACTAAGTTTGGACATGTTGATGATGGATCAAAGGATTATTATGTTTTTTCACACTTAATTTGCGAAGAGTACAAATGTATACCTTATTCATTGTTGATGCGTGCCATATGGCATACCTAGAAGTATAAATTCAGTACTGCAGCCTCTTGGAAAGTGAAAACAAGTTCTGTTCTTGTTCCAGGTTTCCACATCATTGTGTGTGGCCTGGACTCCATCATTGCACGGCGCTGGATCAACGGCATGCTGGTACTTCATGGAAAATAGCCCTGCACTTTATAGCTCCATTGATTTACAGTCGTGTGGGGCGATGGGGTAGTCTAGTGGTTAAAGTGTTCGCTCATAACACCGAAGCCCCGGGTTGATTCCCCACATGGGTACAATGTGTGAAGCCCATTGCATCCTGCCGTGATATTGCTGGAATATTGCTCAAAGAGGCGTAAAACAAAACTCAAACACTATTGTCGTGTGTGCTTTAGCCTTATGTTTACATTTTTAACTTCCTCGTTGAAACTATGGAAGTGAAACTTTGTATGAATGATTCCTAAACACACAGTCTAACACAGACATCCTTAGTTCTTAGTTCTGTACTGAAAGTGTAAATGTCTAGGTAGCCCAGTGGTTAAAGCATTCACCCATCACCAGTTCACATGTTTGAATCTCCACTAATGTATAGTAAATGAAGATCATAGGCGGTGTTGCTGGTGTTAAGCCTAACTCAACCATTCTCTGCCAGTGTTTGCTGAGTTATGGTTCCCACTTTCAGAATTATCTGTTTTTGAAAGGACAAGTTGTCACAAGGACCCTTTTGGTCCTCAAGGTCACCATAATTTTGGAAGTGAAGGAATCTTTTACTGATCAAAATGAATGTTATTAGATGTTTGCAAATACATTTAAATGAGAATTAGAATCAACTCAGGCAACACCAAGCCTTTGACCCAAGATGACTTTAGTGATTTTCACAGAAGATGTGGACAATTACAGTACAAGCATGCTTCATAAATGACCTTGGGTTAAAGGCTTGCTCATGGTCAGACTCAGAAATATTATCCTTTTTCCATTCAAGATGTCAGTTTGTACACAGAGCATCATGATAGTGTCTTGAAGAACTTTTTCCAGTCACAGTTATAAATCTAACTAACAGTGGATATGGTTGGGTACAGGGTATTCATTGCCATGTACCATATTGACATTTAGAGGACTATTCCTGGGTTTGAATGTAGTTGCAATTCATTGTTCTCATTTGGAGACAAACAGACTATAACCATTCTATTGATCATGTTTCAAGACCAAACATGCAAGTGTGTGAACACTAAAAGGCCATTTGACAATTCTGTTAGTCATTACTTCACACTTCAACATTTCCAGTGGGCTGAAAACGTCCTTCTTCCTCCATGCAGTTTATAGGAAAACCACTTGATATTTGCTGAAATTGTATTATAAGGACACATTGTGTCTGGCTATCTGAAGCAGTATTGTAATGATTTGCTGATGTCTACAGGTAAGCTTGTTGAACTATGAGGATGGAGAGCTGGACCAATCTTCTATTATCCCAATGGTGGACGGAGGGACAGAAGGGTTCAAGGGGAATGCCCGTGTTGTTCTCCCAGGGATGACCGCTTGTATAGAGTGTACACTGGACTTGTATCCCCCTCAGGTGGGTTCATATATGTGGTGGGCGGTGGGGTAGCCTAGTGGTTAAAGCGTGAGCTTGCCACTCTGAAGACCTGGGTTCGATTCCCCTCATGGATGCAATGTTTGAAGGCCATTTCTGGTATCCCCCGCTGTGATATTGCTGGAATATTGCTAAAAGCAGAGTGAAACTAAACTCACTCACTCATTCATGTATGTGGTGGGGTAGGGAGGTAGTGGAATGTACCATGTGGGGTTGTGCAGTGCAGTTGCAGTGCAGTGCAGTGCAGTGTGCAGTTTGGTGCAGTTTGGTGTCTTGTTTATGTTATAATGCTGCGTTCAGTAGTATGCAAGCTATAAGACCGTGATCTGTAGCTAATCAAATCTGAACCAGACAACTGAGTGATAAACATCATGAACATTGATCTATATCATTGGAATGTGATAACATGTACTACCAAGCAAGTAAGCGAGTCTGATCATAATCCTGAAATCTTGTGATTCTCCAGGTAAACTTCCCCCTCTGCACAATAGCCCACACGCCGAGGCTGCCGGAGCACTGTATAGAGTATGTCAGGATCCTTCTGTGGCCCAAGGAACAGCCATTTGGAGGTGAGCAGAACCTCTGTGTACTGTACTCATCTCACCATTGTAAGACAGTCTCATACTTCATCTCTGTTACTGATGGAGTCTTGCTGATTTGTCATTGGATGGTGATTGGTGTTGTTGTTGTGTTACAGTTTTGTCACAGGAGCCTGTCAGTTATAGTATTGAGTTATTAAAGTAAAACATGGGGACGCACACTTTGTGAAAGTGACTGGTCATTCATTATAGGAGTAAAATGCTTGTGAGATATTTAAGGACTGGTAAAATATTATAGGGAACAGTGTTGTAATGAAAAAAATTAACTTGTATTTGGTGGCCATGAAAATAATTACATAAATTGGAGGGTTCAGCACATGATGACACAGTCCCATAGCCAGTCTCTCAGCCCTGTCAAATAATAAATTTTAAACTAACCCTGCACTACTTACTTCCTGCACTTATTGCTTACGACTCGAAACGTGGCTGTGCCAGACGATTGATGTTGAAAGCGTAGACTGTGATCACTTCCTGGTCTCGGGTAAACAGCCGTCTGCGCACGCATCACCGGAAGGTGACGTCAGCCACCTCAGATTATTGCTTTTCGCACGCCTCGCAAGACGTTTGGTTTGCCAGCTCGACTGTTTTGTATCCTATGAATTTGTGTTTATTGATAATAAACTGTCTTTTGGGTACTTTCCTTTGTTCTTCAGAGAGTGTAGGTATTACCTTTCTGTTTCGTTTTTCGTAGTACTGTTGTAGTGATGGTGTTTGTGATAAACACGGTAGTTTCATCACTATTATCGGTCACTTCGCCATTCAGAACACGTGGCTTCGATGTATTCGTAGTGGCTTGTTCTTGGCTCATGCTTATATGTTATACTTTCATCGTGATATATTATTATTAAGCCTTAATTCTGGTCTCCAGTTTATGTCAGTATTTTGTGAGACGTTGTTCTCATTTATGCTGTTCTCCCCCGTTACTATTATATTGTTTCACCGTGTGTTTTCCCATTACTACTGTAATGTTTTTCACCGTGTGTTTGCTGGGGTTTTCTGCTATGTTGCAGGTTCTATACGGCACACGCTGTATAGTTTGTAAGGCGGGGTATCTCATAAGTGCCCTCATTCACACTGTGTGAATTGCACTTTTCTGTGTTTTTCCCCGCTTTTCACACAAGTAATGTGCTAGTTGGGCGCTTTACTTAATTAATATAACACGCTTTTTTATTGAAAGCCCAGGTCCAACACCGACGCTGCCTGTGACAAGCATCCAGATACTTGCCACAACACTGATGTCCTCTAGCTCTAGGGCGCCTGGCGCCCGCCTCCTTTCTCAAGGTTGCTGTTTCCAGCGTGTCCTTGGCAGATGTCTTACTCCTGACGCCGAGATGCACGCGCCGCGACTCAGCAGTCACTGGATGTTTCGATCTCCCATTTGACATGACCTAGTTAGCAGGGCAGTCTGGTACAACAGCCTCTGCTGTTCATCACTGCAGGGCTTATACGGGCGCTTCTACCACATCGACTACGACCTCGGCGTTCTGCAGTCGGTGTTAGCGCCTCCGTCGCAACACCAACCTGTTCCAGCGTCGTTCCTGTCTTCAGGGAATGTATGATGCATCTGCCTGATCCAGCGCCTGTACGGAGCTTGTAAATCCATACTTACTCCCTCCAGCGCCCATATGGCGTTTCTACCAGATCCAGCGTTTGTATTACGCCTATAACCCATACTCCCTCCAGCGCCTGTCCGGCGTTTCTACCAGATTCAGCGCTTGTATGGCATTTATAACACCATACTCACTTGCTCACTCCAGCGCCTGTCCAGCGCTTTCTACCTAAAACAATCCTCAGATCCAGTGCCTCTACGGCATTTCTACCAGATCCATCATACCATCCTCACTCACTCAAACGCCTGTCCGTTTTTATACCAGATACAGCGTTCTACCAGATCCAGCCTGTACGGGCGGCTCTACTTGATCTAGCTTCTATAACATCATAGTGAGTGGCCTATAAAATCATACTCACTCCTCCAGCCTATACCAGATTGAGTATCTATATGAAGTAACATACGCGCCAGCTTCCACATCTTCAATAGTTCGGCAGCTGTTGGTTGCGCCACTGTCTCAGCTGACCTCTACGCCGGCAGACGGACACATCTTGCCCTCAAGACTTCAACTAATATGGTACCTATCCCGGCGCATGCCTACACACTCCCTTGTCTTGAATTCATCAATAGGGCAGCCCAGGTGGATGAGGAAATTAAGCGCGTGACAGTGTTTCTTCTTACAAGGCACGAGGCTCAAGGGATGACGGCCCTTGATTTGGAATCCACACGGATGCTCCTTCCTATCTCAACTTCTCTTCAGCTATTAACACTGTCTCTCAAGACCTGACAGAGTGGAATCCGTACAGGATCGTCACCTTTCTTCTATATGCATGAAGGCTTGGCAGTGGATTGTCCTCACTATCCTTGGCGAACACTTACAGGCAGTTCTCGCCAACGCAGGTGTTATTTGAGGTCAAGGATTTTCCGGCTAGGATTCAAAGCTTCTGAGGAATCTATTTCACCAATCCTAGTCCTCGACTGCCATCTTTAATAACGAGTTCAAGGACGTCTATCAAACAGTGTGTGACTTTACTCACAGGGAGATAGCGTTGACGTCCTTCAAGCAAGTCAAACATCCCTCATCACATGAATCCATGCCAGTACCTACTATAGCCTCGACGCCACACTGTTAGGTGGGCTTGGAATCAGGCGCCTGTGCGTGGTAGGAGACGTGGTGACAAGTCTCACATCAACAAGAGAGGATATGAACGTAGCTGCGTCCCCTTCAAGGGTGACGGAAGCTGTGGCAAAAAAAACAACAACAAAAAACAACAACAAAAGTTCAAGATCCACATGACTGGACACTCCCTCATCCACTAGGCCCTTGTATTATCCAAACACTTGTACATTGGTGACGAGTGCGTTCTGACGTAATTGGTTATTTCTTGGGTGTCCATACGTCACAACATACGGACACATGGGTTCCGGCTCTTCATAGCTGCCTCTACGATGTTCCGGGTTCCAAGGTTTACCTTCGACCGGGAGTACCTGCTTAGCGCAGCAACAGTGATAATTTGCTGATTTCACATGGGCTGTCCGCCATATTGCGTACTTTGCATGTGTCCACCCGGGAATGACAGGCGGATGTTTCAACGCGGTCGGCCTCCTGCCTCACTTACTCTCAGTTTTTTTTTCCTTTTAGTGGACTCGCCCTTAGATGTCATAGGTGGAGTCACCTTGACTGAGCGAAGTTCAACTACATACGCTTTTTAGTCGGCGCCTCCATGCAGAATTGAGGCTCCCATGCGCTTACTAGATCTGATAACCTCAGGTTTTCGGCCGTGAGATCAATAAGCAGTTTGGAGCTCAAGGCAGTGTTCCTCGCCATCCGTCACTGGGCGCTACAGCACACGGGCAACACGATTGTTGTGGAGCTTAACGAGTTTGACTGGTTACTGTTTCCAGACGCTCCGCCTGTTTCCAGTAATAGCTGACACCCATATCCATCTGAGCACTCAGCATATTCCTGGGTGCGGGTACATCTTAGCGGACGCTATATTGGGATCTGACAGAGTCGCTTTCATAGAATGAATGCTACACAAAGAGCTACCGGCTTATGTGTCTCCGTCTCCGAATGGTCAGCCTGGGCAGTGGGTGGCTTCAGTCTTTCCTGGGGCTTACACGAAAATACGCTTCCTCCGGGTCTTGTTTCCAAATGTTTTAGTCACAGTCAAGACTTAAAAACTTGACTTCGACTAAATTTAGTTGGTCCAAGATGACCAACCAGAGGTTGGTTTCAAGCGTCAAGAGCTCCTCTTCAACTAGCCAGATGTGGAAACATCCCAGTGCATCCTCATCCCACTCCAGAACGGTTCAATTAACACACTGCATCTTCAGGCGGCATTCTGCGCCAATTGCTTTTCAGCCAGAGCATTGTTACTGCTTTGCTAATGAACATTGGACTTCCATTAGGCACATGTATAACAAGGCAGTCGCTCGAAAGCAGTTGTGTTGCCGCCAAGCAGGATCCGCTGAATGTATCCCCCTGTTTTAGCAGTCTCCTGCTGTATTTGTACAGGGAAGGCGCTTCAAGAGGGGCATGGCTGCCACTTCTGTTAGTGGCAATTCCCTTCGCTTTGGCAGTCCCCATTGACAGGAGCTACCGTCCATGCTTCGCTTGTTTAGCTATGTGTACCCAGGCTGCAGTTTTGACCACCCGCCAGGAATCTCAACACGGTCTTGGACCGCCTCCGTTGTGTCTTGCAAGCCACTCAACGAACACTTCCCTTGCAGACTTGCACAGCGATAGCTTACAAGGGTCATGCGCTTGGTGTTAATTGGGTCAAGTTTGAACGACACCGTCATGGTTCTGTGCCTCTGGGTATTTGATTGGGATTTCATCACTATAACCCATGGCAGTTGCCAGCGCGAAATGATCGATAGTTCTCTCTTTCGCCTTTATCGTCTGTTGTCGGCGTTGATGACGTTCCTGTGTTACTTTTGTGTTCAGCTGATGTACTCGGTTTGTACATTAAGCGAACCCAAGCCATCAGAGACATGTAAGCAAAACCATGAGTGTTTTGTGGATACGGACTACCATTATTCTTGCGTATAATGTGGCTGGTTTGGTTCCCCCTACATCTACGCCATCCTCATGTACTTCGTACACTTGCCTGGACTATGGCACTTCACAGTAACAGTACAGTGGCATTGATGATGCATGAGTGTTTCTAGACGTCGGACACAGTCTTCGCCAATCAGTATCCACACCACATGTGTCCAACGCTTCGGACCATTGGTGCCAGACCAGCACCTCACCAATCCCCGACGGATATCACCTCATTGTTGTTCGCCACGAAGCACGACGATGTCATGTGGGGAATGAGTTGTTTTGAGAAAACAACTGGGTATGTCAGTTAAGGAGTCACACTTGAATAGATTCAAGTCCATGCTTTTTACTGCATTCCCTAAAGCTAATAACGCTTTAAAACCGTGTGGTCTCTTTTCCATTTAAGCGTTCATGGCTTACATGCGAATTGCCACTGAGATATAATCCCTCTCTTCCGACCATTCTTCCAGATTCCACGAAGGTGCCTTCCTTCATGATATTTCTTCCCACGAAGCACGATGACGCCGTGTGGGAAAAGAGTTGTTCCGAGGGAAACAACTGGGTATGTCAGTTAAGGAGTAACACTTGGAAAAACTCAAGTCAATACTTTTTACTGCATTTCCCTAAAGCTAATAATGCTTTAAAAATCGTGTGGCCTTTCCCATTTAAGCGTGCATGGCTTATATGCGAATGACCACTGAGATGTAATCCCTCTCTGTCGACCAGTCTTCCAGATCCCACGATCGAAGGAGTCTTCGTTCATGAGTCACTGCTTTTTACTACATATCCCTAAAGCTAATAACGCTTTAAAAATCGTCTGGTATATTCCATTTAAGACTACGTGTCTTATATGCTTATTACCACTGCCTGATCGTCACTCGCTGTCCGATCTAGGTGCGACGACGGTTTTCCACCACCGAGGCGCACTTGATAACATTGACCGAGCTGTCTTTGTTTACCTTGCGAGGCGATCCCCACAGATGACACGCCCTCCATCCTGCCTGTCGGATAAATGTGCAGGAAGTAAGTAGTGCAGGATTAGTTAAAAATTTAGTAAAATCTAAATATTTTTTATATTTGTATACTTATCCTGCACTACTTATGATATGGGCCCACACTGCACTTTCAGCTACCTCCCCTCTTTGTTTTCATCTGTGGGATTTACGGCAATAATCAGAGGTGGCTGACGTCACCTTCCGGTGATGCGTGCGCAGACGGTTGTTTACCCGAGACCAGGAAATGATCACAGTCTACGCTTTCAACATCAATTGTCTGGCACAGCCACGTTTCGAGTCGTAAGCAATAAGTGCAGGAAGTAAGTAGTGCAGGATAAGTATACAAATATAAAAAATATTTAGATTTTACTAAAACTCAATGTATCAGGGAAATGCATGTGGATATTCTATATATCCTATAACCTTGCAGTGGTATTTGTGCATCTGGTAAATACTGTTGATGGAACCTGATTGTTGTTTCAGAGGGTATAGTTATAGATGGAGACGACCCAAAACACATCAACTGGATCCTTGATAAGTCCCAGGAGAGAGCTAATGAATACAGGATATTAGGTGTAACGTACAGACTCACTCAGGGTGAGTGATATATCATGCCTATTGTACAGATTGGGTTGTGGGTATTTATCATAATGGAGTAGTATAGGAAAAAGTGAGAAAAAGACGTATAGGTACACCTTGCTTAGAAGCTTGCATACGGGCTAATTCTGCTACCAGCCTAGAAAAAATGAGTGTTTGCCCAAAAACTTCGACAAGACCACTTTTTGTCTCTCCCAAAGCAAGTGCACTCCCAATTAGAACTATGTGGGTGCATGGATATAGAAACATGCCAGGAGCCAAGCTCTCGCGCGAAGCTTATACCGAGATCCGATCGGGTCGTTTGTCCCTTCGGGAAGCGAAGAGGAAGTACCACATATCGCAAGCCCGATACACGCGAATCCGAGGTGGTATAGACCCCGAGCCCCAGACGCCGAAAGTACTCCCCGACATATCCGAAGACTTTGAGGCCCTGCTGCAGAAGTGTCGCCTCTATGTTGCTTTCCTCCGACCGAGAGAAACAAATCCTGGAGCAATCGGGGCACACCTCACGAAGCGCTACCAGATCCCTCGTCAGTTTCTCGAACTCTATTTGCTGTGTTTTCGCCCACTAGTCGAAGCCGGCAAAATAGTTGATTTCATCTACATCTACCCACCCCACCAATTTCGACCCTCGGCGGGCAAACTCCGAATCATTCTCGCCGACGACTGCTATCCGGGACCTAAGGACAAACACAACCGATGCACCGACTGCCTCGCCGCTCTATCAGGAGTGCCTGCTCTCTTCGCACCCGACAACTCTACGTGCAAGTGTGGTGCCATCGACCACTGCGTCGACAGCAAGAAAGGTAGGATCAACCTTTGGGCCGATTCCACCATCTGCCCTACCTTCTGTATATGGAAATGGGTCTCTTCTTGTTCCTCCTCCTCTATTTCCTCGTCCTCGTTGCCGTCGTTGATGTCCAGCCTAGACAAGACGTCGACCAACATATTCGTGGTTTGCCTCGCACGAGTCTCGATGTTCCCCAGGCGGTTGTAGAAGTCCTGGATGGTTGGCAACATACTATCGGGTATTGCTACTTTCAATCTATCCCGAGTCACCTTTTGTGGTAATAGTTCGGTGACCGGCAACGATACTTCGGGGGGTACTTCTTCTTCGACTGGCGGCGGTGGTATGGTTTCCTCGATCGGATCTCGCCATATGTCGTAGAGTCTTGTGGACCCAATACCGAAGCGCTTTTTGACCTCGCTTGCTTCTGGTAGCAGAATTAGCCCGTATGCAAGCTTCTAAGCAAGGTGTACCTATACGTCTTTTTCTCACTATTCCCTATACTACTTAATGGAATGAAGATATAATAATAATATTAATATTGGATATTTGTATAGCGCACATATCCAGGCAACTAGTGCATGCTCAAGGCGCTGGTATTTTTCCCCTCCATCACTGGATGTCAATCTCAACAGCACATCTTTTTATCAATCTCAACTCCCTGGGAACATGCAACTCTTGCAGCCACTAGGCGCACTGAGTTATTGCCGCTTTCCCATCCTTGCGAAGTACCCATTCACGGCTGGGTGGACTGGGACACATAGTCACAGTACTTTGTCCAAGTTTACTGCATGTTGCTGTACCCGCAACTAGGTGTTTGCACGTATTCATGTGGCCACCATCTGGTCATATACCAACGGATTCGTGGGTTCTTTTAAGTGCACAAGGTTGTGTATTGTACACTAGGGGTTGTGACAACACTGACAGAGTCTGCACACAAAGTTGACTCCAAGGTTTTTACACCCGGTCACAGGTGGGCTCAATCCCTGCACCTTACGCTCGTTGGATCATTAGCCTGGCGCCTTAGACAGCTCGCCCACCACGCCCCAGATATGATACGTGTAATAATAGTTGATGCATGTGTTGGGACAACATACTGTGGGCATTGTATTGTTCACAATTCTTGCATTCTTCCTTCTGTGCAGGTGTTGTGAAGAGAATCATCCCAGCTGTGGCATCAACTAATGCAGTCATAGCAGGTATGACACACACAATGGAGCTTTCAGAGAACCATTCAGGGAAATATGTCATATTATTTGTGGTAATGAAAGTATTAGAGAGGCAAGATTTTGTCAATATCAATATATGAGAACATGCATATTATAGCAGTATTCCTGGCATGGTGCCTGACTTCAGGAATCACATAATACAAGGTTGTTCCCCATTGCTTCTCACTACATATCCTTTGTCACTTGTGGTTGCCCACTGTGACCTTGACCAGTTACTTTAAAACCACTTTATCTTCATTTTTTTGTGGATTTCTTTACATATGTACAACTGTACGCTTCTGACCTTGACCCTTACCTTGCGCTAATGATTGCAGGTGATTTCAATGTTAAAACCAAACTCCGTGATTGAGTGAAGGAAGGCATTCAGTAGAAATCAGGGTCCACAACAATATGCCCTTTGAATGATTTTGAAATGACTGTTTTTACTGATTCCAGCGGCCTGTGCTACAGAGGTGTTCAAGGTGGCAACAAGGTAAGGGGCTTTCTAGCTGATGTTTTCATGTTTGTGAAGTTATTACTGGGAGGTCGGTGCTTTGATCCAAGGCCTGTGTCATACCAAGACATTAAAAGACAATACTTGTTATTACCCTGCCTCGGTCAGCATTAAGGGATAAAACATAGACTGGTTGGCTCAAAGTCAGCATAATGTGTCCGAGTGGCGTATTCATTCATGGTATCCCAGTAAGCAAGTGCTATAAAAGGGCATACATCCAGACAAGTACACACATTTGCTATGAACATACCCTTGAAGTTCTGGGCTAGAATTGGTCTTCAGCAACCCTTGCTTGTTGTAAGAGGCAACAAACAGGGTCACCGACTTGGTTGACACATGTCATCGTATCCCAATTGTGTAGATCGATGCTCATGATGTTGATCACTGTATTGTCTGTACATGCTTTGATCTTGATCCTAAATTCCATGCCATGTCACCTCACATTTTTCATACTGCTAAACTGCATCTGTCATGTCATGTCCTGACCATTCTGGGAGGACTGTATACTACTCAAAATATAGTTTAGACCACTTGTCTTTCTTGTTACTTTAAATTAAAACAGACACTGACTATTCATGAAAATCACACCCGTCAAGAGTAACTTAACACAGACGTTAGAAAGGAATGTATTGAAAATCATTTTCTGAGAGTAGGAGGACAACCTAGTAATTACTTTGCTGTGGTTTCATGAAGCTTTGTGTATTTGCCTCACGTGGAACATATTTGTTCCAGCTGTTCACATCCTCTCAACAACTACATGAACTTCAACGACACAGAAGGCGTGTACACATTCACATTCGAGGCACAGAAGAGGGTAAGTTTTCCTTGACATACATGTCTGTATATGCCTCACTGAAATGAATAAAAATATTTTAAAAAAAGGAAAGTTTTCCTTGTTAATCAAGACACAATATGTATCAATGGTAGGTACTGTGTGACAGTGTATGACATCCGTAGTGTATGTGTGACAGTGACATGTGTATCATATGTATGACATGTAACAATGACATCTGGAGCGTAAGTACGACATGTCTGACTTGCGTGACTTGACTGATTGGTTTCACCAATATGCCCAAACGAATTTCATGGAGCAATTTGAACAGCCACGATTGTGTGTTTTATTGAAGACAGGTAACAATAATGCTTCCTGTTTATGAATATACAGTGTCTCCCCAGGCTGTTTATCGTTACAGTATGCAGTGGTTTCTGTCAGTTGCTTCCAAAGAAAGTTGGTTCAGGATATTGATGACTGTGCTGCTTCCAGAAAGCAATTTTGATATTGTTAGTACACAGCTACCAGCTGAAGATCTAATTCGATTCCCCATATGGGTACAATGTGTGAAGCCCATTTGTATTGTCCTAGCTGAAGATCTAATTTCGATTCCCCAAAGGGGTACAATGTGTGAAGCCCATTGTGTTGTCCTAGGTTATTGCTGGAATATTGTTAAAAGCGACATGAAACTAAACTCACCCACTCGTCACTCTGAGTATTGGATATGATATCTAGCATCCTGTTGCATCAAACTGACTCCTTCCCTTCTCTATCAGGATGACTGTATGGGCTGCAGCCAGATCCCTCAAGCCCTGTCCTTCTCCGAGAACGACAAGCTGCAGGACGTCATCACACACCTCATTGAGAGTAATACATAGTGAGTACTTTTCAAGAATAATGTGGATAAGATGACCAGATTAAGAGTTTGGTTTGTAAGTCACATAAGTTTGAAATATGTGAGAATACTGATTATATTTACCTGTGTCACTGTACACATTGAACAAAGCAGACTAGCAATCAGACTAGCGGACCGGTTTTAGATTTCAGTCACATCAGTCTATTGTCTTCCATCATGAATGCTGGGAACTTTGTCTGATTCCAACATAAAATCTAGAGTTTATTCAGGGATCAACACAGGTTTTCAAAGATGAAAGTTTCAGATCCTTGTTTATGTTATTATTAGTAATTCATTATTCAATTAATTCAGTATTGGAAGGCTTGAAGAGTCTTCTTAAAGGTTTCCCATATAAAAAACTGTGGCATTATCTGACTGTAGGCTGGCTCCAGAAACAGTGCAGGTCAGAACAGGTACAAGCGGCCATCTTCGTCCATGTTGCTATAGTATGTCGTGATACAGGTCTCTAGGTATCATGTATAATTTCAAGCTCATGTGTTCAGGTGCATGTAGGCCATTGATGGGTGATTACTATTCTGTGCCATGGTACATATTGTATCATAATCTTCTGTATCATTCAGTCCCGTAACCCACTGTTTATGTACCATTATTAATTTGCAAGCTGTTTTGCTACACACAGATTGAATGGTTGTTTGTTTTTCACAGTCAGATGAAATCCCCTGGTATCACAACCTGTGTAGATGGTAAAAACAAAACTCTGTACATGCAGACTGTGAAATCTATAGAAGCAAAAACAAAAGAAAATTTAAAGAAAACTCTTAAAGGTGAGTAATATCATGTAACATATATGCTGGTTTAGAAAGTATCCTTTGTCAGGGATATAAGTGATGATACCAAACATCTCCAAATTGAGGGTTAATCGAACTGACTAGATTTGTGGATTCTTTGAGATTTGTCTGAATTTGATCACTGCTGTCACACAAACCATGCAGGTCTTGAACATTTCCAGGATATCTTGGAATTATTTTCTCAAACATTGTGTAGTGTTAAGGTCAAGGTCACCCTCGAGGCCAGAGCCTGACAAAAAGAGCCTATGTGTAAGATCAAGATCATTCTTGAAGTATGTTTACAATTTTCACTATAATGAGACTTTCTGCAGACTATTTTGAAGTCTCTTTACATGTAGTGGGTAATGTATTTGACTGATCATGTGTAAAGCAGTACGAAAATGAAGTCATTGTTTGCCTTACCCTGTCTTTGTGTTTGGTGCAGCTGGTGGGGTAAAATATTGTCAGCTTTTTGCAAACACCTGTTATCATCACTATGTGACACTGATTTCTGTCATCTAATGATATAGTCAGAATCATATCTGTTTTTAACAGATTATTGTTTGATCATGGAGATAGTGGTTTCTGACTGTTTGGTGTGTTGCTTCAGATCTAGGACTACGTAATGGCCAGGAGATCTACGTAGCTGATGTCACCACGCCCACCTCCGTCACCTTCAGACTCCAGTTGGGGACCAGTATGGATGACAGCTAGACAGTCATGTGTGGAAGGAATTGAAATAATATTGAACTGACTACATGCCCGGACACAAAGATCAGGGATGAGAAATTTCTGCGGATTTGATCACGCTGGGGTCATACTTGTGAATCGTCTAAACCTGCAGCCCCCAAGACCCCCGGCTCATTTTCCTGCTTTTTCACTCATGCCCATTCTCATCCCTGAAAGATTGGATCTTTCAATGCATCAACAAGTGCTATTTCCATTTCAACACTGAAGTTCTTTAAGAGAGCAGATTAGGAGAAGTGTTGTGGACAGAGCATGCTGACTATCAGTACCACCCCCTGTGCACATGCCTCCAATCCAAACATTCACGGGTCTCTCCACTACCAGGTTCACCCAGCTTTGAAAAGGTCTTAAATTTGAAACTCTGGCCATGAAAATGCCGTAAATTTGACAGTCTGGCCACCAAAAGGACTAAGATTACCAACTGGGTTATTTGCAGATGACTTTCAATTTGATTTTCAGGACATGAAATCGGCCCAATTTGAAATTCTGGTGAAAAAGAAGGCCTTCAGTTTGACATTTTGACCATGAAAAAGCCTTAACTTTGAAAGTGTCTTGAAACAGGTTTGACCTTAAAGAAATGCATTGATTTGTCAAGGAAGGTTAGTTTACAGTTGAAACGTTTTGCAGTCACAGTTGTATGTAGATATTATGAAGCTAAAGATTGGTTGGTAAATCACTGGATAAATAATTTTTCGTATAGACTTAAAACATGATAGTCATGGGTAGGCGCCATTGGTCATTTCCAACCATTCCACAACTCATTTTTGACTTGTAGCTACAGAAAATCAGTAATTTTGGAGAATAGTTCTTCAAAGGTTTGGATGAACAGATTATTGGCCTTGTCTATACCCTGATCGTGTATAAGAATTTACAGTGAGATCTATTCTGACAGCAAAAACCCTAAGATTATCCAAGTAATCTGCTTGAAAGCAGACCTTTTCGCCTTAAAAGTGTGATCATTGCCTTTTAAAACCCAAAAAGTTTTTTGAATTGAAGGCTAATGTTTTCAATGAACCATGTGCTAGGCTGCGGAGGTAACCCAGCAACAGCCTGATGTCACAGGGCATTGTTTTGCTACTATATTTGGTGAGACAGTTTCAGAAATTACATAATAACGTATTGAGACATACTGGTAAAGTTTGTGGTGCTGCAGGGTCCCGATCCACAAACCGTTTGTAGCGCTACAACTTTCGTAAGCCTATGATAAACTATAGAGTTATGATGGCTTTGTGGATCTATGGCTTTGTGGATCTGGACCTAGACTTGTAGAGGTAGGCCTGGAGGTTACCTAAGATTTGTGTTTGATCACCATTTTCTACTTGAGTAGAAATAGACAAAGATGACCAAGTCACGTGACTGTCAGTTTCTGTTCTTTTGAAATTTTAGGGTGTCTTCATACTCTGCAACACGGATCAGATCGTTGCCCTGTATCAGTTTCTGGATTTTCTGGCCCGGCTGGAATTTTTACAAGCCATCATTGTGTAGCTAGAATGTCAAAATGTGTCGTTAAACGAACAACTGTTCCCTTAAATTAGTATTCCCAACTTATTGATCCATGAGTGTTGTTTTTGTCTTGGATTACTGAAGGAATATTTGTTTACAATATAATATTTGTCTGCAAGAAGTGAAATGAATAATTTGTTAGTCGAAACTGGACAGCAGTACCTCTGTCCCTACTAAGCATTGTATGACAGCATTTGGTGCTGCAAGGAGTTCTTCTTACAAAGACCGAAGACTGGTTCTGGATTACTTTGAGCTGCATCATCTTTTTATGTAAAGACAAGATTCTTTTCCCCCACACCTTTTACTATACATATCATTCATAAAGTTTCTCAATTGCATTTGTTAATAACTGCTCCAGCTAAACTATATTACTGTGAAACTAAATGAATAATCTGATTGCATAGTATGATTAGAAAATCCTAAAATGTTAAACCCAGGAAAAGATTTCTGATAGAAAAGGTCTAGTACTTGGTGTAAAAATACTAATTAAACTGCACCCAAAAGGTGTAAAACGTTACTCAGTACCAGAAAACGTAAATGATGTGTGAGTAAATGCTCAACTCAAAAAGAATTGATGGTCACTACAAAGTGCTGAGCTGATTGTAACTCTGATACTGTGAAGCTGACTGTAATCGTTAGGGATGGAATCGATACGTATCAGGATACCCATGTCATTATTGAGTAAATTTAGTTACATTCATATTTAATAATTGCCCATGAAACATTTTTTTATTCTCAGAGATTATAAAAGTCTAATTTCCCATTTTTGTGCATGAAAAATAATCATTTATAACTCTCATAACATCAAAAAACATGATACAATTGCAAAATGTAAACGATACATAAACATATTTAAACCGATACTTTCAAAACTAAATATCGATACACTTTGAATGTATCGATAATTGTATGTTTTAGAAAAAGTGTGGATGTATTGATGTATCGTGGCATCCATAGTAATCGTGCTGAGATCAGCTGACACCTGACTGAGGGAGGGAGGCAGCCATCCTCTGTATCTTCAGGGCTTGCATGTAGTGTGTCTTACACTGCAGTATCCATTAAGATTTCCAGTAGCATTAAACCGGCATGTTTGTTGTACATTTCCAGTGAAATATATGTGTATGAATTGTATTTCAAAAGTAAATATTTATAGAAAATGCCTGGATTGTCATGTACTTGATGAAATGTTCCAAGCCTGCTGTATGGACTCCTTTAGAAGACTGTCATACATAAACGATGTTATTCAGTGTTATCAGTGATACAAATGTGAAGTCTGCTGATAGGCTGCAGTGCAAGATACCTTGAGTAATTAACATTGGAATTCCATGAAACTTTATTCACGTGACTAAATCTCCAAGATTCAAGGTAGGAACTTTGGGTGACCTAATAACGTCAGGTCATTAAAGTGAGTTAGTGGGTTTAATTTTATGCAGCTTTAAGCAATATTCCAGCAATATCATGGCTTCACACATTGTACCATTGTGGAGAATGGAGCCCGGGTCTTCTGCGTGACGAGCGAACGCTTTAACCACTGGGCTACCCCAGTGTCAGTTAGGTCACTAGAAGTCAAGAGGCGGTGAGGTAGCTAAGTATTTGATCAATATGCAGACACCCAGGTTTTGATGACCAGCCTGTACTAGGTAGATGCCCATTCTGGTGCTCCATTATGTTACTGGAATGATGCTAAAACCAGCTCAAAAAACCAAAGTGGAAACACATGGAGTTTTCCACCCCAGACTCAGTTTGTAAAACACCAGGGCCCGTTCCACAAAGCGACCGTAGCAGTACGACTATCGTAAGTCTATGTGGGACGGGGCCCTGGCTTCCAGACAGCAACACAACAGGATAGGGCAAATACCCCCTGAAACTCATCATTTGTTAAATAGTTTATTCTGTATAATATTTTCAAGATATCTTCAAACAAGAAATCTTCAGCTGCCTCTCCTGTCTCGTTACTGTCATGTAGTCGTTACCACAGGGGCTTGTCGCAAAAAACTGACATCAGGGTGTTGACAAAAATATACCTTGATGGAGACAAGGTGTAGACAATATATACCTTGATACCCTGATGCCATTTTTTGCGTTACAAGCCCCTGTGGTCCTTATTACATCTAAGAAAGGAAGAAAAACAGACTTGTCGTTGTTTTTTTTGTTTGGACTCAGTCAAGAAAAGAATGGCATGTGCCAAAAGCAAGCGTCTGAATGGGGGCCAAAATGAAGCCCTGAAACAGTTCTCCGAATAGGACAGAAATATGCTTGGATGGTTAGCCTAAAGGCTTTTTACTTTTTAATACAAATGTGACCCGTGATGGTCCGGGTTAGAATATTGGCCTTCAGTAACCCATGCTTGTCGTAAGAGGTGACTAACGGGATCGGGTGGTCAGGCACGCTGACTTGGTTGACACATGTCATCGTATCCCACTTGCGTAGATCGATACTCATGCTGTTGATAACTGGATTGTTTGGTCCAGACTCGATTATTTATTACTGAATGCGGCGTAAAACTAAACTCACTCAATCACTCATGTTGTCAATCATTGGATTGTGTGGTCCTAACTCAATTTTCAACAGACGGCGTTAGACAACTATAGACCGACAAGATAAGATATGTATCACATGAGCCACTTTATTATTAGCTTCAAGTATACAATCACTACACACTACTACAAAGAACATTTATAAAATTATCGTATTTACACAATGCTCATATATGCTTGTCTTACATTCATTAGATATGCTATATATAGAGCGCTACTGAGCAGGACCTTTGGACTGGAATTGGCGCCATATAAATGTTTTCATCATGATGATGATGAGATATGCATAAATAACATTTTAAATAAAAAGAGTTCATATAAACAACTACAATAATGGAAAACAAGGATTCCCAAAATTCTAACACTTCCAGTCAATCATGTTTTCTTCATCTCCTGTTTCTCTCGGCCTGTTGCTTTTTTCTTTTTGTTCCTGCTTTCAGCATATGTTTTTGATAAATGTGTATCATGCGCAGTTCTCTGCATCATAAACTGGCTCTCTGCAGTCTACTTCACCACTGCCTCCCTCTTCGCCGCCCGCTCTTCCTCCAGCTTCTTCAGTTTCTCCTCCCTCATCTGGAGCTGATGTTCCGCCCTCATTTTCTTCAGGAACTGGCGACGTTTCTTTTCGTCCTTGACAGCTTTGTGCTTGATTTCTCTGTCCAGTTGTTTCCTCTGGACTTGCTCCACAAACCTGCATGACAATACACATGCAGTGGGGAATTAGATTAACATAAACTCAACACTAAGGCCTCTGGACTTGCTGGAGAAACCTGAATCAAAATAAACATGATATATAAAACTAGATCAACATTTTACACTTTTTGAAGACTCCTCTTTCAAATTGTACCTGTCCAGCCGAAATAGATCAGCCTTCTGTCTCCTCCTCTCCGCCGTATAGAAGCATCGCACTGGGATTTGCTCCAGACGTCTGGGAGCTTTGCCACGGGGAACAACCTCCTCCACGGCGGGGACAGAGAAGGCCACTCCCCCGCTGGACTGACGGTCGGGGACCAAGCCCTCATCTCGAAGCTGTTGGAGAATCTCCGCCCCTGACAGGCGGGGTGTGGGCCGTGTCACCTGACACTTGGCGTAGTACAGCTTGTGAGGGCAGTTGATCTTGCCCGTCAGAGCCTCCTCAGCAGATGTCTGTTTGAAAGGTATAACCTTGGTCTGTCTGCAGCCCATTTTAGAGAGATATTTGGCATCCGTATACAAACCCAACCTGTCTCCTCGAAATATGGCCGAGACAATGACGTGACGACACAATAACATGACGTCATAATGTAGTGACGTCAGTGACTGCCATTCCCACTATTAGCTGGGTCCCGTCTCTCATATCGCAATATAGATCTATACGCAAACTGACGACGTACAAAGGGATCTGGGAATCAGTATAATTTCTACTCGGAACACAATCAGCCATTGGAATTACAGGTTACAGAAAGAGGGGGGCGAGGTTTGCCAGAAGGCAGATGTACCCATAAAAGATGACTAAGGGATATCCAAACACACAGTTGCCGTTAACAAGCATTCATTGTGTAGGATCTCAGGACCACTTATAGCATATCACCCGTGATTAAAGATAGCTATTGACTATTGACACAAACGACGTCAAAACAGGGTTGAAGCGTAGTATATTTCACGCAGGTGTTCGCCACCAGTGTCACGTGATGTAATGATTACCAGCAGAACCAATCAGGACTCACTTCCGTTGCACGAGTTTCTCGAGTGCGTTGAATGAAAGCAAAGGTGGCCATTATTCTGAGTTTTAGATGTCTGTCAAATCCTTCTTTACAAAAAAAAAATGTCAAATCCACACAAACAGGTGAGAATAAAATCAAACTGGCATTAATATGAGATCAGTAATATGAACGATTTAACCGCTTATATTGAACTTTCCTTTGGAAATGTTCACCTGTGATTTGCCCTGGGAAGCCTTTTCCAAACGGAAATGTTTTTATCTGATTTGTTCCCTTCTTAGATTTTGAATGAAATGTTGTAGTTACCAGTACAGTATGTGCGGGAATAGGCTGTTAAACACTATGTGTGTGAAGATGAAATTAATGTGTAACACACTAGGAAATTCCCCATTTCTAACATTTACATTGTATTGGTGGGTGACTTTAGTTTCATTATAACGCCGCCTTCAACCGTATCTCAGGGTTAAGTGGGTGAATTTGTAGCTCCATGGTAAAGCCTAGGGTACTTTGTTAGTTTTACACGTGGAGGAGTGTTCGAAACCATGGTGAATTCAACGAACATTCAACGTTACTGTTGTTCGTTAGTATATCTACCACTTGCAAGACGTTAAAGACCCGATTTGTCACATAAATACATTTATCTGCAATGAGATCTTCATTAACTCGACTTTAGTTCTTTGACTATAATATTATAGCTATCGCGAGAGAATCTTTCCCACAAATGGTTTAAAACTGGCAGTACCTTATCTCTATTTTACAGTTATGGGGGCTTCGGTGTAATGTAAATAAGTCATTGCAAAATTACGCTATATACCTAGACAACCAAGGTACCCTACAACTGTCCGTGGTCATTGTAGTCAAAAGGGCCAATATTATATTAATATTTATTATTATTATTTATATTTGTATCAATATGTAAATAGTAACAAAAGTAAGAATTTTTAGTGTGATCATCATACACTCGACAGTTGAGTGGTTCAAATGTTCAAATGGTGGTTCAAGTGGTTCAAATGTTCACAATTCACTAATCTTTAGAGTTCACCGCAGACATCGTCACTAGACACATCATCATACACATTCCACTGACGTGGTAGGGCCATAGATTCGTGAGCACCGAGGCACTCTGATGTATTTAGGATGTTTAGGATTAGAGCTACTGCAACAACATGTAATGAATTTCTTTTAATCTTACTATTTTCTAAAAGTTTGGCCCTTTTGACTTAAGTCTATGGCCCTTTTGACTTTCTGTTGGCCCTTTTGACTTTCTGTTGGCCCTTTTGACTTTCCTTTGGCCCTTTTGTCCTTTGGCCCTTTTGACCTGTTCCCGGTTTACGCCCCAGACTCCGTTTGTGAAACACCTGGCTAGCAGACAGCAACACCGCAATAGGGCAAATATCCCTTTATATCTTTATTTGTTAAACAGTTTACTAAGTATAATATTTTCAAGACATTTTCAAACCAGACACCATTCCTCTCAGGTGTTGCTCTCATGTAGCCGTTATTAGATGTAAGAAAGGAAGGAAAATACACTCATAATCTTGAAATTGCATTCAAAACCCATTTCACCTTATAACCCTTGGGCAGCTCAAACCTTATTAATAAGTACATTTATAATGCGCCAAATCCAGACACAAAGTGTATGCTCATAGCGCTACATAAGAGATTCTGACATCACCAGGTTAAGAGATAGCGGCTAGAAATGATTAGAGTCTATAGAACTGAGTGAAGAGAAATGTTTTGAGACTGTCTTTGAACATTTGCAGAGTAGGGATTCCTTTAAGATAATCTGTGAGTTTATTCCAGAGAGTGGTGGCATTGTAAGTAAATGATCTCTGACCAAATCGTCTCAGACGTGGGGTTGGATCAAAGAAGAGATGTTGTTGGGCAGATCGGAGGACTCTAGATGGGTGGTAGACTTGTGTGAGTTCAGACAGGTAGGAAGGTGCTGATTGGTAAAAACACTGATAAGCCAGTGCAAGCACTTTATACTGAACACGTGCATCAACAGGTAGCCAGTGCAGTTTCATCAGTATGGGCGTGATGTGCACAGATTTCTTTGATCGTGTAACTATCCTTGCGGCAGAATTCTGAATGCGCTGAAGCCTGGACATTTGTTCATTGGTGATGTTACATAAAAGACCATTACAGTAGTCCAGCTTGGATAGCACTAAACTCCTGACAAGCATATGGGCAGTATCAGTAGACAGCAGGTGCCGGATGTTGCCGATGTTCCGGAGATGATAGTGACAAGCTCTGCAGGTCATAGTGATGTGCTCATCCATTGACAGGTCATTGTCCAGGATAACTCCCAGATTTCTAACACAGTCAGTGAAAAGAACCTGGGACTGTCCAACACTAAGAGATGAAACATTTGCCTTGTTCCGCTTATCACATGTACCAATCAACATGGCTTCTGTCTTGTCTGTGTTTATTTTCAACATGTTTGTGTTCATCCAACACTGAATGTTGCTGGTGCAGATACCAATATGAGAGACAGCAGTTTGGGCGTTCTGATGCAGGAAGGAATCAAGTAACTGAGTGTCATCAGCATAGAAATGGTGAAAGGTATTGGATTACGATCACCCAGCTTAGATCACTTTGTACAATGCATGATCATTCATATACATTTACACAGAATGTGTTCTGGGATTTTGTATCAATTGTTACAGCAGTACTTTCAACACAAGTCACTAATTGAAATTGACACCTTTGAATGTCTACATGGGTGTCCTGATGGGGTAAAGCATGATCAAACATATATCATTAACAACTGATATAATATATCCATACAAACTTATTGAGAGTATATTAAAACTTTATCTGTTTATTGTAGCATTGCAGTTGAGCTATTATCTCATAAAAGCATATATTACTTGATGTAATGACACAACAAAACACTTCAGTGTTTGATTCTTGCAATATCCATACAGTAACAGAACAAAAGCAGAACCAGCTGTCCCAATGTTTTCCAACAGAGTGACAATCTCAACTTGCAGAGATATGTGTCTGCATTTTGTTCAAAACTTGTCTGCTATTCACTTTTCTTTTATCAAATGCATTGTTATCATATTTACTGCTATGGGCTGAGCTTACTAGACTGAACAGAATTTCATAGACTTGGACACTGACTGACCCAAGTCTAAGACCCTCATACATGCATAATAAGTCCATGTTGGCATTCGACAATTCAATCATACTTGCTTATCAAATCTTGCAAACTCTTTAAAACATTCCAGGCCCACCCCCAAACCCACCCATCCATCCTCGTCCCCTCCCCAAACCTCCCCGGCCACCACCCCCTCTCCTTCCTCTTCCTGGTCCTGGGAATATGTTGTGGTCAGGCAGAGGTCCAAAGGGGTCAAATCTTGGTTGGGGAAGTAGAGGCTGCAGTGGGTTGCGTCCTCGTCTCCCAAGTGGATCGGGAACACCTGTTGAGTGGAACACAGTTATAGTAGTTGTTTTGCTACATGTATAGTATATTGATGTATATCGATGCAATATTCCAATCCTGTAACCATGGTATCATACCTTTTTAAAGTGTAATTCAATGTTATTCATTGTAGAAACATACTGTATTTGTATTACATTGTTCTGTAGAGGGCAGTGATGTCCTAGTTGCTATATTTAGAGTTGGCAAAATGGTCTGGAACCTTCTAGAGCAGCCGGAATATTCCAGCAGAGTCTCACTCAGCATTGTACAGAATGTTCAGAAGGCAAACTTCTGGGAGCTGACTACATGTATATATAAAAAGTCACACTTTTGCCTCTGTCGCCTCACATTACATCGAGACCAACAGTAGTGCGAAGATCATTCTTTCACCCTGGATTCCCAGCCTAGGCCTACAATGGTATCTTGACCACTGTTGTAGCTAAATATTGTCATCAGTGTCTCTGCTGCTATAGTTACAGTTTTCATATCATATTGCCTTTGTAGTTGTACTGCCCCTGAATCTGTACGGCCATTGCGACTCCCTTGCACAGATGTAAATTGATGTGTAAACTTAGCTAATTTTAGAACACAATTGTTAATTGTATAACATTTGTATTGTTTGTTGCTTTCACCCAAACATCGATACAATGTATATTTCATCAATACATTATTGGTATCCTAAAGTTTAGTTTCCACCAAAAGTGGTCGTTTCCTAAGACTGCATAAAAATATTTATTTTCATCGTCTTAACATTTAAGTTGCTTTGTCAGCAGTTTGCAGGAACGTATTGGTTGCGCCTCTCAGAAGCATCCTACCTTGGAACTGAGGGTTGAGGTCATAGTCCCCACCCAAAATTCCCCCGTTGTAGGGAGCCAGGGGGGCAAATGGGGGTTGGGGGTGCTGTTGCATCCACACTTGTCCTGGGGTCAAACACGTCATTTCTCTCATAGCTTTCTGTGCCTCTTTACGACTGCGGTACTGTGCTTTGTACAGCTGAAAAATCATCACATAAGAAGATGGGACTAAAATATGGCTGAATCCGATAGAGATACAGAACCTGTGATTTTGCAAAAAACAAAAATAAAGATATTCTCATGATTTTATCAATATTTTATTCTGATACATATTTAAGGACGGTGGGGTAGCCTCATGGTTGAAGCTTAACCTTTAGACTAATCAACAAGTAATCACCCACTGAAGTAAAGCCCTAAAGTTATCATGACAGTCTGCATTTTCTTGAACATGACAACTTCTGTTTCACAGAAAATACAGGGCTGCAGGAGGGATGTAATGGCTCTGGTACATCGCTCACGATACACCTTACATGAAACATTATCTACCTTACATCGCTCACGATACACCTTACATGACACATTATCTACCTTACATCGCTCACGATACACCTTACATGACATATGACGTTTCTCACATGATATCTAGCTTACCTTATACCAGTTCAAGGACAATGAATTGTTCCCTCGGCCTGTAATGAGAGAATTGTAGCCATAAACGAATATGACAAATAGTTCTCTCATGCCAGTAGATGACACGTGTAGCCAGTCAGTACTAGACATGACATCAATACTGATATGGAAATAACTACTTACACTTAAAGATTTTCTACTCTGTTACTCCTTGCTATGCCTACATTCTCACAATGCCTACACTACTGCTCCCTCTCTGCCTACACTGCTGCTATGCCTACATCCCCACTCTGCCTACATTCTCACAATGCCAACACTACTGCTCCCTCTCTGCCTACACTGCTGCTATGCCTACATTCCCACAATGCCTACACTACTGCTCCCTCTCTGCCTACACTGCTGCTATGCCTACATCCACACTCTGCCTACATTCTCACAATGCCTACACTACTGCTCCCTCTCTGCCTACACTGCTGTTATGCCTACATCCCCACTCTGCCTACATTCCCACAATGCCTACACTACTGCTCCCTCCCTGCCTACACTGCTGCTATGCCTACATCCCCACTCTGCCTACATTCTCACAATGCCTACACTACTGCTCCCTCCCTGCCTACACTGCTGCTATGCCTACATCCCCACTCTGCCTACATTCTCACAATGCCTACACTACCGCTCCCTCTCTGCCAATGCAACCAAACTTCCTATGCTCCTGGGGGGGTGAGACAGCCTAGTGGTTAAAGTGTTTGCTCGTCATGCCAAAGACCTGGGTTCGATTCCCCACATAGGTACAATATGTGAAGCCCATTTCTGGTGTCCACCACTGTGATACTGCTAAAAGTGGCATAAAACTAAACTCACTCCTATGCTCCTACTCTGCCTACACCAATGATGCCTAAATTCCAATGACACCTGCTCTGCCTACATAAGATGTTAAAAAAATGTTTAGTTACTGTTACTATCAATATGAATAAACAACAATGAAAAATAATGAATTACATGCAAACATATAAAAACGTCAACTAAAATTTGGATTTTGTTTACATTTTTGGCCAAACTGAATTCTTGCTCAAATTATGCCCCAAAACGGAAGTATAGTCTGGCCTAACCTTAATGACTGTCCTAGTGCTAGAACAGCTCTGCTGAACAGAGACCAGTACTAAGATCTATAAAATGTTGGTAAAATCTATGATTGGGTATAGCCCTGAAATATTTGAATATTGTTGTGAATCAAATTTTTCTTTTCCAGGTCTTGCATATTATCAGAAACCTTTCATATAAGCCCTAAGGTTTGGATCCACCAACAAAGGAAATCTGATAATTACTTCCAAAGTCGAGGAGGTAGCGCCGCCGCCAGACAGCCCTGTCTCTTGCCAGAGAGTGAAAGTGCTGACAAGTTCTGTCCATTTTCAGGAGACTCGCACAGTCAAGGAAGCCAAGAATCCTCAACTAGATCAGGAGACAAAGCAAACCACATTTTGATTTCATATTGTGGAATGAAATGCTGTTGAGAGTTCATCCAAAACATCATTAACTGCAGTAAAACTTAATCAACCAGGAAAAATAGTAGAGTTTTAAACTGATGCCAAACCAGAGCTCAATGATAATTCATGATGGCATGTGATACACAATCATATTGCCGTGCTTTATCAGAATCCCAACTGGCTGCTTTCAAAAATCATCACGACACTGAATCCTTGACGAACAGCAAGCCTCTACCACATAAGACACAGAAACTGTGCATTTTTCTGTTTATATTAGTTAATACACAATAGGTTGGTAATTGGGATCACCAAGTATCCATGAGTTACCAATATCAGAATTATTACCATGGTATAACTACCTCATTTCTGACCACTGAATATTTCAGTCAAAAGTTTATCGAGGGCAAGTACATTCTACATGGATCAAAGTACAGAGCATAACTTATATACTTGAGGTTTCAATTTGAGGTAGCAAGTGTTCGTTTTCAAAAGTTGAAATATGCTTTGACCCCAACAAATCATCACATAACAGGATGACCTTGACCCTCACCTTCAGTTCATGTGTCAAGGACAGGAGGTTAATCCCCTCAGGATACCCCAACACTGCAAAATACATTATGACTTATAGTAAACACTGATCCATTTCGAGAATAGGACATTTTCCAATGGCACCTCTAATAATTTTCAAGCCAGTGTTAGATTGATTAAATGTGTGTGTGTCAAGCTTTATTTGTGCAGTGGTTTCTGAGGGGGTTATTGTTACTGTATTAGGAAATACATTTTGACCAAACTCAGTAGCATGGTCAAATATTGGTCAAATCTAAATTATTACCAAAGAAAAAGAAACACATTTTGATTCCCATTCATAAAAATACATTTAATAACATTCTAAACTAAAATGGTTCCCGATGTGCCATAGATGTATATTTCTCTACAGCTGGCAGATGATGGTTTACACAAATAAAATGACAGACAAACAGGACATTAGCTTGACTTGACTTTCAATCAGAATTGCTACAAATTTGTTCCCGTAAAGATCCTGGTCAGAATTAAATCTTCAGCAACCCATGCTTGTCATACTAATGAGATTGGGCGGTCAGGCTCGCTGACTTGGCTGACACGACATCGTGTCCCAATTGCATACATCGATGCTCATGCTGTCTCATCCATTATTTATAGACATAGCTGGAATGTTACTGTGTGTGCTTGAATTATCAATACACTTTTCAGATAAATATAGTATTTCATCACTAAACATATTAAATACAATTACAAAAATATCCAACATGACCTAAATATATAAAGTTTATCGACTGTAAGGTACAACATGATACAATCACCTGTCCTCATGTCTTTGAGCAGCGGCAGCCCGACATGGTTCTTTACATTACGAGAGATTTTCTTCAGGTTCTTGTAGCACTTGGCTGGCCCTGCATCCAGAAGCACAACATAACAAAATCTATAAAGAAAGTTAATATCCATGATGCACACATCTGTGAATCTGTGCTGGTGTGTGGTTCTGAGCGTAGAGCTCAGGTCACAAATCAGTTGAAGTTAAGCAACGTTGGGAGTGGAGAGTCTTTGGATCGGTGACCGTGTATGGCAGCTTGACTCCTGTGAGTTTCTAGGACTTCAGTCATGCCCCACAACGAAGCACATGTGATACATGTGGTCTCACCTTAGGCAAGTGAGTTTGTTCAAAATTGCCTCTGGTACCCAGTGAGATAAGTCATGTGACTATTAACCTTCTGGCGCCTCACAGGCAGCTTGGGTTATCCGGGGTAATAATAATCAGATTCTGATTACAGCGTCCAGTGAGCAACTAATCAGATGGATACTAGGCGCTATATAAATGAATTATTACTATTATCATTATTATTATTATTAATCTTCAAACACAGAGTACAGTCTATGGCCTTTTTTATTCATCAGTTGTTTTACAGATTTATTTTTCTGTATGATTATCAGTTTAATGATTTTTTTGGTATCTTTTCCTGGTCAGCAACAAAGTCATAATTTAATCCACACTAATCACATTCATAATAAGAGGTGTCAGATGAAACTAAAACATTTTTTATATTAGTTCGGCCAGACCAATTTCATTTGTTGTTTTACAGATTTTTGTCCTCAGAAATCCTAAAGGCAGGAGGGAAATTTTTTTTTAAAAATCACCAGTCAAAGTAATATTCCTTCTAAATACTTGAAGTATTTTACTTTTGGCAATTTATGAAGTGTATATGGGGCAAAAAACATCTAAAAAACATTTTTCTTGTAAGTTTACATTTTTGGCCAATAAAAACATTAGGATTTTATTTTTTGAGCAGGGAAAGTTGATTTTTATTTTTTTCTTATTCTTGAAAAAATATGACAGGTGTATACGTAAAACAAGAAATAAAATTGGTCTGGCCTTACATGGCAATGACACTATATTTTAAAGACAATACTGAAACCAGGCACCTGAAAATGGAATTTTTTTATTGTATCTAGATCATGAGAGTTGAAACATATTTACCACTTTTCGTGTCTCCAGTCAAATAATCGCTGGGCTTGAGAATCACTTTGTATGTACAGGAATCCATCTCATTGCCAACAATGTAACCTACAAAATGAATCGTGAGTGAGTGAGTATTTTTACACCACTTTTAGCAATATTCCAGCAATATCACTGTGGGTTACACCAGAAATGAGCTTCACACATTATACCCATGTGGGCTACCGGGTCGAACCCGGGTCTTTGGCCTGATGAGCAAACACTTTAACCACAAGGCTACCCTACCGTCTCGATTCAAGAGAGAACAAACAGTAAATGTCTGTGACAAATAATAGGACTGCATGGAATTACTGGTATACCTCCATATGCCTCTCAAACGATACTTATTGCAATGTTGTTTTAATGAAAACACATACTGGGTCCAAATAATGTTGGAAGTTTTGTGATTATCTCTCGGTTAAAGTTAAATTCTACATACTTTTCATTCACAACTGATGTTTCCCTTTGTAATTAGTTGAAAAGGGCATAATTTTCATGCCTAACTATCCAACCTAATTTTGAGATTGCTGTCATCAGAACTGTAGCCTATATTTTTAGGGCTTTAGTATGCAGGAAATAGGACCAGCTTGTACCTGCAGTGTCACTTGTCAAACACTTCAGCTCCCAATATATGGCAATAGATAACGCAATATGGGTCCCTGAATCTTCATATGTTTCAATTTAATTTATTTGCCAATACACAGCCCTTGTAAATAATGAAATATGATTTTACACTTTCTAGCAGTACACACGAGAAATGCCAGACATGCCCCATGACCACAGTCAATAGGAAAAATCTGCTCCAATCCAACTATTGCGATAGCGATAGTCTATTGCAAAATACTATTGCGACCTACTATTGCGATAGTTATTTCTCTCCTTGAATTGTATCATCTAAAAGTCGTTTCCAAAATGAATGTATAATTTATATGAAATAAAAACAAGTTGAAGTAGTGTCAGTCTCTTTTAATAACTGACAGGAAACTTGAAACCCAGATCCAGCGCTGTTATTCACAATTTCAAACTCTGAGTCACATGCTGTGTTTGTCACCATGTTTGTTTAAGGGGCAACAGGGGCGGATAACTTTACATCAAAGTGAACGAATCTGGTACTTCCTGTATTTTGCGCTGCGCATTTATCAACGGAAGTCAATTACTAAACTATCGATAGTAACACATACTATTGATGCATCGATAGTTTTTCATTTCTACCATCAATTGCTATTGGAGACTCAACAATTGCAATCCATCGATAGTTTGATGCATTGTTATAGCCCTAATGTTTACAATTGAACCAGTGGGCTTTTGTGTAACAAGTGAACACTTTTAACAACAAAACCATGTCACCTGCCAGTATCATCACTACACTTACGGTTTGCATGGATTTTCTTAAACTTGTCTTTTTTAAGCTATAATGACAAGATTGACCTCAGATGCGTATCCAGTGTGTGTGTGTGTGTGTGTGCGTGTGTGGTTTGCAGGGGTGTGCACACCGCTTTTGTCCTGAAAGTTTATTAAATGACTACTGGAATTCTTGTGGTCTCTCTTCAACTTACATGTTTAAGGTATAGATATTTCACTTGTAAGTGAGTTTACATACCGTGTACAATGAGGAACGATCCCATCACTACTCCGGTCACTGAACTGACCACTCCATCCGACTCCGGGAGACGATACCTGGTGTTGTAGACCGTTGGCTGCTTCCAGTGGTCTGGCATTGAACTTCCACTGTCATCTCCCTGGAATGTCACAAACTGGACTTGTTGTAATGATTAACAATGCATTAAAAATGCATGTTATATTTAAAAACCAACACTTTAAGATATATTAAAGGATCACGTATGATACAGGCCAATTTAGGACTACTGAAAGAATGGTGTCCAGTTTCTGTCCTTGCAGAAATCGGCTGGAATTTTGGAGTTATGTTGTGGCTGGAGAAACAAGTTTTTGTATAGACCGGTACCAGGCAAAATTGTACAACAAACTGACATCCAGTTTGTGCAGTTATGGGCAGATTACATCACTTGCAAAATGTGTGCTGTCAAATGGACATAGTTAGATATTTTCTGAAGGAGCAAAGTATGCATTTTGTGGGTTAAGACCCATTTTGTTTGATGTAAATCCAAGTACTTTGAAAGGTGCTAGGTTAATTGGAGGGATATAGAAGGAACACAACTAAAAATATCCACTGACGCTACTGTGATATGGCAGCGATATGGCAGCGAAATACCAGTTTAGTTCGAGTGTGGAAACTGGATTTATTTATCAGTCAGCTCCCTTGCTTTGGGAAAATGGTGTACACTTACTGTGGAGGAAGTGATGCATGTGTAAAACATTAAACACCATGGTGAAACTCCTCACTAGGGTATGGTGCTTACAAACCCAGAAACATTAATATGGCAAATCAGAGTTTGAACCCATTATCATAGGTTTGAGCCAGGCATGCTGAAAGGGATGCATCTGGTTCCAAGAAACAAGACATTGCTATATTAAACCAAACAGTCATGTTGACTGTTTTGTTACCTGAGTGGGCTTGAATCCTGCCTCCAACATTAAATTGTGTATCACAACCCACAACAAGTCATTCTGATCTTCACATTGAACAGATTCATACAACTGGGCCAGTAAGACAGGAACAATGTCAGTTGTTGACTCACAACATTGTAGTGGCTCTTGTAAGCACCGATTCACAACAGGATCGTTATTGCTGTTTCCATCCATATTGCTGGTTCCTTCCATGGGATCATCTTCAACTGGAGCATCCAGAACTTCAGAGCTATGGCTTATGCTTGTAGATGTAGCATATGTGTCTGATGCTGACACCACACTGGAGGCACTGGTGAGTATTGTACTGGTGTCACTAGAGTGAGGAGTAGCCTCCCTTTGAATTGGCTGACTGGTAGGTGTAACCTCCCTTGGTTGACCTACTGTGGTTCCTCCATGAACCAGGACATGGATGAGGTCCCCTGACACAATACCAAAGTCATCTAGCACCGTTTCATCGCCTTCCAGAATGTCTTTCTTGTTCAAACTTAGGTCAAAAGATCTGTGGATAAAAAACATGTAGCTATTTTGTCTTCTTCAAGAAATTCGAGGTTGGCGCAATAATTCAAGTGAGTCAGTGAGTTAATATTTAACGTCACATCGGCAATATTTAATAATTCAAGATAAGATATACAATCGAGTCCAGTAATTCCGCGCGTCCGGTAATTCTGCGCAGCTGCAATAGTGTACTTCGAAGGTAAAATCGTCTGCTACCACATTTACACTTGAAATCGGGACATTTCTACAAGGGACTAGCTTTTAATCACAAAAGGTAAGTAAATAACAGGGTTGACAGATAAATTGACAGTTTTATGAAAATTCGTTTTCTTCAGATTTTTAAACCTTTTTTTGCATTATTCATAATTCCATGGATTTAATATGAAACACTCTTCCTTACATTGATGAAGTGATTTTTGAAAATAATCTGGCTTCCATACTTCGGATCTCCAGCTGGATGTTATGCGCATCAGTTGCTGCGCAGAAATACCGGACAGCACGCAATGTCGTCAGAACGCCGGTGAGGTCAACCGTATGGCATAATGCAACGTTAGAATCTTATAGTCGTCCACAAAAAATAAGAGACATTAGTTGCCGTGTTGCGATCGATGTGCTTAGGTGCGCGGAATTACCGGATGGCAATGTATGGATAACAACTTCTTCAGATTGAATCTTACACCCCACCTCATACTTGTATTTATGAACTTCTTGTGGTGTGTATCTACAAAATTTTCATGTAAAAAGTCAAGATGAATACATGTATCTTGCTATATTTTATTGCTTAGAAATTAACCTATAGCATACAGAATCATCTACATGATTACAATCATCTCAGTGTCTTAAACAAAAACTCGTCATTCACCATATCATTAATAATCATATTTATAAAATAATATCCCCAAATTAATTAATTATTAGCTGGTGTATACTGATGGTCGGTGCTCAAGAGGTATATGTATCTTGTTTTAACTTTCAATGACAATGAGAAGTAATATTTCTACCCAAAGATAACTCTTACTCGTGATTTAAACCAAGCTCTGTTGTGACATTCTGCTTCAGTACGGCAAATGAAATGTCCTTCGCACCACCGTCTCCCAAACTGACTGTCTTCGTCGCACCCTGTATCCGAACCCGCACTTTCATTTTGTTTCTGTTCTGCTGTCATGT
Source organism: Haliotis rubra (assembly GCF_003918875.1). Classification (NCBI taxonomy): domain Eukaryota; kingdom Metazoa; phylum Mollusca; class Gastropoda; order Lepetellida; family Haliotidae; genus Haliotis; species Haliotis rubra. The sequence continues at coordinate 1,076,772 of NW_025766248.1, forward strand.
GGGTTTGTTTGCAAATTTACAAAACTTCCGGTGTATTTTAACTGGTTCCTCTTTCACAGTGCGCATCCTTTTAATAGACAGGAGCCCAGTCATATAACATAACAAACTCACAAATATAAGAGTAATCAAGGGGAAATAAGCGTGTAGCATTTGCCGTATACTTCTTTTAGGTATCATTAATTCGTTTATGTCCACTTGAGTCAATACGTTACATGCAATACAGTAGCTAATTTTTAATAACTATTTTGCATTAATTTCAGATTACAAAGCAGTCATCTTCACTGCTGTATCAATAATATCTCATTTCAGACTGCATAAGATATTTCAGCAGGTGTAAGAAAAGTAACATAATCAAAGCTCTTCTCTTTGGTTAAGCGATTCACATTGGGTAAGTCCACCTAGGCCTCAGTGTAGCTTGATCATCTATCAGTCAATTTGAAGCTTAGGTGTATTAATGATTGGCTGGGTTTGAACTGGGTGTCCTACATTTAAACCCTTTGTGTTCACATCTGCATTTTCTCACTGGCATCCCACACTGCAGTGGTAGACAGGTACAGGATTAGCAATTGAAGGGGTTGGAGCGACATTGTCATTTGCACGGACCACAACTACCCCCGTCTTATTCACAGGGGTGTCAGTTAGTCTGTCTGCAAAGCCCCTAAACCACAGTCCCTTAACCACATTATTTACCCCATGCCTAGTCCTCCCTGCAATGCTAAAGCCCTAAACCAAGCAACCAGGGTTTCTTTTCAATTTAAATTGGTCTATTTGTTACTATCGAAATTATATGTATTCAGGGACTAAACGTTAGTCTCGGGTGTCAGTTTGTCTGTAGATTTGCCATGGCTGCTTCCTTCACCTGGAAAGTATAAGAACAATTACAATTACAATAAACACAGAGATTAAACAATTAAGTGATCAATTACCGCTTAATTAGTTAACGAGGCACTTCTTAATTAAGGTTACACAATGTTTGTAATCACGTTTTGATTAGTATTTAACGAGCCAATTAAAGGATAAGTGGTAAATTTTACCATCTTACCTTCATCTTCACTTGTGCCTCCTGAAGTTTACCAGGCACTATGGGATGGGCGTGTGGTGAAGAGCCCTTAGTAAAGGTGTCCTTGATAAATATTACATGATACGTTATAATGTTTACATTATATTTACAACATCACATTACAAAGTATATATTCAGTAATAATAACAATGAATTACTATTATTTACTATAATAATAGATATTATCATTACTTATTGTCATGTTATCAAAACACTACCCAATGATCAAAGGGTCTTGAAATAACATCTAAAAGTATTAATTAAGAAATCATTGCGAGAGTAATTAAACAGCTCAAAGTATTACATAAGAAAACATCTCAAAGTACAGGATAAAAAAACCCATCTCAAAATATTAAATAAGTAACAATCTCAGATGTAAGTATCAATTAAGAAAGCATTTAAAAAACAACACTCATTAATATGAAAAAAAGTAATGTATGGCCATTTTGACTTTTTCTATGCCCATTTTGACTTTTTGGTATGGCCATTTTGATTAGGGGATGTGGCCATTTTGACTTTTTGTGTGGTCATTTTTTCGTGTGGCCATTTTGACCTGTTCCCCAGTTTGTCAATACTGAAAACAGCACAGTAATAAACAGACCTTACACCCTAGCCAGTGTCATCGTGGTTACTACACCATCACACATTGATTTCAGTGAGGCCACACTTTATTATTACATGGTTTACGGACCAGCCGACCGTAATTTTTGCTAAAGTGGGGAAAAAAATAATCAAATTTACATTTTTTATTTTTTAAATACCGCCGATGAATAAAATCAAAACAAATAATTTAAAAATCTACTTTATTGAAATCGACCTTCTGTTACGAATTTACGACCTTCTGTTTTTGCAAAACAAAATTTTAAATAATGAAACAAATGAAATCGCCGAATTAACGTTACCGAGTGAAAATGCTGAAACAAAACGATAGGTAAAGGGAGGCTACTCTCTCTTTTGACTGACATCTAGAAAAAAATAATCTGAAATAGCCTTTTTTTCACCACCTACCGATAGGGATATTGCAGTACAAATTCCGTAAACCAGCTAGTGAAAACGTGTGACCTTATATTCGTATGTTTAGGTTATGAGTCAGTTATCACAGTCGCAGATTTACAAAACAAACCACGAACACAACACCTGTTAAAATCAGTGATATGTATATCACTGATTTTAACAGGTGTTGTGTTCGTGGTTTGTTTTGTAAAATTGCGACTGTAATAACTGACTCATAACCAATTCGATGCCATAGCTTGACTTTAATTCCGTTCACCTTGGCTCAGTTTGGAATATGAGGCAGCGTCCTGACACGCTGGGTTGTTTTGTTTAAACATAAGGCGGTTCCATAAAAGCTGGGGTAAGAAAATTATTTGCAAGACCGCAAACCATGTTCGGAATGTTGTACATTTGTGCAAAAAGCCCTAATTGTCTGATTCTTAATGTCTAATACACCGTCTGTTGTACATTATGCGAATTTTGTCAATTACTAAACATTTCAGATAAAACTATATTATACGAAATACACAGTAAGAAGTATTTTATGCGACATTCGATAGAAACTGCAGCCAATTTTTTTACGTGTAGATAACGTTGGATGCTTCAACTGGCAATAGACTAAAATGAATATTGGGATAGAAATCCATAAATGAAGTATTTCCGTGTTACCGGTACTGTGACCTTGAACTTCATTGATAACAAGCATCATGGCACTGAACAAGCTCAGCATCGACAAAATCGAGTTGAAAGGCAAACGTGTGTTGATACGAGTTGATTTTAATGTGCCGCTCAAGGATGGCAACATCACCAACAACCAGAGAATCACTGCGGCGCTACCTACGATCAATGCAGCACTGCAAAGTGGGGCGAAATCCGTCGTACTCATGAGTCACCTTGGGCGACCTGACGGTCAACGGAACGAGAAGTATTCGCTGGCACCTGTCGCCAAAGAGCTGGAAAGGCTTCTTGCGAAGCCCATAACATTCCTTAGCGACTGTGTTGGTAAGGAAGTGGAGGATGCATGTGCAAATCCGGCAGATGGATCTGTCATTTTGTTGGAAAACTTACGGTTCCATATCGAAGAAGAAGGAAAGGGAAGCGACTCGGAAGGCAAAAAGGTGAAGGCCGAAAAAGCCGCGGTAGATGCTTTCAGGGCATCACTTTCCAAACTCGGCGATGTCTATGTAAACGATGCATTTGGTACTGCTCACAGAGCTCACAGTTCCATGGTTGGTTGTCAACTCCCGCAACGAGCAGCTGGTTTCTTGCTCAAGAAGGAACTAACCTATTTTGCCAAAGCTTTGGACAACCCCGTAAAACCATTCCTTGCCATCCTTGGTGGTGCCAAAGTTGCAGACAAGATCCAGCTGATTGAAAACATGCTTGACAAGGTACAAGAGATGATCATTGGTGGTGGAATGGCATTCACGTTCCTCAAGGTCCTCAAGGGTATGGATATTGGAAGCTCATTGTATGACGAAGAGGGTGCAAAGATCATTAACAATCTAATGGAAAAAGCAGCAAAAAATGGCGTTCAAATCCATCTTCCTATAGATTTTGTTACAGCTGACAAGTTTGCAGAAGATGCAAATGTTGGTTCTGCTACAGTGTCATCTGGTATTCCAGCTGGAAGTTTGGGTTTGGATGTGGGAAAAGAATCATCCAAAAACTTTCTTGAAGTCATTAGCAGGGCTAAAACGATTGTATGGAATGGCCCACCCGGTGTTTTCGAATTCCCAAATTTTGCTGAAGGTACCAAGTCTATGATGAATGCAGTTGTCAAGGCAACAGAATCTGGTGCAACAACAATTATCGGGGGAGGTGACACGGCAACATGTGCGGCGAAGTACAACACAGAGAGCAAGGTGAGCCACGTCAGCACAGGTGGCGGAGCCAGTCTTGAGCTGTTGGAAGGAAAAACTCTCCCTGGTGTAGCAGCCCTCTCAGATGATGTCTAAAGACTGATGTCACTAGAACTTCTATTCAGATTAGATTTTCTTTGTGAGACCTCACTCAGATGTGTTCTTCATACATGATCTGAAATATTTGTCATGTTGGTCAGGCCTGGACTGGACTGAGGACACGTTTCATCGTCTATGTGACCGGTGAACATGTGAAGGAGAACTGTAAAGCATTTCATTTCTATTGAAAAGGAAATATTGGAATTGTAACTTAACCTTTTAACATCCTATATGCTTGCTTCATGAGTGATGACAAGGCTGATGTCAGTAACTAATTTTTTGTTTTCAGATAGGAGTGTTAGGATTGTAAATGTTACTTATTGTTATGCCCTACTTGTTGAATGTATAACTACGCACTCTACTGAAGCCTTACTCCTGTTTGTTGGGTCATTTAGGTTGATTAAATATTGACTAAATTAAAAGCATATTTGTTATAATTTACCTTGTTTCAACTTGAAATATCTTTGTTTTAAAAATCAAAATGTTGTATAAGCAACAACAAATTATGTTTTCATGGAAACTTGAAGATCCTTTAGAAATGCAAGTAGTTCATAGCAGTTGTTTGATTGGCATTCTAGTCAATGATGAAACATAGAACATTATGGATAGCAACTACACTGGAACGTCTCTCTATGCAATAAACAAGAAGTTGTTATCAATAAAGTCATATGCTTCGTTATTTCAGATCAGGTTAACAAGGAAAAGATAGCTGTAGACATATTTGCAGAGATGCCAACCCGATTTTATCGTATTCATTTTGAAAAAAACAACACAAAATACGAGACTACGATAGCAGTAAAAATATACAAATTTAAAAAAATAAAACATTGAATTAAATTATCAAATAGCATACGTACCATACACAGTAAGTTTGAACCACATTTTATTCAGTATCAAGCTTTTTTTTGTAGTTGACACATACACAGTGCTACAGATGATGTCTTGAGCAGAGATGCATATTTATTCATTTGTTAGGCATCTATATGGGATATTAATAATTTTCTTCTTGTAGTCAACCAGTTTTTCCTTGGATCTGTGTGTGTGTACAATGTCAAAAGCAAGGCCTTGGACAATATATTTACATATTATATTTTATATGAAAATTCTTTGGAAAAGTTAATACTAATTTTGGCCAAAAATTACTAATTTTTGCATCACTTTTTGGCCAAAATACTTATTGGGCTAACTTAGGGTTGGCATCTCTGTATTTGTATAGGCTATTAATAGTGGATTGGTTGTTGTTTTAATGCTGCACTCTGTAATAGTCCAGCTATGTGTCATAATTTAGTAGTGAATCTGAAGTACTAATTACAAACATTTTGCAATAATTGACAGACAAAAACACTAGAACATCAAACGAGTAAGAAGTGATTTAGTTGAGAGAACTTCCTATGTACTGGTGCACCAAAGTATAGTTTCACCCCATTCTACCACCTCGACACTGAGGTCACTGATTTAGTAACCTGTAATCTGAATTAGTCCTCATACAGGCTGGAGACCCATTCACGGCTTCACCATACCGCCACAACTACGTCGATTGATGCTCATTATGTTGATCACAGGCTTGTTTGGTCAAGAATCAATTATTTACAGACCGCCACCATATAACTGGAATAACGCTGAGGACGTTTAACAACAATCAAACGAACAAACCATACCTCCCTACTGATTAAACCATGTAATTTGATAGTCATATAACTCATTACCCATGAGGGGTGATGGGATAGCTGAGTGGTTAAAGCATTCACTCTTCACGCGGAAGAGCCTGGGTCAATTCCTCTATGGGTACAATGTGTGAAGTTTAATTCTGGTGTCCCCGACTAGATATTGCTGGAATAGTGCTAAAAGCGAAGTAAAACTAAACTCACTCGTTACCCAGGAATCAAGTCATAACGTGTTAGGGCTGCAACAAATCCACAGTGAAGCGAATGTGATAGTTGTCAGAACTATCATGACTATTGGGGACCTGTGAAGGTCCGGGTTAGAATATTGATCTTCAGTAACTCATGCTTGTCATAAGAGGCGACTAAAGGGATCGGGTGGTCAGGCTCGCTGGCATGGTTGACACATGTCATCGGTTCCCAATTGCGCAGGTCGATGCTCATGTTGTTGATCACTGGATTGTCTGGTCCAGACTCGATTATTTACAGACCGCTGGAATATTGCTGAGTGCCTCGTAAAACTAAACTCACTCACTCACTCACTCACAACTATTGGGTAAAAAGTACCAATACTGGGTGATGAATACAATAACAGGTATGCAGCTGAAGTATTATTCATTATATTCAGAGAAAAAGTAACAAAATATATTCTTTGACACGTTTGAACCTTAGTGACATGTCATGTCAATGACCAGTGACCAAATTACTGTCCGATTACCTATGTATAAATGAGATAACTATTGTCCTGCCTGGCTTAGATTCTAGTATATGACCAGAAAGTGCTTGGTTTCATTGAGACAACCGCCTCCGTTTTAGGAATATGATCCCCGACCGCGTTTACCAAAAGACGTTAAAATATGGATTCTGGCGCTCGGCATTATAAACAGGACCGGCTGACAGTATACAGCTATTTCATGCTTCACTGCGGCTTGGTTTCATTCAAGCAGACGCGCATGCACGTCGTCATATGAGCGAAATATTCTCAAGCACGACGTTAAAGCCAATTTCACCTCACCTCACCTCAAGAGAGACAACTCCGTTAATCCTTTTTCATTAGTTTGTGAAGAGTTATCCCCCTTTGGTTGCTTGCTAGCAGACGACATTTTCAGTGATCCTCAGTATGGATGATTTAGAGAAGAGGAAGTTGATTTTAGAGTATTATAACAAGAACATCAGATCAGCTAAAGTGATTACAAGTAGAACAGGCATCCCTTTGTCCACTGTTTATCATGTTTTGAAAAATATTGCAAATGGATATGGCATTGGTCACCAGGGAGGCGCAGGTAGGCCCAGAAAATTGACTGTCGGTGACATGCGGCGGCTTGGTATTCTTGTTTCTAAAAACAAACGAAGGAGTTAAGAAAACTTAAGGCTGGATATGACTGATAGAGGAACTGTGGCTGTCTATAAGGAGACAATTAGAACTGAGCTGCATGCAATTGGTTGGCAGAAAAGTCGAGGAATTCCATCACCGATCATGAAACCTGAACAAAAGGAGCGAAGGTTGAACTGGTGCTTACAGCATAGAAATTTTAACTGGGACAATGTGATGTTCTCAGATGAAAGTTGTGCGTGGCTGTTTCCTAATACACTGAAATTCTGGACCAAACAAACTGAAAAACCTTTGTATCTGCGCCCAAAGTACAGTCCGAAAGTTAACGTGTGGGGTGTCATATCTGTGTTAGGGGCAACGCCCCTCTGTGTATTTGAAGGGAATATGAACAGTGAGAGGTACACAGATATTCTCGAGGGACATTTACTTCCATCTGCTCACGTGTTCTATGGAAATGTTTTGATTTTCCAGCAGGACAACGACCCAAAACATTTTTCAAAGCCTTCACAGGCCTGGTTTCGGACCCAAAATATGACATTATTAGATAGGCCAAGCTATAGCCCTGACCTAAATCCAGTAGAAAATGTTTGGGGACTTATGAAGGAAAGTGTCAATAATCTTTAACTTCTCAATAATTTCTGGTTGTACTGTATATTCCATTTTGCATACCTTGCTTTGGTAAATAACACCCAAGTCCAGAGGAAAACACTCCTTTCTAAATTATTCATGAATGTTCAATTCTAGTGATTATGAATAATGACTTGAATTCATGACATTTTAAAGTATGATTCATCGACGTTACAGATCTTGAGGGTATACATTTTTCAACCTTTAATCCTTTCTATTGCCCATTTATGGTGTCCCCCGCCGTGATATTGCTGGAATATTGCTAAAAGCGGCGTAAAACTAAACTCACTCACTCACTCCTTTCTATTGATTTTGACTTTAATATTAGAATTTTCACTGCCAATATGTGGATTTTATGGAAACTTCATCCAATATTATGATTATTATGACATCCTTGTTCAGACAGTTCTTTCTAAACAGCAATAGATTGTGCCCAGGGTTTTGGTTACACTAAGCCTGTGAAATGGCTGGACGATGGCTACCTTCAGCTGAGGTACTGTAAAGCACCTGCTGAAGTCAGATACAGCATAATGGCACAATATTAGCATGTCAGCCAGTCAGCATGTCATGTGCCAGCATGTCACTCCTTCAGCATGTCATGAATGTAGCATGTCAACCATTTAGCATGTCACTCCTTCAACATGACATCAGTGCAGCATTTCAACCATTCAGCATGTCACTCCTTCAACATGGCATTAGTGGAGCATGTCAACCATTTAGCATGTCACTCATTCAACTTGTCATCCATGCAGCATGTCAACCATTTAGCATGTCATTCCTTCAACATGTCATCAGTGCAGCATGTCAACCATTCAGCATGTCACACCTTCAACGTGTCATCCATGCAGCATGTCAACCATTTAGCATGTCACTCCTTCAACATGACATCAGTGCAGCATGTCAACCATTTAGCATGTCACTCCTTCAACATGTCATCAGTGCAGCATGTCAACCATTCAGCATGTCACTCATTCAACATGTCATCAGTGCAGCATGTCAACCATTCAGCATGTCACTCCTTCAACGTGTCATCCATGCAGCATGTCACCCATTCAGCATGTCACTTGTTCAACATGTCATCAGTGCAGCATGTCAACCATTCAGCATGTCACTCCTTCAACATGTCATCCATGCAGCATGTCAACCATTTAGCATGTCACTTGTTCAACATGTCATCAGTGCAGCATGTCAACCATTCAGCATGTCACTCCTTCAACATGTCATCCATGCAGCATGTCAACCATTCAGCATGTCACTCCTTCAACGTGTCATCCATGCAGCATGTCAACCATTCAGCATGTCATCACTTGTTCAACATGTCATCAGTGCAGCATGTCAACCATGCAGCATGTTACTTGTTCAACTTCTCATCAATGCAGCATGTCAACCATTCAGCATATCACATATCAGCAAGTCAACTATAAAATATGTCATGCCACAAGAATGTCACACATTTAGCATGTAGGAATCAGCTTGTGACATAACTCCCAGATCACTCACTCAGCTGGTCTGTCATACACACCCTGAAACAAATATAAAATACATAAAATCTACTTGTCAGATTGGGTGATTGTGGGTTATGGTGCCCCAAAGTCGTTGCTCATGATATCGAACACTGGATTTACTGGTTTTGACTGACATATTTAGTATTTACAATCTTCTCTGATTTAGTGTTGGTGTTTGTTTGTTTAAAGCCGCGCTCAGCAATGTTCCAGCAATATGGCGGCGGTCTGTAAATAATCGAGTCTGGAACAGACAATAAAGTGATCAACAGCATGAGCATCGATCTCCGCAACTGGGATACGATAACATGAGTCAACCAAGTCATCCAGCCTGACCACTCAATCCCGTTAGTCGCCTCTTACGACAAGCGTGGGTTCTGAAAACTAATTCTAAACTCGGATCTTCACGGGTAAGAATGCTGGTGAGTGGGGCGTCCACGTGTGGACTCAATTACCCGCGGGATGAAACCCGCCTCTAACCCGACTCGAGTACCCGAAAACAATACATTTCCTTTTGAAAATTGTCACATTACTACAAACTTTGCACCTTTTGGGAACCGTATATTGCCGTTTACAGCATCAACATTTGAGCCAAGAAATATTATTTTCCATAAATGTTTCAAGACACACACACACCCGTTGTTGTAGCAATTTGTCAGACTAACAGTAGCCCGTCACACTGATGTACCCTTTGGAGGCAACACTTGTACACGTGTCAGTCGTGCGGGAAGCATATGAAATTGACTTTATAACTTTTGATTTAATCCCCGCCGAGCGATGTATATCGGGTCTGTCCGTCCACCACGTTTCGTTTCGGGAGCAATCTTTCAACCCATACGATATTTCGTCGCCAAACTTGGCACATGTATAGGTCTAGTGGCAAACTGGTGCCTCTTCATACTTTTCAGATTTTTTAAAGATTTAATATTACGAGGTTCCATGGCAACAGCTATAACTTGGACTGCAAATGCAGTGGCGGATACAGCTTTTTGAAAAGGGGGAGTGGTGTGTGGTGTGTGGTGCACTCTCTTGAGAAGTGTGTGTGTGTGTGTGTGAGAGAGTGTGAGAGACACCTCATTGTCAGGAGAGTTTCAATGGTCATTTAATAAACTTTCAGGACAAAGGGGGTGTGTGTGTGTGTGGTGGTGTGTGTGTGTGCACCCCCACCCCCCACCCCCATTGATGCAATATCATTACACAACTTACGACACGCATTCATCACTGAATGTAAACTTACTTATATTTTGAGTTCGTGGAGTGAGTGAGTGTGGTTTTACGCCGCCTTTATCAATATTCCAGCTATATCACTACGGGGGACATCGAGCCCGGGTCTTTTGCGTGACGAGCGAACGCTTTAACCACTAGGCTACCCCTTCTCCCTTGAACTTACTGTAATAATATGGTTCAGGGCCTGTGAGACAGACTAAGGGATTTGCATGTGGGTTTTTCTCACTGCTAATCGTGTTGCCATTGTAACTAAGGGAATGTTATGACAGGTTGTACGTCACGGTACTCAAGGAATACTCAAGTACACAATGTATAGTGTTTACGCAGAAAGTGTAGCCTGGGGCTCCTTTTCAATTATGTATAATTTATTATCTTCTTATGCTTTTTTCTGAGCAGAATATATATAAAATAAGTTAAACACTATACAACACTAAACAGCAGCAGCAACACACGCTCGCGCGCGCGCGCACGCACGCACTCTCTCAGAAAAAAGAAACAAGACAACATTTCGTCACATACTCTTAATGCAGCACTTTTTTAATGTTGAACATGCTATATTTATCTGTGTTAAAGGGTTATTTTTTAGTATAATGTTGTGGCCGTGCTAAATCCATACACAGAATGAATGAGTTAAAAACGGCCATTCAAGTCTTTTCATAATTGTGTGAAACGGGTTCATTCATTTGAGATCCTTCAGACGGGTTGCATATGGTTTTATTTGTTAAGCCTAGTAAATCCAACCTTCCGCTTATCGCTAGCGGTATAGTGAGGGAATTGCGCTCAGCGGAGACATTGACTTTCACAAAACATGGCGGAGAAGTCGGCTACGAGTGGCTCTCGCGTGGTAGTGGTCGCGCTTGACGGGAGCGAGTTTTCACAGAATGCCTTTAATTGTGAGTACACTGGTGAACGAATGAGGTATGTTATATTTAATCAGACAGAACTTAAACGTCGGCGATATGCAAATTAGTCACAGCCCGATCGTCATGTACTTATGTACAGGACCATGCAACTATTCAATACTAACAAGGCGAGGCCGAAGGTGGTTCGTTAACAGATTGGCTCTTCACATTGTCTCATATATTCGTGTTATGCACATTCCTGTTGCATGCGCCGATCGTTTAACAATATATTACAAATTATCTAGTATTTTTATATCGTGCTTTTTTGTCCATTTGATATTGATCAGTGGTCAAGTCAATCCTCAATCTGTACATATTACCAAGGCAGAGCAGGTACTCGTACCAGGTGCCCTCAATCATGAAATGTACACCTGCCAATCATCGAATTTTTTAGCCCTTGTCGTGTTAGTCAGGCATGTGCAGTGGAACCACTGGCTTAGGTTAAGCTATACTGCATACAAACACGGGTCAACCTGACCAGAATAATTTTAAGCGAGCCAGGTTTATTGACCGGCAGACCAAAATGAACGCTGAAAGCTTGGCTAGACCAGAGTGGGAATGCCAGGCACTATTGGTACTGGCTTCTAGCGAGCCCCCTGTCGAGTCGAGTTGGTTGTAACTGGCCATATTGGCTGACTTCCTTTGTTCATCGATTTTCTGACCCGCAGTGGGGGCCTATGTACCAGTTTATCTGCGACGTCATAATCGGCAGCTTGTGTGTACAACATTCGTTGTATTGTAGCTCTGGCGTTTCATATCCTAATAAAATCAATAAATATCTACTTATGGCAATGTTTGCAATATGAGCAATTATAATGTTACTATTTAATGTTGGTATGTGTGGTTTCGTTATTATTCATTTCCAGTCGAATACCGTTATCTCGAATCCCTCCTCGCTATATTATGCTTGCAACGACAGTGAAACTTCAGAACCCCCAGCTGATATTGCATCTCCGCTTATCTCGAACTGCGATTAACTGGAAATATTCTTTACGACTTCGAGTTAGCGATGTTGCAGTGTGCCAAAGTTTATAATTGTCATAACCGACTGTAAATCCACAGTTGATCGGTATAAGGCAGGTCTGAATTTTGTGTGACGCCGGGTTAAGTTTTGTTTAACGCTGGTTTTAATTTGGGGTGACGCTGGTTTGAGTTTCGTATGAAGCCGGTTTAAGTTTTGTATAACTCCGGTTTGAATTTCCTTTGACGCAGGTTTGAGTTTTGTGTGATGTTGGTTTGTCTTTTGTTTAACGCGTACCTGCCAACTCTCACGTCTCCGGGTTGCAACTCAAGTCACGCTCTCACGACAAAACTGATAAATATCACGCCAAACTGGTTCGACCCCCTCACCTTCCAACCAGGGCCTAGATTTTCGAAGCTCTTTTAGCTCTAAGATAGTAAGATAGTCGTACGTTAATGTTAATGTATGGCACTTACGAATATCTTGCGCTAAGAGAGCTTCGAAAGTCTAGATCCTGGTTCCACCCTGGACCCAGCCGTGACTTGTGTTCCTTGGACCTCGATATTTCAATATTTTGTTCAATCTTGGGGTTGGATTATGAATTTAAAAGCCAGTTTAACCAGTATTTCAGTTGTATTTGGGGCGTCTCAGCTTGCAAGCTTGGGAGGAAATTAAAGCAGTGGTGACAAGTATAGTGCTAACAAACCTAGAAAACCGGGATCTCGTAATTTGTCAAGTCTTCTAGACGCAGCCCAGTAAAGCCATTTTCGGTGTCCCGCGATGTCCATCAGGCAACAGTTTTCTTGATGAAGATATAATAAGTCATCTTCTATAGCGCACAGCCTCCAAACACCAAGTGATTGCTCGCGGCGCTTTATCATAATCTGATTCTTATTTCCCCGGATAACCCAAGCTGCCAAGCTGACTTTATCCAACCGGGTACCCATTTTCTGCTGGGTGAACAAAGGCAATTTGGAACAAACTCACTTGCCTGAGATGAGACCACATGTGACACTTCGTTGTGGTACAGGTAAGGCCTGAAATTCTAGAAACTCTCAGGAGTCAAACTGCCAAACACGGTCACCCGTGCAAGGACTGTACGAACTCGACGTTGCTTACAGCTGATTCGTGACCTGAGTTCAATTTCTACATTCAACATTGACACATGGGTGTTTTGTGCAGATTTCTGTAGACTATTCAGAAAATGCACTTGCGTCGCAAGGAGTGAGTGAGTGAGTTTGGTTTTACGCCGCTTTTAGCAATATTCCAGCAACATCATGGCGGGGGACACCAGAAATGAGCCTCACACAATGTACCCATGTGGGGATTCGAACCCGGGTCTTCGGCGTGACGAGCGAACGCTTTAACCACTGGGCTACCCCACCGCCCCGCGTCGCAAGGAACGTGACATTTGTGTTATGAAGCACTCTGCGTGAGGCAGGTTGGTTGTTGATCAGGACCCCCTTTCACAAAGCACTAAGGTGATCGTAAGTCACTAAGGTAACCTTTGTGCAATGTTAAAGAATAGGAGTTAAGGTAGTAAAGGTTGCCTCGTGAAAGGAGACCCTGGCCCCGTTTCTAATTCCGGCAGTTCGTTTTAATTTCAAGGAGCAGTCATACCGCGTCGACATTTTCTTCTAATCTATCACGCCTGTGAGACTTTACAGCTGGCTCAATGGGTTTGTTTAGTCTCCAAACTAACCTCGCCTGTGTATGTGCACGTAGACTTCCAACGCTTGTTTTCCGAAAGGGTCAGGGTTCCGTCGCACAAAGCGATTTTAGCACTAAGGTGGTCGTAACTGCCATACCTTAACACCAACTTACGTTCATCGTAGTGCTTAGGTCGCTTTGAGGAACACGGACCTGGTAATTCATCACAAGTGGTGGGGTAGTGGTTGGGGTTGGGGGGTTGGAGAAACCCAATAGTGTTATTTTTTAACGTTATTTATGTTTTCTGGTCATTTATGATACGGACCCGTGAAGACCCGGGTTAGAATTGGTCTTCAGCAACCCATGCCCGTCGTAAGAGGCAACTAACGGGATCGACGGCAACATATGAAACGGTGCTAACACCAACCCCTATAATAACTGAATGTATATGAATGCAGACTTGGTGTCGTCGCTATTAGGCTGAAACAATGCCGATGCCACGTAAAACTCAACTCAACTTTACTTTAATAATTTAGCAGTCCTTATAAGAGCCAAAACGAAAGCATTGGTCTTGGCTTGGTTACGACGATTTGGGATTTTATTAGTTTTATGCCTGTTGAAGCGTGAAGCACTGCCACAGAAGTGTTTCTGGTGTTCAAAAAACTTTAAACAACCTTTCCGTTATATTCATTTTGTATGAAAGACCAAGGTATTAATTTCATGGTTTGTTATCTCTCACTCTCACACTCATACAAGCGCGTTAAACCCTGTTTCCCCTCACCTTCTGACTGAATCCTGAATGGGATTATTATGCATAGGATGATCATTGATGCTGATGCTGCCATTCAACCACTTCTCCATCTTCCGTTTCAAGCTCGTCGTTCTCAACAGGCAGTCCAATAACGTCTGTGAGCACATTCTGGACCAACATTGATTTTTCTATATAATCACATTACTGCAGCATAACCACTACTCCCAGCTAATTACGTTCCATTTCCTCGACTGATTTCTGGCACTCATCCCGAATCTGTTGTTTGCTGTGATATACTAATTGCCTCTCTCAGAACAACCATCTTCTTGTGACCTGGTAATGGGTTCTGACAAAAAGAGACTTCTGTCGCAACGTTCAATATTCTGGGCTTTAAGAATGAGGACATTTTTTTTATGGATATACAACTTCTTTATTCTGTATAGGGCATGTTTAGCACGCGATTCCAATGACATGCACGAGTTGTACACGTGCAAAAGGTGACATGTAAACCATGGTTCGAATGAGGAATGAATGTCGTCATAATGACGTCAGGATATTATGACGTAACTCAAATTAAGGGTGTATTTTATCCGGCAAACTCTGCGCCTTTGATCTTTAGCGAAGGATACATTTAACCTTATGTGTCTATATATTAAATATTCCTTGTCCAAAATAATTTGCTTGCAGGGGATGGTTTCGTTAAAAGAATACCAGACCGTTCCCATCCCACCAAACAATTGTACAAAGATTATAATTAATGCTTTCCCAAGCAAAAGCATTCGCGTTACTTACCCAAATCTCCAGCTATAATCTTTAAGCCCATTCACAAAAATGTAATGTGAACAAATAATGCCCACCTCAATGAAAGTCATAAATAAACCTATGACAGGGCTTGTTTGACCTCCGCCTGTTGCAAACATCTCGGGACCAATATACCAATGAAACTGAAATTTCACATACCTGTTCCTGCTAATGATGACACTCCAGTTTGTTCAAAATGTTCAAATCCCATTTCATTTTTTATGATCGTTGTTTTACAAAATAAATGAAAATTGAAATTACGAAATTGAGGGAGTTTAACTGTTTGCATGTATGGTTTGTCTTATAGCTGACATCGTGGTTTGTTTACATCGATATGTTTTCAGTCCACAGTACATGTATATATGTGCAAAAAATATACAGTAACTCATATCAATGCTGATATCTTTTCTCGGTTTCTTTGTGGATATTGTAAGCTGTAGACTACACTCTATTTTACATCACGGTGAACTGCACTATTTTTAAAAAGGTGTTGAGGGTTATCCAATGATTTTGAGTCTCAGGTGAAAAAGACACTGTAATTATGTTACCAATAATGTCGGGTCTGCCAGCAGGTTCTAACTGACCAGATGACCAGGTACGTAAATGGGTCATAATAACTAGGGCAAATAACCTCGTTATAACGCTGCAATCCGGTGACTGACCGCTACTCTATCGACCTCAACACAGTATCTTTCATGAATAAGTAATCCTTGTTGGTCACAGTCTCATTTCCCCCAAACCGTGCACCTTATCGGGAATGATAACGACTGACTGACTGAGTTTAGTTTTACGCCGCTTTTAGCAATATTCCAGCAATATCGCGGCGGGGGACACCAGAAATGGGCTTAACACATTGTGCCCAGGAATGATAACGAAATATTCTGTGTTAAACTGAACTTACAACGCTCGCCATGTGGATGACATTTGTTCGATTCCCAACATGGGCAGTGTGTGAAGCTGATTCTGTTTTTGTGATTTCATTTTTGTTTAATATATTTTGTAGCTAGGCATCCTGACTTATGTTAAGGCCAAAAGCGACACTGAGCTGTTTTGTTTGTTGTATGGCGTCGCCCTATATTCTTGTTGTGTGATGGCGGTATATAAATAGTCTGGAACAGACCTCCAGTGATTCTCATCCATCATGAGAATCCATCAATGCAATTGGAATACAGTGACATACATCGGCTGACCATCCGATACCGTTCGCCATCTTTTGGGAATTTCGATACGAATGAGAAATAACCAACAACAATGTTTCTGTAAAACTTGAGGCATCAGTTTCCATGAAGGAAAGCAATTCGTTTGTCAGAATATGCCTTATATGTGCCTTTCCCTGCAAATTGTCAGTACAAACATGTCTTATCCCCTCTTTAATGTGTGTATAGGTGAGTCTCCAGGCTTGGCTGTGCAGAGTTACGTCCCTTGAGTACGCCACTTTGTATGCGCCACACCCACTCAGGGGTTTCACTAACGTGGTGCAACGTCTAACACCCGCATCGGGCGTTACTCCTCCATCAGACATCGTGATATATTTGGAATATTGATGAACTCAATGCACTATTTTTTCAGTGCGGCTTTTTTCATTTTTAGTGAGTGAGTGACTTTAGTTTTACGCCGCACTCAGCAATATTCCAGCTATATGGCGGCGGTCTGTAAATAATCGAGTCTGGACCAGACAAAAAAGTGATCAACAGCATGAACATCGATCTGCGCAATTTGGACATGATGACATGTGTCAACCAAGTCAGGGAGCCTGACCACCCGATCCCGTTAGTCGCCTCTTACGACAAGCATGGGTTACTGAAGGCCATTTCTAACCCGGACCTTCACAGGTCTTCTTATCTTTTTGAGAGAAAGGAGTCGTGAACAAGAAGAAGCACTGAACTTTTTCTCGCATTGCACGATGTTATTATGATGTTAAATTCATTTTGTGGAAAGTTTCTTTTATTCCAATACACTCAACCACTCACGCTTGTTTCAGGGTACAAAGAGCATATCTACAGGCCTGACGATTTCGTGATCGCCGTCCACTCGCCCGAGTATCACCACTGTCTAAACGCAGGTAGGACGCTTTGACATTCCTTTTCATGATCATGATGATGATGATGATGATGATGATGATGAAAGATGATGATGAAAGACGATAGTGAAAGGAGCTGATGAAAGAGAATGAGGGAGGTAGGCGAGAGATGATGAAAAATGATGATGATGATGATGATGATGGAAGACGATGGTGAAAGAAGCTGATGAAACAGAAAGAGGGAAGTAGGCGAGAGATGATGAAAAATGTTGATGATGATGCTGGAAAATGAAGATGAAAGACGATGGTGAAAGGAGGCGATGAAAGAGAATGGGGAGGTAGGGGAAAATTGATGATGATGATGATGCTGATGATGATTCACAGTATTGACAGGGGATGATGAAGGATGTTGCAGTGGTGTCGTTACTGTTGCAGGCCATGAGCGTCCAGACATCAAACAGGTCGTGGATCAGATGGAACAGGAACAACAGAAGAAGAACAAGATGCTGGAGGGATTCAGTGCCCTGCTCTCTGACGCCGGGGTAAGTGCGCGTGCGTGCATACGTAATTGGCGTGTGTGTGTGTGTGTATTGGAAGGATGCTTGGAACAGTCAAATAAACTTCACATGTGCAACACGATTCCCAGTGACGGTTGAGAATTTAAACGTATTTGGAAACCATCTCGCGGCCGAAAGCTCAAGGGATTTTCCATCCCACTACCCAAGGACGGTGGGGTAGTCTTGTTGTTAAAGAGTTCGCTCGTCACGCCGAAGTCCTGGGTTCGATTACCCACACGGGTACACACACGTGTGAAGCCCATGTCAGGTTATCAGATTTTCCAAACATATCAACGGTGGTTGTGTGCAAAGTGGCGATGCACGTGACTCGTTAGGGACCGTAATGACGGTGCCAGTTCATGGACCATGTCCATCATTGAACTTAAGGACCCAAGGGCATGGCTTGCCTCCAGATCGACCTGACTTCACGTCGACATGAACGCTTGTCTCCATAGAGCATACTGGTATGGTTCATAGGTCCATCCAACATTCATGGAAAACAATAAACATAGATCATAAAGGGTGGATTGGTGGCACAGTGGTTAAAGTGTTTTCTTGTCACGCCAAAGGTCTGGGTTCACTCCCCATGAGAGTACAATTTGTGAAGCTCATTTATGGTGTCT
The DNA here is from genome assembly GCF_003918875.1 of Haliotis rubra. Classification (NCBI taxonomy): domain Eukaryota; kingdom Metazoa; phylum Mollusca; class Gastropoda; order Lepetellida; family Haliotidae; genus Haliotis; species Haliotis rubra. The sequence continues at coordinate 1,095,401 of NW_025766248.1, forward strand.
CCCGCCGTGATATTGCTGAAATATTGCAAAAAAGTGGGGTAAATCCAAACTCACCTACTGGCCACACCCTGGTGCTTACCTTCTTAAACACACAGGAAGGTGAGTGTTATAGGAAACTTGCAAACTGTTTAAAATGCAAGAAATACGGAAAGGAATAAAACACAACAGGATACCATATGGTGAAAAAATAGGGTAGACGTAAGTGAGTGAGTGAGTTTAATTTTACGCTGCTTTTAGAAATATTCAAGCTATGTCACAGCGAGAGACACCATTGATGGGCTTTACACATTGTACCCACGGGGGGGGAATCGAACACGGGTCTTCGGCTTGACGCCTTAACCGCAAGACTGCCCTATCGCCCTGCGTAGAAATAGAAAACGACATCGTTGACAGCGGGCGAGAGGGAGACTACATGCAGCCTGTAGACAAGTGAAGTCAGTCACGTGTAAGATTGAACACCCTTTCATTGTCGACCTCAAATGTTTAGATTTTTAACCATAATCCACCGAGAGACCCTGATCATCTGAAAGAAATGTCTGAAACATTTTTCGACGATATTTTTTCCAACACACATTTTCATAAACATTAGGAAACGGTCGTAAAATATCTCTTGCTGGGAAATATGAGGATGGGGTCGGCATTAAATATAAGTATCATTCTTTGTTTGTTTGTAAGTTGTCAGCAATATTCCAGCTATATGACGACGGTATGTTAATAATCGAGTCTGGATCAGAAAATCCAGTGATCAACATTATGAACACAGATCTACTCAATTGGGATCCGATGACATGTGTCAACCAAGTCATGGAACCTGACCACCCGATCCCGTTAGTCGCAGGGGGGACAGACGGATATTCTGTGGAACAAGCCTGCCGAATAGAATGGGATGACGCATGTTTCGAGATTATACCAACATTATCAGATAGGCATGAGTTCTGTTTAAAGAGGTTTATGAAATTCAAATGGCAATAAAAGGGCGTTACCTATACTTGAGTGAGTGAGTTAAGTTTTACGCCGCACTCAGCAATATTCCAGCTATATGGCTGCGGTATGTAAATAATCGAGTCTGGACCAGACAATCCAGTGATCAACAGCATGAGCATTGATATGCGCAATTGGGAACCGATGACATGTGTCAACCAAGTCAGGGAGCCTGACCACCCAATCCTGTTAGTCACCTCTTACGACAAGCATGGGCTACTGAAGATCCAATATTCTAACCCGGACCTTCACGGGTTACCTAAAACTTTAAATGACAACGGATGGCACCAGTTTGTGTTTACAAAGTACACCTGCTCTGTTTATAAGAATTCCTTCAGATTTAATGATTTCCGTGCGGGGCATGTCCGCATACCCGTATTGTTCATAGGTCGATCGGGGCGGTGGTGTAGCCCTGTGGTTAAGGCGCTCGCTCATCACGTCCAAAACCCGGGTTCGATTCTTCAGATGGGCACAATGTGTGAAGCCCACTTCTGGTGTCCCCCGCCGTGTTATTGCTGGAATATTGCTAAAAAGCGGCATAAAACCTCACTCACTAACTGTGAATGTGTCTCACGTGTTTCTGTTTGTTGACAGATGACAGGCAAGGTAAAGAGCGTGATCGGCAATCCAGGGGAGGTAATCGTGCGTATTGCTGATGAAGAAAACGCCAGCATGATCATCACTGGAGCGCGAGGGATAGGGAAGATACGGAGGACGCTTCTCGGCAGCGTCAGCGACTACATTGTACACCATTCTCACGTGCCAGTTACAGTGTGCAGGCGGTGACCGACTTCCCGTCGTAGCGTTACCGGAGTATACATGAAATGCGAGAAGCAGGAGCTTAATTTACATCTCAAATGCATAATGTTTAGATTTTATATGTTGTATGTCGGAATTGCCCCTGATAAGAAAATTAGAACATATGCCCTCAATACTCTGCCAGCTCATGAATTCAAATCGTCATATAAGAAGTTATGTTTAAAGAAGTAGCAGACCATGGGTTAAACGACATTTCGGGATATCCCATTTCGATATCTAAACAGTTTTCCTAATAATTGATTGCAAGGCAACATGTTGAACCCATGGGTTGACTTCGGTTCAGCCAACAATTCGACATATCCGATTTCGATACCTCGTCATTTCCACTTTTTAGTATGTCAACATACACCAACTTGTTAAGACTTGACTTAATTTAACCGACGATTCGGCATATGCTAAGTTTGCTATGGTGGTTAAGAATCGACTTCATGACTGGTGATTGTTCGACATATCCGATTTAGTTGCGAAGTTTGTTATTAACGTGTGGTATAGTGTGATAAGTGGTTAGAAAGGGTCAATAGTGCTTACTTTCAATATCCAGTGAGGCACGAAGAATTATGGATTATTTGTCACTTGTGAGTGTGAGTGAGTGAGTGAGTGTGTTGGGTTTAACGCCGCTGTTAAGACCATCAGTCATTATTTTAGGTGTTCCTCATCTACGACTATAACCAGCTAGAGAGCGGGCCCCCCAAAAAAGGAAATATAGTTTTCAAAAATGATTTCCACTAATTGTATAACTATTTTTTAATTTTTTTTTTAAAATGTGGATGATTTAGTAATTTAAATTGATTCATTATGTAGATCGACTTGCTTTCTTTCCAAAACAATTCTTTAGTAAACGTAGATGAAAATAGACCCAGCTGGCCTGACCACTAGGAGTGAATGAGTATGGTTTTACACCGCTTTTAGCAATATTCCAGCAATATCACGGTGGGGGACACCAGAAATAGTCTTCACACATGGTACCCATGGGAATCAAACCCGGGTCTTCGGCGTGACGCGCGAACGCTTTAACCACTAGACTACCCCACCATCCGAGACTGGGAGGAAAGACTGAAGTGATGTAGGTCTACGGAGTTTCCTACTTCGGTAAACTGATAAAGCGGCGACACTCTAGTGAAATTTGGCTGAGTGTGGGTGTGGAGTGAGTGTGGGTGTCGGTGTGGAGTGAGTGTTGAGGGTTGAGTGTGGGATGTGGGATAGATGGCGTGGCTTTTGGGGTACTGTGTGTTGGGTGTGGAGTGTGGGGTACTGGGTGTGCAGAAGGGTGTGTGGATTTATTTGAAGAAGAACATGACATATCAATCTCTCAGAAAATCATTGATGTCGATCAGTTGTTAAAGAGGACGCAATGATGTCATTTTGTTACGTCATGAAGAGCAGATGACGTCATATCGCATACATTTTTGGCTGTGACTGTAAGCGCCATATTAGTATAACCAAGCAACATTTGGAATAATATACTGATACGATTATCAGAATATCATTTTCAATTTTCTAACCTTTGTGGAGTACTGAACATTTCTTTGTAGAGTTTCTCAAAATTTCACAATGTCGAATGTTTGGGGCAATATAGTGCAGTTACGTGTCGTCATTATTGTCTGTTGACGTAACTGAATGTAGGGGTGACGCCTTTGCGTACGGAGTTATGGCAAGTTATCATGCTGCTAACTTCATGAAGAGTTTGTGTTGGTCACTTTTAATAAATGTCACAATTATATGCTCGACGTTGCTTGTTATTATAAACATAAGGGGAACTTCATTTTTTAATTTACGATTCGAAATATTGGGAGATATATTGGAGTCAATCAATGTTGATATGATAATAATGAATGTTTTGAGAGTGCATCACCACTGCATTTCCACCATAGTTGTTTGTACAGTAATCGCTCTTGAAAGATGATTGGTGTATGACGTGAAATTTTCATTTAAAAACCAAAACAAAGAGAAACGGCTAGAAACAAACAATAACACCAGTTTGATGCAAGATGATTGTCAAACTTAATAATCTACAGTGATTTATCGACTGTAAATCGTTAAAATCAAGAAATCACACCCCATGCACATGTATGGGGCTACTGCGTTGTGCACGTGCATCCTTTGCGTTGTGTTTAGTGTTTGGGGGTGGTGATAAAAAGAAATGGTGGTGCGTTCATAACACCCCTGTCTTTGAAACGTTTGTCAACGTTTATACTTCCCTTCCAAACTGGACGTTCAGGTTCCCCTACTTTTTTTTGAAGAGTATACACTGGCAAAGTCATGGCTTGCGATCAGGCGAGTTTTCGTGGCAGTTTTTATCCATCACCTACAATCATTTACTTTTCGTTGTCTTAAATCCAAATTGTCCAATGTTTCCTAAAATCAGTGCCATGGCATGTTCTTCAACTGTTAATCAAATTCTCAACATATTCAGACATTTTGGCGCTTGTTGGCATATGATGTCTGACTCTACACACCTGGGTAACCCTTCAACAATGACTTATCATCTCGTGATGGAAATCAGATATTTATGTACGAACGACGATAACTGACATAATCTTGAGTCGTTACAGGTACATGTTTTGTAGATTAGTGGGTAGAAGATCATTCCCAAGCTCATTTTCAGTCCATACCTTGCTGTCACTGACATTGCAGTTGATGAGAAACAGATGTTCAGATGAAAAGAACGTTTCGAGAATGAAAAGAAATTTCTCCTGAAAGGACATGTGTATGAAACACTATAAAATTAACTCGAAAAAAGGCGAGCCCATCCTGTGCAACCCTTGGCTACCACCAAAAACATCTGTAACCAAACCTCTGTCATCTGTATACTAAAGGCAAGAAGATGACACTCTTCTTTAGTCAACCACAACTCTTGCAACAGGGAAGTGTGATTTATGTTTACAACTGTAAGAGTTAACTAGCTCCAGAACGGACTATGCTGTCAGCCCGTGACAAGGATGTTAAATCTGATTCCAGTAGTCGAGGAACCGCGTTTGCAATGTCAGGACGTCAGTTTTGGTGAGTAGGAATTAGAATAATGACAAAAACTCTGAAACAAGAAATATCCGAAAACTCGTCTAGAGCACAGTAAAGAAAACGATATTAGAAACGTTTTTTCTTCAGTAAAGCATGCTTTGGTGTTATTGTGGTTTGGATGTGGAAACAATGCGTGAAAGAAACGATCCGATTCTAGCAGGATTAATCCTTCCAGTATGTCACTTAATTACAAACGCAATGGACATACTTCTGTAGCTATTTCCTATTAAGTAATTTAGAATTATTACAATTGTGAAATATAACGGTTTCCCTATTTTCATGTGCAAATACATACGTTGTAAGATGACTTATATTGTAATCTCTGGAGGTTCAGTTTGGGAACACCTACCCCAAAACCAATGTTTGTCGCAATTGCAGTCGCCTGGCTTGCAATCTGTATTTGTATGGTATATACGATTCTTATGAAAATCATCACCTGTCCTGTCTAGACCATGCTATTAACAGACCGCCGTCATATATACCACCGGCAAAAAGAAGGGACCTAGTGAAACGATAATACAAATGAAACGACGATAAATGTGTAAAACAAGACCAGATGAGACCTTCATGTTTGGCGTTAAATGCACGACCACCCTGGTGGTAAAGTGTGACTAACTTGAGTATGATTGAGCTTTGTATTGTCGCCATTCCGCTGGAAGAAATTCCTCAGTCACCCCCTCACCTCACCCCAACCCCCTGACACAGAATGTCGTGTACATATCGCCAGACAGTCCATGACATCACCGCAGCGTTGCCATCAACGTTTTCTTCCATTCCTCAATGGGAGCCAAATCGTGATCTTCTAAACCTGGTGTATCGCCATTGGATCACAGTTCGTCCCTGGTGTTGCTAACCCCATCTCCGTAATCCCGAACTTCCCCTTGTGAGTTCCCCTATAGCACTACACACTTTAGCATCTTTGACATACAGTTTCATTGGAATAGATGACATGTTAAAATGCCACGCAGAGGTATTGTAAATGAACATCTTAACGACATCTACCTTCAAATCATTGGCTCCCTTATTTTAGAATATCTTGAATATTGCTGGGTACGCCGCTGGTTCTCTCTCAAAACTACAATGAAGGACATCTCAGCTTAGTACGTTTTTTGACTCAGTATCTTATCTGGACACAATAGACATGGACATTTTTTTTCCAGCTACACGTATGTGAACATTTTCAATTTCATTCTTTGTGTTGGACCATAGTGACCTAGTCAAGTTAGACGATGATAGCAATTCGCCGTTTTAAGCATTACAAAGATCCGTTACTATAGTTACCGAACATCATTTGACCAACTTTATGACCCTTGGGCAAAACCTTAACAATTCCCTTTGAAAACGCCTACAACAAATCGACATTAACTTCAATCACTCACCCATTCCCTACACACGTTTTGATATATCATTATCGTTGTGACTGTACCTGTCTAAAAGACAATATAGGCCATGAGCCAGACAATTTTTCGATACCACTTTTATGTTTTTTTGAAGTGTCATGGTCTCTACATATCGAAAATATATGATGCCATGTTGGTTTGGTAGCTTAGATTCAGAACGAGGCTAAATCCACGATGGCCGCCAATAAACCCCAACATTTTCAAAAAATGTCAATTCCAAGCTTGAATCATGGATAAAGTTCAGCAAATAGGTTGGAAATTAAAAAAAAGGAGATAAAAAGGTGCTAACCTGATCAAAAAGATTTAATTAATATCAAGTGTGTTATTTGATACCTTTAAATCATATTTTGTAAAAGTCAAAGTTGTAAGTTCAAAGAACTTCTTCGAAAACTCATCATTTCATTTATTCGGAAGACACCTCTTTAATTTCAAAGAGTTAGATCACCTTCAAGTTCCTTAATTTGTGTAGTGATAGTCACTTTTCCGCACCATAAACATCAGCTTCATCTTCAGTGTCACTCTTCGGCATGTCATGGTCCTCGCATACCATGTTGTCACAAATCTGGTTCCGACATGTCACGGTGTATTTCAGTCCATTGGTAAGGCATTGACAACTTGGCGGTTTACAGACTGTTGTGCACTTGCAAGAAATGAACTCAAGAACAGCATCTGGAGCAAGAGATCCTGACATCTAGCAAATCGCTATGTGACCATTTTCTTCCACCTATCAATTACCATCTGTTGCCCGTGGAGTTGGATACTCAGCTTCTAGACAGTTGTTCCATATTGCAGCTTGATAGTTTGCTCTCAGGATGTGCATAGATAGACACTCAAAGCAGTGTGGCAATTGTCCTGGTTCAGTTATCCATTTTTTCGCTTCAAATGGGTGGTAGCGCAATTGATTGACATCCCTTATTGAAGAACCTGAGACATACAGGCGGCATGTGAATGCTTGAAGTGAGTTGATCAAACCTGGTGGCACAGCCCACTCATTCTCAAGTTGTTGGAAAGCCTCTGGATAAGAAGTTGACAAGAAGTTTGAATGCATTGACCTTCCCTCTGCCTCCAAGAGAACTGACAGTATCACATACAGTGCAAGCGTGTAGTCCAGGAAGGACCTTGCAAACACTTTGACCAAACGCCACAGCAACTATCTGATTTTGTGTACCAGCTTTGGTGTAAATATTGGTTGCAATGTCACTGCTGTTTGCTAAGGACAAGACAAAGTCATCTGTGTCAACTGAGGAAATGACAACTGATTAGGATTCCAAAGATGCATGTTTAGCATGAAACAGCACCGGCGTGTCTGCTTCTTCTAAGGTAGTAGACAAGGATTCAACTTCAGCTGAAGATTCAGAGGTCATTCTGCAGCACTTGCTTTCACAGTATTCTGTCTTCAGGTTTGGTCCTGGAATGAGGACGCTGCCGGTCTTGAATAATGAACTGGATGATATTGATTTTGCTTTCTGATGATCGTATCTTGTGTCTTGAAGCAATGTTACAGTAGACTAGGCTGTTGTCTGGTTCCCGGCTAACTCACTCTGCTGACTTGATGGAGTTGTTATGGTACACTTCAAACACCACATCGTTGCGGTAACCTGTTCCAAGAGGCAAAGCTAGTCACTTTCGCATGTCCAATTTCCTGCTTTGAGCGACAAGAAGCGTATGGCCAAATAGCTTGTTATCTGTTTTCAGGATTGTTGCAGTATTTGACCCTTTCTTCTTCTTTTGGCAGTTGACATGAGTAAATGCTTTCAGACTTTGTTTTGGAAGACGATAGTAAAACTTCTGTCTGCCTCCTCTCCAAGCTGTTTGGCTCGGTGAAGATCTTGAGCAACAGTCTCAAACCATCTGCTGTGAGTAGGTACTATCTTACCACTGAACATAAAAGCATAAGTCTGAGCCAGCTGCGAAGACTCACAGAGATTGAGGCACCTGACTTGGAACATTCAAGGATAGTCAAGGATGAATCTGATGTTTAGTCCATTGTTAACCTGATCGAAGATGAATGGATCAACCCCCTTGTCACCTGTCCACCTGATCTCATCGGCATATCGACAGGGTCTTGTGCTCCGACAGATGTTGCTCAAGATCTTCAGTCAACAGCTAGGAGAGGAGGCATACCTTCATATTTCTGAAGAAAGACTTGAGAGCTAGACAAAGCAGGAATTTGGACTTGTGGAAGGTACAAGCTTTGCCCCTCGGACTATTACCATTTGCACTAGCGATGGGACAATGAAAAAGGCCAACAAAGCAGCATTAGCAAGACATCTTGAAAAATCTGTCTCATTGCCAGAGGTAATTCCTGGACCCTCAACATGCATCATAGATGGAATGAGTGTAGTACAGAAAACCCATGTTGAGAACAAGACGTTCTGGGAACTGTCACTGTTAGTCATTTATTTCATCCGCCCTACATATAGGAACAGGAAGCTATCCCACAGATGGAAGAAAGTTGCTGTGGCGTTTGGTCAAAATGTTTGCAAGGTCCTTCCTGGACTACACGCATACACTGTATGTGATACTGTCAGTTCTTTTGGAGGCAGTGGGAAGGTCAATCAATTCAAACTTCTTGTCAACAGCAAGGAATTTCAAGAGGTTTTCCAACAACTTTGGAATGAGTGGACTGTGCCACCAGGTTTGATAAACTCACTTCAAGCATTCACATGCCACCTGTATGCCTCAGGTTCTTCAATAGGAGATGTCATTCAATTGCTACCACTTATTTGAAGTGAGAAATTAGAAATTTTACCATAAATTGTATATTTATATACTTTTCCTTTCTCATGACTTGCATCTCTCTCTTGGACACTGAGTGGAACGAATGTAGACTTTTCCCTTAGGCCTCTCTTGTCCATTCGCCCGTGCATATATATATATATATATATATGTATATAAGTATATAAATATACAATTTATGTTCAAATTTTCAAATTTTCAAACTTATCCCATCTCACGACTTGCCCTTATCCCACGGTTGGACAGCGGGAGGCAGATTACCCTGTGTCAGAACAGCGCAAACAGCAATGCTGCATAGACTGAAGACAACCGTAGATCTTTGATTGTCTATCTATGCACATCCTGAGAGCAAACTATCAAGCTGCAATATGGAACAACTGTCTGGAAGCTGAATATCCAACTCCACGGGCAACAGATGGTTATGGATGGGTGGAAGAAAATGGTCACATAGCGATTTGCTAGATGACAGGGCCTTTTGCTCCAGATGCTGTTCTTGAGTTTATTTCTGTAAACAGTCAAGTTGTCAATACCTTACCAACGGACTGGCTTATGGTGAATATGTTCTCTAGGTGGGGGGGGGGGGACTAGTACAAAAGACTACACATTGCTACATCTGTTTCAAAATCCTCAATCCAAATATGTTTCTTTCAGAAAATGTAAGACGTCTACACCAGAGAATAGTCGGTCTCGATTATAAGCCAAACAGATTCATTTGAACGTGTCTGGCAAGTTCAGAATGGCAAATCTACAACATTCAAGGCTCATATTCACATGTGCTTTCGACATCCTGCTGGCAGCAATGATTTCTGGTCAGAGTTGTTCCCCTTGTAACTGTACCTTCGACCACCACCAGGTATACGTGAACTGTTCAAACTTGAATCTTACAAAAGTTCCAAAGGGTTTACCAATATCAACCACAGTGCTTTTTCTGAATGGCAACAACATAAAGACAATAGGATCAAAGGTATTTTCAACAATGAGAAATCTCCAGTATCTATATCTTGAAAGTAACAATCTCAACAGCCTACATGAATTGGCTTTTCATGGCCTTAACAACCTCGTCAACCTGAGCCTAAAAGACAACGATCTAAAGCTGGATTCAAAAACCTATAAAACAAATCTGTTCAAACCTCTACATAAGCTTCAGGTTCTTAACATACAGTTCAATCAGTTGACAGCATGGCCTGGAGATGACAGTGGACATGAAGCATATCCTGACGCAACCTTTCAGTATTTATCAGGACTTACTCATCTTTACATCGATGGTCGTCCAGCAGGCTTTGGACCAGGATTTGCCAAACTTATGAAACTTTCTCTTCTCGCCTTCACCCCCTACACCAACTATTGTAAACTGACCTTGCAAAACTCAACTTTTGTAAATGTACCCCATGTGGAATACCTGTACATGTCCTACTGTCAAATCAGAGAAACAGAACCTTCAGCATTTTCCCCTTTTCATCGTATCCATACAATTGATGTTTCAGAAAATTGGGATTTAGGATTTCCTGAATTTGTTAAAGCAACGTATGGTCTACGTGATTCTCCATTACAAATTCTGAAAATGAACCATATAACTGAATTATCCCAATCTTGTTATCGACTGCGGGTAAACGATTTTGTACATTTAAAGAATACCTCATTGCGTGAACTTGACATTTCTGGCAATGGACTCATTGATTTTGAAAAAGGAACCATGTTAAATTTACCCGTTACTCTAGAGGTGTTGAATGCCCGATGGAACAGGTTTTACCAGGGCCCATACTTGTCTGAAATGACGCAACTGAAGGCACTCCGAGTTCTAGATGTCTCACACCAGAAAATACTACAGCATGCTGGTGCTCACTCAAGTCAAGGGAGAGGGTCGTTTCTATACAATTTGCCGCCAAACCTTCAAGTGTTGAAAGTATCATACTGTTGCCTAAGAATTACTTTAATATCGGGTAAACTGAAGAAAAACGATTTGAGAACCATTTCTCTAAATGGTATTTTGATTTCTTCTGTCACAGGTGTTGTTGATGGTTTTCAAAAGGTTGAACATTTTGATTTCTCTGACAACATAATGGAATTGTTCCACTCAAGTTACTTTAATATTAACAATAGCCTGAGACATCTCAACCTTTCAAAAAACTTTCTTGGAAATGCGATAGATGCTGACGAAAAGGGTGATGCTTTTAGTTACATTGTGAACTTGACAGATCTGGATATATCTCAAAACAGAATAAGTTACTTACCAGAGGCTATCTTTAGAAATTTAACAAATATACAATTTCTCAGAATTAATAATAACAGTATTAGAACAATTAATGCTCAACTCAAACACTTGTCACACCTAAAATTATTTGATGTACGTCATAACCATCTTCTCGAAATGTCTGTCAAGACTCTACAACAACTGGACAAACTGTCACATGTTTCAGTCCGCCTGAGAGGAAACCCTCTAAATTGCATATGCTCATCCCTTGAATCTCTCCGATGGATGAAAAGAGTCGCTGATAAAGTTGAAGATCTGGATTCACTGACGTGTCTTACTAAAAATGGAATGGTCAACAGCTTTAGAAATCTAGATTCTATAATAACAAGTTTGGAAAAAGAATGCAGTTCAAGTGTTCTAACTTCTGTTCTAACAGTGTCCAGTCTCTTTATAACAATGGTCGGTATAGGATTAGGGGCAGGGTATCGACATAGGTGGAAATTGAAATACCTGTACTTTGTCGGGAGAAGAAAGTATCGGGAACTGGAGACTACTGACCAAGATGGCCAAGTGTATGAGTATGATGCTTTTGTGTCATATGCAGACACAGACAGATGCTTAGTTATCGAGAGTATGATATCGGAACTGGAAGACAAAGGTGGACTTCGATTGTGCATCCACCATCGGGACTTTCTTCCAGGGGAAGTCATTGCTTCCAACATCGTCAACGCGATCCAGAATAGTCGCAAGACCTTGATTGTTTTGTCTCCTTCTTTCCTGAAGAGTCACTGGTGTGATTTTGAGTACAACATGGCCCAAATGGAGGGAATTACAAGAAGACAGAACATCGTTCTGGTGGTGCTGTATCAGCATGTTGACATGAAGCATCTACCCAAGGACATGGCAGTGATGTTGTCCAACAACTGTTACTTGGAGTACAACACGGACGTGTATGGTAGTGTTGTATTCTGGGACAGGCTACGTGAATCTATTACCACAGTCAACAGAATGGAATGACACACCATTGAGGATACAACTCTTTAATTGTATATAGATGTAAGCATTACCGTATATCCTATTCCATGGTAACAGATGCAGCATGTGTCCCAGGGTAGTATTTATAGTCTTAGACACACCTGTGTTGCCATACTTCACTCTCTGAATAGTGACACAAAAATGTCAAGAGCACTGTGTTATAATTTTCAGCTTATGACCAAAATATAAAAAAATGATATTGTAACCACTGGTCGTAAAATCATTGGTTCCAAAGACTTAGTAATCCGTACTTTACGAGCAGCAAATTAGTAAAAAGGTAAAGAAAGACTCAAACCACAGTTCCCATTTCTGCTCCTAATTTTTAAGCTATGCCTGTTTGGAACAAACATTCATTCATCCCAGTCCATCAGAGCTTTTAACAGTAGCTAATACATTTTGGTAACATGTCTGTCTCAGCCTATAATTATTGTTTCCTTGTTGACAACGATACTTGTTACCTTTTTAGTGCTGTTGTTTTACTGCATACTTAATCTTATCTTGCCAATCCTTTATCCCAGCTATTATCAGAAGTCTTACTATTAATTTAGTTTGTTGGACTTTTGTGTTTTACTCTATTACTAATACATATTCCTTTGACAATAGTGTCTATTACGCTTTTGTGCTATAATTCATACTGTATTCTCACCATGATCTACTGAGGTTTTCACTGCAAGATTATAAATGTGACTTATTTTTGTGACCACGATTTCTATTGCAGTGTTAGTGCTGCACCTTACATTCTTAACTTCTCTCATAAATGTCGTGTATTGTATGATTATGTATTTGTAAGCATTATTTTATGTGTTCATTCACGGTGTAGCCATAATTTCCCTTTGGAAAATAAAATATTATCTCATCTGATATTAACTTACCTTACCTTTCCTTCACGTTTAAGTCAATTCAAAGTTGATTAATCTTTGATGAGCCTTTTTACAAAACATTTATTCACCCCTCTTGAGTTATAATTTTTAGTTTATGACAAAAATATAATAAAATATTCACTGAAATATTATCTCATCTGATATTACCTTATCTTATCGCATCTTATATGACCATCTTCCCCAACCAGATACGACTTTGTACCACTTCGAGTTCTTCTGTATAGAATATTAACTTGGCTTCATATTCCTAAGAACTGACCATTAGGGAGTAATGAATGAACATGGAAATAAAGTATTTCCTAGCAGGAACCAAAGCATTTTTCACACAAAACATTTTGTCAAGATGTCCACAAAACCATCAGCAATCAAATAGCATATTCTCTTTAAAAGCGAGTGAAACAAAAAGGAAAGAAAAGAAAAGCGTTTTGAAGTGGATCGTGTCTTTAGTGTGTAAGTGCATTACCCAGGTTGTAGTTTCTGTAAGCCGTTGGGCGGTGGGGTAGCCTAATGGTTAAAGCGTTGGCTCGTCACGCCGAAGACCCGGGTTCGAATCCCCACATGGGTACAATGTGTGAAGCCCATTTCTGGTGTCCCCCGCCGTGATGTTGCTGGAATATTGCTAAAAGTGGCTTAAAACCAAACTCAGTCTGTCAGTCTGTTAGCCGTTATCTTAACTGGAGACCAGGCAGTTCCCTTATTGCAAAAATCATATTCGGATTCCGTACACGTATACTATTACGGTAGTTTAGCATGGTGACATCCTGGTATAGAAAATGCAAGCTGAATTCAGAAACCTTGTTTTAACCCTTTCGATGCTTACTTGGAACCTTACTTGCACGGGGATTCGTTAAACTAACACTAACATTCACCATCTTCTTCCAAGTTTGACACCACAGAAGACATGTTTCGTTACTGGAGTGTGTATTTATTTATTTATTTATTTATTCATTTATTAATTTTTTATCTATTTATTTATTCATTACTGAGAAAACTGTATCAAAAACTGTGTCGAATTCGAAGTATTTTCGCAGGGCTTTTCAACAACCTATTTCATAGCAGGAAAACGTAACAGGTACAAGTCGGAGATATTCACGATTCGTTGTTATATGGACAGAAAAATGCCGACTGCTACCTTAAACCCCTATCTTCCCCCTGCCCCCCTAATAAACAAGCACACTTCTTACCAGAAATATTTTCTCCACGTAATGGTGGTAAATACGATTCTCTCACCCATGATCATATCTAATTTTATTATCTATCCAAACTGAAAAGTGCCGTGATACAATACAGTTCAACTGAATTCACTTACTGTTGAAACCAGATAATATCGATCTCCATCATGCTAAGTTCCCGTCAACCAATATCGATCTCTATCATGCAAAGTTCGCGTCAACCAAATAGGCAACGCCTGGTAAATTTGCATAATACCCAGGAAATGCGTCTGTGGTAAATTTGAAGAGTGAGTGAGTGAGGTTAGTATTACGCCGCACTCAGCTATATTTCAACAATATGGCGGCTATCTGTAAATAATTGTGTCTGGACCAGACAATCCAGTGATCAACAGCATGAGCATCGATCATTGTACGCAACTGGGACACGATGACATGTGGCAACCAAGTCAGCGACCATGATCACTCGATCCCGTTTGTCGCCTCTTACGGCAAACATGGGTTACTGAAGATCAATTCTTCACGGGTCTGATTACGATAAACTTGGTTACCGAGATAGAAGATCATTTTATAGAGCCCAAAGCAAACTTTACACTCTAAATGAAGGATAGATGGGTTCTTGAGACAATCACGCTAAACCTTCTAAAACGTTCCGCTTTCATTTATACCATCTCGATTTTGGAATTTCGTTTCGTACACAGTTCTAAAATGGACAATTATATGCCCCTTTGCGATCTATCATTCTCCCTTTTTGGTGTAAATTCCATGCCATTCTCAAACAGTAATATGTTATCATATCCATGGCAGGTACGTGAATGTTGTCATAATTATAATCCAATATGCTTGTCTGAATGCATTGCAAACTCGTACCAGAGGTTTGGAAGCCTCGACGATGATTGGCAAAAGAGAAAGATCAGATGACCCAGTCTCTTACAGCTTGTTCAGTTTGACCTAAGCTACTCTACATATGCATGACCCGGTAGGTCAAATGGCAAAAACGGCAGGTCGAGTTAACTTCATTAAATAGGTGAGCAGAGAATGTAATTAATGCTGCGTTCGTGCGAAGCATGCATAAATGGATTCGTTACAGAACTTGTCCCGGAAAACAACACTTCTGAAAAAATAATCATTTCATGTTTTTCTTGAATTGTTTATGCAGTCATATGCTATGCTATCTAGCTTGGTTTACTAACTTTACAACGTACAGACGTCAGTTACTTTCACAATCCGTTTCGCTCTCGCTATCACCTGTAGCTTATATTTGTTAAAGAAAGTAAGGACATTGCTGACGATTTCTCGTCACTGAGATGTCAAACGGCGACCTTGTCTCGGCTGTTCGGACATGTTGACAATCAACTGACAAAGGTGCACCCTTCAAAATAATGGACCCAACCAGTTGTGACACGGTCACGCAATTCATTAGTATTCACTTGATCAGGTCAAGCTGAACAAGCTGTAGAGGTGTCTTCAGATCTTGACGAAGAATGGTATCGTAACGCTCTACAAAAATAAATTTTAATGAGACCGTACACAGAATATGATAATATTTCAAAGATTATTTCTACCTTATTCCGTCTGCACAGGACAAAACTACACACTGCTTGCAGAAAGTGTGTGTGTGTGTTGTTTTACGCCGCGTGTAGTAACATTCCAGCAAGACCATAGCGGGGGACGCTAGGAATTGATCTCATTGTACATCATAGGAAAACTGAACCCGGACCTTTCTCTTGACGAGCGAACACACTTCTTGGAGTGCGAGTGTATGAACAGCATTCATCGTGGCTGCTTTCTCTTGACGAGCGAACACACTTCTTGGAGTGCGAGTGTATGAACAGCATTCATCGTGGCTGCTTGAGCCTGTGTCAGTCAAGGAAGCAGCTTGTGGCCTTGTGTGAGTGATTGAGATGGGTTTTACACCGCTTGTAGCAATATTCGAGCAATATTACGACGGGAGACACCAGAAATGAGCTTCACACATTGTATCTATGTGGAGAATAGAACTCCGGACCTTCCTCGTGACGAGCGAACACACTTCTTGGAGTGCGAGTGTATGAACAGCATTCATCGTGGCTGCTTGAGCCTGTGTCAGTCAAGGAAGCAGCTTGTGGCCTTGTGTGAGTGATTGAGATGGGTTTTACACCGCTTGTAGCAATATTCGAGCAATATTACGGCGGGAGACACCAGAAATGAGCTTCACATTGTATCTATGTGGAGAATAGAACCCGGGTCTTTGGTGTAACGAGCGAACCATTAGACTACCCCAACGCCCCTATTCTGAAAAAAAGATTATAAATGCATGGGTGAATGAGTATGGTTTTACGCCGCTTTTAGCAATATTCCGGCAATATCACGGCGGGAGACACCAGAAATGAGCTTCACACATTGTATCCACGTGGAGAATAATACCCGGGTCTTCATGGTGACGAGAGTGAACGCTTTAAACCACTAGGCTACCCCACCGCTCCGGATTATAAATCATATAACAATATAATAGTAATATAACAAGAAAATCTTCCCAGGTTTCTGATTTAAACATCATAGTAAAACGCATGACAGTTATTCGCGTAAATACTATAAAACTGTATTACACCCAGCCAAGTAACTCATTTACACTGTAAAGGTAACGTGAAGAATCAGTCGATAATACCCGTGAAAATCACCGTTAGAATTGGTCTTAAGCAGCCCATGCTTCTCGACTGGCTGGATCGGTGGTCAGGCTTGCTGATTGGATTGGCACACGTCATCGTGTCCAAATTGCGTAGATCGGTGTTCATGATGTTGATCACAGGAGTGTCTGGTCAGACTCGATTATTTACATACCGCCGCCATATAGCTGGAATATTGCTGAGTGTGGCGTTAAGCAACATACAAACAAACAAA
The DNA here is from genome assembly GCF_003918875.1 of Haliotis rubra. Classification (NCBI taxonomy): domain Eukaryota; kingdom Metazoa; phylum Mollusca; class Gastropoda; order Lepetellida; family Haliotidae; genus Haliotis; species Haliotis rubra. Next base: position 1,112,514 of record NW_025766248.1, read on the forward strand.
CAAATCAGTCAATAAAAAAATACACACGTTGTGTCATATAGTTCATTTTTTCTGACATCACAACATCGTCACCAACGTATGTCCAGTGTGCTTACTTGTGCTATCTGTCATAGTTATCATGTAACCTCGTTCGTAGTGTCACGTGACTTAGAGATATGCTCACTTCAGACAAGAAAGGTGAGTGACGACGTACAGAGAAATCCATTCACAAGAACCTGTTCAAGATGGCCGACGCCAAGCGAGTTGTAGCCATAGCGATGGACGGGAGCGGAGAACTCGGACTATGCCTTTCAATGTAAGTGTGAGTTGAATCCTAAACAGGAAGTACTGTTTGTAGGAGGGTGGGATTACGTTCTACTCCTCGAGTATCACACGTGTCACGAGCATGTGTGATATGTGTAGACTAATGTGAACACTAGTGGGGCAGATAGCGTCTCTTTTTTCTTCTTCTCTTATCAGCCCCCTCCTCATACAGAATGCATTATATAGTGAGATGTTTTTCATTACGCTATTCTATTCTTGTCAAAATGAAAACTTACTTTCTGAATATTCATTATATGAATTCTGCAGTGTGATAATTACTCCATGCAAGTAGACTATTTGCATTCTGTGGATGAGCTACCTGTCCATTTTCTGTTTACAATGAAATAATTAATATATTTACAGTAATATTTCCACATACATTTATACATAGGTAATATATTCATTGCTTCTCCGCGGGGGTATATGGACAATATTCACAAAGCAAAGACCACGTCATCTTTGTCCACTGTCCAGAATATCGGGCTGTTGTCCACTCAAGTAAGATATGAACGCCATAAACATTAAACTACGTTAAAACGAGACACGCTTATAACGAACTGGCGGGTATAACGAACTGACGGATATAACGGATATAACGAACTGACGGATATAACGTACTGACGGATATAACGAACTGACGGATATAACGAACTGACGGATATAACGTACTGACGGATATAACGAACTGACGGATATAACAGACTGACGGATATAACGAACTGCTTTTTGTTCCGGCCACATTATATTTTAGATAGGGGCGATAATTTAGCCTAGTGGTTAAAGCTTTGCTTATCACCGAAGACCAGGTTCGATTTCCCACATTGGTACAATGTGTGAAGTCCATTTCTGGTGTCCCCGCCTTGATTTTGCTGGAATATCGCTAAAAGCGGCGTAAAACCATACCCACTCACTTATATTTTAGTGGAAATGCGTATAATGAACGACTATGAATGTTTCCAGTCGAGTTCGTTATATCAGAAGGTTACTGTACAAAGTACTTATGATGTTAATCTATTCTGTTGTGTCGGGCTGCCTGGTCCAAAGTAGGGAACACTTTGTGTTTGGTAATTTGACTGTACGTGCATAAAGTCCAGTAAGAGAGTGAGTCTTTAGAATCGATTACACATTAAAGGTGAAAATGAATGGATATCAACTTTATTATAGGGAACGCGACGTTTCCGGGTATATTCTTACTTCTTCATCTGTTAGAGGCATGATATTGTTTTTAGTCAACTGTCAACTGCGTTCGAGTTATATGTTTGTTTCAGTTGAATAAAGTTCTGTATTGACATTCAGGTCAATCTAATTTAATATGATTTTTTGATGATACCTCTCTGCATCTATATTCGAGGTCACCTCGATGGAGGTCAATAAGAGTCAGCAGTGAGGGGCTGTTACATTATTCGATAAGACTGCGCGAAGCGTTCGTAGCAGTATATGTGATTTTGGATCTCGAAAACAGAGCTTAAACAACTTTTCCCGAATGCACATAATTGAGGCCGAGGGATCATATTGTTTTGGAAATTATATACAACCTGTCCGATCTACATCCAACATGGGATACAGTCGAATACATATTCTTGTATATCCGTAGATTTGTTTTAATTAAGATTAAAATTCATGATAATTCTACGCTCTTTCGGCCTACAAATAAAGGAGGATGGGAAAGAATACATAGAAGTATATATATCATCGTTGTCATGTCGGAATGAAATATGGAACAGGAAGTAGTAGAGTCTTATGTCTCTTTGTGGAGCTGTGCTCGCCCACTGAAATAACACACCGTTGTTGAATATGGATACTCCACTCCAGACACATTATGTGGACTCAGTCCCAGCCAACGAGGTTTTGTTTGTACCAATAATACCGACGAAAGGTTGAGGGGTAACAACAAGCAGCATATCTTAACATCTCTTGGTATGGACTGGTATTGGTATCGAACACAGACCTTCCGCTCTCCAATCAGACGTTCCATCCACTCGACCACGAGAGACTGTGTCAAAATGTTTTCAACTCGTCATATTCAACATTAAGTATTTAAGATGCATCTTCAAGTTTCCTAAAATGCAAATGGCGACATGTTGCAATACCAATTACAGGCAACACAGGGCCCTACTTATTTCGAGGGTCAAATCAACAGGTTGATGACAGGAGACATTTCTTGATTGTTACCGATGTTATCAGTTCTCGGCAAGCTCGAAGTTACAACAGCCGACCTCACAATGCACATAGCAGCGTGTTTGTATGACCAGACTCTCATGTATTTTTTATACCGTCATCGTTACATCAAGAGGTCAAGGTCAGCGTAATATCACAATATTTTTTTATACACCGCCATCGTTACATCAGAGGTCAAGCTCAGCGTAATATCTACGTATATTTATACACCGTCATCGTTACATCAGAGGTCAAGACAACGTAATATAACAATGTATTTTATACACCGTCATCGTTACATCGGGAGGTCAAAGACAACGTAATATAACAATGTATTTTTACACCGTCATCGTTACATCCGAGGTAAAGGACAACGTAATACCATAATGTATTTATACACCAACTTTACATCAGATGACAAAGGACAACGTTATTAATATCACACAAAATGCACACTGAGACGCTTTGTAGATATCACATTAGCTATACCTAGTATTAGCTATCATCCTCATTATATCCAGGGTATTACATCTCCATACAATAATTTAGGAAGTACCCGCATGCGATTAGTAAATGATAAAGTCTGGACCAGACAAGCGTGTGGTTGATAACATGAGCATTATGTGTACGCTGACACGCAATCGACCAAGTCACCCAATCCATTCCTATAGACCTTGTGGGCCTTAACAAACAATTGATTCTACTGGAAGAAATAAGCTTATGTTGCCTACATGTTCTCCTAAAATGTTGTCTTCATATTATTTTTTTGATTTTTTAGTATTAGTCTGATACAACTTATGCGTATGGTGTAACGCTGGTTTTATTAAGTATTTTTGTATGTCATATTGGACTGAAACAGGGCTGTGTATTAAGCCCCATTTTATTTACATTTTTGAACAATGAGGTTGACTGCCGATGATCTTGACACATGTCGAAGAGAAGAACAATTATTCCTGACTGACATACATTCTTTTCTATTAATGTTTGCTGATTACGTTATTTTTATTTCTGATCGAGTATGTCCTACAATCGTGGAAGTTAAATGTCAACCTTTCGAAAATGAAAATAATTGTTCTTCGTAAAAAGGTAGAAAATGGTTTTATCGATATCGTAATGAAATTGATTCAGAATATTACTGACCTTGGACTTTTGATGAGCAGAATCACATTTGGCGATATAAATGGGAAAAGGCCATCATTGAATGTTTTCATATTAGTTTGGGCAATGGAAAAGTCCCACTTGGAATATTTTTGTCAATATATAATAAAATGAAACCCATCCTTCTTTGTGGATGGGAAATATAAAGGACATCGAAGACGAGAGGTGGTAGAGAGGGCCCAATTTCTCTCATGTAAAACATTATCTGTACAGGCATTAACCAGTCCTAATGTAATGGCTTCAGTAGAATGCGGACGATACCCATTGTTGTAGATGATGGTTGGGTTGACTTATTAAAATACTGGATAAAACTACTTCACATCCTATCCGATAAACTTCCGAGGTGAGGGCAAATGTTAGTTAATCCTGACTCAAAGGTGAACAGAACTGGCCAGGAGATGTTAGACATATTTATTTAGTTTTAGGTCTTGGCTATGCTTGGGTCTTACAAGACGTTGGATGTATAGGTAAATTAGTTTTCGTCACATTTTCAAACCAAATTAAAGATATGTACCGCCAAAATTCCAAATATACTCCTGCTACCAAAAGAAACGCACGGGTGATAATGGAATTTAAAATTAACTTTATTTTATTTCTATGCAAACAAAACCGGTTACCTTTAACCAAACATAATGTATACTTGTTCATATCCATTAAGTATCAGCTCAAACACACCCATTTCATGAAATATTGTTGTTTGATGATGGTTTTAGAAATATCATGAAATTTTCACGTGTAAATGACACTTCGAACGATATGCACGTGAAAGTTGCTTCACCTATGCACCAGTGTGTAGGGTATGTAGGGGAAGGCAGTTTAACGTGTTCAATTCACTTTCAACGCCAGTTTGCGGCAATTCAACGTACCATGCCACGACTTAGCAGAAGCTGACCGGAACATCGCCATCGGACGTCTTAGAAGCTGGCGAATCTCAGTCATCAGTTGCAAGACACTTCCAGCGTGCATCACACAGCAATTTCCCGTTTACATGGAGGCGCTACAATCAAGCTGGGCTCGACCCGCGACCGACCTCGGGATGATTAGCTGGTACGGTAACCAATGCTGCACAGGACACGCTACATCCCGGGTGTTCCATTTACGTAACCGGGCCGTCCCAGCAACACAAACAGCAGAGAACGTCCCAGAGTCTTCGCCGCGTCTCCGCTGAACCATCGAAAATCGCCTCCAGACAGCGCGGGATACGCGCCCTCGACGACCTCCCACAGTAGGATGCACACTACGACCTCATCATCGCCCTGGCACGTGTTCGATGGTGCCCAGGAGCGTCCAGAGATGGAATTGGAGACATTTGGCGGCAGATTTGGTTCAGCGGCAGATCCTCGTTTCCAACTTCGAGAACACGATGGTAGGACGAGGGTCATATAGACGGAGAGCTTGAGACGTTACGCCCGTAATTGTGTAAGTTGAAGCGGACCAGATTTGGAGAGTGTAAAGTGGTATGGGGGCCATTTCTTACAACAGGAGAAGTGACTTGAGGGTACGTCCGTGGTAACCCTGACGCTGCAATTCGTTACAGGGATGAGAATTCTGCAGCAATCATCTTGCTTTACCTATGTCATCAACCCTCAGCGTCACGTTTTTTCCAACAGGACAACGCCAAAGGACCGCCACGTGGCTCGCATCACGATGGACTACCCGACCCGAATCAGGAACATCCACAGTTCTTCCCTGGCCTTCAAAATCCCCGATTTCAACCCAGTACAGAGCATTTGTGGGACCAGCCTGGAAACGCGTTCGACACGTCGTCGAGAAGCTTCAACTAAACGATTGCAACAACTGCTCTCAGAAGCCTTGCAGGAGATGGAGGAGGATCCCCAAGCACGGATTCAAAGACTGATCGTGTCCATGGACCCAGGAGGTGCCAAAGCTGTGTTTACTGCAGAGCTCGAGGAATTGGTCACAACAGGTACTTTGACCTCCACGCGCCATCTGTACGCCCGATTACCTGCAATGGTTTCAGAGACAAATGATGGCTGCATGTTTTGTAAAGCTGACTCTTGACGGCAGCATCCATAGTGAAAGAATTACGTTCGTGCGATCATTGGATTTAAAGTTTTATTTAGAAACAAAGATAAAGTGTTTACATTCCTGAGTTTTCACCTGTGCGTTTCTTTTTAGGAGTATATTGGCATCTAGCACCAGATAATGAATCTGTGCAAGTTTTAAGATTAGCCTTGAAGCAGATGGCTAATTAATGGAATCGACCCAAGTAATGCATATTAGCAATTATAACCGACTTGGCTCCTGGTCAGAGTTTGATGTATAACTTTGGTGATAACAGGAGACATAATAAAATTACCAAAATCTGAAAGAAGGTTTATATTGTAACCTAATATCGGAGATCTGTACCATTTCCTAACTATATGTAACAGCCTTAAACTGAGACTGACTGACTGACTGAGTTTGGTTTTACGCCGCTTTTAGCAATATTCCAGCAATATCACGGCGGGGACACCAGAAATGGAGCTTCCTCATTGTACCCATGTGGGGATTCGAACCCGGGCCTTCGGCGTGACGAGCCAACGCTTTAACCACTAGACTACCCCACCGCCGCCAGCCTTAAGAAGAAGAACATCCAGGAGCAATACATACCAAATAAATGCCAGGTACATAAGGAAATAAAACAGTTCGGCTTTTAAGCAACCACTTATCAAGATATGTTATGCTATGCTTCGAATATGCCGTGAAGAAAAGGAAATGAGAATCGGATTGAAATGAAATGCGGAGCTCTACTGCTCAAATTATCTATACTGTGTGCACTTCATTCATACGGGCCTATCTAATTTCGGTGAGCTTTCTTACATTACAAAGCGGAATAAGTCAATAAGTTAAAAGTGTCACGGTATATCCAGAATGCAGTTATGTCTATACATTTATTCTGCAATCTAAATTTTACTTGCCACAAGGGGTATACTAAAATGGCCTTCTTAAGCCCACGCTTTCCTGAACACCTCATTATCATGGCTATTTCATGGTGATGGCATACGATTTTAGTATCATGGAATCCGAGGGAGACATATGTCATTGTCGCTCTCTCTCAAAAACAAACAAAATGAAGAATAGAAATTAACGAACGTGCGACAAAGCGACAACACATCCCTTCCAGGATTCCATGCTTTAGTCTGTCATACAGACCCTAAAACAAAGTGTTATGTTCCCAAATGCAGCCTGTGCAGAGTCTAGAATGTGTGGCAAGCCTAGATTATCTACTCTTTTCTGTAAAATATGTTCATTTAGGAGACTAGATGTTAGTCCTAGTACATATCTTTGGAGCACTCGCTGCATATAGTCAACACTGGATATACTTTAAAATAATGGTCAATTATATATTTGTTAGTATTTATATCTGTATTTATCTATGTATTTGTGTGAGTACGTGGTATGTGATATTGTTTTTCTTAGCTCCTGTTTGATACTTCTGTTTGGCACCCGTGAAGGTCAGGGTTAGAATGTGCCTTCAGTAACCCTTGTTTGTCTTAGAAGCGGCTAAGCGGGATCGAATTAGTCCAGGCTCGCTGGCTTGGTTGACACATCGGTTCCCAATTGCGCATATGGATGCTCATGCTGTCGATCACTGGATTATCTGGTCTGGTCTATTTACAGACCGCCGCGATATAAGCTGGAATATTGCTGAGTGCGGCGTAAAACTCACTCACTCCACTCACTTCTGTTTGTGTTGTATATTGCCGTTTAACTGAAATTGCATACGCGTAATATATTTTCTTACTTGGTAATAAAAGCATTATGTTGATATCTCATATGTTATTATAATATTCACAATATGTGTACATACTGCATCATTCAAATGTCCTGTGTTGTAATGCTCCAGGTATGGTGATGACTGACATGGCTATAGTAGCAGACCAACTGGAGGTGGAACAACATAGGATCAAAGAATTCATAGAGCAGCTGGGGAGGAGGCTGAAGAAATTATGGGGTACGTGCTTACAGCCATTCTCTTCCACAGAGATTACTTGTCATATCTTCCTACGAACCTCTGTTCTAATACGGCCATATCTCCCGGTTCTCATCTAAAATCCCCTAGCGGCAAAAGATCGCAACACGAATTATCTCCCTTCTTTTCTATCAATCAGCACGTGTTACATCGACTTAGATTCAACCCGACTAACACAAGCAAATGTGGGAATACAAATATCCCCATCTGCCGGGGACTTGTGTTGATGTTACACACAAGACGTTTAATGGCTAGCTTGTCCGTTGTCAACGAGGGCGATGGGGACGCCACTGATCCCGCCATAACATGACTGAGTTCTGTCACAGAAGAAACGTTTTGCGCATCGCGTAGGGAAGATTTTTATTTTCTCGAAGCATGCGGAAATTACCGAGGCCTTGCGAATGATCACTTTTGAAACAACGTCGCTGATTGCACAGCTAAATCTGATTGCCTCCAATGACGAGTCCTGAACGCTCTCCCCATGAAAGGGCCGTATTAGAACAGAGGTTGCGTAGGAGAGATATGACAGGAATAACCTCTGTGGGAAAGAAAGAAGGAGCTTACAACCAGAGTACGAGAACCTAAATGAACACAGATGCTATCTAAGTTAAGCTGTGAGAAAAATAATGTGAAGTCCTGGCATCCACATGTGCCCCTGTCATTGCTGATCCTGTTTCTTGATGCGTGCCAAATTGGACAAGACAAATTGAAACAAATGTCATTTATCTCTAAGACGTTAAACATAAACGCTTCAGAGATAAATATTCAGAATGAACACTGGGCACAAGACTGTATGGCAAGAGAGGATGATTTCAGTTTTTTGAATCGTCAGCTTCCCCTTAGTGCCTAACAATATTCCATCTTTTTTGTGTCTACAACATTTTGAGGCCGCAAGTGAGGCATACTTTTTCTACGAAGGTTTCACTCAGCGTCCTAGACTCTTGTTAAGTTCTCTCATAGGATTTGCTTCATCAAGGTTACAATATATAAAGGTCAGACCTACAAGTTTTTCTAAGGCAAAATTTAATAATAAACATGTGGAGACATGTCACGAACCAGTGGCCAAGCGATGTCCGGAGCAAAGAGTAGGTGAGTGAGTGAGTTTGCACACGCCGCACTCAGCAATATCCCAGCTATATGGCGGCGGTCTACTTAGCCAAATAATCGAGTCTGGACCAGACAATCCCAGTGATCATCAGCATGAGCATCGATCTGCGCAATTAGGGAACCGATGACGTAGTAATCAAGCAAGTCCAGCGAGCGGCAATACCGATCCGTTAGTCGCCTCTTACGACAAGCATGAGTCGCCTTTTGTGGCAGAAGCACATGGGTTTGCTGAGAGACCTATTCTACCCGGATCTTCACGGGTCTCAGAGCAAAGACCTGTTTGGCTGACCATATGCTACCCAGTGATGGCTTCTCAGGTGGACAATTGACCTGAGTTTGCATAATGTTTTGTGACATGTGCCACGATGAGAATCATTGTTGTTGTTTAATAGTGTTTCTTAAAGAGCATTTCTGCATGATATTATCAGGAGATCATTGAAGTCACCTTTGTTTTTGGTGGAAGAGATTACAGTTGATATGTTGTGATCAAAGACTAAAATACATATCAATATATTCCTCGGCATAGTGAAGCTATGAAACAATATGCATTTGAACAAAGTAATTAATAAATACTTTATGTATGTATATTGTGGATGTTGATGTATTCAACTGTCGAGTGTGGCGGGAGAATCTTCTGAAAATTTCTCAAATTGTGATGAAGGTATTTTCTTTTAAGGATTCACAATGTTTCATTACATTTTATGTCTGTGCTAATATACCAGAACTCATTTCTAGGTAAGATAATTCCATGGACTTAAGTGTTTACTGATAAATTGTAAATGATATGAAATATGTTGGGTTGTATGCTTGTGCATGTCAGAATGTTATATATTGTATTATTCTAATGTGTATAGTCTCAACATTCATAATGATGTTATGAAGTTCTCACACAAAATAATTTTGTTGAATACGAATATATATATAAATGTGATGAAATATATGTTTGTGTTACTTCGTGATTATTGACAAAGCAGAAGGGGAGAAGGAATAAAACAATATGTAAATGACGTCGATATTATATCACTAATGTGTTGACATGCTAACGCCAGACCCATTGCTGACATTTTACGTCAATGACCTTGACACGAAAGCGTGAACGATTCCATGGAGTTGATGTGAAGAACTCAAGTGTTGAATTTAGGTTTCTTATGAATACGGAAAGGGTTTTGTCACTTTCGTATATGTTGACACAAGGACATGCGATCAGCCAAAGTACCAGATCAAGTTAATCGCCATTTCGGGTGTAAACATGTATGTATTAGATTTGTACAAAAGATAGCATTTGCTAAAAATATACCCAGGTATCACAACAGGTGTAAACGTTTGATTTTCTTATTGCCCTGATTGGTGGACCAGGCGAACTCATGTAAACGTTTGATTTCTTAATTCTCATCCTTGGTCGACCTGGCCAACTCATGTAAACGTTTGACTTCTTAAGTCCCCTCCTTGGTGGACCAGGCGAACTCATGTAAACGTTTGATTTCTTAATTCTCATCCTTGGTCGACCTGGCCAACTCATGTAAACGTTTGATTTCTTAATTCTCCTCCTTGGTCGACCTGGCCAACTCTTGTAAACGTTTGACTTCTTAAGTCCTCTCATTGGTGGACCAAGCGAACTCATGTAAACGTTTGATTTCTTAATTCTCATCCTTGGTCGACCTGGCAAACTCAGGTAAACGTTTGACTTCTTAAGTCCCCTCCTTGGTGGACCAGGCGAACTCATGTAAACGTTTGATTTCTTAATTCTCATCCTTGGTTGACCTGGCCAACTCATGTAAACGTTTGACTTCTTAAGTCCTCTCATTGGTGGACCAGGCGAACTCATGTAAACGTTTGATTTCTTAATTCTCATCCTTGGTCGACCTGGCCAACTCATGTAAACGTTTGACTTCTTAAGTCCCCTCCTTGGTGGACCAGGCGAACTCATGTAAACGTTTGATTTCTTAATTCTCATCCTTGGTCGACCTGGCCAACTCATGTAAACGTTTGATTTCTTAATTCTCCTCCTTGGTCGACCTGGCCAACTCTTGTAAACGTTTGACTTCTTAAGTCCTCTCATTGGTGGACCAAGCGAACTCATGTAAACGTTTGATTTCTTAATTCTCATCCTTGGTCGACCTGGCAAACTCAGGTAAACGTTTGACTTCTTAAGTCCCCTCCTTGGTGGACCAGGCGAACTCATGTAAACGTTTGATTTCTTAATTCTCATCCTTGGTCGACCTGGCGAACTCAGGTAAACGTTTATTTCTTAATTCTCATCCTTGGTTGACCTGGCAAACTCAGGTAAACGTTTGACTTCTTAAGCCCTCTCATTGGTGGACCAAGCGAACTCATGTAAACGTTTGATTTCTTAATTCTCCTCCTTGGTCGACCTGGCGAACTCAGGTAAACGTTTATTTCTTAATTCTCCCCTTGGTGGACCTGGCCAACTCTTGTAACCGTTTGACTTCTTAAGCCCTCTCATTGGTGGACCTGGCGAACTCATGTAAACGTTAGATTTCTTAATTCCCCTCGTTGGTGGAAGAGGCGAACACTTGCAAACGTTTGATTTCCTCATTCCTCTCTTTGGTGTACCGTGCGAACTCATGCATGACAATGGTAATGGATTATCGAATTGGGTTTATAATGAAAAGATTAATAATGTTACGAATATTATGATATTCATGAAACAGAAAGCAACGATATACTTGGTATAATCACGGGAGATTTATGCTACAATCAGGTGCCATTATAGAGTCCAGTTATAATGAGACATAATTTATTCGTCAAGGTAATTTATAAATATAATTCGGATATTTATATAGCGCACATATCCAAGGCGCTGTTTCTACCCACGATCATTGGATGTCACTCTCAGCGGCACATCTTATTATCAATCTCAACTCCCACTGGATCATACAACTCTTGCAGCCATTATGCGCACCAAGTTATTGCGACTTTCCCATCCTTACGAGGTACCCATTAACAGCTGGATGGACTGGATGGACACATAGTCACAGTATTTTGTCCACGTTTACTGCACGTTGCTGTACCCGCAACTAGATGTTTGCACATGTGGCCAACATCTGGTCATATACCAACGGATTCGTGGGTTCCTTTAAGTGCACAGGGTTGTGTACTGTACACTAGGGTTTGTGACAACACTTAAAGAGTCTGCACACAAAGTTGACTCCAAGGTTTTTACACCCGGTCACATGTGAGCTCGATCCCGGCACCACAAAGTCGCTGGATCATTAGCCTGGCACCTTAGACAGCCCACCTTGTCCGATATTGCTTATGGGTAATACAGTCAAATATCTTCGTGTCGAACTTTCATGTCTGAACATACGGTTGTGTCGAGGTAAAAGTCAACTCCTTCTATTCCTTCCCTAGTAGTCATAATTTTTCGGTTGTGTAGAACCTCGGATAACTCGAAGTTTTACGTAGGCCCTTTTAGTTCGACACAGCGGTGTTTGTACTGACCATTAGTGTTATATATTTCGACAGGTCAAATAGACACATCAATACATGTACAATAAAAGCATAAGTACTGCATGATATCGGCATAAGGTAACGTCGTGTATAGGTCATGTACTTGGGCTGACATTTGAATCACTGGATGTTACAAGTGGTCTGTGAATGAGCCACTCTGTCAATTACATATCCATATCTGATTATTGCAGTGAGTGGAAACTTGTGGGCATATCTGATACACGGTAGCGATAGACGATGTCGATCCAGTAGGCCATACTGTGGACCCACGCAACATTTCCATCAGTTACAGACACTGGGTGTTATGATACACACAGTGATTTAAATGTGAGGACGGTTTACCTGCAGAAAGTACCGCGCGAATTTTATGGCTGACATGCAGGCTGAGATTTCAAATGTTTTCGTAGAGTTAAATCATCAGGTAACATTGAGTTAAATCTTCAGGTAACATTGAGTTAAATCTTCAGGAAACATTGAGTTAAATCTCCAGGAAACATTGAGTTAAATCTTCAGGAAACATTGAGTTTCAATGGAAATGTGGTATTTTTGTCTCAAATCCACGATGAACCGAAAACCAGAGTGAGTGACACACACACACGCATGCATGCACGTGTGCGCGCACGCACGCACGCACACACACATCAGTGTAATGTGTCTGCCTGGTCTGTGACTCACACAATGTAATATGTCTGGTCTGTGGGCTAGACAGTGCAACGTATTTGGTCACACAGTTTAATGAGACTCTGAACACAGGACAATTGCCTTGTATTACAAAGCATCTTTGCAGAACGACAAAGAGGCCAATATCAAACATTGATACAGTGCATCAAATGTTCCCACCAGCTTATGTCATATACGGATACAGGGAGTGTAAGTATAGGAGGAGAGGAATTGTGTACATTTAAACTCGGTTACCGAGACAGCTCCTACTTAGTTCCACGACAGTTTCAAACGGCTGCGTTGTGTTTGCTAGGTTTCTGATTTGATTACTTCCGGTTGAGATTTGAAGTGTGATTAGCAGAATGTTAAACATCGAGAATACATCATTTCCAGGAAAAGTCTACAATTGTACATGAACTCAAAATAAAGATCAACCTGTTTATTCTCTATGTGTCAAGAAGCAGTACTCATATATCGGTATCAAGTCTCTGGTGGACATTACAAAAATACAAAAGAAGTAATGTCAAAGCAATAAACCATTTAGGGAGTGAGATATGTTGATTTTTATGGAGAAGCATAATATTATGCATTGTGAATGACACCTTCCTCCCTAAAATTTAAAAATCTAAGAAGTACAAAGCAACTGACCCACAGCACCCCCACCGCAACTCCCCCGTTGCGTGTCATGTCTAAAATCAATGACACACCTCCACAGAACAAAATGGATGATCCCCTTCAAATCATCATCACCCCCACTAGCCATTAATTAGGACTGGTCCCTAAGAGAGGGTGAGTGACTTGGCAATAGTCCAGCAATATAACGCCAAGGGACACCAAATATAGGCTTTCACGTTGTACATATGCGATTAAACCACCCTCAGTTCATTTTAGAATTTTGGAGACTCCAAGTTTCCGAGACCTCTTCTTGTCAACAAGGAGGAGTGAGTCTGGTTTTACTCATCCTCAATAATCTCCAGGGTATACCTTACGATCACTTCCACTATACCCTGACGCATCCACGGCGGACCCATAATTATATTACCTCCTTTGCTGGCTTTTATCCAATCAGGTGTCTACGCTGGGAAGTTGAGCGAACCAAACACTACTCACTTTCGCTTCTTAAAATTATCTAACCGTTTAAACTTGGCAAGCACAATTGATGCCGAGGTACTCCTGAAAGAGGTAGAAGGAGTTATTTTATATATTTTTTGATCTGATATAAGTTTCAGATCTGTCAATTTGGCTGTATTATTTCCTCACAAATCTGAGTGGCACTGTGAACTAACCTTCGCGACTGCGACGGCTATATTTGTTGACACTGGCAAGCTCGGATGTAATGGCGGCTTAGCTGATTGGCTACTGTGAGAATGCGGAGCCGGCCTAGGGAGGTAATATAATTATGGGGCTAAGCCATGGATGCATCCAGGGTATAGTGGAGAGTGATCGTAACGTATACCCTGGAGATTATCGAGGATGGGTTTTACTTCGCTTTTAGCAATATTCTAGCAATATCGCTGCGGGGAACATCAGGAATGGGCTTAACATTTTCCACCCATGTGGGGAATCGAACCCGGGTCTTCGGCCTGACGAGCGAAAGCTTTAAGCATTACGCTACCCCACCGCCCCTCACAAACAAAGAAGACAAACCGTAGGGATGACAGTGACAGAACTAGTCTCCGGTGACTCGGTGATCCATTGTAGTGTAACCTTACTACACGGAACAACTAAAGTGCTGGTGCTTGTGAACGCTACACCAGTATCATTCTCTTCCCACAGAGGTTACTTGTCATATCTTCCTACGAACCTCTGTTCTAATACGGCCATATTTCCCTCTTCTCGTAAAATCCACTAGCGGCAAAAGATCGCAACACGAATTATCTCCCTTCCTTCTATCCAATCAGAACACGTGTTACATCGACTTAGATTCAACTTGACTAACACAAACAAAATGTGAGGCCACAAATATCCCCCATCTGCCGGGGACTTGTGTTGATGTTACACACAAGACGTTTAATGGCTAGCTTAGTCAACGAGGGCAATGGAGACGCTATTGATCCGCCATAACATGACTGAGTTCTGTCTAGAAGAAACGTTTGCGCTTCGTGCAGGGGAAGAGGTTTAGTTTTCTAGAAATATACGGAAATTACCGAGGCCTTGCGAATGCTCACTTTTGAAACAACGTCGCTGATTGCACAACTAAATCTGATTGCCTCCAATGACGAGTCTTGAACGCTCACACCATGAAAGGGCCGTATTAGAACAGAGGTTACGGAGCAAGATATGACAGGAGTAACCTCTGTGGGAAGAGAATGCACCAGTATTTGATCTTTGCGTTCCTGTCGACACTTTTACATTCACCGCATTTGTCTGCACTCTGATGTGTTCCATCCATCTCTGTCAAAAAGCGACTGTTGCCTTCCTATATTTAACCAACCAACCAACCAACCAATAAACTTTTTGGTGTCTTTTTTAGTAATATCCACAACGAGAGCAAAACTCATATCGGTTAATCGTGATGTTGCTGGAATATTGCTGAATGCGGATTAACACTTTGTCTAACTATCCAGGGTACATGGCCCGAGCACCACCTGTCATTACAAATACAGTAGTGTGTAGTGTAGTGAACAAATAGTTGACAAAATAGTTGAGGCATAGGTGACTTAACTGTACACTCAGTGCTTTTTCCAAAGATGTTTCTTATTCCGAACTGCAGCAGCTGTTATGAGAAGTGGCACTTCTACTTTGTAATGACGGAGTCTGTGTTATTTTATGCTTCAAAGCATTGTTACACCACGATGACATTTTGCTGTGAAACGCTGTCTCGCGTGCGTGCGTACGTGCGTGCGTGTTCGTGTTTGTGAACGTGTGTGTGTGCGTGTGCGTGTGCGTGTGCGTTGACTTTGGACAAGGAACCAGTTAGTTCACTTCTAAACAGAGTTCTGTTCAGTTCATCGAGGGACTGTTACACCGAGGGCTTTTGGCGATCTGCCTACCAGAGTGAGAGAGAGCGAGTATGGTTTTACGCCGCTTTTAATAATATTGGGCAACATCAGGGCAGTCGATACCAGAAACGGGTTTCACACATTGTACCCATGTGGGGAATCGAACCCGGGTCTTCGGCGTGACGAGCTGTCCCTCCTCCATGGAAATGAGACGTAAATCTAGTTTTATGAATGCAAATTATTCAGAAGTATATCCAGGTTTGTTGCTATAGGTTTTCGGTGATCCATTCATCTATTCATATTCGTCCCACTGCTGTTTTCAGAGGCAGTGATAGCCAAGTGGTTAAAGCCTTACCCCTTCACGCCAAAACCCCGTTTTTTCGTCATTTGCATAATGCGTGAAGCTCATTACTTGTGTCCTCCGCCGCGATATTGTTAAAAAGGGGGCGTACTCACTCACTGCTGTTTTTGCTCCTAATCATAATCGTACAAACAACTCTCAATTGACGTTTTCTAAAATTTCTTCCACTAAAAGTAAATGATGGCAAATGGTCTGAATTTACAGACATAAATAGTTAAGATTATATCACCAATGTCAATGAATAGCGTTCAGATTTCCTTACTGTTAATTTGTCAAGCAGGTTTGTTCTGGGCAGTAGGATGATAAACCAATTCGGGGAGACAACTTGCTGAAGAAGTAGCAAGAAACATCTGCTTCAGGATATTGAAGAGATGAGAATCTTCATCCCTCAGGAAGGAAACTGTAACACTGTTTTACCCTAAGACCTGCCCGAGCAAAACTATCTACTACCCATCAAAGGTTTAGACACTTAAAGCACTCACTCACTATATATATATATATATATATATATATATATATATATATATATGTGTGTGTGTGTGTATGTGTGTGTGTGTGTGTTACATCGAAGCTGAAGTTCTCCACTAACTTGGGAGAACCAACTGCAAATCATTTGCAGATGCTCAAGGATCATGCATCAAAATGCTGTAAAGCATGTGGAAATATTGGGCATGTGAACAGCTGAGTTTTGGTGTAAAGTTTTGTTAAGAATTCGCCAATTTTCACTAAGTTTCATCAACCTCCTCCGTGGTGTAGTGGATAGCGCGTCCGCCCGGAGAGCGGAAGGTCGCGGGTTCGATCCCCGACCGCGTCATACCAAAAGACGTTAAAATATGGTACTTGTTGGTCCCTGCCTGGCGCTCGGCATTAACGGGTACAACAAGGACTGGTCGGCTCGGAGTCAGTATAATGTGTCTGAGTGTCACTGCTGCGTGGTATCTCAGTGGGCTAGCACTATAAAACCAGCTTAAGTCTGGGCTAGTACACACGGATGCGCGTCGTCATATGGGCCAAATATTCTCAGGCACGACGTAAAAACCCAATTTCACCTCACCTTCACTGAGTTTCATCATTTATTGAACTCATGGCAATATTCATTTCAACGTTACGAATTTATTTTACAATACATCAGTACATGTGTAAACAATACCTTTAAACAGTATGAAATATTTTGCCAAATTTAGTACGTGGCTACATTTACACCAGTGAGTCTAAACTTTTGATGAGTAGTATACTTACGTTTTCTCCAATAGACATTGCCGTTGTATAGTTAATAATTGTTGACACGTTAGATATTATTATGTTGATATCTTTACCAGAAATATGTGTACATGGTCAATATGGATCTTTCCTTCAAAGCTGTCACATCGGCCTCTCCCAGCATCATGCACGTTCCTCCGTGAAGCACAGCAGCAGTGAAGTCCATTCTATTGAGATAGCTGGTCACTTCCTCCGCTTCTCCCTTCCTACCGACAAAAAATGGTAACAGGTGTTTCCAATCTTTCCTGAAGGATCTCAAACAGCCAATCATTCTTCTGTCGCCATGTTGATACAATGATGGCTGTGATCATCTTGGATGTGAATTGAATCTAACCTGTACCACACAGGGATCATACAGAAAGGTACACGCAAGACGCTCCACCGTGGGAGGCATGGTAGACGTGAACATGACTGTCTGGTGGCATTTCTTCGCATTCTCTTCTCTACCTTCTGTTTCTGGCATTCCTTGTAATATATCAAGGATTTTACGTAAATCGGACTCAAAGCCAAATTCTACCATAACATCCACTTCATCCATCACAACACAGGTCCGCTGGTTGAGAACAAGACTACCTTTCTCCAGAACATCAAGGAGTCGGCCTGGAGTTGCTACAACAATCTCACAGCCCGAATCAAGCTTGTTGGTTTGCTCCTTATAATTTACACCTCCGATGACTGTGGCGGTTCGGATGCCACTTACTTCGCCAAACTTATCACATTCCTCCTTGACGTGTTGAGCCAACAGACGTGTTGGTGTAAGAATAATGGCATCGGGAGCTTTGGTCGACTTTCCCATCATCTCGCATTTTGGCAATCCGTGAATCCATGCGAAAAGAGCAACAAGGTATGCAACTGTTTTACCGCTTCCAGCTTCAGCAACACCAAGAACATCCCTGTTTTGTAGAGCAATAGGAATTGTTTGCATCTGAATTGGAGTGGGGATTTTGTATCCACTTTTGTCAATGAGCTCCCTTATAAAACTAGGAACTGTGAGGTCATCCCATGATCGCAAAGGATGAGGAGCACTTTCACCTTTGTTATGATTGGTATTTATCATCTCACCTTCGATATCATCAGATGAGGAATGGAATTCCTCCCTGCGATTGTCTCCGCTCCTGCCACTTCTATCTCTGCTCCTGCTGCAACTTCTATCTCTGCGTCTACGTCGATGACGACCTTCTGCGTCAGATCCACTTCTCTGATAATCTCTACCTTTCGACGTGCCTTCATGCAGTGTTCGTTTCCGATTCGTTGTTCCCACTTTATAACCGCTGTTTACAATATACTTTTCATCCGGACTGACAGTCTACACACTTACGTCCATGTCAGAGGCGTGTGTCGATGATGCTTGCTTGAGGCGTGTGTCGCTGATGGTTTCCAAATGCGACGAAATTGCGTGTACACTAGTGTCTCATCATATATAACTTGATATACCCCGAATGCTACACGCTATATGGCTGCGGTATGTAAATAATCGAGTCTGGACCAGACAATCCAGTGATCAACAGCATGAGCATTGATATGCGCAAATGGGAACCGATGACATGTGTCAACCAAGTCAGGGAGCCTGACCACCCGATCGCGTTAGTCGCCTCTTACGACAAGCATGGGTTACTGAAAATCCAATATTCTAACCCGGACCTTCACGGGTTACCTAAAACTTTAAATGACAACGGATGGCACAAGTTTGTGTTTACAAAGTACACCTGCTCTGTTTATAAGAATTCGTTTCAGATTTAATGATTTCCGTGCGGGGCATGTCCGCATACCCGTATCGTTCATAGGTCGATCGGGGCGGTGGTGTAGCCCAGTGGTTAAGGCGCTCGCTCATCACGTCCAAACCCCGGGTTCGATTCTTCAGATGGGCACAATGTGTGAAGCCCACTTCTGGTGTCCCCCGCCGTGTTATTGCTGGAATATTGCTAAAAAGCGGCATAAAACCTCACTCACTAACTGTGAATGTGTCTCACGTGTTTCTGTTTGTTGACAGATGACAGGCAAGGTAAAGAGCGTGATCGGCAATCCAGGGGAGGTAATCGTGCGTATTGCTGATGAAGAAAACGCCAGCATGATCATCACTGGAGCGCGAGGGATAGGGAAGATACGGAGGACGCTTCTCGGCAGCGTCAGCGACTACATTGTACACCATTCTCACGTGCCAGTTACAGTGTGCAGGCGGTGACCGACTTCCCGTCGTAGCGTTACCGGAGTATACATGAAATGGGAGAAGCAGGAGCTAAATTTACATCTCAACTGCAGAATGTTTAGATTTTATATGTTGTATGTCAGAATTGCCCCTGATAAGAAAATTAGAACATATGCCCTCAATACTCTGCCAACTCATGAATTCAAATCGTCATATAAGAAGTTATGTTTAAAGAAGTAGCAGACCATGGGTTAAACGACATTTCAGGATATCCCATTTCGATATCTAAACAGTTTTCCTAATAATTGATTGCAAGGCAACATGTTGAACCCATGGGTTGACTTCGGTTCAGCCAACAATTCGACATATCCGATTTCGATACCTAGTCAGTTCCACTTTTTAGTATGTCAACATACACCAACTTGTTAAGACTTGACTTAATTTAACCGACGATTCGGCATATGCTAAGTTTGCTATGGTGGTTAAGAATCGACTTAATGACTGGTGATTGTTCGACATATCCGATTTAGTTGCGAAGTTTGTTATTAACGTGTGTTATAGTGTGATAAGTGGTTAGAAAGGGTCAATAGTGCTTACTTTCAATATCCAGTGAGGCACGAAGAATTATGGATTATTTGTCACTTGTGAGTGTGAGTGAGTGAGTGAGTGTGTTGGGTTTAACGCCGCTGTTAAGACCATCAGTCATTATTTTAGGTGTTCCTCATCTACGACTATAACCAGCTAGAGAGCGGGCCAAAAAAAAGGAAATATAGTTTTCAAAAATGATTTCCACTAATTGTATAACTATTTTTTAAATAAAATTTTAAAATGTGGATGATTTAGTCATTTAAATTGATTCATTATGTAGATCGACTTGCTTTCTCTCCAAAACAATTCTTTAGTAAACGTAGATGAAAAGAGACCAAGTTGGTCTGACCACTAGGAGTGAATGATTATGGTTTTACACCGCTTTTAGCAATATTCCAGCAATATGACGGTGGGGGACACCAGAAATAGTCTTCACACATTGTACCCATGTGAATCAAACCCGGGTCTTCGGCGTGACGCGCGAACACTTTAACCACTAGACTACCCCACCGTCCGAGACTGGGAGGAAAGACTGAAGTGATGCAGGTCTACGGAGTTTCCTACTTCGGAAAACTGATAAAGCGGCGACACTCTAGTGAAATTTGGCTGAGGGTGGGTGTGGAGTGAGTGTGGGTGTCGGTGTGGAGTGAGTGTTGAGTGTTGAGTGTGGGATGTGGGATAGATGGCGTGGCTTGTGGGGTACTGCGTGATGGGTGTGGAGTGTGGGGTACTGGGTGTGCAGAAGGGTGTGTGGAATTATTTGAAGAAGAACATGACATATCAATCTCTCAGAAAATCACTGATTGGACGCAATGATGTCATTTTGTTACGTCATGAAGAGCAGATGACGTCATATCGCATATATTTTTGGCTGTGACTGTAAGCGCCATATTAGTATAACCAAGCAACATTTGGAATAATATACCGATACGATTATCAGAATATCACTTTCAATTTTCTAACCTTTGTGGAGTACTGAACATTTCTTTGTAGAGTTTCTCAAAATTTCACAATGTCGAATGTTTGGGGCAATATAGTGCAGTTACGTGTCGTCATTATTGTCTGTTGACGTAACTGAATATAGGGGTGACGCCATTGCGTACGGAGTTATGGCAAGTTATCATGCTGCTAACTTCATGAAGAGTTTGTGTTGGTCACTTTTAATAAATGTCACAATTATATGCTCGACGTTGCTTGTTATTATAAACATAAGGGGAACTTCATTTTTTAATTTACGATTCGAAATATTGGGAGATATATTGGAGTCAATCAATGTTGATATGATAATAATGAATGTTTTGAGAGTGCATCACCACTGCATTTCCACCATAGTTGTTTGTACAGTAATCGCTCTTGAAAGATGATTGGTGTATGACGTGAAATTTTCATTTAAAAACCAAAACAAAGAGAAACGGCTAGAAACAAACAATAACACCAGTTTGATGCAAGATGATTGTCAAACTTAATAATCTACAGTGATTTATCGACTGTAAATCGTTAAAATCAAGAAATCACACCCCATGCACATGTATGGGGCTACTGCGTTTAGGGGTGGTGATAAAAAGAAATGGTGGTGCGTTCATAACACCCCTGTCTTTGAAACGTTTGTCAACGTTTATACTTCCCTTCCAAACTGGACGTTCAGGTTCCCCTACTTTTTTTTGAAGAGTATACACTGGCAAAGTCATGGCTTGCGATCAGGCGAGTTTTCGTGGCAGTTTTTATCCATCACCTACAATCATTTACTTTTCGTTGTCTTAAATCCAAATTGTCCAATGTTTCCTAAAATCAGTGCCATGGCATGTTCTTCAACTGTTAATCAAATTCTCAACATATTCAGACATTTTGGCGCTTGTTGGCATATGATGTCTGACTCTACACACCTGGGTAACCCTTCAACAATGACTTATCATCTCGTGATGGAAATCAGATATTTATGTACGAACGACGATAACTGACATAATCTTGAGTCGTTACAGGTACATGTTTTGTAGATTAGTGGGTAGAAGCTCATTCTCAAGCTCATTCTCAGTCCATACCTTGCTGTCACTGACATGGCAGTTGATGAGAAACAGATGTACATAAAAGCGAAAAGAACGTTTCGAGAATGAAAAGAAATTTCTCCTGAAAGCACATGTGTATGAAACATTATAAAATTAACTCGAAAAAAGGCGAGCCCATCCTGTCCAACCCTTGGCTACCACCAAAAACATCTGTAAACAAACCTCTGTCATCTGTATACTAAAGGCAAGAAGATGACACTCTTCTTTAGTCAACCACAGCTCTTGCAACAGGGAAGTGTGATTTATGTTTACAACTGTAAGAGTTAACTAGCTCCAGAACGGACTATGCTGTCAGCCCGTGACAAGGATGTAAAATCTGATTCCAGTAGTCGAGGAACCGCGTTTGCAATGTCAGGACGTCAGTTTTGGTGAGTAGGAATTAGAATAATGGCAAAAACTCTGAAACAAGAAATATCCGAAAACTTGTCTAGAGCACAGCAAAGAAAACGATATTAGAAACGTTTTTTCTGCAGTAAAGCATGCTTTGGTGTTATTGTGGTTTGGATGTGGAAACAATGCGTGAAAGAAACGATCCGATTCTAGCAGGATTAATCCTTCCAGTATATCACTTAATTACATACGCAATGGACATACTTCTGTAGCTATTTTCTATTAAGTAATTTAGAATGATTACAATTGTGAAATATAACGGTTTCCCTATTTTCATGTGCAAATACATACGTTGTAAGATGACTTATATTGTAATCTCTGGAGGTTCAGGTTGGGAACACCTACCCCTAAACCAATGTTTGTCGCAATTGCAGTAACCTGGCTTGCAAACCTGGCTTGCAATCTGTATTTGTATGGTATATACGATTCTTATGAAAATCATCACCTGTCCTGTCTAGACCATGCTATTAACAGACCGCCGTCATATATACCACCGGCAAAAAGAAGGGACCTAGTGAAACGATAATACAAATGAAACGACGATAAATGTGTAAAACAAGACCCGATGAGACCTTCATGTTTGGCGTTAAATGCACGACCACCCCGGTGGTAAAGTGTGACTAACTTGAGTATGATTGAGCTTGGTATTGTCGCCATTCCGCTGGAAGAAATTCCTCAGCCACCCCCTCACCTCACCCCAACCCCCTGACACAGAATGTCGTGTACATATCGCCAGACAGTCCACGAGATCACCGCAGCGTTGCCATCAACGTTTTCTTCCATTCGTCAATCGGAGCCAAATCGTGATCTTCTAAACCTGGTGTATCGCCATTTGATCGCAGTTCGTCCCTGGTGTTGCTAACCCCATCTCTGTAATCCCGAGCTTCCCCTTGTGAGTTCCCCTATAGTTCTACACACTTTAGCATCTTTGACATTCAGTTTCATTGGGAATAGATGACACGTTAAAATGCCACGCAGAGGTATTGTAAATGAACATCTCAACGACATCTACCTTCAAATCATTGGCTCTCTTATTTTAGAATATCTTGAATATTGCTGGGTACGCCGCTGGTTCTCTCTCAAAACTACAATGAAGGACATCTCAGCTTAGTACGTTTTTTGACTCAGTATCTTATCTGGACACAATAGACACGGACATTTTTTTTCCAGCTACACGTATGTGAACATTTTCAATTTCATTCTTTGTGTTGGACCATAGTGACCTAGTCAAGTTAGACGATGATAGCAATTCGCCGTTTTAAGCATTACAAAGATCCGTTACTATAGTTACCGAACATCATTTGACCAACTTTATGACCCTTGGGCAAAACCTTAACAATTCCCTTTGAAAACGCCTACAACAAATCGACCTTAACTTCAATCACTCACCCATTCCCTACACACGTTTTGATATATCATTATCGTTGTGACTGTACCTGTCTAAAAGACAATATAGGCCATGAGCCAGACAATTTTTCGATACCACTTTTATGTATTTTGAAGTGTCATGGTCTCTACATATCGAAAATATATGATGCCATGTTGGTTTGGTAGCTTAGATTCAGAACGAGGCTAAATCCACGATGGCCGCCAATAAACCCCAACATTTTCAAAAAATGTCAATTCCAAGCTTGAATCATGAATAAAGTTCAGCAAATAGGTTGGAAATTAAAAAAAGGGAGATAAAAAGGTGCTAACCTGATCAAAAAGATTTAATTAATATCAAGTGTGTTATTTGATACCTTTAAATCATATTTATTTCTCATTTTGTAAAAGTCAAAATTGTAAGTTCAAAGAACTTCGAAAACTCATCATTTCATTTATTCGGAAGACACCTCTTTAATTTCAAAGAGTTAGATCACCTTCAAGTTCCTTAATTTGTGTAGTGATAGTCACTTTTCCGCACCATAAACATCAGCTTCATCTTCAGTGTCACTCTTCGGCATGTCATGGTCCTCGCATACCATGTTGTCACAAATCTGGTTCCGACATGTCACGGTGTATTTCAGTCCATTGGTAAGGCATTGACAACTTGGCGGTTTACAGACTGTTGTGCACTTGCAAGAAATGAACTCAAGAACAGCATCTGGAGCAAGAGATCCTGCCATCTAGCAAATCGCTATGTGACCATTTTCTTCCACCCATCCATTACCATCTGTTGCCCGTGGAGTTGGATACTCAGCTTCCAGACAGTTGTTCCATATTGCAGCTTGATAGTTTGCTCTCAGGATGTGCATAGATAGACACTCAAAGCAGTGTGGCAATTGTCCTGGTTCAGTTATCCATTTTTTCGCTTCAAATGGGTGGTAGCGCAATTGATTGACATCCCTTATTGAAGAACCTGAGACATACAGGCGGCATGTGAATGCTTGAAGTGAGTTGATCAAACCTGGTGGCACAGTCCACTCATTCTCAAGTTGTTGGAAAGCCTCTGGATAAGAAGTTGACAAGAAGTTTGAATGCATTGACCTTCCCTCTGCCTCCAAGAGAACTGACAGTATCACATACAGTGCAAGCGTGTAGTCCAGGAAGGACCTTGCAAATGCTTTGACCAAACACCATATCAACTATCTGATTTTGTGTACCAGCTTTGGTGTAAATATTGGTTGCAATGTCACTGCTGTTTACTAAGGACAAGACAAAGTCATCTGTGTCAACTGAGGAAATGACAACTGATTAGGATTCCAAAGATGCATGTTTAGCATGCAACAGCACCGACGTGTCTGCTTCTTCTAAGGTAGTAGACAAGGATTCAACTTCAGCTGAAGATTCAGAGGTCATTCTGCAGCACTTGCTTTCACAGTATTCTGCCTTCAGGTTTGGTCCTGGAATGAGGACGCTGCCGGTCTTGAATAATGAACTGGATGATATTGATTTTGCTTTCTGATGATCGTATCTTGTGTCTTGAAGCAATGTTACAGTAGACTAGGCTGTTGTCTGGTTCCCGGCTAACTCACTCTGCTGACTTGATTCAGTTGTTATGGTACACTTCAAACACCACATCGTTGCGGTAACCTGGTCCAAGAGGCAAAGCTAGTCACTTTCGCATGTCCAATTTCCTGCTTTGAGCGACAAGTAACGTATGGCCTGTTTTCAGGATTGTTGCAGTATTTGACCCTTTCTTCTTCTTTTGGCAGTTGACATGAGTAAATGCTTTCAGACTTTGTTTTGGAAGACGATAGTAAAACTTCTGTCTTCCTCCTCTCCAAGCTGTTTGGCTCGGTGAAGATCTTGAGCAACAGTCTCAAACCATCTGCTGTGAGTAGGTACTATCTTACCACTGAACATAAAAGCATAAGTCTGAGCCAGCTGCGAAGACTCACAGAGATTGAGGCATCTGACTTGGAACATTCAAGGATAGTCAAGGATGAATCTGATGTTTAGTCCATTGTTAACCTGATCGAAGATGAATGGATCAACCCCCTTGTCACCTGTCCACCTGATCTCATCGGCATATCGACAGGGTCTTGTGCTCCGACAGATGTTGCTCAAGATCTTCAGTCAACATCTAGGAGAGGAGGCATACCTTCATATTTCTGAAGAAAGATTTGAGAGCTAGACAAAGCAGGAATTTGGACTTGTGGAAGGTACAAGCTTTGCCCCTCGGACTATTACCATTTGCACTAGCGATGGGACAATGAAAAAAGCCAACAAAGCAGCATTAGCCAGACATCTTGAAAAATCTGTCTCATTGCCAGAAGTAATTCCTGGACCCTCAACATGCATCATAGATGGAATGAGTGTAGTACAGAAAACTCATGTTGAGAACAAGACGTTCGTGGAACTGTCACTGTTAGTCCTTTATTTCATCCGCCCTACATATAGGAACAGGAAGCTATCCCACAGATGGAAGAAAGTTGCTGTGGCGTTTGGTCAAAGTGTTTGCAAGGTCCTTCCTGGACTACATGCATACACTGTATGTGATACTGTCAGTTCTTTTGGAGGCAGTGGGAAGGTCAATCAATTCAAACTTCTTGTCAACAGCAGGGAATTTCAAGAGGTTTTCCAACAACTTTGGAATGAGTGGACTGTGCCACCAGGTTTGAGAAACTCACTTCAAGCATTCACATGCTACATTTATGCCTCAGGTTCTTCAATAGGAGATGTCATTCAATTGCTACCACTTATTTGAAGTGAGAAATTAGAAATTTTACCATAAATTGTATATTTATATACTTTTCCTTTCTCATGACTTGCATCTCTCTCTTGGACACTGAGTGGAACGAATGTAGACTTTTCCCTTAGGCCTCTCTTGTCCATTCGCCCGTGCATATATGTATATATATATATATGTATATAAGTATATAAATATACAATTTATGTTCAAATTTTCAAACTTATCCCATCTCACGACTTGCCCTTATCCCACGGTTGGACAGCGGGAGGCAGATTACCCTGTGTATGAACAGCGCAAACAGCAATGCTGCATAGACTGAAGACAACCGTAGATCTTTGATTGTCTTTCTATGCACATCCTGAGAGCAAACTATCAAGCTTCAATATGGAACAACTGTCTGGAAGCTGAATATCCAACTCCACGGGCAACAGATGGTTATGGATGGGTGGAAGAAAATGGTCACATAGCGATTTGCTAGATGACAGGGCCTTTTGCTCCAGATGTTGTTCTTGAGTTCATTTCTTGCAAGTGAACAACAGTCTGCAAACAGTCAAGTTGTCAATACCTTACCAATGGACTGGGTTATGGTGAATATGTTCTCTATGGGAGAGACTAGTACAAAAGACTACACATGGCTACATCTGTTTCAAAATCCTCAATCCAAATATGTTTCTTTCAGAAAATGTAAGACGTCTACACCAGAGAATAGTCGGTCTCGATTATATACCAAACAGATTCATTTGAACGTGTCTGGCAAGTTCAGAATGGCAAATCTACAACATTCAAGGCTCATATTTACATGTGCTTTCGACATCCTGCTGGCAGCAATGATTTCTGGTCAGAGTTGTTCCCCTTGTAACTGTACCTTCGACCACCACCAGGTATACGTGAACTGTTCAAACTTGAATCTTACAAAAGTTCCAAAGGGTTTACCAATATCAACCACAGTGCTTTTTCTGAATGGCAACAACATAAAGACAATAGGATCAAAGGTATTTTCAACAATGAGAAATCTCCAGTATCTATATCTTGAAAGTAACAATCTCAACAGCCTACATGAATTGGCTTTTCATGGCCTTAACAACCTCATCAACCTGAGCCTAAAAGACAACGATCTAAAGCTGGATTCAAAAACCTATAAAACAAATCTGTTCAAACCTCTACGTAAGCTTCAGGTTCTTAACATACAGTTCAATCAGTTGACAGCATGGCCTGGAGATGACAGTGGACAGGAAGCATATCCTGACGCAACCTTTCAGTATTTATCAGGACTTACTCATCTTTACATCGATGGTCGTCCAGCAGGCTTTGGACCAGGATTTGCCAAACTTATGAAACTTTCTCTTCTCGCCTTCACCCCCTACACCAACTATTGTAAACTGACCTTGCAAAACTCAACTTTTGTAAATGTACCCCATGTGGAATACCTGTACATGTCCTACTGTCAAATCAGAGAAACAGAACCTTCAGCATTTTCCCCTTTTCATCGTATCCATACAATTGATGTTTCAGAAAATTGGGATTTAGGATTTCCTGAATTTGTTAAAGCAACGTATGGCCTACGTAATTCCCCATTACAAATTCTGAAAATGAACCATATAACTGAATTATCCCAATCTTGTTATCGACTGCGGGTAAACGATTTTGTACATTTAAAGAATACCTCATTGCGTGAACTTGACATTTCTGGCAATGGACTCATTGATTTTGAAAAAGGAACCATGTTAAATTTACCCGTTACTCTAGAGGTGTTGAAGGCCCGATGGAACAGGTTTTACCAGGGCCCATACTTGTCTGAAATGACGCAACTGAAGGCACTCCGAGTTCTTGATGTCTCACACCAGAAAATACTACAGCGTGCTGGTGCTCCCTCTTCAAGTCAAGGGAAAGGGAATTTTCTATTCAATTTGCCGCCAAACCTTCAAGTGTTGAAAGTATCATACTGTTGCCTAAGAATTGTTTTAACATCGGGTAAAGTGAAGAAAAACGATTTGAGAACCATTTCTCTAAATGGTATTTTGATTTCTTCTGTCACAGGTGTTGTTGAAGGTTTGGAAAAGGTTGAACATTTTGATTTCTCTGACAACATAATGGAATTGTTCCACTCAAGTTTCTTTAATATTAACAATAGCCTGAGACATCTCAACCTTTCAAAAAACTTTCTTGGAAATGCGATAGATACTGACGAAAAGGGTGATGCTTTTAGTAACATTGTGAACTTGACAGATCTGGATATATCTCAAAACAGAATAAGTTACTTACCAGAGGCTATCTTTAGAAATTTAACAAATATACAATGTCTCAGAATTAATAATAACAGTATTAGAACAATTGATGCTCAACTCAAACACTTGTCAAACCTAAAATTATTTGATGTACGTCATAACCAGCTTCTCGAAATGTCTGTCAAGACTCTACAACAACTGGACAAACTGTCACATGTTTCAGTCCGCCTGAGAGGAAACCCTCTAACTTGCATATGCTCATCCCTTGAATCTCTCCGATGGATGAACAGAGTCGCTGATAAAGTTGAAGATCTGGAATCACTGACGTGTCTTACTAAAAATGGGATGGTCAACAGCTTTAGAAATCTAGATTCTATAATAACAAGTTTGGAAAAGGAATGCAGTTCAAGTGTTCTAACTTCTGTTCTAACAGTGTCCAGTCTCTTTATAACAATGGTCGGTATAGGATTAGGGGCAGGGTATCGACATAGGTGGAAATTGAAATACCTGTACTTTGTCGGGAGAAGAAAGTATCGGGAACTGGAGACTACTGACCAAGATGGCCAAGAGTATGAGTATGATGCTTTTGTGTCATATGCAGACACAGACAGATGCTTAGTTATCGAGAGTATGATATCGGAACTGGAAGACAAAGGTGGACTTCGATTGTGCATCCACCATCGGGACTTTCTTCCAGGGGAAGTCATTGCTTCCAACATCGTCAACGCGATCCAGAATAGTCGCAAGACCTTGATTGTTTTGTCTCCTTCTTTCCTGAAGAGTCACTGGTGTGATTTTGAGTACAACATGGCCCAAATGGAGGGGATCACAAGAAGACAGAACATCGTTCTGGTGGTGCTGTATCAGCATGTTGACATGAAGCATCTACCCAAGGACATGGCAGTGATGTTGTCCAACAACTGTTACTTGGAGTACAACACGGACGTGTATGGTAGTGTTGTATTCTGGAACAGGCTACGTGAATCTATTACCACAGTCAACAGAATGGAATGACATACCATTGAGGATACAACTCTTTAATTGCATATAGATGTAAGCATTACCGTATATCCTATTCCATGGTAACAGATGCAGCATGTGTCCCAGGGTAGTATTTATAGTCTTAGACACACCTGTGTTGCCATACTTCACTCTCTGTATAGTGACACAAAAATGTCAAGAGCACTGTGTTATAATTTTCAGTTTATGACCAAAATATAAAAAAATAATATTGTAACCACTGGTCGTAAATCATTGGTTCCAAAGACTTAGTAATCCGTACTTTACGAGCAGCAAATTAGTAAAAAGGTAAAGAAAGACTCAAACCACAGTTCCCATTTCTGCTCCTAATTTTTAAGCTATGCCTGTTTAGAACAAACATTCATTCATTTATCTCAGTCCATCAGAGCTGTTAACAGTAGCTAATACATTTTGGGAGCATGTCTGTCTCAGCCTATAAATATTATTTCCTTGTTGACAACGATACTTGTTACCTTTTTAGTGCTGTTGTTTTACTGCATACTTAATCTTATCTTGCCAATCCTTTATCCCAGCTATTATCAGAAGTCTTACTATTAATTTAGTTTGTTGGACTTTTGTGTTTTACTCTATCACTATTACATATTCCTTTGACAATAGTGTCTATTACGCTTTTGTGCTATAATTCATACTGTATTCTCACCATGATCTACTGAGGTTTTCACTGCAAGATTATAAATGTTACTTATTTTGTGACCACTATTTCTATTGCAGTGTTAGTGCTGCACCTTACATTCTTAATTTCTGTCATAAATGTCGTGTATTGTATGATTATGTATTTGTAAACATTATTTTATGTGTTCATTCACGGTGTAGCCATAATTTCCCTTTGGAAAATAAAATATTATCTCATCTGATATTAACTTACCTTACCTTTCCTTCACGTTTAAGTCAATTCAAAGTTGATTAATCTTTTATGAGCCTTTTTACAAAACATTTATTCACCCCCCTTGAGTTATAATTTTTAGTTTATGACAAAAATATAATAAAATATTCACTGAAATATTATCTCATCTGATATTACCTTATCTTATCGCATCTTATATGACCACCTACCCCAACCAGATACGACTTTGTACCACTTCGAGTTCTTCTGTATAGAATATTAACTTGGCTTCATATTCCTAAGAACTGACCATTAGGGAGTAATGAAGAACATGGAAAGAAAGTATTTCCTAGCAGGAACCAACGAATTTTTCACACAAAACATTTTGTCAAGATGTCCACAAAACCATCAGCAATCAAATAGCATATTCTCTTTAAAAGCGAGTGAAACAAAAAGAAAAGAAAAGAAAAGCGTTTTGAAGTGGATCGTGTCTTTAGTGTGTAAGTGCATTACCCAGGTTGTAGTTTCTGTTAGCCGTTATCTTGACTGGAGACCAGGCAGTTCCCTTATTGCAAAAATTATATTCGGATTCCGTACACGTATACTATTACGGTAGTTTAGCATGGTGACATCCTGGTACAGAAAATGCAAGCTGAATTCAGTAACCTTGTTTTAATCCTTTCGATGCTTACTTGGAACCTTACTTGCACGGGGATTCGTTAAAATAACACTAACATTCACCATCTTCTTCCAAGTTTGACGCCACAGAAGACATGTTTCGTTACTGGAGTGTGTATTTATTTATTTATTTATTTATTTATTACTGAGAAAACTGTATCAAAAACTGTGTCGAATTCGAAGTATTTTCGCAGGGCCTCTCAAGAACCTGTTTCATAGCAGGAAAACGTAACAGGTACAAGTCGGAGATATTCACGATTCGTCGTTATATGGACAGAAAAATGCCGAGTGCTACCTTAAACCCCTATCTTCCCCCTGTCCCCCTAATAAACAGGCACACTTCTTACCAGAAATATTTTCTCCACGTAATGGTGGTAAATACGATTCTCTCACCCATGATCATATCTAATTTTATTATCTATCCAAACTGAAGAGTGCCGTGATACAATACAGTTCAACTGAATTCACTTACTGTTGAAACCAGATAATATCGATCTCTATCATGCAAAGTTCGCGTCAACCAATATCGATCACTATCATGCAAAGTTCGCGTCAACCAAATTAGGCAACACCTGGTAAATTTGCATAATACCCAGGAAATGCGTCTGTGGTAAATTTGAAGAGTGAGTGAGTGAGGTTAGTATTATGCCGCACTCAGCAATATTTCAACAATATGGTTGCTATCTGTAAATAATTGTGTCTGGACCAGACAATCCAGTGATCAACAGCATGAGCATCGATATGCGCAATTTGGAACAGGTGACATGTGTCAACCAAGTCAGCGACTATGATCACTCGATCCCGTTTGTCGCCTCTTACGGCGACCATGGTTTACTGAAGATCAATTCTTCAAGGGTCTGATTACGATAATCTTGGTTACCGAGATAGAAGATCATTTTATAGAGCCCAAAGCAAACTTTACACTCTAAATGAAGGATAGATGAGACAATCACGCTAAACCTTCTAAAACGTTCCGGTTTCATTTATACCATCTCGATTTTGGAATTTCGTTTCGTACACAGTTCTAAAATGGACAATTATATGCCCCTTTGCGATCTATCATTCTCCCTTTTTGGTGTAAATTCCATTCAATTCTCCAACAGTAATTTGTTATCATATCCATGGCAGGTACGTGAATGTTGTCATAATTATAATCCAATATGCTTGTCTGAATGCATTGCAAACTCGTACCAGACATTTGGAAGCCTCGACGATGATTGGCAAAAGAGAAAGATCAGATGACCCAGTCTCTTACAGCTTGTTCAGTTTGACCTAAGCTACTCTACATATGCATGACCCGGTAGGTCAAATGGTAAAAACGGCAGGTCGAGTTAACTTCATTAAATAGGTGAGCAGAGAATGTAATTAATGCTGCGTTCGTGCGAAGCATGCATAAATGGATTCGTTACAGAACTTGTCCTGGAAAACTTCTGAAAAAATAATCATTTCATGTTTTTCTTGAATTGTTTATGCAGTCATATGCTATGCTATCTAGCTTGGTTTACTAACTTTACAACGTACAGACGTCAGTTACTTTCACAATCCGTTTCGCTCTCGCTGTAGCTTATTTGTTAAAGAAAGTAAGGACATTGCTGACGATTTCTCGACACTGAGATGTCAAACGGCGACCTTGTCTCGGCTGTTCGGACATGTTGACAATCAACTGACAAAGGTGCACCCATTCACAATAATGGACCCAACCAGTTGTGACACGGTCACGCAATTCATTAGTATTCACTTGATCAGGTCAAGCTGAACAAGCTGTAGAGGTGTCTTCAGATCTTGACGAAGAATGGTATCGTAACGCTCTACAAATATTATAATGAGACCATACACAGAATATGATAATATTTTAAAGATTATTTCTACCTTATTCCGTCTGCACAGGACAAAACTACACACTGCTTGCAGAAAGTGTGTGTGTGTTGTTTTACGCCGCGTGTAGTAACATTCTAGCAAGACCATAGCGGGGGACGCTAGGAATTGACCTCATTGTACATCATAGGAAAACTGAACCCGGAACCTTCCTCGCGACGAGCGAACACACTTCTTGGAGTGCGAGTGTATGAACAGCATTCATCGTGGCTGCTTGAGCCTGTGTCAGTCAAGGAAGCAGCTTGTGACCTTGTGTGAGTGATTGAGATGGGTTTTACGCCGCTTGTAGCAATATTCGAGCAATATTACGGCGGAAGACACCAGAAATGAGCTTCACACATTGTATCTATGTGGAGAACAGAACCCGAACCTTCCTCGTGACGAGCGAACACACTTCTTGGAGTGCGAGTGTATGAACAGCATTCATCGTAGCTGCTTGAGCCTGTGTCAGTCAAGGAAGCAGCTTGTGACCTTGTGTGAGTGATTGAGATGGGTTTACACCGCTTGTAGCAATATTCGATTACGCAATATTACGAACAGAACCCGGACCTTCCTCGCGACGAGACACCAGAAATGAGCTTCACACATTGTATCTATATGGAGAACAGAACCCGGAACCTTCCTCGCGACGAGCGAACACACTTCTTGGAGTGCGAGTGTATGAACAGCATTCATCGTAGCTGCTTGAGCCTGTGTCAGTCAAGGAAGCAGCTTGTGACCTTGTGTGAGTGATTGAGATGGGTTTTACGCCGCTTGTAGCAATATTCGAACAATATTACGGCGGAAGACACCAGAAATGAGCTTCACACATTGTATCTATGTGGAGAACAGAACCCGGACCTTCCTCGTGACGAGCGAACACACTTCTTGGAGTGCGAGTGTATGAACAGCATTCATCGTAGCTGCTTGAGCCTGTGTCAGTCAAGGAAGCAGCTTGTGACCTTGTGTGAGTGATTGAGATGGGTTTTACACCGCTTGTAGCAATATTCGAACAATATTACGACGGGAGATACCAGAAATGAGCTTCACACATTGTATCCATGTGGAGAAGAGAACCCAAGTCTTTGGCGTGACGAGCGAACCATAAGGCTACCCCACCGCCCCTAGTCTGAAGAAAAAGATTAGAGATGAATGGGTGAACTGTACCCACGTGGAGAATAATACCCGGGTCTTCATGGTGACGAGCGTGAACGCTTTAAACCACTAGGCTACCCCACCGCTCCGGATTATAAATCATCTAACAATATAATAAGAAAATCTTCCCAGGTTTCTGATTTAAACATCATAGTAAAACGCATGACAGTTATTCGCGTAAGTATTATAAAACTGTATTACACCCAGCCCAGTAACTCATTTACACTGTAAAGGTAACGTGAAGAATCAGTCGATAATACCGTGAAAATCACCGTTAGAATTGGTCTTTAGCAAGCCGTGCTGATTGGATTGGCACACGTCATCGTGTCCAAATTGCGTAGGTCGGTGTTCATGATGTTGATCACTGGATTGTCTGGTCCAGACTCGATTATTTACATACCGCCGCCATATAGCTGGAATATTGCTGAGTGTGGCGTTAATCAGCAAACAAACAAACAAATCAGTCAATAAAAAAATACACACGTTGTGTCATATAGTTCATATTTTTTTCTGACATCACAACATCGTCACCAACGTATGTCCAGTGTGCTGACTTGTGCTATCATGTAACCTCGTTCGTAGTGTCACGTGACTTAGAGATATGCTCACTTCGAACAAGAAAGGCGAGTGACGACGTACAGAGAAATCCATTCACAAGAACCTGTTCAAGATGGCCGACGCCAAGCGAGTTGTAGCCATAGCGATGGACGGGAGCGAGAACTCGGACTATGCCTTTCAATGTAAGTGTGAGTTGAATCCTAAACAGGAAGTATTGTTTGTACGGAGGGTGGGATTACGTTCTACTCCTCGAGTATCACACGTGTCACGAGCATGTGTGATATGTGTAGACTAATGTGAACACTAGTGGGGCAGATAGCGTCTCTTTTTCTTCTTCTCTTATCAGCCCTCCTCATACAGAATGCAGATGTTTTTTTATTACGCTATTCTATTAAATGTTTGTGAACATAATATAGTGAGATATTTGTGTATGCTATTCGACATCATTCTTTTAATGTGCCATATCAGAAATCCATCATTTAACTTTCTGAATATTCATTATATGAATTCTGCAGTGTGATAGTAGTCCATTCAAGCAGACTTTGCATTCTGTGGATGAGCTACCTGTCCATTTTCTGTTTACAATGAAATAATTAATATATTTACAGTAATATTTCCGCATACATTTATACATAGGTAATATATTCATTGCTTCTCCACAGGGTATATGGACAATATTCACAAAGCAAAAGACCACGTCATCTTTGTCCACTGTCCAGAATATCAGGCTGTTGTCCACTCAAGTAAGATATATGAACGCCATAAACATTAAACTACGTTTATAACGAACACGCTTATAACGAACTGGCGGGTATAACGAACTGACGGATATAACGAACTGACGGATATAACGTACTGACGGATATAACGTACTGACGGATATAACGTACTGACGGATATAACGAACTGGCGGATATAACGAACTGACGGATATAACGAACTGCTTTTTGTTCCGGCCACATTATATTTTAGATTGGGGCGATAGGGTAGCCTAGTGGTTAAAGCATTTGCTTATCACACCGAAGACCCGGGTTCGATTTCCCACATTGGTACAATGTGTGAAGTTCATTTCTGGTGTCCCTCGACTTGATTTTGCTGGAATATCGCTAAAAGCGGCGTAAAACCATACCCACTCACTTATATTTTAGTGGAAATGCGTATAATGAACGACAACGAATGTTTCCAGTCGAGTTCGTTATATCAGAAGGCTACTGTACAAGTACTTATGATGTTAATCTATTCTGTTGTGTCGGGCTGCCTGGGCCAAAGTAGGGAACACGTTGTGTTTGGTAATTTGACTGTACGTGCACATAAAGTCAGTAAGAGAGTGAGTCTTTAGAATCGATTAAACATTAAAGGTGAAAATGAATGGATATCAACTTTATTATAGGGAACGCGACGTTTCGGAGTATATTCTTACTTCTTCATCTGTTTGAGCATGAGATTGTTTTTAGTCAACTGTCAACTGCGTTCGAGTTATATGTTTGTTTCAGTTGAATAAAGTTCTGTATTGACATTCGGTCAATCTAATTTAATATGTTTTTTTTATGATACCTCTCTGCATGTATATTCGAGGTCACCTCGATAGGTCAATAGGTCAGCAGTGAGGAGTTTACATTATTCGATAAGACTGCGCGAAGCGTTCGTAGCAATATATGTGATTTCTGAATCTAGAAAACGAGCTTAAACGACTTTTCCCAAATGCACCTAATTGAGGCCGAGGGATTATATTGTTTTGGAAATTATATACAACCTGTCCGATCTACATCCAACAGGGGATACAGTCGAATACATATTCTTGTATATCCGTAGATTTGTTTTAATTAAGATTAAAATTCATGATAATTCTACGCTATTTCGGCCTACAAATAAAGGGAGGATGGGAAAGAATACATAGAAGTACAGTGATGTTGTTGATGTTCAGAGCTTTCGAACGATACCCGACATCAAACGATTCGCCTCCCATGTTATTCATACGACGCTTCGAAAACGGAGGTATTTTCCGTTGTTATGTCATGTTACCGAGCGGAAAGCCACTGATATCGGGAAATAGGCAACCATACATATTATTTAAGAAATCTTTTTTATAATAATTTTCTGATGACGTAAAAATGAAAATATAAAAGAAAAAGGCACTGGCATGTTATGACATGTCACAAATGGAAAAAAATCGCCATACTTTTTGAATAACATTATAAAAATAAACTTCATATTTATCAACAGTAGGATTATAATTTCCTTCATAAACATAGGCTTCATCTATGACCTCAGAGTCTCGATAGTAAGGAAAGATATCAAGGGGAAGTAACTCGGTGCATATACTGTGGTTTCAGCAGTACGAACGTTTCACTATCCGAACGGTTTTTTTTATAAAAACCAAAGTGTTCGTATTAACGAGGTCTGACTGTATATATATCATCGTTGTCATGTCGGAATGAAATATGGAACAGGAAGTAGTAGAGTCTTATGTCGCTTTGTAGGCAGTGCTCGCCCACTGAAATAACACACCGTTGTT
Source organism: Haliotis rubra (assembly GCF_003918875.1). Taxonomy (NCBI): domain Eukaryota; kingdom Metazoa; phylum Mollusca; class Gastropoda; order Lepetellida; family Haliotidae; genus Haliotis; species Haliotis rubra. The sequence continues at coordinate 1,150,062 of NW_025766248.1, forward strand.
GAATATGGATACTCCACTCAGACACATTATGTGGACTCACTCCCAGCCAACCAGGTTTTGTTTTGTACCAATAATGCCGACGAAAGGTTGAGGTAACAACAAACAGCATATCTTAACATCTATTGGTATGGACTGGTATTGGTATCGAACACAGACCTTCCGCTCTCCAATCAGACGTTCCATCCACTCGACCACGGAGACTGTGTCAAAATGTTTTCAACTCGTCATATTCAACATTAAATATTTAAGATACATCTTCAAGTTTCCTAAAATGCAAATGGCGACATGTTGCAATACAATTACAGGCAACACAGAGCTCTACTTATTTCGAGGGACAAATCAACAGGTTGATGACAGGAGACATTTCTTGATTGTTACCGATGTTATCAGTTCTCGACAAGCTCAGTGAGAACAGCCGACCTCACATGCACATATCAGCGTGTTTGTGTCCGGACTCTCATGTATTTTTATACCGTCATCGTTACATCCGAGGTCAAGGTCAGCGTAATATCACAATATATTTATACACCGTCATCGTTACATCAGAGGTCAAGACAACCTTACATCACAATATTTTATACACCGCCATCGTTACATCAGAGGTCAAGGTCAGCGTAATATCACAATGTATTTATACACCGTCATCGTTACATCCGAGGTAAAGGACAACGTAATACCATAATGTATTTATACACCAACTTTACATCAGAGGACAAGGACAACGTTATTAATATCACACACTATGCCCATTGAGACGCTTTGTAGATATCACACATTAGCTATACCTAGTATTAGCTATCATCCTCGTATATCCAGGGTATTACATCTCCATACAATAATTTAAGAAGTACCCGCATGCGATTAGTAAATGATAAAGTCTGGACCAGACAAGCTTGTGGTTGATAACATGAGCATTATGTGTACGCTGACACGCAATCGACCAAGTCACCCAATCCATTCCTATAGACCTTGTGGGCCTTAACAAAGCAATTGATTCTACTGGAAGAAATAAACTTATGTTACCACATGTTCTCCTAAAATATGGTCTTCATATTATTTTTTTTGATTTTTTAGTATTAGTCTGTTACAACATACGTATGGTGTAACGCTGGTTTTATTGAGTATTTTGTATGTCATATTGGACTGAAACAGGGCTGTGTATTAAACCCCATTTTATTTACATTTTTGAACAATGAGTTGACTGCCGATGATCTTGACACATGTCGAAGAGAAGAACAATTATTCCCTGACTGACATACATTCTTTTCTACTAATGTTTGCTGATTACGTTATTTTTATTTCTGATCGAGTATGTCCTACAATCGTGGCAGTTAAATGTCAACCTTTCGAAAATAAAAATAATTGTTCTTCGTAAAGGTAGAAAATGGTTTTATCGATATCGTAATGAAATTGATTCAGAATATAATGACCTTGGACTATTGATGAGCAGAATCACATTTGGCGATAAATGGGAAAAGGCCATCATTGAATGTTTTCATATTAGTTTGGGCAATGGAAAAGTCCCACTTGGAATATTTTTGACAATATATAATAAAAATGAAACCCATCCTTCTTTGTGGATGGGAAATATGGGGACATCGAAAACGAGAGGTGGTAGAGAGGGTCCAATTTCTCTAATGTAAACATTATCTGGGTACATGCATTAACAGTCCTAATGTAATGGCCTCAGTAGAATGCGAACCATACCCATTGTTGTAGATAGTTGGGTTAACTTATTAACTCCTGGCTAAAACTACTTCACATCCTATCCGATAAACTTCCGAGTAAGGTGAAATGTTAGTTAATCCTGATTCAAAAGGTAGACAGAACTGGCCAATGCTCTGCTTGCTTGCTTGGGTCTACCAAGACGTTGGATGTATAGCTAAATTAGTTTTCGTGACATTCAAACCAAATTAAAAGATATGTACCGCCAAGAATTCACAAATATATTAGCATCTAGCACCAGATATGAATCCTGTGCAAGTTTTAAAATTAGCCTTGAAGCAGATAACTAATTAATGGATTCGACCTTGTGCATATTTGCAATTATAACCGACTTAGCTCCTGGTCGAGTTGGATGTATAAGGCTGATAACGGGAGACATAATAAAATTGCAAAATCTGAAAGAGAAGGTTTATATTGTAACTTAATACCATTTCCTAACTATATGTACAGCCTTAAAGAACATTAGAAAGCAATACATACCAAATAAATACTTGGTACATAAAATAAAACAGTTCGCCTTAAAGCAACCACAACTTATCAAGATATGTTATGCTATGCTTCGAATATGCCGTGAAGAGTAGAATCGGATTGAAATGAAATGTGACTCTACTGTTCAAATGATCCTATACTGTGTGCACTTCATACATACGGGCCTATCTAATTTCAGTGGGCTAGCATTACAAAGCGGAATAAGTCAATAAGTTCAAGTGTCTGGTATATGGGAAATGCAGTTATGTCTATACATTTATTCTGTCTAAATTTTACTTGCCACAAAGGGGTATACTAAATGGCCTGTGTAAGCCCACCCTTTCCTGAACACCTCGTATCATACCTATTTCATGGTGATGGCATACCTTTAGTACCATGGAATCCGAGAAGGGACATTGTCGCATTGTCGCTCTCTCAAAAACAAGCAAAATGAGGCGAAATTAACGAACGCGCGACAATGCGACAACACATCCCTTCCAGGATTCCATACTTTAGTCTGTCATACAGACCCTAAAACAAATATTCCCAAATGCAGCCTGTGCAAGTCTAGAATGTGTGGCAAGCCTAGATTATCTACTCTTTTCTGTAAAATATGTTCATTTAGGAGACTAGATGTTAGTATATGTTTCACATGGAGTACTCGTTGCATATAGTCAACACTGGATATACTAAAATAATGGTCAATTATATATCTATTGGTATTTATATCTGTATTTTATCTATGTATTTGTGTGAGTACGTGAGTATGTGATATTGTTTTCTTAACTCCTGTGATACTTCTGTTTGTGACCCGTGAAGGTCGGGGTTAGAATGAACCTTCAGTAACCCTTGTTTGTCGACCCTTTTAGAGACGACTAACGGGATCGGGTGGTCAGGCTCGCTGGCTTGGTTGACACATCGGTTCCCAATTGCGCAGATGGATGCTCATGCTGTTGATCACTGGATTGTCTGGTCCAGACTCGATTATTTACAGACCGCCGCCATATAGCTGGAATATTGCTGAGTGCGGTGTAAAACTTACTCACTCACTCACTCACTTCTGTTTGTGTTGTATATTGCCGTTTAACTGAAATTGCATACGCGTAATATATTTTCTTACTTAGTAATAAAGCATTATGTTGATATCTCATATGTTATCATAATATCTACAATATGTGTACATACTGCATCATTCAAATGTCCTATGTTGTGTGCTCCAGGTATGGTGATGACTGACATAGCTATAGTAGCAGACCAACTGGAGGTGGAACAACATAGGATCAAAGAATTCATAGAGCAGCTGGGGGAGAGGCTGAAGAAAGTGGGGGTACGTGCTTACAACAAGAGAGTACGAGAACCTAAATGAACACAGATGCTATCTAAGTTAACTGAGAAAAACTAATGTGAAGTCCTGGCATCCACATGTGCCCCTGTCATTGCTGATCTGTTTCTTGATGCATGTGAAGTGGACAAGACAAGTGAAACAAATGTCATTTGTCTAAGACGTTAAACCTAAACGCTTCAGGTAAATATTCAGAATGAACACTGGGCACTAGACTGTATGGCAAGAGGATGATTTCAGTTTTTGAATCGTCAGCTTTCCCTTAGTGCCTAACAATATTCCATCTTTTTGTGTCTACAACATTTTGAGGCGCAAGTGAGCATGCTTTTTCTACGAAGGTTTCACTCAGCGTCCTAGACTCTTGTTAAGTTCTCTCATAAGTTGCTTCATCAAGGTTACAATATTTAAGGTCAGACTACAAGTTTTCTGAATCATTAATAATAAACATGTGGAAGACATGTCTACGAACCAGTGGCCAAGCGATGTCCGGAGCAAAGTGAGTGAGTGAGTGAGTTTACTTTTATGCCGCACTCAGCAATATTCCAGCTATATGGCGGCGGTCTGTAAATAATCGAGTCTGGACCAGACAATCCAGTGATCATCAGCATGAGCATCGATCTGCGCAATTGGGAAACGATGACATGTGTCAACCAAGTCAGCGAAACTGACCACCCGATCCCGTTAGTCGCCTCTTACGACAAGCATAGTCGCCTTTTGTGGCAAGCACATGGGTTGCTGAAGACCTATTCTACCCCGGATCTTCACGGGTCTCCGGAGCAAAGACCTATTTGGCTGACCATATGCTACCGTGATATTTCTCAGGTGGACAATTGACCTGACTTTGCATGTGTTTGTGACATGTGCCACGATGAAATCATTGTTGTTTAATTGTGTTTCTTAAAACATTCTCATGATATTATCAGAATCGTGCAGTCACCTTTGTTTTTGGTGGAAGAGATTACTTGTGTCTTTGAAATGGTTTTGTCGCTTTTATTTATGCTTTTCTTGAAACAGATTGGCGGTAAGGTTCGGAGTATGGGTGGAACGCCAGGGGAGGTAATCGTGAAGATTGCCGAGGAGGAGAAAGCCAAAATGATTGTGACGGGTACACGTGGATTGGGGAAAATCCGGAGGACGTTTTTAGGCAGCGTCAGTGACTACGTCCTTCACCATTCCAACGTCCCCGTCATCATCATCAAACAGGGACAGTAAACACACAACCACGAATGACGATGTGTCGGTGCATGGTTTCTATAGCGACTTTTAGTTGAACTCTGATGTTACACTAGCAATGGGATGAGATAATGGATGACGTACTCCCGCGTCGTAGCGTGACAATGGATGAGCCATGTCTCGTGGTAAGGCGCACGTCCTTATACCATTCGTAGTGAGCTGACGCACATATGTTGTGATCAAAGACTAAAATACATATCAATATATTCTTCGGCATAGTGAAGCTATGAAACAATATGCCTTTGAACAAAGTAATTGATAAATACTTTATGTATGTATATTGTGGATGTTGATATATTCAACTGTCGAGTGTGGCGGGACAATTTTCTGAAAATTTCTCAAATTGTGATGAAAGTATTTTATTTTAAGGATTCACAATGTTTCATTACATTTTATGTCTGTGCTAATATACCAGAACTTATTTCTATGTAAGATAATTCCATGGACTTAAGTGATTACTGATAAATTGTAAATGATATGAAATATGTTGGGTTGTCTGCTTGTACATGTCAGAATGTTATATATTGTATTATTCTAAATGTGTATAGTGTCATCATTCATAATGATGTTATGAAGTTCTCACACAAAATAATTTTGTTGAAATACGAATATCTATATAAATGTGATGAAATATATGTTTGTGTTACTTCGTGATTATTGACAAAGCAGAAGGGGAGAAAGAATAAAAAAATATGTAAATGACGTCGATATTATATCACTAATGTGTTGACATGCTAACGCCAGACCCATTGCCGACATGTTACGTCAATGACCTTGACACGAAAGCGTGAACGATTCCATGGAGTTGGTATGAAGTTGTAAAGTTATTAAGTCGAACTTAAGTGTTGCATTTAGGTTTCTTATGAATACGGAAAGGATTTTGTCACTTTCGTATATTTTGACACAAGGACATGCGATCAGCCAAATCACCAGATCAAGTTAATCGCCATTAAGGGTGTAAACATGTATGTATTAGGTTTGTACAAAATATAGCATTTGCTAAAAATATACCCAGGTATCACAACAGGTGAACTCGTGTAAACGTTTGATTTTCTCATTCCCCTCCTTCGTGGAACCGGGCGAACTCATGCAAACGTTTGATTTCTTAAAGTCCTCACCTTGGTGGACCGGGCGAACTCAGGTAAACGTTAGATTTCTTAATTCCCCTCCTTCGTGGAACCGGGCGAACTCATGCAAACGTTTGATTTCTTAATTCCTCTCTTAGGTGGACCGTGCGAACTCATGCATGACAATGGTAATGAATTATCGATTTGGGTTTATAATGAAAAGATTAATAATGTTACGAATATTATGACATTCATGAAACAGAAAGCAACGATATACTTGGTACAATCGCAGGAGATTTATGCTAAAATCAGTCCATTTATAATGAGACATAATTTATTCGTCAAGGTAATTTATTAATACAATTCGGATATTTATATAGCGCACATATCCAAGGCGCTGTTTCTACCAACGGTCACTGGATGTCAATCTCAGCGGCACATCTTATCAATCTCAACTCCCACTGGATCATACAACTCTTGCAGCCATTATACGCACCAAGTTATTGCGACTTTCCCATCCTTACGAGGTACCCATTTACAGCTGGATGGACTGGATGGACACATAGTCACAGTACTGCACGTTTACTGCACGTTGCTGTGCCCGCAACTAGATGTTTGCAAATGTATCCAACATCTGGTCATGTACCAATGGATTCGTGGCTTCCTTTAAGTGCACAGGTTTGTGTAATGTACCTCTAGGGGTTGTGACAACACTTAAAGAGTCTGCACACAAAGTTGACTCCAAGGTTTTTACACCCGGTCACATGTGAGCTCGATCCCGGCACCACAAAGTCGCTGGATCATTAGCCTGGCGCCTTAGACAGCCCACCATGTCCGATAATGCTTATGGGTAATACAGTCAAATATCTTCGTGTCGAACTTTCATGTCTGAACATACGGTTGTGTCGAAGTAAAAGTCAACTCCTTCTATTCCTTCTCTAGTAGTCTCTTTTCGGTTGTGTAGAACCTCGGATAACTCGAAGTTTTTACGTGGGCCCTTTTAGTTCGACACAGCGGTGTTTTTACTGACCAACATTGTTATATATTTCGACAGGTCAAATAGACACATCAATACACGTACAATAAAAGCATAAGTGCTGCATGATATCGACATAAGGTAACGTCGTGTATAGGTCATGTACTTGGGCTGACATTTGAATCACTGGATTTTACAAGTGGTCTGTGAATGAGCCACTCTGTCAATTACATATCCATATCTGATGATTGGAGTGAGTGGAAACTTGTGGGCATATCTGATACACGGTAGCGATAGACGATGTCGATCCAGTAGGCCATGCTGTGGACCCACGCAACATTTCCATCAGTTACAGACACTGGGTGTTATGATACACACGGTGATTTAAATCGGAGGACGGTTTACGTGCAGAAAGTACCGCGAAAGTATGGCGAACATGCAGGCTAAGATTTCAAATGTTTTCGTAGAGTTAAATCTTCAGGTAACATTGAGTTTCAATGGAAATGTGGTATTTTTGTCTAAAATCCACGATTAACCGAAAACCAGAGTGAGTGACACACACACACGCATGCATGCACGTGTGCGCGCACGCACGCACGCACACATCAGTGTAATGTGTCTGCCTGGTCTGCGAATCACACAATGTAATGTGTCTGGTCTGTGGGCTAGACAGTGCAACGTATCTGGTCACACAGTTTAATGAGACTCTGAACACAGGACAATTGCCTTGTATTACAAAGCATTTTTGCAGAACGACAGAGGCCAATATCAAACATTGATACAGTGCATCAAATGTTCCCACCAGCTTATGTCATATACGGGTACAGGAAGTGTAAGTTTAGGAGGAGAGGAATTGTTTACATTTAAAGTCGGTTACCAATACAGCTCCTTCTTAGTTCCATGACAGTTCCAGGCGGCTGCGTTGTGTTTGCTAGGTTTCTGATTTGATTACTTCCGGTTGAGATTTGAAGTGTGATTAGCAGAATGTTAAACATCGAGAATACATCATTTCCAGGAAAAGTCTACAATTGTACATGAACGCAAAATAAAGATCAACCTGTTTATTCTCTATGTGTCAAGAAGCAGTACTCATATATCGGTATCAAGTCTCTGGTGGACATTACAAAAATACAAAAGAAATAATGTCAAAGCAATAAACCATTTAGGGAGTGAGATATGTTGATTTTTATGGAGAAGCATAATATCATGCAATGTGAATGACACCATCCTCCCTAAAATTTAAAAATTTAGGTACAAAGCAACTGACCCACAGCACCCCCACCCCAACCCCCCGTTGCGTGTCATGTACAAAATCAATGACACACCTCCACAGAACAAAATGGATGATCCCCTTCAAATCATCATCACCCCCACTAGCCATTAATTAGGACTGGTCCCTAAGAGAGGGTGAGTGACTTGGCAATATTCCAGCAATATAACGCCAAGGGACACCAAACATAGGCTTCTCACGTTGTACATATGCGATTAAACCACCTTCAGTACATTTTAGAATTTTGGAGACTCCAAGTTTCCGAGACCTCTTCTTGTCAACAAGGAGTGAGTGAGTCTGGTTTTACTCATCCTCAATAATTTCCAGGGTATACCTTACGATCACTCTCTACTATACCCTGGACGCATCCACGGCTTGGACCCATAATTATATTACCTCCCTTGGCCGGCTTTTATCCAATCAGGTGTCTACGCTGGGAAGTTGAGCGAACCAATCACAACTCACTTTCGCTTCTTAAATTATCTAACCGTTTAAACTTGGCAACACAATTGATGCCGAGGTACTCTGAAAGAGGTAGAAGGAGTTATTTTATATATTTTTTGAAAGTTTCAGATCTGTCAATTTGGCTGTATTATTTCCTCACAAATCTGAGTGGCACTGCGAACTAACCTTCGCGACTGCGACGGCTATCTTTGTTGACACTGGCAAGCTCGGATGTAATGGCGGCTTAGCTGATTGGCTACTGTGAGAATGCGGAGCCGGCCCTTGGGAGGTAATATAATTATGGGGCCAAGCCATGGATGCATCCAGGGTATAGTGGAGAGTGATCGTAACGTATACCCTGGAGATTATCGAGGATGGGTTTTACTTCGCTTTTAGCAATATTCCAGCCATATCGCTGCGGGCAACATCAGGAATGGGCTTAACATTTTCCACCCAAGTGGGGGAATCGAACCCGGGTCTTCGGCCTGACGAGCGAAAGCTTTAAGCATTAGGCTACCCCAACCCCCCATCTCAAACAAAGGAAACAAACCGTAGGGATGACAGTGACAGAACCAGTCTCCGGTGACTCGGTGATCCATTGTAGTGTAACCTTACTACACGGAACAACTGAAGTGCTGGTGCTTGTGAACGCTACACCAGTATTTGATCTTTGTGTTCCTGTCGACACTTTTACATTCACCGCATTTGTCTGCACTCTGATGTGTTCCACCCATCTCTGTCAAAAAGCGACTATTGCCTTCCTATATTTAACCAACCAACCAATAAATTTTGGTGTCGTATTTTAGTCATATCCACCACGAGAGCAAAACTAATATCGGTTAATCGTGATGTTGTTGGAATATTGCTGAATGCGGATTAACGCTTTGTCTAACTATCCAGGGTACACGGACCGAGCACCACCTCTCATTACAAATACAGTAGTGTGTAGTGTAGTGAATAAATAGTTGACAAAATAGTTGAGGCATAGGTGACTTAACTGTACACTCGGTGCTTTTTCCAAAGATGTTTCTTATTCCGAACTGCAGCAGCTGATATGAGAAGTGGCACTTCAACTTTGTAATGACGGAGTCTGTGTTATTTTATGTATGCTTCAAAGCATTGTTACACCACGATGAGATTTTGCTGTGAAACGCTGTCTCACGTGCGTGCGTACGTGCGTGCGTGTTCGTGTTTGTGAACGTGTGTGTGTGCGTGTGCGTGTGCGTGTGCGTGGACTCCGGACAAGGAACCAGTTAGTTCATTTCTAAACAGAGTTCTGTTCAATTCTTCGAGGGACTGTTACACCGAGGGCTTTTGGCGATCCGTCTACCAGAGTGAGAGAGAGCGAGTATGGTTTTACGCCGCTTTTAATATTGTTCGGCAACATCACGGCAGGCGATACCAGAAACGGGTTTCACACATTGTACCCATGTGGGGAATCGAACCCGGGTCTTCGGCGTGACGAGCTGTCCCTCCTCCCCAAGCAAAGCGTTGAGTTACAGCTCACTCTCAAGCATGGAAATGACAGTTTTATGAATGCAAATTATTCAGAAGTATATCCAGGTTTGTTGCTAGAGGTTTTCGGTGATCCATTCATCTATTCATATTCGTCCCACTGCTGTTTTCAGAGGCAGTGATAGCCAAGTGGTAAAAGCCTTACCCCTTCACGCCAAAAACCCGTTTTTTCGTCATTTGCATAATGCGTGAAGCTCATTTCTTGTGTCCTCCGCCGGGATATTGTTAAAAAGGGGGCGTACTCACTCACAGCTGTTTTTGCTCCTAATCATAATAGTACAATCAACTCTCAATTAACGTTTTTTTAAATTTCTTCCACCAAAAGTAAATGATGGCAAATGGTCTGAATTTACAGACATAAATAGTTAAGATTATATCACCAATGTCAATGAATAGCGTTCAGATTTCTTATTGTTAATTTGTCAAGCAGATTTTTTGTTCTGGGCAGTTGGATGATTAGCCAATTCGGGAGGACAACTTGTTGAAGAAGTAGCAAGAAACATCTGCTTCAGGATGTATAGTTTGGCATGAAATGCATGTGGACAGGTAACTATCATGAACTGCACGTGCATTTACCTTTATGACCCAACACTGCCGCTGTTACAGGTCATTGGCTCCCTCCCTCTGCAAGCAGTTTGCGTTCTGCTGTTTATTTTGCTGACAGTTACATAGACAGATTCTTTAATACAAATGCATAAAATCGGTGATTTACAATGTGATTAGGTTGTCTGACAAAACATCCACTTGCACAGTTTGAGATCGATTGGGTCATTGGATGAAGAGATATTTACAAAAAAAACGGGTCCACATGCATTTCATGCCAAACTATAGAAGAGATGAGAATCTTCATCCGTCAAGAAGGAAACTGTAACACTGTTTTTACCCTAAAACCTGCCTGAGCAAAAGTATCTACTACCCATCAAAGGTTTAGACACACTTAACGCACTCACTACATATATATATATATATATATATATATATATATAAGTGTGTGTGTGTGTGTGTGTTACTTCGAAGCTGAAGTTCTCCACTAACTTGGGAGAACCAACTGCACATCATATGCAGATGCTCAAGGATCATGCATCAAAATGCTGTAGAGCATGTGCAAATATTGGGCATGTGAACAGAGTTTTGATGTAAAGCTTTGTTAAGAATTCGCCAATTGTCACTGAGTTTCATCATTTATTGAACTCATGACAATATTCATTTCAACGTTACGAATTTATTTTACAATACATCAGTTCATGTGTAAACAATACCTTTAAACAGTATGGAATATTTTGCCAAATTTAGTTTAGAACAGTTGGCTAAAGTACGTGGCTACATTTACACCAGTGAGTCTAAACTTTTGATGGGTAGTTGACAAAATAGGCATAGGTGACTTAACTGTACACTCAGTGCTTTTTCCAAAGATGTTTCTTATTCCGAACTGCAGCAGCTGTTATGAGAAGTGGCACTTCTACTTTGTAATGACGGAGTCTGTGTTATTTTCAGTTTTCTCCAAAAGAGCTTGCCGTGGTATATATAGTTCATAATTGTTGACACGTTAGATAATATTATGTTGATATCTTCACCAGAAATATGTGTACATGGTCAATATGGATCCTTCCTTCAAAGCTGTCACACCGGCCTCTCCCAGCATCATGCACTTTCCTCCGTGAAGCACAGCAGCAGTGAAGTCCATTCTATTGAGATAGCTGGTCACTTCCTCCGCTCCTCCCTTCCTACCGACAGAAAATGGTAACAGGTGTTTCCAATCTGTCCTGAAGGATCTCAAGCAGCTTCTCATTCTTCTGTCGCCATGTAGATACAATGATGGCTGTGATCATCTTGGATGTGAATTGAATCTAACCTGTACCACACAGGGATCATACAGAAAGGTACACGCGAGACGCTCCACCGTGGGAGGCATGGTAGACGTGAACATGACTGTCTGGTGGCATTTCTTCGCATTCTCTTCTCTACCTTCTGTTTCTGGCATTCCTTGTAATATATCAAGGATTTTACGTAAATCGGACTCAAAGCCAAATTCTACCATAACATCCACTTCATCCATCACAACACACGTCCGCTGGTTGAGAACAAGACTACCTTTCTCCAGAACATAAAGGAGTCGGCCTGGAGTTGAGACAACAATCTCACAGCCCGAATCAAGCTTGTTGGTTTGCTCCTTATAATTTACACCTCCGATGACTGTGGCGGTTCGGATGCCACTTACTTCGCCAAACTTATCACATTCCTCCTTGACGTGTTGAGCCACCAGACGTGTTGGTGTAAGAATAATAGCATCGGGAGCTTTGGTCGATTTCCCCATCATCTCGCATTTTGGCAATCCGTGAATCCATGCGAAAAGAGCAACAAGGTATGCAACTGTTTTACCGCTTCCAGCTTCAGCAACACCAAGAACATCCCTGTTTTGTAGAGCAATAGGAATTGTTTGCATCTGAATGGGAGTGGGGATTTTGTATCCACTTTTGTCAATGAGCTCCCTTATAAAACTAGGAACTGTGAGGTCATCCCATGATCGCAAAGGATGAGGAGCACTTTCACCTTTGTTATGATCCGATTTTAAGATAAGCCAATCTCTTTGGGTCATTTCATGCAAAGATTTCTCAGCCCAGTGACGATTACCCCTCTGCATAATTTCAACGTGATCATCAAGTGAAGGTAATTCAAGATTCGAATTTTCCTCCAGTTCGATTGAATGGTCTTCAGCTTTCACATGATTGGTATTTATCATCTCACCTTCGATATCATCAGATGAGGAATGGAATTCCTCCCTGCGATTGTCTCCGCTCCTGCCACTTCTATCTCTGCTCCTGATGCGACTTCTATCTCCGCGTCTACGTCGATGACGACCTTCAGCGTCAGATCCACTTCTCTGATAATCTCTACCTCTCGACGTGCCTTCATGCAGTGTTCGTTTCCGATTCGTTGTTCCCACTTTATAACCGCTGTTTACAATATACTTTTCATCCGGACTGACAGTCTACACACTTACGTCCATGTCAGGCGTGTGTCGATGATGCTTGCTTGAGGCGTGTGTCGCTGATGGTTTCCAAATGCGACGAAATTGCGTGTACACTAGTGTCTCATCATATATAACCTGATATACACCGAACGCTACACGCTCGTTGACAAACGTTAGCAGTACGGTATCGCAATCGATACTGTAGTCAAGGGTGACTGCACACACACACACACACAGCTATAGGCGACCAAGAGCTAACAATAGTACAGTACGCTATATATATCTTGAAGAGACCGGTACGACCTCAATACGAAACGATGAAAAACTACTTGTGGTCGTAAACGAATTTGGATTCTGTTACGTGTGATCGTTATTTTGCTGAGATATCGTCGTTCCTACGGTGTATGTTACCAGTGGTTTAAACGTTTCACCACTATTTGGCTGAGACATTGGCTGAGACATTGTCGATTTTACAGACCGCTCTGCTTTTATTAGCGATATCTTATGATTAAGTAAAGTGAGTTTCGTTTTATGCCGCCCACAGTAATACTCCAGCTATATGGCGGCGGTCTGTAAATAATCGAATCTGGAACAGACAATTCAGTGATCAACAGCATGAGCATCAATCTACGCAATTTGGAACCGATGACATGTGTCAACCAAGTCAGCCAGCCTGACCATCCGATCCCGCCAGTCGCCTCTTACGACAAGCATGGGTTACTGAAGATCAATTCTTTGATTATGTAAAGGGTTTCGTCGCTTTTCAATGAATATTTCTAAAGCGATAATGTCGTTTTCGTCCATTCTTTCGTGAATCCGGAAACGTCAAGCATGCCCTCATTGTACCCGTGGGAAGTATGAAGGTGTCGACAGACTGTTACAGTTCCAGCACAAATCGTCCGCCACTATCGCAATGTGATTATGGAGACAGGCTAAATTATGTTTAAGAGACATTAACAGTTAATTTTGACAGTTTAGCTCAGTGTCTCAATCTTTTTATTTTGACGACGACAAGTTAAACACTGAACGACATGCAAACTTCAGAAGGAAATAGCAGTGACGCTTCTGCGCAATATTTATGGCTTACTTCCTGGTTATTTGAATTTATATTTTTTATATGAACTGTGAAAAAGGATTGTGATAATTGCACATTACAAAGATATGTCTATAGACAAAGATATGTCTGTGCAGTACATATAATTTGTGTCTACTGTTTCGTTGACTCGAACTCTTTACGACTATAAACACAAAGCTGTCGAGTTATCCGTAGTCATGCATTCGACCAACTTGTCCGTAGGAATTCTCTCACTAACATACAATTACATCGTTTTGACCATACGTCACATCAATGGAAATCGGAATATAAATATTCTTGAAAAGCAAATAAAGTCCCAGTTGCTGGATCACAATGTGTAATCGATGTTGAGTTAGTCGAGTTCGAGTTAAGAAGTTTTTGACTGTGTAATGGATATTAGATACATCTTTTACCTTTTGGGGAAGATTTTGAAAATCTACAGATAATTATATTGCTCTGTGTCGAACAAGCGTTAATGAGGGGCAGTTTGAGTAAGACTTGTGTCAAACATATATTCAGTCAAACATCGTTGTGTCGACGTTTCAGGGGCTTTTTAGATACTTCGACACAGCCGAACAAAAATGAATCAGAAACCATACGAAGGTACCAAGGTTTTACTTCGAGTCAACTGTAATGACGATATAGCGGAGTTTGACGATACGTATGGGATCGAATTTAAGCTGGGTGATTAGCTACTTCATGTGGTGACCTCGCGCAAGATTATGACGGACTTCTTCAATTACAAGATTGTGATTTATTCAGTCTATTCACATATGAATGTGTCGAAACTTAATGGTTTCGGGAGCTTTAGTAACTGTCCCTTGATTTTATCTTTTTGCGTTATCATTATCGCTGCTTGATAATGAAACGTTTTGTTGATGATCACATTAGATATGAGTAAAAAACCCATTGTATTAGTACGCCATTGCAATCATACGAATCTGAACCCAAAAAATGCATCGCAAAGAGTGACAGTTTTTGGGTGTGTAAGAAACTCATTACAGTGCCCATCATTTATTTACACCCGTGAAGATCAGGATCAGAATTGATCTTCAGTAACCCATGCTTGTTAGAGGCGACTTACGGGATCCGGTGGTCAGACTCGTTGACTTAGTTGACACTTGTCATCTCATCCCATTTGTGTAGATCGATGCTGATGCTGTTGATCACTGGATTGTCCGGCCCAGACTCGATTATTGACGGGCGGCAGGCATATAGCTGGAATATTTCTGAGTGCGGCGTTAAACGACCAACCAACCAATTATTTACCTACTCGTTGAATCTAAATTTCCTTTGCTCATCAGAATATTTTGAAACAACTCGTTCAACATATGGTTACAACAAACATTCGTGTCGTCACCTTTGCATGCCGAAAATGGTCACAAGACCGTTAAGCATAGTCCCTCTTCAAAGAAACTGACCACCTGTCTTAATCACTGACCGACGGTGGGTATGTGGATGACGCATCTGTCGGAATGTTACAACAATTTCACAACAGCGTTGCGTTATCAAAGCTCCTAACCGCGTCAAGCACCGCAAAGTCACGTGACTGATATGTGAACGCTTTGAACGCAGGACAAACGGCAACAGCAAATACATCACCTTTTACATCGCCATCACTTACAACAGCATCAACGATGTCAGAGGAAGATCGAGTCGTCGTTCTGGCCATGGACGGGAGCGAGTACTCCGAATATGCATTTCAATGTAAGTTTCGTTCTGTTACAATGTTACAGTGAAAGGGGCGGGCGTGTAACATGTATAGTTAAGGCAGGTAAGATTATTCGGCTCTCGTCAGCTGTTCTGGTGTGACTTATCAAACCGAGCAGAATGCTGTCCACGTGTCAGTAATCTTGCATGATCGTAGTACTACAGATAATACTTGCTCACGACATCTCTGGATAGAGCGTCTGTCCTCAGAGCGAAAGGTCGTTGGTTCAACCATCTGGCCACGTCACACCAAAAATGTAAGGGGACATTAGTTTTTGAGAACCTGTCGGCATTAAAACTGACCGGCTCTGAGTCAATATACTGTGTCTATGTGGTGTGGGGCATGTCCTGCCCGTGCAAGCCACAACACACACACGCACTTACACATGCACGCACGCATGCACGCACGTAGATGCAATAATGTAGACCGCAACGTTAGGTCCTGTTTCACCTCAGGTTAATTCGACATATCGGTTTATACGAAGTTAGTCTATGAACCTAGTGTATACTTTGTGCTGTCTTCAGTATCCACTTCGCTTGTCTCGAACCTCAGATAACTCGATATATGTAACTGACACTTTGAGTTACCTTGTTGTTTCTGTATATCATCACTGCCTGAGGTATTAGTTGTTCTATTATCTACGTATCTACAGAGTTGTTCTAGAGGTCTTTTCTGTTCTAGTTATTGTGCACACTAGCAATACATAACTCAGCATGTCCGTCTATTGCCCTCAATCTCATGTTTCCAGAGGCACAAACTATCTTTCTGGTTCTGGTTTGAAAGCTCTGGTTCTGGTTTGAAGTTAAAAATAAAATCAATCCATGGATAAATTCTTCAAATCCTCCCGCTCTTAAACACCAAACATTCACCTGTCGGTTATTTGTGCAGGACTTTCGAGCTGAGAGAATGTTTGCAACTTGCTGTCTTCAAACATGCATGCAAACATTTCGAGGTGAACCGTGACCCAGTTGGTTGTTGCGTGACCAGTTAGAGAAATGGCAAACCTTTAAAAATAATAATTTGACGACATTTTGCGTATGTAAAGTTGTTATAATAACTAAAAATATGTTTTTGATATCGCATTCACGCACTGATTCATTCAAACACACACACACACACACACACACACGTCTGGGAAAAGGACATTGTTATTTGTAAAACTGTGTCTAATTTGAATGATAATAATATAATAATGATAATATAACCAGCTTTCAAACTTTTTGCGTTTTTGTCCATAACAGTCACTTGGAATGAATCACGTGAGATCACGCCGACAGCCACGGGCCCAGTAGCCCGTGGCTAGTAAATATCCAGTCGAGCCAGTAAATCGGCACAGTCACTGGCCCGACTGGCTAGTGAATATCCATGGCGTCATTTTGTAAATATACCACTCTCTTGTTAAGTTACCACTTGTTAAGTTATAACACACTTTTAAATCATGCAAGATTGTGGCCTGATAAAAATGTTCATCATATTAGCAGCTTAATGATGAACCCCGTGTCGTGCCGATAATATCTTATTCTAATCTATTTGTGTACTCTTTTGCTTAGTTTCTACATCCAAATTTCGGGCTTATGAAATATTTTGTGAGCTAGTAACTTTCAGGCATAGCCCAACTGGCTAACAAAATTTGGAAACTATTTCGCACACTGCGTTCATGTTTACCAGTTTCCATACAGTGCAGAATCCGCGTTATGAGGTTTCCGTGTCATGTCATTCCCCGACCGATTAACCTTGCAAGCCTCATTGCATTGTTATGTGGACATCACATGATCGTATTACACATCCCCAGGTATGGAAACACTGAATAGAATACGCTTACCTCATTGTCCTTGCTTCGAATGGTTAAGGTTAAGGTTTGTGATAGGTTTGATAAAATAAGAATGTTTGCTAATCCTGCTACATCTCTGGAATCGTATGAAAAATCGTTGTTCGTATCTCCTTTAAGGCAAAGAAATGTGTATACCTTGTATTATCCGAAATAGATATTCTTTCTTTAACAAACACCCTAGGTACCTCATGTATACTCAAACATACTCGAATAAACCTTTATATATTCATATATACTCAGTCTATGCTTCGATCTACTCAATTATGCTCAAATGTTCAAATATACTAACAAACTTGTGAAGATCCTGGTTAGAATTGGTCAGCAACCCATGATTGTCGTCAAAGGCGACTAACAGCATCGGGTGGTCAGGCTCGCTGATTTGGTTGACATCGTATCCCATTTGCATAGATCGATGCTCATGCTGTTGATAACTGGATTGTCTGGTCCAGGCTGGATTATTTACAGACCGTTGCCATATAGCTGGAATATTGCTGAGTGTGGCGTTATACAACAACTAACCAAAGAACATGCTCAGATATAATTTATTTATACTCGCGCACTGAAGCATGCATCCATCATATGGCCCAGATGTATTCAAATATATTCATCTGTTCTCAAATACACTAATATATACATTTAAAAATACTGGGACATATTCAAACACACTGACATGTAATTAAACATTGTTGGATATGCTGAAATATAATCAGACACACTCTAATATGCCCAGGCACATTCAAAGCATATTCAACGATAACATATGTACCCAAACAATTATCGTCAAACATATGAAAATATTAAAAATACTCAAACGTATAACCATAATAATATTTATTAATAATTGAATTTCAAGGATGTTTGAGCCTTATGGTATTTTAAGACTTCAAAGAATGAAGAATATGCTATACATGTACTACTGTTACCCCATCAGAACAGACAACATGATGCAATTGTGCATGTATCGGGGTAAATAAATGTCATATTTTCTTTTATATCCAAACTGCTGTACAGTAATGAAAATATCTTTCACCATACTTACACCAAAATTTAGATAAAATTAAAATTTGAAAGTTTGCGTTAAATTATGATTTATATAACGAAGACAGGCCGGCTCGGAGCCAGTATGCTGTGTCTCATAGGTACAATGCGTGAAGCCCATTTCTGGTGTCCCCCGCCGTAATATTGCTTGAATATTGCTAAAAGCGGCGTAAAACCAAACTCAGTCACTCATTTGGATATATATTTTTGTTTAGTTCAGGTGTTTAAGTTACATACTGTCCAGTCAACATGGAATCACTGGCTCGGATGTTTATATCCGCAACACCCGGTGTTCATTTCCTTATTGTGCTGTCAAACGTAAAAATACATTTACACAGATTTAAGGCACACCCAAGGAACACAACTTAAAGGATCTTACACAACCGAACGAGCCCCTTTAAGACATTGTCGCCTGGAACAGTTGGTCATCCTTGATGTCTGCGTGTGATCATGTTCAAAATATCAGTCCTTGGATTTTCTAGTCCTGGTGGGAGGGGAGGTGGGGTAGCCTAGTGGTTGAAGCGTTGTATCGTCACGCCGAGAGACCCGGGTTCGATTCCCCACATGGGTACAATGTGTGAAGCCCATTTCTGGTGTCCTCCGCCGTGATATGGTTGGAATATTGCTAAAAGCGGCGTAAAATCATCCTCACTAACTCTCCGGTAGGCGGATCACCAACAGCCCTCGACGTACCTGGAGTCACTTAGGCCCCCTTACAGGGCGGCGACCGCTCTGCCTTCTCTCTGCGTTCTAAAAAATTAGCAGGACGCACAACGGTCGCCACACCTATGTTTCAGTGTAACTGCTCCGGCGCCCCTTGTGCCTTACTTGTACAACCTAAACTGGAAATATTTTACATTTCAGGTGCGTTCTTTGAGCGTCCTAGGCGTCCTCTCTGCCTTCCCTCTGCCTTCTCTGTACCATTATATGCAAATAACGGCGTCCGTTCAGCGTTGCTTCTGCCTTCTCGCCGACCGTTGTGCCTTCCTTGTGCATTCATTGGCGTTCGCTCTGCCTTCTCTCTGCGTTCTGTGGCGACTGTTCGGCAACCTGCATGCTCTAGGTATATAAGTACCCGGCTACGACATATTATCATTAGTTTCATACGAGCAGGCTAAGTGATATCATCGTATAACGACTTCAGTAAGCATGAACAATGAACTGCGTTTGCAAATAGCTTTTCGCAAGGTCAACAAGGTTAAATAGAAGGATGAATAGACGTAGAAGAAGACGATGGAAAACCCTGTGGGTCCGCCCATGCATGGTTGATGCAACACAGACGGTTGCAGTTCGGGACTACAACCAACTAATGCAAAAACTGTGTCTAGAAGATAAAGGGTCATTCTACAATTATCTGAGAATGGAGCCAGCCCTTTTTTGACGAACTCCTCCAACGGGTTTGCCTAAGAATCGCCAAACAGAACACGAATTGACGAGCGAGTTTAGAGCCTGGTTTGAAGCTTGCCGTAATCCTCAGGTTCCTTGCAACTGGGGACAAATACCCAAGCCTCCAGTACCAACATCGTGTGTCGCGCAGCACGATCTCCATTTTTGTGGCTGAAGTTTGCAAACCTATCAGAGATGAATATAAGAATGAAGTTGTCAAATGCCCAAGGAGCTCCCAAAAGTGGAAAGCTGTTGCAGATGACTTTCAGAGACGTTGGAACTTACCCCATGCATGTGGAGCCATTGAGCCATATAGCCTTGCGTTATCCACCAAGCACAGACAGTCTCTACCACAACTGTAAGGGATTTTTCTCTCTTGTCCTTCTTGCATTAGTGGATGCAAATTATAATATTTTATGGTGTGATGTTGGTGGTGTTGGAACGATGTCAGACAGCCAGATTTTCAATGAATCTGAACTGAAGACCTGCCTCGAAGATGGCACAATAAACTTTCCAACTCCTGAGCCATGGCCGAATAATGACCGTGACATACCATTCTTCCTACTCGGGCATGATGTATTTCCGCTCAGAACATACATGATGAAGCCATATTCAAACAGGGAACTCAGCAACGGATCTTCAACTATCGTATCTCTCGTGGAAGAAGAGTAGATGAAAATGTATTTGGCATTTTGGCTCAGCGATTTCAAGTTCTACTTTCAACGACGCAGCTGATGCCTAATTCAGTCCAGGATGTGGTTGAAGCATGCATTTGTCTTCACTCAGTCGATCTGCCTTAGCTCTGCCTTCCCTCTGCGTCCTGTGATCAATCCACCATGACGGCGACCGCTCTGCGTTTGTTTTGAGCATGTTCAATACAGTCGCCACTACAGTGGCGTTCTGAGCCGTTCTTGGCGTTGGATCTGCCTTCTTTTTGCCTTCATGGCGATGGCTCTGCCTTCTCTCTGCGTTCGTCGTGCCTCCTTTGAGCGTTCAGTGGCGTTCTGAATTTTTTTAGAATGCAGAGAGAAGGCAGAGCAGTCGCCGTCCTGTGTAAAGGGGGCTTTAATGAACTGAACAGAACAGAAACTCTGTTTAAAACTGAACTAACTGATTCCTAGTCAACTCACTCACTCCTAATGGGATTTTTTACATACCACATTTATAGGGCACCAATATTGGATACACACACACAAACAAAAACAACAACAAACAAACAAACAAAACAAACAACAACACCCCCACCCCCACCCACCCACCACACACACAACACACATATGTACGTGTACTGTTTTAAGCTGCAGTCAGCAATATATGGGTGCATCTAGAATTGAGCATTCTGCCATCTTTGCATTAAGCTTGCACGTGTTCCCTGTATGTTAACCTTTACTGATTAGAAGGAAAGTTACATAATGTAACCTCTTCATAGCCCAGGACGGCTGTTATCTGTCTGTGAACTTGACCTATAGTGTGTATCACCTGACCTTCTCTCACAAGCCTTTACTTGTTGATTAGAGATCCGCCTTTGTCAATGGATTCTAGGACTTCAGTTCACCCGGAGTTCATAGCCCCATTTAGATATATTTATATTTAAATAGCATGTACATTATGTATTCCGAGTTGAAGCTATTGTTACATCTGTATTGAATAATCGGAGTATTTGAGTGAGTTTTAGTGAGTGAATGAGTATTGTTTTACGCCGCTTTTAGCGATGTTCCAGCGTGGGCACCCGAAATGGGCTTCACACATTGCATCCATGTGGGGAATCAAACCGGGTCCTCGGCGTGACGAGCAAACGCTTTCATCAGGAGGCTTTCCCACCGTCCCAGAATGTTTTGTGACGTGAGCTGATGGTGAAAGCGAAATGAAATGGAAACTGAATCTAGAACTTATATGGGCACACTACTGTGTCTGTACTGTGAGGGTTGGTTTGACAGGCCGCCATACTACCCTGGAGAATGTACAGAGAATACCGTTCGTTTGTAATTGTCTGTCGGCTTCTCATGCCATAAATATACATTTAGGATGGAAGGGTGAGATGGCAGTTTGGCTGTTAACCTCTCAGCGCCTCACAGGCAGCTTATGTTGTATGATCCCCAGGGAGCTAAGAATGAAAATCGAGCACACACGTATCCACTGAATGGGGCAATAATGAAGCGCTCTGAGCATTCACATGGTGAATAGGATTTTGTCGCATTATAAATGCACATGTGACAATGATGATGATGATGATGATGATGATGAATGATGATGATGATGATGAAAATTATTCTTTAGCACACCCATATCCAGTTAATGACTGACCTAATGCCGATACTTTTTAAGTAAGTAGTAAGTAAGTAGAATTGATCTTCAGTAACCCATGCTTGTCGTAAGTGGTGACTAAACGGGATCGGGTGGTCAGGCTCGCTGACTTGGTTGACACATGTCATCGTATCCGAACTGCGTAGATCGATGCTCATGCTGTTGATCACTGGATTGTAGTGAGTTTAGCTTTACACCGCACTCAACAATATTGCAGCTTTGTGGCGGCGGTATGTAAATAATCAAGTCTGCACAAGACAATCCAGCGACCCGATCCCGTTAGTTGCCTCTTACGACAAGCATGGGTTACTGAAAATCCATTCTAACCCGGACCTTCACGGGTTTAAAAAGGAAAAAATATAATAATGTCATTTATGTGTGCAGATACATGTATATAACAGTAGCAAATATATTCTTCAGCAATATACGTACATATACTCACACAACATGCCCTCGACGTCCACCTGTCTCCATGTTGCTTCTACTGTGACCTTGACCTCAACATGATGTTAGGAATCTAATCACGCAGATATATATTTTGGTGTGACATAACTGAGGATCGAACCTCCGACTTTCCGGTTCCCGGGCAGGCGCTCTTTCCATTTGACCACAGTTATTGTTTGAAGTACCCGTGACCTTCACTAGAAAATGAAGCGCTAGTAAAACAGCTGTATCGCTGAGTGAGGAGACCAAGTTGAATAAATTACTTCTTTTAGCGAGGGATATCGACCATGAACGATATCAGAGCACAAGGTGTCCAGGATATTTAATTCTTTCAAGCGAAAAGAAAAGAAGTGACCTGACTGAGTGAAGATTCGTGAATGTCTGACTACGGCGTAAAACAATATTCACTCTCATTCATTCAAGCATCGTTCTATGTTGCAGGGTACTTGAAGAATATTCGTCGCCCCGTCGACCACGTCGTGATCGTCCACTGCCCCGAGTATCACAACATCACCTACTCGCGTAAGTATTTTGTTCGACTTGCGATGTATTGAACAATCGTTGCTCATTGGGCCCCTTCCACAAAGCGATTTCGTAGTGCGATTATCGTATGCCTATGACAATGCATGTGAGCTACTTTCATCTCAGTGATTAATTAACACAATGTTAATGTTAAACGCACCGTACGATGACCCGCCATCAACCAAATCACTGACCCTGACCACTCACTCCATTCAGACCTGACTACTCAATCATAACCTGACCCAATATCTCCAGAGGTTCGTGTCGATTATTAATGATCTACATGTTTAGGGGAAAGGAGAGGAACATCACACAATACACTTACTGTTAAAACAAACTTGACAATGACAACGGATGTGGGTGTACATTTAATTATACTATTGACGTTGTGATCCACGCGGGACTTCGCAATGAGAATACGGATTCCCGAAATCCATGTCTGTAAGATTCCACTAAATGGATCGGTTGGTGAGGCTGGATGATTGGTTGCGTGCCATCGTATCAAAATTGCATGTATCGATGCTCATGACATCAATCAGCGGAATATCTCCGTCACATAGATTGAATATTGTAGTGTTCGGCGCGTACAGTGGAAAACAAAACAACAAGAAAAACAACAAGACACCCCACCCGCAAAAAGAAAAAAAGGAACCAAAACCCAACGACCCCCAAAACAAAAACAAACAAACACCCACCAAATAAACAAAACAACAGCAAAAACCCCAACCAACAACAAAATACCCCAAAAAACAACAACAAAAACAAACCCCAAAAACACAAAACAAAACACAAAAAGCAAAACAAAACAAAACCAAACAAAAAAAGCAAAAACGAAACAAACAAAAACAACTCCCCCAAAACAACCCATTAATACAAAAAAAACACCAACACCAAACAAACAAGAGACCATAGAAACAAACAAGCCCATCAACAATACATTTGAAAGAGAAACAACAGCAGCCACACATAGCATATTGTCATATCCTTTGTTTTTTTTGTAGGTATAGCATTGTGTAGCGTGTTGGTTGGAAACGGCCTTAGCATGCGCAGAACGGTTTTTATTCCATTGAACACCCACGAACATCATCCGATACGTGTAGGATAAAGCACGACTCCGAGGTTATGGTTGGGAAAGTAAGACCCGAGACCGGAGGGTGGGGAGAAGTAAGACCCGATGGTCGAGGGCTTACTTTCCCAACCATAACCGAGGAGGGGTGCTTTATTATACATATAAACCGTCAATGATGGATAATTAGATGATGATGTAATGAAGTTACATAATAGTAACTGAAGCGCTAGTAAAATCAATTAAATGACAGTAGGCCTAACTATAAATAGATAATTCAACCATCATTATTTGTCGGCCCGGTGGATGAGAGGTAGAACGTCCGCTTATGAATCTAAAATATACGGTTCTAATCCTGCTAGGGAAAACATTTGCACATTTAAGTTGATCTTTGACGACATTTTTCAATTGATTTCAAACACTAACGTATCATCTGAATTTGAATGTTGAAGTTAATATTGAGTTAGGAAAATGTAAAACCTGGGAAGAGGTCTTACTTACAAAAAGTAAAACTGGGAAAATAGGTCTTACATACGAAAAGCAAAACCTGGGAGCAAACAAAAATCTCAAATGCGGTAATTCTGGGAAAAGAAGCCATGTCTAATATATAGTGAGAAGCAGCCTTCAGGTTTATATTCCTTCATCACTTCCCCAAAATGGCTGCGCAGGATATCTCCTTCAGCGCACATATAGATGTATTCGATGACTAGTAACATCTGAGACCAGGGTTAGCCCAGCGGTTAGAGCGTTCAGTCTTGACGCCAGTGACCTGAGATTGTTTCTCGAGACTGATACCATGTGCAGAACCCATTGCCAGTGACCCTATTCTTCATTATTCACTGTGTCAAATATAGTTGAATTTATAAATGTCATACATATGTATCATATATGAATTGAGATATAGTGCCCAGGCTAATTGAGGATGACGGTAACTGAAGCACTATCATAAAGAGGCTCAAAATTAATAATCAATTATATTCAAATTTTCACACAGTAGTATTGTTAGGCAAAATGGATGGTCAACATTTCATAATTCGCATCGAGAACTGTCACAATATGCTAAGCAAACAGTTCCTCTATGACTCTCTTTGATCGGCCATATTGAGATTCTGGGGCAACGCGGTATGGAAGCTTAGAGTGGACATCGTTTTATGATTTCTCTTAAGTGAGATAACGAGAAACGATGGTACTGGACGAGAAAATATTTTATTCGCGCAACAATATCGCTCTCTCGTCTTGTTTTCTCGTCTCGTATTATCGTTTTATAAGTCTCTCAGCCATTACCGAAGTCAATACAGCGATGTCCCCTTAAGGCCACCATAGTATAGATCCTAGTCCAGCAAGTAAAAACAGTAGATATCAATGTAGATCGGGGATATATATTTTGACCTGGCTGATTTGTTGTTTAAAGCCACACACAGCAAAAGTCCACCTCTATTACGTCATTATTGCTATATAATCGATATAATCCAGTGATTATAATAATGAGACACGATCAACAGAGTTGAATACGAGGACACCTAATTAAATAATGACACTGAGAGATCCTCCAATTTTGTTCCACGCGCCAGTGTATGCAAAGGGCTACAGCGGGCGATTCAGAATCGATATGATTAATTTTGTTATCAATTCAATAACATTAACATTAACATTAATGAAACCTGAATGTTTCCACCAGTCGTATTGTGCCAAAGATGTTCCAGTCGATCGTAGTGTTTAGCAAGATGAGTTAAGTTGTACTGTATTTAACCTGTCACCGTCCATGTTGATAATGGATGATCACGCCTAATGCTCAGATTGGACATGGACCCAGTATCGTTGAGCCTTCTGATGACATTGATTTCGTCACTGTGGAAGTCCCATTGTGGAATAAGCCTCATGTGCTTAGTGGTCGACGTATGTACTGACCACAGTGATTCAAGATAGCGATGTTGTGATGGGTGACTTGCGTAACGATACAAGGGAGTTAAGGGACGCGCACCCGTCGTTTTCATTGTTTAGGCAGCAATGGATCGAAATGCAGCAGAAATGGAATTCCAATACTTTTCCGTTGTGGAAACACGCAGCGATATTTATTTATGTTTTCACCAATAACCTTCATGTCTCCGTTGATCCGACTCCTGAGACTACGGACTGAAGCTATGGCCACCGAGAAGATGGTTATGTGTGCCGAGTCAGCAGTAATGTTCTTGAACTACAAGACAAGACGCTGTTATCTTACTGAATTTACTATTCCCTCAGGAATTAGTCTTTGACCTTGGAGAAATACTTAGAGAACTACTTTTGAACTACAAGACAAGACGCTGTTATCTTACTGAATTTACTATTCCCTCAGGAATTAGTCTTTGACCTTGGAGAAATACTTAGAGAACTACTTTATGGTAGATATAAATACACGGGAGACCGCGGTCAGTCGGTCAGCACAGATGCCATAGGTGACCGCTTTGAACTGAAATGGTAATGGCGTTATAGCTTATTTAGCAGTGTTAAGTGAGACCAACGATATAAAGATGGGGTAATTATACACTGATGATAACCTTAAGGATATGGCCACACATATGAGTTATCGCTGCATACTACGATTTATTCTTAAAGGTGTTTTTATATGCAATCCCTCGGAGAATGCATATGACTTGAGGCTGGGCAGATTTCACATTGGCTAACGTCAAGAACTCGATAAGCCTGTTTCAACTATACCAATTCTCTATCTTCTAAGCAGCAGTGTATAAACGCCTACTGCTGCGACAATTGTTGCATCAATTATGTTTTTAACCGAAATGTCTCATCATTTCAGTTATTATATAACTTGAAATTTTTAATACGTTGCTTCGAATATTTTCCCGTTAATTCTTTTATCGAAATTTCGCTTATTATCTCCTTATTTGGAATATTTTCACATTATATCTTATTCACTTCCTCGAAATTGCTGGATTTTGAAAGAAACTTGAAGCAACGACAAAAAACTGAAGCAACGAGAAAATACTCGAAATTTCGACCCACCCACCTATTCTATGAAATTCTTGAAAAGAAACTTTTATTAACAAAAACAAATGTGAAAATAATTGAAATTTCTTTTTTTGTAGTATTATACAAAAGTGGCATATTAGGCTTTCGTAGTAACTTACGTTGACAACTGGATAGTGTAAACAAAAAGACAATTATTTATTGTATCATTATATATACATAGCATTTACTTTTTGGGAGTGTACATCCTTGACACATGTCATTGGTTCCCAATTGCGCAGGTCGATGCTCATGCTGTTGATCACTGGATTGTCTGGTTCAGACTCGATTATTTACAGACCATCGCCATATAGATGGAATATTGCTGAGTGCGGCGTAAAACTAAACTCACTCACTCACTCAGTGTACATTCACAGTAAGGTAGCCTGTGAGTTATGGAGTTTAATAGATTGATACATACCAGTATGTAAACTATGGAATCCTGGAAGGGACATTGTCGCGTTGTCGCATTGTCGCGTTGTCGCCGTCTCAAATACAAGCAAAATGAGGCAAAATTAACCAAAACGCGACACGCGACATCGCGACAATGTCCCTTCTCGGATTCCATAGTAAACCCACAAATGCTTTAGCAGGCAGAATACAAAAATCGAGGAATAATTGCATAAATATCATATTTTGACATGGTTCCTAATATCGGGACAATAATTTCTATAACCGACACAGAATCCTAAATTCTTTCATCACACCCATCCTCTGACTCACTCTCTATTCCAGAGGCTCCTGTCATGAGTGATGTGACCCTTATCACTCAGATGATCCACGAGGAAGAGAGTCGGGCTCAGAAGATGGTGGACACTTTGAGCCAGAAGCTGAAAGACAATGGAGTAAGTTATAAATCAGTGTGATATGTAGGATATACTTAGACATGGAAAAATGTGTGGGATATCAGAAGGCATAGGTTCGTGTAAGAACTTAGATGTACAACAGATTGTGATATACTTAGATATACACTCACATGTTGGATATACGTCGACACACACGCACATGTAGGATAGACTTGGACACACACGCACATGTAGCATAGACTTGGACACAACTCACATGTTGGATATACGTGGACACACATGCACATGTTGGATATACTTAGACACACACGCACATGTAGCATAGACTTGGACACAAACTCACATGTTGGATAGACTTGGACACAAACTCACATGTTGGATATACTTGGACACACACGCACATGTTGGATATACTTGGACACACACGCACATGTAGCATAGACTTGGACACAAACTCACATGTTGGATATACTTGGACACACACGCACATGTAGGATACACGCACATGTTGGATACACTTGGACACACACGACATGTTGATATACTTGACACGCACACGTACATGTTGGATTGGATATACTTGGACACACACGCACATGTAGGATGACTTGGACACACACGATGTAGGATACACTTGGACACACACGCACATGTCCGCACATGGATATACTTGGACACACACACGCACATGTAAGATATACTTGGACGCACATGTTGGATATACTTGGACACACACGGACACGGATATACGAAACACACGCACATGTAGCATAGACTTGGACACGAACTCACATGTTGGATACACTTGGACACACACGCACATAGGATATACTTGGGATAGACTTGGACTTGACAACACACGCACACATGTAGGATATACTTGGACTTGGACACACGCACATGTTGGATATACTTGGACACACAACACGCACATGTAGGATATACTTGGACACAACGCACATGAAGGATATACTTGGACACACACGCACATGTAGGATATACTTAGATTTACAACACATGAAGGATATACTCAGATTTACAACAACACATAAAGGATATACTCAGGACTTACAACACATGAAGGATATTCGTCTGTCGTCACAAAGACCACCACAAACACCACGGCACGCACAGCGCACATTGACCCACTGATGACCAAATACCCAGCGCTTAAGCTTTGACATCCTCGGTGTTTCAGGATATTATATCTCAATTCTTAATATGATGAATGTTCTTAATCCGGTCGTACCTACATTTCGGTTCTGACCCTCACTAAAAAATAAAAAATAAAAAACCCAAATAAGTTTAAGTTTAATTTTAATTTTAAATGGTCGCCTCATCAAATTTCCCTGATGAGTGAGAGATGTTCAAAGGAAGGTCAGGGTGACGTCAAAATTGAGTGAGTGTGTTTAGTTTTAAGCCGCACTCAGAAATATTCCATGGGGGCGGTCTGTAAATAGTCGAGTCTGGATCAGACAATCCAGAGATCAACAACATCGGCATCGATCTACGTTACTGGCATACAATGACATGTGTCAACCAAGTCAGCGAGCCTAACCACCCGATACCGTTAGTCGCCTCTTACGACAAGCATGCGTTGCTGAAGATCAATTCTAACCCGGATCTTCAAAAGACCTGCAGAACTTTGTCTTTCCTCCTGACACACTGTGATATAGCCAGAATATTGTTCAAAGCGGTGTTAAACGAAACATACAGGCCCGTGGCAGTTATATTCGGACACTTGACGTAATTTCCATAGGCTTACATGTTAATTTATTGTAGCATAAATAATGTTCATGAATGTAATTTTCGTAAGATCCAAGTCAAATTTGTTCATTTGTGAGGAGTCATCTTACCTACAATCACATAATTTCTGTTTAATTTTCCGTTGCTTAATTATCGAAGGGCAACAATGTAATCAGCGTATGCACAGTGCGGAGAACTCCTTTAACATGGCGGCCTATCGGATTGTGCATTGTGGAACCGTACGTAAGTTGATAAATGTGATGTCATTAGTTAAATAGTGGTCGGAAAACTGAACAGAAATTATGTGTGCAAACAGAGATGATTTCACATTTGCCTGTCAAATTTTACAAAGATCCATCCTAAATTCACTTCATAAAAATTATTTATGCTACACGGAAATAACATGTAAGTCTATGGAATTTACGTCAAGTGTACGAATATAACTGGCACGGGTCTGTACATGTACGTAGTGGTCTGCTGACAGACAGACAATTTTATTTATGTCCCACTCGTATTTTCGTAAAATATGCAGCATTATCACAGATAAAAAAGTACAGTCGATTACAGTACTACGACCAGTCGACTTATGAGAGACAATATTACATTAAAAAATACAACAAAAAAACATGATAAAAACATGTACATATCACAACAACAAAAGCAAAGATAAAATTACCTTAACCATATAAAATATCACGACGTTTAGTTAAAATGTCATGGCAGGTTTTGGAGACGATAAAGATTCACATGAAACTTAAGGATATATAAGAAAACATTTCTTCATAAGACAGCATATTAAAATGCAATATTCTGATTGAACAAGAATTAAAAAGATTTTCTCTGATGGTGGTGTAAACGGGGCCGCAAAACAGAACATGGAATTCATCCTCCACTTGGTTAGGACAATTTAAACAAAATCTCTCGTTGTGTGGCAACCTCTCGAGTCTTCTCGTCTCCCCTCTTATTGGGGCCTCTCCACATCGAAATTTCCTGTGATTTCTGGGAAGTTGGCATCGTACATATTTTTCTGTTTCATAATTTTCCTTTAAAAGTCTACATTTCCGTAGCTTATTCTCCCCTTGTCCTCCTTCAACCTTAGATAACTTTCTTTCCAGGATAGCTGATAGTTGTGTAGCAGTTCCCCTTGTATGGCAGCAAGGGATGGCTTTTTCTCTATATTTTCGGCATCCGTTAGGTGTTCGAATTCCAGATTCTCCATGTGACTCCTGACTGTAAAATTCCAATTTTTCCTATAACATGTATTAGCCCATAAATATATTTTCTTGTTTATTCTCCGGCTCGTTGAGTTCACAATTCTTATCCAGTTCCTTAAAACGCACAAACAGTTTCGCACTATCCATGGAAATCAGCCTAGCATAAATACCAGAGCGTTGAAACAAGGTGGCATTGTCACGATAATCTCTAATCATATGCATATTGTCTAACAGTGTTAAGAGCAACCTGTAGCCCTTTAGGTGTGGCGCTGACTAGTGTAGTATCATCAGCGAGCATGATAACTGGAATTTTGAGTACATATACGACAAGACCACAGTCGTTTCTTCTTAGTTCACGGATCAGAGTACTGATATAGACAAGAAAGAGCCACGAGTAGAGCACCCCTTCTTGTTCTACACCTTGTTCAATAGGATAACTATTTGACATTTCTCCACAGTATGTGACATACACAGAGCTCTTGCTGTGACGTTGATAGAGAAGATTCCACAGCTTCCCCCCTATGCCCAGGTCAGCATGCCAAATACGACCATAAGCCGTTTCATTGTCAAGGAAAGCTGCGTAAACAGGTGATTTTTTAGATAGATAATAATCAATACATTTATGTAATGTAGACATAACACCATATTCTTTACGAAATCCAAACTGTAGAGGGTCTGGAGAAAATGGACAGTGTATCTTGCACCACTCTTCCAATCTATGTAAAATTACTTTTTCAAGTACTTTCCCCATGCATCATGTTAAAGTAATGCCTCTATAGTTTTTTTGGATCTGATTTTTCTTTTTTGCCTTTATATATAGAGATTACCATTCCAAGGTTTTCCAGAAGGTTACCGCTTGCAAACAACAAATGATCATTACAAATGCTATCTGGACCTGGGCTTTTATTATTACACAGATTGCGTATTTGTAAGGAGATTTCTCCAGGAACTATAGTTTTGTAGAGCTTTTCATCTGTTCAGTTTAATCATCCGTATTATCCTTGATTGTCTTTAGTCTTTTGTTTATGTGGCTTTTGAAACGATCATTAAAACTTTCAGAGTACATGTAGGGCTGCGACAGGTCGGCGTATTAGTCACCCCATAATTTGAGTATGCCAGATGTAGAAGATTCTGTTTGATAACGGTAGCATAGCTTAGTCACTGGTCTTGATGCTTTTGTTTTCTCACAATTTTGTGAAAAGTATTAACATCTACTTCACAGGACTGTGCTAATTCAGCTCGCACCTCTTTGTTATATCTCCTTTTAGCAATCCTATGTAAAGGTCTAAACTCGCTTTTAGCAGTTTTATATTCAACATATGGTGTGGAATTATGTTCTCTAGGCTTACCACAGGCAGACCAAAGTCGCCTGGCAGCTCTCATTTATAATGGGTATTATGTAAGCCGTTTTTCTTCCAGTAGGGTTTTAGGTGGGAGTTGTAGGAAGAAACTGGAATGGTACGTCCAGCAGACACAAGCAAGGTATTAGTGATAACAGGGTTTTATATTTCCACGTTCCTGGGAGATATAATACCTGCTTGGGAGCTAATATCTTTCAAACAAAGGTCCAGCTGGGATTTATATGGGGCAATGTGCTCACTGTCTGCCTTTGTCCATTTAGTGCACAATGTTGTCATCATATTTACGTTACTACTACATTTCGTGCGGAGGAGTGACACATAGCAGGGCAAGTGGTCAGATGTACCGTAGTTGCAATCATCCAGAACAACACATATTATGACTGACGTTTTCAAGTGAGATGGTGTCATTATGTAGTCAGTAAGTGACCTATGTAAGTTGTCTTTGCTCCTATAGGTAAAACTTGGTCCTCAAGTGCGTACTGTTAACACTGCATT
Organism: Haliotis rubra; assembly: GCF_003918875.1. Lineage (NCBI taxonomy): Eukaryota > Metazoa > Mollusca > Gastropoda > Lepetellida > Haliotidae > Haliotis > Haliotis rubra. Next base: position 1,183,075 of record NW_025766248.1, read on the forward strand.
TCTCAAATACCGTTGTTTACTGCGTCTAGGAGTACTAGTTTCTGTCTACAGTATTTGGAGAAACAACAATACACAAAAGAATGTGTCATTATTACATACAATAATTCTTCATGTGTAGTGTATAAATTAGGAGCAACAACAATCTGTAGACATTTCTATCACAAATACATGATTCTTATATTCATAAAAAAATATTGTTTGCCAACGACTTCACAGTTTAGTGAATTCTATAGAAGCTTGAATGGGTATCGTGTTCTTAGCACTTAGGGTCCCCTCACGAGGAGCATGCCTGAACGTGTTGAACACCACCCTGGTAATCCCTAGCCTGTTATCTATACAATGGAACAGCTCAGGTGCGCTTCAACAATGAATAAGGTCTCCCTCTATTGTTAGCCTGTTAGCCTGCCTCACCTCTTGATAAAACATATTAATTCAGGGCATTTCAATAGCTGGGAAATCGCTAAAGCCGCAACGTGTGTGCATGAACACGAAGGCTGACTTCAGTGAATTTGAATACAGAATTGAAAAAGCTTGTTCTGAGAGATTGAATGAGGAAGTCATTCTCAAATACTGCCCATCAATACATTGCATATTATTTCCTGCTGTGTGCCGTTACAGAGTCGACATGGCGACTTTGTCTGGATATACGACGGTATTGGCGTGTTATAGTGGTGTCCTATGACTACAGCAATGTGCGTGGCGTTGGGTGCAGGGGGATTCGTTTATCACTTGGTGCTTCCTTGTAAAAACTTTGTTTACATCCGTTAATCAGGAGAGTTGTGTTAAAGATGAGGGACTGAGATTGAGTCTCCTGTGGATAAGCATTTATGATCCAAATTCATTTCATTGTTGTATTTAAGAAAATGTGTGCGATTTTTGTGCTACGTTACATTAATGTTATATTTAAAACGTTCCTAAAATATGTAAAGAGATACTGGGTTGTTAACATCGCACTTGCCACTCAGCACATAGCACAGCTCAAGCATATATGCTTAAACAGATGTTAGTTACGTAGATATTAAATACAAATAGAGGCATATTATAGCTCATCTTTATTACCAATCTTATATATATATTGAATATCCCTTTTAAGTAACAGCTCATGTTTGTGTCACCTAGTTTGTTGTCAATATGAATAATTATTCTACGTGAATCCTGGTATGTGTCTGACAACGGTTCACACGTTTTACTGGAAAGTGTTAAAGTTTGAATGATAAAACACTGAATCCAAGACATTAATACTGAACGCTATTTTCACATTCCTCTATCTAAAGCTCTTTTGTCTTGCACATTAATTATTAATACACTACTTAAATCTACCATGTGCTAGTCAGTGTTCACATTTTATCATTTTGATTAAATGTTTTTAAAAAGATCAGTGGCAGTTGACTTATCAGGGTAGAAAACCCCTTTTTTCCATTAACAATAATGGTCGCTCTCTCTCTTTGCTTGTCTTTGATTGTTCTGTCAGCAATCTTATGCGTCTGATAAATGGGGTTATAATGGAAAGGTTACATTTGGATTTGTGCATTCAATTGGTTAAGAAATCAATGTGTAGTTGCTCATGCATAGTTCCATGCTTTTGAGGCAGTAAATTATGATTAAATACTAGTGTAAGAGTCTTGTGATTGATAATAATATTGTATGGGGATATTATAAGTATTTTGTAAGAGGAGGTTGTGTAAAGAATTGGGCGTATTTTGTCAAGCATTAGATTGGGTGAAATGTAGTTAATGCAGGAATTGGTATTATTTATCAGTTATAAAACAAACGACTATCCACTTTATCGTGTTGTACAACTAACAGTTGTCTAATGTCAGCCCTCCAGCAATAGATATACATCAAGAAACAAGAAAGACATACAGATTTCACAAGTCATCATATCTGTTAGCTTCCATTAGGATAGGAGCACTCCCAAAGTCTACTTTACATCTTTTGTCAATGTCTTATTGCCCCTCTTCATCCTCTTGTGCTTCACTCTCTGTATCAGATAGCATGACTTCATCATCTTCAGTCAAGTCCTCCAGGTTTGAAAACATGATGCATATTATTCGTAATAAACCGTGCATACGTCTCTTTAAAAGTGCTCCATATTAATTTCTCCAGTTTGGCTTCAATCCTGTCGTCGGTTAAACCTCTTTTGATGTACAGCTGTCGCTTCTCATCCAAAAAGGCTTTATTTAACTCACGCACACGTGAATACATTTGTCTTTTACCTTGCTCTTCAAGATCAACCATCTTATATCATTTTCTAATGTCGTCTGTGACGTCTGTGATTCATCATCATTATTTTCCATTTCAGGACATTGTTTATTGTGTACATGTCTTTGTAAGTTGTGGTTATTGCTAAACACCTGACCACAGTAGTCACAGTCTGCCAGATGACGTGGTGTCTTCACAGCAGAGAAGTTGTCTTCCTCCCACTTTCTTTGGAGTCCCACTTGGGATATCTCAGGCGAACCCACAGAGGACTTTTCAGGACAGCAGTTTTGTCTGTGTTTTGCAAGTCGTGCGTTTTTTGAAACACGAGTCATCACAAGATGGCATTGTTGGGAGCTTTTCTTCACAAGTCTGCTCACTCTGAAAGTCTAAGTCGGACTGATGTGTCCTGGCTTGGAGTTCTCCTTTAAACTGAGTGCATTGGGACAAAGTCGCAAATGGGGAGGTGTTTGTTGTTTTAGATCTACCAACAAGGTTTCTAGGTAACCCTTTGAAACTGGTCCATGAAATATGTATAGTATTCTGGAAACATTTGCCTTGCCAAAGTCATGATGGGTTGTTTATCGATAGGGTTGTTGAACAGAAGCATGATAATGACAATTTCTTTTTTGAGTAGGTCTGTAATACAAAATCTGGTTCAAGGCTCATCACTAAGAGATTACGATGATGACTTCCTTTGGTAAAAAGATCTGTGATATTAGGATCTTAGGCAGCCATAGACATGAGATCATCGAGGACAATGACGTGCACAACACAGGGGTCCAGAAATGCATTCTTTCTGAGGTCAGAAGGAATGCCTTGATGAAATTCAACACTTGGATAAACACAAGTTTGAATGGCATTATACAGTGGCTGCCAACTTTTGTAGAGCCATATAATAAGTTCATGATAAAGTTTATTCTTCATCCTTTCCAGAATCTGCTTCACTAAGTAGGTTTTCCCACAGGAGGTGGGTCCTGACACAATCATGGTAAATGGATGTAGTAGCCTAAATTCTCCCAAAGACTGTATAACACTTTCTGATGAATGCTCTGGTTGCATCATAGATGGTGGTTGAGGATGAGGTGGATGATGATGAGGAGGAGAGGTGAAGCCATATTGTCTGTCATGGAAAAGGTTTCACCATAATGTGGACAGAGATGCATGATGATGATGTTCACACATCGGCAGTCCTACTACAAATGAAGTATTCAATGACAAATTTAGTCTTTTGGATAATTTAAAATTTACTGTAATTCTCTGTGAAAATACAGGGAGCCAAACGTGAAATTATTCCATGGACATCAGTTAGATAGATGGGGTGGTTGGGTAGTTGTTCTAGTGTACAATCCATTTGTTAGTTACTTTGTTTAGAACCGACAGCATTTGCCAGGTTTTTCTAATACGAAAACCTAAGCTATGGCACAATGGATGATCAGTTTCAATTAACGAGGTGTGAATAGCGCAAGCTTATTAGTGCTTAATTAACTAAGTGTTAACGTTCTACGCTCTGCGTATCACTAGCTTCTACCGGCCTCTATGTTTATCCTTGTAATCCTTTGTTATCCCTTTATTCGTTATCATCACTTGTTAATTAGTCCTCTGTTGTATATATATATATCACCTGTTCTCTCCCCTGTATCTAAACGTCGTGCTCCAGAATTAAAGAAGTTGTCATCCATATATACTTGTTCTATCTAGCTGTTAACGGGGTCTAATTAATTGTTAAATCGCTACTGATGGCATTGTGGTAATCTCTTCTGCTCGCCTGCCGATTTTGCACCATATCGCTACTGATGGTATTGCCTGCCTTTTATACTTTTTTAATATCAGTTATCAGCAGTCATGTCACTTATCAAACTTTCAGCATGGAGATAAGAGGGGATATTGTAGACAGCAGACAGATAGTCTCAAGCACAACCGGACAACACAGAACAAGATCGGAACTGTGCTGTAAACTGTACCAAATAAGATTGCAGAAAACTCTCACTATTGGTTTACATTTGATTGTTGATGACGATGACCATATGAAAACTGACGACGATGATGGCGATGACACTGATCAGGGTAAAAAAGACAACGAGCGAGGACTTGTATGGAGAGCGCTTGTCTAAGTTGTATGGGAAGCTGGAGGGGTACTGCTCACAAATCCTCGTCCTTTGCTTTAATTCGGCTCATAACGAGTGAGTGAGTGAGTGAGTTAGTTATTTAACGTCACATCGGCAATATTTCAGCCATATCGTGACGAGAACATTTGACATTGAAATGGAAGATATAGATTATAAAAACCTGCCGACGAAGGACAGTAAAACAACTAGAATATCACAGATATACATGTAAAACTAGTAATTAAATCTAAAACATTTAACTCCAGGGGACAACACAATATAAAATAGGCTATAGATCGCCAACAACTGAAGGCAGAACACCATATTAGGGACCATGGGGACTTACAGTACATTTGCTTCCTGCATGGACCCTAGCTGGATTTACACCATCCCTTCAGCTATCAGCAAGTTTAGACAATTTAGCCATAAGTTAAAATAACACATATTCTTCGGTTACAAATAATAGTATGTTTAAATTGACTTTGAATGTTTTGGGACTTACGTACCCCCACAGCAGGACAATAAGTTTACAATGCTTCAACCCCCTGTGAGGATACAGCCACTCACAATCTCAGCTGCTCAACTAAACTACCAATTTTAAAATATTTATCTATTTACAATTCATTCAACAAATCTAATTCTTTAAAAATGCAAGAACTAAATGAGAACTGATATCAGTAAAAAGACCCTTCATCGTTCGTGATTTGAAATAGTTATCCCTTGTGATGGAATATTCAATACAGTCAAGCAGGACATGCTTGACCGTGATTCTTTCATCACAAGGGATACAAAACGGAGGATCCTCATCTTTTAACAGGTATTCATGAGTATATCTAGTATGGCCAATGCGACATCGTCGTATGATGACCTCTTCAAATCTGGACTGACAACCCAAGTAGGTATAACCAACATAAGGTTTTATTGCATGTAATTTATTAAGTCCCACTTGAGTGTCCCACTTCTTCTGAATCAGATCGCGGATATAACATCTGATGACTGCTTTATAATCAGAGTATAGAATAAGAAGTGGTGTCACAGATTTGTTGAGTACTGCCTTGGCAGCAAGATCGGCCATTGTATTCCCAGAAATGCCAACATGGCTGGGTAACCAATAAAAGATGATGTTGTATTGGCCAGTAGCAAACTCATTATATCATTCAATAATTTCTATTAAAAGTGGATGTTTACAAGAAAGATTTTTTATAGCCTGAATGCAAAAAAAGAGAGTCAGAAAAGATTATATATTGTTTATGTTTAGGGTGTCTTTGAATATATTTAAGGGCTGTTAATATGGCTGTTTGCTTCGGCTGTAAAAATAGAGCTGTTGTCCAGTATTCTAGAAGATATTGTTCTGAACCCAATGACAGTGGCACAAGCCACCGCGCCACCATCCTTGGACCCATCTGTAAATAAGGCTCTATATGCATTATATTTACTTTTAGTAGATTATATTCTTGTTTATATTGTAATTCATTAGTTTCGGATGTTTTAAACGTTGTCAGTGTTAGGTCAACTTGTGGCCTCACAATTGCCAATGAGGAGAAGAAAGAAGACGGGAAGGGGATATATTTTCTAGCTCAATGCCAGCAGCGGAAAGGAAAGGTTTGACTCTTAGTCCTAGAGGTGGAACAAGAGAAGACTTTTTATTGTACAGATCCTCATTAAGAGGATTGAAAACACAGTCAAATACAGGATTAGACTCATTAGAATAGAGTTTTGTTATATACTGTAAGGATAATTTTATACGACGTTGGTTAAGCGATGGCCCATCGGCCTCAACACAGAGACTGTCAACAGGGAAAGTTCTAAGAGACCCAAGACAAAGTCTTATGCCTTGTTGGTGAATAGAATCTAATAGTTTTAGGTTTCTGTTGCAGGCTCCACCATTAGAAACTACTTTCAATAAATCCAGTGCCTTTAGGCATTTATTTTTAAGGGATTTAATATGCGGCAGAAAAGTTAAATGGGATTGGAAAATTAGACCCAAGAACTTGGCCTCCTTGACAACTTTGATTGGAGTGCCATTTAAATTTAGTTCTGGGTCCTTATGTGGTTTATATTTTCTACAGAAGTGTATACAATCAGTTTTTGAGTTAGAAAATTTAAAGCCGTTTTCAAGAGACCATTTATTTATTTTGTTTAAACACAATTGTAGCTGCCGTTCAATAGTATGCATATTTTCACCACGACAAGAAATATTAAAATCATCCACAAACAGCGACCCATCGATTGAATCATTTAAAACCTTGGACAAACTATTTATCTTGATACTGAAAAGTGCTTCCTTGTGGAACACCCTGATCCTGATTGTAATGATCAGAGAGGGTAGAACCCACGCGGACTTGAAATTGCCTGTCAGTTAAAAACTTGGATATGAATTGAGGCAATCCAAAATCGTGTAAATCTTTTAAAATCCCCTGTTTCCAAGTAGTGTCATATGCTTTTTCTAAATTGAAAAAAATCGACACTGCATGTTGTTTTTTGAATAATGGCATTTTAACAAAGGATTCTAAACGCACTAAATGATCAATAGTACTTCTGTTTTTTACGGAAACCACATTGAATATCTGTTATAAGGTTATTGGTTTCCAAGAACCAAACAAGTCGATTATTTATTATTCGTTCCATGGTTTTGCAAACACAGCTACTGAGTGAAATAGGTCTATAACTTGACGGATCCGTATGATCACGTCCAGGTTTAGGTATTGGTACTACTATAGGGTCACGCCATGATGGTCACGTCCAGGTTTAGGGATGGGAACAATAATAGCATCGCGCCATGAAGATGGAAACTTTCCAGATGTCCAAATATTATCAAAAATGTTTAAGAGGGTCTCTAAACATGATTCCGGAAAGAGCTTCAGAAGCTGATAATGTATGTTATCAGCCCCTGTAGCAGTATCGTGAGCCTGGTCAAGAGCAGTATGAAGCTCATGAATAGAAAATAGTTCATTGTCATCTTCCCCCATTATCTGACTTGAAATTAATAGTTTTCTTTTCCTGTTTTTTTTCTTCTAATTTTGGAATTGAGGTAGATAATTCGATGAGGAAGAGTGTTTGGCCAAAGTTTCTCCATGTTTATTTGCAATATCAGATTGACTAGTTTATAATTCGTCTCCATCTTTAAGATGCTTAATGCTAGATTTAGAACCCTTACCTTTTATTTTCTGGATCATATTCCATACTTTTGATATCGGCGTTCGTGAATTAATGTTTGATACATAATTTCACCAGGATTCACGTTTACTTTGCTTGAAGGTATGCCGTGCCTTAGCATTTCTATTTTACAATGTATTCAAATTATGGACCATAGGATGGCGAGGGAAATAATTCTCATGGTTTTCGTATGTGTGGAATTGCAGAGGATTTGGGAATACACTCATCAGCAATGTTAATGAGTTCATCAGAGAAATCTGTAATAGGATCAGGACTTTCTATAAGAAAGTTCAGGTTTAAGTCTGTTACAACACAGAGCTTGATACAAAGGCCAGTTAGCCTTTTTAAAATTCCATCTTGAAGATGGGGTAACATCAGATGGGTTCACGGATGTTGGAATTGTAGGAAAATGGTCACTTCCACTGAGGTCATCGTGAACTGATCATTCAAATTCATTCAGGAGGTTTGAATCCATGATTGATAAATCAAGCGCCAAATAAGTTCCAGTGCTAGGATGTGAATAGGTGTTGGAACCGTCAATTTATATGCATAAATCATTATCTGAACAGACCTCTTCTAACAGTTTACCTTCAGCATTAGTAGTTGTACCACCCCAAAGTGGGTTGTGGCCATTTAAGTCCCCCATAATAATACAGGGTTTTGGTAATTGGTCATAAAGAGTTTGAAGATCAGTCTTCTGAATGATTGAAGACGGTGAGATATACAAAGAGCATAATGTAAATGCAACGTGTAAAGTGAGTCGCGATGCAACTGCTTGAAGATTAGAAGTCAGTGTTATAGAGCTATGGATAACAGTCTGTTTGACTAGGATTGAAGATCCTCCAGTGGCCCTGTCACCTGGAGGTGAGAAATAATGATAAGCATTGAAATGACATAGGTCAAAAGGAAGGATCTGTCTGCTTTAAATAAGTCTCCTGCAGACAAAATGCTGATGGCATACGATCCTTGACTAGTAACTGTAACTCATTGTAATTATGCCGCAGTCCTCTGCAATTCCACTGTACAACGTTATTGGAATAAACTATCTTCTAGGGGGATTTATTGGGGATCTACCCCGCACTGTTTTGGAGGGCGACAAGCTTTGTGCCCTAGAATGGACGTTTTCGGACACGTCCATGTCCTCAAGTGATCCATGTTTGTTATAAAATTTGATTTTATTTTCGGACCCTTTGGGGGCTCTGCCACTTTGCTTTTTTGAATAATCAGGCTTAGGTTTATTTTTTCCTCTAGGAATTTGCTGTACATTAGACAACGATTGAGACCTTGTGTGTGGTTGTGATGATGAATCATGATCAGAAGCTGACCCTGATTGACTTTGTGACATGCCAGGAAGTGGCTCAGCAGTCTGAGTGGATATTTCGGGTGAGAAAATATGTGGAGAATCGGTGTTTACCCAAGTCAAGTTTGTTTGGGAACCTGAAGAAGATTTAGACTCTTTAGTTGATGGCTCAGATGGTGTTTTGGATTTTGGTTTTATGTTGCTTGTGGGTCGCATCTTGGAACAAGTTGTTTCGCTTCGGCAAAGATAATATTTTGAGTAAATGTGATCCTGTTTATTTCCATCTGGTGCTTCCAAATCGGACACTCTTTCGAGAAAGAGGGATGGTCCCCTGAAAAAATGGTGCATTTTTGGTTATTACTGTCACAATCTGCTGTTGTGTGGGTCTTCTCACCGCAGTGAGCACACACAACAGACATTGTGCAGGTGTTTACACCATGACCATACTTTTTGGCACTTAAAACATCTCAGTGGATTCGGAATATACGTTTCCACTTTGATGTGACAGTAACCAGCCTTTATTGATTTCGGAGCAGTTGGATTTGAAAATGGAAACAAATAGGTGTTGGTTTGTTGGAGTGGGTGAGTGAGTTAAGATTTAAAGTCACATCGGCAATATTTCAGCCATATCGTGACTAAAACTAGTGGTGTGTTGGATCTGGTTGTTGTTTTTCGGGTAGTGAACACCTTGGTCCTTCATCTCGGAGGCAATATCAATTTCCATCATATCAGCAAAAAGTCGATCTCGGTCTCTAACTGTGCCCTTGCTGGTGTTAAGCGTTTGGTGGGCAGACTGATACGGGAATGCCGACAAAAGATTTAGTTGACAGGAAGTTGGTAGCCTGTTGCCTCTTACTGCATTCAACAAGTAAAGAGCCTGACCGTAAACGTTTCCTGCAATGCCTTGTATGCCTTTTTGATACGGCAAAAGGGTTCAGTTTTAATGGAGTATTGTCAATGGTCTCAATTACAATAAAACGTGGCCAGTAGTCAATGGATGTGGACAGTCTTTGGTCGTTAACATCAGGATCAGAAGTATCAAGAGGACGTTTAGTTTTTTGAGGGAGGTTTCGTAAGCCATGGTAAGTTTATATTGTTTTATCATCCGAACTCCCCACCCTCCACGGAGTATCACAAGGACAATGCTAAAAACAGGCGGGTTTCCAGCCTGCAGCACCAAGGATACCCGGATGATATACGCAAGCAGAATAATACAAAAGTAAGTATTCCATCTGATTGGCCCATGTGCCACCGCCTTCTAGGCATACGACTCTAGGCAAACACATGAAAGTGTGTATTTGAAATTCTAAAAATTCGCCAAGACTTAAAAATAGTATGTTACAATTTTCAAAATGTTGTGCAACATTACATCATGTAATGCTCAGGGCTTGGCGTAACCAACCGATTGGTTGAACCAGGCCCATTCAACTACCCGTCTAGATGAAGTTAGGCCGAAGTGGTGTGCTGGTCAATAGGAACACTGTTCCTGGTTCCCATACTCAACCACCAGAATCCCTTCCTCCATCGACACAGGGGCGCAACCCATGGCAAACGGGTTAGTGGACCAAACGGGGGGTTGAAGAGCGCTTAGCGTTACCCAGGACCCCTCCACGAGGAGGTGGCTCTTCACGGGTGCCACTTTACCTGAGAAAATGAACTGATGAAACGTTTACTTTTGTTTCTCTTCTATGTATTGCTTATCTATTTTCCTAACAACGTCTCTTATAATGATATCAACCAGCCAATCAAGGTCAATCAAATACTGTGCTAATATTAATGACCTAACACCTAATCAGTCATGGCTTACTGCACACAAGTGCCACTCAGGGACACATAAAACGACCATAGACCACAGAGGGAAATTTCATCTAGATCAATTAAAATCTCATAGGCCACAGAGGTACTAATTTCATGTCGTGGTAAGAACATGCACGCAATAGAAAGGCAGCTACAACTCTGCCTTAACAAAATCTAAAAATGGGCCAATGAAAATGGATTTAAGTTTTCAAAGTCCAAAACAGATTGTATTCACTTTTGTCGTAAATACAGACCACACAAGGATCCAGACCTATCTTTAGATGGTACTCCCATCAAGGTAGTAGAAGAGGCCAAATTCCTGGGACTCATATTCGACCGCCACCTGACATTCTTGCCACACATAAAATATTTGAAAACCAAGTGCTTGAAGGCTCTGGACTTAGTGAAAGTCGAGTGGGGAGTGGATCAGATTGCCCTCCTTCACTTGTACAGATCTTTGGTTTGCTCTAAACTAGACTACGGCTCCATTGTGTATGGTGGAGCCTGCAAAAGCAATTAGGAAAAATGAGATTCTGTCGACCACCAAGGCCTGGGAGCTTTTAGGACCTCTCCGGTGGACAGTCTATATGCAGAGGCTAACGAACCTTCCCTTGAACAACGCCGCATTAACCTTTCACTGCTGTATATCACTAAACTACGTTCATATCAGTCCAATCCAGCATACAATTGTGTTTTCAACCCTCTCTATGAAAACTTGTTTCCTAAACTGCCAAGCCTGGTTCCACCACTTGGAATCAGAATTTAACAACACATATCTGCAGCTAAAATTGATCTCAATAGCATAGCATCTTACCGACTCTTGTCTTCACCACCCTGGCAGATGGTGAAACCACAGGTCGATCTTACCCTCACTAAATTAAAAAGGTGTGAAACAAATCCCTTAGTGTTCCAGCAGGAATACATCCAGTTACGTTCCAAGTATGACACCCATATATCCATTTTCACAGACGGATCCATGGATGAGGGACAAGTCGCCAGTGCTACAGTCATTGGATCTAAGACTGTCTCCTCTAGGATTCCCGACAACAGTTCCATTTTCACTGCCGAGGCCAAAGCTATCTTTTCAGCTCTGACCTATATTAAACAGCAGAAACTTTCCCAAAACTGCATCGTTTTCACAGATTCATTATCTTGCCTTCAAGCACTTCAAAATGTTATTTCAAGCCACCCCATCATTCTGGACATTTTGGAACTTTACAACGACCTCTCTACTGGCCAATGTGACATCGAGCTCTGCTGGTTGCCGGGTCACGTCGCCATAGCAGGTAACACAAAAGCCGATGCTGCAGCTAAAGCAGCTCTTGAGAAGCCCTTATCTCCACTGCTGATTCTGTACAGTGATTTCAAACCCACTATCAAAAGCTATACTAGGGACCTCATGCAAAAACGATGGGACAATCAAGTAGGAAGAAATAAACTGTATGAATTGAAACCAACAATTGGTTATACCTACTTGGGTTGTCAGTCGAACGTGATTAGGTAATTTTACGATGATGTCGTATTGGCCACAGCCGATTTACTCATGACTATCTGCTGAAAACGGATGGGGATGGACCCCCCATGTGTGTCTCTTGCGATGAGGTTTTCACCATCAAGCATATTCTGCTTGAATGCGTGGACTTATCGTCTGCAAGGGACTCACATTATGATGCAACAAACCTAAAAGATCTGTTCTCCCGCATGAGCGCTCATCTGATAGTCAACTACCTGAGGGAAGTTGATCTGTATCATAATTTTAACTGTGAAATGTTACTATCATAAATTATAACTGTGTAACATGTATAGCCAATAGAATTAAAAAAACCCATTGAATACTCTTATTCATTAAACTCAGATAGGTTTTATACTTGGAAGCGAGAACATTAGATTATTATACGACATTATGTTTGAAGCAAAAGTACAAGATAAAAAGGGACTTTTGTAACTTATTGACTTTGAAAAAGCTTTTGACACTGTCTCTAAAGAATTTATAATTTTAACAATTGGAAAGTTTGGCTTTGGACCCAATATGGAAAAATGGATCAAAGTATTAATCAATAATGCTACATCATGTGTTATATAGAATGGTCATTTATCAAAATGTTTTGACAATGAAAGGGGCTGTAGACAAGGGGACCCAGTCTCTCCCTATGTATTCATCTTAGTGGCTGAAATTTAAGGAATAATGATCCGTAACAACACTGCAATAAAAGGAATTACATTGAATAACACTGAACATAATATTGGACAGTATGCTGATGATACTGAATTATTTCTCGATGGGCGTGAAGAAAGTTTAAGGGCAGCAACTGCCACTCTCAATAATTTCTACAAAATGTCTGGTTTAAGAATAAATATAGATAAAACGAAAGCAGTGTGGATAGGCTCAATGGCAGGTAATAGCATGCTTTTATGCCAGGATCTTAAGCTTGATTGGCATAATGGGGATTTTGATCTTCTAGGAATAAGACGTAATCCTAATTTGAATAACCTTTGGGTAATTAATACAAGAAAAAGACTAGAAATTATTAATAGAACTCTAGGGAATTGGAGGAAAAGAAAGTTAACATTAATAGGGAAAATAACTATTATTAAAACATTAGCACTTTCATCATTGGCGCATATATTCCTTCACTCCTAAATCCTCCAAAGGAATTCATTGACAAATTAAACAATATATCTTATGAATTCATCTTACGACACTTATTACAAAAATAGGAGGTAGGTGTGTCTCAGAATGGTTAATGTACAGGTATTCATAAACTCTTCAAAACTGTTAGTTTAACATAAATATCTTCAAACTAATAGCAGTTCTAGCCCTAGTATCTTTCCATTTAAAGATATATTTCTGCTTGGAGCCAATATTGAAAATTATGTCAGTATTACGAATCCCTATTGGAAAGATGTATTGGCTGCATGGGGAATATTCTATAAAACACAAAAAACTGATTTTACAGATATTTATCAAATCTTATCCCAACCCCTTTGGTTTAATAACCAATTCCAAAATAGTAATTTCATAATAAGACATTGGCATCTCAAAGGTATTCACTCTATAAGAGACTTGTGTAATGATCAAGGTATTTTGCCATTTATGAACTTAAGAAAACTTACAAAATTAAAGGCACAATTCTTGACTATTATCAGGTTCTTTCAAATATACCCCCAAAATAGAAAGAAACTACAAGAAAGAATCTATGAATTGTTCATAATCATTTATCTTAACACATCACTGATAGATTTACTTTCAGCACCAAAGAGATCCAGATATTTCTATGATAAACTTATAACTACTGAAAACCTACCTTCAACATGTGAAAAATGGCAAAATATCTTTGATATTGCAATTCCATGGCAAGATATTTTTAGAAAATATAGAAGATGTACAAAAGATACTAAATTGATTGACTTCCAGTTTAAATTTATCCACAATATAGTCTACACAAAGAAAGAATTATTGAGAATGAAATTAGTAGATGATGAACTTTGCTCATTTTGTAATTTAATGTCAGAAAATTTGATACATGTTTATTGGGAATGTGAGTGTCTGAAAACGTTCTGGCTGAAACTGAAAGAATATATTGAAGATTAATCATCAGACAATTTTACCCTGACAAAATATACAGTCTTAATTGGCGGATATAATAACGACCTTATGAATCACATACTTCTTGCCAGTAAAGTGTATTGACGTGTTCTCGTGAGTATATGCACACGTCATTTTAAGATATGTACAACTATAAAAGCTGACAGATGAGTGGGTGAATGAGTTTGGTTTACGATTCTTTAAGCAAAAGTTTCATTATTTCAAGACATGTCACTTTGATGAGCGAGGAACAGGGTTTCTCGTACATGGTTAATTGCCTCTCCCTGTGAATACACTTGAAACGACATAGAAATGACGATACTTATTAAGGAGAAGAAATGTATTTCAATGTTTTTAGTTGATTTCATAAGATAGTGTAGCATGTCCATCTGTAAAGTGTCAAGATCAATTCGTTTGGCATAAAAGTAAATATTGTATCTATTCATTAAATGACACAGAATGAATTGTGTTTAGTACCCTCAAAATGTTCTCTATGCGAATATAGCAGAAGACAATCGGAAATAACATCATGATACAAAATTAAATAAACATCCTTGGACATGTTAACAACAGATAATATATTGATTAGGTTCACACATATGTAAACCTGTTTCCTTTAATGAAGGCCTTTGGAAATACTCAGCAGTGACAATGTGGCCTTGTTCAAAATAGTTTCAGAAGTTGAGGTAACTTATTTCCAGTGGTATCCAGCAATGTTTCAGCCATATACCCATATCCCTGTTTGTGGTGGGATTAACTCGAGGGGGTTCAAGTTTAATTTAACTGTCAGGTCACTTCCCAGATGAAGTGGACAAGAGGAACAGACAATCAAGAGGCATATTAACTCACAAAGTGGTGTTGCCATCACACAAGGATTTACATCAAACGGGTTGGCATACACATATTCAGTTACTTGAGAAATTATCTCATTGCATTGCCAAACTCTCCATTTAGAACCTGCGTTTGAAAATTGGACCGATCAGAACAAAAGTGAGGCGATCTTTTAGTGGGATTCAAAATCAGAAGGATAGTTTTGGGAACTTTGGAATCAGAAGTTGCACTTTTTGTTGGTCCTATTTTCAAAGGTTTCTAAATGTAAAGATAAATACTGAGCAATGTAAATACTGATTTAATGAAGGGCTTTGGAAAAAACTCAGCAGTGATCCAACTAGTTTTCTACTTTTAAAGATATATGCTATTATTCAAAGACAATAACAATTTTCCAAATGAACACAAAATTCTATAAGAATACTCCAAATGTACAGCGGGGTTATTTCACGATTCTTTATTTTCTAGCTTATTCAAGTTAAGCTATAACTGTCAAACGTTAGATTACCAAATGGTTAGCACATAAAGGAAAGATAATAATAATAGAACTTTAGAATGCGTTTTTATTGATATACTGATGTATATTTCCTCTAACAAGAAATATATAATGAAATAACCTTTTTGCACACTGGTGGCAAAATCCCGGTGAGGCAATCTGATCGCAAGATCGCTAAATTTACAATAAAGACACTTTCAAGTGACAGATCAATATACTTTTGTTTCCACCAACATATGATATTAAGATATACATTAGAATGGATGGATGCAATAAAGTTATAATTACTCGTAATAATGAGGAACATGTGTCGATTTATGTGATCACTGTAATCTCTATGCAAACGTGCGGAGGGAGGGACGGTGGGGTTTTGATAAAGGCAGAGTGGCGAGGGGTTGTTACTCTGTCGCCAGCAGCATTTTGTCAGGAAGGCAGCTTCTTAACAGCAACAGTGACAAGAAACTCGACGACTTCATCGACAATGAAATACTTGTCAGCGGCATCCATGTTATACTCAGTCATCATCATCGTCAGCGTCTTCTCCGCTATTATTCCAGCAGAACGTGAGTACATTCCTTGTTTGTTCATGATTGCAGTGAGTGATTTGATTAAATGTAATATCGGAATCGTACAAGTGACTAGAAGCACGGCCAATATCGGCTTACCTCACATTCAGATGAATGACGGTAGTCATTATCAGACTGTTATGTAAGGTATTGGATGTTTGCGAATTTGCATTGTGCATTATATAACTGTTTAACAGTGTTGAGGCATGAATATGTAATACAAACATGAGACCAGTAATACACTAAAACAACATGGTAAGTAGTATACTGACTGGGGTTTATGGATCAAGTCTGAATGTTGACTTTATCTGTGGAGGCTCAAGTCTGGCTCAAGTCTGACATAAGCCTCTATTTATGAAATGAAGCCTTCGTTAACCATTATTTTACGCCGCTATTTCTTTCGTTTGCACCCTAAGTTTACTGGCTATGTGGTCTTATTGTGTCGTGGGGTTCACTCGGTTACCCGAAAGATAGAAAGATAGAAATGTTTTAAAAAGTAGCAAAACGTCTCCGGCAGCCACAATTCCCCAAGGGTGAAATCGATAATGATAGTTGCGCTTCTCCCAATGGGAATTGCGTCGGCTGCCTTTCTCTCGCCATGAGAATGCCCCGCTCAGAGAGTGCCCTTTTCAGGGACTCAACTGATATGATCCTGAGCCTTACTGAAACACCTCATATCACCGAAAGTTGTAAGGACTCCTCTGAGGCAACAGCGGGATATGAACTCATATGTATAGCCGCGCAAACTATACATGATAAGCTGCACCACTCAACCAATTGTGCTACCGGGGACTTAGTAAAATGATCTCGGTTTCACGGGTTTTATGACGTCATTCTTAACTCGGCCCCCTCTATACTTGCTACAGCAGCGCAAAGGATGTCTGGAACCTGTTATAAAACTGGTCACTGTTAAGAGTTTCTTACGGATATATACAATGTTGACTTTTGAAATTCTCATAGTGTGTAACTTAACTTTTATCTCGCTATGTTTCATGTGTATCGGGTATTACATCATTAAATTTCAAAATCGTTTGATATATTATAAGATAGAGTGTGACGAACTGCTCAAACAAATGTTCGTTCCGGATGAACAAAACGACGACAAGCAAGAGACTGGTAGCGCTCGTGGTCGGTGGTAAAGCCAAACAATACTTGGGTGGGGGCGACCACACTCCCGATAAAATTCATAAAATGTCAGCCGAAGAAATCAATAAGCTGTACGTCAGATATGAGGCTAGACTCGGGGCCGAGATGACAGAGACCATAGGATTGGCTATGACACAAATCTACACTGGTATAGTGTCGTACCTGCTCCCCATTCCCCGGAGCGTTGACTTAACCTCTGGGAGGACCTTGAGAAAGACCCATTTATTGAACACGCCTGTCAGATGCGTACTGTACCACAAATACGGCATGTTTTTAGCCCCAGTGACGGCGGCGATTATCATGGCTGAGCATTGCCGATTTAATGAGGTAAAAAATAATAGTGATAGTATACAAGATAGATCAGGCAATGATTCGACCCCAGAGGAGGAGGAAACACCTACACCGATACAAGTCACCAAGAAGAAGAACCATAAAAGAGTCGCAGCTGGTAGAAAAGGTGGCTTAGCCAAGCACCACAAGAATAACTATATGTGGATAGTTGTAGGCGCAACTGCTCCTGCTACTACTCTCTCATTATTCATGCTATATCGTAAATCCCAAAAGCCAACCACAACCCCGACCCCACAGAAACAAGTAGAGGTCAACCCCCATATTATTTTATAATTAAAATTATATCTGCATATTATATACATTATTTCTGAGGGGAAAACGTTCGTTAACGACGCATACCATGCCACCTAGCCGTAGCATACGCTCGTCTAAGAAAAATGGTCCTCAAACTCGACTTCGACCTGCAGGATATGGGCATGCTCATCATAGACCTAGGGTATGGCGATGGCTACAAAGGACATCCTTGTGAGACAAGGGATCATACCTGAAAGGTGTATATAGGATGGCTACGATCGCTATGATGGTCGGCGGGGCTGTAGTAAATGCCCTAGCATTTTCCGGGAGTAATTACCTCTTCTCGAAACTACGGGAGTCGAACACGGCCGAGGTAGAAGCGGAACGAAAACGACACGAAAACGGCACGACATAGCCGTGGGGAAACTACAAGCTGCGCAAGCCGAGTACGCGAAGAAACGTATGCAGAGATTCGAATACATTTATAGATGATCTTGAGCGTGAGAACCATGCCTTTCGAATGTTCAAGGACGTCGATGATGCTGCGAAAAAATACCACATGCTAACCCGTAAACAGCTCAAACCCCTCGGTGAACACCCCACACTCTCTCAGTACTACGCGCCCTCCCCAGGTCAAAAGGACCGGGAACCGGCCTTTGGTTGTGCTGGGCCTAGCAGCGACTGTGTTAATCATAAAACAATTAAACTAGGTACCCATATGAGTATACCAAAGATGAGACCTGCTCCGTATCGTTGTCAGTATGTGCTTATTGGAAAAACCGAGACCTGTGGTAGGAGATCTAGGACCGAGGGGTACTGCTGTTTCCACATGAGGAGTGTCATAAATGGGTTCATGAAGTACACCTGCTCCGTGTGCAGCATCGGGGTGAAATGCCACTACTGCTTATGTAGAGACCACGGGGCAAACGTACTCAGACACCAACTTATTTACGGGAAGAAAAAGGACTACATAAACGATTGTAGGCGCCTCCTCAGTATAGAGGTGTAAGGGCCGCCTCGCCTTGCAGATAAGGCTGACAGAGTTACCTCCCTCACATAGGCCCAGGTAAATATTGGTGTACACCTAGGTATAATAGTGACTACTATTCGATTTAAAGAAGATTCACTACAATTCCTTCAAATACCACCCCCGAAAAATTTTGGTTTGAGAAGTTGGTTGATGTTTCCAGGTGAAAACAGTATCGACTACATCAGACCTCTTATCGTTAACAAACTCGAAGAGGAAATACATTAATTGGGGCATATCAACCTTCAAATAACGGTTGTTACGAGGCTGGATGTCTTCAAAGAATGTATCTTGACTGAATCAGTTGATTTATGTTCATGTATCAGCAATATTCTGGATGTAATAAAACGGGAAAATGACACTGAGATCAGAACTGATATGGTTATTCTAGATATAGCGCTGGGTGGGGGGACTAGATTCGTTGTGAAAATTTAAAAAAATGTATGTGCACTTCATTTTTTTGCCTCCCTCCATAGCCGAATATCTAATTAGAGATTGTATACACCTGAGTATAACAATGCCGACTGTCCCGGAGCTCAGACTGATTGCGAGAGAACGAGTCGAACTGCTGTACCAACGCAGAGTAGTCGATCTATGGTTCGTGAGGCCTGAACACACTTTAGATAATTATCTGAAGGGGCTGGCGGATGAATGTAGACATCGACGACGTCAAAACCCTGATCGCTGGTAAAGTCAATGAGGAACTGACCGACCTGGGGAGCCTCAAATTCCAAATCACGGTGAAAATGTCGCTCGATAAACAGCAGGTGGACGGGTCCATTGAGCACGTTAAACCTTACTTCAGGGGTAAACTAGAAGTCACGACTCAACCCCTCGCTTCAGCAAATACGACAGTACCCAGAACGCTACACGCACAGGGTTCCGGGTGGGTAGTCGATAAAATCGATAAGGACTACCTGGACATAGCCGACTACATGCCGTTCAGAGGTGGATCGTAACTGGACTTACCCCCCTACTACAAGAAAAAACATGCTATGATCAATGTTAAAAATAAAAAGAGACGATTGCATGACGGTAGCAGTCAGGTCAGGCTTGTATCCAGCTAACGTTAATTCAGACAGACTTTCCAGCCATCCTGAAGATGACGGGCTCAACTGGGATGAACCCACCCCCATATCTCAGGTCACCAAAACCAAAAAACAGAACAACATAGCTATCAACGTCTTCGGGCATGGAGGCAACAAAACGATCATGCACAGGATCAGTCCAATGGAGGGCCGCAAGACGATCAATATATTCATGATCCAGCGAGGTGACAAGTACCACTACACCTGGATAAAACACTTCAGCAGGCTTTTGTACGACCAATCAACGCACAGAGAAAAGAAACACTTCTGCAAACGGTGCCTGCACGGCTTCACCAGGGCCGACCTGCTGGAATCCCACTGGGAGGACTGCCTGGGCGTGGGGCAGACGGCTATACAAATCGACATGCCAAAAGAAGGCGACAACACCCTAAAATTCAACAACCATAAGAACCAGATGCCTGTACCTTAAATCATTTATGCCCACTTCGAAGCCCTCATCAAGCACGTTGACACTACCACAAGGCCGCCCGATAAAAGTTTCACGTGTAAAATGCTTGAGCATGAGGCCTGTTGGTTCGGGTTCGTGGTCGTCCGATGTGATGGGAAAACGAATGCTCCCGACGCGGCTGAACGATTCCGTATATATTTACAACAGGAAGAGAAAACCATCAGGAAAAAGCTCTATACCATCACTCCCATGCGTATGAGTCAAGCTGACAGCAATTATGTATGCCACATATGTGGCGCACCCCTGGACGGTGATTTGAACCCCGTGTTCTTCCACAACTTGAATGAGAGATAATTTGGTTAAGGCCAACGATACCTTCCCCATCACCAATAGTTACACCGACGCCGAGACTCGGCCCCTGCTGATGAGGAAGGGCGTGTACCTGTACGAGTACATGGACAGATGGGCCAAGTTCGACGAGACCCGACTGCCCCCAATCGACCGATTCTACAGCAACCCGACCGACTCGACCATCACCCAGGACGATAACGACCACGCCCAGAACGTGTGGGAGAAACTGGGCTGCAGGAACCTGGGTGACTACCACGACCTGTACTTGAGAATGGACGTGCTCCTGCTGGCCGACGTGTTTGAGACGTTCAGGAGGATGTGTTTTAAGCAGTATCAGCTCGATCCCGCATGGTACTACACAAGCCCCGGTCTCTCGCGGGGTGTTTGAGGGGGTTGTTGCCTTTTCATAAAATGAATTGAAAGAGGTGAGAATGATTCTGCAGCTTTTAGCTGCAGTATCATCATCAACAAAGGCACCAGGAAAGGCATTCACGGAATGTGGGGAATCGAACCTGGCGATCGACGTGACTGATTAATGGACAAGGATACCTACTGTCTTGCACAATGAAATGACTGATTCATACTCTTTCTCACAGAATATATGGTTGGGATTGAATACAAATTCAAAAGTACCACTGTAGCAGATAAGCAGAGCCTTGCACATAACAAGCATAGTTTTTTTTTAAAAAGTGGGAGAGTTTAGTTTATGCCGCTTTTACCAATATTTCAGAAACGTCACCACGGGGGACACTAGAAATGGGCTTCACACATTGTACCCATGTGGGGAATCAAACCCAGGAATTCGTCTTCATGTGTTACCATATGTTTTTCTTGAATTAAAGTACAAAATATTATCGTAAATAGTACTTATAACAAATGAAATGTATAAATTAGCAAAGAGTCGAACACAAATGGTCCCTAAATCCTTGAATTAGCATTTAAGAGCATGCAGTTTGAAAACTGTTCTGGGTGGCATACCCCCAAACCCCATGTACAGTAGGGGGTTCAGGCGGTTGGTTTCTCTAAGACTTAAAAGAAGTCTAGATGTACACTTGGAATATTCTCATCACTGACCAGGGCCATGTTACAGAAGCTACCAAAGGCAAATGTGCAGTCGAGTGATGTCAACAGTGTTCCCGTTGAACGTCGGCATGTCAACTAAACATGAGGTGCAAGGCCTGAATGACAATAGTCTCTACATGAGCATGGAGTTGGTCAACAAACCTGAAACATAACTGGGTCGAAACGGGATTCGAACCCTTACAAATTTCACAATAAAATTCAGCATTATGCTGTTATATTTATCTTCACGTTTCTTATATACCTGAATTACGTGATATTCCTTCACAAATTTGATCGTGGCTCTGTGATATGTCATCGATGTGGCAAGAGCCACAACAGCAAAGACTGTTTAAATGTGCTAACTGCCATGACCCACATGGCGCTTCATCGAAATTCTGCGCCGCATGACAAAAAGAGGACGCAATAATGGGAGTGAAATGTGCAAAAAACTATAAACTATCTTGAAGCCAAAAAGTTATTTACAAACGAAGTCCCAAATCCGTGAAATATTACATATTCAGCAGCAGTCACTCTCTCTGTGGCAAACGTCCTCTGTTCCTTGTCAGACTTGGCGTGGGTCAGTTCTGGAAATCTCAATGCTTCAGGCTCAGTTACGACACCTACTTCAACAGTCACTCAGACTATGTCTGCTTCTCACACTGAGAATCTGCCTGAGATGCAGTCAAAAACAGTTAACAAACACCCCGCCTCAGTCAGTTCATCAAATATGAAAGGAAAAAATAGAAAATAATCAGAAAACAGACACCTCCGTCCCTTGACATTCAGAGGTTCCTTTAATGGACCGACCTCTTTGGACCTCTGGACATGGTGGTCTCACTGTCCTCACAGGACAAGAGGAGGAATAGCTCCTCCTCACATTCACGAGAGAGATCGGTAACTGAGCCACTACGAATCAAATGGCAAATTAGTCCTGGGGCTGTTTCCCATATAGGCCTTAATTCTAGAGTTGGTTTCTTGGTGTTTCCTTCTGGTTTGAACAATAAATTTATGAATTCAAAACATTAACCCAAAATAAATCTGTCCGTTCGTTTAAAAATGTGTTTACTGTTGAAGGTTTTCGTAAAATTACAAAATTTCAACATAACATGCAATATGCCATAAAATGATGAATTTATGACAAATGATTCCTTAATAACATTTAGGTTATACTGTATATATTTCACAACAACAATTATGCACTTACAATAATGTTTGTAAGTGCACATGTGATAGATTAGCACATTTTTGTCCCAAATCGTATATTTTTTATCTCAAACTTAAACGCTCACAGGTGCATTGTTTGTTGTATTATGACAACTGTTGCTTTTATACCGTGATGCATGCACATTCTTATGTTGGTATATTTAAACTCTATCACACAGAAAAAGAATTATCAAGATCCAATAAGCCTAAAGAAACTAATTAACATTTCAATATCCCTACCCCTAACAACAGCAAATCTGAGTGAAGAGTCCAAGAACATTGAGTTATGGAATGTGTGAGCAAACGCAACTTATGTTATATTTAGACATTACGCAATGCATTGTCTGCTAGGTAACATTGCACAACTGAATAGGATGGAATGTTGATTACATGACTGTTGGGTTGTGACTTCAAGATCTAAATGATGGAGCCTAAGATAAAACGACCTAGTATAGTTAGTACTGGCAAATGGAGCGAATGTTTATGTCATGGTTACCGAAAAATCCGTGAAAATTGGAAAACACCAACATTGTGGAACACATTCTGTCGTGCTGCAAAACGTCGACAAAATTGAAAGAATATATTGATGGTGAAAGTGAGTTACCCAAGGCTGTGACAGAGTTGGTGAAGCATCTCAACTGTTATGCTACATACACCTTAGGCAAGAGTATTGAACTCTCTGAAAAAAAGCCCAAACAGCAGACACAGAAACAAAGTGAAACATCAGAGAGTAGCTCAAGTTTTGTGCCGGATGTGACAAAGAAACCATTGCCACGATCCAGTGTTTCTCAATCAGATATATGGAAGTGTATCATTTGCCAGAAGGACAATGTCTGCGTTGAGACAGGCGCAAATTAAAAGCTGCCAGTTCAATGACTTCGTATTGAGCTGTTGAAACATTACGGTAAGCTGCAACAATTAAACATGATGAGAGGGTACACATGCAGCTGTCAGGAGGTGAAAGAGGAGGAACCGATAGTATTGCCGTGATGTACTTGTGCATAGATCATGTCGAAATTCGTATACCCACAGTAAACGTCTTACATTTGTCCAAGAAAACACATCCACAGACAATGCATATGATGAGGCATTCACACGTCTTTCAAATGAATTCAAAAGAGAATCATTGATGGATTTGAAGTTTGGAAGATGTCTGATGTTGGAAATAGATTTATTGAATTCTTTTCAAGATGTAGGCATCAATCAGCCCAATTACTGGTAAAAAACCCTGAAGAAACGTATCATAAAGACATTTGGAAAGACGATTCCTTTCTAGCATCCAAAGTTTCGAAGTGAATCTGAGATGATTTTTTGTCTGATATCGTCCCAATAGGCATGTATGTTGAAGTTGGCCTCAAATGTCAGAGATTTGCGGGAGCAAGATATGGAAGATTTTGATGATGTTGGACTACAACTTGATGAGGAAGCTGAACAAGTGCGTCAGGAAAGCTTAGTATTACAGATGGTTCACTGTGAGGTACAAACAGTGAGAGACATGCCTTGGCCACCATCGCCGCAGGACATTTCAGAGGAGTCACTAAGCAGTGTGGTTCCTGTGATTCTATTCAATCTTTTGGCATGGAATATTGTCGGAATCGTAGATGATAAAAACGAAACAATGAATTTGGAACATCGGTCTAAGGTTCCGGAGACAGTAGAGAGGCATATTCTTGCAATTGCACAAGACATAGTGTATTGCAGCCGTAAAGGTAGAATACCTACTCCAACGCATGTAACATTGGCTGCTTCAGTGCATCATCTCACAGCTAGTATGGAACTAGTGTCTACATTAAACCGCTTCAGGCATTGTATTTCAACATCAAAGCTCCCAAGAAGTTGAAAGCGCTCTAGCAGAAATGCAACCACAAAATCAAAGGGCTGTAGTGGTGCTGGTAAACATATCTTCAAATGTTCCAGTATGTTTAGTTTGGGATAACTATGACTTCCAGGATGAGACTCCCCTCTGGCAAGAACACAACTCACTGCACAACTGGAATTGTCATACAGCCTAGAGTATCAACGTGCGCTCTCCCACAAAGAGAGGCAGACACTGCTCCAATTGTGGGCCAATTGATTGAAGAGTATACATATGACAACAAACGTGTTGGACCTGGACGAGTTCAGGGGGCAGTGGAACTGTTAGCTTACAGAACTGCAGAAGAACTAGAACATGCATACAATACATAGATGGTATGGTTCATGTCACAGCTTACTTCGTCGCGGTATGGCTGAGATATTGCCGATGTAACGTTAAATACTCTCACTCACTCACTCACTTGACATGCCCACAAGAGGAACACATCTAGGCCACTTCTGTCTGGTGTGGCTTCACTGCTCTAATGAGAGCATGAAGTCATTCCTTTGCTACACACAGTAATAATAATAATAATGAGTGAATTTGTAACGCGCCAATCTCCAGGCCAGCTGGTATGCTCATGGCGCTACAAATAGAGTCTAGACAAAGTACTTCTTAAATAAAAACGTTTTGAGGAGAGTTTTGAAGGAGTGCAGGCTTAGGGCTGTTTTGTGATCTTCAGGCAGAGAATTCCATAGAACAGCTGATTGGTAGGCAAATGATCTGAATCCAAATCGTTTTAGTCTGTGTCTGGGCACTGTGCACAGAATTTGGGACTGGGATCTGAGAGTTCTGGTTGGATTATACTGGCTTACAAGTTCACACAAATAGGATGGCGCGATAGCGTTAAGGCACTGGTATGCGAGTACAAGAACTTTAAACTCGATTCTAGCTGAGATGGGCAGCCAGTGTAGGGATCGTAGAAGTGGCTGTATATGTGCAAACTTTGGAGCAAGACACACAATTCGAGCTGCAGTATTTTGTATTTTTTGTAATTTTGAAACAGATTCTTGAGACACACCGCACAGTAGGCTATTGCAATAGTCCAGGCGTGAGAATATCAGTGTTCGAACTAATGCAGCGGCATCTTCCTCGGATATAAGATGCCTTACTTCGCCGATGTTTCTTAAATGTAGGGTACCTTCCTGTGATAGATACTCCACCAACAGATCTAAATTCCGCCTTAACCTTTATGCACAGATGAACAAGTGCGTCAAGAAAGCTTAGTATCACAGATGGTTCACAGTGAGGTACAAACAGGGAGAGACATGCCTTGGCCACCATCGCCGCAGGACAATGGAAGCTGATCTATGGAGAATTGTGTTGCGCATGGGAACTTTCCACATCCTACTCAATTTCGTGGCAGTTATTGGGCGGCATTGTTTCGAAGCATTCTCCACATGGGAATGGGTGGAGGATTGATGGAGACATTATAGTTGACTGGATAACCACCCCAGCAGCTCCAACAGCTGTGCTTGAGTGTGTTAGCTTCAAATGACATAATTTCGACAGTATTCGTTGCACACGCACCGGTGTTTGTTGCTGCAGTATCAACGAATGTCAGAATCGGACAAACACAACTACAGATATGGATGAACACAACTTATTATCTGATTTTGACTGAGAATCATCTTGCACTAACCTGTTTTGCACACAAATGTTGCTGCCATTAGTTTTCTCAGAAAGGCAACAAACCAACTATTAACAGTGTTGCACAAATAGAGTAAGTGGGTGAGTTTAGTTTTATGCCGCACTCAGCAATATTCCAGCTATATGGCGGCGGTCTGTAAATAATTGAGTCTGGGCCAGATATTCCAGTGATCAACAGCATGAGCAATATTCTAACCCTCGACCTTCACGGGTATGAACAAATAAAAATCAGCTGCAGACAACATATTCTTATCTAACATAATAGGTCTTGAACATAGGAAAATGTTGATATGCATATGGTATAACTTGCAAACACACATATTTGATCAGATAAAACAAAAATACTAATTATGGGCAAATTGCAATAAAAACACAAGAAATTTGTGAAGTACAAAAATATGTTGTAGATATTTTACTTTAAACATCTCTGTAAATGCTATCATCATGTTACCAGGTTAGTTCTGCAGGTTTCCGATAATTTCTGAGTCGATTTTTAGCAAATTGATTTACATATGACACACAATGTTTTGTTCGTCGACTGGTCATTTTAACCGTATCCTCGATTATAAAACTTGATTTTTTTAACAGAACAGACACTTTTATTTTTGGTTAATGTTTTAAAATCATATAAATATTGACACCAAATATTATGAAAATGTCAAGATACCTATATTGGAGTAGGGGTGCAACGAAAGTCATATTTTCTTGAACAGCCCTAGGACTAAATATAATTCAGTGGAGTGGCAGAGGATTGAAGAATAACTTCAATGAAATACAATTACTCATACAAGATCTTCAGCCGTCAGCATTTTGTCTTACAGAAACTGATAGATTTTTTATTACTGGACTTAACGTACTGTAAAATTATTGTTCTCCCGAGAGGGAATATAAGTCCCCGAAAATTCAAAGTAAATATAAAGTATCCTTTTTATAATCGTAGAATATGTGTACTTTAAATGTATATCTATATGTGTATAAATCGCCAACAGCTGAGGAGATGGTGTAAATCCAGCTAGGGTCCATGCAGGAAGCAAATGTCCCTAGCATGGTGCTCTATCTTCAGTTGTTGGCAATCTTCAGCCTATTTTAATTATGTCTTACCATCTATTGTGAAAATGCTTTAGATTTATGTTTTAGATTTATTTTCTAGTTTTAAATTTATATCTGTGATATATTAGTTGTTTTAGTTTCATTCGTTGACAGTTTGTTTTAGAATTCACCTTTAATTATTATTAATCTAACTTGATATAGTCACGATATGTCAGAAATACTGCAAATGTGTCTTAAAATGTTAACTCGCTCACTCACAGATTTGATATAGTTGAATTATTGTATAACATTCGCCAAATGTTCTTATAAACGTTATAAAGGTAAATATTTCTTGAAGACTCGTTCCTGAATTTAGTCGCGCAGTTTACTGACGAACACAAATAGCTTTCATCGATGTTCAGTATCGGTTACAAGAGTATGTAGTTTACAAACGGGGGATGAAACTGCTTGTCACGAAGACAACTGATGAATACGCTTATCCCATGTTCAAATCACCTTGGTTACATGATCTGTTTAGTGAACTGCGACGCAAACAGAGACACCAGTTCCATAAATAATAATATGTACCTAAATATATCACATCCATTTTGTCGTCAAGGCCATCTCTGTTTCAGTACAAGCTTCGTGACAAACTCGCCAAAAATGTGCAATAGCTTTATGGTCAATACGTACACGAAGGAGAAAAAAACATGCAAAAGAACACAGGAAGCTCGTATCATCTACACAGTGTATGTTCCAGAAGTATGTCCACACTCGCCAACTTCTTTCGCAACATGCATGTAGTCTTTTTCAGGAAACGAAGTTAATTATGCCTGTTGGCGTAAAAACGAAATACCTGAAATGTCCAGGATGTATGTTCCCACATTCGAAGCGTAGAGCCGCTCGTGTTGAAAGATATACGCCAACACACACTGTGAAGTCAAAACTTACCATTGTCGAAAGGATACTTCTTGAAATCAGAAACCAGTAATGGGTAACACGGTTGTCTGAGGAAAAGCTATTGATACGTAATACAGAAATCTTTCTTATTGTATAACTTACTGGAAAATTGGAAAATAAAAGATGATTTCGATACTACGTATATAGGATTATTACATAAATATCAGCATAGGCTTTTACCTTCTTATAATGCATCCCCGCCTGTTGCTACCAAGGTTTAAATGAGTCCAAAAGTAGTCTAATTTCATGTAATTGAATGTACAGAGCTGCATCCTTTAGGTAAGCCAGGAATCTGTGATTAAAGATTAATTGCTCAAAGCGGAGTAAACCACCGACCCACTCATTCACCCAAACCCTGTTTGTAACGTCTTGTTAGGGACGTCACATACACACCATCTTGGGGTACACAACGACGCTGACATTTATATGTGGGTGTTAATGTGTATATAACAAGGATCCGGATGATGTTAATTTCAACAGCTCGTCATATTCTAATATTATGGACTGATTTATACGGGAGAAATGAGCATCGCTTTGTAAATTGTTGAGAGATCTTTTTAGATATATTAAATATGTAGTGTTTTGGATTGAAGAAGTTGTTGGTGTCGTGATTGTTTGTAAGTAAGTTATTTGCAAAACTACTGGCTAAATGCATCGCCTTCCACTCTCCTATCCAGAGTTCCATGCTGCAAGCCAGCATAATATCTCTGCCACAGGCCAGAAAAATGTGACGATTCGTCACATCTTGCACCGTCCTTTCAATTTAATTTACATATTTCTCAACTCTTTTATTTTTGACGAGTCTACACAACTAATTAAACATCTTTGATAGAATGGTTTAGTTTCATTGAGAAGATACCCTGAAACATGTAACACTATTTCGATTTGCGTAGCGATCCTTTGTTTACATAGGTTGTACGGCTCCACGTGCTGTCATCGAAGCTGCTGGAGAGCAAACGATGCAGCCAGTTTGATATCTAAGTATGTACTGTCATAGACCTTACTGTCGTAGTTGTGGAAGAATATATATGTAACAATGTAAAACATTATGAAGAGAGCGCCGAAAAGCTTTGGTGAGTCCAGTCTCTTCTTATTATGAATATGCGCGTTTGATTACAAACAAGAGAAAAGTCCGGTCACGTGATATGCTAATTAGCCTGTGGCAGTGATGTTATGTTAAGTCACAGTGTGATCGCCTTCGTTACATCGGCTTCGTTGAACCGAACTTTCTTTCACCCAGACAGATATACTGTAGTGTAATAACCCGGTTTTTAAGATGTCAGTCAGAATCTTTTCCGTTTAATATTTTTGTTTGTTGGTTTGTTAACTTTGTTTGTTTGGAGTTTCGTTTTTTTAATTAAATTAACTTTGTTAACTTTTGTTTTTATGGGGAATGGCGGTGTGTGTGTGTGTGTGTGGGGGGGGGGGTAAAGAAGAATCTTTTTAGTAGATCATAAGAAATCACTGTTACATGGAAACCATGAGTTCATAAACTAAACCACAAATCCATAGCATGCAGTGCTGTGCAAAGAATATCTACCACAATTTTATTTTATGTGTGTCATGTTGAATACGTCGCTGTTACAGTAGATACTTGACTTCTATTCTAATTACACATGGAAACAGAATATCAATTTGATTACAAATAGTAAATCACCTGGCAACTCTCGCGCGTTATCCTCCGGATTTAAAACAAATGCGTCAAAATGCGTGTCAAGATCCTATATTTGAAGACACGGCTTAACAGTTGTGCAATGTTGTAGCTGTACATCAGTAGATAGATTCCAATTATTTGTGGTGTATTTCTATACTGCATACAGTGCAAATAGATTTATTCAGCCAGGATAAGTATAATTGGCCCCGTCGAGGTTTTGGATGGCCTCTGATTCGGTGTGTTATAGAAATTGCGCAGGGCAAAGGAATAGACAAACCTGGTTATTTAACATAATAATCTTACCTTCACACACAGCACAGGGTCATTTACTGGGAAACCCATGTGTGAACACAGGGCCATTTACTGGCAAACCCATGTGTTCGAAAAAGGGTCATTTACTGGCACACCCACGCCTTGACAAAGGGTCATTTACTGGCACACCCATGCCTTAACACAGGGTCATTTTCTTGCTGACGTTGAGTTAGTAAGTTGGGTTTAATGACCCTTTTCACAGTTTATAAATTTATCAAGCACATCACAGTTCACGTAGGAGGACAACCTGAAATGATGCTGGATGTGTATATTTACCACTTTAGTAAAACCAAGGAGCACGGGTATGGTGCTGATGAGCTGGGATTCGAACTCACCACCAAAAGTCTCTTGCAGGCCTAAGGAAGACTGTTTAGAGATCGCCGACGACAACAAGCCTGGTATTTAATTTTAGTGTAGTACCAAATCCAGCTGGTACTAGGGCTTAACACCCCTTTGCTAATTTCATTTATATCTTACTGTTTCGGTTTTAGAGGAACGAAGCATATTAGGTGCTAATTGCCAACTTGAAAACATTTATCATTCCTTCTTTAAATTGTCCATATAGAGCATTTTTGGTTCCATAAATGCATAAAGCTTGACAGACACAGTTTCCTCGAATATAACTTTATATGTAGTGAAACAGTTCATGTGATGAAACTAACTGCCAGATTTGACCTTGTACATTATCTCATGATACGCAGTCATATTTTCCTGAGTTCATTAATAAATCGATCCATCATATGTTTAAAGGAAGCAAGAATATTGCGATGGTTTTCCTCCAATGTACTGAGACCTCCCTGTGAGTTGTGAACCGAAAACAATGTCCTTTATTTTTTCTAATAGTAAAACGCTAAGGGAAATAAAAGACATTTGGACATTTGAACATTTTTAACTTCGATTTCAAACTGAGAACAAACTATAAACGACGATCGCCAGGTAGAAGTATATAAAAAGGATTTAAAAAGCGATC
This sequence comes from Haliotis rubra, assembly GCF_003918875.1. NCBI lineage: Eukaryota > Metazoa > Mollusca > Gastropoda > Lepetellida > Haliotidae > Haliotis > Haliotis rubra. Next base: position 1,214,412 of record NW_025766248.1, read on the forward strand.
GGGAACGTCCAAAGTCTGTAGCTGAGCTTGAAACTTAAATTTAGGTGGGAATGGGGTGAGGATCAGACGGCTGACTTTGTGTGCTGGCGATTAGGTAACTGACTCTGAGGGTCTACATTCAAATCCGCGGTGGGACTCAACCCAACAAAATAACTAGAATGTCTATTTTACCGAGAAAGTGTTATCTTAAAGATAACATTTGTTACATTTGGCCACTTTCTAAATGGCATTGTGTATGCAATGAGAGATAAGAATGAAATATAGAAAAATACTTGCATACTATATACTAAGATGACATGTACGAATTATACAGGGAATGAGTGTAATATACAGAGATAATAACTGTGACATGTACAGAGAATTAAGTCTGATTTACAAAGAGAATATACTTAATACTGAGAAGGTTAGTGTGATACATTAATACATTTAGAGCGGAATATACAGAGAGAATAACTGTGACATGAACAGAGAATTACGTTGATTTACACAGAGAATAAACTTAATACTGAGAAGGTTATTGTGATATGCTAATACATTTAGAGCGGAATATACAGAGAGAATAACTGTGACATGAACAGAGAATAACGTTGATTTACACAAAGAACTTAATACTGAGAAGGTTATTGTGATATGCTAATACATTTGGTGTGGAATATACAGAGAGAATAACTGTGACATGAACAGAGAATTACGTTGATTTACACAGAGAATAAACTTAATACTGAGAAGGTTATTGTGATATGCTAATACATTTGGTGTGGAATATACAGAGAGAATAACTGTGACATGAACAGAGAATTACGTTGATTTACACAGAGAATAAACTTAATACTGAGAAGGTTATTGTGATATGCTAATACATTTAGTGTGGAATATACAGAGAGAATAACTGTGACATGAACAGAGAATTACGTTGATTTACACAGAGAATAAACTTAATACTGAGAAGGTTATTGTGATATGCTAATACATTTGGTGTGGAATATACAGAGAGAATAACTGTGACATGAACAGAGAATTACGTTGATTTACACAGAGAATAAACTTAATACTGAGAAGGTTATTGTGATATGCTAATACATTTAGTGTGGAATATACAGAGAGAATAACTGTGACATGAACAGAGAATTACGTTGATTTACACAGAGAATAAACTTAATACTGAGAAGGTGAGTGTGATATGCTAATACATTTGGTGTGGAATATACAGAGAGAATAACTGTGACATGAACAGAGAATTACGTTGATTTACACAGAGAATAAACTTAATACTGAGAAGGTTATTGTGATATGCTAATACATTTAGTGTGGAATATACAGAGAGAATAACTGTGACATGAACAGAGAATTACGTTGATTTACACAGAGAATAAACTTAATACTGAGAAGGTTATTGTGATATGCTAATACATTTGGTGTGGAATATACAGAGAGAATAACTGTGACATGAACAGAGAATTACGTTGATTTACACAGAGAATAAACTTAATACTGAGAAGGTTATTGTGATATGCTAATACATTTAGTGTGGAATATACAGATAAATAGTTCCATGTTCGGAAAGAATGATTGTGATATATACGGGCTATTAGTGCAATATACAGAACGAAGTGTGGTAACCACAGAGAATACGATTGATTCACAGGCAGAATACGTCTCATATACAGAGAAATATATATAAATACTACGGCGAGAATAATTACAGAGAGGATATTTGTGGTATCTAAAGCAAATAAGGGCGATTTGAAAAGAGAACAAGTGTGATATACTGAGAAACATTTATGATTAAAGAGAGTATTAGTGTGATTTAGAGAATAGTGCAACGTATACTGAGTATACATTTGATATTCAGGAAGAATATGTGTGATATACAAACAGACAATGTGCGAAATACGGGAAACGTGTGTGTGATTTACAGAGAGAATGAGTGTAATATGCAGGAAGAATATGCGAGATATAAAGAGATGATTAACGTAACATACAGAGGTAGTATGTGTAATGAACGGAGACATCTTAGAAGATTATTATAATATAAATTAAACAACGAAATTGCTTCTATATGCTTAAAAATATTTTGCCCGAGTGGTACATTTTTGCAAAACAATACACTGAATATTAAAGGTCATTTAAGATTGCTTGGTGTTTTCAGCGTGGCGCGGTCTAACAAACCCAGTGCACAGCCGGAAGAGGATTACGAGCGGAAGTGTTGTCGAGACTTCACATGGGCTGGTGTCTTTCGCGACAGCATACGGTCCACCGGTACTTTGTAGCGGAACACTGATTTCTCCACAGTGGGTTGTTACAACTGCTTCCTGCATGACAAGGTGAGTAACAAAGAATATTCTTAATTTTGATGAATTCATTTATTGAACTACAAGTGAATGCTTATTGTTTAAACGTTGGAAGAAAGCACATAATATTTTTATGTCATGAACATAGACATATATTGCGTTCCCTGGAAACGTCAAGTTGGCCAGTCCTTGTTCATTTCCAGTTCTTCAAAACCAGCTTTTGCCACCAACAAAGACTCCCGTATTTATAATTACTCAGTCGCAGTTTCAAGTGTTCATATATACAATATATTTGGCTTCAAATGGTTGTAAAGCGCTCATGTATAAGATACACGTAACATTGTTGTGTTTTGGATATTTTTATTTGTGTTTTCTGTTGTTCTTTCAGCAAAGAAACATTTGATAACGATTTAAATTCTTTGGTCCGGTTGTTTGCTTTTTTTGCCCCACATTTCAGTAAATCTCTGAACACCTTACAATGAATTATTCATTTCATTGCAGCATTGGTTTGCCATCAGGGTATTTGAGAGTTAGAATCGTACAAGAATATGTTGGTGTTTCCAACATATATTTGGTAAGCAGCATTGTTATATGTTTTCATTTGGCATGTATTGGATCTTCCCTCATTCGGGTGTTGGGACCTCAACTAAACAAACCAGGGCACAATTGCCTGTGTTCTGCACTGTTTCATCCTTTGACTATAATCAGTGTGACAAGTATGGCAATCCCGTGTGACCTCTTTTAATACAGGGACGGCGGGGTAGCCTTGTGGTTAAAGCGTTCGCTCGTCAGGCCAGAGACCCGGGTTCGATTCTCGTCAGAGGTACCATGTGTGAAGCCCTTTTCTGGTGTTCCCCGCCGTGATATTGCTAGAATATTACTAGAAGCGGCATAAACCATATTCACTCGCTCACTCTTCAAACACAACCTATGCCAATACTTGATGTTCATGCTTCCACATTTGGATATAACACTGAAACATCAATTGCAATTGTAGTTACATAGTTATATGGTTCATGTCTTTTTTTTGTAATGAGGAACGGTTGGGTAGCTTGGTGGATACAGCGTCTGCTCGTCTCGCCGAGGTCACGGGTTCGGTTCTAACAATTACAATTTACGAAACCCATTCCTCTTGTCCGTGAGGTTTCTGGAATATTGCTTAAAGCGTCGTAAAAACATACTAGTACTTTTACTCACTCTTGTCATGAGATCGAAACTCGCTCACTAGACCCTGCCATGAACAACATTCGAATTCCTTTTTAAAATGACAATGTTCGTCCAGGGTTTGCAATACATTTCCTTTCACGCCAATTATTATTTATAAAAAGACAAACAAGCAGACAAAAAACAAAACAAAACAAAACAACCCCCTACCCCAAAAAACACCACACACAAAAAAGGCCCCCCCCAAAAAAACCCCAACACACAACAACAACAAACATTCAGCGCATTACACTTTACGAACCACCTGAGTTTCCGACTGGTGACATTACTTCTCTGACATACTGTATTTTGTATACTGAAATTTGTATTAGTTGACATATGTTTTATGTAATCTGTTTACTCTTCCCATTCTATTACTTACTAGTCCATGAGCTGGATTTTAGCATTATTACATAATCAGTTACTTTTCCGTATGGGCAGCTTTTTAATATTTTATGTTTCTCATCGCCCGAGCAACCCTCCTAATTATATTGCCACCCCCCAAAAAAAAACTTTTTAGCTTTGATTTCAGCCCCGCCCGCTCGAACCTAAAACGTACCGCCTCGTCATATAAAATGTTATCTTTTAAACAGTCGCTGCCACAAGTGAAAAGAACGCAAGAAATTGTGATAAGAATTACAACATAAATATGATTCTCCATCTGGGACGAAATTCCAAAGTCATGCAAGTTTCAGACAGTTTACCACCTCAGTGAAAAGTACGAAGATGATGATATCAAGAAACATAATAAGAGCGAATCCTGGATTCGAACCCACGATCGCGGATTTCCTGGAATACCGTTTACTTACCAACGACAATGACACGCTTAGAATAATCATCGAATTTCTTCGATATATGTTTACTTGATGTTTTACAACATACAACTTATGAATATGCTATTTGAAAGTCTCGTAAGACTGAGTAATGTCCCTTTACCGAAGCATCCTTCTATATTTTATCATTTCTATAATTTTCGAGAAAATGTAAATCATCAACTCCTCAGATTAACCACTCTCGATATTCGCTGAAACTGATTTCACTGGACATAAAGTGAGGTTACAGTGAAATTTAAGCGAAGGGTTTGAAATTCAGTGATGACACCAGGTGTTCTAAAGAAGGGTAAACATGCCCTTTCTTACTGATGACACTTTTTGAGGAAAATATGTTGTGCTTATATGGTTAGGTATAAAACGCGAATCTCTTTTTTCAGCACCCAGATTATGATGTCACCTACCCTTACAAAAACGACATCGCCTTAGTCAAGCTCAAAGAGAAGTCGGATCCCTTCTCTGCCATACCCATGCGTACTGCCGATCCGATCACCATGGATACATTTGTGAAGAGAGGCTTCTGTATGTTCACGGCATTTAAGACGAGTCTTTATCTAGGTATGGTAGGGGCAATTTGGTTTTTGATTTGGATTTTGTGTTTTCCCATTTACTTTAGTTTCATTTGGGTGGTTGTAGGGCTTTAGAGAATAGTTTTCGATCTTATTTTGATGGGGATGGATGGGAAGGGCTGAGTTTTCCCGTCATTTGTGGTTGTTTTCCGTAAATCAGTGCCAGTGTTACCAAATAGGTTTCCAGTTGCCCCAGGGGTCGGAAATCGTTGAGTAGTGTAAAGGGCACATGGTTCGAACACCAGGTGTCTCTGGTTGTGTGGCACCTGTATCACCCCGTACTCCCCTCCCATAACTTGTTAACACCACGTGCTATAAATTAAACACCGTTAAAAGCGGCGTCAACCCTTTCTCACTGGCAGCCATTGTCCTCCTGTGCCCGAAACTTGTCTCTGTACTCTGTCTCTACTTCATAAACCGATAGAACAGCTGGCCATCCAAATGGATACTATTCCTTTTTCTCGTGAGATCAGAATTGAATCTTAATTAGTCGGGGTACACTAATACATATTGTTGTCCCAGAATATACAACTGTTATTGTGCTAAGATGAATCCTTATAGAGTGTAACTGGACCTTGAAGGGGAATACTGACAAACCAATAGGTCTTAAATATAGACTGGATGTCTCAAGTATTCACATTGGTTGTTTATCGACTATTGTTGACTAATCGGTGTCATTTTCATCTAGTATGATTCTAAAAAGGTTTTGTTGAAAAGGGATTATGTCATAAAATAAAAAAATATAGAGGATTATCGTATTATTAACCGCGTTCCGTGAATATGTGTACAAACTGAAAGGCTTGTATAGAAAGGTGAGAAGTGAAACGTCCTCAACTGTATCACGAAAGAAAGAAAGTTGATGACCAATTAGCGATTTATGTCAACTCATCTGTGGCATCGCTGTTAAGCACCAAATAAAAACTGTTCCTACATACAGTGCTCCCGCATGCAATTAATATGCACAACGAATTGACATTTGACATTCAACTGCCGGTTCTTGAATAAGAAGGGACATGTACTCATATATCCTCCTCTACCGATAGCCCCATGAAGATCCGGGTTAGAAATGATCTTCAGTAACTCGTGTCGTAAGAGGCGACTACATGTACTGATATCAAGCTCGCTGACACATGGCATCGTATCCCAATTGTGTAGATCAATGCTCATGATGTTGATAATTGGATTGTCTGGTCCAGACTCAATTGTTTACCGACAACAGGAATATTGCTGAGTACAGCGTAAATCTAAACTCACCTACTCACTCACTCTGTAACCGATATCCCATCTTGCTGCCAGACTGTCAATCGACAATGCGCTCCTGTACTTCAAGTGAGTGAGTGGGTCAACCACCGCTTTCAATAGTATTCTAAACGTGATGCATGTCGTACACCAATACCACTTCGGTACACCTGCACGGGTAAGGTGCTGACAAACCTAGAAACACAATGGGGCGAACCGGGAATCGAACCTACCGCATCCCTGTTCAGTGAATTGTGGCGCCATATAACCCTTCCCTGCCTGTACGTTAAGTCTATGTTAAAGTGAAGGTCGTTTTCTTAACCTCGCTCCAGTGCTCAGACGGAGGCCACATTTCAACATGCATTGTGAGAATTCGATAGAACTTTTTGAAATGTTGACAGTGTACGTATTGTTTGTTCATGCGCAGGTTCATTGGAGATTGAGAAAACGTACTGCCGTGCAGATTTCATTGGACGTCGAAATTGCAGCGAAATGTTGAACGAATACGCACAGCTGGATGAGAACGCGATCTGTGTTGAAAATCGATGCATGGATCAGGTACGTCGGACACACAGTCTATCGTTATAGTCAAAGATCTTTGTGTCGAGTGAGTGAGTTAAACTTTAACGTCACTTCGGCAATATTTCAGCCATATTGTGACGATAACAATTGATTGTATGCATAGCAAGTAATGGTAAACTATAAAAACCTGTCAACCAAGGACAGTAAAATAACTAGATTATCACAGATTTGAATTTAAAACTAGTAAATAAATTTAAAACAGTTTAACTATAGATGACAATACAGGGTAAAAACAGGCTATATATTGCCAACAACTGAAGGTAGATAACCATACTAGGGACCTTGGGGACTTACAGTACATTTACTTCCTGCATGGACCCTAGCTGGATTAACACCATCCCCTCAGCTATTAGCAATGTTAGATAATCTAGCCATAAATTAAACGAACATATATTATACGATTAAAATGGTAGTAGGTTTAAATTTACTTTGAATGTTTTGGGACTTACGTACCCTCTCAGGAGGACAATAATTTTACGCTACTTCACGCCCTTTGAGGGCACTGCCACTAACAATCTAAGTTACTAATCAAATCTACCAATAATTAAAATATACTAAAAGCCATTAAAAATGCAATTTGACATTCATACTTTCTTTACTCACACTAATTTCAACATATATAAACCTAACTGGCAGATATGTTTTAAGTGAACATCTGTGAATAATTTCATCTGAAAATGTCCAGTCGACAACAACATCAGTGACGCAACAACGACATCACACAAAGGAGGGGTCACTTGCAGTCAATATCGTGTGTGTCCACCGTGCGCTGCAAGACATGCTCGCAGTCTTTGGGGTATTGAAAGACACCCATTTCTCAGGAACAGCTGTTGCATGGTCTGCAGCCTGTGATGGTCAGTAGTCTGATCATGACACCACCCCTTCCAAAACGATCATGTTCAAGGACACAGTTTGGCGCAAGTCTTTCCCCTTAACGTCGATAAATCTATTGACGTCCATCTGCAAAGAATAAATTAAACCCGGATTCATTTGAAGAAATGACATCTGGCCATGTCCTGTTGCCAAGATTGGCCCCATTTGCTGCCAATCGCTGTTTGGCAAGTCTGTGGCGATGCAATAAGGTTGGACCACGGTACGGGTGACGACACCGGATGTTGAAGGCAGCAAGGCGTCCTTGCACCTTTTGGGCGCTGATATGACGTTGACTTGTCCCAAGTGTCCTCCTTGCCTAATCATCAGCTGTTTGGAACCGATTTCGTAAGTATGAGACTTGGATGTTGCGGTTTTGTCGAGCTGTAATCACAGGTGGTGCACCAGGTCGCGGACGATCAACAACACTTCCGGTAGCCCGAAAACGTTGTCTGAGTCGACTTACAGTGGGTGGATGCACATTTAAGTGCCTGGCAATCATCACATCTGAAGCACCTTGGCTGACCATACAGATAAACTGATTCCTTTCGTCTTGTGTCAAGTGTGGCATTTTCTCAAATTGTTTGAGTTCCACAGTTCCATGTGCTTTTACAGGGCCTGGGTGTAGGTAATGGATGTGCACAACGTGTTTCATGACTGTGGTTGTATTTAAGAGAAATGTCAAAGGTTCAGTTTTAAGTATTAAAGTTCATGTGAGAGGAATGCTCCGGGACTCGAACTCGAAATGGGCCAGAATAACAAAATCTGCAATAGAACTTTTGTAAGTTTCAGGACAACAAATACCAATTGCGTTTTATTGGCTTTCAGTATACATATATGTACAGAACATATTATTCAAAATTCATTCAGCCAATCATTAAATGAAAATTAACAGTGTTAAAAAGATCCTTAACTGTTTTCACATTGAAGTATTTATCCCTTATGATGGAGAATTCAACACAGTCAAGCAGGACATGCTTGACCGTGGTTCTCTCAGCACAAGGGATACAAAACGGAGGATCCTCACCTTTCAATAGGTATGCATGAGTGTATCTAGTATGGCGAATACAACATCGTCACATGATGACCTCTTCAAATCTGGACTGACAACCCAAGTAAGTGTAAACGATATAGGGTTTTATTTCATGTAATTTATTGATACCTTCTTGGGTGTCCCACTTCTTCTGCATCAGATCACAGATGTAAGTTCTTATGCCAGCTTTGTAATCAGAGTATGGTATCAAAAGTGGTGTCACAGATTTGTTGAGTGCTGCCTTAGCAGCAAGATCGGCTATTGTGTTCCCAGAAATGCCAACGTGGCTGGGTAACCAACAAAAGACAATGTCGCATTGGCCAGTAGCAAGCTCATTATACAATTCAATAATTTCAATTAAACGTGGATGTTTACGAGAAAGATTTTTAATAGTCTGAAGACATGAAAGAGAATCGGAAAATATTATGTATTGTTTATATTTGCGGTGTTAATTGATATATTTAAGAGCTGTTAAGATGGCGTTAGCTTCTGCTGTGAAAATAGAGCTGTTGTTTGGTAGTCGAGAAGATATTGTTCGGGATCCAATGACAGTGGCACAAGCCACCGTGCCACCATCCTTAGACCCATCTGTAAATAAGGATTTGTATGTATTATATTTACTTTTTAATTGATTATACTCTTGTTTAGATTGTAATTCATTAGTTTCTGCTTTTTTAAATGCTGTTAATGTTAGGTGAACTTGTGGCCTAACCAACTGCCAAGGAGGAGAAGAAAGAAGGCGGGAAGGAGCTATATTTTCCAGCTCAATGCCATCAACGGAAATGAATGGTTTAATTCTTAAACCAAGAGGTGGAAAAAGAGAAGGCTTTTTGTTGTACAAATCCGCATAAAGAGGATTAAAGACACATTTGAATAGAGGGTTAGACTCGTTAGAATAAAGTTTTGTTATATACTGCAAGGACAATTTTATTTGGCGTTGTGTAAGAGAAGGTTCATCTGCCTCGACGTAGAGACTGTCAACAGGAGAAGTTCTATAGGGTCTTAGACCTTGGTGATGGACAGAATCTAATAGTTTTAAGTTGCTTTTGCAGGCTCCACCATATACGATGGGGCCATAATCAAGTTTCGAGCGGTCCAATGATCAATATAGATGTAGGAGAGTGGCTTGATCCCCCTCCCCACTTAGAATTTGAAACGACTTTCAACAAGTCAAGTGCCTTCAGGCATTTAGTTTCAAGGGATTGAATATGCGGCAGAAACGTTAAATGAGAGTAAAAAATTAAACCCAAGGACTTGGCCTCCTATACAACTTTGATGGGAGTGCCATTGAGAAACATTTTCGGGTCTTTATGCTGTGTATATTTTCTACAAAAATGTATACAATTAGTTTTGGAGTTAGAAAATCGTTTTCAAGACACCATTTAGTTATTTTATTTAAACACAGCTGCAGTTGCCGTTAAATAGCATGCATATTCTTACCGCGACAAGAAATGTTAATTAAAATCATCCACAAAAAAGTGATCCATTAACTGTATCGGTTAAACCTTTGATAAACTGTTGATGTTAATGCTCAATATAGTGACAGACAAAATACTGCCTTGTGGGACACCCTGATCCTGATTGTAATGATCAGACAGGGTAGAACCCACTCGGACTTGAAATTGTCTGTCATTTAAAAAGTTGGCTATAAATTGAGGCAAGCGGCCTCGCAATACAAAGCCACGTAAATCTTTAAACAAAATGTCATATTTCCACATGTAGTGTCATGTGCTTTTTCTAGATAAAAAAAGATAGACACAGCCTGTTGTTTATTAATTAGAGTGTTTTTAACAAATGATTCTAAACGCACCAAGTGATCGACAGTACTTCTGTTTTTTATGGAAACCACATTGTATATCTGTTATTAGGTTATTGGTTTCCAAGTACCAAACAAGTCGATTATTTATCATGCGTTCCCTGGTCTTGCAAACACAGCTAGTTAGTGAAATTGGCCTATAATTGGAAGGATCAGTATGATCACGTCCAGGTTTAGGGATGTGCACAATTATAGCATCACGCCACGACGAAGGAAATTGTCCAGATGTCATAAAAAATAAGGAAGAGCGTCTCTAAACATGATTCAGGTAAGTGTTTCAGGAGTTGATCATGTATACCATCAGCTCCTGAAGCAGTATCGTGAGTATGGTCAAGAGCAGTATAAAGCTCATGTATCGGAAAGGTTTCATTGCAGTCTTCCCCATTGTCTGAATTGAAATTAATAGATTCTTTTCCTGCTGTCTTTGATATTTCTGGTATTTTGATATGTTTGGCCAAAGTTTCTCCAAGTTTATTTGCTATGTCAGATTTATCAGTCAATAATTCATCTCCATCTTTGAGATGCTTAATGCTAGATTTAGAGCCCTTACCTTTTATTTTCTGGATCATGTTCCACACCTTCGATATCAGTGTGTGCGAATTGATGTTTGAGACATAGTTTCACCAAGATTGGCGTTTACTTTGTTTAAAATTACGCCGTATTTTGGCGTTTAAAATTCTAAATTTGTTGAAATTGTGGACCATAGGATGACAACGGAAATAATGTTCAGCTTTCTTCCGTGCCTTACTAGCTTGTTTGCATTCAGCGTTAAACCATGGTTTACGTACATGAAGAACTGCAGAGGATTTGGGGATACACGTGTCAGCTATGTGTCTGAGCTCATCTGAAAAACATTTTATGGCATCAGGAAGATCATGAAAAAGTTCAGGTTTGAGTTTTTCAGCACAGAAAGTTTCATATAAAGGCCAGTTATCCTTCTTAAAGTTCCATCTTGATGATGGAGGAACATCAGATGGATTCACGTTTTTAGCATTGTTGGGAAACGGCCATCCCTACACAGGTCGTCGTGGACCGACCACTCAAATTCACTCAATAAGTCTGAGTCTATAATTGACAAATCAAGGGCTGAATAAGTTCCTGTGTTAGAACCGTCATTACATATGCAAAAATAATTATCTGAACAAAAGTCCCCCAACAGTTCACCTCTAGCATCAGTAGTTGCACCACCCCAGAGCGGATGTGACCATCTATATCTTCCATAATGATACAAGGTTTCGGGAGTCAGTGTTCTGAAGGGTTGAAGACGGTGAGATGTATAAAGAGCACAATGTGAACGCAACATGTAACGTCAGTCGTACGGCAACCGCCTGGAGATGAGTATCAAGTATAACAGGACTATGGATAACATTTTGTTTGATAAGTATCGAAGATCCTCCAGTCGCCCGTTCTCCTGGTGGTGAAAAGGAATGGAATGCATTCAAATTGCGTAAATCAAATGTTTCCGTCTGTTATAAATATGTCTCCTGTCGACAAATGGCTGATGGTGTGAAGTCCTGGACTAATAGCTGCAAATCATTTAAATTATTCCTTAGTCCTCTGCAGTTCCACTGTACAATATTGTTAAAAGACATTAGCTTTTGGGGGGATTTATTGGGGATGTACCCCTTGCTTACCTTGAGGGCGATAAGCCATGTGCCCTAATTTGGATGTTTTCGGACACATCCATGTCCTCTAAAGATCCAAACTTATTAGAAAAATTGGATCTTGTCATTTGAACGTTTGGGGGCTCTGCTAATTTGACATTTGTGCAAATCATTTCTGGCTTTGACTTTATGTTTGGTAAGATGGTTCCCAATATTTTGTGATTGATGTTTTGGTATGGGCTGTAATGACGATGACAGTGATTGTTCTTGAGAAGATGACCGTGACTGAACTTGAGCTGTTTTTCGAACTGATTCAGCTGTCTGTCGATACAGTTGCTTTGTGACTGACGACAGAGAGTGCTCTCGTAATTGAGGCATAAGATGTATTTGGTTCTGGTGTGGAAACAAGTAGTTTCTTAGCATCAGCAAAACTGATGTTCTGTGTAAATATAATTTTATTGAGCTCCATTTGTTGTTTCCATATTGGACATTGTTTGGAGAAAGAAGAATTTGTCCCTGAGCAGTTGACGCATTTTGTAATGGTATTATTGCAATCCTCAGTAACATGGGTGTTCTCACTGCACAATGTTACCGAGTTAGTACAGTTATTGGCACAATATCCTTACTTCAGGCATTTGAAACATCTCAGGGGATTGGGAATATAAGAATCAACAGTGATATTGCAATATCCTGCAATATTTGTAGGTTTTGTTTCAGAGTTTATTCGGGGGTAAATCTTTCACCAAAAGTCACTCCTTGCTCTTTCATTTCTGATACGATGTCAAGTTCAGTCATATCAGCAAACAATCGATCTCTATCTCTGACAATCCTTTTGCTTGTGTTCAGGATTCTGACCTGTGGAGCCGAGACGAAAAAGAGGTTGGTGGATTGTTGTTTTCTACTACATTCTATAAGTAGAGAACCCGAACGCAATCGTTTGATATTTCTGACCTCACCTGCGATGCCTTGTATACCTTTTGATACTGCAAAAGGGTTTAATTTAATAGGCGATTTGTCAAGAGTATCGATAACGAGAAATCGTGGCCAATATTCGATTGAGTTGGACGGTCCAGGTTCATCATTATCATCATCAGTGTCAAACTGACGTTTGTTTCTTTGAAGGGGGGTTGTGTAAGCCATAGCTAATGTAGTATAGTTCATCATCTGAGCTCCCCACCCACCACGGAGTATCACAAGAACAATACTAAAAGTAAGTGGGTCTCCGACTTGCAGCACCAAGGATACTCAGATGATATACTCCGGCAGACGAACTAACAGAATAACTATTCCACTGGATTGGCCCATGAGCCACCACCATCTGGGCATACGACACTAGGCAAATTTAAATTTTTTTGAATTTTTAAATCAATAAAAGCTCCGTGAATTAATATGGCCAATACCCAAAACAGGATCAATTAGTGAAATAACATTTGTGCAATATGAAATGCAATGCACAGGGGATGGCGTGACCAGCCGATTGGTTGAACCGGGCCCATTCAACCACCCGTCTAGGTGAAGTCAGGGACGAAGTGGTGTGTTGGGCAAAGGAACACTGTTCCTGGAACCAGTGGCCTCAACCACCAGAATCCCGTCCTCCACCGACACAGGGGCGCAACCCACGGCAAACGGGTTGGTGGACAAAATATACCGCCGGGTCCACAACGGGGGGTCGAAGAGCGCTTAACGTTACCACGAGGAGGTGGCTCTTCACGTGTGCCTCTTTGTGACGAACAGTGATATGTAAAACATACGCTTGTTTCGAAGTTAGAAAAAGGTTCGCGCCACATCTTTCGTAATTCATAACGTTTCAGCTCTGTCACACCTCTGGTTACTCAGAAGATCCCTTCTACTTCGATGTTTAGTCATATGAGAATATAAGCACGCGTACATATTAGCCAGTATAGAATTTAGTATTATCTATGAAATCTTAAATCTCCACTTGCTTTGAGAATGGGAATACATTCTATTATTAGGAAATTGTATGTGCACACTCATTGTACACTCTTATACCCTCTCTCTCCTTCTCTACCTTTCTGTCTACCTCAGCCCCTATCTCTGCTAATACGTCTTCCTCCATCGTTCTCTCAAGAAACAGCCATTCAAAATCGACATCAGCTGTTGTCAGATTCCCAAATGAATGACATGTACCTTAAGTATTTAGCTCATTATTTAAAAGATGAAACGAGGAAAGCTGAAAAAATAATGGTGACCTTTAAGCGGCTTTGGATGAAAGTTATTGGTCGTGGTGTGTATTCGTTGGTATTAGTTTTCAGTATTTCGACTTTACACTCTTGATCTCTTGGAGTATTTAAGTCCACATCAATAGACCTCGAGATGAGCATCATTTTTTCTTTGTGACAGAAGACCAATACTTCTCTCCTCAACAGCCTCTCCATCCATTCATTAAAATTCGTTTCAAACGAGGTGGCTTTGCAAATATCACATCTTATTCTACCCTTAAACGATGACTTTGTTGAACAGTGTTGTAGGTTTATTAGTGGTAGGACAAAATGTATTTTTTTAAATCAAAGCGGTCAGGCAAAACATGAATCACTTTAATGAATAAGGGTTTAAGATTTAAGATACTGCTCTACGAAAACTATTTTGGAGGATCGTCAAAATGAACAATGGCCGTGAATGTTGGCATCACAATTGCGCCCAGTGTTCATTTCTAATTTGGGTCTCAAAGGTCTGTTGAATGGGTGAAAATCTCCACATTCTGAAGTCATCGATTTGAGTCTCTGTTGTTTTCCAGTATCTTCATGGCAGTCCCCTGACTTGTGGGTACAATGACACCATCTACCTCGCTGGAATCCTCTCCCATATGCATTATAAAAACCAAAGCCCACTCGTCTTCACGCGTATCAATGACGAGGGTATTGGTAGGACGAAGACCATGGCCATGGAATGGTTTGCTTGAAGAATTTTAACAGTTTGGAACAATCTCAGTTTTGGATATTCTACAAGAGATTCGTTGATATCTTTGGGATTCAAGTCACATTACGGCTAACAACATCACGAGGTTAAACTGTTTTAAAACTTGTTGATATATTATAAAAACAGGACAGTCGTGGGAATACTTGATCTGAGTTAACTGAGAGACTTCCAATTGGAAACAAACCTAAACGTTCCTGAATGCGTTGAAACTTATATCATATCGCTAGATATATTAAAACGATGCTCATTGGCAATTTGTTTTGTTTTTATTTATTCTAAGAAAAAATGAAATACAGTAGAGAAGGTGCTGATGCCATTTCCTTAACCAACATAAATATCTGCTCAAAGAAGAGTGCAGTGTTCATTTCAGACAATATTATAACCATGTTTATGAATAAATATCACACTGTGCTAATACAGGGTGTTCGCGAAAATGTGTGATTATCTTGCCCAACCAGAAGAGGAATTGTGCGACCTTAAAAGTAAACATATTTTAAGTGAACATTGCGTTTGCATAAATGTTGCTGCTAATATATTTTTTCTTTTCGTTGAATACTACATACAGAATCGTGCAAAAAGTATTCGGACACTTGATGTAAATTCTATAGACTTACATATTAATTTAGTGTAGCATAAATACTTTTCTTGAATTTAATTTTCGTAATATCCAAAATGTTGCTCATTTGTGAGGAATCATCTTACCTACAATCACGTAATTTCTGTTTAATTTTCCTTTGCTTGTTTGTCGAATGGCGACCATTTAATCGACATTTGTACAGTGCCGTGAACTCCTGTAACATGGGGCCCTATGGTATTGTGCACTGTGAAACCATATGTAAGTTGATAAATGTAATGTTATTAGTTATACAGACGAGGGATGCCATGGATTTGATAATGGCTGTATGTTGTAAGGGTGCAAACACCCTAGAAAGACGAAGTTGAAACATGATCATTTCAGACAACTATAAGGAGTCGTGATTGGTCATACACTTGTTTAGAAGGCGTGGCGCCGTCCGAATCAATCTCTGAGTTTGAGATACCCATGACCACTTCTGTTAAAGCTCTGCGGATAACGCCGTACACAGCGCATATGTTTCTTGATCAAGTATGCTGCATTGGTGATAGAGGTTGGTGTGTGGACGTATGGGCTGGTTTGGGTTAGAGGGATCGGGACTGACCATTGCTTTCTGTTGACGTTTACCATGCAAAGTGCAGTGTTTTGGGATCGTTTGGTTCTCGTCTGAAACTGTTAATTTTTCAAAGGTCATCTTCCTCCTCATATTTGAGAGCATCCCTACTTGATATGGCAAGTACGCTTTGTCAAAAAGTGGTACAGGACCTGCTGAGGAGGACTAATTAATATGGTAATGAATGCAAGACGTCACAGGTCAGAAAGGTGAAGGGAACAGTATTTCGTCGAATGTGCTCATGCCTTTTCGAAAGAAGGCCCTCCTGAAACGAAAACAAAGCGTAGAAACATAGTCAATGAAGGTCTTAAAACTCGACTAGGCTGCAAAACCTGTTTCAAAAAGCGCGCGCTCACCAGTTGCGAGTTGATGACGACCCATATTCGCTGTTTGGTCAAGATGAATACAAACCATTTTCATTCAACGTACGGATTCGTTTATGGATTCGTTTATAGGTATACTAAAGTGTGACTGTCAGCTTGAGTTTTATCCTTTCACCTCCTGAGAGTCAAGTCTTGATTTTGACTGAAAAGACTACCATTAATGTTTCTCTGAGGCTCCTTTTCAATACTTAATGAAATAGCCCTTATATATGAGAGAGTGAGTAAGCATTTAACGTCACATCGGCAATATCTTAGCCATATCGTGACTAAAACAATTTATACAATAAAAAATGAAAACATTTTGAAGTTTAAAACCCTTACAACTCGCATGGAAAACTAAAACATTTTAATGAAAGCAGACAATACAATATACAACACGGGCTATAGATGGCCAACAACTGAAGGGAGATCACCATACCAGGAACCGCTCATATAAGAATACATATATAACTTTTCATAGGTTTTTCATAGGTTTTTCCCTTACTTCAGTCAACTGTTCTAAACTAGATTTTGCAAATTATTCCCAGTTAGATTTTGTTAATTATTCCATACTGTTTAAAGGTACCGTTTACACTAAATCGAAATTCGTAATGTTGAAGATACTATAATAACATTTTTTCAGTTCGAATTTTGAAGAGTCCTGCAAAATATAAGTTGCTAGTTATATATGAACTAAATACGAATTTAAAACGTGTATATAGTTAATACGTATTGTTATAAGGCGAAAATGCATACGTTACTCAAGAAACGTATTACAAATCTATTATTAAGCATTACGAGTATTTATTCATAAAATCAATACTGTTTCTGATGGGCAATAAATCAAGGAATAGAGAGCAGGATAACTGTCAGTGACAGAACAGAAAAGTAGCAATCAACGGTGAGTCATCGATTAGTTTACAGTAATCCTCTGATCACGAGGTACGACATGAGACCATGGAATGATGTAACTTTAAACGAATCAGAGGGATTGTATCTGGTCATGTGACAAGGGTGGAGCAGGCTCGAACACCTTAAAAAGAAACCGTCAACACTAGAAAGTGGTGCGGGTTACAAAGTCAGCAGAACGTTCGCATCGAGATCGATCAGTTCCATATCTGGTGAAGAGCTTGCCTTATCCTGTCCTGACCACGTCACCTTGTAATGACGAGAGAGATCGAGTAAACCTATGTGAGTATAGAACCTAGTGTTGAGTTATTCATTGTATGCTAGAGTGCCAGCACATGAATGAAATGTGTTTATTGAGGAGTTACAGTCGTCTGACCTCTCACGCCTAGACTTAACAACCCCATGGACCACGCGAGTGTGTAACTTGAGCTTCCATCACCCCTGACAATGTGGAACGGCCATCTGAATAGGTGACTGGTAGTAGGGTTTATTAACACCCAAAACCCAGTTACGACAGTACCATACTGTGTAACTTTACAAGTACAATACAATACAATACAATATAGTTTATCATAGTTTATCAATGTCTCACCATTTTTACAACAGAGTTTAAAATGCAGCATTGAGAATTTTGAAACGTAAAGGTACAAATTCCACCCAAAAGGTTTATGAGAGCCTATGTTCTAAATGATATCACAAGTACAGTTATGCTTGACGGAACATATCATCTGCATACATATAGCCATTCAAGGCGATGGGAAAATGGTTTCGTTTAATGGCAGGTTGGAATTCCAGATACACACATACATTCATCCATCCATCCATCCATCCATCCACCTATCCATCCATCCATCCATCCATCCATCCATCCATCCATCCATCCATCCATCACACCACAACATAAAACTCATGCGCATTGGTTGCTTTCTACAAGGTCTAGCTCTTTTTGCATTTTAATATAGAGTATCAATCCCTTTTCAAACATCCATTAAAACACCCAACGCGCAATAGTTCTTTCAATAGAGAATTTATTATCAGAGACATCCCATGACCTTTTTTGGATTTAGCAGTGAATCCTAACTAAGATTTGAACAGTGACTCTTCAAACCCGTAAGTTATATTTTGTCAAATTAATTTATTTAAATGTTGTTAGATTTTATAGACAGTTATGGGTAAATATTCAACAAGTAATGATGATTGTTTTAGTGAAGCAGTATATGTTACAGACGAAAATATGTATATCTCCCATTCAAAACGTTTTCAAAACCACGTATAGAAGCTATTTTATATCTAGCGGGATTCATAGAAACGTTGATTATTTAATCACCTCGAATTGCGCACACATGCGGGACAGAATGTTCCAGAAAGAATAATCTATCCCCCGCACCAGGGAGAACGCTCCAGCAGCGAGAAGTGCACCAAGTCTTTTTCCAGAAATGACGACTTGAAAAAGCACAAATGTCCCTTCTCGCAGCAACGCCTTTCGGAATACCGATGTAGTGTAAGTTTTGAAATAGAAATAGTCTAGAGAGAAAGACCATGGTCCTTCTTTCACATATTTAAAACCGTGCTATAAGGCAAGGTGTACTTACACATGTCTTTTACATGTGATGTGTGAACGAACTGGCAATTTCATAAGATTTATTTTTAAACATGGAGGCGAATGTCATGTTACTCACCTATTCTCACGAAACATGGACACTGTCGAAAAATAAAAGAGTTCATATCATAATGAATATTTGTGTTATGAAAACACAACTGTTATTCTTTAAAGAACAAGAAACATCAAAAGTCAGGGTGTGGTGTTATGTCTCTAACATTCAGGGTAAGACACATACCCTATTTTCTAAATTGTCACTGAGCTCAAAGATCTTGAACGGTTGCGCCAGAAACGGTAAAGCCTAGATGTCATGTCGTTTCTATTTGCACCCCTATGCTGTGAATGTCCTCTCTACATCACTGACAAAGATCTTGAACGGTTGCGCCAGAAACGGTAAAGCCTAGATGTCATGTCTTTTGTAATGAAACAACCTTCTGATACGAAATGGAAATCCGTGTTTACAGAATCAATTTTCGTCTTGGCCACCCCGTACTGCTCTCTCATCATGTTAACCATCATAAAGCCACTTTAGCATTAGGTTGTAATTATCGTAGCCAACATTATGAGGACCATTTGTGAGCTTCCCGGTGCACCGAGATCCTTCGGTTCGAGCATCTTTAGAAAGAACTACTCCACTATCAGTGAGTGATGTACTGTCGGGATAACTACATTCTATCATTGAAAGGCGTTCATCACGAACAGTAAACCAGTCTCTCCTCGTCCAACCTCTCTCACTTTGAACCTTGTTTCAGTAGAAATGTTACCATGTTTAGTCTTGATGTCACAGGAATAGCTCAACCCGTGTATAAATCTCGCGGTCAGTTTCAGGAACACATGAATGTTAATAAATTCGGAAATCACTTGTCCCTTGCAAAAACAAGTGTAACAAACACCAGCGCCATTACCAGCGCCATTGCACTTGTCAAATGTCTTTGCGGTTTCCGGATGGTTTTTGAAGAGTTGGAAGAGAACGATTTATTCGTCGAAACTGAAGAGAGATATTTTCCATGGTTCGTGGTGTTTGATTTTGAATGTTCACTCAGGCTGATTGATAGTGGTACCCAGAAACTGAGATGGACGCAAGAACACCACCCCATATCTGTCAGTACATGGAGGGATTTACTTCACCCCACCGGCCCTGATCGAGTATATGACGCAGATTGCCACGACTGTAAAGGAACTAGCCACAGAAGACGAGTGGCAAGAGTCACTGCCTTTCCCTGACAATGTCGACTTCGAAGATAAATACACTCTTCAAAAAAAGAAACGCAAAACCCAAATATCAATGAAAATTTTGTTATTCAAGGACGTGTAGATCAGCCGAAAACAAAGATACATGAATGAAATTTTGTGCAGCAAGGCATAGCTATCATGTCCATATTTCATGAGAATAACAGTCATCACACTCATTACTGCTGTGCACCAGGTGGTGTTGAAGTCAGTACCTCGTATGACCACCTCCAGCTGCTACCACTTCCCGACACCTCCTGGGTACAGATCGAATCAGTCGTTGGATGTTTTGTTGTGGAATCCTTCTCCATTCCTCCTGCAACTGTTGAAGATTCTGTGGTAGAATACGACGTCAACGTACCCGTCTATCGATCTGATGCTAAAGGTGTTCGATTGGGTTTAGATCCGAGGATCTGGATGGCCAGGGGAGGGTATTGATGTGGTTAGTGGCCAGGTAGTCCGCGGTGGCACGTGCTGTGTGGGGCCTGGCGTTGTCTGGTTGGAAGAGCTGCCGTTGACGATCTACAAAGTGAAGGACGTGCGGATGGAGAATTTGGTCGATGTATCGATTGGCCGTCAGATTGCCTTGGACAAGCACAAGTTCCGATCTGCGGGTGTATGAGATCACCCCACACCATAGCACTCCCTCCACCGAATCTGTCCACCTGTCTGATGCAGTTAGGAGCAAAACGTTCATGACGTTGTCTGTAGACACGGTCTCTACCATCACGTCGCCTGAGGAGATAACGGGATTCAGATAACGCTAAACCATATGCGCCTCCAGTTTGCTAGGTTCCATGGCAGCACCGTGTTACACCATCTCACTCGTCGTCGTCAATGTAGTCGTGTCAAGGAGGGGGCAACTTTTGGACGTTTGGCACGTATTCCTACTTCTCGGAGACGGTTCCTGATTGTCTGATCGGACACTCTTCGGGCTCCAAACTGTTCTTGTGCTGTGTCCAGGGCGGTATGATGGCGGTCACGTACGTGGGTTACCCGGATGTACCGAACTTGGGCAGTTGTGGTGACGGTCATTTGTAGAATTTGTTTGACAAAATCGATCCCACAATCGAGTTATTGTGCTGGGATGAACGTTGAAGATCCTTGTCGTCTCACTCTTTGATTCGTCAGCTTGCAATCGTCCAATTGTCTGATTTGGATCGGCTTGGTTGAGACGTCCCATTTTCGTGTACAGTACTTGCAAAGATCGTGGATGAAATTGTGAGATTCATTCGGGTCTTTTATAGTCACGTGCTGTACTCATGCTTTGCACGTGAGAAACAATCACTGTGCCTGATATTCGTGCTGCATGACATCCACGCACATTATGACAATCCTGATTGATAAAACCGTTCAAAATCATTTTTGATGCTTTTGGTCAAGCATGATCTTCTATAACATTCCAGAAACAGTGTGCAATCCTAAAAAAATGTTTGAGTTTACATATGTGTACAAAATTGTAAGTATGATTCTTGCATTTCATTTTGCGTTTCTTTTTTTTGAAGAGTGTAGTTTGGTTTGTTCAACCTAATTTGCCTTGTTGAATTCCAATGAATCCCGGAAACTGAACAAACCAAACTAGTGAGAAGCGTTTTTGCAAGGTACTCTTTCAATGTAGCACGATCGTGGATCGCAATGTGGTTATTAGCCTCTCGCGGTCTACTTCGCTGTCGCCCCAGATAGGAGAAACGCCACAAGAAGGGTTACGCTATTATCTAAGGTGAGTGAGTGAGTTATTATTTAACGTCACATCGGCAATATTTCAGCCATTTAGTGACGCATTATCTAAGGGGGAAGATAGGTTACGTCATGTTCGAAATGAATAACTGTCAATATAATATTCAAAACAAAATGAATTCAGTCATTTTTTCAATTAAACTTGATGAGGAACATATTACATGTCTTCATGTTTATCTTAAGTACTGCAATGCCACTGGAATTACAATGAAGATGAATGAATTCCATTTTATGCTTATGCTTCCACCTCATATAATCTTAAATAGATTAGTCCAATCAAGGATGATCAAATGGACTCGCTGACTTGGTTGACACATGTCATCGTTTCCAAATTGAGCAGATCGATGCCCATGCTGTTGATCACTGGATTGTCTGGTCCAGACTCGATTATTTACAGACTGCCTCCATATAGCTGGAATATTGCTGAGTGCGGCGTAAAACTCAGCTCACTCACTCACTCACCAAATGGATTTGATCGTGTCAAGTTAGGCCTACTGTTAGGCTGACATTTATGGTAGAATTGTGTATGCTTTGGGTTTGCAGAGCAGTTCATTTGTGAATATACACCATGGAAAGATATTATTTTATGGCTCTTCTATCACTTTACTATTGTTGTGAAAGCCTAGTGATAGCGAAAGGCACTTACCTTGCTTCGTAAGCTTAGATGGATGGGGAGATCAAGGGTTCTGTAAGTTCTGCAATTTGCGTCCGTTCTGGTCAGTGTCTAGTCTTAATCTTTCAGCTGTGACCTGTCAGATTTGGCGAATAAGTTGATCACGTGCCCCGATTACAGCCGGAAACATGCGAATATCACTACATTCCTCCCTCTTTTCTGGACTTGCATCCCCACTTGGACTCCAGTGAGTCGGTCTGGCTTAGGGAGGATCCAACAGGTGACCTCATCAGGACATTGGCTACGGTACTCTGTCAAGCTTCAGCCACCAGAGTTGCAACATCACCGAGAAGTCTTGGGCTGTTAATCCCTTGGCGACCTGGGCGAGGCCACAGGTAGGGGGCATTGGTTTCCAGAACAAACCGTTTTGCATTAAGGGACCACAGGGCTGAAAGCTGGTGTTAATCAAAGTTAGCGACCATTCCTGTATACCCAAACCACGTTTACAGGATCCCCAAAACAGTGTAGATGGACCTTCTGGTTAGGTTGAATTCCCGCTACATGTGCGATCGAAATACACTCCTCAAGTTGGGCCCTTTGATACCTGTCTTCGGTTGTTCCACGGAGGTCAAGAATAATAGGTTTGTTGGTGTCGGCCATCCACAGTGGAGGCAGTGTCCAGTATATAAACCATTTCTCCCACTTCCGATACAGAATGCTCAAATCATAATTCTTCTTCATATGGCGTTGCGTAGTTTGCAATTTTTTACGGGCCAACTGATGTACATCACCAAGTACTGAGGCAAGCTGACTTACGTACGTGTCGGGGTCCAAAGATCCCGTGTGGCACTGAAGACTAGCTCTGCAGGTTGATTGATTTCTCTACCTAGCATCAGCATATTGGCGGTATATCCCATTTGTCGATTTGCAAGAGAGTGCGATTAAATCGCTCTACTTGTCTATTTGCAGAGGGTCGATATGGCTTTGTGTATCTGAAGTAATGTGCAAAGCTCGGTGAACTATTTGCTCTCAAATTTCCTTCCTTGATCCGTAAATACTTGGAAAGGACATCCAAATGGTGAGAA
The DNA here is from genome assembly GCF_003918875.1 of Haliotis rubra. Classification (NCBI taxonomy): domain Eukaryota; kingdom Metazoa; phylum Mollusca; class Gastropoda; order Lepetellida; family Haliotidae; genus Haliotis; species Haliotis rubra. The sequence goes on from NW_025766248.1 coordinate 1,238,109, forward strand.
AAAAACGTCTACGGCAGCTTTGGCTGTCACCTCAGCCGTTTGGCTAGGCAAAGCCATGTACTCCACCCATTTGATGAACTGATCAACTATCATCCATATGTATTGGTTACCCAAATTGCTCTTGGGCAAGGGACCAATGAAATCAAGATTAAATCTTTCCATGGGTGCCCCTGCATGAAAGTTGATCATTGGTGACCGGGCATGTCGTACAGGTCCTTTGTTTCGGCTACATGCTGAACAGGTGCTTACATACAATTTGATATCCGGTACCATGCCATGCCAGTGGAACCTGGTTTTGACTCTGTAGATAGTTTTTTCCATTCCCAGATGTCCTGCAGCCGCTATATCATGGTTTAACCTCAGCACTTCTTGCTGTAAAGTTTTCGGGACCACCATTGATGCCATGCCTCGTGTTGTCTTTTCTATTATGAGAGGATCAACACGTAGTAATCACTGACTGTCAATCCGAAGTTCGGTTCAGCAGGACTGTAGGACTGGTCAGAAAGAGTTTTGATTCACTCGGCTCTTCAGCAGTTTGATTCCAATTCACTATAATTGCCAGGTCAGGATCAGATTTCTGCTGATTGATTATCTCCTGAGTAGAGTACCCAAATTGTTCTTTATGCCCGTCATCGGTTCCTACAAGTCTTACTGCCACTGTGGTGGTATTCAATAAGAACCCCGAATCCCCATTGGATTGTATTTCCATACAGGAGACCGGCAGGCCACAATCATCTGGTGAGTCATCATCAGAGAGGCAATCCTGCCCAACCTGAGCCAGAGGTATAGTATCATCTACATCCTCGAAAAAACTATTCCAATTTTCATGACCTCGAGTGCAATATTTGCATCCTACACAAGGTAATTTTTCCAACAATATTCCTGGTTTATAATTGTGGCATTTATCCTCTTGTGGAATCAATTCTTCCAGCCACCTAGCCAATTGGCCATTTGGATTCTGAAAGTTTAATAGCCATTGCAGACTACTGTGATCAGTCCTAACACTGAAACGTCTTCCCAGCAGATAGTGTCGAAACTGTCTTGTAAATCTAATTACTTCCAATAGCTCTTTTCTGGTTGTACAATATCTCTTTTGTTCTGCTACTGAAACTGCCAAAACAAACCATTCTCTCTTCACCATTTTGAATTTGGATCAGCTGTGCACCGATTTCTTCATTGGAGGCACCTGTATCTAGGATGAAGGGTTCTCCTTGATAGGTAATGCCAAAACAGGTGTATGGGTAAGAGCATGCTGCAAGGACGAGAAAGATTGCTCCTAGCAAGGAACCTTTCAACATCCTTTGTACAAGTAGGGTGAAAATCTAGACACCAACGTACTGTATTATCATGCTTTCTTATTAATACAGTGCAGCCCACTCTGATACAGAAGGTTGGATGACTCCAGCATCCAACATTTTCTTAAAATGTGCCTCCTCCTCCTTTTGGAGTGGTGTCCCTTTTCAAATCCAAGTGATGTCCTTCGCATGCACTGTTTAATTGGTTTGCCATGTCGATGGAATGTTCAAGCACCGTAAAGTTTCCCAAATCCATCTTACTGTTTCTGCTCTATATCAGCGAATTAGTTACAGAGTCAAGCATGGGTTACTGAAGAACTGTATAGGCAAATACATCCTAATAGTCTGTAAGTAATTGTGCCAGTTGCTGAATTTCCTGACCTTGAAGTAATTCGGATGACCTTTCAAACAGACTTTTCAGATGAGCAGGGATGTTGGGTTGACTATTTGTTTTCACAGCCGCCGATTGTTCAAAGGGTGATTCAACATGATCTATTTCCATGGCAACCCCTAAGATTTGACGAGGCTGTAGCACCATGGGGGTACTTCCGCCTTCCTGTGAGTTGTTTTGAAATAGGACATTCAAGTTGTAGTACAGAATTGGGTGGAATAACGGTTTTCTTTGATACCGAGATCCTTGATACTTGTGGTACCTTTTGAGAACGTCATAGAGCCATTTCAATGATATCTGATCCCATCTGCAGTACTTGTTGAGTCAAGTCCAGATGAGCCCCCTGGGGAACTAAGAAGTCAAGTCCCAGAAGAGCATCATCTTGAATGGGACCCACTACCACAGTAATCGAATAGGTTTGAGACCCTAGTTGCAACTGGAGTGGTTCTGTCACAAAGGAAGACATATGTAAGTCTCTCCCTGCAGTTCTTAACTTAATGTCCTGTTTCTTCTCGGGTTCCCGTGAGAGTTTCTTATAAAAAGTGTCTGATATTATGGTTACCTCAGCCGCGGTATCCACCACTGCAGGGGTATGCTGGTCCTGGATTCCGACTGGTACCAAAAACATAGATCCAATTTTTAATTGCCTAACTGTGATCTCTGGAAGTGATGAACTATCTTCTTCCGATGAACTAGTTGACTCATGAGCAATGGACGAAATGCGGGAGGTCATTGAAGGCATGTCATGTCCAGTGGGATCTAACAATGGCAGATATTGTGTCCGAGGATTCTCAACCAGTTGACCATCCACAACTTGCAGTTGTTGGCCTTCTTCAACTTGGATCGAGGTTAGGCCTCTGAGCTCGATACGGACATGCTTAAAGCCCCAGTTGCATCTTGTAATGCTTTAACATCCTTTTCCTGTGCATTAAATGTGACCCTTTTCTCTCCTCGTTTACTGAATTGATTGGACAATCTCTGCGAAAATGGCCTGTTTTCCCAGATTTGAATCACTCCCCCGATCTTGTTGGCGATGACGAGTTGCTTCTAAACCTTCGACTCAAGATGGCTGTCAATTTCCGTATGTCTGCTGACATCTCCTCGACATTAGCTTCCAGATGGGTCAAACATTCCACCACATTGTACCTTACGGGTTGTGATGAAGTTTGCCGCTTATCCTGAAAAGAGGTGTGATTTGCGACACCAAGTATTCATCTTCTTCGGAATCATTGGCCAAGTTCGATTGCTTCACATCTCGCCTAATGATTGGTCTACCATAGACTGCCTGAGTGTTCTGGAAGTATTTCTGTACAGCATCCATGGCTGATTCCAGAGTTGTCAATCCCAGGTTTGAAACATAGTGGGCAGCTTCTGTATTAGCACATCCTTGCCAGAATCTCCGCACCACTTGTTGTTCCACAAAGTCATCTAGTAAATCCGGGAATGCAGCAATCGCGACTTGGAGTACACGCTCCGCCCATTCTTCCAAGGACTCGTCTGAGTTCTGACGAAGGTTTGGAAACTGCAGTTGGGCAGTCTCTGGATGACACTGTTTCCCAAACCGCCTATCAAGTTTCTTCACCATTCCTTGGAATGAGATGAACTCATCTCTCTCTAGCAATAAGGCAAAGAAGTCAGCTGCTTTACCAGTTAGGCAGTAACACAACTGATCTACCTTTTCTTCATCCTTCCATGACTGAGAACGAGCAAAACGTTGAAATTTCATATAAAAGGATGACCATCTTGTACTACCGTCATATACCATCCGCGGTAGTGAAGCTGTTGGTTAATCCCCATGTGCTGGATGCCTCCCCACAATATGTTTAGGATGCACCTCATCTAAGTCGCTATCCAAAGAGTAGCCTAATGGTTCTCTCCAGGCGGCTTGATGACGATGATGGAGCTCTCTGGATCCTGTCTACCCTCTCGTTACGTAAAGGTTTACACATCCTCTGCCTACCTCTGGGGGCAGGTGCGAGACCATCATTAAAATATCCAGAATGATCCCAGAGTGCCTGGAGTTCCCCGCAACAGATTGGTTTGCGGGCCACAGGATGTGTACCATCCACCCGGCATTAATTAGGACCTTCTCCGGAATAATACTCCCTTGGCTCATGGTTGATATAGTCTCCATATATCTGAGACCTTTGGGAGCGGGAAAGGTGATGGCTACATTAAGAATGGTCATGTGTGTTTCCATATACAGCATACTCCCTTAAGGCATGTTTAATCCTAGGGTACACATCTGCATATCTTGACAAACCATGTTCTGTCCCTGATTCCAGATAGATACATTTCCTCTCTAGGCCCAGCAGGGGTACTGGAAGTAGGAGGCCAAACGGGGTCGCTCCCGTTCTGCTTAGACAGATATACATCTCCTTCTAACTCTCTATCAGAGATTCCCCTGCTTCTCGATGTTCTCTCCCATAGACTGTCATACCGCTGTCCCTTGGGTGGATGGGGTTTCACGTGTGTTATTCCCCTGGGCTGAGTTAACTAGGATTGGTTGAGGGGCCATACTTTTGGTTTGGCCTGTTCCCCTCCGTTGCCTATACCCATGGGTTAGAGCATGTCTCTGATGGACATTCCCGTCAGCACCTTGGAGGACCCGAGGGTCGACCTCCGCAGTATTGGGCTTTGTTCTTGAACTCTGCCGTGACACGTTCATACCATGTACCACAGAATGAGGGTTGGGCATAGGTGCCTTGCCAAGACATCGGATCTTTAGGGTTACTGGCTTCCAGATTGGCAAGAACATCAGAAAAAGCTTCCATTTCCCTGTTGAAATCATGAGAGGCCACCTACCACTGGTCATAGAGAGCACTATGACTTTGTGGAGTAAGTCCTCTACGCTTGGCCTGCAAGTTGGTTTCCGCATGTTCCAACTGTCTTAAGTTGGACTGAATAGCATCAGCGTCAGTACTGGTGACTGGTTTATGGAACCTTAGGTCAGTATCGGACTATCTACCTGGTGTACCTTCGGTGACCGGGGTAAACTGACCATAGACTGATTTGGGTCTGGGTTTGGATGGTGCAGCTTTCCCTGAAGCCTGTTGCTCCACCATCCTCGGAGACCAAGAGCCTGCAGTTGAAATACCAGGATATTCCACAGCAAAAGGGATAGCGCTAAGAGCCTGCTCAGGGTTCCTGGGAGATTACGGAAAACCTCCTCCGTCAGGACACCTAGGCTCTCTCTGAGTTCCACAATTTTCCTGGCCAGTTTCATCCCTGTTCACGGAATAAGCCAGAGTTCCTCCTCAGAGCGCAGATTAATAAATACTGGTGGCATTATTGGATTATCTGAAATAATCCAACAACCATATTTAATATCTAAGTTAGTACAAGTTATACATAACCCCATTTTTTGGAACGAATACAGTTGGGAAAGGAACATAAGTGTTCGGGCCTTCCCTGCAGTATTCTTGCTCTTGTACTACAACCTGAGGTAAGACCAAGCTGACCTATAGGTACTTATATGGTAGGTGTATAACCTTAAACTAACCTAGCTAAAGAGTTGCCAATATTATGGATAAGACAAACTCTATATATGTCAAAGGATAGAAGGTTGAGGTTACAACCCATGTGACGAGTCTACACCTGAGCAAAATAGACCATGGCGGAGAGAAGACCCGAGACATACGATCAACCACAGCCACCACCGATAGAGAACGGATACCAACCCGAACAACACTGTGCTACACGTTGCTGACAGGGCGAGGCAATGGCAGCAGTTTGCGATGCCCATTGTCCGAAGAAGGATAGAGCACCAGTTGATCGTGAAGAATGTTCCACGTTGCCGAATATACTGACTGCGGACCAGTAGAATGTTGCCGTTCGTATGGAGGACAGAGCATTAAAGTGGACGGCATATTGTCTGCAACCGGAATTACAGGCTTCACAAACCAGAACCAAGTGAACGATATCTTTCCCCGGAGGACAAACAACTCAGACACTAAGCATAAGCTACCCTTACCTAACACTACCAGACTTACAGATGCACACACACAACATTGCAGGCAAGATAAAAGAACTGTACCAGCAGTAAACTATGGCAAATGGCATACCCTAGAATAATGTGTACGGTCAGCGGGCGTCCAGCTATGATAAATATAAAACTAAAGAGCATTGGGTTTTTTACTCTATTAGCCATTGAAAAAGCTTAAAACACTCCATACAGCGAGTTTTGCTCTAAGTAGTATATACAATGATTGTCTGAGATCAAGTCCAACAAAAGTCTACCTTGGGGAACAATCACAAATAAAGCTTTTGTCAGGCCCTTAGATCTCGCCACCATTGTATATACTACTTTTGAATCCCTAGTTAACTTCCCGGCCCCACGTGACACAATAGTCTCACAATGACCGCGAACTAGCACTTGACACTATGTCGCTTTGACCTCGAGGAAACAGTTTAATGTGAATCGCATATGATCTCTTTGGTGTCCTATGTACTTTTTTTTCTCGTCTTCTCTGATAGCAGACTTACGAGACTTGGACCGGATTTCTTGTTTCATCTTACGGTACTTGTCGAGTTCAGAGAGGATTTAACGAAATTCCTCCTCTGAGATCTTACTGTCAGTGAGTGCTGTGGAAATACTCTCACTTACTGTGTTCAGCTTTGCTTCAGCCAGAACCCTGATCTCGTCGTGTTTCAACGCTTTACGATGCAGTCTGCGGGATGCAAACTTAAACACCAACCCTGCCACCCCTACAACCCCAGCTGTTATTTCAATGCCTAGCACTATAGGTGCGGCCACGATGGTGGCCAACAAACCAACACCTGCCACCCCTAGCCCGATGCTGGTTGCCATAAGGGCAGTATCAGTCCCGTCCACGATATTGAAAGCTCTATGGTACTTCTTATATAGTGCTTCACGCGTGTCGTGGTCTTGTTCTAGTTGGCGTTTTACATCACATAACTGTCTCAAGCCGAACCTGTCTACGGTTTCCAATGTCTTCTCGACTTCCTCTACGACTGTGCATATAATAAATTCTAAAAAATATCTTTAAAAAGTGCATAATTTACGTTTTGCACAGTGTATTTGAAGCTTACAAGTCTTAGACCCTCATACAGGGAAATAAGGGAGAAGGAAAAAGGTAACTTTGCATCCACACGAACATCATCGAGGCTTACTGAGGGGACCCGTTGAAGGGTCCGGTTTTATGAGGATACGGCAACGGTCGCCCAGGACTAGGTCGCTATAGTGTATTATCACCCTGGGTAAAAGTTGCAGTTCTACAGGATCACTCACCCCGAAGTAGACTTCTATGGCTAGTGTGGAGCCTGGTTTCACCTTCATAAGGTCCAATTGGGAATTGGGTACGTCAAACCTTAACTCGTCCTCCAAGCTTGAAGCAACTAACATGTTACCCGTGTGATACGGGCTTAGTTGAGTACTTATACTATACTTCGGAACGAAACCCCGAACAAGATACCGTTGTTCCTTATTTCGGAGACATACCTTTCGTTGTCAAACGAGATATAAAGTTTGGTGAGCGTCATGCTGAGCAACCGTTTGGGTTCTATAAAGTGGTCTGGCAGACGACGCCGCACGTACATGCCGTTTCTTAAGTGTAGGACGTACGAGGCGTCTTCCTGGCTTGTCTCCTAGATCGTTAAGCATGGGGTTGAGTGGATGACTAGTCATTGTTATATTACTATCATAAGATAGTTTCCAACTGTTTTTCTGATAATCTCTCAGGGGTGCACTTCAACCCCATGAAGTGTATGTTGTCGGGTAGGGAGATCTTGGTGAGTGATATCGTGTCTTCCACGGTTTCGGTGACCCCCTGCAGACTGGTGTGGGAATCGACACCCACCCGCATGTAAACAGTGCAAATCTGATACTGGTGCCGTTTCACCCACTGGAGTTTGATCCCCTTCACGATTTCGACTTCATCCGGAGATGGTTCCCCTAGGTAGACTTTGATGACCAGCGTGGAGTTCGCTGGTAGGCTCACCAGGATGTTGACCATGCCAGCGAATTCAGACACCAACTGCACTCTTGCACTCCCGGTTTACTCGATAGCATGTGGGCTGCCATACTGGCGACTGGGCTGATAATTACACTACGTCTCTGCAACGGGACATAAGCCACGAGCAGGGTTCCATTGTTCGCGACTTTATTAGGTAGTTGTCTTTGTTCTCCGTGAACACGTAGGGGGAGCCAAGCCTAATGTTGAGAAACCAGTTGACTTTAGCGGGCAACAACACCCACTTGTCGTCGTCGGTGAAGACGAGCGTATATGATTTTTTTCTGGCGATGGTCATGCTATCAACATCTGCTAAGTCAAACAGTTTGCCCCTGAACGATGGGTGTACCACCCATCTATCATCACGGATGTGGACTAAGTCGAACCTAGTGTTGAGGGCCGCTCCTGAGGTCTCATGTATATTACTTAGGTTTCTAGTACCACCAATGATGGGGACTTCAACGCGTTTGTAAATGTTGTTATTCAGTTGGAAGGCGTACAGTTTACCATCTTCTCATGGGTCGTCGAATCCGCGTGTGTCCCCGAGGGCGGAGATCCCCACATTAACGCATTTTCTCAACTTCATCCCTGGACCTTGTGCGCTGGTCATTTTATGTGCAGCGTAATCCTGAGTTATCCTATATTCACAGTATTATCTAACACCGATATTACCAACTCAGGGATTGTGCCCCGAGTTAACCTCTTGTACTGCCCCGATGAAAACGACTCGGTTCTACCGTCGTTGTATTTCTCCATTTTCACGGATACGGCTCTCAGTATCATGGAAGGCTGGCCCCCTTGAATGTTGTTAGTCATGCTCAACTGACCGAGATGAATGCACAGCTCTCGGTACGGTACTAGGTCGGGTAACTTCGTGCCTGTGACGGTAGTTGTGGGTTTTATCTCATCAGGCGGTATACCGAGTGTCCTTGCCAGTGGTCGACAAAGCCTCAAGGGGTTTATTCTGTTGTTGGTTAACACCACTGTGCTGATTGAGGCATATATCTTGAGTTCGGCTCCCAAGGGTTTGAAGACCTCGTCGCTTAGCGAGCACACGCTGCAGTAGCCGGCAGTTATCTGGTTGTGGGCGCCACTAACGAACAGCTTGTTGTTGTTGGTGTTGATGTTTATCCATCGCGGGACATAGTTGATATCGCAGAGTGCGACTTCAAGTTGACCCGACGTGTTATCAATCGCGTGCATCACCTAAACAGACACCCCCTCGTTATTCCCGGTAGTGTTATGTGCATGTTAGAGTATATATACCTATTATACAATACTTCAAAAACATGAAAATCGTAATGGATGTGCCTGGGCTGTATTTCGAAACCAAGTTCATTGATGTGTTCAAAAAGTATAGATTTTCAAAGACACATGACAAGATAGTCTTCGCATGGTTTAACAATCCTATGCAGTTCTGGCAGAGTCAGTTCAATTTCGCTGTGTGGTGTGCGACGACTGGGTGTGTCTTGACCTTGAACGACTTTCGTGATGCCCTGAGTTGGTCCGTGTTAACGTTTCACTTATACTACCAGATCAATAATTCTCTGCCTTTTTCTTCGCTTTTCTGGCTTGCTTACAATCTGTATTTAAAAAAAAGGGTTTTGTACATGTGGAGTTGTAGAGGACTTTGGTATACAGTCATTAGCTATTTCATATAAAACGTTAGAAAATACCTGAATGGGATCATCTATATCACTGAGACATTCAGGTCGTTATTTAATTGTGCATAAATTGTGAAATAAGGACCAGTCTGCCTTGGAAAAATTCCATCTTGTGTGTGATGGATAATCAGAAGGATAAATTTCTGACAGTGTGGTTGGAAAGTGGTCACTTCCACAGAGGTCATTGTGGACTGACCAATGAAATTCATTGAGAAGGTTAGAGTCTACGAGAGACAAATCCAGTGAAGAATAGGTGCCGGTTGAAGGATGCAGATACGTGCTTGAGTCGTTGTTAAATATACATAGGTCATTGTTAGAAATAAAATCTTCAAGTATTTTACTTTTAGTGTTAGTGTGTGTACCACCCTAGAGTGGGTTGTGGTCATGATTATACAGGGTTTGGGGAGTTGCTCATAGGGATTTTGAAGATCGGCCTGTACAAGTGTTGAAGACGGTGTAATGTATAGAGAGCATAATGTGAAAGTAGCATGTTCAGTAAGTCGCACTGCAACGGCTTGGAGATTAGTATTAAGTTCTGACGAACAAGGATTGATGATTCTCCAGAGGCTCTCTCAAATACTGGAGAAAAACAGTGATATCCACTGAATTCAGGTAATTCAAATTTGTCTGTCTGCATTAGAGACGTTTCCTGCAGACAGAATACTGATGGTGCAAAGTCCTGTACTAATAAATGTATTTCATTGAAATTAGTCTTGAGTCCTCTACAATTCCACTGTATATTTTTTTAAATAACCTATCGTTTGGGGAAAAGATTGGAGATCTACCCCGCACTTTTTCGCGGGCGACATGCTATGCGTCCTTGGATGGACTTTTTCGGACACTTCCATATCCTCAAGTGAACCATATTTATTATAGAGTTGAATTTGATTACTGACCCCTTGATACTCTGTCACTTTGATGTTTTTTGGAAGACTCTGGTCTTGGTTTATTTTGCTTTTACTGACTTGTTTCAAAGATGATTGAGACGGTGATTTCCCCCGTGCAACAGATGTGTCCTTATTATCCACTGATTTACACTGGAGTTGAGATGTGCTTGGAATAATTTCAGCTGTTTGTGTGGATTGTTCTGGTGAAAATCTTTCAGGAGTCTCATTTTTCACCCATGTCAATACTGTCTGGCACGCTAGTGATGCCGTTATGACTTTTGATAGTTTGGGACGTGTATCAGAAAGTGTGCAGGTAATGGACGCATATGTTTCTGTCAATTATGGAGTTTGTACAAGGTTTTTTGCTTCTGCAAAACTGATGTTTCTACTGAATTGTATTTTGTTTATCTCCATTTGCTTTTCCATATTGGGCATTCCTTAGAGGAAGATGAATGTGCTCCAGAGCAGTTTACGCACTTTTTGAAGTTACTGTCACAATCTTCTGTCACATGCGTCTTCTCACTGCAGTGAGCGCATGTAACAGATAATGTACAAGTATTCATACCGTGGCCAAACTTCTGACACTTGAAACATCTGAGAGGGTTTGGAATATATTTGTCAACCCTAATATTGCAGTAACCAGCCTTTATAGATTTAGGAGCAATAGGAGATGAAAACGAAAAAAGATAGGTGTTTGTCTGAAGGGTTTCTGAGTTTCTACGAGTGGTTAATCTTTTTACAAAGATGACACCTTGGTCTTCCATTTTAGAGACAATATCAATTTCTGCTATGTCAGTAAACAATCGATTCCGGTCTCTCACAATACCTTTGCTGGTATTTAGTTTTCAGTGTGCAGAGACTCCAACGGGAATACCAACAAATGAATCGGTTGACATAAGATTGGATGCCTGTTGTCTCTTGGTACATTCAATTAACAGTGCACCTGAGCATAAGCGTTTAATATTTTTCACATCTACTGCGATGCTTTGATTGCCCTTAGATATTGCAAAGGGATTTAATTTCAGCGGAGATTTATCAAGAGTTTCAATAACAATGAAACGGGGCCGGTAATCAATAGTTTGTGAGGGTCGCTGTTCATCGTCATTCTCAAGAGGATGTTTCGTTTTTTTGGAAGGAGTTTCATAAGCCATGTTTAATGGATAATTATTCATCATCTGAGCTCCCCACCCACCACGGAGTGTAATAAAGACCATGCTTAAACCAAGTGGGTCTCCGACTTGCAGCACCAAGGATACTCGGATGATATACTCCAGCAGAAGAGTTATTAATAACTAATCCACCAGATGAACCCATGAGCCACCGCCTTCTGTGCATAAGACTCTAGGCAAAGTTCATAACAACATATTTCAAAATCATAAACATTTTATATGAACAGTTATGCCAAGACCGAAATTAAAACAGTTCCAAATCAAATTTGTGTAATGACATATAGATATAGTCCATACACAGAGCTTGGCGTGAGCAGCCGATTGATTGAATCGGGCCAATCGGGTCCATTCAACCACCCGTCTAGGTGAAGTCAGGGCCGAAGTGGAGTGTTGGGCAAAGGAACACTGTTCCTGGAACCAGTGCCCTCAACCACCAGACTCCCTTCCTCCACCGACACAGGGGCGCAACCCACGGCAAACGGGTTGGTGGACCAAATATACCCCCAGGTCTACAACGGTGGGTCGAAGAGCCGGCTTATTATTATAGGAGAAACTCCCCAAACAGTATCAGTCTCTCGGAACGAGTTACGCCCACATTCTGAAAGCGATCGGAGTGCGAGAGAATTTTTTTCCTGTATGAATATCTCGACACTCTGGAAAAGTTGGAAACAGAGTCTCGGTTTCCAACTTTTGGTGAGGATTGGTATTCCAGCCTCAAACAGAAATCCGTCCTCGATGATGTCTTAAAATCGGTCGAGGACAATTATGCTGATCTAGAGGCCATCTGGAGACGGGAAGGTATGTCAACATTCCGAGATTTCCTCAAGTGGTATAACAATTTGTACGTGGGTGCCTTTGTGGAAGCCATGCAACAGTTGTATTTCGAGGACGGCATCGACATCATTAAAGAACCATTTGAGTCTTATCAATGATATTTTCAACAATGTCCAGAGGAGCAGCAACGCTTTCAAAATGTTTCTTGGAAGGGATGAGGAGGACATCTTAAAATTTGACCATCCAGTGACATAACTACACATGGTTCTGATGAATGCCTTAGAGGAGGGTATACACATGCATCGTGAATTACTGAGGATTCATTCTAACCCAGACCTTCACGGGTCATCTGACTTGTGACGATCCGGTTTAGAATTATTCTTCAGTAATCCATGCTTGACTCAGTAACTAATTCGCTGATATAGAGCGGAAACAGTAAGAGGCCCACCATAGAGCCTTGGCGCATTCCCGTATGACATGTGAAATAATCACTCAATCCATATTCAGTTCTAACACAGGGGTTAGTTTTAAGTACGTACCTCTCGAAATATTCAAAACTCGTCCATGAATACCAAAGTTTATTAGGTGATACAACGGATGATTATGACTGTCACAGTCAAATAATTTTGAAAAATTAATGACACCCCCCAAAAAAACAAAAACAAAAACAAAAACAAAAAACCCACTAAAAACGCCCTCCCGACATTGATAAGGACTTTTGAATCATTCCATGAAGAGTGAGTGAGTGAGTTTAGTTTTACGCGGCACTCAGCAATAGTCCAGCTGTATGGCAGCTGTCTGTAAATAATCGAGTTTGAACCAGACAATCCACTGATCAAAGGCATACTGAAGCACCGATCTGCGCAAATGGGAACCGATGACATGTGTCAACCAAGCCAGCAACCTGACCACGTTAGTCGCCTCTTATGACAAGCATGGGTTACTGAACGCTAATTCTAACCCGGACCTTCTGACTTATGAAGATCCCTGTAAGAATTGATCTTCAGTATCCCATGCTACTAACTCTGTAACTAATTCGCTGATACAGAGTGAAAACTGTATGGGGCTCAGCATATAGCCTTACCCCGTTTACCATATAACAATCACTCAATTCATGTTCTTTAACAGTGCTCATTATTATCATCCCTTAAAATAAAAGTTATCACAGAGTTTTGGGATGACAATTTAAACAATAAAAGAACTACAGAGGAAAAGAGGGGAAGTGGGGCCATAAATCGGGACCTAAATTCTAATATGGACATTTTCCCACTTATTATTAATCTAATTATAAGAAAGATAGTAGATATCAATATTTATACAGTCATATAACACTCAATTCATGTACAGCTCTATAACAGGGGTTCAGTTGAGGAGACATAGCAGGATATGAAGTCAATTGAAACATATCAGATTTTATTGTTATCAGGTGAAGGTGTTTTAGGTAGTTATGAAATTATGCAAATTGAAAGTGTAAACTGTTATACTCCAAAGATATGTTTAACTTTCTTTGGTGAAGGGTTATTTAACAAACATTGTGGTTGTCTGAAATCGGATTTACAAAGCTCATAAAAGGTTTTGTTGAGGGTTTGCTGGTAAAATTATGTGTGGTTGAGGTGCATCTGAATTATGCCCCTTTGTGGAATATTATGCCCCATATGAGTGTCCAAGCACATGGCACTTAGCATCCAGCCTTGCACAGCCCAGCACAGCAACAGCACTGTTACTTGCCAAAGAAAGGTTAGTTTTAATTTATAGTCTTTTTGTTTAAATACACTAAAGTTGTTAAGGGAATTGTTATTTATATTGTTTGAATAAAACTTAGGATATATTACAGATGAATAATTATCAAATTATTTCTAGCATGATGTGTAACTGTAGTGTATTCACTTATGTATGCCTTTGCAATTGTGTGAAATTGGCAAATGTTGTTTGCAGGTGCCAAACAGGGTAGAAATGTTAAACTCCATTCCATAGATTGGTAAGGTTTTTTTTCCTCAGTACACTGTTTACTTTCCTCAGTACATTGTGTGAATGTTTTAACTGGTGTGTGTATTTGTGTAACATTACTATATTTTAATTTAATAAATGCAACATATTGACACATATTTGTAACATGGAACATTCTCCTAGAATGATTGATTTTGCTGTCCATTTAATAATGTCAAATGTTTCAGGGTGATGCTTTGTGAAATCTTGTGGATTGTGAGGCGCTGACTACCCTAAGAAATAAAATGTCCTCACCCCAACCAGCAGCGTTGTTATTCTGAAGAACTGGTTACGTACGTATGTCTCTAAAGATTCAAGACTCGTCCATGAATACCATAGTTCATTGGGCGATACCACGGGTGTTTATGATTGACACAGTCTAATGATTTTAAAAAAATTAATACAAAACAGTGAAAACGCCCCCCTGACACTGATAAAGACTTTTGTATCATTCCATGATAAAGTAAAGATGTTGTTGATAGTGTTATATCCTGTTCTGAATCCGGCTTCATATTCATAGATATTATTCGTTTGAGATCACAATTGTAAACTTCCATGGAGTATTTTTGAAAAAAGAACACTTTTCGTGTGACGGGGGTGTATGATTCTCGATTCTGTCGGGAAATATCCGCTGTCTAATATCTTACTTAAAAAGTTGAACAAATAATTTCTGTTTTCGATTGGCGCAATAGTTTCAGCTGTAATCCTGACACATCCCGTCGAATTCTTCCTTTTGAAGTTCTTAGTACTTCTGGTAACTTCTGACAAAGTTATTCGTGCATTAGGCATCTCATTCACAATACAGTCTACGCACTCATCGTCCTTTGTATCAATGCAGTCTTTAACTGTATCTTCACTTTCATTTGAGTTCAGCAGTTGTTGAAAGTGGTCAACCCATTCCCCTCCAGTTATTGCGTTAGTAGATTTAGATCTTCTTAGTTTCTTGAATTCCTTACATAGATTGTCTGTTTCAGTCTAAATATTATTCCAATTATTCTTGATGCTATCTTTATTTCGTTTCTGTTTTCGTTGAGAACACGTCGATTTGAAAAGTGCTTATAAGTGTCTATAATGTTGTAAATATTCGTCTGTCTTTGTCTGTCGAAGCCTGTCGAGTGCACGATACTTATCTGCCGTGGCCGTCTGACAGTCGCTGTCCCACAACACTGGCTCTGCGTTGTCGGCAGGCCCGTGTATCTTCATACACTCGTAGCACGGTTATACAGGCTACATATCAAATCTACTGATGTGTCAATATCTGTATCTATTTCAAACAATACATCTGCAATCATCGTCTTGGAAACATCATCAGACATGAGTTGTGTAAATGTGCTCTGATCCTCCCGCTGAAACTTGTAGTATGGCGTCACACACGAGTCGCAGTATCATTATACAACATGGTGTAATTCATCAAGATTACAAACTCTAAAATCTGAAATAAGATTTTAAAAAGTTGTAACTAAACTAAAGTGCAATAACAACACTATGACCATTGTTTGAAACGCATGTAAAATGTCCATCTTCATCACCAGATAAATTCTGCCGTTAAAAATATGTAAACAGTGAGTTCGACAGATATCAAGCAAACGTCGACCAAAGGATTTTAAAAAATGATAAAACTCAGCTGGTAACGCCGCTGTTCGTGGAGATTGTGGACGACATTCTATGTATATACAACGCAAGTAATGAACTTATCACATATTGGAACAAATTCATTATTATGGCCAACAGAAGATTACCAACACATACTTATCTAATGCTTTATCACCTTGATCTTTCTAAACGTATTTCATGGATATCATTCTTAAAGGTCATTTTGCATAAATTAGGATTTGGGATCGTATGGATAACTCAACATGTTGGAAGCCGTGAAAACTTTCTATCAGAAGTCAAACGACGCATCGAGGTTATCGACATGCAACAGTGGCGCACTTTATATTGCTGAAAATGCAAGACTAAGTTATTACGGCAAGGCATTATTAAATGTGGAAACCTATCTCATCGTTATACAGGAGCAAGTTTATCGCCAAGCTTTCAGTCGTTTTAGATGTGGCAATCTTACTTTAATGGTAGAAGTAGGACGTAGAACTATTATTGATATTGAATCTAGATTATGTACTTACTGTTCATGTTATTGATTAAATTATATTGAAAATTTATTCCACTTTTTATTGATTAACTGATTTACGGAAAGGTATATTACATGTAGCTGTACTGTAAATCCATCACAGGAATCTTTTAAAAACCTAATGAACTCAAATTGTCCATCAACTATTCTAAATCTTGGTAATTATATGTATTTTGCTTTTAAACTTATGATACACTACGTAACAAATTGTAACAGTAGTAAAAAGTTGTACTTATTTATATGCTTTGTACATATGTCAGTATACATATCTATTCAATTTGGGGACAAGTGTTTATGTGATGCTTTTGTAAGTCATATGTTTGTGTATTTGTGGAATTGTATTGTCCCATGGGCTTGTGGCCGCTTTGACAGAAATAGACTACATATACATATTCACGTTGATTCGCAATTGCATTACTTCTGTTTAATCGGACAATATATGTTGCATCTGGACCTGTAGTAGTGACGAGACCACAAGAACATGCTTCACGATTCTTGTTTTCCCGAAGTGGGGAAACGGACTGGTTGAATCATTCTCTCACGGTACCGTTAACCCGTTCTCATTGGCGACAATGTCTCACACGTGAAGATCCGGATTAGAATTGGTCTTCAGCAACCCATGCATGTCGTAAAAGGCGACTAACGGGATCGGGTGATCAGACTCGCTGGCTTGGTTGACAGCACGTCATCGTATCCCAATTATGGAGATCACTGGATTGTCTGGTCCAGACTCGATTATTTTCAGACTGCCGCCATATAGCCAATCTCGTCCCACAGAGGTTACTCAAGGCATATCTTCCCACGTTACGTGGGAAGAGAATCCACTCCACATGGCTAGCTGCAAACCCAGAACTGTTTGATGTGAACAGCTAAATTTGTAATTACGGCTGCTTTGAGGCCAGACTGTACATACATATCCATGGTCTGAACAAAATAAATGTAATGTTACGATACAACGCTATTTGAGAACTATGTTGTTAGCTAAATGTCAGCCCACTGACAGCGTAAGAAGTACAACCTTTTAACATCTTTTGGAATGATTCGGACCAGAGGTCGAACCTCAGACCTTCCGCTCTACGGGGGCATGTTCTCTCTGCAAAACCGTGGGGGTTGTTAATAGAAATACTCAGCCTAACTGAAAAAGAATTATAACATACAAGAAACAAAGAGCAACATCAAAAACAGACAAACAACAAAGACACCACCCCCACCCCTCCCCAATAACCCAAACAAACCAAAAGTAAAATAATAATATAAATAAATAGAAAAAATAGAGATGAAAACAAATAAATAAACATAAAAAATAAAAACACGAAAATACAAAAATGCAACCTAACAAAAAATAACAAAAAATAAATAAAATAAAATAAAATGAAAAATAAAAACCCAGAAAACGAGAGAAGCAGATGAAATTAAAAGTCAACCTACCACTTAAAAATGCCTGAGCAACATGGAACTTTTTAATGTGACCTTGAGGGAGTTAACTAAAATGAATTCGTGAGAGCGTGTTGGTTCTTCTAATGACACTGAGCGATCCTCCAATTTTGTTCCACGCGCCAGTGTATGCAAAGGACTACAGAGTGCGGTTCAGAATCGATGTGATTAATTTTGTTATCAATTCAGTACTGACTTTGACATTAATGAAACCTGAATATTTCCACGAGTCGTATTGTGCCAAAGATGTTCCAGTCGATCGTAGTGTTTACCAAGATGAGCTAAGCTGTACTTTATTTAACCTGTCACCGTCCATGTTGATAATGCATGATCACGCCTAATGCTCAAATTGGACATGGACCCAGTATCGTTGAGCCTTCTGATGACATTGGGTAGAATGCGTTTCTTCACTGTGTAAGTCCCATTGCGGAATAGGCCTCATATGCTTAGTGGTTGACGTAAACACCGACCACTCGGAATCAAAATAGCAATGTTGCGATGTGTGACCTCGTCTGCGATACAGGCTGTGAGTTGTTGATGCGCACCCGTGTTGCTAAAGAGTAATACATTCAGCAGGGTCCCGATCCATAAAGCGTTCTTAAAGTTACGACCTGTCGTAAGAACTGATAACGTGGAATCAAAGATAGGGATGTTGGAGTGTGTGAGCTCGCCTGCGATACAGACGGTGAGTAAAGGGACGTCCACTCGTCGTTTTTAAAGAGTAATACATTCAGCAGGGTCCTGATCCAAAAAAGCGTTCGTAAAGTTACGACCTGTCGTACGAACCGACCACTTGGAATCAAGATTGGGATGTTGTGGTGTGTGACCTGCGTACGCGATACAGACAGTGAGTTGAGGAACGCACACCCGTCGTTTCTAAACATTCGTACATTCAGCAAGGCCCAGATTCACAAAGCGCTCCTAACGTAATGGCATTTCGTAACTCTATAGTGTATTGTAAGATTACGAATATCGTAACTCTACGAACGTTTTGTTGATCGTGACCCAGATTTATAAGTAGAAGGCTATACGAAGCGTGAACATACTGCATAGTTTAAATTCAAAGTAGGAAATGTAAATAAGCCATTATCTCTCTGCTGAGTTTATCATATGTTGGATTTTCAATTGAAAATATCCTTTAGTTATCGATAATATGTAAGAAGACCCCCAAAAACTGTTCTAGCACTTAACCAACACACGTTTATATTAAATAAATGAAAAATTTAGTTAAAACCTGTTTAGAATCAAAACTAAATTTCTACAGTACAAACTGCTGATGAGTTTGTTATTCATAATTTCTTATAAAGTCAAAACACATTTTGATTTTTGGGCCAAATGTAAACTATTTCAAATATGCTCGGGGTATGTGGTAAATTTGTCTTCATTGAATCATTTTTACACAAAATTACCCAACCACTGAATGATGGGTTAATAGCGAAAATACAATCTAATAACAGTTATTTCAATTTTCATTTACACAAAAAAGGAAGAACTCACTATATTTTCTTTTGCCCCTCACTTATTTTGAATAGAATAACATGGTTACTAAATGAGAAGTGTCAGATCACAACACGCAACCGCCTGAACTCGGCGAAATATTAGTATCAACCACTATCTGTGACTTTATAATTAACGGATCGCCAGTGGAGAGTTAACCACGCCCACAAAAGTAAGGGAGATAACTCTCAAAAGGTCCGACAACATAGCTGTCAAAACCAACTGTCAAAATGGCAGTCGTGATATCGTTTCGAGACATTCCGGATGACATTCGTTGGCCCGAAATATTTGCCTAATGAACCGACCTTTCGACAAAAACAACGTGGTATGGCTTTTAGTTCGGCCTCATACCTTCATTCCGTTACTTTTCATTCATTTTGTGATACTATCGTGGCGATTTGGGGGAAGATTTATAGAAGTCAACGGAAATCCAAAGCTCCAAACCTATCCTTTGACAGAATGTTAATTATTAATTAACAGGCGGTCGTTAATTAACCATTCTCAAGCACTGCACTGAGAAACAACGACGTTATCTCAGGATCTTTGATGTTCCGTCAGACGTTACATATGTTGTATCTTGCATAACACCTTTTCTGTAAAGTACAGATTCTAGTACTTTTTGTGGTTGAATTCCATCCGGGATTCGAACCAACACTCACAGGGTCAGGCACTTATCACCAGCACGCAAAGTGAGCAGTCTAACCCACTCAGCAATCGCGGCATCCCGTACTAGAATCTGTACTTTATTGAGAAAGTATAATCCAAAATATACCATGCTGCGTCTGACCCCAATCTAAATGACATTGTCTATTCGTTCCGTGACACGGTTATTGTTACATGTTGGATCCATGGCCATTGATGGCTCATATATATATTTATACATATATTCATATATTTATTTATATATATCATTATTTAGCGATGGTTTACGCAGTATTGGATCGAAATGTTCCTTTGTGGGTCCACGTAGCCGTATCTTCTTCATGCTTTCACCGATAGGCTTCATGTCTCCAAACCCCACTAAACAGCCCATCTTATCTACCACATCCGACTCCTGAGACTACGGACTGAAACTATGGCCACCGAGAAGATGGTTATGTTTGCCGAGTCAGCAGTAATGTTCTTGAACTACAAGACAAGACGCTGTTATCTTACTGAATTTACTATTCTCTCAGGAATTAGTCTTTGACCTTGGAGAAATACTTAGAGAAATACTTTATAGTAGATACCAATACACGGGAGACTGCGGTCAGTCGGTCAGTAGATCGCACAGAGGCCATAGGTGACCGCTTTGAACTGAAATGGTAATGGCGTTATGGCTTATTTAGCAGTGTTAAGTGAGACCAACGATACAAAGATGGGGTAATTTTACACTGATGATAACGCTAATGATATGCTCACACATAACAGTTAGAACCGCATACTGTGATTTGTTTCTGAAAGTTCTTCTTAAATGCGATCCCTCAGAGAATGCATATGATTTAGCGCTGAACAGATTTATCATTGGCTAACGTAAAGAACTCGATAAGCCTCCATCTTCTAAGCACCTGTGTATGAAAGCCTAATGCTGCAACATTTAAATTTGTTGAATATTTTGCTTATTTTCTTAACCGAAATTTCTCATCATATACCAGGGCGTATATATTCACGGGCGTCCACACCATTTGTATTCATTTAGGACTAGGCCACATATCTTCACGGGCGTCTAGGCCATATATATTCACAGGCGTCCATACCATTTGTATTCGTTAGGACTAGGCGACATATCTTCACGGGCGTCCACACCATTTGTATTCATTTAGGACTAGGCCACATATCTTCACGGGCGTCCACACCATTTGTATTCATTTAGGACTAGGATACATATCTTCACGGGCGTCTAGGCCGTATATACTCACGGGCGTACATTTGTATTCAAGTAGCACTAGTACGTATATCTTCACGGTCCTCTAGGCCGTATGTATTTACACGTGTCCACACACAATGTATTCACGTAGCACTAGGACGTATATCTTCAAGGGCGTGTAGACCGTATATACTCACGGGCGTACATTTGTATTCACGTAGGACTAGGGCGTATATCTTCACGGGTGCCCAGGCCGTATGTATTCACGGCTTATGTGGATGCAGATTTTACATACCCCTGGAGTACTTGGATGTTTATTGCTACAACGCTGGTTTCCAGCACTAGACCAAGAATATGTTGCTCCCTCTTTACCACCATAACATCAACACGTTAAAAAGACTGAACTTTTCATCAGCTTACATGAAATATCCCAGGCTAGATGGATAAAACAGCTCCCGGTCCCTCTCGAAAATAGATGACTTCACAGTCGTGGTGTGAGCAATAGCAATGTCCACACTAGCACAGGAATTTGTCATAAAGAACAGATTTATTCATGAAGTTCCATGTGTATCCTTGGGGTAGGCAGATTTCATGCTGATCGATTGTGTGTTCGTCCGAATAACATCTCCTTGCCCTTTCGTGGGATGTTTTCAAGATGGCATATATGTGCATGTGTCATTCTTACGTTCACCTTTAATATGTTTCTAATGTTCATTCTCACAGGGATTCCGGTGCAGAACTTGTCATGAGTACTTCGTGCCTGAGTAGACTGGGATGGGGTTTCGCTGTAGTCAAGTTCTGTTTCTTGGTTGACCGTATGTCAAACCCTGATTCCTTCGCTCACTCACTCGCTCCCTCCCTCCCTCACTCACTCACTTCTCATTCATATTTCTTTAATTCCTTGCATTCAGAAAATAGATTTCTGCGATGTTTTGAACGTTTGCCAACGTTCAACGCGAATATAACACGGGTCGTTGAAGTGTTTCTATTTACGAATCCTGTGGATATGTCATTATACATTGAATCTCAACAAAACTACCCGTGAAGATCCGAGTTAGAATATTTATCTTCAGTAACCCATGCTTGTCGTAAGAGGCGACTAACGGGTTCGGGTGGTCAGGCTTTCTGGCTTGGTTGACACATGTCATCGATTCCCAATTGCGCAGATCGATGATCATGCTGTTGATGAATGGATCGTCTGGTCCAGACTCGATTATTTACAGACCGCCGCCATATAGCTGGAATATTGCTGAGTGCGGCGTAAAACTGAACTCACTCAGACACTCAACAAAACTAAGGTGGGATGAAAATTATGCCAAAATGTGTTTGATAATTGCCACCGAAATTTTGGACCATATATTTGCTATTTTCCAATTCATAAGCACATGACATATATACACATAATCGATCTTCATTTTGAGGTCAACATTCAACTGACAAAAGAAACATAATTTTGGGATAACAACTTCCATCTCCTACTGTTATAGCGACGTTTCGTTATGAATTCTGGCACCATAGTCAATTAATCCTGTATAATGCGAATATGGATAAAATTTTGTGTGATAGGCAAAAGATTAACAGCAACACCAATTTGCATACACGATGTGATTAACACGAATGGGTTAAACACTAAAACGATACGGATACTAGCCTTTCACATGATGTACAGAGATCATGACAAGGAAGCTGTCATATTCCATATTTCAACAAATGAAATACTGTCGAAATAATGTTACAAGGCTGCAAAGGCATTGCAACACTATTGTCATGTTGCTGCCAAGGGTAAGTGAGAAAGGTTTTACGCCGCTTTCAGCAATGTTCCGGCAATATCCCGGCGGGGAACACCCGAAATGGGTTTCACACATTTTACCCATGTGGGGAATCGAACCCGGGCTTTCAGCGTGACGAGCGATCGCTTTTAGCACTATGCTGCTAATCCGCCCCACGTTGCTATGCTGCAAATAAGATCAATGCAAAAGGGTTTCCAAGTGCACCATTTTTGCATGTACAAGAAAGCTACAAGGACGTTATTACAACGCTGCAATGGCGTTGTCGAAACACTGTCGCAAAACGCTGCAACAGTATTGCAATGCTGTCATAAAGTAAGACCAAAAATGGCTCCCAATTGCAACCCTTTTGCAATTATATAGCAATAACGTTGCAGCATTTCGGTTATGCTGCAAGAATGATTATTTTTAATGTTAGTTACTTTAAATTTGTTAACAGATATATTAGCATGGATAAAGAACTCGAAACCGAAATATTTTGCAAAGATTCCATAAAAAAGTTATTTAAATACCCTGGCACTGAAAATTGCATGACTCGGTCCTTGTTACCATGTGAAGAAACATACAGAGTACATACATCCAAACACCACTGTGTCGAATTACGAAGAGACTTTGAGTTACAGAGGTTCGATAGAGCCGGAAGATACATAAATTGAGAAGGAATACACGGACCAATATTTTACTTTAGACAACCAGAAGTTCGATACAACAAAACCGAGGGACACAACTCTGTACACCGAAACGCAGCACCTTAGTCGGGAAAGGTGTATAAATCAGGTACTACGCAACATATAGCTGCAAAGTTCCATGTTAATACCTTTCCTCGCAGATGTTGAAATAATCATCAGGATTTGTTGTATAACAATTCAGCAAGTAGCACATGGTATAAACATCTAAACGTTATCTCCAACACTGACACCATCACAAACAAAACCAATGTGGATATTGCGTGCACCATCAATGGGACTTCGTAACCATACGTTGAAATCCAATCCATGTCCCACCTTAAGGAAACGTAATTACGAAGGCTCGGGAAAATCAATCATAGACTGATCGAAGGATCTCAGCTATAGGCGTTCCTTTAGGCTGTTGAGGATCATACCCAACACTTGAAGCAAGTTCTTGCGCTAATTATCTGGGCTTGTTGTATCGACCACAGCAGGCTGGGTGTTTACTGCGGTTCATGGTACACCATTGGTGGCGTTGTTCAGACGATTGCTGCCAGTCTGCTATTGTTAATCTGTATTATTATCATTAAAGCCAATTACCCCTAAATTAATCTTCTTGTTGGTTATGAGGGCAAGGCGTCTATACGATTTCCTTTTATCGTAGATTTATCACCATGGTGTTAAATACCCAAACAGTGTGGCGCTATGTTACGTAGTCACTCGGATCGAGTTACGTGTAGACTACCGATACATCGTTATTCACAAGAAGTGAATGAGTGAGTGAATTTCATTTTACGCCGATTAGCAAAACATCTTGCAATATTACGGCGGGTTCCAGCAGAAATGGGCTTTCCACCTTGTACCTGTGTCGGGAATCGGTCCCGGTTTCTCGGCGTGACGAGCGAATGCTGTACCACCAATATTCACTTAAAATACTGAGAGGAAGATTGTGAGGTTAAACTCCGAAAAAAATTGTATAAAGAAAATACCGTTTCCCTCACACTATTGCGTCCCTCAGTCGTGTTAGGAACCAAGGGTCGTGTGTTCGAATCCCGGTTCCCGCTGTTTGTGTTTAAAGGTTTTACAGCATCATACTCACAGACCCGTGAAGATTAGGGTAAGAATTGGTCCTCAGCAACTCATGCATGTCGTAAGAGGTGACTAACGGGATCGGGTGGTCAGGTTCGCTGACTTGGTCGCTGTTGATCACTGGGCTGTCTGGTCCAGACTTGATTATTTACGGACCGCCGCCATATAGCTGGAATATTGTTGAGTGCGGCGTAAAACTCACTCACTCATTCACTCACTGTTGGCATGACAACATACTAAGCACGCTGATACTGGCTATTAAAGATCCGATTATTACTCCGTTCTGTTTGACGTACATCGATTCCTTACACGACAATCAATCAACCGATCGATCAATCAATCAATCAATCAATTATAATCATAGACGTTGGTTTCATAAACGTATAAATATCACAGACCAGTATTACTTGGGGCTTGTCAACCACATTAAGGTGAAACGTCTTGACATCACAAATGTTGTGCAAACGGTGTTAGATCATATACGGTTCACGCTTCATCATATTATACCGTTCATTTCTGCATTATTACATTTCACGAACATATTTGTGCACCAGTCTTTAAAAATATGTTTTCTCGATGCCAAAGGTTTCACGATGATGCAGACCTGAGCTACTCGGGACCAGGGAGGTCAAATTGCACAAACGGCAGGACGAGTTAACTTCATTAAATAGAGGAGCAGAAAATGTTATTAATGTTGCGATCGTGCAAAACATGCATGCATGGATTCATTACAAAACTTGTCCCGGAAAACAACACTTCTGAAAAAACCCCCAATCATTTCATGTTTTAATTGAGTTGTTTATACAGTCATGTGCTATCTAGTTTGGTTTACTAACTTTACAACGTACAGACGTCAGTTACTTTCACAATCCGATTCACTCTCGCTATCACTCTCTACACCCAGTTCAATTAACACTTTTTCTATTTCATGTTCAACTGCAATGTGTTTGTAGCTTCATTCTTAAAGAACGTTAGGATATTGCTGACGATTTCTCGACACTGAGATGTCAAACGGCGACCTTGTCTCGGCTGTTGTCAATGTTGTCAATCGGACATGTTGTCAATCAACTGACAGAGGTGCACCCCTTCACAATAATGGACCCAACCAGTTGTGACACGGTCATGCAATTCATTAGTACTCACTTGATCAGGTCAAGCTGAACAAGCTGTAGTTGAATAGCGTCTAGTTCAAAAGGACAATGTATGATAAAGGCCCTTATTGGCCTACAAAATTTCATGATATTCAAAGTTCTACAACATGATAATTTTAGCATAAAAAAATGCTAAATAAATTGTTGAAATTACCTCCATATGTTTTTTTTTATATGTTTTAGTGCTGTTTTTTCCTCTTTGAAGACCTTAAAGTTAACCTATTTTACAATATCTTCGAAAAACCTGCATTTTCATATTTTCAGAGTGATAAAAAAGTGTGAGCAAAAGCTTGACCCATCCCAATTTTTTCACCACACATGAAGAGAGTAAATTAGAATGCACTCCTAAAAAATTGTGGTGGGTCACGCTTTTGCTCATATCAAAATGTTTAAAAAAGTACATTTTTTCTGTTGTATGAAATAGCCCCATACAACATCTCAAAAATAAACACTGGCGTAAAGTAATATCTCTGAAAACTATCCGTCACATTTACACAACTATACCATGATTCATTACTATTTTGAATGTTTTAGAGCACTAAAGTGAACTTATCAAACATGTTTATTAAACAATTTCAATATCGTAAGGGACTCTCAAGGCTGATTACTTTGATCAGGCAGCAATATGATCAGGCAGCATTCTAAAGGTGAGAATCTTTGTAATAATGCTAGAATTTTATCATATTTGTTCTATCATCTGTTTAGCAAACCCCTCTGTGTCACCTGTCATTGTCAAATAACACTGGCATTCCACTGGATGTAACTGTGTATAAACATACACATTTTCACAAAAACAATGTACCTTGATGTTTTCTAGGATATATCAGGCTACATTTAATATTGTCAGAATAAGAACATTGTATCAAGGTCTAGCAGATTATGAAAAACAAGCAGACGTCAAGTGACACATTGTTGCAAAGTATAATATATAAGCTTGAAGTGACAAATAGTAGCAGTAGAATCTGTAGCCTAGTTGTTACAGTGATGGCCTGTCAATTTTTTTTCTGTTATCAGACATTCAGGTTCAAATCTTATGTTTTTTTCCTTTTCTTCCTTTTTTTTCTTCAAAAGTTAAGTTAAACATTGTAAATTGGCTGACAAAACTTGTGCACATGAAATACAAATTTTGTAAAAATAATTTCTTAAGTTTGGTAATGTAAGTTACACTGTTCAAACAAACTTGTATAACATCATGTAAATCTTGTTTAAGCCTGAAGACACTGACTTTTCCACTTTGTTCCCACACAATAAAGAACCTGTAGAAGGTAAGCATTGTTTCAAAATGTTAGTATGGTAATTTCTTTAAGTAAATATTTACAAACTGTCCAGAGCTGTTAATTAGTGGTGCACTGATCAAACAAATAATTAGTTTATGGATATTTTGTGGGCTGCCAGTCAATTACCGATAACCAAATCACATAATCAATTAAAGCGTTCACTATTTCTTCTTAAAAATATGTTTACAGAATCAATGACTATTGGTTTCAATTGTCATATTAAAACTGAGGACTGATTACCTTTGTTTTCATGTGCTCTGACAGTTGTTTTTATCTTATATCTATAATTGATCAAAAAGTGGCCTCAACAATTGATTATGCTTTTGGAGGTCAATTCCCTTCCCTATATAACTATACTATTGACATGTTTAGCATTAGAAAAATTAGAAAGCACCAATTTCTTGAACATAATGATAATTCTTTTATGATTTCAAATATTTGTTTTCAGATAAGAGAAATTTGCTTGGACTGATTTCAGGAGTGTCATTTCATGAAGATGACAACTTAAAACTTGAGGTGGAAGGTAAGCAAAATATGAGTGCTAAAAAATAACCAATATTTTTTTCTTCAATTTTCTAATTTAATGTGACAGAATTTCAGAAATACTGATGTCTCAGTGGTGATAAAATCTGCATAAGCCTTCAAGGCCAGACTACTGACATTTGAAAATAAATAAGTAATGTTACCCTTGAATAGATTTATAATATCAAAGTTTTAAAACCGAATTTTCTTTTGATATAAAGTCATCTGTTTTTCAGTTTAGAGAAGATCTGGGTATGGCAGCACCAAAATAATATGCAAGTTTCCAGCAACTCTAGTGATATGATACACGGTTGAATGCAGCAGTTCTTGACAGTGATTCAGAAACTGATTCAGAGATTGATGATCATGTGGATGAAGAGTGAAAGTGGATGTTTTATATATCTTTGCAGTGAATGAGTTGTGAATAATTACTTTTTGAAGATTTTTGAATATTGACTTTTAACACTTACTTGGTGTCAAAATCAAGCTGTGCCAAGAATGTAATTTCACCTGAAATAGGCCCCTTTGAGGTAAAGACCTGTGCTTTTTAGTGCAACATGATTGGTTATTATAACAACATGTTGAGAATGAGATGTTTACTGTATATATTTGCAAGAATGTTGTAAATACTGACTTTTAACTCTTACATGGTGTTAAATCAAGCTGTGCCAAGAATGTAATTTCATCTGAAATAGGCCCCTTTGAGGTCAAAACCTGTGATTTTTAGTGCAACATGATTGGTTATTGTAATAACATGTTGTGAATGAGATGTTTACTGTATATTTGCTAAAACCGGTTGTGAATACTGACTTTTAACACTTACTTGTTAAAATCAAGCTGTGCCCAAAATGTAATTAGACCTAAAATGGGCCCCCTGTGATTTTTCGTTGGACATGATTGGTTATATATATATATAGGATATTTATATAGCGCACATATCCACGCACTAGTGCATGCTCAAGGCGCTGGTTATCATAAGTACATGTTGTAAAATTGACCTATAGTTAATGTTTGCAAAGAAAGTTGTGAATAATGAGCTTTTTGTAATCAATTGGCAAGTAATTGAATTACTGTCCACAATGTATTGCAACCCTAATTGGGCCCCTTGAAGTAAAAAAAATGTGATTGATGTTGACATGTTTCTTCATCATGAATACCTGTTGCAAAACTGATACTGTTTGTATGTAAATAAACTGATAGTTGTATATAAATCATTATGGCAGACTGATATTTCAGATTTCTTGTTATTTTTTCATGGGAACTGATAAAACCCATTTTTGGCCCCTCTGCATTGAAATATGGCCTCAGATCATTTAAAAAGTAGCTTTTCTATGCAAAGCCATCTTGTCTCTAAACAAATAACATGTGTTTAGCCAATTCTGTTTGTGGGCCAAAAACCACCCTTATCATACTTTGTCCTTTAAGACATGAGGTTCGAAGAGATTTCAGGCTCATTAAATACAGTCGAACACCACTTTTGCAAACTCTCCAGGGCCAGGGACATCATTCGACTTATCAGGGGTTCGACACATTGAGATAATTTCACATAGCCTTCAGACAACACAGGACAAACGACGATTGAAATTATGTCATCGATATAGTGAGTGGCAAGTGAGTGAGTAAGTGAGTTTTTACGCCACACTCAGCAATATTCCAGCTTTATGGCGGCGGCCTGTAAATAATCGAGTCTGGACAAGACAATCCAGTGATCAACATCATGATCATCGATCTGCGCAATTGGGAACCGATGACATGTGTCAACCAAGCCAGCGAGCCTGACCACCCGATCCCATTTTAAAGACATATCTGTCAGGTTCACTGATATGGTTGATGCATGTCATCGTATCCCTGTTCCACCCGAACTGTGTTAATCTGTGGGCAAGCAGGACAGCCCTTTCTATAATCGCCTCTGGACTCCCAGAAATCCGTGAAGATCCGGGTTAGAATTGGTCTTTAGCAACCCATGCTTGTCGGCCTCGCTGACTTGGTTGATACAAGTCAACGTATTCCAGTTGTGTAAATGGATGCTCATGCTTAATTTGATCACTGGAATATTGCTGAGTGCGGCGTTAAATAACAAACAAACAAACAAAACTGATACAAGCTGTCTGGAACTCGACGTTACACCAGATTTCAGAAAAATATATTCGAATCCCAACTATTCGAGTCTAAACATACCATTGTACAAAACCTAATTGCAACTAACAACAAACAAACAAACAAACAGCCAGGGCTCCCAGACTTCTGTACTGCCATAACATAGTTCATTGATAAGGTATGAAAAACCCACTGACAAGAATGTCCAAAAGAAATATCAAGCCCTTTACCTATGATTGATCATTGATGCAACAGTTGTTTACCATAAAGCAATTGCTACGAGTTTTACAACGGTTGCTTCAAGAACGAAAGTGCCCAGAGAGTTAAATGTCCATTAGAGGATGATATTGAGAATGTGTTAATGACACACATGTTCATGGACATAGGTGTGGTGTTATTTTGAATAATCACCATCTACATCAATAACAACAACGACGACAACAATGACGGCGACGACGACGACGATGATGATGGCCACGACGACGCTGGTCGAGTAATGGCATGTCGCACACTGGGAATTATGTCAGTTGACTAAGATGTCACCCATATTTGTGTCATGCTGTTCCTGACCAGCTGCAGCTAGCAGACACGCATGTTACAGATCTGAGCCACACACTATTCTGGGCAATGAAAGCCGTAGGCATATGATATCCTGGAACATGCTTCGAGATATCATGCTTGTACAGTCCTTGGGCCTATCTCCTTTGAGAATGTCTCTGTTATGATTATAGCATGAGGAATGAATATATCCATCCATGGGATTATTCATAGAATTTTGAACTCAAAGTTGTGTAAGACAATTCGCTGTGCAGTTGTGTCCCTTGGGTGTCAATAATCCAATAATCATGGTTTCGATGCCAGTTTTCGTTCTGATTAATAGGATCCTGTGGTTGTCATTGTTGCATACAGCAGACATCTCGAAGGACAAGAATCACATGGGGTCATCATTGCGGAAGAAAGAGACAAGCTGTGAAAAGGGAGCCAGTTCATTCACCCATTGAAGAATCAACTGACTCTGTTTGTTTAGCAGACTAACATTTCTAACATGTTGATTTACCTTTCACCTAATTCTAGTTTGACCATATAACGACCTTTTCAGCAACAAACAGCGTCAAACATCGTTGTGTTGAACTGTGAGTCGAATGTACGGTTGCCTCGAACTAAAAGCTTGGTCCCTGTGTATTCCTCATCATTCAAACCATCATTTTCCGACTCCGACGAACCTAGGATAACTCGAAACTTCCTAACTTCCTAATGAATAGTCTGTTGCATACTACTCTGTAGAGCTAATACATGCTTCTTCGACGACTTTGCCATCGGTGCCCACGGCATTGAGGGAGACAATACTATGTACTATGAAGATAGATTTTACTGTTATGGTTACAGTAACCAACACAAGGTTATTTCCTCAATAGTTTTTGTTATGTTGTATAATGTTTGCGAGGTGAACAGCTATATCCATGGGTCAGCTAAATAATTATTTGTTTTACTTTTTATCCTTTTTCACAACCTACAGCTGTCTTTACCTTGATAATGAGATGTCCACTGTCAGTATCGAGGAAAGGACCAAATGACCATTAAGACAATTCATCCGATATTTGAATCCAGAAATGTGCGTGTGTGTACATTGCAATCCAAATATATTCCTAATGGTGACACATTGGTTATACTGTACACACTGAAATAGTTTATTTGCTGACCTAATGATATTGACGTTGTCGTAAAATTTGTGAAGGAACGCCAAATTAATTGGTGATACTTGTTTGATTTCCTTTGATGTGATGTTCATAATGTAAAAAACGTTTATTTAAGGTAACCTTGGATACCGTATACACAATGAAGGTAACCTTGGGAACCGTATACACAATGATGGAACCTTGGTTACCGTGTGCACAATGAAGATAGCCTTAGATCCGTATACACAGTGAAGGTAACCTTGGATACCGTAGTGAAGGTAACCTTGGATACCGTATACATAATAAGGCAACTTTGGATACCGTATACACAATAAGGCAACTTTGGATACCGTATACACAATAAGGCAACTTTGGATACCGTATAAACAATGAAGGTAACCTCGGATACCGCATACGCAATGAACGTAATATTGGATACCATATGCCAAATAAAGGTAACCTTGCATACCGTATGCACAATGAAGGTAACCTTGGATACCGTAACATGTGCCTGAGAGTGTTATTCATTTATTTCGTGATTGTATTCATTCAAGCAAAGTGTGGAAAGAGTTGACTAAATGGCTAGAAAATTTAGCTGAAGGATACATTGATTTAATATCAGAAACTATTATTTTTGGTTTCAAAGGGAGAATTAACAACCTACTTAATGCCATCTGTTTAATGGTGAAACAAAATATTTACACTATGAGCAGAAAGGTAAAAAATCCAATTTTAAATGCATCCAAAAAGAAATACTAAGTTACTATAAGGCATGCCAATGATTTGCTTTTACAAACAGTGAAGAGTCCAAATACTTTGCATTTTGATCCTCCTTCCACACACTATTTTTGGACTTTTGAGCTCAATATTCTATTGTAAACTTCAAAGAGTATAATGTAATGTAATAGTGACTTATGACTTGCATGTTATCAAATACAGTCACACCTGCACTACCCGTTTTTCATACACAATATGAACAATACTATGTATCTACGCATACCCATGTACATGTAAACATCTGCTGAGAAATAATGGGTAATGTAAAAATGACTTATACCCTGCATGTTACCAGATGCAGTCAAACCTGCACTAGCCGTATTTCATGTATAATATGAACAATACCATGTATCTATGCATACTTGTGTACATGTAAACGTCTGCTAGGAAAAATTTGAATAATGTAAAAATTGCCTATGCCTTGTACATTACCAGTTGCACTCAAACCTGCACTAGTCTCACCTGCGGCCAGAGGCAGTCAAACCTGTATTAGTTGTCCTTCATATACTGACTGACTGACTGAGTTTGGTTTTACGCCGCTTTTAGCAATATTCCAGCAACATCACGGCGGGGGACACCAGAAATGGGCTTCACACATTGTGCCCATGTGGGGATTCGAACCCGGGTCTTGGGCGTGACGAGCCAACGCTTTAACCATTAGGCTACCCCACCGCCCCGTCCTTCATATACAAAAAGAACAATTTTATGTATCTACGCATACTTATGTACACATAAACATCCTGCAAATAATGGGTAATGTAGAAATGACTTATACCTTACATGCTATTAGAGACCTTCAAACCTGTATTAGCTGTACTT
This sequence comes from Haliotis rubra, assembly GCF_003918875.1. Lineage (NCBI taxonomy): Eukaryota > Metazoa > Mollusca > Gastropoda > Lepetellida > Haliotidae > Haliotis > Haliotis rubra. Next base: position 1,271,015 of record NW_025766248.1, read on the forward strand.
CATATACAAAATTATGTATCTAAGCATACTTGTTATGTACGTATACATGAACATCCGCCAGGACCCCCCCCCCAAAAAAAAAACAACCCAACAACAACAACAACAAAAACAATAAAGAAACAACCCAAACCCCCAAAAATCCAATCCCTCCAAAAAAAACAACCCCTCAACAACCAAAAAACAAACAAAACCAACCCAACAAAAAAAACCCCAAAAAACCAGACAGACAGACAAAAAACAACAACCAAAAAATAATAAAATAATAAGCAACCAAAAAAATTCCATGCTTGGCTAACCTTGGATACCGTAAACACAATGAAGGTAACCTTGGATCCTTATTCACAATGGAAATGACAACATGCCATAAGGATTCCATGCCATGGACACTCCATATCATTAGGATTAAGTGGTGGCGCGTGGTCCTGTGCTCAAAGCTCAGGTCACAATTCGGTAAAGTTAAGCAGCGTCGAGCTCAGAGAGTCCTTGGATGGGTGACCGTGTTTGGCAGCTTGACTCCTGAGAGTTTCTAGGACTTGAGTCCTGTCCCACAACGAAGTACATGTGACACATGTGGTCTCACCTTAGGCAATTGAGTTTGTTCAAAATTGTCTCTATTCACCCAGCAGGAAAATGGGTACCCGGTGAAAAAAGTCATATGACTATAACCTTCTAGCGCCTAACAGGCAGCGTTGGTTATCCGGGGTAATAATAATGCGCTGTGCCTTGATTGTTAGCGCTATGAGCATACCTAGTGTGGAGTTTGGCGTTATATAAATGGACACATTAAATTATTATTTTTACAAGGACAACATGCCATAAGGACTGCATGCCATAAGGACTACAGGCCATACATTCTACTCGATATGCATACTACATACCAGAAAGAAGTTAGGCCATAACATATGCATATCATAAGTACTACAATAATACCCAGTCAGTCTGATTGACATTTTACAGTTTTATTTTTCGGACCTCGTACTTAATTAATAACTTTGCTGAAATCAATATCCAACCAGCATTAATAGATAAAATAATTAAAGAAGTCTAGAATTCTTCTTAATTATGCTGTCAATATATTTTTTTTATAAAAAGGTGTGTGATTTGTTTTTACCTTTGTGTCTAATCACAGCGGATTTCTTCGCACATTTCTTTGAAAATTCGTAAATTCCTGTAGAATTATTTTCCATTCTTCCTTAGAGTCTACGGTTTTAATCACGCGATAAATGACTTGGAAGAAATTCACACATACCGTGCCCCTTCCCGCAGTAGTTCAAGTAACCAAGGAAACGATAACCGAAGTGAAGAGATCGGAAAATACCCATGAAACACATCCATATTGTTGTAGTGGTTGGACCTCGTTATTTAATTCATAGTTTTGTTGAGATCGATTTCTAACTACCATTCACCCTAGGGGCCACTTTTCAACGTTTCACATCTTACAGCCAGTTGTTTAGTTATTGATCAGCTAAACATTCAGTATCGATTATTAAGAGACCCAGAGCCACAGGGTATCGTTCTGATTAATAAACATTTGTTAACATTATTATGAACATCGATTCGTTGTCACAGCACAAACAGTGCGTGCGTATCATTGGTGTAAACACTTAAACATGACATACATGGTTTTTTTGACAGTTACTTTTTTATCACATACGTGTTCTGAATATCTTTTATGAGATAATTTTGGTTATTTTAAGCAGGAGTTGTGTAACCAGTTGAACGTTATCCAACGAGTGTAACCAAACTAGGTTATTCAACGATAGTGACGTCATCATGCCGAACTTTCTGCTGCCACCTCGATATTTTAAATTAACATAATAACTCCATTCAAGCAGCTTTTGACCAAAAATATCCACCAAACAAAACAATAGTTTTGTGGATGATTAAAATTCAGTTTTGGTGTACTGGGGACTAGTAGGTTTGGACATTTTTAATTGTCTATTTTCATATATAAAGTAGTCGCGAGAGAGTTACCTCCCTTTCATTTTGTTTACATCTGGCATCGTCTGCTTGATTTGTCATCATGGATCACACTGTTGTCCCGTCGTTTGTAATAAATACATTCCAAAACGAGTGAATGTTGAATATGGCAAAATATTCACAAAAATAACTCAAACGGTTTGATTTATCCTCAAGCAAAAACGAGTGAATACATGAAAACGTTCAGAAATATTGAGTTGGAATATTTTCCATGTTCAACATCCATCCGTTCTATATATATGGTCCTGATCATGACCAGTTTCTCGAAGGCAATGCAATTGCGCATACAGAGTTAGGTCCCGTAGATCTTAGGATCCGCTGATGATTAGTACGAATTTGTTCGTCCTGTTTATAGTTCATCGAGTGTTATACTCGTCATACATAAATGGGGACATGCCTTTAACCTATCTCACTTATGACGTTCCTTCCAAGTTAAACTGATCATCCGTCGCTGCGATTATTAAACCTATGTTCTAAGCGGAGTTACGAATAACTCACTCACTCACCCTCTCACTCACTCACTCTCTCACCCACCCTCTCACTCACTCATTCATTTACTCATAATAGATGGTCCACATTTGCTATGCACTATCTAACATATCTCAATCGAAAGCTGGAATTACCCTCTCGCTGAAGAATTACTATTTATACCAACATTGGTAAGTCATAAAGCATAACTCCAGAGGACGTACAGCTCTTGGGGCAGTCCCCCTGGGGAGGTAGGGTTGACGGGTGACTCTCGGTCAGTGCTTCTCTCGTCAGTGGAAATGAATCTCGGGCATTTCACGAACACCTGTCTCAACAGATCAGGAGTGATTTCGAAATCTGTGTTTCCCTGCATGCAATTATTCAACAACCCGAGAGACAAAACAGCCGAAGCTACCAGTTTAGGTACTTACACTGAAGAGCTGATGTTAAGATCGAAAGATCTAACTTATGTTATATTTGGGATTACACTTTCTTTGTAAAGTACAAATTCTAGTATTTTTGGGGTTGAGTCCCATCCAGGATTCGAACCCACACCATCGGAGTCAGGCACCTAATCGCCAGCACACAAGGTCAGCCGCCTAACCCGCTCAGCCACCGCGACTTCCTCCGGCTGACTTTAAGTGCTGGGGATTAGGTGCCTGACTGAGGGTGTGGGTTCGAATCCCGGATGGGACTCAACCCCAAAAGTACTAGAATTTGTACTTTACTAAGAAAGTGTAATCCCAAATATAACATATGTTACATTTGACCACTTTCTAAATGGCATTGTGTAATCATCGAAAGATATGTGTCAAAAATGAAGCGACAAAAACTTATTCCCTACAAAAAAATCTCTTGTTTGTAAGCATTGGACTCAGAACCAGACAATCCAGTGAAAAACATAATGTTCTTGTTAAACATTGTTAGACCGGAGGAACCATTTTAAATGACATACAAAGTAGTGATCAATAACCTAATTTCCGTTCCGCAATTCGCCTACAGTCTTAAAACAACATTTCATGGTCTGTTGACTTTTGATTACGCAATGATAACCTAGTGTCACTCACTATGATCTAACAGTGGACTCTTCTAGTTGAAGTAGTTGATGGACAAAAAGATGGACAAGAAGAATTTATTTAGTTCTGTTATTTGTCATTTTCCGATCACAATGAAATGATAATTTATTTATTTCTGTTATTTGTCATTTTCTGATCACAATGAAATGATAATTTATTTATTTCTGTTATTTGTCATTTTCTGATCACAATGAAATGATAATTGATGTATCATATATCACATCATGTCACATCAGTATTGAGAAAGTTCACTTGTGGTGATGTCCATTCTCTGCTGGGATGTAGGGAGAAAGCAACTGGATACTTCTGCAGGCGCGTAGCAAGCAATTTGTTTTCGTGTCAGCCCGATAGGTTGCAAAGCTTTTAATTTAGATAGTATTGAAGGCTTTTTATAATGGTAGCTACGCCCCTGTTCTGGTCCTCTACAAGGCCTCGCAAAACATACACTTTGGTCCAGTGTCTAGGGCATACATAAAATGTTCCATCCATGTACACTGTTTCAACAACAGCTGATCAAGATTAGTATTCACGTCGATACAACAGTAACATATCGATTTCGAATATGCATACGATGACAAGAACATTACCCATACCGTTACGTTTCGTTTTCTAAGTTGAGACACTAACTGGAAATCGGTACGTAAATGAATTCACTGCGAAACCATTAATAACAAAAACACATTAATTAATTAACGACTGTTTCTAAGATGCTTAGCGGTTAGAACAATCGAAAAAAAAATTACATTATCAGACAATAAAGGTATAGTTTTTTGATGACGTAACAATTGAATGACGTTATCCCGTCACTGCGTCCTCGTGCTTTAACTATAATAGCTCAGGGCAAAAGTGTGTTTTATTACACTATACATGGTGGTAGAGCGAAGTGTATTTCTTAAATGTTACGTTATCAGATCAATAACTATTACTGCAATAGAATTACAAGAGTAATAAATAGTGGCAGTACAAATATTAAACAATGATTATAGCAATAAAGGCGGTGATTAATATTCACGTAGAAGTGATCAAGGTTAGAAAAAGATCTAGGCTGGGAATCCAGGATGAAAATTGTTCTGTGATGTGCGATGACACAGGCATTGTCCAGCCCTCAATATGTAGAATGTACCTCATCCGGAAATTTTGTAACATGCTAGATTATTCCATCTGCACGAGAACGTTTCAGATTCCCAGTCTAAATTTAGTAAACAGCACTGCCCCCCTACTGAATCTTACCAGAAACAATTACTGCACTGTTCTACAGCAAATAACGCAATCACATAACAATTCATTTGTATGTAAAACAAGTCTTGTTAGAGGAGACATTTCGGTATTAAGTCAACTTTGGTTCATTACATATTGTAAGTCTATTACCAGCGCTAGCCCCGTTCACTCATAAAAGCCACTCCAGCAATCTGTAAGCCATAGAATTGTCGACGAGCCTTGCTTTGACATCACGGTGAATGGGAATAGAGACATTGGCACGGAAAAGGCTGGATGTGGTGAATTATTTTGCCATGTGTGGTTACAATTATTGTACGTTAAACATCCGTCACCAAATAATTTAGAGCATGTTTTGTATGCATGTATATTTCTTGTATACTTTATGAAAAATGTATCCGTGAAGGTCAGGGTTAGACTATTGATCCTCAGTAACCCATGGTTGTCGTAAGAGGCGACTAACGGGATCGGGTGGTCAGTCTCGCTGACTTGGTTGACACTTGTCATCGGTTCCCAGTTGCGCAGATCGATGCTCATGCTGTTGATCACTGGATTGTCTTGTCCAGACTCGATTATTTACAGACCGCCGCCATAATGCTGGACTATTACTGAGTGCGGCAAGAAAACTAAACTCACTCACTCACTATGAAAAATGGTGGGGACAGTGGGGTTTGTGTGTGTGTGTGTGTGTGTGTGTGTGTGTGTGTGTAGTGTTCGTGCATGTGCCTTGTTCAGTGCAAATGCATTCTGTTAAACTTTTAATAGGGATAACAAGTTCATTATCACTGATACTTTTAATTTGTTAATTTTCTTTTTTTTAAATATTAGAGTGAAATCATATCCGAAATTCAGAGATGTCAGATAAGTGTGGCATAAGGTACACGGTAAACTTAACCGAAGCCAGGATGCCAGGATGAGAGATAACGTTTGATGCCGGCACATATTGGTATATGCAGGCTTCATTGATTCATGTGACGCATGTGAGTCATAAGGGAATGAAAATAATGTAATATTTCATCCAACAATATTCAAGTTATTTATGATACGATAACCTGGACAGTTCCGAGTCTGATGAGGCAAACCAATGTTTTTACACCATGAGCAACCAAACAACCAGCCAACCAGTCACTCAACAAACTCCTCAACCAAGCAAATGCTCCCCAAAAAGCTGAAACCAATTGCAATACAGCAACGAAGATAACTATTAGTCTTTCCATAATGCTGTATAAACTTTCATTTGTGAACTAGTGAGTGAGTATGGTTTTACGCCACTTTTAGCAATATTCCAGCAATATCACGGCGGGGGACACCGTCTACCATTAGACCATTAGTCTACCCAGCGATCCCCATTTGTGGACTAAATACACGTGAACTGAGGTATTTCTATGGATCACTCATGCATTGTCCAAAGGATAGACAGAGAAAGTAACTCGGAAACAAGACACACATGAACGAATCTGCCAATGATGCACGTGTCAGTGGCGAGCACGAGCATGGGGCTGACAAACCTGGAACGATCATGTATAGTCAAATACTGGCAAATATAGCGCAGCACAAGCATGGAGAACCGTAGCCCCCCTTACTTTCAAGACGAGTAAGTAAGGTTTTACGCCGAATATTAGCAATATCTCAGCAATTTCACGTCTGGAACAGAGAAATCCACAAATTGTGCTTGTGCGCCTTCGTCAATGCAGGCCTTAAGACGACCATAATGATGATGATGATGATGATGATGAATACGGTTCAGCCAGTTGTAAATGGTAATGAACCAACAACGAAGAATAGGTCGTACAGAGTATGCATGAAGGTAGTAAATAATTCTCAATGCAATAAACAGAGTATAGCACAAATTCCAAATTTTCTGCCAAAATTCTCTACTTCCTCTACAACCATGCCATCAATACCCAGACGTGATCTCAGACAGTTAACTAAATATAAGTGCCAGTCACTGCCAGACACGAGACAATGGCGGACGAAAACATCCGCATTTCACGTCTGATCAATGCGGAATCTTTAATAAAGTCTGTGGTCTTTTTATCTCGGGAAGCATCAACAGCATTGTGGGTCTGACTGAATCCATCCTCGTTCATCCAGTGTATGTTACAATAAATACCCTCAACCCATTTGAAACCAAAGTTTCGTGTGGGATATGACGTCACAGAATTTTTCTCGACATAGTTCTGATTGCCTCATGCTGTTTTTATGGGACGATTGTCGGATCTATCGAATCGGGTTCTGATGTAAGCTTTTGTTGTGAATGGGTTGAGGATATTTCTTGTAATAGGAAAGCGAGCAAGTGTGGTTTTACGCCTCTTTAGCATTATTCCAACAATATCACGGCGGGGGACATAAGAAATGGGCTTCACACATTGCACCCATGTGGGGAATCGAACCCGGGTCCTTGGCGTGGTGAGCAACCGCCTTAACCACCAGGCTACCCTACCGCCCCTGTAATAGGAAGGAGACAGAACACACTGATAATCGATGATGGAACTTAACCACCGGGCTACCCTACCGCCCGTGTAATAGGAAGGAGACAGAACACACTGATAATCGATGATGGAACTAACGCTTCTTTACTGAGTTGGCATACACCTGGGTCCAGTAATAACATGATCGGCATACACCTGGGTCCAGTAATAACATGATCGGCATATAGCTGATATATTGCTCTACAGCGTTATTCAACAATAACAACAGCTCTCATTCATGACCTTCCCGCTTGTGTCTTTCTCTCTATTTATGTATCCTATGTTGGATATTGCTAAAAGCGGCGTAAAAAAAACCTCACGTGTTGACGTCACAATAAATTGTGTACAAGAAGCTTCAAAATATATAATACCCTATCGAACCCCACAGTACATGGCACTACATATAATACCCTCGCCGAGATTAGTCCTTTCTGAAAAGAGTTTATAGTTAGTTACAGGTTTATCATCTTCAAGACCTCCAGAAGAACCATCTTCCTGGCCATCGGTCAACCTACATTGATTCGGTATTCTAAACTAGGAGAAGACCAGCTCGCCTGCCGAACACTTAACTTAACGATAATATATCACATGCTATAAACCGTACATAGGGGACCGTTTAGTGCAAGGGTCGCGTCCATGGGGATAACAACATCTGTGAACACCTCCACCCACTTGACAGTTAAACATTACCTATCAGCATCAGACAGACAGCTGCTTATTCGTATATTCTCCACTTGTTAGCGACTTATTAGTTGACCCGCTTTTGTAGGCATGCTGCAGTCAGTGTATAAAATGTGATTCACTTTTACAAAATGCCAAAATATCCTAGTCTCATTTGTAGATTGTCCAGTTATTTGACTTTGTGATTTTAAGGGGTTCAAACATGATAATGGACTTATTATGGCTGGCAAGCCCACTCACCCACCCACGCAAATAAAATCAAACTCAAACAAATGAAAAAAAAAAGAAAATTAATCTAAAATAATATAAAATAAAATAAATAAAACCCCTTAATACTTCACTTTTTATCGTTTTCTTTGAATACTACATGTATCGTTGCAGCACAACTAACCACACCAACCAAGTAAAACACTAACCTGCCGACCAACCAGCCAACCAACACACAAACAAACCAACACCAACCAAAAACCAACCGACCATCTGAGCGACCAACCTAGCAACCAAACAACCACACAAACAACACCAACCAAACACCAACCTACCCACCTACCGACCGACCGACCAACCAACTCAATGTTTGATCGTGATCACTCCTAGATTTTCTATCATTTATTCCGACTGCGATGAGGATTGCTCCTACTATCAACCACTATTTTGTCTCACCAGAATCCACTATTTACAAGCGGTGCAGCTGGTCAACAGCTGATGCTGCATTGAACAACTGTCAGTCTCTCAAGCACGGTTTTTCCTTCCCTGAACACCTGGTGTCATCATTGTAAGTTTGCACTCATGTAGACACAATAAAATATTAGTATCCGCATGATTGTTTCTTTAAAAATCAAAGACACATACTTAAAGAGTCAGAATATTGTTTAATACATTTGTAAAGCGCCTGGTTAGCTGCTCGGGTGCTACACAATCTTACTCCCCGTTTAATGGATCAGCTTACACTAAAATTTTATTCTCATTTCCTTTGGGAGTATACATGCGGCCTATGGGGCACTGGAAGGTTAACAGTCACATTACGACCACTTAAGTATGTCCGATGGTGTGATTTTCAAGTCACTATGCACTTACATTGATTGTGTTTCAACATTAATCTGACTGTAGGTATCAACAATGTTTACAGAACCCTGAAACAATAAAAGCTTTAACCATAGTTATGGGATTGTAGCTGTTAATACTACTTGCATATAATTAGATGAATACATAAAGTACAATTACCTGATAACAATAAAACCTTATGTTTCCCTACATTCAATGAGAAGGTATGTGCTGCATTACAAACCAACATATGAAAAGGTACATTCTTCAAATTCAAACATTTTAGTCACTGGGAGATGAAATTTTTTTTTATAAATAAAACTAGACGGACATATTTTGCAGCCAGGTTGAAAATATAAGTGCAATATTAAAGTGTCAGAAAGATGACTACATTATTAAATTTATATCAAGACGTAACGTTAATTCATCTTTGTTGATCAATGTGAGGCTGCGCCTTTATACTATCTCTTGCGCTTTAGGTATAGCGCAGCAGAGGACGCGAACCAGTCAAGAATTCTGGCATATGGCCCGGGTACCCGCGAAAAAACAATAACAAAAGCAAAAAACAGTCCCGGGAAAGTTTTCTAGATCCGTTAAACCTTTACATACACCTGTGAAGGTCCGGGTTAGAACTGGTCTTCAGCAACCCATTCTTGCCGTAAAAGGGGACAAACGGGATTGGGTGGTCAGGCTCGCTGACTTTATACCACTAATTATGTCCATTACAAATTCGTTAACTTGGCATCAACTGTCTTTGTATCTTGTCAGTATCTGCAAAAAAGATTTCGTGTTCCGACTCTGATTAAATCGATCCCAGGCCACATTTTGTTGCTACGATCGACCGACGGATAGATAAACATTATGATGTGTACCCTGTGGAATGCCCCTTTTGCCCGTCTGAATCAGTGAGTGAGTGAGTTTAGTTTTACGGCACTTTTAGCAATATTCCAGCAATAACACGGCGGGGGACACCAGAAACGGGCTTTACACAATGTACGCATGTCGGGGATCGAACCCGGATCTTCCGCGTGACGAGCGTACGCTTTAACCAGGCTACCCAACCGCCTGCAGCAACCACGTATGAATACGTGTGGAAATAACTACGGATAAGTGTTAACGTAATTACGGATGCGGTGAGAAAAACTCCAGACAGGTGTTATTGCGGCTTAACTTTTGCAATCAAATCACGATCTAACGGATTACTGACGTCGAAAGTTAATCACCTTGAGGAAGGGTAATTTGTTTTCGATTCGCAATCTGTCTGGTACCCACCTACCGTCCTGCAGTCATCTGTATTCATTCTTGTGTCAAGGTAATATGCAGCTCCCCAGGATTGTGTCTGAATCGATGACGTTACATAACAAATATGACACTAATTGTCCATTGGCGCCAAATAATGTCATCACTTACAAAAGAAACACAGTTGGGTGCAATTTCCAAGTTTGGCCAGCTTCACGTTGATTAGCGGTGAACAAGGGAAGGCTTTATGGCGAATATCGATACCGTGACACCGGTTTGATTGTTGACATGTCCTTGACCAATAAGGAACCTGAATTCACGTGGCTTTGAACTGTGGAGAAAACGTAACAACAGGGCATCTTAAAGGGGCACAGGGACCTTTTTTGTATTTGTGATTGTTGACTTGACCTTGACCAATGACGTAGAGACGTCACGTGCCTTTAGGCTGAGGAGAATTCGCAACAACAGGGCATCTTAAAAGGGAAAGGTGCTTCAAAATCCAATCCAATGATCAACAGCATGAGCATCGACCTGCGCAATTGGGAACCGATGACATGAGTCAACCAAGCCAGCGAGCCTGACCACCCGATCCCGTTAGTCGCCTCTTACGACAAGCATGGGTTACTGAAGGTTCATTCAAACCCGGACCTTCACGGGTGGTCCGGTACAGACGCGACAATTTACAGACCGCTGTCTGTAAAACGTGCGGCGTTAAACATATGTATGTATGTATGTATGTATGTATGTATGTATGTATGTATGTATGTATGTATGTATGTATGTATGTATGTATGTATGTATGTATGTATGTATGTATGTATGTATGTATGTATGTGTGTGTGTGTGTGTGTGTGTGTGTATGTATGTATGTGTGTGTGTGTATGTATGTATGTATGTATGTATGTATGTACGTGAGTGTGTGTAATCGTGGAATTCTTTATTAAAGGCGGACTCCGTTGTACAATTCCGACTAAAACACAAGCATTCCTATATGAATCTCTATCAAACAGTAATGGCACCAGATGTTGGCAAAACGGTTAGTGTACTTTAAAACTAAGCGGCTGTCAACAGCACATGTTCAGCAAACAATTTGATTTCTTTGAGTGAAAACCGGTCACAAATTACTTTTCTCTCACCTTTTGTTTTTCAAGTTACGCTTCTAAAAATAATATCAGCCCGTTCTACGCCCCCGACCTCAGAAGAGCAGATGGTCGGTAAGCATTTAATCCAGACTTCGAGACGTAAAGTTACATGTTTTTCAGTTTCGTTTGACATTAACGTATTAAAAAATCTGATACATACAAATCCTTTGAACTGACTAGGTGCCATGAAGGATTAGATTTTGAAATAGCGCTTTGATTTAGCACATGTAATTGAAACGTCCACTGGTGGTCAGTGTTAAGTTTCATTCGAAGGAACCTGCCCCATGATGAAACGCCGTCGCTATCAAAGGTTGCGTGATTGAAATGATGACTTAAATTTCTAATTGTCAGATTTCTTTTCATCTCAAGCACTATCCCTTCCACAACAACGCCGAATGTCTACACGTTACATCCTACAGAGATACCACTCGTAATGCAAGACTGGCCTTTTCATTGCAGGCTTAATAATGACCTGTGATTCTTGGACAAGAGTTGTTTGATCTGAAGGAACATGTGGGGGCTTTGACGCTTTATTGATTTTTATAACAATTACTTTTTTAGGTTTTACTTTAATAAATGTCATCCCTAGATTTGGAGTTTGGTGTCAGGTGAGTAAAATATGTTTGAAATGTTGCGTGACTTCATCCACATCTTCAATGCCTGCATTAACAAGCCAGCAGTGGTATATACTCAGCGAACCCATTTGCCATCCACTCCCCACTGTGCATGCTGTTATCAGCCAACATGATGACATGTTAATGTTAGCAATGTCATATTATAGAATTGCTAAATTATCTTGCCATGGTATTTCATTGTCACAGTTCTTCAATGTTCAAATGATTGATTAATCTGTGATTTGAAATGGTAGTCAGCAACCCAGCCACGTCGTTAGGGAGACTTACAGGACTGGGTGGTCAGGCACGCTGACTTGGTTGACAGTGTCATCGTATCCCTGTTACGTAGATCGATGTTCATGATGTCAATCACTGGATTGTCTGATCCAAACGCAATCCATTTACAGATCGCCGTTCCATAGCGGTAATATTGTATAGCGTTAAAGTAAAAAACAAAGTACAACCCCACACAAACGAACCAAAACACCCAGATCTAGATCTAGAAGGCTGTTGTTCATTATAGTCCACTTCAATGGAGGCAGGTTCTACTTTCACTTCATTTATGCTAATACAGTGACAATTCCCACTGCTCTATTTCAAATAAATCATCCTTATGTGTAATTAGTATTTATGGAAGCAAAACCGTTAAACCTGTCTGTGTGCGGAGTGAATACACACAGCTTGTTAGTACTTAGTTGTGTTGATAGCAAACATTTCACGCGTAGGTTGAGTACATTTGTTTGTTGAGTGTATTCTGTATACATGGAATCAATTCTTCAGCTGTAGAAACGAATCCATCCAACTGGCTCGGTTTCAATGAGCGATGTAAGACAAACTTTACTTTAATCAAAAGCATTGATTATTGCTATTCTTTGCCTCCTACTGTCATCTACTAAAATGATTCTGATTCTGGCCCACATGTTTTGATGGATTTGATGGAAAATAGTCTATTTCCACCATCCGAGGTCACCATGGAAACAACAGGACGTATTTACTCAAGTTAACGGTTTCAGTCGGGATGTCTAGAAATTCTAACAATGTTGATCATTATTACCAAATGTAAAAACCCATCTACTTTACTTATTGGTAATATTCTAAGTATGAGATGGTTTAAAGAGTCAGACAATAGCATATGATGTAAGTTTTCGAAATACCCTGACCACATCTTACCAAGAGACGCTGAAAGATTTACATCAACCTTATTTCACCTTAGCGCCTCTTTTCGAAACTTTGGATAAGGTGGTGATTCAGAAAGTGAATTGCCAGACATAGAACACACATCTTGCTATCTCAGGATCAAAGTGTTTTAAGGACGCCTGTGATAAAACAGTCCTTAAACATTTTATGAGTGAGTGAGTGAGTTAAAATGTATCGTGACATCGGCAATATTTCAGCCATATCGTGACGTGTCTTTTCTTGGATAGAAAGGAAGGTGTTTAATGACTTGCGAGATCGTCGAACGACTCGGAGCGAACATCAGTGTATTAAAAATACCATTTTGATTATTTTGCTGTATTGGCAACTATTCTAAATTACATTAAGCTCAGTCCTCCGTACTTACATTAAATGACTGTGAGTGGAAGGACGTGTGTCGCGTCAGAAGTCATCGATTTAGTTTGCACATAACATATTCCAGTAGAGACATATTTTAATAAATGCGCAATTTAAGAGCGAAAATTGACTTGCCATATATTTGTCAAACAGACGGTAGTATTTGTTTTTTCTCAAGAGAGTTAAAACTTGCTCTTCCGATTTCGGAGTCCGTCATAGCTTCTAAATGCACCAGTATCCCTTCTCCCAAAGGGTGAGTGAGTGTGTTACGCCGATTTTAGCAATATACAAGCAATATCAGGGCGGGGGACACCGGAAATGGGCTTCACACATTGCACCCGTGTGGGGAATCAAACCCGGGTCTTCAGCGTGACGAGCAAATGCTTTAAGTACTAGGCTACCCCATCTTCCCCGAAAGAAGAAGAAGAAGAAGAAGAAGAAGAAGAAGAAGAAGAAGAAGAAGAAGAAACACAACAGCAACTAGCCAAACAATGAAATGATGATGAGTATGATAATGGGTGACAAATATTCAGTATTTTAAATTGTATCACAAGTTCCAGTGTTTTTTTCCGGCGTTGCCTTGTACTTCCGTGTGTTTGTGACAGGATACGCACAAAGTTTACCTAGCTAATATTTGATAGTGAGTCAAAAACATATGTCTTTGCTCTTGCAGGAATCGTACAAGGGAATATTGATTCTTGTAGATACTTCTTATGAATACTTGAAATGTTTTGGCCGTTCTTATGTACATTTCCTAATCCTAAGGTCAAAAAGGGCCCTCACCATCCTGTCCTATACAGAGAACGATCAGTCAATGCGTCGCTTACTACAGATATATTTCATGAACACGACATGCGTTCAGTCTGTTGACTTGTGGTGTCTATGGAACCATGACGGACCTCGCATGACTATAATTCATACATTTCTCATTATCTTGATATTACAAGCATACCGTTGGTGTTGACGTAGTGGCGCCATTCTGTGTTAGACTCTGGCATCAAAACCATGCCATAACACTCGTAAAGGAAGGTCAGGATCACGGTATTATTGACTCCCCGAAGTTTGACGTGTCTGGTTGTCGTTTATACTGACATAGGTCTTTGATCATAGACTCTTTTCTCGATCGGCGGCCATTAAAAATCTAAAACGAGGCTCGCTGTTCGTAAAAACTACGTCAGCTCTTACGGCTACCGCTTAAGCAAAACACAGGATCATCGACATCGTGAACAGCCATGTCAACACAATCAAAGATCTTGTCAGCTTTGAGAGAATTGGTATTGAAGATTGGGCGAACCACAACCTCATTCCAAGAGCCCAGCATCTAAAAGGATATTGGAACTTCGCGAATCTTGTAATCATGACGTTGAAAAAGAAAAGGTTTTGTAGATTGAATAATTCATTGCAATCCTTAAAACGTCTTCTTCGACATATCAGTTTCGAAATGCCACTTAAAAGTTATGTTGAATGAGAATACTCAGTTTGTCTATGGTATCATATCAGGTAATTATTTAATATCAATTACCGAAAATATGAGTATCTGGCGCGTTACGTATTTGTGTATTTAATCAGTTGTGATTAGACATTTACAAAACTATTTAATAAACTTGAAGCACATTGTTAAGCATATGCATGTAATCACAAAATCTTTCATAAAATCCAAAAGTCCTACTTTATATAGATGGCTATCTAAAATTATCTCGTTGGTTATCCATTCGTCCTGCATCCTCGCTTGTCTCAGCTACGTTATTCTGTATGTTTAAACACTGGTATCCATGTTTTCATTCTGGGGAAATAACCCGGTAAGCTGCCGGCTACCATATAAGTATGTGCCGGTACATGAACAATTTAGAAAAACTAATGAATGGCTGAATTTTGAGATCATTTTTGTATCTATTAAACTTTTACAATCAACTAACCTCGTCACGCCCATCATTATAATAATCGAAACCAGTCTTGAAAGCTACTGGCAAAGTCATTTTGAATTGGCAAATAGACATAGTAAAGCGATATTAATGCATAAATATTTGATTAATTGCAAACATGATTTATTCATAAAGATCCTTGAACCCAATACATGGTGAAGGAAATTGTTCATTATTCTCTTTATGTTGTCCAGCTTTTATCTTGACTATTAGTCCAGGTGGTTTCCATATTTCCATCACTATTATCAGATGATATATCAGTGCTTATCACGATCATCAACCAGTGCTAATTATTCCCTTGTCGTAATATCTGTCAGTACTACTTTACTCCTGTGTTTCACACCAATTGAAGACTGGTTTCTGTTGTTAGTTGTACACCATTTCTTATTACTCACATACCTATCTTCATCGTATCTTTTATTCACCTGATGACGGAGTAACAATGTGAAGAAGTTGACATTCCTACATTTTCCCCATGATGTGTATCTCTTCTGAATGACTTCATGTACACGTTGCTTTGTCAAACTTACATTTTGTTGTTTAACGCCACACGTAGCAATATTCCAGCTATATGACGGCCGTCTGTAGCATTGTCGAGTCTGGGCCAGACTATCCGGTGATCAACAACATGAACACCGTTCTACGCAAATGGGCTACAATAACATGTGTCGACCATATTTTGGCCAGCTATAAAAAGCGTTAGAGCATAGCTATGTAAACGTTAAGTAGGTTTATAGCAAAAGATCCATACTCTCTCCAAAAGTGGTCTCAGTGATTTGAAACGTCTTATGTTTGTTTCGTTTTTCTAAATATGTCATTAGCTTTTCTCTCTTAAACTTGTCCCTTCTCTCCTTCCTCCCACTGTTCTTACTCTTTCATATTGATATTCCTATTGTAAACTGTTTTCTTCAAACACGGATATATGCTGTACATAGTTTAATATATTTACATGTATTAATATATTTGAACGTCATTTAGAAGTGATACACATAAAAGGTGAAAATGTATGGATGTCAACGTGTTTATTCTGTGCTGGGTTTAATGTCGTCACGAACTCCATTCAGTGCTAATAGTCCCCTCCATTGCCCATTAGCTATCAGTGCTTGATCACCCAACAGGACCATTTATGCCTGGGTTAATTCTTGGCTTCTATTTGTTAATTGCCATTACCATTCAGCATCCAGCGCCAATTAACTACTGGCTTTCCTTGTTGAGTACCCACCATTGTTTGTTATTACTGTTGTTGATTTACAGGTACTTCATCATTCACCAGATGAAGGAGCAAGAATGTACTCTGGAAATCGTGCTCCTCATAATAAAGAAGTTGGCATCCATAAATTCTTACATTCTTTGGACCCATAAGGTCATGTAGGCTCCATTGCACAAGCATGGCCTTTTCTGGACTGTTAAACTTTTCAAAAATACAGCCTCGAGCCCCTATCTGATGGCCCTGTTGACATGTATACGTTACCTTGCAATCTTTTAGGTTTCGCCGCCCGCCCATTGTAAGTAAATTTTGTATAGGAGTCAACCCTTAAATGCCATGTATTATCTCCAACATCAAGCGGATCTGAAACACCAGTTTCCTTAGTTATTTCTTTATCAGGGATGGACTCGGCATAAAGAGAGCAGATACGGCTTTCAATGGCTTTTGGTGCAGTACCAATAAGTCCCATCAAAGTGGATGTAACAAACTAGAAAACTAGAATACGCCCCTAAATACCTGGTTTTGGCACTTGGAGTTTGGATTCATATTTTTGTAGTTTTTTATTTAGCCTTGAATATGAGGCATCCTGGCATGCGCGTGTTGAACAACAACAAACCAACAAGGTAGCGTTTCCAACGTGATGTATAGATAATTAGAGCTGGTTGTCGGGGTTTTACACAAGGAAATAACAGAAAAATCCTATCTAACTGCTCGGTCAGCTGATGGAGATTGTTTGCTTGCTTGTTTAACGGCGCACACAGCAATATTCAAGCTATGTGGTGGTGGTCTATAAATATTCAAGTAATAACAGCATGATCATCAATGAAATACACAATGCCATTTAGAAAGTGCTCAAATGTAACATATGTTATATTTGGGATTACACTTTCTTTGTAAAGTACAGATTCTCTTACTTTTGTTGGGTTGAGTCCCGTACTAGAATCTGTACTTTACAAAGAAAGTTTGACCACTTTCTAAATGGTATTGTGTATTTCATAGCTTTTGGCCTTGGGAGCCGTGCCAATTAACACTTATCAGAGGGGTACACAAAGTCCGCAGTCTAGACTACCAGCTGTCCGACTTCCATTTTTGTGGAAGCCGCGGTGGCTGACCGGTTTAGGCGTCTGACTTTGTGTGCTGGCGATTAGGTGCCTGACTCTGAGGGTGTGGGTTCGAATCATGGATGGGACTCAACTCAACAAAAGTACTAGAATCTGTATTTTACAAAGAAAGTGTAATCCCAAATATAACATATGTTACAGCATGATCATCGATCCACACAATGGGGATACGATGACGTGTCATCCAAGTCAGCGAGCCTGAACACCCGACCCCGTTAGTCGTCTCTTACGACAAGCATGGGTATGCTGAAGACTAACCTGGATCTTCACGGGTAGCACCGTAACATGTACTTATTTTCACCCCAACGTTTTGTTTGAATTTTGTGCAAAAAAATAAGCACCTTTAACGATGAAACAACATCTTGACGCATCTGTACTATCCATTGTTCAAGATGATCGTCCTTCGGTATGCTATGAATGGTCAGCTTGTTTTTCGTGTCGGATCTTGAATCGCCGAAGAAGCGTTGTACGCAACAGTACTGCGCCATGTATACCGAGAAAATCCTTTTTCATTTATTCAAGAGGTAAATTATCGCCAAGTTTAGTAGCTATTGTTTCGGCTGATATTTTCCATGAGTGTTGCAATGTATTTGTTTTTCGCTCATGATTGGGAAAAAAAGACTAAAAAATTTAGTCGCAAATCGGATTGGCAGATTATGAATCTCGAAACTAAGTCGTTAAATTTCCTCCCAACAGATAATCAGTAATTAGTCATAGGTCGTACGTTTGTCTTAAAATAGCGTGGTAAAACATCGTGATGAGTAGCACGGGAGTTAAGGGATCTTTAATTGCATGCTTTTTTCTGTGTCAGCTAATAAGGTAAATCGTTAAACATAACATGAGTTTCTTAATGAGACTAACATAACACACATGAACATTTTAATTACTTTATTTTATTCACTGGTTTGAAGCAATCGAACGCATCAGTTCCATAGTTCAGTTTTTTCTGTGAGATTGTAAACGACTTCACTTTAATTTAAAAGTATTGATAATCAACATTCTCTGACTCCTAATATCAACTGAAATTGATTTTCTCACAAGCCAGTTTAGGGTTTCTTCTCTGTAAAACCTTGATCTTAGAAGCGGAACTATTTTGCACTCCTCAACCAAAATTGAATTCGGAGAGAAACCGGTTTGTATTTGTCGACTTAAGGACGTATTGCAAGTTACAATTGATCTTGATCGGTTGGAAACCAGACAATTACAATCTCCATGTTATGAAGCATTATAATACTTTACGACCAAGTGGTTTAATGGTTTCCTAAAATTAGTGAATGTTCAATAAAAAGTGTCACTGCTATTGGTACTATATAACCTGAATGATGAGATAAATAGTTTAACAGTGTAACTGCGATATCTGACTGAGATCTGGATTAGTCGTTGGACGTCAGATGACCGCTGAAATTAAATCAGTCTAATTAAACAAAAATATAATGAAATAAAGTACACCACACAACAATGCGTCTATGTTTTTTTCTTCCAAAGAAATATTTTTTAAAATCTGCGACATAATTATGTCATTTACCACGAAAAGTCAAACTCATTTGAATCCGCTTCGTTTTTTTATTACTGACATGTATAGCAACACATTTAGGCGTTTCACTGTGCACTTTGAATATAACCTGATCATGTTCGTAACGCGTTGTGAATGTGAATGGAATAACTACATCCTAAATCCATATACAACCATACAACTTAGTTCCCAAATAGTATCATCTTAAATTGGAATATCCCATACTCCGTTCAGTTATATTCAAATAGCCAGTCCCCTTCCATTGATTTACCTACTTAGACTAGAAATATTAGTGACAAGCGTAACTCAGTCATCTGATTCATAATTTGAAAACCACACAAAACCGATTAACAAACTCCCACAAGACTGTATGACAAGAGTGATAACTTCATCTTTCCATTCGTCCAATAGTTCCTCAGGTTATCTCGGTGACAAGATATTTGTTCAGCTCCAGTTGCCAAAACACAAATCAAACAAATTATTTTTGCAAAAATCGTTAATAAGTTTAGGCGTCATGTCTGTGCCATTATACTCGGAATGGAGGCAAAACGACCATGTTAAATACAATTGTTAGGCTTGAGATAAAACAGTGATGAATAATTGTCTGCACTGTACGTGTGTTATACACACTAAATATATTCCTAATCAAAATAATAAAATAAAATAAAACACACAACACAACAATGAGTCTTACAAGAAATTCATTGTTTTTAGTCTGAGGCATGAATACTTTTTTCAAACAATTTCAGCGACAATTTTCTTTTTCGATAAACTCATTGTCTCCAAATTGTCCCCAAACCCATATACAATGATCGGTCCTACAGTGACCAGTAAAAGGCTTGGATTGGACAAATATTTGGCAGAGTACACTGGGTGTACTAGCTATTTGAACTGTTCTTCACAGAAATAAAATGCTTTCAGAAGACTGTTATTTGATCCTTCCCTGACCATCAAAGACCTTCACTAACCAATTATAATATATTTGCCATTTATTGGCACTAAATCATGCTGCACGTATTGAAATGGCAGCGCCATTGTTTGAGATGTCTTCCACAGCTCCTGGCACAGTCTCGGAAACAGAGGTCAAGGCCGTGGTGTTATTGGCGCCTCAGGTAAATGTCCTTTCACGTGTTGTGATGACGCTTACAATCCTGACCCCACCAATAACTGGTGGTTACCATCGACATACAAACCAGACAGTCTACAGTTCGTTTACCCCGGCGGTTATTGTT
The DNA here is from genome assembly GCF_003918875.1 of Haliotis rubra. Taxonomy (NCBI): domain Eukaryota; kingdom Metazoa; phylum Mollusca; class Gastropoda; order Lepetellida; family Haliotidae; genus Haliotis; species Haliotis rubra. Next base: position 1,291,491 of record NW_025766248.1, read on the forward strand.
ATGTTTGGATAAACAAGACGACGAATTTCGATTTCTGTGCTTTCTTACCGATGATGAAGGTGATAAGACGGATACTGGATCCGGTCATGACGTCATGCATAATTATAATTAGTACCAGTGGACCTTATCCCTATCGAATATGGCAAATTGATAACCAATAGCACTTACGATATTAATATACCTTACTATATAACAAGAGCTTCTAAATGTAAGGTTCTAACGTTTTACTCTGGTCTTGAGCAACAGCGGTCCAAGAACATTATTATGTCTCAATATTTCAATACTATCATTAGTGAATGAGTGAGTTTGGTTTTTTGGCCGCTTTTAGCAATATTCGACTGACTGACTGAGTTTGGTTGTACGCCGCTTTTAGCAATATTCCAGCAACATCACGGCGGGAGACACCAGAAATGGGCTTCACACATTGTACCCATGTGGGGATTCGAACCCGGGTCTTCGGCGTTACGAGCGAACGCGTTAACCATAGAGTACCCAACCGCCACTACTATCATTAAGGGCAAGGTTGTCAGAGTTGTCTAACGCGCCAGAATTCTCCCTGCACGCGAAACCTATGATTGTTGGTTTAAGTCCCGGTTTATCATGAACATCCATGAAATTACCATGCCGTGATATGACTAAACATTGTCCAAAACGGCGTTAAAACTTACTCATTATTATAGCTGCCATCCTCCCAAATGCAGTCTAGTAAATACAAAATTGTGCTCACATATCAACACACAGATAATGAATCACATCCTGCACGAGAACAAATAATTTGTCGCTGGTATCTTTTACGCATGTTTGGGAAATGTGCACAACTGGAGAGACATCCGCATATTATGATATAAGATTTTTCAGGGATGACCTGAAAATCTGAAAAGATATACCGTTTAATGATTTGGCCAAAGTTGACAGTCATTTTCCAAGTGAACTCTCTCATTTACAAACTTATTATTTTTTTATTTACCATTAATATTATTATTTGATATTTATGTAGCACACATATCCACGCACTAGTGCATGCTAAAGGTTCTGGCATTTTTTCCCTCGATCATTGGACATCAATCTCAGCTCCCTGCGGATCATACAACTCTTGCTGCCACAAGGCGCATCGAGTTATTGCGGCTTTCTCATTCTTACAAGGTACCGATTCACAGCTGTGTGGACTGGGACACATAGTCACAGGACTTTGTCCAAGTTCACTGCACGTTGCTGTACCCACAACAAGGTGTTTGCATGTATTCATGTGACCACCATCTGGTCATATACAAACGGATTGGTTGGTTCTTTTAAGTGCACAGGGTTGTGTGCTGTACACTAGGGGTTGTGACAACACTGAAAGGGTTAACTCCAAGGTTTTTTACAGCCGGTCACAGGTGGGCTCAATCCCGGCTGGAGCCTTTCGCCATAGCCAGCTCGCCCACCATTTATATTTCAAGCAAATCCATAATGCGAGACATTTGTAATTATTTCACAATGGCTAAACATACAGTTGAATGCCACATTTGGTAAAGTCACATTAAGTCCGGACGGGAGTAGTTTTGCTGATCAGCTGACTTGAAAGAGAACGTCGGGAACACTATGCAACGTTGCACAACGTCTGCGTTGCCTCCCGACGGCTTATGCGCTTCCGATGAAACCTCCTAGTTTTTAAGAAACTCCGGTGATGCATCACGACAACAGTCAATATGCACGCATCTCAAAAAGTGGTATGTAATAACTGAGAATACTTCCTGTCGGTCCCGAGTATCTGACAGTGAGCAGATGCTTAAAATCGAGAGAGTGCCCACGCTACCCACTTTGCATTATATACTCCCCATCAAAACTTTAGACTCACTAGTGTAAATGTAGCCACTTACTTAAGTCAACTCTTCTAAACTAGATCTTGCAAAATTTTCCATACTGTTTAAAGGTACTGTTTACACATGAAGTGATGTATTATAAAACAAATTCGTAACGTTGAAGATCATGGATTAACAAAATGATGAAACTGAGTGAAAGTTGGCGATTTTTTAACAAAATGTTACACCACAACACAGCTGTTCACATGCACGATATTTGCACATGCTTTTTAGCAATTTAATGCATGATCCTCGTGCAAATCATCTGCATAAAGTTTGCAGTTGGTTCGCCAAAGTTAGCGGAGAAATTCATCTTCGATGTAACCAAACATATATGCATAACATATAGTGAGTGATTTAAGTGAGTTTAAACTTTTGATGGGGAGTATATGTACACATCGTGTTACCATAGAGGTTGGAGATGAAATATTCGAATTTGAAAGAGGTCACAGCTTTGATCATCCCAGCATTCACTGCCGCTGTCTTTAGGATCTTGGGCTTCGTGTTGCAAATGAGAGTGGTCCCCCTTGAATCAATGTCGTTCTTATTTCTCCAAGCCGTGCAACCTCGGTGTATGGTGCTGCTTATGTACGTGGAAATGGTTTTGTCCCTTTCATTTAACAAATATAATGGACGTCAAATTGACAACCTATTATCTCGAATGCACCAATATCTCGAACCTGTTATTCGGTCTCTCTCGCCTCTTTTAAAAAATACGGGTTATATAAAATTTTCTGCATGCAGTGGTAGTGTTTCGGATCTCTGATTACCTTGCCTCCCTTTAGTATTTTTGTGCTAGATGTGAAATGACATCACCTAGACGATATTACATCGATATCTGTATTAAAACGATTAATGACAAATTATTCAAGTAAGCATGAACCAGACATCCATTAAACTAAGAACTGTATAAGCAAATAAGCGATTAGTCAGTAAAGTGTCGTTTTTATTCACTGAAAACCCGTACCACCATTCCTATTGAATCATCTAGGAAGACAAATCGTCAAAGAGTAGCAAGAACCAACCTAGCGTTCTTGAAGAACACCTTTCATGGTTTCTAGGAGCGGTACAGTACAAATATGGCAGGAGCCCAGGGGTCAATCGTTGTCCTAGCACAACATCCGTGTAATCACTTGGAGCCCAGTCCTAAAAAATCATTTAGCCTGTCTGTGCAGGCTTTGTAAAACTAACACCAGGCAATGTTTATCATGAAACGAGTGCTTACCAACAGGATACATCTGAGAGCCCTTCCCTTGGTCCACCTACTTGAAGAATCGATCTCCTTCGTCTTCGGAAAACATTCCTCATTGGGGACTCTCCAACCACTCAACTGAACCTTCTTAGGAGGGCATTTACCCATCCGCATCATAGAACATCTGATATTGATCTAGAAACTGGTTAGATAACATTGTGTATAGGGGAAACGATAACGGCATGATCCGTAGAAAATGTGTCAATGAACTAAATTAACGGTTGGCATGGTTTTGAGGAATTTGGGCGAGAAACAAAATCAAAGGAACTGAAAAATACATCATGGAAGGTTTTGAGCTACAGAATCCACGAGCTCTCTTGGAAGAGAACAGATGCGTAGTTTAAAGTTTCGAAAGAATGTTTATCTGAATAATTTGCTTTACACATATGTGTGTTCCTTGGAAACCGATGATCGTGGGTTCGAATCCTACATTCGTCCTGATTATGATTCGAAGTTTGTTAGCACCAATACCCCTGTTCATGGATTTCACTAAGGTCTCAAACGTCCAAGACCTGCAACTCCGAGTGCTCTGTAACATACACTTGAGGAGATCGATGCTTGTAATGGTAAAACGGGATTGTCAGACCCACTTTCGATTATTTACAGACCAAATTCATAAAGCTGAATTATTGCCGACCCTGCTTCTGTCTACGTTGAACATACCACCGTCACGTAGCTGGAACTTTGCTGAGTATGGCATGATTTTGTATGGGTTAATAAAATGTGGTCTTCAGTAACCCGTGCTTGGCGTAAGAGACGACTAACGGGATCGGGTGGTCAGGCTTGCTGACTTGGTTGACACATGCCATCATATCCCACTTGCGTTGATTGATGCTCATGCTGTTGATCACTGGTTTGCCTGGCCGAGACTTGATGATCAGACCGCCATCATTTAGCAGGAATATTACTGAGTGCGGCGTTTAACAAAATCATTTTTTGGTGTGTTTTCCCCACCTTGATCAAGAAACGAGTTGAGTATATCAACTGTTATCAGGCCCTCTTTTCATCCGGTCCGGCAGTTGACGAAAATGCGAGGCCACGCATTTTATGATATTATGATACAGTAAGACAGTTGACTGTCTCTCTAAAAATGCTTCACAATCAACCTGACTTCCGAATTATAAATACTGATTGAAACTATATAAACAGCACATGTTGAGTTGGTAAAGACGAAGTGAAATATTATCTGGTTTTAAACTAGCCCGGCCGCCGACAACAATATGAGGCCACGGCCTATTTTAATACAGCTACACTATGGATTGTCTATTGGACTGCGGACAAAATACCAATTATTATCACTTTGAAACGTTGATGTAAACCTCAATCAATATTTCAACTTTAAGATTGGTCTAATTAAATGAAAATCTCCGCTAATTACATAAATACATTTTAAAAGAAATACGTATTTATTTGCCGTAACGGTTGTTGATATAACAGGTTCAATCCGATTATGTCCCTTTGATTTTCATCACGTGGCTTGGCTTTCGGCAAACATTCAGCGTCACTTTGCTTGTTCCCTGTGCAGATACCAGCATAGAATTCGTCCCTAGCAACGCGTTCCAATCTCGAAGCAAGAGGCCTAAAATGATCAGGCTACGGAACAAATCTGTAGTTTAATCCCTTTTTTCCGGGGATAAGTATGGAATTTGATATGCTGTCTCTTATTAATAACCATCCCCATAATCATAATCATCCCTATACCACGAAGCGTGTATCGGTGGGATGCCATTAATCATGAACATGAGTATATGTTTTGTCTGCTGGAGGGTGGTGCTACTAACGTGCAGGACACCAGGTGTCATTATCGATAGTTTAGAGATCCTTTCGCAGTACCTTCATCACTGATTTGCCTACGGAATCTGTTTCGGCAAATATTTGGGACTGACTATATATGTAGTCTAACAATATATATGTTCTGTAACTGTAATCTGACCCCGAAGGGTAGCAGGGATATTCATGTTGTGTTAATATTTTGTGGATTTCTTTATATATCTACAACTGTTCACTGCTTAACTTCACCATATATAGACCCGTGAAGGTCCGGGTTGGAATGAACCTTCAGTAACCCATGCTTGTCGTAAGAGGCGACTAACGGGATCGGGTGGTCAGGCTCGCTGGCTTGGCTGACACATGTCATCGGTTTCCAATTGCGCAGATCGATGCTCATGCTGTTGATCACTGGATTGTCTGGTATATATATATATATATATATATTTGAGAGTATTTGCCCAGTACGTTTTTATTAATAAGAACTAGGTTCAATACCTGGGCCAAAAGAACTGTATGTGTGTTAACGGTTAATCATTTGGTTGTTGTTTTACGCCGTTCTCGGCACTTATCCATCTTTTGTACTGCTGTCTGTATCACGACTAGATAATCCAGTGATTGGCATCGATGTCAACGGGCCTGACCGCCCGATCCCGTTTGTCGCATCTTTCAAACGGTACATAGGCGTTCGGTTTAACAATAGTTAAACCAAAATGCTCTTGCTTGTTACTGATCGTAGGCTAGTAATATTTTCCTTCCAGATACAAACAGCACATGTGGAGTTGGTAGAACCTTGGGAATCATAGTCGAAGCAGTACGATATGGAATCCTAGGAGAGGCGTTGTCGCATTGTGGCGTTGTCACCCTCACGAAAACAAGCAAAACGTGGCATCATTAACCAAAGTGCGACAATGTGACAACGCCGCATTTAGGCTATTTGTCGGTATGTCGCATTGTCGCGCTTTGAATAATATTTTTCGATGTTTGGCCAGGACTGAAATACCAAGGGATCGAACTCAGAACGATGCGACGATGTCCCTTCTTGGATTCCATTGTATGTTAATAGGCTGTAACCTAACGGTCCGGTCGCCGACAACAATGGTGGACGCAATCGCGCCCGTGAGGCAGTACCATACGTATCGATGAATCTTGCTTGCGCTTTCATAAGTTTTACGTCGTTAATTATCAAGAATTCTTTGACACGCTTTTTTTCTTCAATCTGAAACCAGATCAAAAGATCACGTATTGCATAACAGTTCACGTGCTGGATTATACCGCGAAATTATGGTCTGAAGAACATTTGTTGCAATGTAATTCAGTTTGTATCCGTGTAATCCTGTGACGATCCCATAGGACAATGGATGATTTCCCTTGATATGCTACTGACGTGTTACATAACTTTGTTACTTCTATCACTCCGTTGAAGGATGGATAAGTCGATCGAAATGCTTAAGCGTCGACTGATGACTAAGTGATCTGCTCTGCTGCCAGATTAGCATGTTCGTTTAATACGGTTTTAATTTAATATAGGGTTAATGTGGCGTAAAACAATATTGATCAATTCCTCTGTCTGATTATGAGGTGTCCTTTGCATTGCGACTTTTTATGTGGCAATGCGTTATTTCCGGAATTGACTTTTACACAAATTTGAGGAAATTAATTAATAAGTCCCTTTACATTTCTGAAAACCCATTTCTCCAGAAATTCTCCGCACTCTTCCTGGTCTCGGTCAAGGATATATCAACATGTTGGTTTCTTGGGTACGTTTCAAAATTTGAAACTATGAAGCCATGGGCCATAAATTTCCCTTCGCTCAAACTTCATTCTTTTGCATCATGACATGGAGTTCAAATAATCAAACGATTTTTACCGCTATTAAGACATTTGACAAGCAAATCCTCATTTAATAATAGCAGTAAACTTTATATAGTGTCACTGGATTGTCTGGCCCATCACTTGATCATCTGGTCAAGACTCGATTGTGTTCAGGCAACCGTCGCATGGGAGGCGTCAGGCAGGTCACCTCTTACGACAAGCATGGGTTACTGAAGATCATTATTAACTCGGATCTTCACTGGAATGTAGGTAGGTAGGTAACTGACGAGATTAAGATGTTCGGAAGTTTTTCGTTTAAGGACAAAATAAAAAACCCGCAACTTCAAGGATCGACTGTATATAAAGATACATTTCCACATTCATTAGAACACCCAACTAATGATGAAACAAAGTACCGGATTGACACGTCTTCTCATTATCTGCAAAGCGTCTAATGTTCATTTCTGGAGGCGTACATACAAGTCGTTTGTAAATGTGAACAGGTTGTTTCTAATTCATTATCTCTACAAGCCGTAATTACACACCCAAAACAAATAACATCAAACCAAAGTGTGATCAGCGAAGCCCCAGCCGGCTGAATTAGAGACTAACAGTTCGGCGTGCTTCTATTGGTAGCGAGATGCTTAAGGAATCGATAGCACCTGGTCTATGGACTCGCGCCCACAATAGTGCGAACATTGGCACTAACAGTCAGTGCTAGTCGGCAGACCACCACTCGAAGACCACGTCCCCTGGGTATCTGCTGTCATCGCCCCTACCCAGCGTCACGGAGTCACAGGGAGCCATTGTGTTGTGGATCGCCTTTGGATGAACATCGAACTGACCATTTAGTTGGTACTTGGCAGCAATGTCTTAGGTTTTTGTAGACGCTGATTTTGCCGTTGGGGACTGTGCGAACAAGTTTCTGTAAAGCAAGTTGAAGTTTGTATCCATAAACAGAGTATTGGAAATCTTCGGGAGATAATTTTGTGACTTCACGACAAAGCGCCAGTGACTAAAAGCAACACGGTAAGTGTACTTAATTCATTTTGTAAAGTTTACATATTTTCTAAAAGTCTGTTGTGCCGAATCATAGGGAGAACATAGGAATATTTATTTATGTAAGGCAATCAATGATGTGTCTGTGATAGTCGACAAGAGTCGGATCAAGAATTCTGGCGGTAATTGCATAAGCTTTAAGTGGAGTTGATGGATTAAGTGAGATGTGACAATCGGTAAAGGTTGCAAGATTCTGATGAATCTGTGCTTTAATATTACAAGAGACCTGTAAAGATCAGAAAGCTTAGAAGTGGTCTTCAGCAATCCAAGCTTGTCGTATAATGGGGACTAACAGGATTGGGTGGTCAGGCTCGCTGTCTTGGTTGACACATGTTATCTGATCCCCTTTTGCGTAGATCGATGGTCATGATGCTGGTCACTAGATTGTTTGGTTCAAACTCGATGATTTACAGACCGTCGCCACATAGCTTGAATAAACAAACAAACAAACAAACACACTAACATTTTGGCTCTTGACATTAAAGAAACCAGGAGAAACAATGGACACACACTCGCCCATTCAGGGTTCTACACCCGTGTCATTAATGGATCCTGGTTGACGGTCACGCCATTGTCAAATGTACATAAATACACCGTTACCTGAAATCAATTCCGTCGCCAGATAAATATTTCACGTGACAGAATTAATCCGAATGTGCCGTTACTACGCGAATCGGTATCACGACTGACACAGCACAAATTAGGTTCAAACAAACAGTAATATTGTCACGGCGAAACATGACAATCTGTCTCTTTGTCCGCTTCCTGCTCGATGGCAACATAATCACACTTAAAGACACTGTTTCATCAGAACACTCTCAAATAACGCCAGTATACTCCCTGTCACCAATCTAAGTGGTCCAGTAAGTTATGTTTTATGTTCCAGTGACCTATCAGATCAATCGTTCATTGATAGCTCTTGTACTACAGAACGGCATCATGAAAGCTTGTTTAATTGCTTTACAACCAAGCAATTACCTGTGAAGATAGCACCACATTAAATACACCGTGCGTCGATTGACGTACGTAGGTCGTATCGACAACGTATTCGTTAAAAGGGCTCTTGTCTTTAGTCTTCTACCGTAAAAGTGGTGAGTAGGTTAAACACTATTTTCCTTTTGAATGGAAAATGACAACGTGCCCTGTTAACTGCGATACCGTTACACGTTTTATCAGTGGGGAGTTTATCTCAGAGTTAATGTGGGTACCTAATATTTTACCGTTGTAATACGGGGAAAGGGTCGTATGCATTATTCAGTTTAGATGACATAACACATTTCCGAAACTTGAGAAACCTTCCGGGACAAATGCCATATCAGTGTCAATTATTTTGAGTTAAGATATTTCATTGAGTATAAATTAATTCTATTGATGGTGTTTCTTAAACTGTATATCTTAAGGGTTTAAGAATAAACGGCGTTGTGCATACTATTCACTAGAAAATGAGTTTATCACCTGTACAAGTTGTTTGTAGGTCAGAGGGTTACGGTTGGGTAGCCTAGTGGTTAAAGCGTTCGCTCGTCCGCCCAAGACCCGGCTTCGATTCCTCACATGGGTACAATGTGTGAAGCCCATTTCAGGTGTCCCCCGCCGTGATATTGCTGGAATATTGTTGAAAAGCGTTGTAAAAGTAAACTCACTCACTCACCCAAGTTTAGGTCAGTATAACAAATCCATACCCTTTACGATGGAGTGAGTGAGTTTAGTTTTATGCCGCACTCAGCAATATTCCAGCTATATGGCGGCGGTTTGTAAATAATCAAGTCTGGACCAGACAATCCAGGGATCATGATCAACAGCATGAGCATCGATCTGCACAATTGGGAACCGATCACATGTTTCAACCAAGTCAGCGAGCCTGACCACCCGGTCCCGTTAGTCGCCTCTTACGACAAGCATGGGTTACTGAAGATCAATATTCTAACCCGGACCTTCACGGGTCTTTACGATGGAGTGTACCTTTATCAGTGATAATAATCTTTAAAGAAGGTTTAGATTAAAATACACAGAATCTTCATATCCTATTATCAGTATATGGCCTACGGTTCGCCGGGAATGTGTTTCAGAGATTGTAAGCACTATACATGTGCTCGTGGGTTTCATCAACGTTGTAGACGTCTGAGCCTTGCATTACTTCCCACATATTTGTGACTTATATTCGTCTTGGAGTATTTGTCCATGTGCTAATATGTGTCTTGGCGAATACGATCATACATGCTAGTTTTAACGTTGTACAGACAGAGAGTGGACAAATTTCAGAACAAAAAACAAAAACAAAAACAAAGCCCAAACAAACCATAATCGTCCCCCCTAAAAAAATCCACACAAACTAACAAACGAACAAAACAATCACGAACACAATTTGAAAACAGAACAAAAACCCAAACAAAAACAAAACCTGAAAAAAATCTTCAAAAGAAACACACAAAAAATCTTCAAAGAAACACACAACAAAAACAAAAACAAACAAAAACAAAACCCAAACAACCAACCAAACAAAACATTAACCCAAATTCTAAGATGCCTAGCGGTTAGAACAATCGAAAATAAGATACATTATCAGACAATAAAGGTATAGTGTATCCACAACAAATACTCTCCATGTGATCTGAGTTACATTGACCTAGTGTTAAGCATAACGGAGTTATGCCCCCTTATCATTATACGTGTATGACCTCTCCGTCGTCGTTTGACGTCGTAGAAGAAAATCCATTTTTGACATTTATTGCGAGTCAGTTTTAATGTTGAGCGTATAATGTTATGCATAAGCACATAAATCCAATTCATATACACTTATGTCGTTCAGATATCAGGCTGTATTTTCTTCGCTCGAACTTTCCGTAAAGATGCCAAAATAAAAAATTCGTAGCACAGTGCTTTTATCGGTGTGCGATAAAAAGCGGAGAAATTTACTTATTTTTAACGCATAACAAAATTTGGACAACATTTAGCAAGGTCTATTTCTCAAACCGCCGAGGTAGTTGCACTTATATTTATACCAACGGATAGGAAATTTAATATTCTACATTTCTGTGTAATTTTATAGCCGTACGTAGATCCAGGACCACGCGAGCGCAATTCTCGCACAACGTTCACTTTTCAAAGAGTATGAAAATGTGCGCCTGAAATAAACCTCGGCATCAAGGGGGTTAACGTAGGGGGCAGACACATCAATAGAAAAGCGCGCCAGGATTCTTAATTTAGGTCACCGACACCGTCGTTTGTTTTCTGCCTTAAATTAATCGTAATTATCCTTAGAATGTATTAAATTTGGCATCTTAGAAAAGAAATACAGTTCGCTCTACCACCATGTATAGTGTAATAAAACACACTTTCGCCCTGAACTATTTTAACGCAAGCGTCCTCGTACTTTAACTGTAATAAAACACACTTTCGCCCTGAACTATTTTAACGTTAAAGCACTCGGACGCAAGCGTCCTCGTACTTTAACTTTAATAGTTCAGGGCGAAAGTGTGTTTTATTACACTATACATGATGGTAGAGCGAACTGTATTTCTTAAATAACAAATACAAATCAAATCAAATCAAAACAAAATAGAAAACAGAAACAGTTGGGCGATGATATTCATGAATATTCGTAGGAATAGCATGACATGAATAACTTTGCGACAATCGGTTAATGTGCAGGCATAAACTGTCAATAACATAAACAGTGAGGCATCACACATATTTGTCTTGTTATCAGTATTTGATAATGATTCATAAACACCCGCTAATGATATAGTCAAAATCGTATAATCGACTGTGCTTTTAGCAGAGACTTGTATCGGCTAAGGCTTTGTCGCTTTAATGCCTATTGTTAACTTAACGTCAACATTTACGCATCAAAATAGTCCCTGTGTTGTCGTGACACATAAAACAGGTCGTTCCTCCATGGCACTGATCTGTTCCGAGTGGTGAGGGTTTCAAGCCTTACGGCGCTCAATTATCACTTCAGCTGCCAATCTGTTTGTGACCAGCCCTGAGGAGATTGACTGCGACTTCAAATTAATTCGACAAGTTATCTCGTTTGGGCGGTTTCAGGAATTACACAGCTGTACAATCCTGACGTTTTTACTTGACATGCGTTTTGAAAACAATAATTTTGAATCGTCAAATTGACCCGTCCAATAGATCGGATTGATTATAATTGTTCTCTTAATGTTTTGTCAGTCCTTTATATACACGTTATTTTACAAAGTCTTGTATCATTTCCTCAGTATCCTGATTATCCATTTTGCGAGTCTTTTAACTGCTTGACCTGCTGAAAATAGCAGACAGAACAATTTCTTTAGCATTGAGACAAGTGGTATTGTTTGCCATTAGAACTCATTCTGTATCATGCTTCCATTGACAATGTCAGTAGTCTATCGAGCCGCTGGTTGTGACCAGTCATTAATACTTGAAACAATGCTGATTGGACGGCCACCTTTAAGCCATTGTGTGACAATGTATTCATAGATTTCACGTGTATATACACACCATCACCATCACCAACACCACCATCACGATCATCATCATCATCATCATCATCATCATCATCATCATCATCATTCGTCACCATCATCATCATCTTCATCATCATCATCATCACCACCATCATCAATCTCCAATGTGTTTCGGGTTAGAATATTGATCTTCAGTAACCCATGCTCGTCGTAAGAGGCGATTAACGGGATCGGATGGTCAGGCTCTCTGACTTGGTTGACACACGCCACACGTCACGGTTCCCAATTGCGTAGATCGATGATCATGCTGTTAATCACTGGATTGTCTGGTCCAGACTCGATCATTAGCTGGGATATTGCTGAGTGCGGCGTAAAACTAAACTCACTCACTCACTCCAATGTTGTGGTCATGACCATCATTTTGAACATGCTAATCCTTATCGCATCTGTGGTGTACTGGATATAGCGGAAAGTCAGTTGTTCGATCACCTGGGAACATCCTTCCAAAAGGCCTTAAAATACCGTAAATCACCCTCGAAGATCCGTAACTTATGTCGTCTTTTATATCTTGAGGAACATGACGTTTCGGAGTATATTCTTACGCCTACATAGGACTGTATGTTTATTTGAATCGGATGAGGAATTTGGGCCGTAATTGCATACGTTTTAAGTGGAGATAAGTGGATTAAGTGAAATGTGACAATCGGTAAGGGTTGCAAGATTCTGACGAGTTTTAATATTACAAGGAACCCGTGAAGATCCGGGTTAGAATTGGTCTTCAGCAACCATGGGGTAAGAGGCAAATGACCGGATCGGGCGGTCAGTGTCGCTGACTTGGTTAAGACATATAATCGCGTCCCAATTGCGTAGATCGATGCTCATTCTGTTGATCACTGGTTTGTCTGGTCCAAACCCAATTATTTACAGAATGCCGCCATATAGCTGGAATATTGCTCAGTGCGGCGTTAAACAACAATCATCATTATCATCACTGTAAAACAAGGACTGGCACTGGGTAGCCCGGAGTCCAAATAGTTAATAGAGTTTATCTGCAGCGTGATATCACTGTAAAACAAGGACAAGGACTTGGAAGCCCGGAGTCCAGATAGTTAATAGAGTTTAACCGCAGTGTGATATTACAATGTGCTAGAACCATAAAACTAGCATAAATAGGGGCTTGAAAACTCAGCCACAGACACACACGTGCATTCACGTCGCTATATAAGTAAATTAAAGCAAAGTTGTACCCTATTTCATAATCACGTCACTTTTTGTTCATCGAATTACTTTTCAACAGTAACATGTCCCACCATTTTGTTGTTGGTCCGTTCATGAAACATACAGACGCGCCCATTTCTTCTATTTCTGTTTTCGAATTACTTTTCAACAGTAACATGTCTCACCGTTTTGTTGTTGGTCCGTTCATGAAACATACAGAAGCGCCAATTTCTTCTTTTTCTGTTTGCGAATTACTTTTCCACAGCAATATGTCTCACCATTTTGTTGTTGTTGGTCCGTTCATGAAACATACAGACGCGCCAATTTCTTCTATTTCTGATTTTGAATTACTTTTCAACACTAATATGTTTCACTATTTTGTTGTTGGTCAGTTCATGACCTATACAGACGCGCGATCTCTTCTTTCACAAGGTGAAGTCACGGGTGACTGAGTTTGAAAGCCTTGACAGGTCACGCCGTACATTAGATTTTACCTTGGTGTGTAAGCAAGATATCCGAGGTCGAGGATTTCCAATACTACCATGCCGCATTTGGAATTCCAGGACCTGTCATATTTCTGGCATTCCACAACAAGCTTACCCTCGAGTCATGGATGGGTTCCAGTGATCCATTCATCTAGGCGTGCCTTTCACGCTCAATAGAATCTGTTTGGATAATCGAGACTGGTTACTAGCATTCTATGGCGTTGACGTTATATTTCTCTATAGGTGACCCCAAAAGTTCAACCTAGGCCTAACTTACCACCTTCCACGAAGTAGGTAAACGTGATGTACATTTTTGCAGAGGCATTTAAGAGGAAAGATATCTTACATTTATGTCATTAGTTGAAGAGACGCCTTGATAACTTCATGTCCGGAGTATGTGAACCTTTAACGATTCATGTGAGTAGTTTGAGAGTAACGGAAAGATTAACATTTTGAGAAACATTTAAAATAATGTTCGGTACTCGGTATCGCCCCAAATATTAGATAACAGAACGAAAACATTATATGTAATTGAACAGATTTTATTGATATTAGGACGTCTCTACCGAGGTAGCCGCTGTTTGTCGGGTGACGTTATTCGAGAACAACATGTCACTGTGGGAGTTTGCCGATAGAGGTCTTCGCCCAGATTGCCTGGTATTACACGAACCACTGTAATAAGCCACAAAGGGTGTGAGTTTGTTTTAATGTCGCTTTTAACTGTATTCAACTACTATTATGACGTGGGGGAGAAGGTCAGAGAAGTTTACCTACCCGTGAAAGTCCGGGTTAGAATGAACCTTCAGTAACCCATGCTTGTCGTAAGAGGCGACTAACGGGATCGGGCGTTAAGGATCGCTGGCTTGGTTGACACATACCATCGGTTCCCAATGGCGCAGATCTATGCTCATGCTGTTGATCACCGGATTGTCTGGTCCAGACTCGCTTATATACAAACCGCCGCCATATAGCTGGAATATTGCTGAGTGCGGCGTAAAACTAAACTCACTCACTCACTCAGAGAACTTTACCACTTTGGTGCTGACAAACCTAGAAACATAATTGAGAGGAACCGGGATTCGAACCCACAACCATAGGTTCCTGGTGTACCCAAGAAACGCAACTCTACCTACGAGTTGCGCTGCTATCACCACCGCAGTCGTAAGAAGCTCAGTGCTATATGGTATATGTATAAAATAACATTATAGATGTGCAATCAAATCGCCTAAATTTTGAATTCATCTAAACTTTCAATTCCTTATCCTAATCTTACCTTGCCCTTGTAAAACTCACCTGAATCAATTCTGAAACAGGTTGAATTCCCCAAAGCCAAAGTTTGATCTGAGGCAACAATATCAGAATACCCAGCGGACGTATTGTCAGAGACAGTCTGTGTAAGTTTTGGTAGTTATCGATTCTGTTTGACAATCCGATCCTGAATGGGTCTGAGAGTTCCATTCCTCACGAGCGTTGATGAATCGTAAATGCATGACACTGCACAGAAACCGACCCCCAGGGCATATTTCCAGACGACGGAAAATCAGAATCTCGACGCCTTAACACATGCAAGAGACGAGCTGTAAGTCATGATGAAATGAATATTTGGTTTCAATGACCGCGTTATTACCACCCCAACTCTATATATATCTGCAGATCATTTTTCACGAGAGAAAGACAGACATTTCCCATTTCTCACTGTTTGCCTGTCCTATTTCTAGAAGCTTTAGTGATATGATTTTATGAAACGATTCAATATAAAACGAGTAATACAGCTGTAAAAACGATAAATCATTCCCCGAGTTTATATATGTTTTGCATTAGACTCTGCATCTGAGAGGTCGATGAGAAACCACATAACATCCACATCTCGCAGCTGCTGCTCCTGCAGATGTTGCCATAGAACTACCTACTAATATTGTTTGTAGACGCCTCATCTCAATGAGCAAAAACCAAAAACAACAGTAGCGATAAGATATACCATTGATCAATGTGAAGAGACTTTTTCTTACCTTGTCAGTTCTTCTAAAAAAGAAAGTTTTTGGATTCCATACATTTTTCAGTGCAGCTATTGCATCATACTGGTTGTAATATATGGTCGTATGTAAGCATTTTTTGTCCTTTTCGAGGAATGTTTTTCACTAATATTGTACATATTATACTCATTAATTGTTAACTGAACGAACGTTTAATTAAAACTAAAAGTATACTATTTTCGAATGTTTGGGCACACACACACAACTGAACACTTTAAAGTTCACGATCAAATCCAGTAATAGATTGTATAACAACTGCTTGGAATAACTGATTGGTGACATCATAAATCATTATATATCATAAATCATTCATGTGATACAAGAAGTTGTCCCAAACAATTCTTGAAGAAGATAACTGCGCTTCAAACTTCCAAAGATTCTTACCACACAAAAAAACCCTAACATTTTTCCAATATTTAAAAAAAATCGATTTAGATTAATAGTTTTATTTACAATATAAAGTATGAAATTCGCTTTTCTGACTCCTTTGGGTATAGTTTCTCCTTACATAACAATCCCGACTTCGGCTTTGAACGATTCCACGCCACATTAAGTCATCTACGGTAACAGCCTCCGCACCATCGACTTCAGCTTTGGAACCTTGACATCAGATACGAACGACGCTGAGCAGTGCACAAAAGTGTGAAACATGTGAACCCTAGGCTGACAAAATTGATCCTGGTATTAAAAAATGAAGCTCTACATACTGAAATCTCCAGTGATTCCCATAGGATTAGAGCGCATGGCTCAACGCTTGTGATACGACCCGCTTAACATGACAGGATGTCATTGTGTGCTCATGGCGGTTGTCGTTGGGAGTTGGTCGTTGGTCGTTGGTCGTTGGTAGCTGGTCATGATTTCAATTGTTGGTTTGTCTTTTCCTGACTCGAATACTTACAGGGCGCCTTAAAACTGTCGCGTTATATGTGAATGTCAACGTAAACACACAATGAAGGTCATCATATATTTCAGTTGTTTTGATGGTACAGTCTATGGAAATTGCATTTACATTCAAGGACAATACTAATACTTCCACAAGTTGGTTTTAATGTCTAATTTCACGAGTGATTTAGTGCCGCTCTGTTCACGGAAATTCACTGGTATAAATTTCCACATAACGACATAATTGTGTGTTACTTTTCTTGATAATTATATGCACAAAGTAGGGATGCAGAAAGTGTGACGTTGCGTCAATCCCAGAGTGTTCATAAGTGAGTTTTAATAGATCCCCGTTCATTGACATTCAGTGGTTTAAATTTCCACATGACAACAAAATTGTAGTGCTTTGACTTCTTCACAATAATAAACACATCGAAGCAATGCAGAAAAAATGACGTTACGTCGAAAAACGTCAAATGTAGGACAAGCAAATTGCAATCATAGAGCTTTTGTCTCGTCGAAACATCATTTTCATGAATGAAAACGGTCTGTATCAGTGAAGGTTTTGAAGTGCATTGTCTGTGATTGACAATAGATTATTAAATTTTTAGCAACGAGTCCTTGTTCTTATCAACCAATTTCACGTAAACTAGCGTCATTAAAGGGTGTCTATTTTACACAGCATGATTATAGACGTAATCCCCATTCCATGTTACTCCAGTATATCATATCTATGTCCATAACTACGACGTGTAATTATAGTAGATCAAATGTACATAAAAGTCCAATTAGCTTAAAGTTTGAAATGGATATATATGGGAAGCTGAATTCAGACAAGTAGTCTCTTTTGCCGTATTTTAAGAGAGGGACGGAATATTTATACTGGAACTCTCCTGTCTCCATCTGACGTATATATAATTGGTTTGTCGTGCAAACATTTCATACCTGGTTGTGCCATAGTATTATACGGATTTACGTCGGATTTGACGTTGTAGAGAAAATGGAGAAGCAAAATACATGATAATATGCGGTTGGAATCTTTAGGTCTTCTTAATCTAGCCTTCGTAAGTTTTGTGTGATAAGTGAAAGACCTTTCAAAGATGACCAACGATTAGCAAAGACCAAAGTGTTGTCCGACTCAAATCCCATATGTAACCGTGTTTTGTTCAGATGAACAATTGACTTGACCTTGCATGTGTTTGTGACGTGTACAAGTACGTTCATCTGTTCGCAAACACATATCATCGCTGTTTCATAGCAATTCACAAGCAGTTCCCCAGGACATAACCTGAATCATCAATGAATGTTTTACAATGATTCAAATTGGCCCTCTAACCTCAATTTGAGATTTCGAGATTAAGAAAAAGGTTGTAAGCACCGTGAACACCGACGAACCAGTCATCCAAGAATCAAATCGCCAAACTTACGGCGTTATATATCAAACAATTTATTCCCAAGTCAATTGGGTACTGACGAAAGCATGGGAATGCATGCAGCGCCGCAACTTTCTGAAATGTGATAGGAATGTTGTGAGAAGATAGCTCAATTCATGTGTCAGGATAAAACATCATGCAAAGCTGTCTGTATTTTTTTCTCTGTTTCCGATCGCCAACTGGCCCTGAATATTTTTGTTCTCATGTGAAATAATATACCTTTTCTGATCTCAAGTGGATACTTTTCCCCTAATGTGATACACAAATATCCTTACCCTTGCATACTCACAAAACAGGTCAGTTTGATCTTTAAAATTCTAGGGGCGGTGAGGTAGCCTAGTGGTTAAAGCGTCCGCCCGTCACGCCGAAGACCCGGGCTCGATTCCCCACATGGGTAGAAAGCGTGAAGCCCATTTCTGGTGTTCCCCGCCGTGATATTGCAGGAATATTGTTAAAAGCGGAGTAAAACCATACTCACTCACTCATTTAAAACTGTTTGAATTCATGTGAATTTTGTTATTCTTTCAATAATGCTCTCCAACATGAACTTTAAGATTATGAAGTTGCCCTGTCCTATCCGAAACACTAATATACAGTCTCTTTGAAGCAAAGCGACTCGATCTTCAGCATGAATAATTTTAGAACTATACCCAACTGATCTAAATTTTAAGATTACCAAAATAAGTTACCCAAACAGTGAACAGCTTTATATTTATATTATTATTACGTCTATTTTGCTTTTTCGCCAAAGAAGTCTGTTTCAATAGGTGAGCAATGTTAATTTTGTACTGGTGTATATTCATGGTGCACTCGGGTCTTTTCCTCTCTGCCTTTACAGTCAACTTAATTTGGTCAAAACGCAGGTTCAGAGCAGCTAACCCCGCTCTTTGTCCTCTAAATCATTTTGATTAGAAAACATCTCTGAAAATGTTAATCATTACTGACACAAGCAGACATAATTGCGATAGAGAACTTCAAAGACCAGCGATTGCAATCTAAACATCTTGTGCCAGACTCAGGCCCTCGTCCCGCCAATTTTGGTTTGAGTGGAAAATAACCGTTGGTTCCGAAAGCAACATGACGAGTTGACGTTAACATTAGTTTATATACATCAATGCCTGAAATGTTATTTGAGTCATACATAGAAATCTTTGAGAAAAAATTATTCTATCCATTTATCCGCAGTTCCAGAAAAACGGAGTATCAATGCTAGACCATAGTGTCTTCGGTAGCTTTATGCCACATTCATTGTGTCGAGTAATATATATGTATGTTCATGAAATTCGAGGTTAACGATCGCTGTTTTACGAAAGGATGAATACGGGGAGCTTTAGTCCTGAAAAATGTTGACATAACCTTTCAGTTCAGGTTTTGCATGATACCATTCCATCAGACACCATACATGAATAAACTATCGGATGCCACTTTGGAACCTTGAAGGTTTTGAAAAAGTAAAATTAAACATTGAACCTCCTTTGATAATGGGTTACATTTTGCTGGTTACAAAGAAACTCTTTTCAGTGATAGCTGTTAAACACACGTTATATAAAAAACAAAACATTTGCTCTGGATCAGCTAGAAAAAAGCAACAGCTGTGGTTGGCATGACTTGATTTGTACTCCATAAGGCATCTGGCCTGGCTACTTCTGTTTTCACGTTTCTTACAGTTACGCCAAAATTCTTCAGGCTCATGTATACTCAGCCAGTCAGGACGTCTTTTCAGGCTCATGACGTTACATGAGGTTAGGTTTACAACACTTCCAAAAGACTGACTGAGTTTCACTTCCAAAAGAACTCCCATGGGCAGTCCACTTCCAGCCATCAGATTGCAAACGTATCCAATAAAGGAAATGCATTGTTCCAAGATAGTGAGAGAAATTATTGAATCATTTTGGGTATGCCCATGAAATGTGAATTAACACATTAATAAGGTGTTGGTCACAAACTATTCAATAACAATTTCAGTGGTATCACAATCTTCATGATGTAGCCCTTGGGCAAATCTGGCTTTGTGGGATCTATGTATCGTTCCAGGGTAATGTCATCATCCACTTCCTGTGTCATTTCCTCTTTCTTAACCGCCGAAATGTACCTTTGTCATCGGTGCAATTGTCCTAACCATTTGTATTAGTGAGAAGCATTGCAAGAGTACGTGTTGATTGAGATTGAGTCTGATTGAATGTGGCTGATATCCCATGCACATGTTTACAAGCATAAATGTTGTCAAACACTGGTTAAAACTGTCAAATATGTTTCCATATCGATTACCGAAAAAAGGTTACAGTATGTTGTTATTGTATGATGAAAATGGACAAAGAAATTGGACATCTCATGTTAAGAACTTCTTATTCTCTATTGGCTTGGGAAACGTTCGGAATGCACAACATATAGAATCTCACACGTGATTCATTCAGTCGTTAACCATAAGACTCAAAAGCATATATCTTCAAACATGGAGTGAGAAAATGTTGGCTCTTTTCAAAGATGCTCTTTACAAGGTGACTTTATGTTGGTGATTCTGATCTGACGACTAGCTCTTTCAAACTTGTTCAGTTCTTGAATCAGATAATGTTCTTTTGATGAACACACAAGACTTGCCTGTCGTGGTGTAGGTTCAATTCTTAGTTGCCCAGTAATCACATTCCAAATCATCGGGATCGGTAGCGCAATCTTTTTCACCTTGAAGAGAATGTAACTTAAGAGTTCTTCAAATGTTGGGCTACAACTCTCTCCTGCAAGGTGGCTGTCTGCTCTGGGTTTTTTATTCCTCTTTGGAATGTGGTATTTCCTTAGATTCCTGTCTTACTTGTTCGGAAATGTTCTTCATGAAAGAAGACAAATAATTATCTTCAGTGTCAGCCAAAACCACGTAACGGTATCTGTTGCAGTTTGACGGAAAATTAAGAATACTAGCTATTCCTTTCCCTCTTAGAATAATCAGTTCACCAGCAAAACAGGACGCTAACACTCCTGGTTCCGATTGATCTGATTATATATTCAAATGATTCATCATAGTTCGTCTCGTTTCCTTTTCATTTTGAAATAGCTTTGTTCTGCCTTTGTCATGACATGTGGCTTCTGCAGCGAGAACATCGCTTCCCCTCTCAGCTGTACTTCATCACCTCCCTATCCTGACGAATGTCACATTTCCCAGAATGAAAAGGTCTTTGACCAGTTTTGCAAAGAACAGATCTCGTCCATTATCTAGGGTGTCTACACTCTTTTCAGATTCACACAGGCTCCAACACAATAAACGATGTTTTAGAAAGTTGAAGTTAGCGCCCGAATCTGAAACACAGCTTCCCGTTTTTGATGCCTCTAGGTGGCTTATTTCTGAACATGTTTTATTGGGGTTTTTTTAGTAGGTACGCTGTTTTTGTGGTAAACTGATTCATCTCTCACAAAACATTTCCAGAAGAAGGCCATCCTGTCGAATCTTGCTAGCTTTTACAACTTATAACATATACGTTGAAATTATTATTAGATTAAATGTGTTGCAAGGGATCAATTCTATAACTATCCAGAACCCCAATTAGACACAGTCGCCTTAAGCAAAATCACTGACTCGACGTCCGTCTAAGGTTTTGACAAATTACAGAAAATAACCCGATTTACGGAACGTGACATGGAACTAGCTTTGCCATGACGAAAATAGTTATTCTAATGATAAAAAGTAGTTATCCAAGATCTCTTGTGACGGGGATTTCCCCGAGAATGCGTCTTGTTCGAAATGGCAACTTGACATTCACATCCGTGTTTTGCACTTTAAAAAAATATTATGAACAGGGGCAATTTTTGGTTTTGGATGTTGTCGTGTAAGGAATCGGTGTATGCCAAATAGAACTGAGTAATAACCGTATCTCTTGATAGTGAGTGAGTATGGTTATGCCAGTAGGATGGAATATCAAAGCGAGGGTTTTAAGAATGTTGCAGGTTTTAAGAATGTTACAGGTTTTTAAAACTGGCTAATTGGAACCATGTTAGAGTCATATCACAGTACATACCGCGCACGTTTCCATATTTTGCCTACATGACAGTCACACTACTGCTACTTAAATTCTTCCTGACATATTTTATCAAGAAATATTACCCATCATCTTTCATCATTACGTGTGTGTGCAATGTCAGCAATTTTCAGTTACAGCATATCTTGCAGAATATAAATGCAGAACAGAAAAAATCGTGGTAAGACTACAGAATACCGGATACCTTCCGCCATCTTTGAAAGCATGCGAATATACTTAGGGTTAGCGTAAGGTTTAGGTTTAGGGTTAGGGTAAGGTTTAGGGTTAGGGTTAGGGTTAGGGTTAGGGTTGCGTTAGGGTTAGGGTGACGTGACACTAAACAATATGGCTGGTAGGTATCCGGTATTCTCTAGGGTGACATGACAGTAAACAATATGGCTGGTAGGTATCCGGTATTCTGTAGGTGTACCAAAATCGTACAAATTTAGTATGACTGCAGCGGGTATATGAGAGAGTTTCCTCACTTTCAAGAGCACACATTGATTACAGCTCAAATTATAAACTGAACGTCTACTGCAGGTCCGTCTGTAGTTGGTTACAATTTTGTGCGCTGAATCTACAGCTGTGGCGGCGGAAAATACCTGGAATCTCTGCCAAGCAAATAAAAGCGACAAAACCATTTCCATCATGGGAAATAACTACTAAAAGCAGAGTCTATTGTGTGATTCCTGCAAATCGGAAGCATGTTTTAATGGGAAACTATTAAAAGTGATAATAAAAAGGTGCGCAGTCATCTCAAACAACACGAGGAATGGGATCAGACATACCTTTTTCAATCTGGAAATGTCCTTCACGTGTCTGCCATAAGAACATTTGAAAGCTTTCCTGAAGCCCTGAATGCTGTAACCTTGATCGAAAAACTTTCAAGCAAGACTCGCAAGACGCTCATTGAAATGTTCGTAGAAAGAACATGCTCGATTATACATCAAACGTTGTGACGTGTGGGCACCAAAGGCTGGAGCTCTTGTTGTATTGGGAAGTTGAATTTATCCCTCATGTCTTGCCTTGTGGTAAGTTTTTGCCACTCAGAATCTTTACGCAAGGCTCTAATCAAATAATATTTTCCTTTATACAGACACTCGACATGTGGCTTGTCATATAGGATGCCCCTAGACTTACACATGGAGTTTTAATGTTTCCTAATTAATCATGCTAATTGCAGGAAGATACCTTGCGCGTTATGATTTGGTATTGAAGAGAATTTGACTTCGAGCATGTAATGCATCGAAAGGTTGTTCGACAGGGAAAATTGACTATTGGCAGTTTGATCTCATTTTGTCATACAGTCTTGTGGAAAGTGTTTTGTTACTCTCGATGCGTAGGTCTAAATATACTCAAAATCATTAAAAACGCAATTTCAATTTCATAGCTTATTTACTTTCACAGATTGTAAGAAGGATATATATGTATTTAACATGACAAAATCGATTTGCAAACATTTCTGGATAATTTCATGGAGAAATCAATAACAAAGACACAAATTAGTAACGTCAGAGAGTCACAGAACAAAGCGGGGCGTCAGCAGGATTCAATAACGGGTATGTCCACCCTGTGCCCTGACACATGCTTGTAGCCATCGCGACACAAATGTCTCAAAAGACGCTGTGGAATAGCTTGCCAATGATATTGAAGCGCCTGTGTCAACTATGCAACACTTCGTGGTGGTACGAGTTAGTTCGAACCCGTCTTCCACGTTCATCATACAGGTGTTGGATTGGGATCATGTCTGGTGACATTGCAGGCCAATCCATCATACGGGCATTCTGATTTTGAAGGATGTTTTTCGTTAACCTTGCAGTGTGGTGACGGGCGCTTTTATGTTAGAAAACAACCTGTCCACGGACGCTATGTCAAGCCAGCACCGGGGGTAGGACGAAGGATGTTATCCACATACCGTTGAGCGTTGAGGTTGCCTTGAACCTACTACCAACTGAAATCGGAAGTTGACGTTGATGATCACCCCATACCATGACGCTACCACTTTCCAGAACGCAGTTACGGGCAAAACGTTTATGTCGACGTCGGTAAATGCGGTGACGACCATCAGGATAACTGAGATTGAGTCGGGATTCATCGGATTCTGCAGACTTCCCCCATTAGCTGCCCATCGCTGTCTGGCAAGTCGATGACGGTGCAGTAGGATCTGACCTTGGTAGGGTCGATGGCACCGTATCCCAAAAGCAGTCAGGCGTCGTCGGACTGTATGTGTGCTGATATGGCGTTGTCATGTCCCAAATGTCCTCCTTGAGGTATCAGCAGATGTCAGGAATCTGTTGCGCAGGTGCTGAAGACGGATGTGACGGTCTTGAGCAGCGGTTGTCACGGGGGGCGTACCAGGTCTGCGATGGTTGGCAACTGGCCTTGTGGTGTTGAAGGGCCTGAGAGAACGGGAATGTACGTGCGCCACGTGTAACATGGGATAGCTGAATCTCGTGATTACACAAAATGTCGCGTTTTCAACAAAAAAAGGTCATTACTGTGGAATGATCTGGGCTTCCAACGAGGAGTTCTACAAGAGATGACCAAGCACACACAACATATCTGCGTCTTAAGGACAAATACCGCAAGTAACTATTTGCCAGAAATAGTACATAAAATAGTAATTGCGTTTTTAATGGTTTTGAGTATATTAAACACATAATGCAGTTGTCTAATGATGATGCATTTATTCTAAAATGAAGCACATGAGACGGGTGACCACTGAGTGTGCTTAGATCTATATACGAAACACACGGGGGCAGGTGTACAGTGATGATGCAACAATTGAGGAGGATGTACATAAATTGTTCGTAGATCTAAATATGAAACACATAAGGCGGATGTACAAGTATGCTGCACTGATCTAAACATGCAACACATGAGGCAGTTGTACAATGATGAAGCACAGATCTAAATATGATACACATGAGGCAGTTGTACAATGATGAAGCATAGATCTAAATATGAAACACATAAGGCGGTTGTACAATGATGAAACACATATCTAAATATGAAACACATAAGGCGGTTGTACAATGATGAAGCACATATCTAAATATGAAACACATAAGGCAGTTGTACAATGATGAAGCACAGATCTAAATATGAAACACATGAGGCGGATGTACAATGATGAAGCACAGATCTAAACATGAAAGACATAAGGCGGTTGTACAATGATGAAGCACAGATCTAAATATGAAACACATAAGGCGGTTGTACAATGATGAAGCATAGATCTAAATATGAAACACATAAGGCGGTTGTACAACGATGATGCACAGATTTAAATATGAAACACATGAGGCAATTGTACAATGATGAAGCACAGATCTAAATATGAAACACATGAGGCGGTTGTACAATGATGAAACACAGATCTAAATATGAAACACATGAGGCGGTTGTACAATGATGAAACACAGATCTAAATATGAAACACATGTGGCGGTTGTACAATGATGAAGCACAGATCTAAATATGAAACACATAATGCGGTTGTACAATGATGAAGCACATATCTTAATATGAAACACATAAGGCGGTTGTACAATGATGAAGGATAGATCTAAATATGAAACACATAAGGCGGTTGTACAATGATGATGCATAGATCTAAATATGAAACACATAAGGCGGTTGTACAATAATGAAGCACAGATCTAAATATGAAACACATAAGGCAGTTGTACAATGATGAAGCACAGATCTAAACATGAAACACATGAGGCAGTTGTACAATGATGATGCACAGATCTAAATATGAAACACATGAGGCGGTTGTACAATGATGATGCACAGATCTAAATATGAAACACATGAGGCGGTTGTACAATGATGAAGCACAGATCTAAATATGAAACACATGAGGCGGTTTTACAATGATGAGCAATTAACCAAATCACAGAGCCTTACCACCTGATCCCTTATATCCGCCTCGTAATAGCAATAGAGTTCCAGTTACCTCACCATTCCGATAATCAAGTAGTCTTCACTTTAAGGTAATGATATGATTCGTTGGTTCTTAATCTCGTAATGAAATTGTTATAAATCTAATTAAGAGAGGGAATTAATGACCGTATAGTCACGTCCAATTTTATTTCATTTATACAACGACATGCTTTCACGCGCATGTGTACGACTGCTTTTATCAGATAGTGTATAGTGTGCTGGCACATTGAGAAACCAGAAAGCAGTTTAGCATGGATCTGGCATGGGTACCCGACTCATCACACTAACCCTGAGTCGACCTTATACAACAAACACGAAACCGCAGTCTATTTCTGTATATGGTAGGAAAACAGCAAGTGTCATCATTTAACGTCTTTTAGTATGACGTTTCCGTTGATCAAGCCACTGACCTTCAGATCCTCGGGGAGACGTTTTGTCCACTAGACTGGCTAGACGACAATGCCATTAACTATACTCAAAGGCAAATATATTGTGATTAACTTGAAGTGAGATATGTGAATTAACAACTGCTATTTTTATGATGATTGCAAATGACACATTTTTAACTTTTCTGGCTGACACATGCTAGAGAGCGGTCAAAATGAAATTCACACAGTCAATAACGTGTATGTCCACTGTAAGCACTGATGCATCTGTAACACCTGCACCTCATAGAGCCAATGAACCGTTGCAAGAATGGCATTCTTGTGTGGAAGCAGCTGGCGGAGTTCCTGAAGCGTGACTGGGGGATTCGACCAACGTTTCAATCTCCACTCCATTTTGTCCCAGACGTGTTCGATGGGGGGGGGCAGATCGGATTAGGCCTTCAGTGGGGTGCAAGAAGAATCTGGCATCGATGTATATACTGTCAATAACAGGGTCTTATATATACTATATAACAGTAAAGGGGTGTAACGAGGTCAACACACCGAGTTCGTTTAAGGGCGAATTCAACAATAATCACTGTATTTATCCCGTTAAAAGTATGCACACATTTCAAGCCAATAGATTAATCTACAGATTGCGACATACAGCACAATAATCAAAGCAGTACTTTGGGAGCTAGGGTCTTCGGGAGCCTGAAAAATCTTGAATATTGCATATAGCAACGTTTCGATGTAGATTCTTACATCGTCATCAAGCTAAAAGTGACTACAAGCAAATGAGAAGTATATATATACTACCCAATCAAAAGATTAGACTCACTAGTGTAAAAGCAGCCACTTACTTCAGGCAACTGTTCTAAACTAGATTTCGCAAAATAATCCACACTGTTTAAAGGTACTGTTCACACATGAACTGATGTATTGTAAAACAAATTCGTAACGTTGAAAACAATACTGAGTTCAATAAATGATGAAACTTGGTGAGTGAGTGAGTGAGTTAAAATTTAAAGTCACTTTGCAAATATTTCAGCCATATCGTGACTAAAACAACATATATATTAACAATAATTAAAGATAGAGTATAAAATCCTTTCAACGACGGACAGTAAAACAACTAGAATATCACAGATATAAATGTAAAACTAGTAAGTAATCTAAAACATTTTAACTATAGAATATAAAAATAGGCTATAAAATTCCAATATAAAAATAGGCTATAGATCACCAGCAACTGAAGGTAGTTGCCATACTAGGGACGAAACTCGTGGATCGTGGATGATCCTCGTTAAATTTATCTACATAAGGTTTGCAGTTGGTTCTTCCAAGTTAGTGGAGAAATTCATCGTCGATGTAACCATATATATAAACATAACATTATAATGAGTGGCTTTAAGTGAGTCTAAACTTTTGATGGGTAGTATACATGTTCCAGGAGTCACCCAGAACGTGAGCTTAACCACCTACAACATATATTCACGAACCTCAGCCAGTATTCGTCCTGTGCAAAGGACATTAATTATTTCGCATTTCATAACATTTACCACGGCATCTTATTAAATTATTCATGTGTTTATATCAAGATACGAGGTATCAAAGCAACTCAATCGTTAATCCAGCCATTAGATCTCGTATTAGCTCTAAGTAGAGTGTCTTATTAATATTTGATTAGGGTATTTCTTGGTACATTGATATCACAGATATTATCGTTATATACTTTGTTTCAAGGAGATCGCCCACTGCCTAAATAATTTAAACATAAGGTATCGAACATTAGATTACAATATTTATGGACCCGTGAAGATCAAAGTTAGAATTTAGCAACCCATGCTTGTCGTAAGAGGCGACTAACGGGATCGGGTGGGCACGCTCGATGAATTGGTTGACACATGTCACTGATCACAATTGTCTGGGTCGATGCTCATGATGATCACCAGGATAGGCTAGTACTGTGACGGGTGAACGTCCTGTATCATCAGCGATAGGCAACTATATCCCCCTCCCCCTCCCCCCAATCCTAACTCCCCTCCCACAGTCCTTCCAAATAGCCCTGCCGGAAAATAGCCCTTCATATCAACCTAAATCACAGTAGATTACAATCAGTGTATCGCATCAATCGATGTTCCTACTCAACACGGATAATTGAATAGCCGCTGCTTACACAATTTTGTAGCCTGATAATGTAATGTGATTTCTCAGTGCTGCCATCATTGGCAACAGGGGAGCGGGTCCATCCCAGCGATTGGACCTCTCATCTTCAACGTCCATTCCGCCATTCATAACCGTCCACAGATTACACTTAAGATAACGACCTTGATGAACGTATAAAACCAGCAAGATGCCACTTCAGTTTCTGAGTGTTGTGAGAGAACGGCGAATATTTTGCCACTACTTTCGTCCTGCTTTGTTCAAACCTACATCTGTTTAAGATGCAATGAAACAAACAAGTGTCATAAAAGACCATTGCGAATTCACAGTAGTTTGCTAACATTTGAATAATTGTAACCATAACAACGTTATCGTATTATATATTTTTTAGCGTCACAGGGGTACATAAAAGTAGAAGAAAACTATTACAGGGTCTAGACAAAGGTCACTTCTTGTTGTTTATTTATTTGTACATTTTGCCAAAATCATTTATCTTTTTGCTTGCGATGAAACCCTCAAACAAATTTAACTGAAAGATTATCTCAGAAGATAAAGTCTCTCAATGCCTTTTCCGGCAAAACTCACAACTTTGAAACAGAGGTATATATATAAACCCAATTTTATCCGAAGGATTAGGAAGAGTAGCGTATCGTCAATTGCCCCCCGACAACGGGTTCGAACCTAGAATTTGCCCCGATTCATTGGACTATCAGCACCACATGTTCTTGGTTTCAACGAACTGGTATACACTGTTCGTCTACATTGCGTAGGAATTTCACGCATTTGATACTCACACGACGATATTAATAAAATAATATGAATTTCAAACCCAAACGAAGTCTAAACCCAAATTAGAACATATTTATGGGCAATTGCCTGTGGATATAAAATTGTACAAATTACATCGAAACTACAGTTATGTATCGGAACAATTCTGCTTTTCCATACATATGCATTTTATCTTGTTAATGATTTCATGGTTACTTCTTCCTTAAGTGGCATTTAGAAGCTGGTATGATGAAGTGGAACACTTTTTAATGGATAGACAACTTCTTTGTTGCAGTAGTAGTTGCGACGTTTCGGTGTAGATCCTAACACCGTTATCAAACAAAGGATCTACACCGAAACGTCGCAACTATTACTGCAACAAAGAAGTTGTCTATCCATTAAAAAGTGTTCCACTTCACGATTTCAAGGTTCATAACCGATTTAATATCTGAAGAGACCGAGAAACGCAGGCTGGTGAACATGGGTTTTTATATTATCCCATGGCAAGATTAATGTAACCTCGTTATTAGCTAAACTGTCCCCCTGAATTATTCACATAACCTCAGCCAACATGGCATACATGAATGTGTCAAGAGTGTTGTTGAGAATGTTGAATAATTTCACCATTACAGCTAGAATCTATCCTTGCGAAATATACTGCGCAAGATCTCACCGCCACAGAAGTCATAAATATCCGCGCCCGTGGATCTGGTTATTTGTTTTGAACGCCGCACTATGAAATATTCCAGCGATCTGTAAATAATCGAATCTGGACCAGACAATCTAGTGATCAACATCATGAGCATCGATCTACGGAATTGGTATACGATGACATGTTGTCAACCAAGTCAGTGAGCCTGACCACCCGATCCCGTTAGTCGCCTCCTACTTCAAGCATGGGTTACTGAAGATCAATTCTAACCCGGATCTTCACGGTTCCATGATTACTCGCTAACATTCGTAACATTCACAGATTCTTCTTTGAGTGGCTTTAAAAGCTTGTATGCTGAACAGGAACGATTATTTTATGGATACTTATAACTTCTTTATTGCAAACCGCCGCCATATAGCTGGAATATTGCTGAGTGCGGCGTAAAACTAAACTCACTCACTCTTTATTGCAAATGATACGACGTAGCATCTACGTCCCATCCATTGCAATAAGGAAGCTGTCTGTCCATAAAAAAAATCATTACTGTTGATGACAGATTCATCCGTTGTTGAGATGACGTCATTGACCAATGTTGGTAATGGAACCGTTGTATATAGCGTGACGAACGATCGGTTCTATAACAGTCCATCCGTCCGTCTTCTCTAAATGAATGAGTTATTGACATCACTTTGTCGGGATAAGATGAACTTGATGGGGCAAGACCACGGTCCAAATATCCGGAAGCCTGAAAATATGCACGCACATGGTGTCTGAAAACCTATAGGTATTTCTTCCTAACATCTTCTTCATAACGATGTCGCAAAAAGTGACAGTACGATACGATATAGCGATATTGCAATACATTCGAAAACGAAATAGCGATGACCCGCAACGATAATGCGATAGACCGATCAAACAAAGTGGTAGGGTGATACTGACTTTTCTAAGACTGCAGTCAGAGACACCAGGGCCTAGTTTTTCGAAGCTCTCTTAGCACTAAGATAGTCGTAAGTGCTGTACATTAACATTAACTTACGACTATCTTAGCGCTAAGAGAGCTTCGAAAATCTAGGCCCAGGTGACCATGCCGAAGTATTGCTATATTCACGGAAGTCTTAACAATAAGCTTATTACTAAAATTATTTACGGTATACATACTGTAATGCGTCATACTCACTAACTAACTCACTCAAAGGCGTTACTCGGGCATCGAGAATATATAAAACTGCATTCCCCTTCGAAAAGATATATGTTTTTGTCACCATTTGAAAAAAGAGAAAATAAGTTTAAAGAGCATAATTTTCTGAGACAAAAGAATGTAACTGCAAGAAACAGGAAGCAGGTAATCTAGGCCCTACGGTTATCGAAGTTGCTTGATATACCCTACAAGTTCTGGATGTAAAGTGGAGCTTATTGAAGTGTACGAGCGTAATGACAGCGTTGTATCTAAGTATGTAACTATGTTAAGTGTTGTATATTGTAATTGGATTTAGGGTAATTGAGCGTCAGTGTGCTTTCTTGCCAAAGTCGGCCTGCGGAAAAGTAATCATTACATGAACAAAAGAAAACAAATTGGAAATAATGATAATTTATAGTCGATAGTGCTTTTTGTCTGAGACCAAAGCGTTTGTCAAGGGGGTTAAATTAAGGATACGAAAAACAATAGAAGATCGTTAATGGTATAACATATCTTTTTAATAGATATTAAGGCTTATCCCAAACAGGAACAGGACACGGGTAAGATAATTAACAGAGACTGCAAACGCTTCCTTAATGAGTCCTACAATGTATGTCTACCAACACAAAATTGAATGTTTCGATGAGGCCTCTCTCTTGTTCCAATGATCAAACAACTCTTAGACAGGGCTTTAATTGTGCTTCGACTTTAATAATCCATAATTATATCATTTTGTAATTCATTTATACAATCTCATTTCGTTTAAAATCGAATCGTTCACTCTGATACGATAACCCTCTGGGTGAAGATACTGGCATACTTTCCTTGGAGGCCGACGTAGGCCAACCTTCCCATCATTCGATCAACGTCGACGCTGCTTAATTTCTTTGAAAGATGCATTCGGGCAAGAATATTTGATTTCAATAATTTTCTGTCAAATAAAATTAATGGAGCTAAGAAGGGAATCTATCCTTCACCAGCAAAATCTGGCGCGGCTGACCGAAACAATATATAGAGACAAACTATGGTGTCGAACGGGTCGAGGGTATTTTTCAATCTTAGATGGATGCTGCTGCTATTATCTGTTAAGTGGCTGTAACTATCGTCTTCGTAACGCCATATTGAATAACGGATGCGGGGACACGAACGGTGACGTCATTATAGATGTGATTTATCTGGTAATTGCATTGTACCCGACACTACATTACGGTGAGAGAGTATCGCGTTACCATACCTGGGTATTTTACTTTAGTCATTGTACCAGAGAGTATACTAACGTTACAAACAAGCTATTTATCTTCTTTAAATGCCATTTAGAAATTGGTATGATGAACGAGGAATATTATTCTATGGAGATATCACATGCATACTGAAAATATCCTACCCATCAAAAGTTTAGACTCACTAGTGTAAATGTAGCCACTTACTTCAGGCAACTGTTGTAAACTAGATTTTGCAAAATATTCCATTCTGTCTAAAGGTACTGTTTACACATGAACTGATGTATTGTAAAACGAAACTGTAACATTGAAAACATTGTTGTCATGGGTTCAATAAATTATGAAACTCAGTGAAAATTGACGAATTTTTAACACAACTTTACACCAACACGCAGCTGGTCACACGCACGATATTTGCACATGCTTTACAGCAATATTGGTTGGCAATGTTATATATATATATATATGCATATATATATATATATATATATATATATATATATATATTCATTTTCTGAGTTCCCCAAGTTAGTGGATGAATTTATCTTCGATGTAACCATATATATATATAATATATATATATATATATATATATGGTTACATCGAATATATATATATATATATATATAGTTACATCGAAGATGAATTTCTCCACTAACTTGGGGAACCAACTGCCCTGCATGAAGACCATGCCCCTACTGTAAAGCATGTGCTACCTACAGCTTCCTCTCATAAGTTTATGAAGAAACATGGCTGACGTCTACCCGTGGAGATCCGAGTAAGAATTGGTCTTCAGTAACCCATGCTTGTCGGAAGAGGCGACTAAGGGGATCAGGCGGTCAGGCTCGCTGACTTGGTTGACACATGTCATCGTATCACAATTGCGTGATCATTGGATTGTCTGGTCCAGACTTGATTATTTACATACCACCGTCATATAGCTGGAATATTGCTGAGTGCGGCGTTAAACAACAACCAAACAACCATGGTTTACCCTTTGGTCTGTCTCTTATGTTCACATCTTATTTTCTTCCACAAATCTCCCCTGAGTTGCCCGTTTGGACACAGTATTGTCCGCAGAGCAGCAGTGCTCAGGCAAAAACTTATATTTCCACTTTAAAGCAAAATCTGTGAATGGCGGGTGCTATGGTAGGGCAGGATATTGTTACTCTTTCCATGAACACCTGGTGTCATTACTCATTTTCAGTGATCCATTCATATAATTTTCGCAGCTATTTTCCCCTTGACACCAAACAGAATGTATTTCTGGGAATAGTCAAGACTGATGTTGTACATATTTCATTAAATTTACAAGTAATTTCAGTAAAAGAAGCAGTTCTATAATTTTTTACCCACATCAAAAGATTTCTTTGTGTGTTGAGGCGTTGTTAATCGACGGCGCCTACTTCTCGTTGCATTTTCTGTTCAAGAAATGTTTTTACTGTTGAATAAACACTGTTCAGTGGTAATCTAGTTCCCAGGCAATTTCAGATAGTTTTTACCTTCTCGATATTTTGCAGCAAATAGTTTTTCTGATCTGTGTCGACAAATCTAGTGAGTTTCCCTTACGGACGGATATCGGCTGAAAACACCGAGCAGACGACAGGAAGTGTCACGTGACGTGAAATAAGAACGATAACTACATCTCGGAACGTCGTGATTTTGACTAGCATTATTCATTTTCAACAACTAATTTATCATTAAACAGGAGATGTCATGTGTGTTCATAAACGTATGGGGGCGGTGGGGTAGCCTAGTGGTTAAAGCGTTGGCTCGTCACGCCTAAGACCGGGTTCGAATCCCCACATGGGTACAATGTGTGAAGCCCATTTCTGGTGTCCCCCGCCGTGATGTTGCTGGAATATTGCTAAAAGCGGCGTAAAACCAAACTCAGTCAGTCAGTCAGTCATAAACGTATGGTACACCGTTGTACATACGTACATGCATACTATAATAACATCATCACTTGTTTGACAACAGTGTTAGTTGCTTTACCGAAACGTCGCGAAAGAAGTTGTATATTTATAGACAGAGGATTATCTCCCTTGCTTTACAGACAGACAGACAGATTTATTTCAGCATAAGGCCATTGGCCAAAAATACATTTATACACACGAAATAGATATACAGCATGCTTTAATTCTGATTTTTTAAATAAGGCGTGTAACTTTAGAAGAAAAGCAAAGCAGTTTTTCCAGTTGCTTGTAGCAGAGATTTTAGTATGTTCATTGTTGGATTTTGTAAATAGAATGGTTTTAGATAAGTCTTTCCTCAGTTCACTGTATGATGGGCACTTTACTAACACATGGAGCTCGTCTTCGATGACATGAATGCTATTTTTCTTGCATCTCTTGCATAATCTTTCTTCCCTCGGAATATTGTTATGTCGGCCTAGTTCGATTTCTATTTTAAAGTTGGAACATCGGAATTTAGCCAATATTCTGCGTAGTTGAAGGGACAGGTCAAGTGTCAGATATGCTTCAACGTTTAGCATGGATCTGAAATATCTGTAGGTTGAACACTTATTGCTTGAATATAAGGAGGAGTGCCAGTCTTGAGTTAAAGTATCGTTTAATCGTTGTTTAAAGAATGATATGGAGATGTCAGTATTTCCTATTTTCTGCTGAATCCAATTCCGAAGCCCTTGCTTTAGTTAGCGTTTATCTCCGAAACATATAATTTTCAAATGTGTCTATTTTGGTTCAAATGATCTCATTATGGAAGGTATTGTTAAACAAAATAAATGAAATAGAAAATATGATTATATTAAACTAACAAAGGAAAAGACCATCCCAAATCAATAACATCTGATCAATTTATTCATATTGAGATTGCCAAGAGATTATCGCGTGTACACCTTTGTTTGGTTGTGGTTAAACTGAAATAAACAAAAAAAGTGGTTATTGGATGGTGATGTATTTGATTCAGATGGGTACAATGTGTGAAGCCCATTTGTGGTGACAACCCAAAGCTCCCCCCCGCGCCGTGATATTGCTAGAATATTGCTAAAAGCGGCGCACAACTAAAATCACTCACTACTATTACTACTTCTACTACTACTACTACTACTACTACTACAACTGCTACTACGAAGAAGACGACGACGACGACGACGAAAATAGCTACTGCTACTATTGCTACTGTTGTATACGGAAACTGGAAGAAAGGACTTAATGTACTTTTATGTCCAGAGGAAGAAATAGAATAAATAATAATTTCGCTTTGGTTTGTTTAAACGACACCACGAATCGAATCCGTATAACGGAAAGTGTCTTTATTTGTGAAATAATCCGAACGAACAAATTATGTTAAAATATGTCCAGATTATCAAATCATTGTAAAAGATTAATATCCCATAATGAATAAATGTGTGGAGGTTCCTGTAGCGAACATTCCCAGTTTTCCCTGGACATTGTGTCCATTTCTGCAATAATGTCGTCAATTCGACATGCCGGACTCACGGGAGACGGAATGTTTCTCGAATGGGGCGACAGTAACAATTAGGAGAGATCATGTGTTGTCGTCAAGATGAGACTGTGCATTGTAATCAGGATGAGGTTGTGACAGATTTGTGCTGTTGCCGCCAATCCTATGCACGGGAATTAACTTGATACCAACCGACGGGATCGAAGGAATTACGGTTCGTCACTCAAGCTTTGAAGGGATTTAGCAACGTTAATTCCGGACACATAATCTATCAGCTTCTGACGAAAGATATATAATGTTTCAAATTGCCATGGGTCATGAAATAATACGATACACGAGGGGACAAAAGAAATTGTTTCCTGAGATCTTTGATTGTATTTCATACAAAATATAAGAGTATCAACAACTTGATTTACGAGAAACGTCAATGACATATCGATCAAATGTTTTATCCTGACAGTGTTAATAGGGGGAGACAAAAAATGTTGAGTTAATTTTGTCAGACTTGTCCATGGTGACACTTTAACAATTCAAAACGTCAAGATCATGAGTTATATTTCGAGTCTGCAGAAACAGATGCCATAGGTCGTAAATGGCAAGATAGTGATGAAAATGATTTGGCTGAAAATCAAAGATGACATGAAGTGCCCTGTAAAGAATATCTGTGTGCTGCCGGAAGAGGTGAGATGAGGTGAAATTGGGTTTAACGTCGTGCTTGAGAATATTTAGCTCATATGACGACGTGCATGCGTGTGTATGTGTATGTGCGGCTGCTTGTACTAGCCCAGACTGCTAGCCCACTGAGATACTATGCCGCAGTGAAGCATGAATACCCCACTCAGACACATTATACTGACTCCGAGCCGACCAGCCCTTGTTGTACCCAATAATGCCGAGCGCCAGGCAGGGACCAACAAGTACCATATTTTAACGTCTTTTGGTATGACGCGGTCGGGGATCGAATCCGCGACTTTCCGCTCTCCGGGCGGACGCTCTAACCACTACACCACGGAGACGGTTGCTGCCGGAAGAGCAAACGTTGCCTTTCGAAGAGAAGCAATAAAATACCATGTGAAAGTCATGATATTAGAAAAGCCTTCATATGTGTCATATTTGATAAATCCCTATGAATGTCTGCCATATATTTTCTGGAATGACACTGTTCTTAAAGAGATCTGGATTGCGTTATTCCCTAGATGCCTAGCTTGATGACAAAGGACGTCTTGAAGCCCAGAAGTTCTACTCTGTTTACTGAACCAATGAAAGTCATTTTTGTGTCTGACTATTCTGTGATATAAAAGCTAGATTTGCTGTTGATCATTTTAAATTAAATAAATTATATTTCAAGGATTTAATTTGATTTTTTCTATCAGCTGTCAATAAACGTTATGAGTGTGTTCTGATAAAACGCTAAGAATGCTGATGTTATCAGAGTTGCCAATGTGCCCATGTCAGTAGCGTTTACTTCCAACAGCGGAGTGCAATCCGTGATGCGAACCCAGGCTCTCAGAGCTCATCGCCAGCACACAAAGTCAGCGGTCTAACCCACCCAGCCATCGCAGCTTCTACGTTAAAAGGAAAGGCTGCCAACCAGTGGTTTAGATCACGTACTTTGTTTACCTTTCTAAAGTACTAGAATTTGCGTTTTACTGTGAAGGTGTAATCCCAAATATAACATAAATATGTTACATTTGACAATTCTCTAAATTGCATTGTATATTCATGATAAGGCGTGGTCCACTGTATTGTTGCAGCGCTCCATCAAAGGCATGAAAAGCACACTACAATTTCCCCCTAAAATATGTGTCTGTCTACTTCTGTGACAAATGGTACCAAATGTTGGTTTCTAAACATACTGCAACGAATTAGAGATACCTATATTATGTGATAAGACAGAAGTATGACTGGCGTGCTTCTAAACGTGGGTCTCTCAGAAGCGTAGATAGAACACAGCATTAGAGTTTTTTTCACGCTTCCGGTCTTAAGGTCTCAAAATGCCTGAAACCCATGAGTGGTGCCTTCCGCCGTGATACTGCTGGAATATTGCAACGGCGTAAAACCACATTCACTCACCCAAGATTTAAAATGCTGGCACCCTTTGTGTCTCTTAGAATCATCATGCGAAGTCAGGAAAAAATGGGAAATTGTTGCTCAGTAAGTGAAGTAATCATTGCCATGCAAATCACGACAGTAAGAAAACATAACAAGCAATTGGCACGATTAGTTCAGGGACTTGCTCCGACACATTGGTAATGATCTTAACAAATCAATTAGTGAGATGTGAATGGTTACAAAAATTTAATTAAGCGACCAAGCGATATGCAAATACGACATGGTTGTGGTAGGAGAGTAGAAAGGGAAGCCCTTGATACAGTCATATGTAAGAACCATGCAAAAAGAGATTCTCCATGCTAAGACAGCGTATCTTTGAGGATAGTTTAGACCATCAAATTTGGAATCTCAGATCTCTATATTTCATAAGGTACACGCTTATGTATTGTGAGTTACATACATTAGAAGGGATCATGGGCTAGCCCTCTGGTTTTAACGTTCGTCCGTCACTCCGGGTTCCATTCCCTACATTGGTACAATGTGTAAGCTCATTTCAGGTGTCCTCCGTCGTGATATTGCTGGAATATTACCCAAGGTTCAAGATTAGATGTTTAGACTTGTCAACTGATAGGTCCGGTAACAGAACTGATGTTACAAACACGACCAGGTTGCTAATCGTTATGCATCATTTGTTTCAGACAAGGCTTGATCGTTCCGTTCTGTGACATGGGAACCTGTGATATGTGACAGTGCAACTCCTGGACTATATCAGTGGCCAGTGATCTCTTCATACATGGTTGGGAGTACCTTAATACCCAAGTACCTGTGCTCTCAGTACCAGCCAAGATAAATGGTAAGTGCTATTTTATGGTATTTTGTATGGACCATGTATCTGCCAGTACAATCTGATGGTATTCGTAGAGATCCCATATTGACCAGTGTAGTCTTAAGGTATATAGAATTTCATCCAGATCTGGTTGGGGTAGCCACGTGATTAGGCGTTCGCCTGTCACACTGTAGACCCGGGTTCGATTACCCGAATGCGTACAATGTGTGAAGCCTATTTCTGGCTATTATTATTATTATAGGATATTTATATAGCGCACATATCCACGCAGCTATTACATGCTCAAGGCGCTGGTATTTTTCCCTCGATCGTTGGATGTCAATCTCAGCGGCAAATCGTATTATTAATCTCAACTCCCCGGGGACCATATGTCACTAGCGCACCATAACAATTCTATTTTGACCCCTCCATGTCCGAAGCGATTCCCTCATTTGACTTTGTTGTCAGCTGAACACAGTTGACCTGCCTTTGCGTGTGTATATTACAGGTGCCTTCTGTGGTGCAGGATACGCTCATTCCTGAAAACCTGGTAACATCAGTAATTGATGATTTCGTACACTCGTATAATGGAATAATACCGGTTTTAGAAGAGTTTTCCTCTGATTATGACCTCCGAGCTATTTGATGACTAATCAAGGTGAATTGTCAGAACAATTCGGACTTACAACGTCTTTCTTTGGATGTTTTCTTGTGGCAGATGGCGTGTTGCTAATAACTGACACTGGAGATGTGTGCAACTTTGACAATAGATTTCAAAGTTGTTTTATTGCAGTACCACGTTTCATACATTAGGAATGATACTATGGATATTGTTCCATCAAAATCTTCAATATGTCTTTATCTTGTTCGAAATGAGGAAATCTTTCCCAAATTCAATTTTCTTCTATCACATGCAATATAAAACTCCTTTTTAAACATCCAGACTCAATTGTTCCTAGGAAAATATTTGCCATTAAAAAATGATCTTATCGAAAATTGAGTCTCAGTCTATGTATTATTACTTTAGACGCGATGTGAGGTAATTGTTGAAACAAATAATAAAATCAATTCATATTTTTTTAACGACACTACTGTGATATCGAAAGTATTTCTTCACTAGAAAAGTTGTAGAGAACTTATAACAATTTCAGGCAATCTGAATTTTCAAATCTTTAATTGCCAAACGAGGAAGATAAACTGGTTGTTCGGTGTTGATTCCTACGTCGTAACTCAAAGTTTACCGGGACTCAACCCGTAAAAGAACTAAACAAGAAAGAAATATGATGAAATTAGAATTGTATTTTAAAATTAGCTAAGTTTTTAAATCAATACTAATCACTACAAAAGTATTACTATGGTAGTACAAAACGGAGTGGCAGTATAAAGTCAAAGGTAATATAGTACAAGAGCAGTGTAGCAATAAAAGAAATGCTGCTAATATTCACCTCTCAGCAGCACTAATCCAACTTGCAACTATTGGCACAGGCAGGTATAATGACCATCACACGTAATGCTGATCCTCAGATAACTTGAGATCTCATGTGAGACGAGAACCAACAGCCAGCTCTCCCCATACGCAAAAGAATTGCTAAAATACACTCTGACGCAGAAGACTCTTGGACCAGCACCACGTGGTACCTTCCAAATTTCCCCGACCAATTCTAGCACAAATCCAATTGTAGAGTTCCCAACTGAACATCATCAGGCACAACACACTTTACTTGGAAAACCGAAGACAATAAACAATTCTGGCATACAAAACGGGAAA
The DNA here is from genome assembly GCF_003918875.1 of Haliotis rubra. Lineage (NCBI taxonomy): Eukaryota > Metazoa > Mollusca > Gastropoda > Lepetellida > Haliotidae > Haliotis > Haliotis rubra. Next base: position 1,332,096 of record NW_025766248.1, read on the forward strand.
CACTCTCCTATATTCCTGGATGTACAAATAAAGTTCACCTGTTTAGCTGACACGACATTTCAAACAATTATACTAATCAACATGTTAACACAGACAGTGGAGATAAACAGAGAAGGAGCGTTTTGATCACTTCAAACAAATGTTTCAAATCAGCAGGTGAAATCAGATCCTTAAAGTTGACAGGGCAGGTGTGCGATACATTTCAATCAAATTACACAAACTGACTGGTTAATGACACACTAAAATATATCATTTAACACGCTAGCACCGACCGTGGAGAAGGACACAGGATATGCATGATGAGCAGACTATTTGAAACGAATTATACAAATTAGCAAGATAACATAATTAATATGTTAATACAGAGAAATACTTTGAGGAAGTCAGCATTGTGTGATGAACAGAACATGTCGTGCAAATGTAACAAATTAGCACGTTTACACTGACCTTTAAGAGAGACAGCAGGTGCGGGTTGAACAGAACATTTCAATGAAATTATACAAATTAACAAGTTAACACAGACAGTTGTCAAAGACAACAGGTGCGGGAGCAGAACATGTCAAACAAATGCAACTTTACACGTAAACACGTGCACAGACGGTGGTCAAAGACAACAGGTGCAGGAACAGAACATGTCAAACAAATGCAACTTTACACGTAAACACAGACGGTAGTCAAAGACAACAGGTGCGGGAACTGAACATGTCAAACAAATGCAAATTTACACGTAAACACAGACGGTAGTCAAAGACAACAGGTGCGGGAACTGAACATGTCAAACAAATGCAACTTTACACGTAAACACAGACGGTTGTCAAAGACAACAGGTGCGGGAGCAGAACATGTCAAACAAATACAAATTTACACGTAAACACAGACGGTAGTCAAAGACAACAGGTGCGGGAACTGAACATGTCAAACAAATGCAAATTTACACGTAAACACAGACGGTAGTCAAAGACAACAGGTGCGGGAACTGAACATGTCAAACAAATACAAATTTACACGAAAACACAGACGGTAGTCAAAGACAACAGGTGCGGGAACTGAACATGTCAAACAAATACAAATTTACACGTTAACACAGACAGTAGTGAAAGACAGAACAGGTGCGGGAACTGAACATGTCAAACAAATGCAAATTTACACGTAAACACAGACAGTAGTCAAAGACAACAGGTGCGGGACAAGGACAAGGATAACATCGCAAGGTCCATACTCTTATTCTCATCGCCTCTAGGTCTTACCACAATGCATTGTAGTATAAAACATGATTCATGATTTTTATCGACTTTTTTTCATTAGTTTTCAACGGAATAACAAAGTTGTTCTCACAATGAGTTTTTGTCTCATTATGAACACGCATTACGTACTGAAGGGGATTGCTTGTATAGGAGTTTGGCAGTAAAAGCGGAAATTGTCGCTTGGAATGACAAACAGTTAACCTGAAGTTATGCTCACGGCTTCTACGTAGAAGACGGAATTTACATTGATGAAGAAAAAAATGGCAAACTGGCTTTAAGTGTTATGAGGGAAAATGGGAAAATGGGATATAAAGCGCATCTCCAATATCCTGAATGCAGAACCGCAGTGTGCCTCATCTTCTTCACGACTCACATGAAAAAAAAATGTTTCAAAGATGCAGTGATACGAACACATATGGGGACGGTAGGGTAGCCCAGTGGTTAAAACGTCCGCTCTTCACGCCGAAGACCCGAGTTCGAATCCCCACATGGATAAAATGTGTGAAGCCCATTTCTGGTGTCCCCCGCCGTGATATTGCTCGAATATTGCTAGTGTATACGACATTGGTGAAATTTACAAGCTTGATATTGACAAATATAGAAATATGATCAGCATGAATCTGGAATTCGAACCAACAAACACATTTTTTTGGCCCGCTTAAAGGATACAAAAATATATTGTGGCGCCGTACACAATTACTCAACAATGAAGTACACCACGTTTGCACATCAACTATAACAAATTGAGATATTGATATGTGAGTGAGTGTCCTTTAATTACATTCGTCATCACTCGTGTTATTCTGAGACAAGCCACATGGAGATTCGTGCCCCTTTATCGACGTTTCCAGTTTTCGCGTCATCAAATTTTTTTTTTTTTAAATCATTAAAACCTTACTTAGCTGTTTTCTAAATATATAACGATAAACAAAGTCAGGACAACCGAAAACAACTGATATATATACGTCACAAATGAATTCGTTTTCTTCAAATTACTTTAGCTTAATCTCTACCACAGGAGGGTTATTTTTGGTAAAGGTCAGTGACGCATTGAATAGTAATATAATGCACGCCTCCAGGGAGAATGAACGCTTGATGTCCACCTTTAACTGGTACACATACCGTACTTAATTGAATAAACGCTTACCCCGAATCTGCCCGGTCTCGAAAAACTGCTTGATTAACCGAAAAACAGAAAAAAATATACCCCATCTAAACACATACATGTGTTGATTAAACGCCTCGTCATTCGTTTGACTGGATGCAATAGGTTAGAAAAGCACTTGAAAAACCTTGCTAAAAACAATCTGCGAAAAATTTGAACACCTGCCTCAAAGAAGAAGCGCCTGTCTGGAATTAAATATTTAAGGACTTCCAAATGAGTATACACCCCGAGCGTGTTCATGGTTTACAATGTACTCTATAGTCGCGTTGGATCATTCACAGGGGTTGCCTTTTTACAGTCAATTCTATATACGATTGAACTCATGCTTGTTATTGATTCGTGGGGTTTCACGTTGTCAGCCTTGGGCTGATGAAGTCATTAAACAAAACACTTTCTTTGAAACGTGACAGACTAATATAAACATGAAAGCACAGAAACAAATACAGTTGTTCTACGATTTTACTACAGTACCCTCAGGGACCACAAATCTGAATTGACGGAAAAACCTTTCACTGTTGTCTTTTGAAATATGTCGAAATGAGCTGAAAGAGTTCAAACGTCAAAGTAACTTTGCTGCAATGTTGAAACAGATTAACAATCATGTATTTGACATTGTTTGAAGGCCACTTCTTCTGTGCACTGCTGGACGAGGTAATGGTTGAGGTAGGAAGTTAAACACATTAACGTTGAAGGTTGGTTGGTTAGTTGGTTGGTTGTTTAACGCCGCACTCAGCAATATTCCAGCTGTATGGCGGCGGTCTGTAAATAATCGAGCCTGCACCAGGCAATCCAGTGATCAACAGCATGAACATCTATCTACGCAGTTGGGATACGATGGTATGTGTCAACCACGTCAGTGAGCCTGACCACCCGATCCCTTTAGTCACCTCTTACGACAAGCATGCGTTGCTGAAGACCAATTCTAACTCGCATCTTCACGGGTCGACCAAGTCAGGAAACCTGACCACCCGGTACCGTTGGTCTCCTCTTACGACAAGCACTGGTTACGGAGGACCAAATGTACATACTATATACAGTACAACCAGAAATTATTGAGAATTTAAGATTGTAATTTTTTAATTCTTTTTCACTCATTACTCACGTCTTAAATGTGAATATTAGCAGAACATAACTCAAGATTTAAAGACAGGTGAACAGTGAGTATTTTGTCAAGTCACCATGGACAGCAATGCAGGCTTCAATGCGGCGGGGCATACTACTGATCAAAAAAGTTAGAAAGTCGTAGTCCATGCTGTCCCAATATCGGACCACCTCTTCTTTCATTTCAGCAATATTTGTCAGATTTTTCTTATTGACACTTTCCTTCATAAGTCCCCAAACATTTTCTATTGGATTTAGGTCAGGGATATAGCTTGGCCAATCTAATAATGTCATATTTTGGGTCCGAAACCAGGCCTGTGAATGCTTTGAACGATTTTTTTGGTCGTTGTCCTGCTGCAAAATCCAAACATATCCATAGAAAACGTGAGCAGATGGAAGTCGAGAATATCTGTGTACCGCTCACTGTTCATATTCCCTTCAAATACACAGAGGGGCGGTGCCCCTAACACAGATATGCCACCCCACACGTTAAATTTCGGACTGTACCTTGGGCTCTGATACAAAGGTTTTTCAGTTTGTTTGGTCTAGAATTTCAGTGGGAAACAGCAACACAGAAATTTCATCTGAGAAAATCACATTGTCCCAGTTAAAATTTCTATGCTGTAAGCACCAGTTCAACCTTCGCTCCTTTTGTTCATGTTTCATGATCGGTGATGGAATTCCTCGACTTTTCTGCCAACCCATTGCATGCAGCTCAGTTGTAATTGTCTCCTTACAGACAACCACAGTTCCTATATCAATAATATCGAGCCTTAAGTTTCCTAAACTCCTTCGTTTGTTTTTAGAAACAAGAATACCAAGCCGCCTCCTGTCACCGACAGTCAATTTTCTGGGCCTACCTGCGCCTCCCTGGTGCTCAATGCCATATCCATTTGCAATATTTTTCAAAACACGATAAACTGTGAACAAAGGGATGCCTGTTCTACTTGAAATCACTTTAGCTGATCTGATGCCCTTGTTATAATACTCTAAAATCAACTTCCTCTTCTCTAAATCATCCATACTGAGGATCACTGAAAATGTCGTCTGCTAGCAAGTAAACAAAGGGGGATAACTCTTCACAAACTAATGAAAAAGGATTAACGGAGTTGTCTCTTATGAATGAAACCAAGCACTTGATAGCTGGTCAAGGTTGTTCAAACTAGAAATCCAATTAAACACATTCCTAAAATTCTCAATGATTTCTGGTCCTATTATATAACAATATATAGTTGTTTTGTGAAGGCAGCGGCATTTAGATGGAGCTATCCATCACATTCGAAAATAGACAAAATTTAAGGGTGACCGAAATAAGTATGATTTACATACATGGTATACCCATTACCGATTGTATATATGCTCTATAAAACAAGTAGGGGATCACGAGATATACTTGATAAGAAATAATTTAAGCTTTAAAACAAAGATAGGAATTGACGACAAACATTCTATGGAAGAACGTGCCGCACATTAATTCCGCTTATCCCATCTGTGCATTACTTTTTATGCTTAGAGGTGGCTCATCAATGCAAGCATGAAAATGACGGTGTATTCTCTTTTGGTGGAAACAGAACACCCTGGATACACGCTGTCTTCATGTTTCTCCAGCTAAAGGGTCGAATTCACGGTTTCAAAGTTAGATAATGATGTTCCTTCCTCTGCCAGTGTGAAGAGGTGTGAAGCGGAGTTGAAGAAGGGAACAGAGGGCCTTCTAGATGACCCCATAATGCCAACACGAATGAAAATGTTGATGAAATACATTATATGATTATGGATGGTCTACCACTAATAGCGACCCGGCACATAGCAAATACAGAAGACATCTCTCGTGAGAGACTTGAGAACATTCTATGGAATGATGGGCAAAGGTTTCAGCACGCTGGATTCCAGTTGTCCTGACTCCTGTTAGAAAACCCATGAGAATTGGTCTCCAGCAACCCATGCTTGTCGTAAAAGGCGAGTAACGGGATCGGGTGGGCAGGCTCTCTAACTTGGTTAGTGCGTGTTCCAGCTGTGTAGATCTGTTCAGGATATCAATCACTGGGTTGTCTGGTCCCAGCTTGATTTATATATAACATTAAAGCAAGAGTAGATACCGTGCGCATGACGACCTTTTAATGAAGTTCGAAATCAGGAAGGACCCGCGACCAACGTCCACGGGTGAATATTACATTGCCCGTACTACTTAGACAATGTTGTTTGAGAGTTGGGGACGTCAGCGTTTGGTTCTGAAAACAGTCCTACTCTGGCAATAGTTTTTCAAAGCTGATCATTCTTCTGAAAACCTTTCATAACCTTCATATTTCATGATCGTCCGATTGGTTCGGAAAACATATATGCATACACACCAAAATCATAATTATTGACACCACGCACGTCAGCACCAATTTAGAAATATAGATATCTATCATATGCAATGACAAGGGGTAAATCAATTTGTGTATGGGAAACTTCATTTGGAAGGAACACAGCCATACTTCAGTAATTAATCCCAATGCTTGACGGAAGTTAATTGGCTGTCTGGTAGATTTGGGAATCAGCCATTCCGGACGGAATTTTGGTCAATTCCCGAACAACTTCCCTTGCTTGGTGATGTAATCACTGCTGTATAATTTTTGGCGCATTGTTTCATATGTAACCATTTGGACACTTTCAACTAATGCAGCTTTGCCAGTGGTAGCTGATAATACCTATGTTTGATAAACGCAGCAATTCGCCCTTCAATGCACATCCATGGACAGAAAAAGTCATGTTTAGTTTGTAATATGAAACGATTGGTCAATAATGTTCAAATCAAAACAAATGTAAAATGTCAGTGTGAGATAATTTTCAACCTGGATTATCAAATGATACATATTTCAATGGTGTAAAGAGCAAACTAGAATGTGAATAGATAGAAAATAAGTGATGATACTAGGTGTTTCTCGAAAAGAGTTTCAAGACACAGTTCACTATTTGTTACGAGGGAGGAGTGCAGAGAAAGGGGCAGCCAGGGGTGCGAGAAGCACGAGCACAAGTGCCGACAAAGTTATTCATTTACCTGTGCTGTCTCCATCCTTTCTCGCACACCTGGCTGTTCCTTGTCTTTGCACTCCTCCCTCGTAACAAATAGTGAACTGTGTAAATATTTTAATGATAGTTTGTTAAACAACTTTTTTATTATTAGGGCATAAATTCTGCAAAGAAACTCGCGGAGTTGGTCTGATGTTTTGATTATGATCACCGTTTCATTGAGTAATATATACACCTGGAACTTAATTAAGCACCCCCTGATATATTTCATGATAGTAGAGCAACTGTTAACCATCGTTAAACATGAATGATATCTCTGTATTACAACACATCTCTAGTAGTCTAAAAAGGTGTTTCAGTTCCTTTGCACTCGTCACAACGCATCCCTTGTGCACGTGAAGCATACAACCCACACTTTTCCCAAAATTCAGTTTCTCTGACATGCAATTTATGGGTATAAAAGCAGACAAATTTGTAACTGTCTCCATTAATGAATACTGAAATGGCGAGAAGACTTTCTGAAGCACTAAGGTGGCAAATTGTCGGCATGCATGCAACAGGCATGTCCTTCAAAGCTATTGGACGACAACTGGGCTACAGTCTTTCGGTCATCAGCCGACTTGTCCGAAAACATCAGATGACAGATGTGAGAGATCGTCCAAGGCCTGGACAACCCAGGAAGACAACGGCCCGTGATGATCGCAGCCTGGCACGTCTGGTAAGGCGAGAACCCTTTGCCACAAGTTCGGTTTTGAAGCACCTGTGGTTACCCTACAGACAACTATCCACCAGAACCGTCTGAAATCGCCTTAGGGCACTTGGTATGAGGTCCAGAAGAGTCATCAAACGTCCTGCTCTGTCTGATCTCCATAAGGGACGACGTCTGGAGTGGTGTATGGCCCGTCGCCAGTGGAACCTGAGGACATGGAGCATGGTCCACTGGTTAGATGAGAGCAGGTACCTCCTCCACGTTACAGATGGTCGAATGAGAGTGTGGAGGCATAAAAACACTGCTTACGTGCCCAGGAATATCCACCCTACTGTTCCTTATGGTGGAGGATCGGTTATGATCTGGAGTTGTCTTTCACACGACTGTAAACTTCAAATGGTGACTGTCCGAGGAAATCTTGATGGTCAGCAGTACATCCGGGATATTCCCCATCCAGTTGTCGTGCCTCACTTTGACAACAACCCGTTGGCTACTCACCCGATGTTCATGGATGACAACGCCAGGCCGCATCGTTCACGTGCTGTGACCGCACATCTCCAGAATGAGGCTATCATAACATTACCTTGGCCAGCAATGAGCCCCGATTTGAATCCTTTGGAGCACATCTGGGACTTTCTTGGACGCCGTGTGAGGTTGAGAGAACCCCCTCTCCAGCATCTTGCACAACTGGAAGCTGCTTTGCATGAAGAATGGCGGCAATTGCCAATTGATCGTATCAGAAGGTTTACCAGTAGCATGATGAGGAGGATTCAAGCTGTCATCCAAGCACGTGGGGGATACACCCGATACTTATGCCAGACCCATCAGATGTTAACATGTGACATTCCTTGTGCATCATTTCTTGTAATTGTCAGCCTATGACAATGCTACGACCATACTTGTTCAGTGACTATTTTCATCAAGAATCAATAGTGGCCAAATCACATTGGTTACGCTATTAAAACAACACGTATTGGAATCATTGTCTTGTTTTTCATTTGCCAATAGATCGTATGTTTCACAATAGCTAAGGTTCCACTATCTTTGGAATAGTAAGAGAGTTACAGCAAGTTTTGTTTCTAATCATCCAGAAAATGTGTGTGTGTGTGTGTGGGGTGTGTGTGTGTGTGTGTGTGTGTGTGTGTGTGTGTGTGTGTGCTTAATTAAGTTCCAGGTGTATATGTTCATTAGTTTTCGAGTTAGATTGCAATTCATCGGTCCGCTTTTGAGCCAAACGGACTATATATAGTGTATATCACGTACATGTACTTTGTGTACCTCTCACAAGTCTAAATTGGCACGGCTCCTACCGCTGTCTTCATTACAGAGCAACTTGGAACACTAGGGTAATTAGAATAACACTTAATTACTGCAAAAGTTAAATGAGTTTCCACAACTACAGCACATAAGGTGCAAAACGGCCGTGGGAACCTTGATGTTGTAGCTTTTCTAATGCACACGACAAAAGTACAGGGAAAAATATTTCCATTATAAAAAAATCCGCCCAAAGCAGTTTTCACAGAACCATTCAGACTACTTTATAAGCATTTGTATTTGATCACTATCATTTATTGATTATATCCGGCGTTCGCGAAGAGATGAGCGTACCCTGCCCAGAGGGAAAATCCGTCATAACACTTGCAAACGCTGGTCAATTGTTCACACATGGACATTTGGTAATATGGCCTAGTGGTTAAAGCGATTGCTCGTCACGCCCAGGACCCGGGTTCGATTCCCCACATGGGTACAATGTGTGAAGCCGTTTTCTGGTGTCCCCTGGTGATATTTCGCTAGAATATTGCTAAAAGCGGCGTAAAACTAAACTCATTCACTTACTCGGTCATTTGGTCAAACTTAAATACAAAGAGTGTATGAGAGATTATGTTGACTAATCATACCGCAAAGTTGGAAATTTCCTTCACGCATTCTCCACAAAGCGTTAAATAGCGTAGCCCTGATCAATCAAATTTGTAACTCTTTTTGATCCTCACATGGTGAGATATATCTGAAAATCAGCTTTTTGACTGTTTCAAACTTGAGTAACAATAAAGGCAAGATACTTCATGGATTACAACTTATTTATCTATTATACTGTTTGAGACCTTTGGGTATGGTGTCTTGATCTCTTGAAGAATGTGAGGTGGTTGCTGGCCTGGATGTACTTCTCATGTCGACGGAGGCTGCAGTTGATGGTCCTGATGTCAACGAAGACGGCCTATGGTCTGTTTAATTCGCGTTATAGAATAATCTAGAAGCTGCCATCCATAAAGTATCAAGCCTTTGTCGTTATACCTGAACAGATGGGAAACGAAGACAACAAAGACTGAAGCTAATAGAAAATAATACTGCTTGACATAAAGAGAAATATGACAATAGGAAAACTGAAGTCTTGTGGAAGAAATTTTATCTTTATTGAACGACATCAAATCATCGATACATGAAACTTAAGGTTAATTGTACTCTACATATCTAACACAAAAAGTCAAGGCCTTGAATGTTGATGAGAAATGTTTTCAGAAAAAATGCGATTTGGGAGTTTTCGTAGAAATGTTCGTTTGAACGCATCAGAAACAAAATTACCTTGAAAGATAATATTTCCGAAAATTTCCGATCATTTCTAATTAGATTGAGGGTTTCATGTGGCCCTCACAGGAGCATGTTGGATCAGGAAGATGACTTCTTGGATAGGCGTTTAGAAGGGAGATGCTTGTGACTGCGGATGTTGCCAAGGGGGAATCTGTCTTTGAATAGCGTCTGGATAATTGTCAGTTGTGAAGGGGGATGCTATGTATTTGCCAGAGAGTATGCGCTGAACTTTTACGATGTTTGAACTGGTGTAATTATGGCCTGGGTCTTTTATGTTATTGAAAGTCCTAGAATAGTCGTGTGTACTGATACCATGGAGCTGTGGCATGTGTCTTCTCAGTGCTTTGTTCATTTGATATTCTTGGGATTGGATGGGTTTGAGGTTTGGAGTATTTACTGCCTTAAAATATGACATTTTTACCTGTGCACGGAGCTGGATAGATAAATATTGAAAAGACAACAATTTCCATCAGGACATCTAGCAAACCAAGAAACTTTTTATTTGCTAGTTATTTGTCTTGTGAAACTTGAAGACGAATGAGTGTTCCAGTTACATTTTTCAAAATTTAAGCTCCAAGTTTAATCATTTAGTTATTCCTTTTACCTCATCGCATGTGCTGGGTCTCTTTCCAAGAGACAAAACTGGAAGTTGTGTGTGAACTATGATACAATATAAAAACAGGCTACTGATAGCCAACAACTGAAGGTAGATCACCATAATAGGGACCATGGAGACTTACTATTTTACCTGCAAAGACTCGATTGAAAATCAGTGACAACAGCATCTTGTCTTATCGGTAGCCAGGCTGTCCGCACAAATTGTATCCAAAAGTATTTTTGTTCCATGTCGTTTCATAGCAGGCTAACGGCAAGGAGAAATTTAAAAAAAAAACGAGTTAAGTTAGCACTAATAAACTTCAGCGTCGGTAGTGGTCTCGATGTAAGTTAACCATTATGTATTGAATAATGTGTCCTATATTCCTGCCTGGTGTCTTATAAAGTCAGCTTGTATGTTTCGGAGTTCTGTGACTTCCATACATAAACATATATATGATTTACATAAAGTTATGGTGTGTTTCTTTGTTTCAGTACGGCCAGATTCATTGTGTGGTTCGAGAATTGCTGCAGGAGAAATTTAGCAAGGAAATATGGCAGAGAGTTCTGTAAGTATTGAGTGTTGTGCTCTGTAAATATAGTGTACCATATACCTAGATAGCATTCGGACGTTGGCCCAACGTTGGCAATGTTGGCAAAACCATTGCCAACGATGGGCCAACGTCTGAATGCTATCTGGGTAATAGTGGAAAAGATATTATTTATTCTAGGGACCCCAAAGTAACGGCTTGATTTTGTTTTTACAGTCGTGTTATGGTTCTCTTGACTAGTTAAAGCATTATGTGCCTTCAGACAAATGAAAGGTACAGTTGGTATGTAACGTCCTCAGGGAGTTGAGAATGAACATGCCAATGCACAGTTATCGTCAGATCAGGTAAAACGTATCATGCATATTGAACATACGTCTATATATGCGATCGTTGTGGTGACTATGACGGCGGAGATGACGACGACGACGACGATGATGATAGCAAGCTATTGACAAGCGATTAATGACAACGTTGCAACATCAACACGAGTCAGTGTGAGTTGATGCATGGGCATTAATCAAGCACCACCCACTTTTTATACCTTAACACTCCATGTTGTTGTATATGCTTTACTGTGATTAAAACAAAAACAAAGCTCATTTTTGGTAACAAAGTAATTGCATACTGAGATGAATACACAAATCCGCGACAATCGACAATGCGCAAGTATGGTCATCATGACTACAACTATGTTATTGTCACAGTTTTCAAATAATGATGGTTGTGATTGTATGACCACATCAGTACCTGGTGTAGCCACCCTTCGCACGGACAACATCTGCCAATATTACGTCGAAGTTTCAGCATCGGAATGTTCATCATCACGATAGTTATCATTAACGATATCACGAAGGTTATTTAAGGCCGCATAATAACCGACATTATATAAGCGTTAACGATGATGAATGACTGATGGTGATAGTTCAGAGCCTGTCATTATTCACAAAACTTTTTACATCGACATCACTTGAAATCAGTTCTCACCAACTGAACTCGGAAGCTGCCGTGGTCGTGAGCGAGTCTGTGTTGCTTATCCAAGAAAAGTTACATAAATTCACAAGCAAGCGTTAGTCAAAAGGATTATAACAGCGTAATGTTTAAATGACAAGCTATAGACGGCGATTAACGTCAACGCCGTAACGTTAACACGACACAATGTATGTATCATCTGACATATTTCTTCAAGATGTATTGAATAAGGATGCTTCAGAAGGCTCCGCCGTCACAGAGGCTAGCCACGCGGCCAAAACCCATTAGCTTCCTCCGGCTTATCTCGTATTAATCACTCACTATCAGACGAACAAGCTTTTGATATTGACCGAGACGCAAGAATTACACATGATGGACCGCCATAGGCATCCCTTGAAGAAACCACTTGACTCCGGAAGCACTAATAGATTATTCAGCATTTAGCTTCTTCTTGTTCAATGTAGATGTATAAATCCTGCACAAATCATGTTACGGGGAATAAGGAAGCGCTGGAGCATTGCAGTGAAGCTCATTAGGTAAACGAAGGACAATGTATATTCTCACATGCGTGAAATGGTCCACTTCCTTCGAATCCGATATCAACGGTAATTTGTTGCCTAATATTGACAGGGTACGACACATGGGTAATTCGTGCCTACACAAAGACTGGTCAGAAGCAGTGTCCATTGACTGGTCAAAAGCTGTTCATAATCCAATGGCAATTCCAATTAAGCCGTAATATGGCAACGGAGTGCCAATTTCGGTGATGGCGAGTGACTTGAGTCAATGATTGGGTTCTTTCCCAGCCAATGTAGCGCTCAATCATATCGACAACCTCGTAATGATTGATGCCTGGTGCATTACTTCAGTCGCCTTGGAGAAATGTCTTAAAGGGCTGTACAACTGGAAAATAAATTATACACAACCAACAATGTAATTTGATACATCCACTTTCTTCATATCATATTGACCAAGCAATGTCTCTCAGTAAATGTCGAAGGTGCTGATTCATATCTTATGAGACACACAAGTAGAATACTCATTTGAAATGGTTGTCGTATTACTATTTTTCTGGAAGAGATATAATGAAACACTGCTTATAAACAGGAAGTTTTTACGGAGCAAGCTAATGCTTGGTCTTTTATCTCTGTTCAGCCTTCATTTAAGATATGTACCTTTTTGTTTAGCTTCAATCCAACGGGTGGTATTTGCGTTTTGTCCTGATCGAATTTGATTATAATATATTCAATATGTTCTTTGTTTGATCTTCTGTAGAATTAATGAGGACCGAAATACAATTGTCTAAAGATGGAATATAGAACACATCCAAAGCTCTGGTCCCCAACTGTTCAAATTTGGATTATTCTTAGACTACCAAAGCTGTTGACCGTGTGTGAATATTGATAGCAATCTCGACGGTTTTAGTCGGTGATGGATTATCCGAGAAACACGTAGTGTCAGACTGAGGTAAGAGGTTGTAGCACAGCGATTAAGAAACGAGTTGGTGTGAGAACCCCACTCGGTGAGTGTCTAAAATATTCGTTGGCAGAGACTTGTGCAATGCAGAAATAATATAAAAAATGATATTTAATTTTCAAGAGAAAGTTGATGTATTTTGTTTTTGAATGGCTGTATATTTACTGATTAATGATTACATATGACCATGTATAATTTATTATCACATTACGGGGTTTTACATTTCTGTATTCCAATCAGAAATAAATAATTGTTTGATTACTGAAATAATACAATTCTTGAAGCCCAAAATGTATTTTTTGTCTTTACTTATAAATCATTTTCCTACAATAATAACCAGGTTGTCTTAGCTAGACTGGAACATATACACGAACAGGATTCCATGAGTTTGCTTAGTGCCTCAAACGAACTACTTACATAATTTACAGTAATGTATCAATATTTTGAAAATTTAATATATTAAAGTACTCTGGCCGAAGTGTAAACTTCAGTCTAAACTCACACGATCATTAGGAAACGTTGTTTTCACAGTAACAAGTCTATTTTTCAGCCTGCAGAGATGAGTTCGAATAAAAACAGGACAGGTGATTGGTATAAGATACTTGGCAGGCTTGGGTTGGGATTATTAGGAGATTCTTGTCCCAAAGTATAAATCTATCTCCGTATTTGAGACTTTATAATTACACAGATTGTTGGTACACACGAACAGATGGCAGAGTAAATTATAGTTATTATAGTTAATGCTTAGTAATATGGAAAATAAGAAAAACACGATTTCTGAAAGTTTGGCTACTTTTCAAATGATACAGATGCAGAAGTTGTGATATTCAAAAGGTCCTTATCTTACCGCATATGCCGTGTGTTCCCGTCCTTATTATTGTTGGCCATAGTCACTTGTGTACATATTTTTATTTTATTTACTATGTATTCAGCAGCGTCCGTCCGTACGTCCCGATTCTTGTTAACGCGATATCTCATGAACTGTTGTACTCAATGTCTTCAAATTTGGTGACAGCCTACATTGAGAGATTACGCAGATACCAGTCGATTTGGGTGACCTTGGCCTTATCTCCAAGGTCACCATCACACTTTGAGTCCACTTTTCAAACTTATGTAAACGCGATATCCCATAAAAAGTTGCACCCAAGTTTAACCCCCGAAGGAAGAATTTATTACCATTCTTACAAATTTGAGGTCAAGAATTAACATAACGGGTATCAGGGTAGTGTAGGGTAATTGGGGTGGGGTACCCGGGTAGAAACTTTGGACCTGTCCCAGACTTAATACACACTGATACTGACAGTGGATATGTGCATCTGCATCTATACATTCAAATCTACTATATTCCTGAAATATCTTCAGAGTTAGGACATGATTCTGAGAAGTGACCATGACTAGAAACTACATCACACAAAAGTTACTGTTTTATGTGACCAAAAGATCAAAACTAGTAAATTTGTTATATTTCATTCTTCTTTAGCGGCGGGGAGACATTGTCATGTTAGTGCAAACACTTGTATCATTTAAATCCATCAACTCTCATTTTCAGCAACGGCAGTCAATTTAACAATTACATCTGTCCTGAAATTGGCAACTCAACAATTCAATTGTAAGCCACATCTTTGTATTATAATAATCTAATTTGTAGTGGCACATGGTGCATGATGGTTTAAAGAAAGGGTTCCTCTGAGGCAGTTTCCAAGGGTTGTGTTGACGGAACTGAATAAATATTAAACATCAACGCCAGAGAATAGACGGTCCTGATTATTTGTTGGAACAGATTCAAATGGGCGTAAAATAAACCAGCGATGAAACTATGTGAATGAGCAATCGGAAGCTGGTGTTGCAACTGGGTTCCAACACAGATTATGACAACAGAAATTCCGAGTGCAGGGAAGCATGTGTACGTCGTGCTTCAATAGTATCTCGTGTGCATGATATACATTAATGTTTGGTGTCTTGTGCACAGACTATAGCATCTCGAGTGCACAATATATAATTACTGTTCTCGGGTATTCATGACCCTCAGTAGGTTTCAGACAGATTAGACACGTCTGCAGTCGAGGCATAAGTTTCGTTTGTACAACACACTTGTGCACGATATACATTTCCATCCTTATATTCACATCCCGCAAATGCTTACATTGTGCGCACACATTAGTACCTCGTGTGCACCAAATAAACACTACATGTTGTATATGCTATTAAACGCAAATAACCCCTAATAAAATGGTAATTGTAACATATTTTACTTTGATTAAAACAAAAGCAAAACTGAACTTTTTGGTAATTTACTTGCAACCTGAGATGAATACACAAAAACTTGAATATTGGGTCATCTCGTGGTGATTTGCCTCGTTACGACGTCTCCATACGCGACAACGGCCGTCGGTAACGTGTTGAAGATAGCGACTTTCATCAGACAAATGAACGTTACACCATATGTGTTCAAGCTGCGTCTTTCTTGGTGACTGCAAAACGCCAGACATTTCTGCTGTCTGTGGTGAAGGAACGTCTAATCGGATGACGTATCCTCAGATCAGCAGCCCACAGTCTCCTTCTGATGGGATTGGTGTAGTTTTCGTCTGTGACTTAAGACAGGTAAAACTGAAATTAAAGGATGGCATACTCCTCAAGAATCCCAGAAAGCAAAACAATGCAGAATAATCCATTGGTCCGGTAAAAAGATTTAGATAATGTGAGTCTGAAATTATATCCACGCATGATGGTATTGATGATAATGATGATGACAATGATGATAAAATTACGTTCTGACATATATTTATCATCATTCATTCTTAAACTATCACTATTCGGCATAAATCCTTAATGCATATGTTGTGCTGGTTATTATACAGACTTAAAACACTTTGCTGTTTTTATTGACGACTGTCGTAATGATGATGATGATGATGATAATGATATGCTTTGCATAATCATTATCGTCACCATCATCACGACAGTCATCAATAACTTTAGTACGATGTTCTTAGGTAACACTACACACGCGTTTATGATGCTGATTGACTGGTGACGACAGTTGAGCCATTATTCACAAAAAACATTCAATTCGGTATATCAACATTATTTGAAATCAGTTCTCACCAGCTTAACCTACAAGCTGGTGATGCACGAGACTGTCTTGCTTATCCAAGAAAAGTTACATGAATTCACAAGCAAGCGTTAGTCAAAAGGATTATAACAGCGTAATGTTTAAATGACAAGCTATAGACGGCGATTAACGTCAACGCCGTAACGTTAACACGACACAATGTATGTATCATCTGACATATTTCTTCAAGATGTATTGAATAAGGATGCTTCAGAAGGCTCCGCCGTCACAGAGGCTAGCCACGCGGCCAAATATCCATTAGCTTCCACCGGCTGATCTCGAATTAATCACTCACTATCAGACGAACAAGCTTTTGATATTGACCGAGACGCAAGAATTACACATGATGGTACGCTAGTGGCATCCCTTGAAGAAACCACTTGACTCCGGAAGCACTAATAGATTATTCAGCATTTAGCTTCTTCTTGTTCAATGTAGATGTATAAATCTTGCACAAATCACGTCACGGGGAATAAGGAAGCACTGGAGTGTTATAGTGAACCTCATTAGGTTAGCGAGGGACAAAGCATGCGTGAAATGGTCCACTATCTTTGAATCCGATATAGTCAGTAATTTGTTGTCTAATATTGACAGCGTACGACACATGGGTAATTCGTGCCTACACAAAGACTGGTCAGAAGCAGTGTCCATTGACTGGTCAAAAGCTGTTCACAATCCCACGACAATTCCAATTGAGCCGTAATATGGCAACGGAGTGCTAATTTCGGTGATGGTCAGTGACTTGAGTCAATGATTGGGTTCTTCCCCAGCCAATGCTCTGAATCAGATCGACAATCTTGGAAATGGTTGCTGCCTGGGACATTACTTCAGTCGCCTTGGGGGTGGGTCTTAAAGGGGCTGTACAACTGGAAAAGAAATGATACATAACCAACAATGTAATTTGATACATCCACTTATAAACACTTCTTCATATTATGTTGACCACGCAATGTCTCTCAGTAAGTGGCGAAGGTACTGATTCATATCTTATGAGACAAACAAACAGAATACACTTAACGCCAAAAAAAACGTTACCCTCCTTCCTTAATGACGGAGGTACCTATCTTCAGCTGGCGTTGTGATGCGTGGACGTCCACTTCTTGGTCTGTCTACGGTGATCACAGTCTGTCTGAAGCCCTGAATAAGTCTTATAACCCTGATACGGTGGCATCCGAGGTCGTTGGCAACAGCATTGTATGTCGACCCCATCTGCACCATCCAATGGCTCTTTCTCTCCCTTCAGCTGTTATTCGTGGCATATTTCTCGTACTTGTGTATGAGATCATGTATTCTAGGCTCTCTTTATACCCTATAGACTCATTCCACATGTGAAATGGATGTAAATACTGCTTGAACATTGCTGCGTTTTGGCGATTGATATTGCTATGTGGAAACAGAAAATGGAAAAATGTTACTTTTTTCAAGCAAAAATGTCAACAAAGATAATTTTAGATGTTCCTAAACATTTTTTCACAATATCAAGGATACGTTTCACTTGATTTCACTGATGCAAATCAGCAGAAAATGTTTTGAAAGACTGAAATCATAGAAATGATTAGTTTACAATTCTACACACTCTACAACCGTTGTTTCTTGTCTTGATAGTTGAAACATGGTGACTTTAAATGGTTTATCATTGTACCAAAGCAGAATTTTATTGCAACCTTTCTTTTGGACATCAAAATCAATATTATTGGTTTATTTCGGCATGGACGAATAAAGGACAATTTCACCCAAATATGAATGCATTTGAGATTTTCTTTCGTAATTTGCATAAAGCTGTGTTGTTAAGCTTTCTTGTAAACTAAAGCCTTCTAAAATATCTTTGATAGTTTTTCAGTGATTTATAAAGGTAAGAGGGTAACGTTTCCTTTGACAACTAGTGTACTCATTTGAAAGGGTAGTCGTATTACTAGTTCCTTGGAAGAGACATGATGAAACCTCTGGTCTGGGTACACACTGTATAAAATAGGAAGTTTTTACGGAGTAAGCTAGTGCTTGGTCTTTTTTGAGAGTGTACGTCTCTTCGACCTTTACTTAAGATATGTACTTTTTCTTTTATCTCTAATCCTATGGATGCTATTTGCGTTTTGTCCTGATCGAATTTGATGTTTTATGTTCAATATATTCTTTGTTTTAGCAGCTGTAGAATTAATGAGAGATCGAAAAGCCATTGTCTAAAGATAGAATACAAAACACATTCAAAGCTCTGTTCCAAACTGTTCAAATTTGTATTATTCTCAGACTACCAAAGCTATTGAACGTGTGTAATTATTGATCACAATTTCTACGGGTTTAGTCGGTGATGGATTATCTGAGAAACACGTAGTGTCAGACTATGGTAAGAGGTTGTAGCACAACGATTAAGAAACGAGTTGGTGTGTGAATCCTACTCGGTGAGCCTCTAACGTACTCGTTGGAAAGGAGTGCTGGAATGCAGAAATAATTACAAAATATAATATTCAATTTTCAAGAGAAAGTTGATGTATTTTGTTTTTTAATGTTTTACCAATTACCATTTGATGACAACACGGGATCAGGTATAATTGATTATCACATTTACGTGGTTTTGCAGACTAATATCTGTATCCCAATCAGAAATAACCTATTTTTTGACTATTGAAATTAGACAATTCTTATGTTAAAAATGTATTTTTGTCTTTGCTTATAAATCATTTGTCTGCAAAAAGTACTATAGTGTCTTGACTAAACACGTTTACCCGTTCAGGATGCCACTATTGTGTAACTGCCTCAAACGAATCACTCACATTATTTACAGAAATGTATCAGTATTTGAAACCTTTATACGGAGATACTCTAACATTGCCGAAGTGTAAACTTCAGATCTAAAGTCATACGATGATTACGAACCGTCGTCTTAACACTTGTAACACGTACTCAGACAGTAGAATACGAATACGAATAAAACAGGAATGAATTAATGATATAACATAATAGGCACGCTTCGGTTGTGTTTATTAGCAGATTCTTTTCCGAAAGAATACATCAATCTCAGGCGGCGGTGGGTAGCCTAGTGGTTAAAGCGTTTGCTCGGGTTCTATTCCCCACATGGGTACAATGCGTAAAGACCATGTCCCCTATCTTGATATTGATGGAATATTGCTAAATGCGACGTAAAACTCACTCACTCACTCACTCACTCGATATTAGTGTTCACGAAGTTATATTACACATACTGCTATTACACACAAACAGACGTCTGAATGAATATTTATAGTCTGTTTGCAGTGAAAACGTACCGATGAATTTCACTTCAAACAAAAAAGTAAATCATATTAAGTGAAATTAAGATTGCGAATCCTCATAATTTTACCTTGCCAAATGAACATTTAAATCTCAGAATTCTATTGGACTTAGGATAAAAGTTGTTTAACAAACGATCATAGATTCAAATCGTTATTATTGGTTTGTATTACAAGGGGGTAAGCGCAGTAGATGGAACAGTGAAACAAATGAAAGTGCGGTACGTGATGAGCGTTAACTTAAACCAACACTACTTGTTCTCGGTGTTTCATTTAAAGTGCAAACCCCCTTGTAATACAAACCAATAATAGCAATATGAAACTATGATCGTTTGTTAAACAACTTTTATCCTAAGTTGAATAAAATTCTGAGATTTAAATATTCAATTGGCAAGGTAAAATTATGAGGATTCGCAATCTTAATTTCACTTTATTTGACTTACCTTGTCGTTTA
Source organism: Haliotis rubra (assembly GCF_003918875.1). NCBI lineage: Eukaryota > Metazoa > Mollusca > Gastropoda > Lepetellida > Haliotidae > Haliotis > Haliotis rubra. The sequence continues at coordinate 1,352,332 of NW_025766248.1, forward strand.
GAGTGAAATTCATCGGTACGTTTTCACTGAAAACAGACTATAATACCTCGTACAATGTAAAACAGGAAAAAGACGATTTCTGAAAGTTTTGCAACTTTTCCAATGATGCAGTTACAAAAGTTGTGATGTTCAAACAGTCTTTATCATACGTCGTCCATATTATTTTTAATCATAGTCACTTTATACAATTTTTAAATTTTAAATCTATCAATATCTAATTTCACCGAGTCAATTAAGCAAATACATCTGCCCTGAAATTGGCAACCCCACAAAGACCCTTCTGAGCCACATTTTTGTAATAATATAATCGCTTTTTAGCTGATGCATGGTGCTTTAAAGAAAGGGTTCCTCTGAGGCAGTTTCAAAAGGTTGTGTTGACGGAACTGAATAAATATTAAACATCAATTCCAGAAAAAACTCGGTCCCTATTCTTTGCTGGAGCAGATTCCATTTGGCGTAAAAACAAACCAGCGATGAAACCATATGAATGCGCAATCGGAAACTGGTGCCAACACAGATTATGACAACAGATATTCCGAGTGCACGGAAGCACGTGCATATAGCATGTGTTTTTTCATGTTCCGTGACCGCTTAGATCGTGTAGCTAGCATTTTGGTATTTTTCGTAATTTGGTATCCTTCTATTCACGTCGAACCGTGCATATCCAGGTTAGAATTGGTCATCCAAAACCCATGCTTGTCGTAAGAGGCGACTAAAGGAATCGGGTGGTCAGGCTCGCTGACTTGGTTGACACATGTCATCGTATCCCAGTTAGGTAGATCGATGCTCATGCTGTTGATCACTGGATTGTCTGGTCCAGACTCGATTATTTACAGACCGTTGCCATATAGCTGGAATATTGCTGAGTGCGGCGTTATACAACAACCTAACCAAACCAATCTCTTTATGCAGGATTTAGTTTTTGTGTGAACTATATATATCAACTATTTGTACTCCTATTCATGTTCCTTTGGAGCTTCCGTACAATCATTATACGACATGGGGAAATATGTTTTAATATGAACCATTTTTGTTGCAGGGAGGAGTCCGGGCTTGATGAACACGACCATTTCTTAGTCTTCTACCGCTACGAAGACAAACTCACCTTCCAACTGATCGGAGCAGTGTCTACAGTTTTAGGTGAGATTCCAAACTAAAGAATTCGTACCTTAATTGATAATTTTTGTTCGCCTTAGTTTTACGCCGCACTCAGCAATATTCCAGCTATATGCCGGCTGACTGTAAATAATCGAGTCTGGACCAAACGATCCAGTGATCAACAACATGAGCATCGATCTGCGCAATTAGGAATCGATGACATGTGTCAACCAAGCCAGCGAGCCTGACCACCCGATGAACCTTAGAACTGTTTCCAGAATACCACTATCACCGAAGGGTGAAGATCCGGGTTAGAATTGATCATCAGCAACCCATGCTTGTTGTAAGAGACGGCTAAAGGGATCGAGTGGTCAGGCTCGCTGACTTGGTTGACACATGTCGCTGAATCCAAATTGGGTAGATCGATGCTCATGCTGTTGATCACTGGATTGTCGTGTCTGCACTCGATTATTCACAGAACCGCCGCCATGTAGCTGGAATATTGCTGAGTGTGGCGTTAAACATCCAACAAATAACCACGGTAAACACTATAACGATCAGGGCCATTAGGAGCAAAACAATTTGTGACGATTCCATTTTTTGAAAACAATCTCACTACAGGGATACATGAATAAATTATGATCTTCCAGCTTTTGATTTTACATAAGCACAAATCAATCTCATGAATAATTTTTCTGTCACATACGCAGTTGCGTCTTGATGTTTATAAACAAAAATCAGTGTGATGAATAATTAAACATTAATGTCACAGATCTACCAGCTACGTGGGTATACATTAACAGAAATGTGACGATTGATCAAGTTATGTAAATATGTTACATGTGCTCAATAGCCTCGTGTACCAACAGCCATTCTCGTCACTATATGGCTGAAATGTTGCCGAGGTGACGTTAAATTATAACTCACTCACTATTGCTGCAGTATTGCTAAAAGCGGCGTAAAACTCACTCACTCACACAAACCGTCTTAGATTTTTCTAATGCCTCACCGGTCTGAATCCATCATCATTTTCTAGACATCACATCTTCCTTCTTAAATAAACCACACATTGTCATTACTTTCTTTCAAATTACAACGCCAAATAGTTGACCCCCATGCATCAACCACGCTCCCTGTCACACAGACTTCTCGAGGAAATGCATAAGGATCGATTTACACACTCTCTTCCCAAAACCACGGAAGGGCAGAACTGTGATATGACTTTAAAACAGGGCTGAGAGAGCGATGTCGATGTCCGATACATGCATATTCATTGTCTTTGCGAACCCTTCGCCCTGAGGGCTGATTGCGAGGGGATGTACTGGTCCCACGCGTTAGCAATGCGTCCTACCAGTGCCCTGGTTATCCACAGGGCAAACCTAACATACTTGCTCCAGTGTCACTCTGACCCTTAGGAGGTATGACCTGAATATTAATGAATCAGATTGATAAATTCAATATAGATGTCATTAACCACGCTTCTTTTTTGTTGATTAAACACCGACGGATTTATGCGCAGTCTTCTTTGGTAAATATTCATAATCCAAGATCGGGGCATCTGTATGTTCTTTGGGCAAATGGAGCAAATATTTGATGTATATCAGCGCGTTTTAATTAACGTAGTTAAGTATGTTTGCTTAGTCGTGGACATTGGTTTAAGGATGTTGGTATTTGCAATATCATCATAACGGAATAAAGTCAACTGTTAGTTCCGACTGCTGTGGGTATTCAGAACCGCCTTATGACAATATTGTAATATGAGCCATAACGTTAAGTCCTTCTTTCTAAATCCATGAGGGCGGTGAGTAGCCTAACATTTAAAGCGTTTGGTCGTAACGCCGAAGACCCGGGTTCGATTTCCAACATGGGTACAATGTGTGAAGACCGTTTCTGGAGTCCCCCGCCGTGATGTTGCTGGAATATTGCTAAAAACTTGCCGGCTCGCTCTAATTCCAAGCTGGAACATTTCGCCGATAATTACAAGCCAGTGTTTAAATTCCTATATTTTTGACAGAAAGTGATACTCGTCGAATGTGTTGTACGAAATAATATTAAAGTTTTAATAATGATAATATTCTTGTCTAATAGTTGGATGAATGATCCAAGCGAGCAGAAATATATGACTCCCATATGCATTCGGGGACAAAGGAATATAGTTTGAAAACAAATATGAATACATAAAAGGAGAGATAGAGTCAACGATGAAAGGGCGGAATGAAGTTTGTATGTCTGTGCCGTTAGTTTATATTTATGTATAGTGAGTGAGTAAGTTTGGTGGCATGTGTCAACCAAGTCAGCGAGCCTGACCACCCGATCCCGTTAGTCGCCTCTTACGACAAGCATATGGGTTACTGGAGATCAATATTCTAACCCGGACTTTTACGGGAATAATATTTATTTATAGAAATAATAACATTTTCGTAACTTTTTATGCTTCAAACTTGGTTTACCTGTTCTTTGGTACGATTTCCTGTACATGTTCTGTTTGTGCAAAAAAGTGATCGATATTATGAACATTGGCGTCAGTTCCCGAATGCTTCACAATGAATTTTCTTACTCAAACTCAAATGGATTCTTAGTACTTGTTGCAGCAGTAGCAGCAGTAGTAGTAGTAGTTGTAGTAGTAGTAGCAGTAGTAGTAGATGATGGTATTGGTGGTAGTGGTGGTGTTGGTTGTAGTAGTAGTGGTAGTAGTAGAGGTGGTGACTCTTGTGGCAGCAGCAGCAGCAGCAGTAGTGGTGGTGGTGGTAGTAGTAGTAGTAGTAGTAGTAGTAGGTGTTGCAGAAGTGGCTGCAGAAGTGGCTGCAGGAGGCTCTGTACGAAGTAGTATTATCATCAATAGTAAGCTGCATCAATTGTAGCAGTACCAGAAGCAGCCACAACGGAAGTAGTAATGGTACTAAATTCATTTGATAAAGACTTCAGCCGAAAGAACTGTATTCCAGTATCACTTCCTCTGTCTGCCAGATCTGTCTTTGGAGGCGGTGTTGGAGGTATTTGGCGACTACTTCGTCATCTACTGTCTTCGTCATGGCTACGACAAGATGCTGAAGACGCTGGGGGGAGACATGAAAAGCTTCATCCAGAACCTTGACTCTCTCCATTCACTACTTGCTCTCAGTTACAAGAACATAGAGGCGCCGTCCTTTAGGTGAGTAGATACATCTAACCTTGACTCTCTCCACTCCCTACTGGCTCTCAGCTACAAGAACATAGAGGCGCCATGCTTCAGGTGAGTAGGTACATCTTTGTCTTATCGACTTCTGTCCAAATCCCAACACTCTACAACGAATAATATATAGCAATATATCAACAATGACTGGAAGATATCGGCACGTGAAACGCCATAAAGAATAACCGTTTTTATTCTGCGCTTTAAATAATCCCTTAAAGTTGATTTTAAGTGAGATGAACGTAAAGCAACATATATATTTTTTATTGTTGATACATGTACATATCTAATAAAATATTCCTCATATGTTGCTACCTATTTAATACTGCATTATTTAAATAATGGTTGTATCTAAATGAAAATTAATGGTCAAGTCATTTGTCATTCATGTGGATATGTGTGAAAATTTAAAAAAGTATATTGGACCAAAGGGAATACATGTTAAGGCTGAGAAGGTTAAGCAAATAATACTGAAAAAAACATCCATCTATTACTGAAAGAAATATTTTCTTCTTAAAATATTCCATCTATCCCACGCAAACATTATGGCCACATAGTCGCCTTTCGCTGTTCATTTTTTACCAATGGAGGCATTTGTGTACAGCAATTAGAGTTTTATAAGCTCTGAAAGGGGGACCCTTAGAGCTTTCAGTTAAACAGTGATATTCTGTTTAGAGTTATCAAATGTACAGAACAGAACGTGAACTAACTGTGTTTCAAGGTCGGGAATGTGCTAGCATGGTCCATTAGCATGTAGTCTCCCTTTTAGGTAGTGCTCGGTAAAATAATGACCAATTTACGACTGTCTACGCTAATCTACTCAAAGTGCTTCATGTGATGATGATATAAAGTGTGACTGTGTTCTGAGTACACCCTTCACAATAGTTCCCATTCTTACTGAAGATCAATTCTTACCCGGATCTTCACGGGTTCCATGCTTACAAATACCAACTACAGAACCAAGCAGTACATGCATGTATTTTCTGTTGATGAATAACCATGAACATCTGTGTTAGAATTGGTCTTAAGCCATTCGTGCTTGTCGTAAGAGGCAACTAGCGGGATCTGTAGGTTAGGCTCGCTGGCATTTTTTTTACAAAATTGGTCATCAAATATATCTCTAAATGCAACAGCTATCCATGACAACCTCTGCGAACATTTGAGGAGGATGCTTTGTTTGCCCTTGTTAAGAGGTGCAAGAGAGAGCTTCGGATATGACAATGGACCAAGACCAGGTGGACGTTCAGTTGTCGCCAGTTACTTGAAATACGACGAACCAAAAGGAACGCTTCCTATAGAGCAGACATGTGAACAGAAAGTGCTGCCACAGTTAAGGGTTGTAATAAAGGGATTAGAGGATGATCCCAGATCAAGATCAGGGGGACGTTCAACTGTCGCTAGTTAGGAAAATGTTGATGAAATACCCGATGTACGACTAACCAAAAGGGACGTATCCAATACAGCAGACATGAGTAGAGAGTTTTGCCAGAGTTAAGAAGTGGAATAAAGAGACAAGAAGATGATCTAAGATCAAAATCAGGAGGACCTTCAATTGTCACCATTCAGTAAAATGTTGAAAAATACTTGATACTAAACAATAGGTTATATCCAATACAGCAGACATATGAATAGAAAGTGATGCCAGTGTTAAGAGGTGGAATAAAGAGATTAGAAGCTGATCCTAGGTCAAGAACAGAAAGACCTTCAACTGTCGCTGGTTAGGAAAATGTTGATGAAATACCCGACGTACGACTAACCAAAAGGGACGTATCCAATACAGCAGACATGAGTAGAGAGTTTTGCCAGAGTTAAGAGGTGGAATAAAGACACTAGAAGATGATCTAAGATCAAGATCGGGAGGACCTTCAATTGTCACCATTCAGTAAAATGTTGAAAAATACTTGATACTAAACAATAGGGTATATCCAATACAGCAGACATATGAATAGAACGTGATGCCAGTGTTAAGAGGTGGAATAAAGAGATTAGAAGCTGATCCTAGGTCAAGAACAGAAAGACGTTCAACTGTCGCTGGTTAGGAAAATGTTGATAAAATACCTGGTATACAAATAACCAAAAGAGACGTATCCAATACAGCAGACATATGAGAAGGGAGTTAGAGGAATGAACTATGCATGACAAAGGTTTGAGAAAGCTTTAAGTAAGTTCCGCTGCGTCCTTAGATATTCCTCACATGTTCACCTCAAAGAGCTGTTTCCTGAAATACATGACGTCATTTCCGTAAAGTGGAAATATGTTTTACAAAGCCGGAAAGAAGCAGTATACACCAGTGTGTAGCAGATAATCTAGCATCGTTGTCAGATGGATGTGGATCAGGAAGGATTATGTCGAGTCATAGTCTCCATCAACCTTGTCCATCCACGTTAAGCTCAGAACCTTTCAGCCGCAGCTCGTTAAATGTATATGTACTTAGATGTCCCTAATGTACTCAGTGCTCTATATGTATTCATATTATTGATTTCAGATGTGAATCTCATACTGATGGATCTCTAATGTTGCATTATTACACAACACGACCTGGACTCTACCCCATTGTTATAGGTAAGTGGCTTCTTGTCTTAAGTATCTGATAAAAATTGGAAACAATAAAGTGGATATATCTGTGCCTAAGTCTTAATCTAGTACCAATTTGGGGTTGAAATGATGATGTCAGCCTGCCTGGGGAGCCATGTAAGAACAGATGCACTGCACGTTTCCATTGTCTGGCGCGGTGGGGTAGCCTAGTGGTTAAAGAGGCGTGACGTCGAAGACCCGGTTTTTCGATTCTCCTGATTGGTACAACGTGTGAAGACCATTAATGATGTCCCCCCGTCTTGATATTGCTGGAACATTGCAAAAGGTTGCATACAACTAAACTCACTCACTCACTCCCATGGTCCCTTGAAATGTGGAGGGGCGGTGGGGTAGTGAATCATTTACATCTGTCGCTGATCACGCCGAAAGCCGGGGTTCGATTCCACACGTGGGTACAATGTGTGAAGTTACTTTGCTTTACAGTTACAGTTACTTTGTTAATCAGTTGTTATTTTATATTCAATATGTAATTTGTATCTCAAAGAGTTTTACTCTCCTTTGAGACAGGTATATGATGTTTAAACACTTTTGATATTAGACTGAGGTATTGCCAAAGCGATGTGAAATGTTGACTCACTCACTCACTGACTCTACTACGAACCATGTTACACTAATATGTTTATTCAAGTTGGCACTGAAGCTACAGTAACAGATTACGGACTCAAGTATTGCTCTTTTTAAAATAAAATATATACACGCCCGATTTCGTAAAATCTGTTCCGTACAAACCTATGTACACATTCCAATTTTCAGAGTACACTTCTTCTAAGACAAAAGTAATACGAAACATCAAGCATCTCACCAGGGCTGAATGAATAAGTGATTAAAGAAATAAGTCTGATGGTGAAAATGCAAAAATGGAAAAAACAACAACATAAAGTAGTTTGTCTCGGGACAGAATTTACGTCAGTATGGCAAATGTTAGGCGGTATTTATGGACTCCTTGTTTGTCATGTACACAAACACAGAATTACATGTATATAGCTGTCATACCCAGCTATCTTTTCTCCAAGGGACGGAGACTAAGCATTTATTTGAAAATACTGATTATCAAGATCGGAATGCCTTTGTGTATTTGTCTAAGTACTTCCCCGGGATATCTGGAAAGTTCAGCTCGAACTATTTAGAAGTTTACCACACAGTGACCGGTTACCATAGTTACAGCAGACAATACAACCAATGAGCTGTTCTTTGATTTCCAACCGATTGCCTTCCTTAAGCTTCAATCCATCGAGTGATCAAGCTTATCAGTCTGTCTTACTTTATAAATACAGATCGATTTTCAGATAATGACCCTTTATGGTCTTCAGAATGGAACAATAAAGACAACGCATAGCGATATCTTCGTAAATAGAAATAAAGCACATATAAACTTAACATTATTGACGAACCTGCATTTGCGAAACTCGATCATGCTTATTCCAGGGACGACGAGTTCCAGGGCAAGTTAATATTTCTTGTGTTGTTTGTTTGTTTTATAACGCCGCACTCAGCAATATTCTAGCTATTTGGCGGCGGTCTGTAAATAAACGTGTCTGGACCAGACAATCCAGTGATGCGGGAGCATCGATCTACGCAATTGGGATACGATGACACTTTTCAACCAATCCGATCAGTTAGTCTCCTCTTACGACAATCATGGATTGCTGAAGACCAATTCTAACCCGGATCTTCACGGATCGTTTCGTGTTTTGATGACACAGGTATTCAGTTCTGATAAATCTGTTATAAATTGTTAACGAGTGGTTCCATAACTGATGAGATGTTTGGGGTCTGTGACTATGTCACTCATAATATTAACCATTGGTTTGTCTGGTCCAGAGTCGATTATTTACAGGCGGCAGTCATGCAGTAGAAACTAATAGTGTTAAAGAGTGAGCAATATTCCAGCAACATCACGACGGGGGACACCAGAAATGGGCTTTACGCGTTGTACCCATGTGGGGAATCGAACCCGGGCCTTCGGCGTGACGAGCGAACGCTTTAACCACTAGGCCACCCCACCGCCCCAATAGTGTTAAAGAACATTAAAACAGCGACACGCGTGGAACACATATGATAGGACGCATTATCGGAAGCCATAGAAAATGTCGCTAACTTCCCGTTGTCAGCATGCGTTGGAAACCCCAGCAAGTTACGACCACCAGGGCCAAAAGTTCGACTGTTAGTGTACAATTCAGAAAATGTATGGCTGCTGTTTGATTCTATTTAGGATTCAGCCATTAACACATGTCTTGCAACATTGAGCATGTTGTTGAGCCATTTTTCACTTTTTGAATTTTGTTTGACATTAATATGTCTGTTTACACTACATGCGGCCAGTGCATAGAGTTGAACCTGATATAACCGATCGAAAGTTTGTCCGGTTTAGTCAGAGGTCCTTGGAATGTATCCAGAATTGACATTTGTTGGACCGAAAGTTTAGTCCGCTTCCGATAGAGGTTCGGATTAGTGAGGGTATAACATGAGAGATGCTGAAACAGGAAATAATGATAGGTTTCAAAGACATATAAATTGTTGTGTACACCGGAGTGTACATGTTCAGTATGAAAAAAAATCCAGATTAGTCAGAGTCCGGTTTGAACAGTATCCGCTGTATTCAGTCTTTATCTGCACTTAAGAGGCCACAGGCCTACATGCATACAGACGATATTATTAGGCATTATTATGATGTACAAAGTAATATTTCTTTATACTTATTTCTTAAAGTATGGTAGGCTGGACAGACACAAAGAAAATGATATTCATCTTCTCCAATTAGATTCAAATCACACAGTTTGCATATTCTATCTTCTTTTTTTATTTGAAGATATCTACCTGTTTCTATTGACAAATTACTAGGTAAGTGACAAATATCGATTACAATTAGACATCCTCTACAATGTCACAATGAAAAACAGTGGTGATAAACAAGGTACCGCAGACTGCATTGCCATGTGATATTGTAGTGTGGCAGCATGATGTTGAAGAAAGTTGCAATTGTATTACATTGGTTCTGTTCACTAGATGGTCGTGGTGTGCTACATGTAGTTACTATATATATAGTGGGGGTCAAGAGTTGCAAGGAAGCTTCTAGAACAGCATAGATTAGTCCAGCTTAATAAAGAAATATTTTGAAAGTTTTTTATTGCAGTTAAATCATCTTACATTAAACCTTGACCTGGACATTTCACCCTGGACATTCAGACTTAATTGCTATTACCAATATTGCTTTTTTAATACCTTCGAAGCAGTTTGCATTGATCTGTGAAATTAAATTATTGATACGATTGTTGACTGATTAACAATTCTTTGTTGTTTCTTGGTTTTATTCGGAATATTTTTCGAAAGTTAACTAATTTCTTCAGTGTAGAACTCACGTAACAGTATGGTAGTGCTGTCTTCAAGTACACATTGCTTTGCTGGACAGCCGCCAGTTCCCGAAGCTACAACATACTCACTAGTTACCATACTTAAATATCATCAAATTAGTGAATACAATAATGAGAGAGAGAGAGAACAATTACATTGATTTAGAAGTCGTACACTGGTTTCGGTGTCATCTGTGACAGAACTTTGACCTTGACTCATAGGTGTTACAAACAGCTATTGTCACCACCGCACTAGGGACCGTGGGGTAGCCTAGTGGTTAAAGCGTTCGCTCGTCACGCCGACACCCCGGGTTCGATTCCCCACATGGGTATAATGTGTGGAGCCCATTTCTGTTGGTCTCTCCCCCCCCCCCCCCGTGATATTGCTGGAATATTGCTAAACGTGGGGTATATATTATTGATTGGTGAATATGAAATTACATGAAAACTTCTCTATATTGGAAATGTCTACATTTTGAAAAATAATATATTTTCTTTTCATCTTCTGGTGGTAGGACATATTTTGGAATATACTACACTATCTGAATTTCTTATGTGAATAAAGTTGAAATAAAAAGAAAATTATCAGTGTTCAATACTGTTATGGCCAATCTCAATATTGGATATGATATTGAATATGAATGTCCTTGGCAATATTAAAAAGCGTATAAGATAGGCATATTCGACAGTATGTCTGCGTAATATTTAGCAGGAAAGAATGATCGTGTGAATGATCGAATGATCTACCTTCGCCTCAAAGAAAAGACATCCGTGAAGATCCGGGTTAGGATTGGTCTTCAGCAACCAATGCTTGTCGAAAGGGGTGACTAACGGGTCGGATGATCAGGCTCGATGACTTGGTTGACACATGCTGTCGTATTCCAACTGCGTTTATCGATGCTCATTCTGTTGATCACTGAATTGTCTGGTCCAGACTCGATAACTCACAGAGCTGGAATATTGCTGAGTGCAGCGTTAAACAACAAACAATCAAAGACATACCAATAAAAATCTGTGACCAACCTTGAAAAGTGCATTGATATCCGTGCTTAGGTCGTTCAGAAGAAATGTTCATTCAGAGATCGTGCACGCAGGTACTTAAGAGGGGCTCATAAGAAATCAGAAACAACCTGGCAATCTGTACATTGATATTTACTTAATGTGTTCCATTGTGACCAATTCAGTCCGTCAGAAATGCAGATAAAATATCGTAGTTGTGCGTAATTTTGCGTCATTAATGGCGTCATGCGGACGGAAACTTTGACAGTTTTTGCTGAATTTACCAAATTATTGTTATATAGCCATTTTCAAATCCAAAATATTTGCTACGATAAGCTTTCCATGAATATTCACAATGTCGCCCAATATATGCAACGATCAGATGAATGGATCACTCAAATTAACTTTCCCTTCCGCGTTCGTGTTTGGCTATTTTCTTAAAGGAGTGTAGGATTACAGGCAACATAACTGAAAGGTCAATAGGGATTTGATAAGCCCCAGATGCTCGTGATTACTAAATAATTGAACTCTCGGAGTAGATATCGTATATTTAAATTTAAAACCAACGCCGTGAATGATGATGTTATTGAAACTGTTTGAGGATAGTCAAGACTGGGTATTCGTTTGCACTGACGTTTAATATTTGAAACAAAATAAATAAGCAGATGTATTTAAATTACCTCATGTTCAGTAATTTTGTTTTGCCAAAAAATGACAGCGGATGAAAAAGAACACAGCATCTCGCAAAAGTTTATTTGTGTATCTGCGTGTTTTGCATTTTCGGGCACTTAGAACATCCGTTGTTTCGATTATGGTATGAACTACTGAAGACTGAGTTTGGTTTTACGCCGCTTTTAGCAATATTCCAGCAACATCACGGCGGGGGACACCAGAAATGGGCTTCACACATTGTACCCATGTGGGGATTCGAACCCGGGTCTTCGGCGTCACGAGCCAACGCTTTAACCACTAGGCTACCCCACCGCCCCCGAACTACTGTAGAAGATGTCACTAAATTATAAAGACAACTGCATCTAAATCACAAGCCATCATTCAATAGTTTATAATGTCTGTGTGACCCATTACGCCTCGTTATGCATCGCGTGAGTACTGTCGTCCAAAAACGAATAATGTCCGAAAACCTTAAAGCTTCGATTTGAAGATACGTGACGTATTTTGAGTTTGTTTAATCTCACTACAGGTTGAAAAAACAAATTGCATATATGTCCCAGTGGCATACCGAGCAATGAACAGTGAAAGTTGTGGCGGTTACTGAAATCATCCCATCACTGTTAGTGTAACACAATATGACCTGACACAATCTTTCAGGAAATGTCAGTTTTGTTGAGAATTCCGATAACCTGATCAGGCGTGATTTGCTGCATTCGCTCCGACCTTAATGTTGTTGAAAAAACGTCAATCTCGAGTCCGGATCACGATGAGGTCAATTCGGGAAGGAGATGCTGGTTCTGTGATTGTGTGGCCTCGGAGCATCTTAGAGATGTCTGCTGGTGTAATCGAGTTTGTGTTCACTGCGCAACTGGAACTGTCGTGTATGGAGGAGTATCAGTGCCACATTCTAAAAAAAACACGTTATCCTCTTCGCCTTGGGATACTTACATGTACGTAGATGAAAGTACCAACATGTACGTACATGTTGATGGAAGTACCAGCATCTACGTAGATGTACTATCGTCTTTCTTTTGTTCGAATACGTAACATAAGGTATATTGCACTTAAAAGTGTCTTCTACGTGGTTGAAAGTACGTTCTACGTAGATGGAAGTATCAACGTCTACGTAGATGAAAGTATTAACGTCTACGTAGATGAAAGTATCATCGTCTACGTAGATGAAAGTATCATCGTCTACGTAGATGAAAGTATCATCGTCTACGTAGATGAAAGTATCATCATCTACGTAGATGAAAGTATCAACGTCTACGTAGATGAAAGTATCTTCTTTCGTGTTCGAAGACGTAACTAAAAATATCTTATACTTAGAAGAGTCTTCTTCGTGGGTAAAAGTACGGTCTAGTACGGAAATTATCAACATCTAAGAAGATGTAGGTATTTTCTTTTTAGTGCGAAGATGTAAGATTTAGTATGTTCTACGTAGAACTGTCTTTTACGTTGATGAAAGTATAAACATCTATGAAGATGAACGTATTGTCTAAGTCCATGTTTGTGGCGGTTTGAACGGCTGTTGGGTAATGCCAAGTCGGGATGGATTTGAACAAAATGAAATGTAGAATTAAAATGAGTGAGTGAGTTTAGGTTTACGCCGCCCTCAGCAAGATTCCAGCTATATGGCGGCGGTCTGTAAATAATCGATTCTGGACCAGACAATCCAGTGATTAACAGCATGAGTATCGATCTGCGCAATTGGGAACCGATGACATGTGTCAACCTAGTCAGCGAGCCTGACCACCTGATCCCGTTAGTCGCCTCTTACGACAAGCATGGGTTACTGAAGATCAATATTCTAACCCGGACCTTCACGGGTGTAGAATTAAAGAGACAGGGAGGGACAGGACTATCAACTAGTTTAGATGTATCAGACTTGTGTGCATGAGAGATGCCTATATCAAGATTAAAACTGGAAATAACATATCGCTACTGCCAAAATAGAATCGTATGCCATGAACTCATGTGTGTTGTAATCGACAAAAATACCGGACATCACTGATCGGTGACTCATCCCTTTACAACTCTTCTTGAGTGTTTTAACGTAAGCGTTATCTGTTCTGTCTCTCATGACGGATGTGTTCAGTTCATACATTTATTTAAATGGCAAGGATCTTGCGAAACAATTACCAAATACACATATCTGTCTTCATTACCTTTAAACAGTATCAACATTAACATATATGTAAGTACCATCTACATGATTGTAAGTATCTTCTGTGTCGCAGTATCATCCCTGTAAAGGTAAGAATCTACTACATAGAAGAAAGTGTCGAAGAAAAGCAAGATTTATGGATGTCAACTTCTTTATTGTGAATACCTCGAGTGTATGCTTGCCCTTTCCTCAGGTGAATGGTTGGGGAGAATCAGGGGATATATATATACATATACACTGAGGCATAAACATGAGGCCAGTGATACACTAAAACAACATGGTAATTGATGTGATGGGTATAGAATGCAAACACGAAGATGCCAGTGATACAGTCCAAACATGAGGAAGGAGATATATGCAAGTGAGTGAGTTTGGTTTAAAGTCGCTTTGAAAAATATTACCTTTCTTGTATCACAGCGAATCTGCTTTAAAGTGGAAAGAAAACTTTTAAGTTTCGAAGACGTAACTTTGGTGAAACTCATCATCATGGATATGTTGCTGACAAGAATCATAATGAGGTCAAATCATTGATTTGAACCCCCCTCAGTTTAGTTTTCTAGCAGACAAGAGACGCAACTCTACACAACTAATTGTGACGCCTACCAAACCATTGTGCCGCCAGGTAATAAAGCGCTAGTCGTTCCTATAGTTTTCGTAGCGGGGTTAATGGTTTCTTGGTACGGAGGAAGGTCGTACAAAGATAGATAAAATCTGTGCACAGTGTCTTCAAGCAATGAAGGGTACGGAACGAGGTTACGATGAATTGAGTTATGTGGAATGAGCTGCCGTAGAGTTAATTATCTGCTTCATCAAATAACCCACTTATTGACGTATCGAAATTGGAATCATCGCTGAAGATCTTTGTCGCCTCTGTAATGTAGGCCACGTAATGAATACACCAACTACACGTATAATAGTGTTTCTGAATAGCCATGCAGTGGATGGTTTCTATTATATTTAAGCAAAATGCATTGATTCCAGTCACGAAACCATTGTAGTGATTAGGAGAACCATGTTTAACATGGAATTAACTTTTAACACTGAGTCAAACTTTCACAGCAACACAGTTTCTCCAGTGACCCCATCTGGAGTTCAAAGCATTGTTATGTTAGAAACACTCATTTAGTAAGTGAAGAGTTAAAATTTAACGTCATATAGGCATATGTCAGCCACAAGAGGAAAGTCACTCATTTATCTCATTAAATTGAACCGGATGAAGGCCCCTACTTCGTGTTGTGACGTTAAAATGATGTAGCAAGAATTCACCAAACTGTTAGAGCAAAATATTTTTTTACTTAATTCAAAAGTCGTCTTTATTAAAATTTACTGAATTCGTCTTTTTTTGGATTCGCGGTTAATATTGAATATTTGATGCGCAGAAATTTCATTTGAAACCGGCGTGCTGTGCAGAAAGATTCAAATCTCCGCATTTCGAATACTCACATATATTGAGACAAGAACAAAATGTTTTCTCCACAAATTAAGCACAGTCCTTAGTTGTGGTGACTGATTAGTCGTATGTTGCGATTGGACAATATTAGGATTCATTGGTCTTCAATCTGGTATGAAATGTTAGACAAAGGAAGTCTTTGTTAAGTAAATATGATGTAAAAATAATATTGTGAGTAGTTTTCGTCTCTGTCTACGGGTGAACAAACAACGTAAATATACCTACAATACGTGCAAACACCCAGTTGCGGGTACAGCAACGTGCAGTAAACATGGACAAAGTACTGTGACTATGTGTCCCAGTCCACCCAGCTGTAAAAATGGGTACCTCGTAAGGATGGGAATGCCACACTAACTCGGTGCGCCTAGTAGGCTGCAAGAGTTGTATGCTCCCCAGGGAGTTGAGATTGACAATACGATGTGCCGTTGAGATTGACATCCAGTGAACAAGGGAAAAACAAAGCGCCTTTGAGCAGCTGAGCTGAGCTGGATATCGGCGCTATACAAATGCTAGCATAATAATAATAATAATAATAATAATAATACAATGCTGTCATGGTAGTGTGGCGTCATATTACACTTTCTTAGTAAAGTACAGATTCTAGTACTTTTATGGGTTGAGTAGCATCCCGGATTCGAACCCAAACCCTCAAAGTCAGGCACTTAATCGCCAGCACACAAAGTCAGCCGCCTAACCCGCTCAGCCTCCGGGAATCCTTGACACTGAAGTGCGAAATCCCGCCATTCCATATGATTGTCAAAACAAGAAAATTATCCCAATAGAATATTACCAACACCCATCTAAATGACATGAAGCGATCAGAATTCAAACCCACTGAACAACGTTTTTTTAACCCCCTTGATGCCACAGGGACATATATGTCCTTCCCCTTCAACCCTCAATTTCAAGTCCAATAAAAATCAAAATATCCCACGCACACAAATACACTTCACAGTTTCGAATTCTTCGGGAAATTTCCTGTTTCTTGATACCATCCACTATTATTTTAGACAAAGTTCAAGTGCTGAAAATGACCTTTCAAAATAGGCTTCATCGAAAATGTCGCCATTTTTGACACAGTACGAAATCGCGATTCACAGCGTTATTTGCTGTATGTTTTGAAATGTGAAAACCGGATAATTACTGGGAGTATTGAATTTCAAAAATAACATATTCATGATCACTCATATCAGTTTTACATGAAATCGCTAAGTAAAATTCTGAAACGTTGCCGATGAATCTAGAATCGGTTGGGATGTTTTCGAAAATGCACTTACACGAACGCCGTAGAGCGCTTTCCGCCATATTGGATAGTGTTTACAACATCACGTTTCGCGAAGAAGGCCGGTATTGAGACGCATATTACATCACGTATATTTCATATTCAGCTTCGAAAAATGCATCAATAAACTCCCCATACATTTTAGACTCAAACTGCAAGTGGTCTTTGTCACCAATGCCAACTGTCTAGATAAAATGAGACGAAACATATTTGGTGTGAAAATGAACGCTGTGCTCGAAAGACTGCGCTGGTTCGAAATGTAAACAAAGACAAAAATCTATTTTACACAGTGTAGCATTTTCTGAAATTTTCCAACATTCATCCGTCTATTCATTGCTTGCAATGGCTCAATACCTTTGGAATATGCATGGAAAGGGTATCGTAGCAAGAAATAGGAAATTATAAATAGATACAATGCAATGATTTGATAATTCATAAGAAATTGTCAAAGTTTCCGTGCAGCGTGACGCCATGACTGACGGAAAATCACGCAGAACGACAACGGTAATTATCTGGATTTCTGTCTTTTTCTCTTACTTTTAGTGAAAACGATAAAACATATAACAATACACAGATAGTCAGAATCATTCTGATTACTTACATCTCATATTTATGGACAAACGATCCCTGAATCAATGGAAGGGTTCTCGCAAAATCCTGTGTACCCTTGTTAGCAAAGCCGCCATTTTGTAAGAAATCGGTCAGCGGTAGTGATGTCATACGTCAACATTGTTGTACATATTAGGCAATTTCTTTGAGGTGAAGGTCGGTTGAACAAGAGTAAACACAATCGCCCAATCCTTCCGATTACACTGACAGTATTATGGTGTATATTTTGCGTATAGTTCAGATACTTTTTCATGAAACTGACTTCAGTATCCACATTTAGCCTTGTTCAATATCATATCATACGTGCGTATAGGGTTTACGGTGTTTTATTCTTTGAAAGTTTTTGATTGTTTGAATCATATTTACATAGGAAATTGACATATTTAGTGCAAAACACCATATTCTAAACCTTTACACAAGTGTTAGAAGATCAAACGTAGCCATAACTGCAATTGCGTTAGTTCCGATGATGTACAATATTCAATGCATTTGGACTAATATTGCAGTTTCACATGAACAGGTTAATGAACGGCGATTTAATTCAACCTTATAAGTAAAACTGATAATATTAATGAAAATGATTTATATATGGTACGAAATGTATATGCACACACATTTAAAGGAATTGTCTTGTTTTTTTGCACATTTGTGTGTCGGTTTATAGAGAAAACAATGATGTAAATTGATTGGCCAGGTGCGCGTTTGTCGGAAACGTTTTATGATTCACTATCATTGTTTTCGATAATATAATCAATTCATATTCGATTTAAAAATATTGTGATGACAGGATATCAAACTCTAACTATATTTATACGAAAATTGTTTAAAAATATATAAACCATGTCATGTCTTAATTTGGACAAATCTTACATCCATATTCTAATATATAGTACGTACTAGTTCCATATATAAAAAGCTATCTTTTTGCATCTTCCATTGCATACTTATGAAGAGAAATAGCTACATAATCATAAACAAAGAAAATTCTTATCCTAAACAAAATATTCGGGTGTTGTGAAATGTTATTTTTCATTTACGTTAAATTGATGCCAAACAGGTGCGCGTGTTTCTCACAAAAAAGATACACAGTCAAACTGTCTAATTGTTGATATATTCAGGACACTATTTAAATGGAAAAATCAGTCATTTTATGTTTTGTCTACAGAGTCTTAAATTCTGACATAGAAGCCGAAACCTTTCACACAATTAAAGGAAATTAGGTGAGATATGTACTAAACAGCATACCAGTGTCGTCTTTTTCCGACGTCGCAAAATGCATAAAACAAGCAATGACGTCAACTAAAATGGTGTATTAATTTCAGCAATTTCATTACATTTGAAGATATGGCTAGTACTCTGGTAATAACGATGCAAAATTAGTCAAAATACATCTACACAAACAGGACAATATGGGAATCTAAGAACTAACTTATGTATCGGATAGGGCCATCCAAATCGCTATTACGTGCTTTCACGTGTAATACGTTGTCATTTTTCTTGTAAATTGTGAAACTACCAAACTGCATCCGCTCACATTGGGGAACTTTGAATTGGGATAGTTTGGTTCACCATGAACACAAAATAACGAAAATATAGCGTCCGTATCCACAACAAATTCTCTCCAAATGATCTGAGTTACATGGACCTAGTGTTACGCATAACGGAGTTATGCCCCCTTATCATTATATGTGTATGACCTCTCTGTCGTCGTTTGACGTCATAGAAGAAAATCCATTTTTTGACATTTATTGCGAGTCATTTTTAATGTTGAGCGTATAACGTTATGCACAAGCACATAAACCCAATTCATATACACTTATGTCGTTCAGATATCAAGCTGTATTTTCTTCGCTAACACTTTCCGTAAAGATGCCACATTAAAAAATTCGTAGCACAGTGCTTTTATCGGTGCGCGATAAAAAGCGGATAAAATTACTGTTTTTTAACGCATAAAAAAAAATTGGACAACATTTAGCAGTGTCTATTTCTCAAACCGCCGAGGTAGTTGCACTTATATTTATACCAACGGATAGGAAATTTAATATTCTACATTTCTGTGTAATTTTATAGCCGTACGTAGATCCAGGACCACGCGAGCGCAATTCTCGCACAACGATCACTTTTCAAACCGTATGAAAATGTGCGCCTGAAAAAAAACTCGGCAGCCAGGGGGGTTAACAAATAGGTTCACGGCACATACTTTCTTTCTGTTCAGAATGCAGTATTTACACCGTCAAAAGCTGAATCTCAAAGCACTGAAGCGTAAGTCAATCAATACTGAAGCTCCATCGCTTGGAAACCTAACGTAACATTAAAACGACGTATCTGTATGGCCTCTTGTTAACAAAACAGTGTCCAATGACTTGACTATCGCAGGCAAACATCACGCATATATCCACAGCTGTCCTGACATCAATGCAGTGCTTCTCTTGCATTTAACAAGATTGTCACAATGACGTTTAATTATTTCGCTACATGTGGCAGAGATGCCGTTTTGTTTACAAATCTCTCCATGACTTGTCGTCTGAACTTAAACAGAGACTGGCTTGAAGGACTCGTGACACGTTGTGGTGAACTCAAGGGCGCATCTTTGGAATGGGCTTTCAGAAACACAGGGGGTTACAGAATTGTGTCAAACGTCACTGTTATGATGACAGTTATGTTCACGATTCTAGTTAACGTAAATTGTAGCTGCAGGTGGTGGCATTTAACCGCTCCACGCATTATATAGACTCGTGAAGATCCTGGTCAGAATTGGTCTTCAGCAACCCATGCTTATTGTAAGAAGAGACTAACGGGATCGGGTTTTCAGGCTCACTGACTTGGTTGACACATGTCATCGTATCCCAGTTGCGTAGATCGATGCTCATGTTGTTGATCACTGAGTTGTCTGGTCCAGACGCGATTATGTACAGATCGCCACCTTATAGCTGAAATATTAGTGAGTGTGGCATTAAGCAATAACCAATAAACAAACATACATGAACGCTGATGAGTATATACTGTTCATAGTTATATTTACAAAGCGGATTTCACCTGATACCTCTTTTGATATCAGATATATGTACACTGGAACGGTAGCGAGAAGTTCATGATGTCACTGTTTTGTCTGGTCCAGACTCGATTATTTACAGACCGCCGCAATATAGCTGGAATATTGCACAGCGCGGCGTTAAACAACGAACAATTAAAATAAACCCCTCCCATCCTCTGTTGCGAATTAAATAAAAATGTATTCGTCCCACTTTTATTGTCATAAGTTCAGTGCTGTATTTGTATTCAATAACGGCGGGAGACAACAGGAATCATCTTCACGTGTACTCGTGAAGAATCCACAAGGATACACTATGACCTTGTCGGTGTTAGCTATAGGTTGATAATTTGTCATTTCGGATCGCTTTGTTGAACCTCAGTAGACTTTGACTGACTGACTGACTGAGTATGGTTTTACGCCGCTTTTAGCAATATTCCAGCAATACCACGGCGTGGGACACCAGAAATGGGCTTCACACATTGTACCCAGGGTATCGAACCCGGGTCTTCGGCGCGACGAGCGAACGCTTTAACCTCTAGGGTACCCCACCGCCCCCAGTAGAGTTTGATGTAACTAGTATTTGGCTCTACATGTGGTTCTGATTTTACCTCTGTGTTGATAAATAAAATATGTTAGGAGTATAAATAGGACTGAGTGCACTCAGTTACAGTGATCTTGGTACAAATAGAGGGCTTTGAGCATGCTTCAAAGACATCACATAATTATATACACTCTAATATACAGAAACATTCAAGTCAAAATTTTATTTGTGAAATGGCTTGAACATAAACAAGAAATGCATGTGGAACACATCATGGCCGTTTCATCATTATTCTGTAATACCTAACATGCAATAGTCATAAACATAAAGACGTTTCATATTTCTTCCTGAGTTAGATGTTTGATGAGCATTTAGAAGTTGGAAGGTAACATTATTATATTATAGGATATTTATATAGCGCACATATCCAGGCAACTAGTGCTTGCTCAAGGCGCTGATATTTTTTCTCTCGATCATCGGAGGTTAATCTCAATGGCACATCGTACTATCAATCTCAACTCCCTGGGGAGTATACAACTCTTGCAGCCACTAGGCGCACCTAGTTATTGTGGCTTTCTCACCCTAACAATGTATGGTATGGGTTTACAACTTCTTTATTATTTACAGCACAACGTTTCTGATGAAGGGACAAGAAGCAGCCCAGAAAGGTCGTGTTGTAAAGAATAAAGAAGCTGTAAATCCATACCATACATTGTTTTCTTCCTGAGTTGTACCAATATTGTAAATTTATCAGTGGTAAGTTTTGCGAAGCTCAATATAATTGTTACAGATCAATTTGAAATAATAATTTTCGACATGCATATTGCAAACAGGAAACGTGCGTCAACATCACTCAATCCATTGCGGTATACCATTGTCCTGTCGTAAGGGCAAAACAGGGTAATGTAAAATATATACTTCGTAAATATACTTTTACTACTTTGTAAATACTGAACCGTCAATGTGGGAAAACATTTTGTGTGCGAGTGTTTATTGTTGACATCAAGTCTTGAAGAAATTCATCTACAAGCGACGTCATAGACACCCCCGAATAAAACTAAATTTCCCCACCAGAGTATACAAAAGCACTGGAATCTAGAAAGTTACAAACTATGGCTAACCAAATATAATGACCATTGTTTTCGAAATACACCAATATGTTACATACATCTTTGGGGTAACGTCGTTCGTGAAGGTAAATGTTAAGCAATACTAGAGCACTGGCATTATAAATGGTCACAGTCAGGCGTCACCATTGGTGTGCTTTTACGCAGTTGTTAGCACCAATCACGGCAATGGCATCAGAAATGTGTTCACACATTGTTCCCAAGTGCACAATCAAAGCTGGGTATTCGGTGTGACGAGCGACCGCTCTACCCAAGACCCGCCTACATCGCCCCATCTGTTACCATTAACCACTATTCGAATATAGAATTTCAAATTTTCTTTTCGAAGCCACCCCTCAGGCAATCATTATAACTGCCGTGGGTCCCATGGTTAGTCAACACCATACCCGTGTTAATGAATTTCACGGAAGATAAACGTCAGAATCCTACATCACATTTGGGCGTTGAGTGTAGTCTGGTAGTGAAAGCGTTGTAGTGAAAGCGTTGTTTCCTCGTGGAGAAAGTAGGAGTTCAATTTTCCCATATGGGTACAGCGTGTTAGGCCTATTTCTGGTAGTGACATTACATCGTTGCCTATATTAAAGGGTCCGTTCGAGCCGTTGGCCGAGACATCTTTAAGCAGAAGGTGGACATCACAGTTCAGGAGCAGTCAAGGGAGGTAATCGATGGCGGTAAGACCCAGGAGCACACGGTCTTCAAGGTCATTTTGCACAAAGGGCTGGAAAATGAACGCGGGAGTCCAGAAGGTCAAGAGGAACGTTTATCCCCCGAAAACGTAGCAGTTGCTGTGCCTACAAACATTTCAGCATTTCATCTCAGCGCTGTTCAGTTCTGTTCAGCATTCCCATATCATATAATATTCGATGAATGTTTGAAAATACGACAGTGTGGAGTGATGATTCACAAACTGTGCCCTGTTCCTATCAGAGAAGGAATGGCGGTTACGTCACTGTTTCGGATTATCCACCCCAAAATGAACCTGTCCATAACGAACATTCAGAAGTTTATCAATGCAGTGTTTCTTTTGACTGTGTCCCCTGAGGAATCTGAGAAGGAAGGTGACAGCAAAGCTTTGATCCTTAAAGGTAAGCGACCTCATGTATACATAGACTATTGTATAATTAGACCCTAGATGGCTGATTATTGTCCTCGGTGTCTGATTCTTGTAGACTGTGATTGGGCAACAGTAAACGTGAGATTCATTGGTGTTGATTTAAGCATCGAATGAAAGAAAGCAACGCTACATGGAGTTAGTTTACAAAGCATAATTGCTTTCACCAATTGTGATTATCGTTAGCGGGGTAATGTGTTATGATAAATATCGCTCCAAACGTTATTAGGGACGTTCAGTTACACATGCACATTTATAGCCGGATACGGTAGACATTTGTACATGTCATTTGTTTCATCTGTTGACGATGAAAACTAGGATTACAGTGGGAACCAACAGTGGAACGTGTTCACTGGTGTCAGATTGTAATACATCCATGCTTACATAATACCTGTTTTGTGTGACAAAGATTTATAATGAGTATTAACAGATTTTTTAAAGTAGATCTTCCAAAGAAAGTCATTCACTTCAAGTAGCTTCAAATTATCATCAATGTTACCGCAACTGTGTACAAAATTTATCAACAGGTACAATGACCAACAATCACTGAGGTCACACATAGTAAAGTACTCGGTCATTATTGTAGTCGTTTAAGTATAGACTTCTGTGAATCTTTAGTTTCCATCGGGGTTCTTCGGAGGGATCATACTTGACTTAAATAAATAATACATATTCCTAAAAGGACATTAGTACCAATCTGTTGTTGAGAGGTCACCTTGATCTATCACAGATTCAGGGTTTGAACATCTTGTACACAGTGGTATATATTGCAGGACAGATGATATGGCTGGATGCCTCCCATCACATGATCTTTATTGGGTCTCCTCGCCTCACAAGCCTCAACGAACTCATGGAAATGAACGTCTACCTCGCCGACATCCCTCTTTACGACGTCACACGCGAGCTTGTGCTGCTCAACCAACAGAGGATAGCTGAGATAGATATAGCGTGAGTCTATAATGTTATTTTGTTTGTTTATTGTATACAGTAATATACTAGATGTATGATTGAGCGTTGACAGTAATGGAATCTGGACCGGACAATCCAGTGATTGGAATGCGAATACATTTTATCCAATCTTACGACAAGCATGAGTTGCTTGAGAAGTATACCCAAACCGGTGTTTCCATGGGTGATAATCCTGATGATGATGATGATCTTGGTGATCTTAATTATAACTGATGATTATGATGATAATAAGACTTTAGTCACACGCCCATGTCAACATTAACAACATCGACAATACTTCATGAGTTCTCTTCTGAAAGAACGAGTGTGTTGCAAACAGCCAATCGCTTCCAGCGATTCTCCGAGTTTCAAAGGAGCGCTAACTTCAGCCGCTTACAATCACGCCAAACGCTGACCGAGTCTGCTCCGCATGTGCAATGTTGTCATCAGTACTGAAAAATATCAATTCGTCATTGAGCCCTTTCTGTTACGGGGCGCTGGGGGTAACCTAGTGGTTAAAGCGTTCGGCCCGGGATCCCCACATGGGTACAATGTGTCAAGCCAATGTCTGGTGTCCCCGGCCGTGATGATGTAATGTTGCTGGAATATTGCTAAAAGCATCGTAAAACCAAACTCACTCACTCACCCAAACAGTTTCTGTTACGTTCAACTTTTGAGCAAGAAAGTGATAGTCGCGCCGACATTTTTACTCTCCACAGCCTTGCATGACATAATGTATCCCCACATTGATGAGAGTAACAATTTATTACATTCCCTAAAAGCTCTCCTTGATGGAACGTGAAGGATTTATGACAGTGCGAAGGTATGACAATGCCTTATGGTAAACCATAGTGTGGAAAGCGACATTATTCCTTTGTATTTGGAATGCAAACGGGGCTTATGATTTCTGTGTATTGCATCTCTACAGCAAGAAGTTAGACGAAACAACAGCAGCGTTGAAGCGGACGTCGCAGGCGTTGGAGATAGAGAAACAGAAGACGGATGTGCTGCTGTATCAGATGCTGCCGCAGAAGGTGGCGAATCAGCTGAAGAACGGCAGACAGGTGGAAGCAGGTGAGACAGTGATGAAGATTAAGTTCATCAATGACTATATCTGTCTGGACAAAGGACTTCCTGGTTCAGCTTACGGTGGTAGCTATAATGCTGATTGTATGCTCAGTGTCAGTCGATGTACTTTATACGAGCAAATTATGTTTGAGCAGTTTCACGGCATGGGAGACAGCGACTTTAACCATTAGCAAACCCTGTGGACTTATTCTGCAGGTAATATTATGTAAATGTTTGGTGATTGGAGATATTAATAACTCTCCTAATCTGCATAGGTTTTCAGCAACCCATGCTTGTCGTACGAGGCGACATTCGGGAACGGGTGGTCAGACTCGATGACTTGGTTGATACATGTCATCGTATCCCAAACGTTTAGATAGGTGCTCATTGTGTCAATCACAGACTTTTCTGGTCCAGTCTCCAGACTCGAATATTTACAGACGCCATCACACGGCTGGAATATCGGGTGCGATGTTAAACAACTTACAACAAACAATTTTTCTTTTATATATAAAGCTGGAATGTGGGCCCATAAGCATTTGGTGAATGAACTTTGACGTAATATATAGGGGCTTCATCAGTCACAGAGATGATGGTCGATACGTGTGTTCCTCCCTGACAAAACTAGTCCATTAATGCTTTCAATTGGATGGATGTATTGCAGCATGATGTTAGCACAGAAACATGCTTAGCTCATTGAATTTCCCATAGAATCAGCCAAGTGGATTATAGATAAGAACCTTGAACAGACAGCTAGTTTGGCGTCCATTCATCGGCATGTATACATCACCATAATCTCATTTGGTCCTTGCTGCTGGTAATTATCAGCGCTTGAAGGCCCATGTATTAAATTACTTTCACCTGCCTTGAAAACAACAAAATCCATAGAATTTAAAATAATGAGTTTAAGATGGGTACGTTTAACGTTTGAGGTTTTTAGAAAGAGCCACGTCCAGTCAGATCTATTTTCTACAACGGAAAGATCGATCACATTCGCGCATGTGTAAAAAGTATGGAAGGTGTTTGAAACAGACTAATGGCTCTAGTTATCTCGGCCAGAAGGATGCAATAAGCTGTCATTCTTTCAAGTGGAACATTTTCTGTCGTAGTTGAAGGTTTCTGGCTGGGTTCAAAGACATCCCGTGAAAGACTAAAGTTGCCTTTTAGAAAACAGAAACTCTTGCAATCGTTTAGGTATGAAATAGGCTAATTCGGCAACTGGCGTTCGTGCAACGTCAAATATAAGGCATTATTACATTACGACGCTGCGTCTTTCAACACACGGAAGTTGTCCATCTCAATTACAGATGCCATTGACCAAATGTTAACGAACTGCATTCCATATAATCGATCTTGACATGGATTCTTTTCTCTTGGTTTCTGTTCGGAAAAGGTTATGACAAATGAAGTCGCAGATGCTATGACCGAAGTCATGTCTTTCATGTTTGTTAGGGGTAGCATCGTGGTTATGCGTTCGCTCGCCACGCCGAAGACGTTCGATTCCTCACGTGTGTGAAACCCATTTATTGTGTCCACCGTCATGGTATTGCTGAAACATTGCTATCTACGGCGTAAAATGCACCTCAATCACTTATCACAAATGTATACGATACCATAGACTTTTGTGGCTGAAATCGTGTTCATTGCGAGACTTTTATTGTTAATGTATACGATATCGTAGACAGAAGTCGTATTAAGTGTAAGTATTTTTGTTATGTTAATCTACATGATTTAATTGCTTTCTGTTGGAATTGAATATGAAATGATTTAAGTAAAACAGATAAAAATCATTTACGTCAGCATGTTCAGTACATTTGTAACGTGGAGAATACTCGACATTACCTAATACAATATTGGCTATATGTACATGACTGTTTAGACATATTCGGCATGCTCGACACGGCTGACATCACACGTGACGACATTGGTTTCAGTTTTTTTTCTCTGAGACGGATGAATCGGTGAACTGACATTGACACTGATATCCATGAGGCACATAGAGTGAGTGAGTGAGTTTAGTTTTACGCAGCACTCAGCAATATTCCAGATATATGGCGGCGTCTGTAGATAATCGAGTCAGGACCAGAGAATCCAGGGATCAACAGCATGAACATCAATCTACGCAATTGGGATACGATGACATGTGTCAAACCAGTCAGCAAGCCTGACCACCCGAACCCGTTAGTCGCCTCTCACGACAAGCATGGGATACTGAAGATCAATTCTAACCCGGACCTATACGGGTCAGGCACATAGATGCGTAGAATGCTGCTCCAAGACACATTTTCGACAGCCGAATGTGACAATTTCTCATTCAAACATTCGT
This sequence comes from Haliotis rubra, assembly GCF_003918875.1. NCBI lineage: Eukaryota > Metazoa > Mollusca > Gastropoda > Lepetellida > Haliotidae > Haliotis > Haliotis rubra. The sequence goes on from NW_025766248.1 coordinate 1,379,881, forward strand.
TTGGAAAAGTTGCTAACGTTTCCTCCCGAGACTTAATCATGTCCTACGTACAAAATGCATCCATCATGCAAATCTCACATGCCACCTTTCTCTGTTTTAACGTTTGCGTTTCTTTTGGGAATGAGTATATGTATCTGTATGTAGTGTAATACTAAATCGCACTCAGTGCAAACACAGACATAAAAGGTGAGTCGTTACCTTTGACTTTAAGATATCAGCCATATTAAATTGTTTAGAGTTGAAAGAATATTCTCAGGCGAAAGATGAAAGAGTTCAGCATGTACGGATTACGCGTGTCAAACGTATATCACCTTGCAGACGGTAATGAGAGTGATGGCCGACGGGCGTTTCAGGAAATTAAGTCCATGTTTTTCTTCAGAAGCCAGCTCCATAACACTGCTTTGATTCCATAATATCGCATGCCAATCCCACAAAACGCCCGACATCTACCGACACAAACGTTTTAGACGATGACGTCTTGCTTTGATACTGGCATTATCTGTTGTAGTTTGTGGTAAATCTTCTTTATGTATTGCTTGGCAACCGTTTGCATGGAGTTTAATATGAAGAGGAACACTTTTTATGGACAGACAACTTCTTTAATTGCCAAAGATGAGACGTTTCGGTGTAGATCCTAACACCGTATAAATTCAAACACCCTTCATGTATATATTTCTCCATCTGCATAATGTTGTGTGTTATTTGCTTTATAACGGTGTTAGGATCTACACCGAAACGTTGCATCTATTGCAATTAAAGACGTTGGCTATCCATTAAAGGTGTTCCTCTTCATCATACCAGCTTTTAAATGACACTTGAAGAAGTGGAGTTAAATATGTCTACAAGAACGTCCGAACTGCAGATATTTTACTTTGAGTTCAGATTATGTTTTTGTGAGTACAACTGATTGAGCACTTTTTCTTATTTCATGTAAAAATTCATGCGGATGATAGATGGGAAACAGAAAAAAATAGTGACAGCCTTAGCATTTGTCACAAACGTTTCTTTAATTGCTCTTTTAAGCCGAAATCAAAATATTCCATGCTATATGACACATTTGCTTGATAGTGGAGTTTGAATTGTCAACAACACGTCCCATCTGCGGATATTTGACTCTCATGTGTTGAGATTATGTTTGATTAACTGATTGATGCGGAACTAGAGATGATAATATGTCTTTTCTAGTTCTATGGAGATGTTCCTAGATTCCTTTTTGTAATAATTAACATGGCTGTGCAGCTTGTAATATGTCATCCGTATTTTAAAGGTATTTCTCATCTCCAGCCCCAACCTTTAAGTGAAGTGGTGGGTGAAAAAAGAAAAAAAGAAAGCATATAATTAAAACATATAATTAAAAACATTTATGAAATGAATTATATAATGAATTTATGAAGAAAGATCTGGATAACCTGTTTTTGTTGAGTGTGCAGGGTAATTATAAGATTATTAATATTTCATCGTATCAGGCCATAACTTTCCACAGGGACGGTGGAAATTGATATGAGGACTTTTCTTATTTCATGTAAAAATTTATGCGGATGATAGATGGGAATGGGAAAAAAATAGTGACAGCCTTAGCATTTGTCACAAATTCTTCAAATTCATTGCTTTTTTAAGCCGAAATCTTAACATTCTACGCTATATCACACTGACCTTTAAATAATCGAATCTGGAAAGATAAACTAGTTGTCGATATTATGAATATACAATCGAATCCCCGAGCCTGACCACCTTCCCCTATGGAGTCGAATCTTACAGGATCATATTACATGAGACCCAACGGGATGCGAGTGCTTGTATATTCATATGTTTGTTGTATTTATATATCTGTCTGTTGTTAAACGCCGCACTCAGCAATATCCTATCTACATGGAGGAGCTCTGTTAATAATCTAGTGTGGACCAGACAAATCCAGTGATCAACATCACGAGCATCGATCTACGCGGGATGGTTGGGATACGTGTCAACCAAGTCAACGAGTCTGACACGGTCCCGTTAGTCATCTCTAAGTTGCTGAACACCAAATCATTTCCCGCAAAAACTAGTTAGTTGTGCCGATTTAAAAGGTAGAAATAATATTACAATGATGCCAATTAATGTTAGAAATGTGAATCTGACTGGGTCAAGACCTGTGGCAACTCTTCGTATAGTCTGGGTAGTTAAGGGTTCTCCTAACGAGACCTTTAAGGGGTGTTCCTATATCGTTACTCAGTAAGTTTTGTTTGTTGTTTAAAACGCCGCACTCAGCATAACCCAGCTATTTGGGGCTGTCTGTAAATAGTCGAGTTTGGACCAGACAATCCAGTGATCAGCATCATGAGCATCGACCCGGAGTAATAGATGTGGTTACAGAAAGCCCGAAGTGAACATTCTTTACTGCTTCTTTGATCTCGCCAGAAACATCTTGGTCATGGTTATTTTATCTTTCAGAAAAGTTCGATCAAGTGACAATTCTGTTCAGCGACATCGTTACCTTCACCAACATCGCTGCAGCCTGCACGCCATTGGACATCGTCAACATGCTGAACACCCTCTACCACCGCTTCGACAAGAGCACAAACGACCATGATGTATACAAGGTAGAAAAAGCCACCTTGGTGTGGGTAGGGCGGTGGGGTAGTTAATGTGTTCGCTCGTCACGCTAAAGGCCCGCGTTCGATTCCCGACATGGGTACAATGTGTGAAGCCCATGTCTGGTATCCCCCACCATGATATTGCTGGAATGTTACTAAAAGCGGTGTAAAACCAAACTCACTCACTAACCCATGGTGTGGGCGGAAATGACATATGGCGCTAACACACCCGGGAAGACTATTAGGGGAACTTGTGAATCTGCGGCATCAACGATTTAAAGGAATTCGTCCTGATTCACCTAGCTTTGTAATATTATTGAATACTATAATACAATTGAAATCCCGCTCCAACATGCGCCGATGTTAAATGTAAAACGTCAGTGTAAAACAGAATCCAGTCTAAATTATCCTCAGAAACAAAATATTTTTAGTTTTGGTGTAAAGATATAGATAGCCGTGAGATAGTGGTGGAGTAGACTAGTAGTAAAAGTGTTTGCTCGTCGCGCCGAAGTCCCGGGTTCGATTCCCCAAATGGGTACAATGTGTAAAGCTCATTTCTGGTGTCCCTGTCGAGATATTGCTAAAAGCGGCGTAAAACCATACTCACTCACTCACTGACTCATAAGATATACCATAACATGTAAAACTAAACCCAATCTCACCTACCCCACGAGTACCACCCGGTAAACAACATTTGCCAAAAAATGGAAGTACTGTTCCCCTGTGTTCACACCTCAGCTCACTCTACCCGTGAAGATCCGGGTTAGAATATTGATCTTCAGTAACCCATGCTTGTCGTAAGAGGCGACTAACGGGATCGGGTGGTCAGGCTCGCTGACTTGGTTGACACATGTCATCGGTTCCCAATTGCGCAGATCGCTGCTCATGTTGTTGATCACTGGAGTGAATGGTCCAGACTCGATTATTTACAGACCGCCGCCATATAGCTGGAATCTTGCTGAGTGCGGCGTAAAACTAAACTCACTCACTCACTCACATCTCACTCGTCCAAACCTAAATGTGGTGGGAAGCTGCGTTGTTAAAGGTTTACTCATCACGCCATCAATCCGTGTTTGAGTCTCCAAATGGGAGCAATATGTAAAACCCATTCGTGTTGTTTCGACACGGTTCCTATGCAACATATACTAAAAGCAATGTAAAAATATTTATTCGAATACCTTGAAATCATCATCTTACGCAACTTCTGAGATGAAATAGAAAACCAAAACTTTCATTCCATTTTGACACATCCAGGCAGAGTGACGTTCAGACCTAGATGCATCAAGTCAAACTCCCACACTGACATAAGATGACACTTAAAAGGTGATTATTTAAAAAATGTTTTTGTGGAATGAAATCTGCTCGTAAAGATGAACATTCTACTATTACCATGATCAATCACATGTGTCCAATTCTCAGAGTGAGAGTCAGTAATCTAATAAAACAACCCTCACGTTCCAAAAGGCGCTAACGGTCGCAAAGCTGGCTTTTAATGGGGAGCAAATTTGATTTTCTTAAAATGATAAAATCTTGAAATGACAGTACGTCAGGTCGTATCACAAATAATGTGTGACAAGTGTGCTGGTAGGATGCTAAGCCAAACGCCAAAGTTTGTGAAATTTTGGATTGAGGTAAAAACGCTCAAATGCTAGGATCTTGTTCGCTGTGAATAACTTAGGAAATATCTCAGCTTTGAACCGACTTCAGTCATGGTTTCTCATCAGTTCTGATTGCAGCAAATCTATTTGTAAGACATTTTGACTCGTCAAGGATTGAGAGTTTACTTAAATTGTTGTGCAGTTCGAATCCAGGATTGGTCTTTGGTTTGTTGTCTGTCAAAACAAACGAAACCTTGATCACAGGCGGCTTGTATGCTAAAGGGACACCACTCTGCACGATGAGTTGCAGCGCCTCTGAAAACGGAGCTACCTGTTTTCCTGTTAGGATAGGAAGTAAATCCAAATCCATAAAACCCGCTTTGTGGAACTGGGTTCTCACTCGGGGACCTGCCTGAATGCATGATACCACATTCATGCACTAACACCCCCCCCCCCCCCAAACAAACAAACAAACAAACAAAACAAAACAACAACACAAAACAAAACAATAACAAGTACAACAAACAAACAAACAGACAAACAAAACCCAAACCAACTAGAATCGAACTCTGTGTTCAGGTGGAAACCATAGGAGACGCTTACATGATAGTGAGTGGAGTCCCGGAGCCGTCCACCAACCACGCAAAGTCCGTCGCCGACTTCGCCATGGATATGGTGCAGGGAGCCGCAGCAGTCAACTCCCCTGCAACTGGGAAGCCTTTACAGGTAGGAACCATAACAAAAGTGATATAGAATTATTCCGAAAGTGGAAAGTTTGAAAACTTCTTACAGTCTGTTTCACTTTGTTTAAAAAACGTATGTGTTTTCTTAATTAAAGTTGCTAATATGTAAATTACCGAAAATCACGATTCAAACATCGGCCTCCTGACACCTATGTGGAAAACTAAAATGACCAATTACAATGTGTTAAAATTGTCAGCATTAAGCATCCCAAATTTGGCAATTGCGAAGTGAAACTTTTAATACACATTGTCAGTACTATAAATAAATTTGTGATATTGACATTGAAATTCAAATAATCAAACGCGTTCAAAAGTTCACCCCCGGATGATTGGTCCTGCGCGACGATCAAATCGCCTGGGATAAGTTTTTATTCAAATTACGTTCTCAGCTCCCTGGGAAGAATATCACCAAAGCCACCTGGAAGGTGTTTGATGGATCGTGCATTCACGTCATGATTACCATATTAGCCCTTGGACTTCAAGCCAAGCTCTGCTAATGGTCCAGTGAAAACCACCGAAAAAACGTTGCGTTTGAATAACAGTGATGAGAAAGAAAATTAAATATTTTTTTATTAATGAACATGAGAATTGTATTATAATGCTGCCGGTGCTGTGAAACAGAACTTATCCAATGTTGATGATCCAGGTGACGGTCATACTGGTCACGATACCCATGTGGCATCTGGAGGTGAGGTGAGGTGAAATTGGTTTTAACGTCGTGCTTGAGAATATTTCGTTCATATGACGACGTGCATGCGTGTGTATGTGTATGTGTATGTGCGGCTGCTTGTACTAGCCCAGACGTAAGCTGGTGTTATAGTGCTAACCCACTGAGATACCATGCCGCAGTTAAGCATGAATACCCCACTCAGACACATTATACTGACTCCGAGCCGACCAGTCCTTGTTGTACCCATTTATGCCGAGCGCCAGGCAGGGACCAACAAGTACCATATTTTAACGTCTTTTGGTATGACACGGTCGGTGATCGAACCCGCGACCTTCCGTTCTCCGGGCGGGCGCTCTAACCACTACACCACTGAGGCGGTCCATGTGGCATCTGGTCCGACATGAAGATTCCGGGTTGAAATTGTTCCCCAGAAAATTATGCTGATGGCACGAGGAACAGGGGACAGGCCCAGTGATTGATGGTAGCGTGACACCGTATCCCAACGGTTAGGATGGCTACTGATCACTGATTTGCAGAGGCAACTGAGTTAGGGACTGGTCATCAGCCGTATATCTTTGACGGATCTTAACGGATCACTTCAGATCCTTGAAGATCCTGGTTAGAATTGATCTTCAAGAACCCACGCTTGTCGGAAGAAGCGACTGATCGGGTGGTCAGACTCGCTGACTTGTTTGACACATGTCATCGTATCCTGAATGCGTACATCGATGCTCATGGTGTTGATCAGTGGATTGTCTGGTCCAGACTCAATTATTTGCAGACCGCCGCCCTGCAGCTGGAACATTGCTGAGTGCGGCGTTGAACAACAAACAAACAAACAACACAAACGGACCACGTGGCTAGGATCAACTTGGTCGGTGGTGGTAACGCGACAGAGGGCCGTTGGTCATAACATCGATCACTGGATTGCATGGTGCGGACTTGACTATCCTTCATACACCTGTTATATTGATAAGTTAAACAACAAACTAGGAAATTACTGACGGGATCGAGTGGTCAGGCTCGGTAACATTGTTCTAGTAACTGGGTTGCATCATATCCCGACAGCGGGGGTCGTTGCTTACATAATCAATCACCGGATTGTCTGGTGCAGACTTGATTATAAACATTCCGGCGTCATATACCTCTAATATTGAATAGTTAATGATAAGCAGCAAATAAACTAGGAAGTAACCTGTTTCCCCCCAGATCCGAGTGGGGGTCCACACAGGCCCCGTGGTGTCAGGGGTCGTTGGGATGAAGATGCCCCGCTACTGCCTGTTTGGAGACAGCGTCAACACGGCATCCAGGATGGAGAGTCACGGCGTCCCGGGTAGGATCCACGTCAGCCCCACCACATACAGGTACAACGGTGACAAAATATTTCATCTATGTAAAGGAGGCGTTTATTCGTTAGTTAACCGGTGCAATTTTTCATTATGTTTTGTAAAAATACTCTGTTTGGATCGGTTACTTCTCTCCGAAGTCGATCATTTTGGATTTTTTTTATGATTTGAGTATAACACGCGCGGACAAGAAATAAGGTATTTTTTCATAATGATTTTACTTTTGCAATATTTAAACTTGTTTTTTTGTATATTTTAAACTACATGAAAAAGTTCCTGGACCCTCTAAAACTGAATTATGTTTGTAAACTATTCAGCTGGGAACAGTTGACATTTGGATTCAGTGTCATATGGCGATTCAGGAGCTTCAGTTTATTCGGAGTTTGATTATTGAAAAAGATGAGATAAAAAACCTAACGTATTTTGTCGAGTTCAAGTCTATATTTCTCAGGTTCTGGGTCAAACTACTGACTCGCAGAAATGTAAATTATATTAATAATTAAGTAAATCAATAATATTGCCTCAATCGATTAAAACAAATACAGTCTTTATGTCTGTTTTTTCTCTATAATGGGTATGAAAGAAAAAGGTATTTGTTGAACAATGTCGTGCATATTGTGATTACATTACTCGTTATTCGTTATTTGTACAGCACCCTACTGTAGTTGCGAACTCAGAGGGACCACTGGTTTGTTATCGTTTAATTTTTGTAGTTCGTTAAACGAATCTCGACGAAAATATGCAGCAAATGGTCGGGGCCAAAAACAACTCCGACATACCCGTCAGTTCGTTATAGGTGTGTTCGTTTACTGTATCTAAAATCTGTGTAATCCACATCAGTGTTGCGTCCTTTAGTTTTGCCAGGATACGCTAATCGTAGGTTACGTATATTCTTGTCTTTAAGTCTTGCTTGACTTATTATCACCCTCTTACCTATGATCGTTGGCTTCACCAAGACATTAAACATCCTTAAGATAGTTTGCTCTCCTTGCAATTCAATAAACGTGAACTTCCGGGTTAGAGTTGGTCTTCAGCAACCCATGCTTGTCGCAGGAGGCGAATATCGGCATCGCTTCAGGTGGCTGACTTGGTTGACACATGCCATTGTATCCCAATTGCGTAGATCGATGCTCATGATGTTGATCACTGGATTTTGTGGTCGAGACTCGATTTTTAACAGACACCTCCTCCTCGTGAACCTCTTCTCCAGGATCTTTCCCTCCCTTCCGATGAACAGGATTCATAATTTTCTCCCGCTGACAAGGAACTTTCACATCAGTAGGCTACTATTCTCGCTGCCATTTCCCAGACCTCCCCCCACCCTCTATATAGCTGGAATATTGGAGTGCAGCGTTAATCTCACCCAAGCAAACAAAACAGTGACATAACTGAAACATTGTTTTGTTAAACAAAACTCGAGTATGGTTTCAGTCAATGTGATTCTCATCATAATATCATCATGGTTATATTTTGGTATGTATGTTCTCGAAGCCTACTAACACACATATTTACTAGTAGTAATCAAGCGACCATTATTTCCAGATGCATACGAAACAACGGCTACCAGTTAAAGAAACGCGGACGGATTCAGGTAAAGGGTAAAGGTGAGATGACCACCTATTTCCTCGTGGGGGACAAGAACCGCAGGGTTGTGGAACCAGACGACGACTACACAACCCTCTTAGTTGACACAGACTTCAGTTCGGATAATGAAGAAGTGACGTCTTCGGAAAAAGCTACGACGCCGAACTCTGACGTAAATGAAAGGTCAGTGACGTCATCAAAGCCCGGATCGAGGAGCAAGAAACGGATTCACAAAAGCAAGACATGTAATGTATTATAGCAGAGTGGAAGAGTTACTGTGGCTCGTTTCTTTCTTCCGGGAGACACAAACCATGGCTTGCAGTGTCAAAACTTTACGAGATGGAAAACTACCTTCGCTAATTTAACCAATGAATCGAGACACGACTTTGTTCTAGAGATTGGGAAACAAGCGACAGAGAAACATGCGACTTCTCAGTGCTATGATCCTTCACCTTACTTCATTACTTCGACAAATAGTAATGTTTTACGTTTGGCGAAATGAATTTATCCAACATGTGCCCAGGATATTCCAGATTGTTCCAGTTACCTGGGTATCTCATCTAATGTCCATGACCTACCAACAGACTTGTCTTACTGGCACACAGGTAATCACAACCTTCACCTTCTTGAGAGCTACGACCGTATAGCCTGTAGCGTTCACAATACCGTGCCCCCACTTCCCCAACAAACCCAAACCTCCAGGGCAAACTACGATGCTGGTGTTATGAGTAAGACAATCAATACATCGCTACCACACTTCAGCATCGGAAATACAGTGAACTTAAGACAAATGTGCTTAGATATCACGTTTGACAATCGTGGGTTTGGCACCTTGAAGAAGTTCGATCCTGTTGTTTGGAGAATGAGAACAAAACCAAACATGACTCTGACACGACCATATCGACAAATGTGTATTTTTTTGTTTGTTTCAGTGTTTACTTGTTTCAAGCTTTTGTCTTCGTTTGACTTTTTGAATCATTTGCAGTGGACATCACAGTCAGTAGCCTACACGGTATACAGATACAGAGGATCTAGACCAAGTGTACTCCATCTCAATTTCCATTTTATCATGATTAATGAAGCCACAGTAACCTCGTTTAAAAAATGCAAGCTACACGAAACCTTTCATAATGATAATTTGAAATGATCTCTTCTGAAAATAATTACCTCCTTATATGAGTCCGACTTATCAAAATTAAAATCATTGATAACATATTTCTCGCTTGTTGGTGGTTGTCTTTGTATAACTATATATATAGTTAGCGTTGTTTGAATCTCTGGGGAACTGTGAGGGTTCAGGTTAATTTGTCAAAATAGAATAGAAATATGCACACCGAATAGTCGAGGATTTACAGTTTCAGAAATTCGAAGAATTTCTTTCTAAGCTATCGCACATTGTATGCACTTGTAATACTACTTCAAACAGTCAGTGTCAGCGTGGTAGTTCTGTTTCCTTGGACATAGGATCCGTCTTGCATCGGAAATTTAGTTTCCAAAGAATGTTTAAGTTACCCATTGATAATCTCTACTTTTGATGCAGCCACGCGTCAAAGATAACCAGCTGAACCGTTGAATACATTGTGATGGACCTGTGTCGTACCTAAACTTATTACACTTAGAATGCGGGAGAAAATACACACGATGTAAGTCTTATTGATATTTAGAAGATGCTCGGTGATAACAAATCCCGTAATGATAAAGGTCCTGTTATTGCAAGACATGAGGGGACGATGTCAGGGGACACTATTAGGCCCAGCTGTATTTAATGCCAGAGTCGCACACTATCGTCTCCCAATGCATATCTGAAATAATATTTATTTTGTCGACTGTGCAGTTAGAATTTACACAGTTGCAAAATGCTGATTTATGTTAAATATAAACTCTGTCAAAAAAGAAACGCAACCCCTGTCCTCAGATATGAAAAATTCGTTTGAATGAAGTTATTGCTTCCAAACTAAATTTTATTCGAATGTATTGAAATGATACACGTAATTAATGAAGATTACCATCCAAACAACTGCATTTGTACGCATAAGTGTATTTTATTGCTTATTCCGTCACAACGCATGAAATGACCCTCATGGTGACTTCGCACAAAAAAAACACATGCAAATCATGAAAATGGCAGTTAATGTAGGTGTATAAAAGCCCATGTAAGCTTCCGTATTATATTCATTCATTTGTCGCCGAAAAGCTGTGTTAAAAATGCCACGATTGAGTGCTGCCGACCGAAATATCGCCATTGGTCGTGTTCGCCGGAGAAAGTTTTGGAACTGTTGCACGGCACCTAAATGTTCACAAAACAACGATATCCCGACTTTGGAGCCGCTACAACAACTTCAATTTGACCAACGATCGCCCGAGAAGTGGAAGGCCAAGAATCACGACCCCTTCAAGATCGGTACATCCGGGTCCATCACCTGCGTAATCGGCATGCCCTACCAACCGTGACTGCCACACAAATACCAGGTTTGAGGAGAGTGTCAGCTCAAACGATTAGGAACCGTCTGAAAGAAGCGGTTTTACGTGCCTGTAGACCAGTTGTTGGACCTGTACTACGCCCCTACATCGACGCCGACGACTCAGGTGGTGCAACAACGTAAGGATACGGACTTTACAAAACTGGAGGCGAATCTGGTTTTCTGATGAATCACGTTTTTTTTGCAACGTCACGACGGAAGACAGCGTCTGTATAGGAGACGTCATAAACGTTTTGCGCCCATCTGCGTCCGACAGGTGGACAGATTTGGCGGAGAAAGCGTCATGGTTTGGGGAACCATCTCATACAACCAGAAATCAGACTTGGTGATCGTTCCAGGGAACCTGACAGCCCAACGTTACATCAACCACGTGTTAGAGCTTCACCTTCTCCCGATTATTGACCAACAGACACAGATTTTTCAACGGACAACGCCCGGCCTCATACTGCACGTGCAACAATGAACTTTCTGCAGAATTCCAACGTCAATGTCTTGCCATGACCCTCTAAATCACCAGACCTCAACCCTATTGAACACCTGTGGGATACTCTGATCGACGCGTACGTCAACGTCAGCCGCCGCCACAGACGCTGCAACAGCTCGCCGTTGCACTGCAGGAGGAGTGAGAGCCATTCCCCAGGAAAGAATCCGGCGTCTTATCCGTTCTTGTCCAAGGAGATGCCGTGCAGTGATTGCAGCGCGTGGTGCTCATACGAGATACTGAGAAAGACGCCCCCCTGGTGACAAACTGGTGTCTGTGAGATGACTTTTGAAATGACAATTTTAAACATGCCCATCTGGGTTATTATTCTGCCAAATTTCAGACTTCTGTCTTAAATAATAAAAATGCCGTGTCGTCCTAAAACTTCAGATCAAAATCTCTAAAATACAGGGGTTGCGTTTCTTTTTTGACAGAGTTTATTTCGTTGATATAGTATATTCGTTTATAATTATTCTGTTTTAATGCAATGTGTAATCTGGAGCGAAGATAGTGAAATGTATATACATGTATGTCGTTTTGAAGTATGAATGAGTGTTTTATACTGCTTTAATTTTTAATATTGTATGGCATGCAATTCAGGTGGTTTGAAGTTCACCGGTACGTGAAGTTCACTTGTACGTGAAGTCACTTCAACGTTTCACATAATGGTGATAGCCAAGTAACATAATACACTGTGACAAAAAAACAACCAAAATGTTTTTGTATGATGGTAACGTATATGTTATACTAGTCGCACGTGTTTTGTTGAACTATTGGTGAAAGTAGTAAAAGTGAAAGTTAATATATTTTTATGCATATGTCTATGTTCACTGTGCACATTTTCATCATTGTTTCTGAAATGGATCGCATTTATAACACTGCGTTTCTGGTATTATATTATTTGTACTGTTTAAATTAATGAAGGATGACATGTACTTATTAATAATTATGAAAACAACGAATAATCATCTCAGGATAATATTTTGAGAATATCATTATATAGGATACATGTTATACCAATCTACTCTAAAACAAATGGGCGATGATATTTAGGGATATTTTCGTGAAGTCAGTGACAGATTTATTCCAGTACTGTTATCAGCAATGCCAAAGCCCTTGCACTGAGACGAACACTCGGTTAAAGGGAGGTGTAAAAAAATAACTCTTTTCCGGCATAAAACTCATTTTGTCACAGGGAAGCTGAAAATAAGTGTGTAATGTCATGCCATTATGAGGCCTTCGTTTTCTGACTTAATCAGGTCAGAGTCCTCCCCTTAGGTCATGACGTAAATGGTGTCAATTAAACTAGTCCAGTCCAAACGCAAAGGGGCAGCGGGTAGCCTAGTGGTTAAGGCGTTCGCTCGATTACCTACATAGGTAGAATGTGTAAAGCCCATTTCTAGTGTCCCCTGCTGTAATGTTGCTTGAATATTGATAAAATCGCCGTAAAACTAAACTCACTCACTCACCCCAACGCAAAGGATACCCATAGTGAATTTACCTGCCAGAAAAAAGTATGCAAAATCTGTGGGATGTGTGAAGCTGTAAGCACCAGGATAGATTGATCATGAGTCCTTTCAACCATGAACTTTACCCTCAAGGAAAATATCAAATATGTACAGCAATCTAAACGTATGACATCTTCAACAGCGACCTACTCTCACGAAAGGAGGAGCGGTGGGGTTGCCAAGTGGTTAAAGTGTTCGCTCGTCAAGCCGAAGACCCGGGTTCGATTCCCCACATGGGTACAATTTGTGAAGCCCATTTCTGGTGTCTCCCGCCGTGATGTTGCTGGAATATTGCTGAATCCGGCGTAAAATCATACTCACTCACAAATGGATATGGGTACGTGTGATCATATATGGGTACATTCGTTGATTCAGAGATCAAGCATGCATGTGTTATGTAAGTATCAGAAACCTGTTGGCAAACCGGTTAATATTACTTGCTGTTATGGTTTTCATTGGAACCAGGAGAAAATGCCAGACATTCCGAGTTTTACTGTTGTTGTGTGTAATTTTTCGTCATTTTCTAAGCCAAGATATCCAATGAAAAGTCGAATGGATCTCTGAAGATTGGAGAAAAAGATACACATTGCAAATTCTTACTTTTGTTTACATTTCTGAGGAGAAAAGATACACATAGTCAATTTGTACTTTTGCTATTGTTTACATTTTTGAGGAGAAAAAGATACACATTTTAAATTCTTACTTTTGCTTTTGTTTACATTTCTGAGGAGAAAAAGATACACATTGTAAATTTTTACTTTTGCTATTGTTTACATTTTTGAGGAGAAAAAGATACACATTTTAAATTCTTACTTTTGCTTTTGTTTACATTTCTGAAGAGAAAAAGATACACATTGTAAATTCTTACTTTTGCTATTGTTTACATTTCTGAGGAGAAACAGATACACTTTGTAAATTTTTACTTTTGCTATTGTTTACTTTTCTGAGGAGAAAAAGATACACATTGTAAATTCTTACTTTTGCTTTTGTTTACATTTCTGAGGAGAAAAAGATACACATTGTAAATTCTTACTTTTGCTTTTGTTTTCATTTCAGAGTATCACCTGATTGGGTGAATATATACGCCTTTCAATAATATCTTAATATTCTATTAAGAGACATTAATACAAAATAGAGCCCATTACTCTTTGGTTATGTGGTTGAGGCATGGTCTCAAAATAGATGTGAGTTTATTATACATGAACACAGCTGCCACTATAGTCTTCACAAATGGTGAGCTTAAAGTAATCATTGTTCTAATGCACACAAATAGTGGTGTACTAATCACTTTGAGGTATGTTACTAAGTTGTATGTGTGCTGCAAGCTGATTGGCCTAAAGAGTTGTTTAACTGGAATTGAAGCCTAGAAATCTGGCCTTTTCACTGCGTATATATAATACGTTTGTTTCAGAGAAACACTACAGTTATTTATCGGTTGCACGTATGCAAAAACTACCATCTGTCGTGTCAACCTAAATATTGTTATTTCATAAGTTATCATATTTTGAACGTCATTTACTTTTCCGTTCAAGAACCAAATTGTGTATCACTTGTTCTTTGTAGTCACCTAGAAATTCAATGGAAATGGAGCTTTATATTTTGTCATGACGTCATATCTTTCTACTATGACGACATAATAGCTCAAAAGTGATGCTGATATCACATGATGGTTGTATGATGAGAATGATATTGTGTTTGAAGATTTGACATATACAGCTTACAGGTACATGCGCTAAATATTTAAGCGCTGATGCGAAGAGGGATGTTTTAGATGTAATTTTTCGATAATTAGAATTATATTTTTTTTCATTACTATAAAATAGTCTAATTAAACTGATATTGGTTTTCCTTTAAATGCATGAATTTGGGGCAAAACATCCAAAATACGGATAAACATCTTTATTTCAAACGGTGTTTTTATACTGATGCTCAGTAAAAATGCTTTCACATCTCATGCTTGAGACTGATCTTTAAAAAAGATATTGGCCGTTTAGTCATCCCATTAGACAGACATGTGAATCAGGTCATTGCTATCATTGTCCTGACTGTTTTTCGTGATGTTATTAGTCCCCTTAAAGGATGGAAATCACAGATTGTATTACAGTCCTAATTGTGTTCAGTCTGGCGTGGTTTAGATAACGATTTTGGAAAATGTGCAACTTTTTCCTTTCTTCAAATATTCTTGTTAATATTAGCGATCCTTTTTTTTCATCTGATTACAGAGATGTTCCAAAGTTCGGTCACGTGTGATTTCGTCATGCGTGTTCTCGTTAACTTCGCGTGTAAACACATTCGTGGTCACTCGAATGATTCCGGACAGTCCCGATCGATGACTTAAACCAATTTTTTCCGTTTTCGGAAAATCTGCCAAAGCGAAATAATTATCAAATTGTTCTAACTCTTTGGTAGGGTAACAATGGTAATTTGTTGCAATAACGTTTCCAGGCACTTGTTATATATTCAGTGTAATAAAAGAATTTGACTGTTTCATGACACATTGTCATATGCAAACTGTGTCTATAACCACTAATATCGAGGAGGAATTTTTCCAAAAGTACTTAGAGTCATACAAGCATCTGATTGGTCTGTTGTGTTTTGAAACATAGATAGATGGTTGAAGATTGTTGTTACCGGTTACGGAGAGGTATCACATGGACACATTGCCAAAAGTTGTCAAGTATGTTTCGTGTTCCAGTGATGGTCATAATATTTGAATAAAGTTGACAAAGAGGAACCTTGTACGAGTAAACCTGTGTATAACTACTTTCAGGATATGTACCCGGTGGAACAAAGTTGGCTAGTTATGTTCTTAGCATCGAATGGTGGTCTTAACAGCCTAGTACTAATGGGGACTGGCTTATATGGTCCTTTCATCCAAATAGTGTGGATCGGTGCTCATACTTTCAATCACTGGGTTTCAATGTTTACTTGATTAGATGCATTCTGCCACTGAAATAAAGCCAAATATGGAGTTCATTCACTCCTAAACTATAGACAGAAATGTAACGTGACACGGTTTCATGTTTGCGTTTGATTGGTAAAACGTTACACATTATGTACTTGTAAATATTCAGCTGTTGACGCACTTGTACAGTCATAGAAATGTGAATAAACATTGACAATCTCACAGTAGAGGAGCAGTTTTAGTGTTGTCTTAAATATATGCAGTTTCCAGTCTCATTAGAATCTACGGGTAAGGATACCCGTCTGTCTGAAGATCCGGCATCACTCCCACAGAAGGTCGCATCAGGTGGATCTTGAGCTTATTTGACAACGAAAATGGTTGGTGGAGAGATGGGACAACGACTGGAACCTTTAACATGCACTTCCTTGTGTAGAGGCCATGTGACTTCCGGTTACAGCATATATATTCTGACAACTAATCGGAGTAACATGGCCTCTACTGATTCTCGCATATTTTGATCTGAAATATCTGCTCTCAACATGCATTGTTACACTTCAGCAACTCTTCTGTTACACAATATATTAAGTGATAAACAGTCACTGATAAAAGCTTCTAACAAGCGCAATGCCACCAATCCACCCCCTGTAATAGAACACTATTCTAATGACAAGGTGTTATTTCTTTAAAAAAATTAAAAGTAATTTCAGTTCATGTCCACACAAACTACAGTGAAATGCGACACGGTGTTTAACATCTACTGCAGGTATTATGTTAAGGCAACTATTTTAGCATAAAACATAATGGACATTGCCGCCTGTGAGGCGCTAGAAGATTAATAGTCACATGTCTTATCCCACCGGGTATCCATGTTCTGCTGGGTGAACAGAGGCAGTTTTGAACAAACTTGAATAAGGTGAATCCACATGTTACATATACACTTCGTCGTGGGGGCAAAACAGAAGTCCAAGAAGCTGTGAGGAGTCAAGCTGCCAAACACGGTCACCCATCCAAGAATACTCCGCGCTCAACGTTGCTTACACACACCACCACATACTATACTTATATCATCCTCGATAATCTCCAGGGTATACGTTACGATCACTCTCCAGTAAACCCTGGATGCAACCACGGCTTGGGGCGATGATTTTATTACCTCCCTTGGCTGGCTCACAGTAGCCAATCAGTTAAGCCGCCGTTACAACCGAGCTTGCCAGTGTCAACAAAGATTGCGGTCGCAGTTGCAAAGGTTTGTTCGCAGTGCCACTCAGATTTTTTGGGAAATAATAAAGACAAATTCACAGATCTGAAACTTTAAAAAGAATATATGAAAGAACTCCTTCTACTTCTTTCAGAGTACCTCTGCATCAGTTGTGTTGCCAAGTTTAAACGGTTAGATAATTTAAGACGCGAAAGTGAGTAGTGATTGGTTCGCTCAACTTCCCAGCGTAGGCACATGACTGGATAAAAGGCCAGCCAAGGGAAGTAATAAAATCATCGGGCCAAGCCGTGGATGCGACCAGGGTATAGTGAAGAGTGATCGTAACGTATACCCTGGAGACTATCGAGGATGTACTTATATATACACCCCTCCATTCCTTGTTGGTTTAACGCCGTGCTGAGCTATATTTCAGTCATATGACGGTCTGTGAATAACCGATCCTGGTTATAAATTAGGACTGGTCTTCAGTGATGCATGTTTGTCGTAAGAGGCGATTTACCGGATCGGGTGGTCAGGTTCGCTTAATTGGTTGATGCATGTAATTGATTCCCCATACTGCAGATTGATGCTCATGATGTCAGTCATTGGAGTATCTGTTCAGACTCGACTAAACTGATGTGCAAAAGAAAGTACACAGGTTGTGTTTCTTCCAATAAGATAAAAATAACAAAACCTTTTTATGAAATGGAAAATGTATGTTGAAGCACACTGCAATACACGTGTTTTATCAGCAAAATGACATTGTAACAATAAACAGCGATGTAGTGATGACCCCTGCAGACGGTTCCTACGATGCTGGAAGGTCAAGGCCATTCCACGGTAGGCCCATACATGCCAGCAGGAAGAAGTCGTCTTGTCACTGTGAATCGGCTTACGCGATGACCCAACATCCAGTTGCGTAGGTGAATAACCCGCAGATAGCGATCCTCTTGGGGTGTTGTGACTCTGGAACGTCCACTTCTGGGTCGATCACATGTCTGGCCTGTCGTACTGAAACGGTTAAACAGCCGAATTATGGTTTGTCTTGTGCAACCCAATGTCCTTGCAATATCGCTGTTGAAAGCACCCATTTGTGTCATTCCTTTGGCCCGTTCTCGTTGCGCCGACGTCAATCTTGGCATTTCCTCGTGAGATTTCTGTCAAGTGATTGTTCAGTCTTCAGGACAAACAGGTTTTATACTCTCTGTCAGAAAAAGTGCTGGTGCATGGGACAATAATCTCAATTTTGCAAAAATTCGTGCAAAACACGTACAAATGTTTTTAGTTGCATTTTGGCAAATGAAACATGATGGTTGCGTTCTATACAATCAATGTTTTTCAATAATTTTATTAGTTAGAACGCATATTTTGGATTGCAACAACAATTACACCTGTGTTCTTTCTTTTGCTCGTCAGTTTATGTTCCAGCCGTCATTTATTTTAGCTGGAATATTAGCGAGTGCAGCGTTAAACGAAACGAAACCAACCAACAAACAAACATATCGGTTTTGAATAATGCAATTAATGTTCTTGTATTATTTGTCACGTCGACAATTGCTGTGGCCATGTATGTTCACGCGCGGGTCATACTGTAAGGGGGCGGTGGGGTAGCCTTGTTGTTAAAGCGTTCGCTCGTCACGCCGAAGACCCGGGTTCGATTCCCCACATGGGTACAATGTGTGAAGCCCATTTCTGGTGTCCCCCGCCGTGATTTTGCTGGAATTTTGCTAAAAGCGGCGTTATGCCATACTCACTCACATACTCACTCATACTGTAAGCTTTCTCAACAGTCATGTCACGAGGGGGGATATTTGGAATATCGGGGTTGTTCGCCTAAGTCTCCATTACTGTAAGGTACCAAGGATATGGTTCTACGCCGCTTTTAGCAATATCCCCGCAATATCACGGCAGGTGGGGAATCGAACCTAGGACCTTCTTCCCCATCTCTCGATCGGAAACTCATTCTCTCGTTCTGTACTGACCATCGGGATCATGTACAACGTATTATGCTATTGTTCCGTGAACGTTCCCATCAGCCAATAAACAACGTGTTTTTATGTTCTTGACTTCTGTGAACAAAGCATTGTGAACGGAATGGTTGATTTGTTGATCGTGGATACGGGCTAAAACGACAAGTTTTTCGGTCAAAGTTTGCTCGGGGTCCACCCAATGCCACCTTTTATCCGACAGATCCTCATCACAGAGGCGTTTCTAATACAAGTAGTTCTGGGCCATGTTGCACAAAGCTAAGACTTTCTTAAGCCTATGTTGAAGACTGGTAGCTTTGATAACCTCAGCTTGTGCAAGTGAGCCCTGATTTTAACGAGATTACACTTCATGGGTCTTTATGGTTATAATAATCAAAAACAAAATTCAAAGTGACATTGTCAATGTTTATTTGCGTATCTGTAACAGTAAAACGCGTCAACAGCTGTATATTTATATGTACAATAATGTAAACATTCGATCGTGTCATCGTTTCCTTTACATGTATAACAGAGAGAGTAAATGTTGTTTAGCGCCGCATGTGGCTATGTAACGGATAGTAAATCATCGAGTCTGTGATAGAAAACAAGTGATTGTAAACATTAACATTGTGTAAACTGACTCGCTATCAGTGAACTCGCAAGGATCCAGGTTAGAATCTGTCTTCAACAACCATTGCAACTAGCGGGATCGGGTGGTCAGACTTGCTGTGTTGCTATCTGCGGTCGCTGCACTTAGCAATATTTCAGCAATGCAATGTGGCGGCGGTCTGTATATAATCGAGAACACACAATACAGTGACCAGCATCATGAGCATCGATCTACGCAACTGGGACATGTGGTCACCCATGTCAGCAAAACTGACCATCCGATCCCGTTAGTCGCCGCTTACGACAAACATGGGATAAAAAAGACCAAATCATAACCCAAATCTTCACGGGAACAAACATCTGTATCTTTTGTCCGAGACAGCTGGTGATTAGACCCAATGTCGAGAAGTTTGCATCGACGACAACGTATGCGATGGGGCAACTTAGTACTGTCATGGGCCCTGACAAACTGGCGGAACGTTTGGTTTGAAGAAAGAGTGTCTGCCGACGTCGAAATATCCATTTTGCACCGAATTGTGTTCGACAGGACGAGGAACTCGGTGGTGTGATGGTTTGGGGAGCCATATCCTTAACATGAAGATCCGACTTGACGGTCGGAATCTGACAGCAAGTCGGTACACTGACCAACATTTTCAACGTCACCATCTTCTGATTATGTTTCATCATGGCAGCACTTTACCACTTCATAATTCATACACGGCTTTCAAGATCGCCGGATCGAAACCCGAAAGAGCATGTGTGAGATAAACTCGATAGATGTAGGTCCACATCAACATTGGCAAAGTGACTGGGCAAAGGCGTTGTAGGAACATTGGGGGACAATTCTACAGGACGGAATCATTCAGTCTGTGTCAAGGAGGTGTAGAACCGTGATAACATCACACGGTGGTCATATGGATGCAGTTGCCTATGCAGCATACAATTATGTCTTCAGAACACATAACTACGTTTCATCCATGTATAAATCAAATAAATGAAAAATGAACATTAAATTGAACACAATCTCAAAGTTACATTTCAAGGAGGAAGTTTCCCAGGATCATTGTCAATCTACATAATTGTGCACAAAACATAAAGGGTGTCAGCCCGATCTGTCGACAAATGAAAAATAGGATGTTGCTAATCGTCGACAGAACAAAAAAACCGGAGTGTCGACATCGCGTGGTCAACATACCGTGACGGTGTTAATTAGTGAAAGAGAATGTTTGCTTAGTGATTTGCAAGTGACCATGTTCGTTCATGAGTAAATGAATTACGTTAATTATAGAGAATGTCTTTTTAACAATTTGTAAGAGAATTAAGGTTGCAAACAAACTATTATTTTTAAAATACGTTATGTGATTGGAAGGATTACCATTTTGGAGTTTAAAAAAAAATACCGGAAAGAAACAGAGAGCTTACATATTATTTTGTGATATTGGGAGTAGAAGGGTTATTGGAATGCTGTTAAAAACATTTATTTGGATACATTTGGATTCCGTTACTACCACCTGGGTAGAAGGTCCATGGACTCTGCCAAACTGGAATTATTTTGAAAATGATGGACACAGAACTAACAATAATTTGGAAGGTTGGCGCAACAAAATCAACAAGTATGCCATAAAGACACATCCGAATGTGTTTGAGGTTGTGCGAATGTCTGCAAAAAGAACAGCCAGGTCCTGAAGTTAAACTTCAGCAGATCCGAGGACAGCAGAGGACCCGTCCGTAGACGTCGCTACCGAATCATCGACGCTAGGATTCGGTCCTTCTTGCCAACACTGACTTGAACTACACAGACCATGTGTCAGAGTTGCTTCATCTTGGCTGAACATTACAGATTACTTTAGTGCAGATATAAAGGAGTTTTGGCAAGAAGAAATATCTGGACTCATCTTTCATATATACTCATGCCAATAATGGTTGTCACCCCCTTCCATTATTTTAATTGGAGAAGGGGTGTGGGGTGGAAGTGTGAGGTGTGTTGGGGGTTTGGGTGGGGAGGGGGCTGACAACCATTATTGGCATGAGTATATTTATTGCTTATACACATGCAGAAGTCACTTATTTCTATAATACACACACACAAAAATATATATTGTGTGAGATTTCTGAAATATATATACAAATATGTTATATTCTGTGACATATGATACATACATATTGTCTTCTATATAAATATTCTGTTTCGAGAACACTGGGCGTGAAGTCACTCATGTAGATCATCATCTCCCTTACCCCGGACTGTCGACAAGTAATTTGGACGGATTATTTGTTGTTGTCGACAGTCCGGGTATAAACCACATAAAGTGAACTATACGGAGACATGTCCTACTCCCCCTGAATATATCTACACAGCTGACAATAATCTACAGATTAGTATATTGCGCAGATGCAGAAGAAAACATAAATGAAGCTCAACACGGTTCCAGTGATCGTATTATCATTCTCCAAACCATTGTGTAAAAATATGTAACTGCAAAAGGCGGTAAATTGTATGTACCATGGTCTCTTCATGCCTTTCCAAGGTTTCACAAATTGTCATCTTTTCGAAAACATATGATTTGCTCCTAAGAAATAAGTTATGGAATCTTTCAACAGCAACACATTTCTATGTAATATGTATAATAATGTGAAACTGAGGTATATGTAAGAAGAATTATGAAGATTTAGAGTTTCACAAGTAGGAGTAAGACAGGGTAGTATTTTAAGGCCAATCTTGTTTATCCTTTTTCATTGTGCGCAAATCCATGCTTGCTACACACATGAAATTCAGGGTCAGCATGTAGTTACTTGCGGATATTACCTGAGATTATTAGCTAATATTGATAAAATTTACAGATGATATTATATTGTCATATAGTACTATTAATGATTTTCAAGAACTTGAAAACTATTCTAATGAATGGAAACAGAATCAGTGGAGTTATTGTCTTAACATTGGGTCACGTTGTCGAGAGAAGAAAAGGGAAACATTTAGAAATTATATCCTTGTGTAAATACCTGGGTGTATAATGTACACACCACCTTACATGGCCAAAACACATGCAAAATATGCATCAGTATCAACACAAACAGTATACATATACTCAAACAAAAGGAAGTCCTTCATTTTGTTTATTTGATGTGAAAATGAGCCCAGTAGCGACATATGGATCAAAGTGTGGGATTCGTAATGACTTTCAAACTTCATAATATATAATTTATGAAAATGCGTTATCATACTTACATATTCTTCTGTATAAATAAAATCTTTAATAATATATTTCATTATATTTGTATCTATCGATATATTTAAATTAATGGAAACAACAAATGTTCTTTACCGAACAATGTCTTCTGTGTTAATTAATTCATTAATGAGCTATGCATGCCTCCTGTGGGTACTCTTCAACAACTGGGCTGTTCCCACTTCCATCGTAGGGATGTGGAAGCCCCACCTATGTGCACTCAACCATTAATGAAAGCGTCTCCCAACTGGGAGGACACCGGAATCTCAAAAACAGCGAAGCTACCAAATATGTATATGAGTAGGTAACTCAAATAGGTATATGGACTCACTAGTATGGTGTAAAGATTGACTGATATCAAGCTCTGCTATAATAAATTACATGTCCTGCTTCGCTTTTGACTTTCCGGTCTGGGATGTCACTGCCCATTCATTGTCGCCAGAGTTCGGCACCGTGGCTTTTTCCGATGACCTCTCTTCTTCACTATCTGAACTAAAGTCCGAGTCAGCGGAGAAGCTAGTGAAGTCGTCGTCTGGTTCCACAACTCTGCGGCTCTTGCCGCCCACGAGGAAGTAGGTGGTCATCATACCTTTCCCCTTTACTTCAATCCGTCCGCGTTTCTTTAACTGGTAGCCGTTCTTTCGAATACATCTGGAAATAACGGTCACTGGATTAACGTAAATATGTGTTGGCTGGTTTCAAGAACTGACATACCAAGATGATCCCGTGATCAAACCGAATTTCGGATCCTGCTACGACTAAGAGAGGCAACTGATGAAGTTGACTAACACTTGGATAGACATTTCCAAGTGAATGAGTGCGACTCACTTTGACCACTATTTCTGATTTAACGACATGTCGTCTCAATGTGGGACAAAAATCCCGAAGCGGGTATAACATAGCTACGTCGTCACACCGGAGAGCGTGATCACGGAAACCAGAAGCTCAAAAACAATCTTTCATTAGATATACCATATCAAGAATGAGTGAGTTTCCTTATACGCCGCTTAAATTATCAATACTCCAGCAGTATCAGGGCTGGGGAAACCAGAAATCAACATCACACAATGTAGCCATCATGTGGGGTATCGGGCCCGCGGTGACGAGCAAACGCTATGACCACTAGGCTAACACACACACGCGCACGCACACACACAGTGGCACTGGTATATTTTACACAAGAGTTGGTCGGTTGGTTTGTTGTTTAATGCCGCATTCAGCTATATTCCACCTATATGGCGGCGGTATGTAAATAATGAAGTCTGCACAAGATAATTTAGTGATCAACATCATGAGCATCGATCTACATAATTGGGATACGATAACGTGTGTCAACCAAGTCAGCGAGCCTGACCACCTGGTTCCGTTAATAATAATTATATTAATACCAGCGGTCGTGTCTGGCAGTTCATTTTAAGAGTGAGTGAGTGAGTAAAGTTTTACACCGCTTTTAGCAATATTTCAGGATTATGACACTAGAAATTTTGGGCATCATACATTGTACCGATGTGGGGTACACGTGTCTTCGGGATGACGAGAGAACCTTCAACCACTAAGCTATCCCACCAACCCTTCGCTTTAGGAGAGAGGACAAGGACAAGTCTCAGGTCATTCCGTTTGAAAAACATATTATTAACTGATCATTTTCCTGATTGCATAATGCGTTTGATAAGGACAATTACTCTTGGTTACGTGTCGAGCATTTTCGCATCTAACTCGGTCCCATTTAGCACACCATCCACAGAATCCAATTTTGTCAGTCATTAATAATGTGACGCTAGAAATGTTCTGTGGCGATGCGGATGCGCATGCTGTTCGCAACTGCCGCTATGTTAACTTGACTCTGAGGTGGTGAGGTGAAACTGGGTTTTACGTCGTGCTTGAGAATATTTCGCTCATATGACGACGTGCAGGCGTGTGTATGTGTATGTGCGGCTGCTTGTACTAGCCCAGACTGAAGCTGGTTTTATAGTGCTAGCTCACTGAGATACCACGCCGCAGTGAAGCATGAATACCCCACTCAGACACATTATACTGACTCCGAGCCGACCAGTCCTTGTTGTACCCATTAATGCCGAGCGCCAGACAGAGACCAACAAATACCATATTATAACGTCTTTTGGTATGACGCGGTCGGGGATCGAACCCGCGACCTTCCGCTCTCCGGGCGGACGCTCTAACCACTACACCACGGAGGCGGTTACTTGACTCTGAACAAAAGATACCGGAGCACCTTTCCTCAGTATATTAACGACTTTAACTTAAGTATTTGTTTTGTTGAGAAACAAAATATGTAATTCAATTAACATCAATTCAAACGAATTGTAATCAAAAATTTCATTCCACAAAGGACAGCGCAAAAAATTTGCCTATGTTATCACAAAAAGAAACTTTTACAGTAAAAGGTATATGGGAAATTACATTTATATCAAGGACCTAACCACCCGCAAATTATAAGTTTTTACAACGTTGTATCTGTATGTGGTTGGGCTGACGTGGATCCTACCCGGGACGCCATGACTCTCCATCCTGGATGCCGTGTTGACGCTGTCTCCAAACAGGCAGTAGCGGGGCATCTTCATCCCAACGACCCCTGACACCACGGGGCCTGTGTGGACCCCCACTCGGATCTGGGGGAAAACACACGTATATACCTTAGTTTATCTGTTGCTTAATATAAGAGGAACATGACGTACATATTAGAGGGTAGCAATGGGTAAAGACGACCCGTGTTAGAATTGGTCTTCAGGAACCCATGCATCACGGGGATCCTGCAGTAGGGTCGCTGGCCTGGTAGCATGTAATCCTTTCCGAAAATGTGCAGATCGATCATCATGATACCAATCACTAGGTGGTTCAAACTCGTTTATTTCCAGACCGCTGTCATATAGATGAAATATTGTTGAGTGTAAAACACCAAAAAAATCGAACAAAATAAGAAAGCAAAATGAGTGCTTGTAACACGTCCATATTATGAGTCTGGTATTGTTTACGCATCAACCAAGTTTTCGTGTCTGACAAGACCCATGAAGATCCAGGTTAGAATATTGATCTTCAGTAACCCATGCTTGTCGTAAGAGGCGACTAACGGGATCGGATTGTCAGAGGCTTGGCTTACACATGTCATCGGTTCCCAATTGCGCAGATCGATGCTCATGCTGTTGATCACTGGATTGTCTGGTCCAGACTCGATTATTTACAGACCGCCGCCATATAGCTGGAATATTGTTGAGTGCGGCGTAAAACTAAACTCACTCACTCCTACCTACGGTAGAGGTTGCCCCGTTGAAGGGGAGTTGACCGTGGCGGACTTTGCGTGGTCGGTGGACGGCTCTGGTACTCCGCTCACCACCATATAGGCGTCGCCAATCGTTTCCGTCTGAACATAGAAACAGCACGGACATTTCACCTTGGTGTTATACATCATTCAATAGCCATTTAATTCATATTTCAGAAATATTGCTCACAGCGGCGTAAACACCTACTCACTCACTACTGTTTTAACTCGGAAGCAGGTAGGCGTTGCAAATCGTTTTGCAGAGTTGGATCCCTTTTACGCGCCGACCACCACCATCATAGTCGAGATTGGGTTCAAATGAAAACGACAAATGATTAAATACTTCGAAATTGGGATAAGTGCACAAAACATAAATATAACATATGGTCCTGAAACCTCTGCACCCAATAGGATCTGACGTTTATTGATCGATCATGAAAAGCGTTGTTTAAGAAACTATCATGTAATATTGTGCTATTTTCACTCTTCACACCTGGCGGTGACAAACGGCTGATGGAAGCTGGTAAGCTGGGGTCATCTCTCATCTCTCTTGGCTGTGCTGAGTTGCACCTGAATGTGTGCTGGTGCTGTTCCACCAGCTGTTTGTCAGCCCTCGGTGTGAAGCATGAAAATAGCAAAATATTACATGATAGTTTCTTGAACAACTTTTTCCGTGATCGATCTTAAACGTCAGATTTCAGATAATGTTAGGTACAGAGGTTTCAGGACCATGTGTCTTATTTATGTTTTGTGCACTTGTCCCTATTTCGAGACACTTAATCATTCATCGTTGTGTGAGGGGAGTGTGTGTGTGCCGCCTACATATTGGTTACGAAACATGATTAAATGAGACTCAAAGCATGAATACGTCTTTTGTCTGAGGGAACGTTTTATCGGCTTGGCTAAATGGATTTCCATCGTAAGTAAATAATATGTTTGATCACTGTTTATCACAATAATCCGTTTCAGTGTTAATCGCTTTAG
This sequence comes from Haliotis rubra, assembly GCF_003918875.1. Lineage (NCBI taxonomy): Eukaryota > Metazoa > Mollusca > Gastropoda > Lepetellida > Haliotidae > Haliotis > Haliotis rubra. The sequence goes on from NW_025766248.1 coordinate 1,407,034, forward strand.
ACCTTGTATCATGACGTTATTGATGTATACGGTGATGTCACGCCATGCCAGAGTGACGTCATGTCTGTTTAACTAATGGGAGCGTTCACCTGGAGAGAGTATTTTTGATAACTGCTGATAACTTTTGGATTTTATAATTCCCATTAACATATGTTTCCTTGTCAAACTAAGTATTTGATTACCAAATACTGTTTTATTAGATCGAAAATAAATAATTAGAATGATAATGATAATGATGATAATGATAATGAATCTATATAGCGCCTGCTTCCAAAAAGTATTTGCTCAACGGCGCTGAAGAAGAGAGTAAGAAAAGCCTATGAGAGGGATATTGTGAACAGGTGGGGTTTTAGGGCTTTTTTTGAAAGAGTCTTTACAGTTGATTTCTCTAATAGGGATAGGGAGGCTGTTCCAGAGTAATGGGGCTGCAGCTGAGAAGGCTCTGTCACCCATAGGGGTTTTGGTGGTAATTATGAAATGATACGCGCAAAATCACGAACACAATGTTGACCACTTGAATAGCTACATGGGTCAATTAAGCGCCAATGAAGATTTCTGTTATGAGAGTTATCTCCCTTCCCGAGCTTTTTGGTTCTATTTGTCTTCTTGTGCCAGGTTTCGCCTTTTTTTCACGTATGCTAAAAGTAATAATGAGGAGTTCTCTCCTGTTGATTTACGAGTCTTGCAGTACCCTCAATTGGCACAGTGCATATTTGAAAAAAATCGAATAGCGGTCGACTGCAGTTGGAAGTTGAATAGAACCACGCATTTATGAACACTACAGCAAAATGAGTCTGTGTGAAGTGTCTAGACACACGTCAAACGTCCTTTTAATGGCAGTATTGGCCATAACACCAATATTTACACTGTCAATATTCACCTAAATATATGGCAAAACTAATAAAAGGTCAGTGATAGCAACTCACATCAGCTTAATCGAAGGCAAAGGTCCAAATCGTTTCACGAGGCTTGCATCGATGACACCCAGTCTTACACAGACTTCTCTCTGTGGTGTGTTTAATAACGGCCTCTTACCATAGGTTGCCTTTTAAGGTATGATAGCCACGTCCACAAGGCGAGCCTTACGACTGTCGTAACTTAATGATAAAGTATGGGAGTTGTATCCAAAATATTCCTGTGTGTAAATGGACACTGAAAATGCTTAAATGACAGTCGATCAATGCATTATTACGAACAATGCTGTAACATTGAACATCGTAACAATGAAGGGAAACGGAATTTTCAACCTTCCTACGTTGGACTGTTAATAGCCTACCAAAGGTTTCTGTAAATGATAATACCTTGATAAATGCCGTCATAGTATCTAAACATAGCAAATAGCAAAAGCGGATATACTCCAACAAGTTGACTGCATTCGTCACAATGCCTTTTGGAGCGGAGACGGAACCACGTTGATAACATGGACACGGAACAAGCCAAATGGCGACTGGTACCCTTCTCTTGGAGCTTTTATCAAGCATCGCGAAAGGAATATACAGCCTTTGTACCTTGTATACATCGTGGTCATTTGTACACCTATCGAAGCGGTGGTAGAGGGTGTTCAGCATGTTGACTATGTCCAATGGCGTGCAGGCTGCAGCGATGTTGGTGAAGGTAACGATGTCGCTGAATAAAATTGTCACTTGGTCGAACTTTTCTGAAATTGAGCATAACACCATTTGTTTCAGTCGGCAACACATCTCGATAACGTTTCTGAAGAAATTACTGACAGCAAAATATGTTCATCGGTATCTCTAAATAAGACTGAAAGATGCTGATAGTGTTCAAAATTCTGTGGGCTTTGGCTAATGTCCAGAACCATATTTCCTGGTGAGATGCGAACCTGACCATCCGTTCCTGGTTTCTCTTGCAATATACCTGGGCTGCTTTAGACCTAGTCTTCACGGTTCTGATAAATTGGAATTTGACTGTCTTAATTTTAACCAATCAAGCATTTACACTAAACATCTGAGCAGATTGGAAACAGTGGGGCTTCTGGTGGTTAAATCGTGGTGTCATATTGCTTGGATTTTGCTGAAAGTGAAAAAACCCAAACATTCACGGATACTGTGTGTAAAAGGAGCACTACAACTAGCTTACAGCGCCTGTTAAATTTCCCCCAGGAAGTCCCTTGTCATTGATGAACTTTATCTTCATCACTGTCTCACCTGCTTCCACCTGTCTGCCGTTCTTCAGCTGATTCGCCACCTTCTGTGGCAGCATCTGATACAGCAGCACATCCGTCTTCTGTTTCTCTATCTCCAACGCCTGCGACGTCCGCTTCAACGCTGCTGTTGTTTCGTCCAACTTCCTGCTGTAGAGATGCAATACCCAGATGTTACTAGAGTGTTTCCGCAACGTATTAGGAACGAAACTGCAGTATGCAAGGCTTTGGCTTATTTACATGATACAACGGGTTGGCATCTGCATCATTCTTCAGGCCGTTTAATGCAGTAACTGACACAACCTGCAGCACTATATGACGTCAAAAAGGAACCTATAGATACATAATATATCCCCTCCAATTAATGTTAAATTCCGTAATTTCGTGAAATCTCAATTGACTGATTGTTTAATTCCTGCTTGCAAACGCTACAAGAATCTGCATCGAAACGTGGTACTCACGAATTTTGTCAATATTGTTCATCCCAACTTCTTAAATGCCTCTCAAACAAGGACATGTATTCGCTTACCTTTCAGGATCAAAGCTTTGTTGTCTCTTTCTTTCTCCGATTCCTTGGAAGATATTATGAGGAGAAAAACCGCATTAATAAACTTCTGAATGTTCGCTATGGACAAATTCATTTTAGGGTGGATAATCCTGAAAATTGACGTAACCGTCACGCCTTCTCGGAAAGGAACAGGGCACAGTTTGTGAATCATCACTCCACATTGTCGTATTTTTAAGAATCTGTCGAATATATTATGGTATGGGAAAGTTGAACAGAACTGAACAGCGTTGAGTTGAAAAGCTGAAATGTTTGTAGGCACCGCAACCGTCGTAGATTTGGACCCACGTTGCTCCTGACCTTGGGGAATCACGCGTTTATTGTCCAGCCCTTTTTTCAGGTTGACCTTGAAGACTGTGTGCTCCTGGGTCTTACCACTACCGATTACCTCCCTTGTTTGCTTGTGAACCGTTATATCCACCTTCTGTTTGAAGATGTCTCGTCCAACGGCTCGTATGGATCCTGTAATAAGAAATACGACATGATGTGACTACTCGGTTGGGATTCCGGGGTATGAATTCACTTGCCTGATCGCGTGTTCACCAAAGTCGTTAATCCTTACACAGAAAAGTACAAATTCTTGTATTTTAGGGATTGAGTCACATTTGGGATTCAAACACACATTCTCAGAAGCAGGCACCTAATAACAAGCACTCAAAGTCAGCGATCTAACCCACTCACTCACTTGACCACTGGTAGTTTAGATTCCATACTTTGTGTACCTCCCTGGCAAGTGTAAATTGTCCCGTCTCCCGTGGATGCAAGTTATAAATACAATCATTAAAATGTGGATTCGATGGGACTCAACCCCAAAAGTACTAGAATCTGTGCCTTACTGAGGAAGTGAAATCCCAAATATAAATATATTACTTGGGTTGATAACCAGGATCTTCACTGGCACCCGTTTATGGAGGCGGCAAGGCAAGGCTGTTTTGAGTTATGTCAACATAGACACTAATTTGTTTAATCTAAACGCTTTAATTTTTGCAAAAGAATATGGAACCCTCCACATCAATCGAAGAACATCCATGCCATGACAACTGGACGCTGCTCGGACAACTGAAGCTAAAATCTACACACGTTTAGATCCTAAACACCTGTAAATGTTACGACGTTCAGAACCTATACACGTGCAGCTCTTAATCGCGATCCTTAACATTTTGACTTAAACACGTCATGTTATATGGCAAAGATTATTATTTACGATGCATTATAGCAACTTGTTAAAGGGAATTTGCTGCATTAAGGGGAAAGCACATACGCTGTAACTGTTGCTTATAAGAATTTGCATAAAATGTGAGAATGTATGGATGGCAACTTTTCTATTATGAGAACTGAAAGAGTAGGAATATACTCCGAAACGTCGTGTTCCTCATCATAAAGAGACCCGCGAAAGTCCGGTTTAGAATGAGCCTTCAGTAACCCATGCTTGTCGTAAGAGGCGACCGGGATCGGGCGGTCGGGCTCGCTGACTGGGTTGGCACATGTCATCAGTTCCCAATTGCGCAGATCGACGCTCATGCTGTTGATCACCGGATTGTCTGGTCCAGACTCGATTATTTACAGACCGCCGCCATATAACTGGAATATTGCCGAGTGCGGCGTAAAACAAAACTCACTCACTCATAATAAAGAAGGTGACGTTCTAAACATGTATAAGAATTCCGCTGTATTTGGCCCTGAGTTGATTTGACACCAGCACCCAGATATGTATTCGAGTCACTGTATGATCCACATACCTGTAACAATGGGGTAGAGTCCAGGTCGAGTTGTGTAATAATGCAACATTAGAGATCCGTCAGGGTGAGATTCGCACCTGAAACAAATGACACGTGTACTGCATTGAATATGCTAGAGGCATCAGTTTACACAAGTATTGTTTTTTCGAGAGCTGGCTGAAAACGCTGAGCCTAATTCCGAATTGGCTACTAATTATTTTTCAGCATATACCCCTTCGATGCCCCAACCCCCTTTCAGCGAGGTCTTAATTAGACTGATACAGAAATCTTAGTCACGAAGGTGTAGAATGTCCTTTGGCCACAACGGAAATGATGAAATCACCGTTTGCATAATGCTTGCCTTTCATGGCCAGACGTGACATCTTTGATGAAGTACGTTGGTGCACTGTTGAATTTTTTTCAATATAATCTTCTCACGACTGCTACACATTAATACTAACTGGTGTTTTAAACGTCATCAAAGAGTTTATCTGTGAAAAATAGCTTTCAGAGTTTTTTCGCCAACATGAATGACATTGATTACCCAATTATGTTAATTTAGAAACCCAACAACATTTATGGCAAGTCATATTATATAATATGTACCAAAATTAAAAAAATAATGTACTAAAACCTTACCAACATTTAAGTAATGCTGAAATACATACTTACCAAAATTTGAGGAATGCTGCATTAGAAAAATCCCAACATTTACGAAATGCTCTGTTGGACGCCTACCAACGGTGAAGGACTTCTGTATTATTATAAAACACAAGTCCCTCAAAGCCCATTGCACAATGCCGTTTCCAACAATAACCTGTTCGTGAGGTTCTCGAGGGCATATTGAAGTCGGTATTCAAGTATAAGACAAAAGTCAGGTCATTCACCTGACGAAGAGGCAAGGAAACGTTGTGTACACAATAAAGAAGAAGTGGACATCCATAATATTTTGTCTTAAACCTGTTCATATTTCCGAAAGATATTCCAACCCACTCACCTGAACGATGGTGCTTCCAGGTTCTTGTAGCTGAGAGCCAGTAGTGAATGGAGAGAGTCAAGGTTCTGGATAAAGCTTTTCATGTCTCCCTCTAGCGTCTTCAGCATCTTGTCGTAGCCATTACGAAGACAGTAGACGACGAAGTAGTCGCCAAACGCCTCCAACACCGCCTCCAAAGACAGACCTGGCACACAGAATAAGTCATACAGACATAAGCTGCCTGCAAAACCTTTGTAGTGTGATTATGGAAAACAGAAACCTGAAACTACTTGCAATGGTCGAGGTTTCGAACTGACAGCATCAAACCTACATTCATGCGTGTCAGGTTACATCCCAAACATCCGTTACTCCGGGATTTCCTCCCACACCAAGCTGATATAGCTGGAACATTGTTCAAAGCACACACAACTAACTCTCTCACCCAATTTACTGTCTCTGTATGTCTATTTCCGATGATGTCATGTGATGTCACAAGACTGTAGATATATAACATCTTTCATCTCATTATATCCTAATATGTTAAAGCATGATGCTGGTAAATAATTTGAATTGTACACCATTTATAACATTATTTTATACTTCATCACATTGATGTATGCTAATGTAGCAACATTAAGCTTATTGCAATGATACATATACTCTTTTATATTTGGAAAGAATAAGGGAACACATGAAAGTACAAATGTTCCTTTATTCTTTCCAGGCTTCTTCGCATGCTTTGTATTGCAAAGCATTTCTGGTGTCCCCCTCTGGAATATTGCTAAAAGCGGCGTGATACCATACTCACTCACTCACTTGTATTGCAATGTGAGTGAAATTCTGGAAATATATACAGGAACTTGTACTTTCATGTTTTTGACGTACCTCATTTCCATGAACATATTTTTTGCATTCCTTGTATTCTCTGAAATTTCACTAAATTTTATTTATATATATACGTCGGCCTATTACAGCATGATTTCTGATGTTGGACAATATAGTTCTGTCTAAAAGATCAAATATGTAGGTCAAGCCTTAAAGGTAGAATCTCACCTAAAACTGTAGACACTGCTCCGATGAGCTGGAAGGTGAGTTTGTCTTCGTAGCGGTAGAAGACTAAGAAATGGTCGTGTTCATCAAGACCCGACTCCTTCCTGCAACAAACGTGGTTTGATAAATATCAATCTTATCCCTTCATGTGATAAACTATAACATTCAATAAAACGGTGTCAGAACTATTGCTAGTTTAAATCGGGATTCTTAATGCTGTAGCAGAGTAACGAGACGATTAACTTTACATGTGTCATTGAACGTCAGATGACCATATATTTTGTCTCCATAGTGATAGAAGACATATAGTTTTGATTTATGATTCTTATTACAATTGTCCTGGGCAGATACAAGTGTAGAAATATGTTAAATAATTTTGGACATTGGTTATCACAGAAAGGTAAAAACACTTTTGCTTTTTATCGGGTCTTTTACAGAGCGACTTCTGAAAGCCTTCTTTGCAAAACATAATTTATAAACATTATTGACAAAAATATTAAGTCCAGTCGATCCGATAACATTTTCAGAAAAGATATATCCCTTCCTATATATTATATCAATAACCCAAATATGATAACGTTTGTTCTTTTATTAAAAACAAGAAATGAAAACACTATAATAAACCCCTCAAAATGTCTTTATTATATAGTAAAAAGTGATCACAACAACATAAAAAACTTGCTATACACTGAAAGTTTGAATAATATCCTCCTCTTGGGTTGGGTTGGGCTGGGTCGGGTCGGGTCGGGTCAGGGTCGGGTCGGGTAGGGATGGGTCAGTATGGGTCAGAAGCTCACCTCCAATACTGAGGCATTTCCACAACGGGTTCGTAACACAGTCGTTCTGATGTAACGGTCTTGTGCGCCAGTTGTCGCCCTTAGATCGACGTCTTTCATCATCGTTATTTGCCTTTCTAAGATGCTTCGGTGAAAGATCAAAGGCGCCGACAATACTTTATCAGACGATAATGTGCACTTTTTGTAGGGAGGTCAGGCACGGCGGCCTTCTTGTTTTGAAAGTCAAACTAATCAAAATTCATCACATTTCAGCTTCATTAACAGAAATAAAAATGACATATATGCTTGTGAAAAATGTGTTAATAAAAATTATGGCTATTGTTGATTTGTTTTCCTTGTTATTTCATAATGAATAGAATGCTTCTTCACATAAGCAACTTGTTAAGTTTACTGGGGCATGCTCCCATTTGCCAAAATGGCACCACCTAATCTTCGTACCCTCAGGGTTTACGATAAATGTAAGAGGTGTGCCTGGATTCACATGACTACAATATTTACATCATATGACAGATGGAAGAGTCTATTTCATGAATTTGGCCTTGTTCTGAAGCTAGAGGCGGGACATTCGAACAACCAAATCATTCAAAGGTAAGTTTTTCAAAATGTTCTGAGAATATTTTTTAATGGCGGGAAACAGAATCGCCACAATAGATTTTCAGGATTATTTATTTTCTAAAAACCATAACTGAAAATACGTAAAATGCTAGGCACACATATTATTTTGCAAACAAAGTTTCTCCTCTCTCGCAGCAGACATGAGAGCTGACTCGCAATCAGACGAGTTCACTATGGAAGGGGAGAGCGGCAAAGATGAAAGTATCCCCACGGACAATGCGACAGGTAAACCCCGACATTACTATATAAGACTTACATAAAGTAAAATGTACTTTATTTCTTTGGTGTGAATTAATTTTAGTTTTTAGAGAAAAGGTAAATAATAAAAAATACCGATTTTATAATTACTATCCCTCCCCATGTATATAAGTGTACTCTTCCAATTTTTACCGCTGTCACTAACAGTGAAAGGTGTTGACAACCAACATATTCAAGACTTCGTATGTTCAATGACAATCCTGAAAATCCCTTCCAAACACTATTATTACTGACATGTTGTCTTAGGAATGCCCTCTGTTTACACTGGATCGTAATTAACCCCAATTTCCATCGAAGCAGTGCTGACATGTCAGTCTCTGAAGAAATGGGCTTGGTTCGTAGTGGGGGTGACAAGGGAGAAAGTGGAGGACCTGCTGACACGCCCTGGCCTGACAGGTAAGGGCTGTACCTCTTGTAGACAAATATTAATGGTCCCTGTTAAAGTGCAGTCTACCCATAAATGGAACAAACACTTCATCTGTGCCACAACACCATTTCAAACAATGTTTTATGTACACTAATGTTTTCATTACAACGAATGTCCTCGTCTCATAACGGACTAATCCATGTTGTTTTTTGCTGCACCTCGTCACAATTTAATTGAGAACGGCATTTTGTGTGCTTTCATGTCTGCTCCCATTAAACACACCCACCTTGAAATAAGATAATGTCAACAAGACACAGCTAACTTCTAAATAAATTGCCAACCGAATGTCTATCATACACACATGAAAACTACCGAAAAGTATTTGTCAATTACACTTCCGGTTTACTTCGTTTACCCTCGTACATTTATCAAAATGAAATAATTATTGGTGAAATGTTTCTGCTTGGACTTGACATGTGCATGGTGTTAAATTTCATAGTATAAATTACGTAATTATAACGAAATATTATTGATAACAGATTTGAACTTTCCTACATTGGGGGAGGTGTGTGTGTGTGTGTGTGTGTGTGTGTGTGTGTGTGTGTGTGTGTGTGTGTGAGTGTGTTGTGTGTGTGTGTGTGTGTGTACATGTGTTGTGTGTGTGTGTTTGTGTTTATTTGAAAAAATGTTACATGAGTTGGTGATCTTTGGAAACCAAAACTTGAGCAGTCCTTAGAACTATCCCACCAGCTTTAACCATACACACCCTTCAAATAAATGAGCTGTCCCATTATAAAACAACAATATTTACCAAATATTTTTCAGTTTTAGGGGAACTGTTATCCATATATTTACTATCAAGCTATCATCATTATGAACATTGCACATTTAAACTGTGGATTCAGAGTTGAATAGTCCTTTCTTGAGATAATATAAACATTCTTATAATCACATGTTTAGGTCAGGCCAAAGTACTTTCCCTGAATAAATATGTGCATCATTATTAATGTTTGTATATATTCTTGTATTCAACTTGAAGTTGAAAAAGATGAACATCAAATGATTCCAAATATTTGTTTTAGATGATTGGGCACTAGATGAAATCAGACAGCCTGTCTTCCGTTCACTGGGATGCTGGTGTGCCAGGTGATTGAAGACAGCGAACACTTCACTTTTAATATAAATTTGAAATGCGCATTGGAAAATCTCTTGCAGCATTGCAAGTGTATCCGGAGTTTCCTCAGGAAATTCCGGAACACATGTTGTTATTTCTCCAAACATGAATGGAACCTTAATTCTTTGATGTTTCCAATTATTTCTTTACCTGTTGATGAATTCCCTCAGATTTTGAGAGAATTTGGTATATCTGAACAATGGCTTGAAAACCCTATGCCGACTGAGGTTATTAAAACCTCCATCAACAAAACTACCGTTTGTGCTCTGCGCACATACAAAATTCGCAAAAATGTTTGTTACCATAAGTGTCCATTGTGGATTAAACATATCTTCAAATTGGACAGAAAACCTAATCCTCACACATTGAGATCCCAATGGGATTCTATTCACAGAAAGAAGCAAAATTTAAGTTGTCACAGAGAGCAACAAGAGACGTTTCTGAATTCTAAATATATTCCAGTTGTAACTTGTCCAGTGTCATCTGTGTCTAAATCCACGCTTTGTTCAAAAACAAATTCTACTGCACAGAAGTCAGAGTCAGTGAGAGCTAAAAGGAGAAACTTTTAGTTGAAAATGAAAATCTAGAGCGTCATATTCAGTCACTCACGTACAGTAAGAAGAGTTTATCTTTACAACTTTATGAGTGTGAAAAGAAATTAAAATCTCTAGAATCACAGCATCAGAATACAATTGATAAAATCAAATCATTTTCAGTGAGAAATGTTAATAATAAAATAAAGAAGAAACAAAAGAAATTAATGAGATTATTATCTGAAGACACTCATCAAAAGCTGAAGCTAGCAGCTATGATGGAAACGACTTCGTACACAAAAGAATTACTACCAAAACAAATCTACATCTCAGAAGTCACAGCTTGAAAATTCACACCGTAAAAGTGAAATATTAGAAAGTGAAGGAATTACATTTGCAAAATGCTGAATTAAATAAGTTGATTGTTGATCTAAAGCCGGAAATTGAAACATTTAAAAATTGCAGCTATACAGATGAGGTGCGAATTGTGTGTTATGAACTGTTAACTCATGGTGTTGCTTCAAAACACATCCCAGAAAATTATACAGATTGTTTTGAAAAATCTTGCGAATATGACTGTAGATCTAAAAGATTTGCCTAAATCTACATTGCTGAAGTGCATGTCAACTGAGGCAGGTGTCATAGCTAAGACTGTAGCTGCAGTTAATATGAAATATGCTAATCTTTGCACTTTACAGACTGATGGCACCACAAAAAGGCACAATAAATATGTAAACTATGTTTCTACTAGTAGCACAGGACAAACATTTGGTTTAGCATTACAGGATCATCACAGTGGAGATGCTAAATCTCAGGTAGAAGGACTGGAACTGATGTTAGAGGAACTAGCCTCATTCATAGATGATAATGGGGAGAATGATTCTTTTGAAGGAAAAGAAAATATTATTCATGAGTTTTTAATAAAGTTTAAAAACACAATGACAGACAGACATGTTGTCAATAAAAAAAATTGTTTAAATCATTGAACAGTCGCGTTCAAGAATATTACCAACTCATGTTTCAAACTGGACATCTCTGTCTACAGAAAAACAGAGGGAACTGATTCAAATTTATGCTTTTTATTGTGGAATTCATTTCATATTGGGTCTACAGGATAACTTTGTGACTAACATTAAAAAATGGGAACAGGTAGAATCCAATGGAAATACAATTGGGAGAGAAAAAACATTACACTGGCACAGAAAAGGTAGTGCTACCCTTGAATTTATATGATCATCATGTACAGCATTTGGCAAAGATGTGTGTGAAAAAAGTGGGAAACCCCAAAGAATTCTCTGAATTTATTGAAAAGCCAATTTTATTAGATTCATTCAGACACAATAGACTTAATGTACCATTTGTTAATGCTTCTTATGCATATTACCACTTGCAAGATATGCTTAATTTTATTCGCACCTTAGGCCCTGACAAAAACAAACTAATGAAAGCAATTGAAGTAGATGCTGAAGATAAACTAATCATTGCAGGTGTCCGTGCTATGGGAATTCTGGAAAGACACATTACAACTCCATTGATGAAGTTGATGGTTAAAAAAATATTACTGCAATAGATGTTTCACATTATCATACAATTCTCCAAAGTTTGTTGAAGAAATGGTCAAGTGATCCTTCAGAACTACTTGATGGAAGTTCATGTTTATTCAATGATCTTGAACCTGTAAAAGATGATGTTTATGACTGTTTATACAAGAATGTTGACATAGATATTGAATCCCTTACTTATCAAGCTCTCTCTGTTGGCTGCACTAGTTTTCTTGTCGTAACTGAGCGTATGCTCAAAGACCATTTACCTGGAGGAAACTATCATTGCCCTTCTCCGGTGATCATTCAGGAGACATCTTCTGTTCCAAAACATAACATTGCTACAGAAAGATTATTTTCAGGCACTTGACCGTTTGGTTCACAAAATGCCAACTGCAACACAATTGGTATTGAGGGAATTTTACTTTGGTCGTTAAACAAAAGTACACATTATCTTGATTCTTTATCACCTCCAGAGAGAGAAAGATTAATTGGAAAAGCCAGGTCAGCTGCATCAGATTTACTTGTAAAATATAGAGAAAGAAAAAGACTTATTAAACAAAAAAGAAAAGAAAAAGTAAAAGAGAAGGCAGAGAAACAAACTATGAGGGACAATAGAGAAATTCAAATAGACTTTCTATCATCCAGAAAGTAAACAACTTGTATGGTGGACCATTCAATTCCATTTCTTCTTAGGATGCACATTTAAATGGATTAACAGAATCAACACAGTTAACAGTTCTGAAAGATTTAATGAAATATGAAAAAACTTGGAAACTATCAAACATGTTTCAGCAAGGTTTATCAGCTTCAGAGAGATAACAAGAAGCTGTCTAGTAGAGACCGTCGAACAAACTTAGAAATCATTCTCAGAGCAAGAACTGGATTATCAGTTAATGTGTCGAACGATAATACTTGTACTACTAGTCAACCTGTTTTACTGGGAGAAAAACGAAAACACCCATCGTCAAATTTAACTTCCATTGAAACCTCTGCTAAGAAAACTAAACTACAGACCTATAACTGCTATTCATTTAAAGAAGGTGATTGTGTTTGTGTTGCGTACAATGAAGGCTGGTTTGTTGGTTTAGTCCTCAACATTATTTCTGAAGGTAAACACAATTTGGAAAAAGCAAGCGTAAAATTTATGACATGGAAAGGAACAAGTCATGTTTGGCCACAGCCGAAAAATGTTGAAATTGTTGAAAATAAATATGTATTTTTTTCTGGACTTGATGTCAGCACAGTAAATGGAAGATTATACTTCATGAGAGGGGAAAATAACCACCAAAAACTAGATTCATTGTATGAAGACTATAGTAATGAATTTTTCACATGATGTATTTCTTCTTTCAGTAACCCAATCCTGACCTTATCCTGAACCATTGTCTTTTGTTGGAGCCCTCCCCGCTTTCATACTGGTAACAAGGGATGAGTCTACTGTGTTTTCAGTTTAGATATAACCTGATCTAATTATCTAAACTGGAAATATGGTATGGTCTTCTCTTACATCAAATAACTGGTTAATACTGTCAAATTTAAATTTCTCACATCCTACTTATGGATGAGAGTTGATCTCTGTTTGGCAACATTAATTATATATCATATAATGATATATATCATTTCTTTTTATTTTAAAACATAAGCATGATAAATGCACTTATGCCATGATCTAGACTTATATCACGAATGAAATATGAACAAGGATTGACTTTAGATTGTTTACTAAGGTAATTATTCACTATTTTCACACTATTTTACACAAGAATATTTGGATTCAAATTGTGAATAAAAACTCAGTGTTGGTTATGACTGTATGGTCACTGTACTTTGTTTAGAGCATTATGAATGAATTATCATTATCATCTTCAGTGAATCATTAATGAACATTTGTCATCAGAAGTTGATTTATGCCGATGAAACTGAATAAAATTATCAAAACTACATTTCTGGGTTGTTGTCTTTTATTATGAGAGATAATACAGTAAATAGTGTGTTGCTGTAGCTCCAAATGAAGCAAATGGAAAGATCTACCTGCCTTCCAAACTTCATCATGAGATCTTCAGTACTAGAAATTTTATGTTAATATTTGTGCGTGTCTATTATAAGCTGAAACATGATAAAATAGCAAAATTTGGATGATCATTTTAGATAGATAATGAAGGATTTAATTGTTTTTAACTTCATTTATTGGATAAAATAGTTCTTGTGAATCACATTAGCAATCTTAAACTGCTTGTCAGTTATTTGCATACGTATAAGACCATTCAAAATGTGGCAATTTTGTCTATTCTTGGCCATACAAATTGCTGTTTTTCCATGTTTTGACAGTATAAAATTAAGAGTTTTAATACAAACAAGGAGTTCATTATGAATGGTTTGTTTAAAAACATTTTTTTCAGATGAATAATACATATTAAATCGAAAAACACCTATTCTATTTTTTTCCTTGGCCCTTTTTATTCTTTTCAATGAAGCCAAACTGAATGGCGGCCATCTTGGAAAACAAAATGGCGGCTATATACACTTAATAAAACATTAATATCTCAAAAAGGTTTTGACATAGACTAAAAAGAAAAGTGTTTTTTACTGACTTATGCATCAACTAAAAGAGTGTGTACACTCCTGAATAATGAAATGCATGTACAAAATTAGCCTGACCTCCCTACTTTTTGCATTACGTCACAATGTTTTGGCGTCACTGCGCCATTCTAGGCTGCCCCCTCGTAATCGAACAATTTTGCATTACGTCACAATGTAAGCGACGTCACGATGCATGTCAGTTGTCATCGCCTCGTACAGTCTCCTACAGTAAACTACTCCGTTGCATCCCGTTTCTTGGTTTGCAGTTGCTTCACCAAGTTTTCAGCGACACGGTAACGTTCGCAATGTTTACATTCCCAAAATGCAATCGTGGAATGTTGCTTGACTACTCAGCTTCATCTAAACTAACGTTTGGTAGTAGAAATGCGACGTTCATATTGCCCCATATGGTTTACGTTAATCACAGATGTAATTAAAATAATTTAGAGAAGATATTTAATCCGAACGTAATCCGTTATGAAACTGTTTATCATTTGTTTTTTCTGGTAACGTTCGTCTTAACGCAGGGGGCCAGACACATCAATAAGAACAGCGCGCCAGTTAGCCCTGGATTCTTAATTTAGGTCACCGACACCGTTGTTTGTTTTCGGCCTTCGATTAATCGTAACTATCCTTAGAAAGTAGTAAATTTGGCATCTTAGAAAAGAAATACAGTTCGCTCTACCACCATGTATAATGTAATAAAGCACACTCTCCCCCTGTATAGTGTAATAAAGCACACTTTCGCCCTGAACTATTATAACGTTAAAGCACTCGGTCGCAAATGTCCTCGTGCTTTAACTATAATAGTTCAGGGCGAAAGTGTGCTTTATTACATTATACATGGTGGTAGAGCGAACTGTATTTCTTAAATCGATATCGTGACTGGGAAACGTTAAGAGCTTGTGTCACACTGCTCCCTCCAACATCCAACCTGCCAAAATCACGTAGTCGTTACTCACGTGACGGAGCCGCATGTAACAAAAAAAACGAAACAAAAACAATCAGAACAAATTTCAGACTGCTGTTAGTCATTGAGATGCACAGCAACACACCGACTCCATCATTTCCACAGTTATCTGGCTCCTTTAAGACACCTATCCAATGTGACCGAAATGATGCACAACGTATCAATCATCACCACGTTGGTTTGAGAGCATTGGATGAGGAAGAACCTTATCACTTGCTACAGTCGCTGACCATCACGGAAATGCCACATTATGGCTTAATTGGAATTGCCATGGGATTATGAACAGCTACTGACCAGTCAATGATAACAACAAATGGACACTGTGCTTCTGACCAGTTTTTGTGTAGGCACGAATGACCTATGAGTCATTCTCAGTCAATAATGGCAACAAATTACCGTTTATTCTGGATTCAAAGAAAGTGGATCATTTCACGCATGCTTTGTCCTTCGTTAACCTAATGAGGTTCACTACAACACTCCATTGCTTCCTTATTCCCCGTGACGTGATTTGTGCAAGATTTATACATCATTCTACATTGAAAAAGAAGAAGCTAAATGCTGAATAATCTATTAGTGCTTCCGGAGTCAAGTGGTTTCTTCAAGGGATGCCACTGGCGTACCATCTTGTGTAATTCTTGCGTCTCGGTCAATATCGAAAGCTTGTTCGTCTGATAGTGATCATGAGTGATTAATACGAGATAATCCGGTGGAAGCTAATGGATATTTGGCCGCGTGGCTAGCCTCTGTGACGGCGGAGCCTTCTGAAGCATCCTTATTTAATACATCTTGAAGAAATATGTCAGATGATACATACATTGTGTCGTATTGACGTTACGGCGTTGACGTTAATCGCCGTCTATAGCTTGTCATTTAAACATTACGCTGTTATAAACCTTTTGAATAATGCTTGCTTTAAATATTGCTGTGCCTTTCTCTGGAGAAGCAACAGATAGTCTCGTGCACTACCTCGGCAAGTTCAGTTGGTGAGAACTGATTCCATGTTGGTTGGTTTAATATTCGAGCTGTACGAGGGCAGTCTGTAAATAATCGTGCCTGGACCAGACAACCCAATGATTTCTCGTTGATACCATGTGCATCGATCCATGCAAGTGGGGTCAACCAAGTCAGTCAGTCGCCTCTTATGATAAGCATGCATTAACTGGTTCCATATTATGTTGAAACAATATGTCATCGTCTTTCACCATAATCAACAATTAAATATAACCACACTGAAGCATGGCGGGTGTATGTGACACATTTTTACGGGATGTACGGTCTAGAATGCATTACATGTTCATATTCAACTCCCTGAGGAATACGCACTCTTATTATTCTTCATTTGTCTAAGGTCGTGGTATACTTCCTCCATAACATAATCAAGCTATTGCTTTGGTACAGAGTATGCATTTGATCTTTTCCACATTCAAATGGTAGACAATACAGAAAGAACATAAATCTGTGAACTTACAGAACTCTCTGCCATATTTCCTGGCTAAATCTATTCTGCACCAATTCGCAAACCACACAATGAATCTGGCCGTACTGAAACAAAGAAACACATTTTCTTATGTCCACCAAATAGAAAAAACCCAAGGATGCATATGTGTATGTAGTGAGTGAGTGAGTGAGTGAGTGAGTGAGTGAGTGAGTGAGTGAGTGAGTGAGTCTTTTCGCCGCTTTTAACAATATTCCAGCAATATCACGGAGGGGGACACCAGGAGTGGAGTTCACACATTGTACGCATGTGTGGAATCGAACCCAAGTCTTTGGCGTGACGAGCGAACGCTTTAACCATTAGGCGGCCCATCCGCCCCTTTACAACTTCAGAACGTGTTCCACAGCACAACATGCATGCAAGCTACCTTAGTATCATCACATCTTTAAATATTTCAACGCCACAGAACGGGATCTAAACGTTTCAAACATTGTAGGGGAACTTCATTTTTAATTTACGACTAAAACAATTGGGAGATATCGTAGTCAATTATTGTTGACATGATAATAATGAATATTTTGAGAGTGCATCACCACTTGCACTTCCTTATGAACATACAGTGAAACCTGTCTAAACCGGCACCCCAAGGGACCGAAATAAAATGCCGGTTTAGACAGGGTGCCGGATTAGACGGTTACGATCATTTTCCTACATGGCTGCCATTTACACTCGTCAGTCTCTTTTAATGATCATAATATCGTTGTAAAATTGCGGGACCAAATTTGTATGCCAGTTTTAACAGTGTGCCGGATTAGACAAGTGCCGGTGTTGGCAGGTTTCACTGGAGTTGTTTGTACAGTAATCGCTCTTGAAAGATGATTGGTGTATGACGTGCAATCTGCATGTGTACGACTTTCATTTTCAAACAAATGGCAAACGGCTAGAAACAAACACTAACAACTGTGTGATGCAAGATGACTGTCAAAATTAATGGTCTACAGTGATTTGTCGACCTTCTTTAAGTCAAGAATGACACCCATGCACGTATATGGAGGCTACTGCGTTTTGCACGTACATCCCATGCGTTGTGTTTAGGAGTGGTGATAAAGAGAAAAGGTGATGTGTTCATAAAATGTCTGTCTTTGAAAAGTTTGTACGCTTGTACTTCCTATCCAGATTGAAAGTTCAGATCCCCTATACTAATACCACCGGCTTGTACTGGTAGATACGGGAGCTATAACAATACCACCGGCTTACATTGGTAGATACGGGAGCTTTAACAATACCACCGGCTTACACTGGTGAGGTGAGGTGAAATTGGGTTTAACGTCGTGCTTGAGAATATTTCGCTCATATGCATGCGTGTGTATGTGCGGCCGCTTGTACTAGCCCAGACTTCAGCTGGTTTTATAGTGCTAGCCCACTGGGATACCACGCCGCAGTGAAGCATGAATACCCCACTCAGACACATTATACTGACTCCTAGCCGACCAGTCCTTGTTGTACCCATTAATGCCGAGAGCCGGGCAGGGACCAACAAGTACCATATTTTAACGTCATTTGGTATGACGCGGTCGGGGAGGCTCTAACCACTACACCACAGAGGCGGTCTGCACTGGTAGATACTGGAGCTATAACGACATATGACAGCACTTACCATTTATCTCGGCTGTTATTGAAAGCACCGGTGATAAGTTACTGCGCTACTGCAACCATATACTGTATGTGAATGGTAATTGAATTCGTCCAAGTATCGCACTGTCACATGTCTCAGGACGGAACGGCCAAGCCTTGTCTTAAACAAATGATGCATCGCCATGACTTTGTTTGTAACAGAAAACTATGTTATAGAAACATCCCGTACCACTGGCGACGGGACGTCTTTGAGATAGTTGTTCAATTAAAGTGAGAACATTTCGTACATTTGTTTGTTAATCAGGACATCTGTTCATCCAAATGTTATATAGTATGACCAGAAATTATTGAGAATTTTAGGAATATGTCTGATTGGATTTCCAGTATAAACAACCTTGACCAGCTATCAAGTGCTTGGTTTCATTCAAGAGAGACAACTCCGTTAATCCTATTTCATAAGTTTGTGAAGAGTTATCCCCCTTTGAAAAACCTTTGTATCAGCGCCCAAAGTACAGTCCCAAATTTAACGTGTGGGCTGGCATATCTGTGTTAGGGGCAACGTCCCTCTGTGTATTTGAAGGGAATATGAACAGTGAGTGGTACACAGATATTCTCGAGGGACGTTTACTTCCATCTGCTCAAGTGTTCTATGGACATTTTTGGATTTTCCAGCAGGACAACGACCCAAAACATCGTTAAAAAAAGTGTCAATAAGAAAAATCTGACAAATATTGCTGAAATGAAAGACGAAGAGGTCCGATATTGGGACCACGACTTTCTAACTTCTTTGATCAGTAGTATGCCCCGCCGCATTGAAGCCTGCATTGCTGCCCATGGTGACTTGACAAAATACTAACTGTTCACCTGTCTTTGAATCTGGAGTTATGTTCTGCTAATATTCACATTTAATACGTGAGTAACTAGTGAAAAGAAATAAAAACATTTACAATCTTAAATTCTCAATAATTTCTGGTTGTACTGTACAAGGATACATCACTGTCGAGATAAACTGGGGTTCACTGTACGTACCAGTATGTTACACACCAAAGTTAGATTTAACTGAATACATTTTAAACCTTATGCCACGCATAAAAGGCGGCTGCACTGTTATCATAACTGTCTTTATTGCTAATGTCACTGCTAACTATTATGTTGTCACTGCAAATATACATGAGCATTTATCTTACCTTCATGTAAAAAACTTTGATTTCATTGGCCAATGACGCTTTAACAAGTTTCCGTGTCACCCTACCAGAAGGGTGACAACTGGAAAAAATATAACCCGCTGCCACGGTAACCGCCAAGCTCTCCGCCCAGAAGCTGAAGCGCTAACAATCGTATGACGTCATGATATGACGCATGCAGTGCCGACTTTCACTGCTTTATTTAAGCTATTTTATACATTGAGTGGTTTGCACATTCAGTTTAAACATAATTAACATTTTTTATAGCAGTTTTATGCTTGTCGGAATATGTTTCACTGATGTTAAAAATTCAGTCGAAAGGCAGACGACATTTTGTTTGCATGTCATAGTGGGTAGCGATCTTTAGCATAAAATAAAATGATATTTGGTACATTTAACCTGGCGGTAAGATAAATACGTTGTATGCTTTTCCCTCGGGTAATACGGTCTGATGTACGCCTCTTTGTAGCAGTGTCATCCCTCGCCTACCGGCTCGGGTGACACTGCTACAAAGAGGCGTACATCACACCGTATTACCCTCGAAAGAAGCATACAACTTATATTATCTTGCAGTGCAAGAATTCGAAAACCGTTCTATTAGCTGTTTTTGAGTTGAACTTCACTGTGTGCACATTTATTTTACCGACATTCACTGCTTTATTTAAACTATGTTGTACATTGCATCGTTTGCACACTCAACTTAAGCATAATCAACCATTTTTATGGCAGTTTTAAGCTTGTCAGAATATGTTTCACTGATTTTAAAAAATCCAGTCGAGAGGCAGACGCCATTTTGTTTACATGTTATATAGTCGGTAGCGAGCTTATCGATCTTCAAAATAAAATAAAATGATATTTTGTATTTTTAACATGGCGGAAAGATAAATACGTTACCGGCTCGGGTGACACTGCTACAAGAGCGTACAACAGACTGTATTACCCTGAGAGAAGCATACAACTTATAAGGTTTATGCACCTAAATGTGAGGGCGAGTTATAACATTTTGGTCCACAAAAGCCATCATACCCTAGCATACTGGAATGCAGTACGACAGTACTAAAATGAACTCTTCATGACATGGCATGACGTCGACTTTCTGAAACTTTCAATGTAGCCCCACTCTCCATCCACATGCAGTCACTTAGTTTACATCTTCACAAAGTGCAGAAGCCTACTTGTCCTCCTATGACCTTCATTATAAGCTGAATAGGGCCTTCATACAAAGTTGATATACAAAACGAACGCCTCCTTATACACGTGCATGATTGTGGCATAAATACCGATGATGAACAGAGTAAGCATGCAACAACCGAAAAACCACCACGGATATACACCATGACTTACGCAAGCGCAACGATCGGTATGGCCAGTATGGGGGATTCACAACGTCAGCTGGCAAAAACCTTCAACTGCAGCCAGGCCACCATCAGCAAATTGATAAACCGCTATCAGCAGACAGGCCATACCCGAGGTCGGAAAGACCAAGAGTCCCGACACTGGCTGAAGACCGCTACATCCGGCAGATCCATCTCAGGAACAGAATCGTCATGGCGACGTCAATTACGGCAATAGCACCAGTACACGAAATCAGCAGACGAACTGTCCTTCGACGACTTGGTATGGCTGGTATTCGAGCCTACCGCCCATTCCTTGTATTGTCCTTGACCGTCTTCACCATCAACGCAGACTGCAATGGGCACAAACTGTACGTCGGTGGCAGCGACGTGACTGGGAGAGAGTGTTCTTTACAGGTGAAAGTCTGTTCAGTCTTTTCAGAAACGATGTCAGAGTTAGAATGTTTCGATGTTTCGACGTAGAGGAGAGCGACTGGCGCCAAACTGCGTTCAAGAAGTTCATCCGTTCGATGGAGAGGGCGTCATGGTATGGGGCGGCATTTATGGCCAGAGAACAACAAAATTTGTCATCATCCGAGGAAATCCGAATGCCTACTGATACAGATATGAAGTGTTGAACTCTTTTGTGGTGCTCTTTATTTGAACAACTGCTTAGGGCAGTCATTATGCAGCACAACAACGCAATGCCTCGAACCGCCAGAATTATTCAACCGCACAATGTTAACCTCAACGTATTGTCTTGGCCAGCGCGTTCTTCAGACATGAACCCAAATGAACATCTTTGGGATCATCTTGATCGTCAGCTGAGACAGAAATCAAATTGAATGATAGTTACTTGCTCTGTTGTTTTCACAATCACTGACACTTCCGGTGAACTTTCAAAAAATTAAAGTCAACACAAGACAGTTTCCAATTCAGTGACTCATGGATATAAACGTGCTTGCAAAATCCTCAACAGTAAACTCGATATCCGTAGACAAATGGGTTGTGGTCTTCCCGTGATGGTGGTCGACCAGCGATGACTCTTAGTGCTGGCATAGCTACCATTAGGACAGCTATTGTCCTTAAGAGTATTTAATTCGAAAGACTAATAACCATTTAGCCATAACATTCAGTCTATAATCAAAAAACTGCTGTTCGATAGCCCTTATTGTTAATCCCCATATTTAATGTCATCCAACCTGAACGAACCCGGCGTCCAGTGGAGTCCTAAAGAAATTTGATTGTGTTCAATCTGCAACTCATGGTGTCACGGTAAATACAACTCCGACGTCAGAGCTAGAGCAAAGCCAAACACCGACTTGTAATTGTCCAGTCGGGAATAAAAGAAAACGAACGAACAAATAAATAAATAAATAAATAAGGCGCATTAACAAAGATAAACCAAACGATAGTTTAATTGTTTATTAACTCTGTGGGTAACAGTTAATAATATCCTCGTTTTTCACTATAACTAAACAATACGTAATTGAAACGACGAAGATAACAGTCTTGATCAAAGTCGTAGACAAAAATCCTGAAACAAGTATTTAGGAATAACGTAAGCGATTAACAGCGACTAATACGGCGCCAATCTGTCTAACAGGTAAACAAAACTGGCTTTACCGATTTACCAGATCGAATCAAAGGGTTTTATGGTTTATAGAGGTATAAATCGATACGAAAATCACCGTCAAATCACCCCTGTTTCAATCAAAGACAAATGGCCTGGAGGGCCCATGCGAGTTGTCTTCAGTAACTGATGCTTGTCGTAAGAGGCAACTGACGGGATCGGGTGGTCAGGCTCGTCGACACATGTCATCGGTTCCCAACTGCGTAGATCGATGCTCATGATGTTGATGACTGGATTGTCTGGTCCAGACTTGATTATTTACAGACCGTCGCCATATACACTTCTCTTCAAAAGTTTAAAATCAATTAAAACAATCACTATATGTTATGTATGTATATATGGTTACATCGAAGATTGATTTCTCCACTAACCTGGGGGAACCAACTGCAAAATTTATGCAGATGAATTGCTCGAAATTGCATCAATTTGCTTTAAATCATGTGCAAATATCGTGCATGTAAACAGCTGCGTTAACGTTGTGGTGTAAAGTTTTGTTAAGAATTCGCCAATTTTCACTGATTTTCATCATTTATTGAACTCATGACAATAATCTTTTCCACGTTACGAATTTGATTTACAATACATCAGTTCATGTGTAAACAGTACTCCTAAACAGTATGGAATATTTTGCAAAATTTAGTTTAGAACAGTTGCCTGAAGTAAGTGGCTATATTTACACTAGTGAGTCTAAACCTTTGATGAGAAGTATAGCTGGAATATTGCTGAGTGCGGCGTAAACAACGCACCAAACGAGCGTTGGAAAGCACCCGTAAAATCTCCAAATCATCACCATCCCGTCTGGAAACACAATGAAAATGCAATGGAAACGTTTGTTCATAAGGTGCTGTTGACTGACTCACTGACTGACTGAGTTTGGTTTTACGCCGCTTTTAGCAATATTCCAGCAACATCACGGCGGGGGACACCAGAGATGGGCTTCACACATTGTACCAATGTGGGGATTCGAACCCAGGTCTTCGGCGTGACGAGCCAACGCTTTAACCACTAGGCTACCCCACCGCCCCGGTGCTGTTGACAATGGCGGAGTAATTGAAGTGAGTTTACATGGCGGTACTCTTGTTTGTTTCTTTGTTGTTTTACGCCGCACTGAGCAATATTCCAGCAATATGACGGCGGTCTTGAAATAATCGAGTCTGGACCAGACAATGCAGTGATGAAACGCATGAGCATCAATCTACAGAATTAGGATACAATGACGTGTCAACCTGACCACCGTTAGTCGCCCCTTACCACAAGCATGGGTTGCTGAAGACAAATTCTTACGGCGGTACTCTTTGAAGCCAAAGACATGTTTAAGTGGATAAAACTAAACTATGGACATTGCTTAGCTCATATAAATATTTTAACAATAACTGTCTTTTCTCTTCCTATTCCCACACTTTCACTTCTAGTACTTATATCCTATATTTGCTCTAATTTCTCGTTATAGTATGTAAAGCAAATGCTGTACATTTCCGATGATGTTACTTTCACATCCGTGGATAATATTTTCATCTGTATGTGAAATGGATATATTTGGATTCATATAGAAGTAGTGTAACACCCCGCTTTATATATATTTATATATATCTTTCGACGTCCAGCGGCTCTTCGGTTGAACAATGAAAGCTTTATACATTTATTGCTTATACACCTGCAGAAATTACTTGCTTACACACACACACACACATATATATACATATATATATACACACACACACAAACTTATGTAAACTTATGTATCATCTGTTATATAAAAACAGTATATGTATATTATATTAAAACAGTATATGATATAAATATATCTATCCTATATTATGTACAGCACTTCTGTCTCTTTCAAATTTCTGAATGCCTAATGCATTATAAACACCTCGTGATAGAGCATGCCTTCTTATAATAATTAATGCCTTTGTCATGCAGGAACAGGATAGCCTAATTTGGAAATGTTATACTGCCGATTTGTAGAGAATATCATAAACATTTATTTATGTTTGAACAGTGACACTGAAATCAGTGGAGCCAATACTGATCCCCTAGATCTCCATCATTCAAAAACCATAAACGTTTCTGATCAAATGTTTCGAAAATATTTCTGGCAGTTACATTTTGTTTATAGATTAATGTGTTTTACGAAATAAGAACTTTACTTCCCTGTGATGCATTGCAAGGCCTTGTAGAAAACATTGTTGTAATAACCAAAAATATCTACATATATGTACTACTTTACATTTATAACAACTTTCATTTCCCTTTCATTATATGACCACTTTTCATACTTTGATATATAGCCCGTGTTCTCAACATGGAATCATCTGTGTTTGATTGTCATTGATTCCCTGTCTTCATCTGACACATTATTGGTGCAAACAGTCCAATCCATTTTTGGGGTAGAATTTGCTAACAGTATTAGTCCATATGCATATAGAAGAGTAATAATGTTAAACATTAACACCTGTGCATATACATCATCCTAAAACTATTGTGAAATTGTGCGTTACCAGATCTTTGTTGCACACATGAAAAATAAAATGGGCTTAAAAGACAACCTTGGCGTACAACAACTTTGATTAAAAAGTATTCAGACAATTTAAATCCACTTTAAGGTGCAATCGTCGCTTTAACTTGTTCATACATACCTTTTTGTATTGCGAAGATATTACCATATACGTGTCAACCATCAACGTAATATAATTTTACCCGCCTTTTTTCAAACAAACAAAGGCACAATATCATTTTACCCGCCTTCTTGTTTCATGTTTCATTGTACATGTGGAAAGTCAGTGAGGTGCAGTGTGCATTATTTGCACTTGTGTTATATTTAGGAAGATGACAGCGAGTATTTATTGCTGTAATATGTGCTTGTCACGCTGAAGACTCGGGTTCGATTCCCGACATGGGTACAATGTGTGAAGCCCATTTCTGGTGTCCCCCGCCGTGAGCTTGCTGGAATATTGCTAAAAGCGGCGTAAAACCATACTCACTCACTCACTTAGTCTTTACTCAGATTAATAATCGGCGCATATGCATATACTTTAATTGCAGCATAATTATTGAAAAATGAAGCATACAACTTTATGGATGAAACCTTGTTTATTGTATAGAATAACGTTTCGATGTAGATTCTTACACCGTTAACAAGTTAAAAGTCTAACGTTGTAAGGATCTCAATGTCGCTCTATGCGATAAACAAGAACTCACCAACTTCTAGAATCAGATGCTTCATGGGCATCTTGGATGAGTTGGATGATAACACAACAACGTATGGTATAGTTTTACAACTTCTTTATTATTTACAACACGACGTTTCTGGGCTACTTCTTGCCCTTTCAACAGGTGAATGACAGAATATGATTTACAAACAAAACATAAAGTGCGTACAGGAGGCCAGTGAGATGGAAGTAAAGATTGAGATGTACACTGATGTACAGCGTTCAAAGACATTAAGGGCGGTGGGGTAGCCTAGTGGTTAAGGCGTTCGCTCGTCACGCCGAAGACCCGGGTTCGATTCCCAACATGGGTACAATGTGTTAAGCCCATTTCTGGAATATTGCTAAAAGCGGCGTCAAACCAAACTCACTCACTGACTCAAAGACATTAAGGGTATATTTATATTATAAATTGGTATGTACATAGTGTTTATACAACGAAAAGGATACACATAGATTGGTAGACACTTATGAAAACAGTGATAGGAAGACACACATCAAAGCATGTACGATGATTGGAAGCAACATAAGAAAACATGTACAGTGAATTGGAAGCTTGTAAAAGTGTATTTGATGAAGGGGCAAGAAGTAGCCCAGAAACATCGAGATGTAAATAATAAAGACATTGTAAATCCATACCATACGTTGTTATGTTAACTTCTAGAATGCCGAGCAAACAATAAGCATAGTTAGTGAACTTCTTATCGTCGTTTTCCTTAAATTATACGCGTCAAGGGGATTCAGGTTTTTATCCATTCAGCTTATATGGATATACTCAGACCTTTGTTTAAATTAATCCCTATTTTGCTCAATCACATATGAGAGTGACCGTACTGAGTAAAGCGGTGATTAACACCGTTAAGCTTGGCTGTGTCTGTGTACACAATATATAATACATATATAATACACTTGTAGAGCGCCTAATATCATTCTCAAAGATGCTCAGTGGCGCCAAGCACAAAGCCAGACATTATCTCATGTGAACAAACTCACAAACGCCCAGGATGAGACCACAAACGCCTCGCTGTGGGGCAGGACTGGAGTCCAAAATCTTTCAGGAGTCAAGATGCCAAACACGGTCACCCTTCCAAGGACTCTCCGTCACCAAGGTTACTTAACTTCAACTGATCTGTTACCTGGCTCTATGAACAAGACCACACACCACCGGCCACCACTACGTAGTTGCTGTGTTCTCGGTTCGACACGACTGATATGTATTGTCTGCTCATGCCTAACTGTGCCAAGGACGGCGGGGTGTAGCCTAGTGGTTAAAGCGCTTGCTCGTCACACCGAAGACCCGGGTTCGATTCCCTACATGTGTACAATATGTGAAGCCCATTTCTGGTGTGACCAGCAGTGATATTGCTGGAAATTTGCTAACAGAGGCGTAAAGACATACACACCCACTCACTCAACTTTGCCACTTTTGATTGAAAATAGTACCCGTCAGAGTTATTTTCAGGTGCCAACTTCAAGCAAAACATTATAAAGATATTACCATTACTCAGGCAAGTATGCATCTGATGATTATTTTATTTCGATATTTGTAGAAGAAACTGTGTACATTACAAACATGATAATACATTTAACGTATGACATAGTTTGTTTTTAAATTACATAATATATTCAAAATATATAAAATTTTCACGTGCTTGTTGAAACATATGATTATTACATATTGTAACCCCTTGAGTCCTTAGTTGAAACTGGATAGTCAGCTGGAAATCAGTGCTTAGGAGAACTATGTGTGAAACTAACATGCCAAAAAAAGTGAGTTCACCAGTATGAGAGGAGACACAACCGTATGTATATGTGTATATGTAACCTGGGAATTTTGTAGAATAAACATCTAGTGTAATAAACCGCCACGTGCTTGGATACCTGCCTGAAGCTTGATGCTCATGATGTCAATCACTACATTGTCTGATCTAGACTCTGTTATTAACAGATTACCATAATATAGCTGGGAAACGTTTTAAATAAAAAAACACCAGACAAACAAACAAACAAACAATATATTGTCTCAATAATCGTAACAGGACAGCAGCGACTTTAATGAAAGTGGCCAAATTAAGGTGTTGAATGCCCCCATCTCTTGTATGGACATATTATGGCTCAATTGAAAGCTTATTGTACCTACTTTAAAATAGGCCATGTGGTCCAGTTTTCAAAACAAATTATCTCACGTGACCCCACAAAGGCCCAAAATATATAATTACGATGTTTAAGTTAGCGATGTAAATCCTTCATTTTTCTTTGTTAAGTTTCCATCACCAAAGGTGTTAATTCATATTCTCAATTGTTTTTATTAAATTAAATAAATATAATAGTCAGGCCCTATTTCGCCTGTCAATTGGGTAATCGAAAAGTAAGATCGTAGAATTCAGTTGTGGATACAGCCCACAACATATATTTTACTGGCGCTTTCAATATCTTTTTTGTAACAGTTTGTAGCGTAATATTTGTATGTGAATCTGTTTGATCACTTTGACTCCATGATAAAGGGATTATTGTTTTATAATACATAAACAGTCCTGTTTCTTTCTTTTATTTCGTTTATCGTTCCCGTTGAGAATTGTTTATATTACCCATTAACATTGATTTGACATTGGTTTGACAGTATACAATGAAACGATCAAACATGAATTGTGTTACAACAAACACATAAACGCATGAGTTCTAATTTCAAATACTAGCCAATGTGACATCGTCCTCTGCTGGTTGCCGGGTCACGTCGGCATAGCAGGTAACACAAAAGCCGATGCTGCAGCAAAAGCAGCTCTTGACAAGCCCTTATCTCCACTGCTGATGCCGTACAGTGATTTCAAACCCACTATCAAAAGCTATACTCGGAACCTCATGCAAAAAAAGGTGGGACACTCAAGTACGAAGAAATAAACTGTATGAATTGAAGCCAACAATTGGTTATACCTACTTGGGTTGTCAGTCAAGACGTGATGAGGTAATTTTACGACGATGTCGTATTGGCCACAGTCGGTTTACTCATGACAATCTGCTGAAAACGGATTGGGATGGACCCCCCTTGTGTGTCTCTTGCGATGAGGTTTTCACCATCAAGCATATTCTGCTTGACTGCGTGGACTTATCGTCTGCAAGGGACTCACATTATGATGCAACAAGTCTGAAAGATCTGTTCTCACGCGTGAGCGCTCATCTGATAGTGAACTACCTGAGGGAAGTTGATCTGTATCATAAATTGTAACTGTGTAATGTAACTAACAAATTGCCTGCCTTTAAATTTAGTGCTATGACTTTTTCTGTTTCTAAATGACAATGTAATGAATAAGTTTTTGAAATAAAACTCATTTTGACTCTGCACTTACAATGCTTATTAATGCAGACTTGTTCTCGTCACTATATGGCTGGAATAATGCCGATGTGACGTAAAGCCCAACTCAACTCAACTCAACTCTAATTTCAAAATTACATGTCCCCAGATCAAGCTAGCCTAAACAATACGTGCACCAAATGATATAGACCTCATATCAGTTGTCGGTACAGACATATTGCACAGATCTGGCGTGCTATTTCCGTTTGTAGTGATCATTGTTCAATATTGGTGAATTTACGAAAAAGTTACTTCATGTCTCTGTTAGAAAATGTTATCATTAATGTGTCGATGATGAAGGACAGAATAACACGATATCAGACATAAACTGGAATACCATTAAACAGAGCAACAACAACAAAAAACCGCTACAATTATCTAATCTGTTTTAAGGAATACGTTACAGAAATATTCCTAAATGAACCTAGACTATCAGACTGTAGGGTAATTCATGGACGAATGCCGATCTTCGGACCCAAATCCGTAAACGTAATTGACCACATAGCAGCAAAGGGAGGTAACCAAGTCACTGCTTTGTCAAATTTATGATAAAGATTATTTAAGCAGAGAAAGTCTAATTTTCCAAAAATGTTAAACTAATAGTCTATAACATATAATAAGATGAGGTGCCTTCTAATGAAAACGTGTTCAACCACCCTCAACCCCCACCCATCCCAAAAAACCAAAACCAAAACAATGACCCCCCCAAAAAACAAAACAAAACCAACAAAAAACCAACAACAAACAAAACAAAACAACAAACAAATAAAAAACCCAAAACAACAACAAAAAACTGAACAAAAAATATCATCAACAACAACAACATGCGGCTAATATGTTCACTACAATTAGTTATTTGACATCTTGTGCCTGAGGATCGTTTTTGCCTACGAATTATGCCTCAATAAGTCTGAATATTTTACATTTGTTCTGACATATGGACATAGACCTCCGCCATTCCCGTTCATGAGAGAAATCAGCAGTGTTAACTGTCACACCTGTTGCACGTTCAAGCAGTATGGCTTTAGGGAGCGTGATGGTGATCAGAATCTGTTGCGGGTAGAAGGATACACTTCCGTGGCGGTCTGTAAATAATCGAGTCTGGATCAGATGAGCCAGTGATCAACAGCATGAGCATCGATCTACGCAAATGGGATACGGTGACATGTTGTCAACTAAGTCAGAGAGCTTGATCACCCGATCCCGGTAGTAGCCTCTTATGACACTGAATGGGTTAGGTCTTATGCCACACTCAGCAATATTCCAGCTATATGGCGACGGTCTGTTAATGATGGTATCTGGACCAGACAATCCAGTGATCAAGAGTATGAGCATGGATCTACGCAATTGGGATACGGTGACTTGTGTTAACCAAGTTAGCGAGCCTGATCACCGGATCCCGTTAGTCGCCTGTTATGACAAGCATGGATTGCTGAAGACCAATTCTAAACCAGATCTTCACTCACGGATTCTACATGCCGTGTGTCCAGATTGGTAGATGGATTGTAGTTTCATTGCTTACACAAAGCTCGAAATAGGATTCACTTACTGCTTCACTGACATTGAGCAATACATGTTCCTCAAATACGCCCAGTTTCCAAAGGGCACCAACACCAGTCTCTCTTACAGACGCAGCAAAACAATTTGTTCAACTTAATCTTGTAATGTTTTCGTGGATACACGAATTCGACATCATGTAATATCGGAAACAAAAAATATTAACTTTTACGTAATTCATTTAATGTGAAGCTTAGAACTTAAACGATCTCGTGTTAGTATTTAATCGAAAGATTTAACAACGACGACAGCACTCGACAGGATATGCGTCGTTGATACTAAAGGGTAACAACTCGACCAAGCCTGGCAATAATGGTGACCGGCAAATCTTTCCGACACAAGCGTGGACTTAAAGCACACGAAAGGAAGCGAACGGTTTCAACGACTGAGGCTGAGGGAGTAAAACCATCTTCACCCCTTTATGAACGGCCCCTTAGTGTATGGGCAGGGGATTAACTACCCACATGGATGTTCTTTTCGAATCCCCTTCTTTGGGCGACCCTAACTTTTAGTTAACGGAACAGTTTTTCGGTCATATCGCTCATGAATAAGTGAGGAATATATAAAGGGAAATGATGATCGTCCGAGGCGATCTTTTAATGTTTCCCAATGTGTTATGATGTTGTTTTATACCACTTTTATTCAGAGTATACTCACCTTTTCTTCATATTCCGGTTCGAGTCTCTTTCAGTCAAAAACAAAATTTTGACTGTTAATCAAAACGTAACAAAACTGTAAACACAGCTAGTAAAATAGCCGGGGTCACTTTCGATAATCTTCCACTTCACTATGAGCGGCAAGTACCTTCAACGTCTGAAAAAAATCATTAATGACACTACGCATTTTTTAAATCTAGAGTATAAGCTTTTACCTTCGGGCAGCCGCTACACAGTACCAATCACCAAGACTAAACGAGCTCTAACGTCTTTTGTACCTCAAAGTATTGCAATTTTAAACAAATGTTGAATGTCCAGTTATCATCCTATTCATTTAATTATTTTTAAGCACATATTTATCTCTTTATATGTTTTTTTTAGTAATTTCATATTTTATGTTGTTATCCATTTGTATGTTTGGCAAGCACTGTGATCCAAAACGAATTCCTTTTAAGGTAATAGTCTGTCTGTCAGTTCCAAAACGGTGAAATCAACGAGCACGTGCACTGTGCTGACAAACTACGAGAAACAACATGTGGTCGAATTTGGAATTCGAACTCGTGTCCCTATCACGGGTTTCTGAAACGCCGAAGGGACAAAAACAAACCCCAAAACACTACAGCAAGCTGATGCAACTTAGACGACTGGGAGACCTCATCCGCAAACCGTTTCGTGGGGAAAATTGGTGTTGGAAGTTTAACAAGTTCACTGTTTTGGGTATGTCCACCCTTCAACACTTTCCACATGTAAATTAACACAAAAAAACCCAACGTTCTTTCTGTACGTTCGTCACGTTATGGCTGAAATATTGCCAATGTGACGTTAAATATTAACTCACTCACTCTTTCTGTATGTGTTCACAGATTGATGCTCATAACGCAAATCGTTGGATTGTCTGGTCCAGGCGTACAGGCGGTCATAATAGAACTGAATACTGAGAGCGGTGTTAAGCGACACACGTCCTCATCACACACACGCACGCACGCACGCACAGACACACAGGGTGTACTTTCTTGGTCATGACGTCGACATCTTCTCACCCTTCAACAGCTACAGCAACGTCCCCGCCTCCGGCCAGCCACGACTAACAAGCTTTGGAGACCTCTCACCTACTTGCAGCTTAATGACAAAGTATTATGATATTGTCAATACCCTCTGTAGCCCTCCAGCATGGGAAAGTCGCCACCGATCCGTTCCTCGTGCCTAGGGGCACCTTGCTTAGTGTCTTTTGCCAGTTTGTTTATCGTGTTTCATGTATAATCGTGCCTAGTGGCACCAAGAGTTGCTGTCGTTGGAGGCTTAGAGTTGTCTGTCGTCTCGTTTAATGACGGCTGTGGGTCCTTCTGTTGCTGATAATTAAAGTTTAAATGTTTCTGGCTGAAATCATCGTCGTTGATGATGTCGTGTGAAGTTTCTGTCTTGTTATCACCGAACTGCTTGTGAAGCTTCAGGGGAACTCATCATAACCCGATTATACGACATTGCAGCATCTGTAACCTTCATTTGGTACTGTGGTACAAGAGTACTGATGCCTCAGTGTTCTGAGGTGATGCAGTTGGTTGATGCAGAAGTGCGTTCTTTCTTTATGGAAAACACTGATTGTAGGTTCGAATCCCAGGTTCGATTCTAGGGCGATCCGTGGTTAGTCCGTAACACACTTGTGATCATGGCTTTCGCGGAAGTTTGTTTGTGAACGATAGAGAATTCCACAGGACAAAATCCGTATACTTGTTCAGTTTGTGTGAAGGAAGTTTGGAGTAGTGGTAACAGCAGTTAGGTCATACTAGGTACTGGTCGCAACGCCGCTGAGTCCCCAAACACCTGGACGTACCTGTTTTGTGATTAGATGGCTGGTTTGTCGCTTAACCCCGCACTCAGCAATATTCCAGCTGTATGGCGGTGATTTGTACATAAGCAAGCCCGTACCAGACAATCCAGTGGTCGACAACAGCATGAGCATCGACCTACGCAGTTGGAATAACATGACATGTATAAACCATGTCAGCGAGCCTGACCACCCGATCCCGTCAGTCGCCTCTTACGACAAGCATGGGTTGCTGAAGATCAATTCTAACCCGGATCTGTCCCGGCTGCATGACACAAAAGCAATTAAAAGATGTACCGTGCTCAGCGTTCGACATCCGGGTGGCTAAGACTTGAACTTGAATCATCAGCCAATCAGAAAACGTTGTGTCGAACTTTGATTTGCCGAACGTGCGGTTGTCTCGAAGCAAAATGTTCATAATTGCGTATTCCTTATTTTTAAGCCATCATTTTGTGGTTGTGTCGAACACGCATAACTCGAAGTAGGTACCCTCACGTTAAACTCAATTTCATCTCACCTCGTCTCGCTTTTCTGTTGAAACATCATCCATCAAAGCGTGAAACAACACCGAGAAACTAAAAATAGCACGGTAATACGAGCCTCGCTGTGAGGTAAACAGCGTCTGAAAAGAGCTCTCGATACCTGAAATACCCCTCTTGAAGAACTATAAATTGATCACAATTACAGACCACTATCCATCAAACGTGTCAGATAATGTTTCTTGAGCAAATAATTAGATTAGGGCATATCGATAAAATATCCAGTTTAACCAATTTTCTGAGAACACGGAATGACAGCTAATTTGTTTCTAAACTGAATATTCTGTTGCATTGACACTTCGAAGTGCGTCTTGAGTGACTGAGTTAAAACTAACATAACATCGGCGTTTTTCAGTCAGATGGTTCCGAGGCGAAGACAGCAACTTTTTACGTCTAGCACAATGCCATAACTATAAATGAATATTTAAAAGCAATTTAAAATCACATTTTAGCCCAATAGTGTTTAAAACATGAGCAATACGCCAATAGCCAAAACTAGAATGTCTGTAATCCAATTAGTTTGGTTTAAATTGTCCCATCCCATGGAATACGTATACAAACATCTCTGGATGCTATGTTCAATACGGAAACAGTTATCGCGAATATGTGACCAACATGTGATTACGATCAGTAATCGAATCTGCACAGTACGACACTTAAGTGCCTGCTACTATGTAAATATGCATGTCCTGCAGGTATTGAGAAGACATGGAAAACATGGCAATTAGCGTAAATTTACATTGTTTCCCAACAAACAAACCCATTCTACAATGGTGTTTATTGTATCACGGCGTTAGTTCGTAATGTTCGATCTTACATCTACGTTGATATTTAGACTTTCTTTCGTAGAAGAAACTGTCATCCTTGTAGATCTGATATTTATATGTACAAATGCGATGTCACAGACTACGTAAGAATTGATGTGGAATTATCGACTTTGATAATATTTCTCAAATAATCGACAATAGATCCGGGTCTGTTTTGTGTGTATGTGCGTTTGCGTGTGCGTGTGCGTGTGTGTGTGTGAGTGAGTGTGTGTGTGTGTGTGACCGCGGACCGCCACGCTTCAGGAAGACAGGTATCTGCGTACGTTGTACCTCGGTAACCGCTTCGTCAAAGTGACGTCATCATGTCGGTGGATGAGCACCAGAATACTCTGGTCAGCAGGTATAAGAGACAGAAGACGACGACGGTGGTAGTGTTGGGATTGGCACTGCGAGATCTTTAGTATGAAAGCATGTTCTGTTCATTTAAAGCTGATGGCAGACAGCCTGTTTGAAGTCGCAGAGCTTGCTGCGTACAAGATGTTGGAGGTAACGCCACAGATAGAGCATCTCGTGGATATCGTGGACAAGTGAGCTAGCCTTCGACATCAAACAACAGACCAGAGTTGACGCAAGCACTACAGGACGAATGGAACCACTTGCCACGTGACCTATCAGGCGTGTCACGTTTTCGGTTCGTGCAAATTATTAAAATTAGGCAAAGTCAGACAAATCTTGTGAATGTAACCACTTTCTGAGTTTGGAAGGATTGTGATAAAAATGTGACAGCCGAAATGTACATAATAAGTGACTTTGGATGTTTGTGCTGTAATACTTGACTGCCGAACGCCATATTTTCAGTCGGGCAATATTTAAATTATTCGTCGATTTATTATACTTGTCCTCAATCCTTTTTTTCCGTTTCTCAATTAGAGTCATTATTTGCTGGTGCAACTCGTTCAGGTTAGTAACGTTTTACTTAAACATGCCGAAGTTCAGTCCCCTTATTTGAGTTTCTTATTATGTCAACACTGATAATTTGACAACTTGAAAGTGTATAAGCTAATTTATCTTACCTCACACATAAATGTCGCTTTCTGATTGGCTCAGCGCTCTTGTATTATTTTCAATGTACCCCGCTTACAAGCGAGTAACATTTCAATGTACCCCGCTGTCAATGGCAACTCATTTGGTACTTCGTGGTAGTATTTCTTTATCTCGAATAACATTGAATCACGTATGATGTACGGAAATTACCGATGTTTTGCGAATGCAAATCGATGGAAGGGAGATAATTCTAAATCTGTGTTTTTTGTCAGCAAAATCTAGCGATGGCTACAAAAAAGATTTGTACCCGTGCTTCAAACAATTCAAAATTAACATTAAGGTGTTCGGTAAGATAAATACATTGTTCACTGGTCCCTCGAGGACCATGGGTTGATGAACCCTCGATGTTTGTTTATGTTCCCCTCGCCCTTCGGGCTCAGGGAACATAAACAAGCATCGAGCGTACATCAATCCATGCACCCCTCGTGACCAGCGAACAACTTATAATATCCAACTCGGGGCACATCTTCATAAGACAAACTCACGGTCTGATTAACGATACCTGCAATTATACTATCACATATGGAGATATAAATATCATCCAGATGTACGTATCTTCTACGTTGATTAAGTATACTTACAATCAAAAGTTTAGACTTACTTAAAACACTCACTATATGCTATGTATACGGTTACATCGAAGATGGATTTCTCCACTAACTTCGGGGAACCATCTGCAAACCTTTTGCAGATGAATTGCACGAGGATCATACATCATTTTTTCTGAAATGCATGTGCAAAAATCGTGCATGTGAACAGCTGCGTTTTGGCGTAAAGTTTTGTTAAGAATTCGCCAATTTTCATTTATTGAACTCATGAAAATAATTTTTTCAACATTACGAATTTGTTTTACAATACATCAGTTCATGTGTAAACTACCTTTAAATATTATGGAATATTTAGCAAAATCTATTTTAGAACAGTTGACGAAAGAAGTGGCTACATTTACTCTAGTGAGTCTAAACTTTTGATGGGTAGTATATCTTCTTCGCAGATGAGTGAGTGAGTTTAGTAATATAAATTCCAGCTATATGGCGGCGGTCTGTAAATAATCCAGTCTAGTCCAGACAATCCAGTGATCAACATCGATCTACGCAATTTGGGTACGATGACATGTGTCAACTAAGTCAGCGAGCCTGACCACCCGATCCCGTTACGACTCTTACAACAAGCATTGGTTACTGAAGACCAACACTAACCCGAATCTTCAGGGGTCACTCTTTTAGATGAAAGGATCATCGCAGATGCTAAAAAACTCGCACTATGACACCAATATGTGTCCATACACATCACGTATTTTCAGTCGTGGAATGTTTGAAGGAAAACTAAGTCATCCATCGAAGAGTTGATCTTTAAGGAGTTGCATTTTTTAACGGAAGGACATGGATGAGGTGTGGATGTTTATGGACCATTCGGTAAATAGATGTACCAGTATTTCAGGATCACGGTTTTGCATGTTCCCCAAAAAACGTGGACGAACGTCACCGAGTTGTTTTTGTAAAAGCAAACATAGTAAATTGAATCTCCTCCAAGCTTCAGATGCTGAGACACCAAAGTCTCACTTACAACGCCGAGCTCAAATATTTGATTGATCCTTTATTTTGATGGCCGAGAATCAATGTCAAAACAACGTGTTTTGAGTCCGAACTTGAAGACGATGTTATCGACCTTCACATAGAAAGAAAGTGCGCTGCAAACATTGTCGGTATTTGCACTGCGTGGGGGCTGTGCTGAAACCCCCTGTGGTAATTTATAAGTCTCGAAGGATGACTACACAAGGCACACAACTCCATTACCTGTTTTGTTTGGGGATCGCTTAGGGCAGCATTTGTATTTCTTGTGTTTCTAGGGGCGGTGGGGTAGCCTAGTGGTTAAAGCGTTGGCTCGTCACGCCGAAGACCCGGGTTCGAATTCCCACATGGGTACAATGTGTGAAGCCCATTTCTTGTGTCCCCCGCCGTGATGTTGCTGGAATATTGCTAATTGCTGCGTAAAACCAAACTCAGTCAGTCAGTCTTGTGTTTCTCATCGCCCGACCGACCTTTCTAATTTTATTGCCCCCCCAAAACAAAACAAAAAACAACAACAAAACAAAAAAAACCTACCACCACCCCCAATAAAACCCAAACAAAACCAAAAAAACAAAACAAAGCAAAATTAAACAAAAAAACCAAAAAAACCTTAATTTTCATTCTACCGCCGACTCGAACTTGAAACGTACCGCCTCGTCATTTAAAATGTTTATCTAACTATGTAAAAAGAATTACAATAATTAACAATCAAGAACATTATTCGGATAGTTTTGTCTTTATTATTTTTTTTCCCCGACCGACCGACCTATGTTCAGAATTTGGTGGCTACGTGAAACACATAAAACAATGATGCCCTTATAGGAACAAATGTTATTAATGTATTCCTAACAGTTCATCTTCAAGTAGAAGTTCCTTGCTAAAACTCCAGTAATGAGCTCTACCAACAGGTTATTGCCGCGAATAGCTAAACAAAAGTGCTGACTCGCTTTAGAGCAACATTCATTCACTTAATCCTTTGATGGAAGGGACGCTAGAAAGACATATGGGTGCAGTTGCACAAATCAACCTCAGTGCTACGACAGTCGTAAGTCTATGTTACGGTATGGGAGTTACGATCACTTAGCCCTAAGGTCACCCTGATATATAGAGCAACCTTTAACGGTACTCTTGATGAATGGACAGCCTGATGTCTTAACGAAAATGCAAAAAATGTGTTCTGTTTTTAAAATAGGACAATCTTTGTCCCAAATGCAGGATTTCTTGAAACAGGTTTGTTAGACAAATACATTTTTGTTCGTTTAACCGTCTGTGGAATATTATTTTAAATTTCAGATTTTTTAAGCAGTGTCAGAAGAATCCCAGCTGATGCACCCTCCCCTCGCCGAAATTTAGCGTGTCCCGAGAGCGAAACCTGAAGGAGGGGGTCACAAACAGAAATCTTTCCCTATCAACATTATGTATTTAATAAGGTCTTTCAGAAGGTCTATCTATGAGAGT
Source organism: Haliotis rubra (assembly GCF_003918875.1). Classification (NCBI taxonomy): domain Eukaryota; kingdom Metazoa; phylum Mollusca; class Gastropoda; order Lepetellida; family Haliotidae; genus Haliotis; species Haliotis rubra. The sequence continues at coordinate 1,445,601 of NW_025766248.1, forward strand.
GAGCTAGGTAGGAGGTAAACAATGAGTGACAATGTCTCGGCATTTCGATTTACACAGAGTGAATTAGTGAATGAGTTGGGTTTTATGCCCCTTCTTGCAATATTGCAGCAAAATCACGACGAGGGACACCTGGAAGGGGCCTCACACATAGTACCCAGGGAGGAAATCGCCACAAACACTTTCACCACTAAGCTACCCCAAAGTTCGACTGCACCAAGATTAATAAAAAATATAGTTGCGGGCAACGATGAGGTCTCCTTGGCTTTACTTTCTATCTATTGTATCTGAGGGCTAGATATCATCGTCCAAAACGGAGCCAGAACACATGTTTTGACAGGCGAGCGGATCTTCCAAATACAGCCGGGGTCACGGGGGGGTCATGTACGTTTTAAGTAGTTCCGGAGAAGAAATAGTTCCCTCTTTAAAAGGCTGTATCTCAGTTGTTCTTGGGTCTACGTTCAAAACAATTAGTGTTCTGGAATCACCAGGACATCATCTACCATACTGGCACTTTGTGTACAGAATGTGCACATTTTGGGAGCAAACTACTCAGAAAAGTGCTGAAAAACATGGCCAAAAACTGAAAACAAAAATAACTGCCAAACGGTACGTTTCAGCGACTTGACCCGTCCAGGCAAAATTGTTGGGAATTCGATTGTGCATCTGTACAAGAAATTTGGAAGTGTTGGAACAATTAGTTCTTGAGATATTTGCTGTCAAACGTTGAAATTTTGGAATTAATTTTCACTTATTTCCCCTTTGCTATTGGGCAAAGAGCCTAGAGATTTTTAAGGGGAATATCTACACCTTGGGTGCGCATCTGTGTGATTTTTTGTAAGCGATTCGGAGCATTGGTTTAGGAGTTATGTTTGGTACATAAATCGGCGGAATAATAAATAATAATAATAATAATCCGAACGATTACAATAGGTCTCCTGCCTAGAGGCAAGGAGCCCTAATAATAATAAAGGTTGCATAACTATATGGACTTTTGCTGTGTTTCATAAAATGCCAAAGGTCTTTGAAGTTAGAAAATTAACCAAATGTCACCAGGAGAGTTTTGTTGACTGAATGTATACTTAAAAAATTGGAATCAGGTGCATTTGTGTGATAATAATAATAATAATAATAGTTCATTTATAAAGCGCATATTTCCATGCACAATGCATGCTCAAAGCGCTGATGTGAGGACGAAAAGGCTTTTTGGAAAAGGTGGGTCCTTAGCGATGTTCGAAAGGTTGAAAGTTCTGTCATTTCTCTCAAATGTTGTGGGAGATGATTCCATTCTGAGGCTGCAGCATAAGAGAAAGTTTTTTGACCAAATTTAACTGTTCTGACTTTAGGAATACACAGAAGATTATGTTTCTCGGAGCGGAGGGAATTTGTTGGTTTGTATGGAGAAAGGAGGTCGGACAGATATTGAGGTGCACTTCTTATGATCGAGTGAATGTTTGTGTATAATGCTTTCAAGGCTGGAACAGCCAAAATATTAATGGGCAGCAGGGTACCACACATAACTGACGACCAAATGTTCAACTGTGACAGTCTTGCAATCTGTGAATGAAGGATTTATGGCTTTATGGCATGCGGTCAGATCACCGCTCACTGACTTGATTACTTACAGGCCGCTGGTTATACCTGGCATATTTAATAGATGAATCATTACGCATATCACTGATTAATTCTTTCTTGTTTAATTGTTGACATCATTGATGTCAAAGCCAACGCAATATGTAAAAACTATAAAATACTATAGAATACATACATGTAGGTTACAAAAATGATTGATTATATTAGTTTGTTCTTTAATGCCACACTCAGCAATATTCCAGCTATATGGCGGCGGTCTGTAAATAATGTGGAACAGACAATCCAGTGATCAACAACACGCGCATCAAACTAGCGAGCCTGACCACCCGATCCCGTTAGTCGCCTCTTACGACAAGCATGGGTTACTGAAGGTTCATTCTAACCCAGACTTTCACGGGTCCGGTCAGATCATCAGGAAATACCGCATAAATTAAGAAGCTCATACATTATACAAGCATAGTGTGGGCTCGAACGTGCGTTTCAAAGGGAAGTGGTCCAAACGGCATTTCAAACGTGAGGGGACAAATGTGCATCCTAAACGCTAGAGCTCGAAATTTAATTTTAAACGCGAGAGCTCGAAATTCCATGTTAAACCCGAAAGCTCGAATTTACATTTAAAGCGTGAGGGGGCGAACTTGCGTTTCAGAAGTAAGTGCAAGAAAGCGCGTTTCAAACCTGAATTCTCCAGCTCGCAATAAACCTGCGTGTCCAGCGTGACGTCTTGAACTTGCCTTTCGAAGGTGAGGGCTCGAACCTACGTTCCCAGCGTAAGTCCTTGTACCTGCGTTTTGGGTAACATGTAGTCAAAAACACCATCTCACATCACTGAAGTGGTGAAATAATTAGCCTCAAAGTTTTTGGCACCGTCCCAGCCATCAGTAGACGCAAAAGTCGGATCGTCGGTGCCGTGATGACAATGGTGCCAATAAAAACATCTAATGTGTTTTTCCCTGGATTTGAGTCAACAGTTGGACCTTTTGAACCTTGATTTTTCTCAATATGTTAAACTGTTAGTGTCTGGGGGAGAAAGGGAGTCTTGAATGAGGGATATCGCGGATGTGGATGGTAATTGGAAATGGTGGAAACATTACGCTTGAGATCAATAGTGTTGACGGAAAGGCTGCAACTCGAGCGCCCCCAATGCCGTATGGTGGATGCTGCTATAGATTCCACTCTCGGAGTGTGGCATGAAAGTAACAAATTAAGGCTCCCGTTGGATCAGTTGCAATTGATTTTAAAGTGTTGCGTGTGAGAGAGTATGTTTTTACGGCGCTTTTAGTAATACTCCAGCAATATCTCGGATGGGGAAACCAGAAATGGGCTTCACACTTTGTACCCATGTGGATAATCGAGCTCGGGTCTTCGGCGAGACGAATGAGCGCTTTAACCACTAGGCTACTCCACCGCCCCTTTTGTGGTGAGGAAGTATGTTTTACGCCGCTTTTAGTAATATATACTCCAGCAACATCTCGGATTAGTGGAGCGGCTAAGCAGACGGGGAAAACAGAAATGGGCTTCACACAGTGTACCTATGTGGAGAATCAAACGCTGGTCGTCGGCGAGACGAACGAACGCTTTCATTACTAGGCTACCCCGTCACCTCTAATGTTATCAATAGATAGTCCATTTCTAGTCATCCACAGACAGAATCAAAATGTACAGTAACTACAGATATGGTTGTTTATTTATGCATTGTTTAACGCAGCACGCGTAGCTTCATTTCACCTACCTGACAGACAATCGACTTAAATGTTCACATTTTCATCAGTGTTCACCTTTTCGCTTACAACAGGCATCGTCACTGCTAGATTATGATTCCTAAACACTTCTTAAATAGTCGGGATCGTAAAATACATCATTTGTCATTGCCATCAGCAGAAATGTCTTATGAATTGCGTTGACAATGTGATCATGTTCCGAGGATTAATGGATAAAACGTTGCTTCCTTGATTACTGTTCTCAAACGTTTGTTAACAAACGTGGACATCATGGCAATAGTTGTCACGTGTTCTGTATTAGCTGACCAATCAGAATTGACACCCATTTCAATCACCGACACAATCAACGTGCTTGAACAATGGTGATGTGAACATTAGCGATAAGAAGCGTAATAGTTTGTGTCATCTGTGGGATGTGGAATGTCGTGCTTCCTTAACCAGTTGCGTACAGTTACACTGGTATAGTCCAAATTCTTAAGTTGGCAATATAGCACGGAATACATAGATGCACCAACCGAATGTGGTTGGCTTGCTGAAGTGACGTAACACATAGCAAGTCACATGTATTACCATGTATCCAAAAAGATATCGTTTTTGTCTATGCATGTTTGTATCTTTAACTCACACGCACGGCGTGTTGACCTTGATTTATTGAAATGCGTGGAATTGGAGACTCGACTCTAAGGTTTGATAAGTGGTTCTCTCACCTTATGATCGCAAACAACCATTACGTTCTATTCACACAAAAACTACTTGTATGAGTACATGGATCATGCACACATCAAACACGCAAGCATCTTAGAAAGCCGCCGTGAATGAAGATGCAGGTGCATGTTTTGAATTACGATCTACAAGTTGAAGAAATTGCCTTCAAGAACATGTATTGAAATATGCATTATTTAATTTCAGAATTACCATTTTTTCTTCCAGAACAGAACAGAATTTTATTTCAGTAACAGGCCTCCGGCCCAAAATACATGTACATGAATTGATGGTTAATTAGAGCACATATATATTTCATTTAGATTTGTGTTTCTTGTCAACAAAGTATAAATATAGACATACATCCTTGATGATATTAACATTTTTACTCTGTAATATAGATATAAAATTAATAATTGATGGACATTTACTAAAATATTGTGATGTGTACTTATTTCTGATATGAGAATATGCATCACAGATATAAGACACATGCCATTCATCTTCAACAACGAAGATACCATTTAATTTACAAAACAGGCAATGCCTTTCATTTTGTACAACATTAATGTATCTACCAGTTTCAACTGCTAGTTTAAAATTAAAACACCGAAATCGGGCATATATAATTTTTAAATATTGAGGGATATCATTATTTATCAAGTAGCTCTCTACATTTAACAAAGATTTGAATTCCTTATAGTAAAAACATTTACAGCTACTGTCTAAAGATGACTGCCAAGATTGGAATATATTATCATGTAGTCTTTCTTACAGCATCATAGGAAGCACACAAACGTTTTTCCTCAAGTAGATTATAATGTTAATAATACAAATGCAATACTTTATCGCCAGAGAGTATGAAAGTCCCTTTCACCTGCCACGATACGTCAAGTTTTTCATTGCAATACTGTAAATGTGATGGATATTCATGAATACGTAATTCAAACAAGGTATATATCGTATGTAAGTGTCAATTATTTTCGATTGCAGTTATGCTAATTGCAATTTTTTCTTTCATTTGCTTCAGCGTTGAGGACAAATTCAATTTCCTTCAGGCGCTGTCATGAGTTTCTTGGGTGAAAAAAAATGCAGCGCCGTGCCATTTTTTTAGTTGTCTTGCTAAAACGAAATAATTAGTTTGTCTTACAAGTGGAAACGGAAACGGAAACAAATGGTCTCGCAACAGTTCACCATCATTACAGATGGGAAGATGCCATCATTGCGTTGTGTCCCAATTTGAATGAAGTCGACAATTCTTTCTTCTTAATTGCCCCACCATCGCCTCGAACAAACCATGGCAATATAGAAATGGTAAAAAATGTAATCAACTTCGGATTGCCTTCAGCATTCAAAGCAAACTGAAAAAACCCGGGTCCCTCCTGATGGGCGTGCGACTAGCCATCCTTCAAATACTGACAGGAAATGAAAAAAATGCCGCTGAGAATACAAATGTGGGGAAGTGGGACAATGACTTTTGTGTTTGTTTGTTTGTTTGTTGTTTGAAGGCCACACTCAGCAACATTCCAGTTGTATGGAGACGGTTTGTAGATAAACGAGCCTGGACCATACAAACCAGTGATTGATATCATGAGCATCGATCTACGCAATTTAGACACGGTGGCATGTAACAATCAAGTCAGGGAGCCTGACCACCCGATTCCTTTAGATGTCTCTTACGATAAGCATGGGATAAGCATTACAAGGGGGCGTCATGTGAATAATGATATATTATGTTTCCTGTCTAGTGACCAAAACGCTAACTGATAGAACGATGATTGAAAAGGATCACGAAGATCGAAACTAGGAAAGGGGAACATTAAATTGGATCGATTATACACGATTACAGCAACAAGAACAATAACCCTCACATGTTACACTCTTGTCTGATATGGAACAGGAACCTTGCGTTATTTAGAAATATTCTGACTGTTGCTCATAACTGGCATGATAAATAATACACCTACGACAAAAATAGCTGTACTTCATATATAAAAAGATCAAAGTAAAATAAAATAAAATACAATCAGATGTTTGGTCATTCGTTTGATCAATGTGAGAGGTGAGGTGAAAGTGGGTTTAACGTCGTGCTTGAGAATATTTCGCTCATATGACGACGTGCATGCGTGTGTATGTGTATGTGCGGCTGCTTGTACTAGCCCAGACTGAAGCTGGTTTTATAGTGCTAGCCCACTGAGATACCATGCCGCAGTGAAGCATGACTACCCCACTCAGACACATTATACTGACTCCGAGTCGACCAGTCCTTGTCCGAGCGCCAGGCAGGGACCAACAAGTACCATATTTTAACGTCTTTTGGTATGACGCGGTCTGGGATCGAACCCGCGACCTTCCGCTCTCCGGGCGGACGCTCTAACCACTACACCACGGAGGCGGTCTTGATCAATGTTTTATCACAACAATTTAAATTAGAACAAAACGCGTTTTTGGATAACAACTTGTTTTATTCTTTATACGACGTTTCAGTACTAGTTCTTGCTCCTTCATCAGATTCGCCTGATGAAGGAGCCAGAAATAACTCTGAAGGAAGTTGTTATCCATAAAACTTGTCATGTATTCATTCGTCCAACTTCTTTATGCCTTTCAAGAACCAACAATTCAATTAACAGAATCAGGAGAGCGAGCCAGAGAGGGGTACTATAACCACTCATTCAAAAATGTCAGTATCAGGTGTGACCACCATTGGCATTGCTACACGCAAAAACACTGCATGACTGAAAACAGCCTTGCCGAAATGTAACCACTATTTGCATTTGCTACGCGGGAACACTGCATGACTGAAATCCGCCTTGCCGAAATGTCACCACCATATGCATTGCTACGCGGAAACACTGCATGACTGAAAACAGCCTTGCCGAAATGTCACCACCATTTGCATTGCTACGCGGAAACACTGCATGACTGAAAACAACCTTGCGAAATGTCACCACCATTTGCATTGCTACCACGCAAAAGCTTACTGCATGACTGAAAACAGCCTTGCCGAAATGTCACCACCATTTGCATTGCTACACGCGAAAACACTGCATGACTGAAAACTGCCTTGCCGAAATGTCACCACCATTTGCATTGCTCCACGCGAAAACACTGCATGACTGAAAACTGCCTTGCCGAAATGTCAACCAGAACGTGGCTCACTGAGCTAGCACTAACGACTTGTTCTGGTCCTGTCATAGGTACCAATCCGTTCCATCCCAAACATATTTTTATGGGAAAAAAAGTATGGAGAAAAAATCGGAAAGTACAATACAGAATTGTCATGCTGCTTCAAAAAGCCTGTTACAACGCATGCACCAATACACTTCCATCCCAAAACTGTCGATATTGAGAAGCACAAATGTCGCAAAAACGTTCTCCTGTAACCCGGCGGTAACGTTTTCAAAAAGGTGATCTTTTGATTTCATGAACTTGAAAGAACCTGGCAACGTTTTGCACCCTTAGCCTCTCGTCTGCTTCCCTCCCCGCCACGCATCAAGTTTCAGGTAAAACCTAAATATAATTTACGGTCGAAAACTAGTGTATTTATAAGCACCCGATAGCTAAAATAAATCGTGTACTGTGCATATTAAAACACCCCGATTTGTTTGAGGTTTGTTCTCTAAAGTAGCACGCAAACATTTTAAACTATGCCATGCACAGTATTTAAATCAGTCGAGCAAATGTCTCCTCGAACATATTTTGAATTTTACATATAAATTTTACTTACACTTTATAGGAAGCACACCTACTTCGTATCTATGAGCATATTAGATGCAAAATGACAACACTGAAATAATAATTATAATACGGGTAACAATATACTAAGATACCACGTGGATGTTCCCCAACTATCTGCGCATATTGAGAGTGGATACTCAATGGTGTTCAGACTCGCGTGAAAGACTTAGTAGTCATTAAAGCGTTTTAACGTAGGCAACGGCGTGGATCGTTGTTCATAACGATCAGAAATGAAACGACTTGACTTGACAGACTGGATTACTTACAGGCCGCTTTCATATACCTGGCATATTTAATTGATGAATTACTGATCACTGATTAATTCTATCTTGTTTAATTGTTGACATCATTGATGTCAAAGCCAACGCAATAGGCAAAAACTAAAAACAGCTATAGAATACATATATGTAGGTAACAAAAATGATTGGTTGGTTTGTTATTTGACGACGCACTCAGCAATATTCCAGCTATATGGCCGCGGTCTGTAAATAATTGAGTGATCAACATCATGAGCATCGATCTACGTAACTGGGATACGATGACGTGTCAACCAAGTCAGCGAGCCTGACCACCCGATCCCGTTAGTCGCCTCTTACGACAAGTATGGGTTAATGAAGACCAATTCTAACTGGGATCTTCAGGGTCGTAACAAAGGTCATCTAACATTCAGAGGATATTGTTAATACAAAACCTGATGTGTCAACGATTCTTACCGTGAGGTTTTACACATTGTCTCACGGGGTCTGTTTCATACACCATCATTATAGGTAATTACGGTAATTATGTGAAAGTACGGTAATTATGTTTATAATTTCAACTTGTTCGAGAACACATGTGGATCTGTATATCTCAGTTAAAAGCGTATCATCTTTGCATCAGGATGAGCTTCTCATAATGTGCCATGATTACAGAGAACAACATGAAACTAAAGTATGGTGCTGTTAAACGGCAAAGGCATGCGAGACTTTACCACTTAATTCTTTCTTTGCATAAACAACGTATTACTAAATATATTTTGTGACTTAGCCACGTGTACAAGCGCGTGGGAATGAACTGTTGAATTGCGTGCAACAATATATTGGCTTTTCATGTAAACATCTTTTGGATGTCGGTCGTTGCCTTGTATAAAAAATATTTTGTTCCAGATAAACTGAAAAATATGTTTTGTCATTCAGTTTACTCCAAAGAAACGGGTTTATGTTCCGTTACAAAGTAACTTAAGGTATTTTTAGAATTATGAATGAGCACTCTTCGGGGCCTAAGTTTGTTTTATGTACCGACTAAACGGGCATCGAAAGTCATCGGAATTTAAACAGAACGGTCTTGTTAAATCTAACAAACTGCAGACTACTATAGTGTAAATGTACTCAAAGCATTGTTCATAAACTCGTAAAGTTCTAGTGATATGACATGTGATATCTTTGAATTTCGTCATTTCTTTAAGTAACACTTTCCTGGCGCCATTACGTTCTATTTTTAAATCATCTGTTATGCCAACCTTCATGTGATAAGTTAGCGAATTATATATGTCTGGTTGTAGTTTCTAGCCATTGAGCCTCTACAACTAGCCTTCGAGGAATATATGACGCGTGGGTGCCTTTATGCAATATATTCTCATGCCAATAATGGTTGTCACCCCCTTCCCACCCCAACCCCCACCACACCCCTCTCCAATTAAAAAATTGAAGGGGGTGACAACCAATATTGGCATGAGTATATGTTATTCAAATAGGAGGGCTCGGGTTAACTATACCGCCAGATCCCTCGCTCGGGGTTAGACGGAACAGTTTATGCTGGACATTGTCCACGCCCTCAAAATATGGGAAGTTACAAATTAAATCGCAGTTTGAATGAGTGAGAGCGTATTATTGAAATAGTGAGTGAGTGAGTGAGTATGGTTTTACGCCGCTTTTAGCAGTATTCCAGCAACATCTGAAATGGCTTCACACATTGTACCCATGTGGGGAATCGAACTCTGGCTTTGGCGTGACGAGCGAACGCTTTAACCACTAGACTTCCCCACCGTCCCTATTATTGAAATAACTACATGGACTGTGTTTTCAAATAAAGCTAGGTTACCTGGATTTCTTATGAGCATTTTACGAGTGACAGCTGAATGTAAGCTTCAGTTATCAGAACTGCCCTGCAGTCAAAATAACACTCAACAAGAACCATGACACAGGCGGGACGAAAGGATTCGAACCCAAAGGTAGTAGAACACTGTAGTCCGGATCCCTTAGATTTGTTGAAGGGAGTGTAAGTCAAACCTAACAGTATGTCAGTTAAACGGCATCTATTAAGTGCAAAGAGGAAAATCAGCATCAACTGTATGGATGCCTTAGACCTGCGATTCACACAACTGGTAACGAATGGAAAAGAGTGAAACTGCATCACGTCATCAAAGATATTGTCAAGTCAGTCACTGGATCGGGTAGCCAAGTCATACTCGTATCTTCCCTTGATGGTGTAGAATGAAATGAGCGGTTGTCGTCAGAACACTTTCTTGTGTGGAAGGAATGTTGTTTCATTTTTCAGTGATTCACAAACCAGAGAGTAAGTGCTATAATCTTGTTTGTGTGTTCTAAATGATCTTGGTGAGGTTCTGCTCTCCATGATGACAGAGTGAGTGAGTATAGTTTAACGCCACATTGAGCAATATTCCAGCTATGTGGAGGCGGTCTGTAAATATGGCCGTCCGTATTTTCTGTGTTTCGCATCTTCCGACCGACCCAAATTTTCTTTCCGATGGAACAATTTTTTTTTATTATTTTACAAAATGCCGCCGACAGCAATAATTTCAGCCCGATCAAACGAAAAATGTGTCTAAAAGTCAACGTTGAAAAATATATAATACTTTGAAAAGTCTCTCAAGCATCTAAATGGGTGATCTTTTTGAATTTATCTTTCCTTCACTAATCCGCTTGGAGCGCTGATCCGGACGGTCCAACCTTAACTGACAGCGCATGTCTTATGCGCGATGGGAGCTGTTCTTGTTACTAAACACTTAGAGACAGTTAACCAGTACAGCCTTCACCATCACGCTGGTGCATAATTTTATGGACAGTATCGTTTTCCTTGACCAATGATATATCAAGTGTGATGTCCTGAAATATTTGTTATGTGATTCCGTGATACACCGGGGATAGCCATGACTGCTTATATTGCATTAATGAATCGCAAAATGGCCATTCGAAGCTAGACGGTGGAGTCATATTTTACCATTTTGTTGACGTTTTGCAATGGGTAATTCAAATCTGGCACTAGATGTCTGAATATCGCTCTTTTAAGCCTGCAGTGTATATTTTCATTTGTAATCAAATCTATATCGTTTTACGCCGATTAGGCTACATTCCTGTAATTCAGTATGGTCGGGAGCTGATATTGTGCGCGAAATGTGAAAACATCGTTATGCAACGTGTGAATTTCGTCGTGAGTTTTATCAGATATTTTTGTATGATGGTGCGTGTGTACTTTAATATTACATTACACATGCATGACTTTATTCAGTCATTGTACATAAGAACTATCTGTTAAATTTGTAAAAAAATAAATAATGCATACACACACCTACATGGAATTTATGTCATCAAATACATATTTGATTTTTAAACATATTTTCTATGTTAATTCCTAACCAACAGACATAAAACTAAAGTTTCTTCAGAACCGTTGAATGAAAATCAGAATATAAAGCTATAGCTAGATAGTTTTTGGTCTGTCACGTGAAATAGTTTATCAACGTAATGTTACTAAAACAAGAAGATACATGTCAGTCTATACACATATAATTCTATAATACACATCCTCTTGGGTGGTAGAATGATCCGTTGTTTGTTGAAACAAACCCCTGTAAATGAGTACTTATGTTTAGAGGTTGAATGGTGTTAAACTTTTGTAAGAAATGGATCAATGAATTAACATATATAATGACTCACAGCACTGACGAATGGGCACATTTTATAAAGGCTAAATCTTTTATTTCAAACTATGATGACTGGTACTTATGCTGCAACCGACTAATTAGATAATAGGTGTATGGTACATTAAGTATGCGTCAGAAACAGTGTCAGAATTTAAAAACAAAATGAATTATGTGAAGAACTGCTGATGAAATCGTACTATTCACATTTATAATTAAAGGTTACATTCTACACATTTCTTCAACTTTCAGGGATGTGTAATAATCTCAAATTTGCGATAAAGGTCTTCCAGGAGATACAGGTCCGTTGGTTGGAGGTGTATCTCCGATTCTTTTTACATTGAAGTCGGTGGTAGTATGAGAACTATTTGTTAAATTTGAATGCGGCAATAGTTGAAGAATTGCCGTTGGAAATAACATAAGGGCTGATATATAAAATGAGTTTACATTATTTCATAGATGCTATGACACCCGAGACTTACACTGTCTCGTGTTCTGTCGTAGGAAATGCCGTGACAATATACATGTACCGATTTTTCAGGGCGTTTTCCCGTTACCTTCTACCGTGTCAATTCGTATTGCGCTTGGAAATTAAACAAACTGTGGACCTGCAACCAGTGTGTGCTACCAGTGGACGACAGCCTTTGACCGGTGGCCAAAATACCTAAAAAAATGATAAATCTCTCCAAAAATAAAGAAAGTGCCAGTTTTGAAGAACCGACTTTGTTGTATTCTGATCCAATGTGACATTTAAAGAGGCTCTGTTAAAGGTTTGTAGCATAATTATTTCATATAGTTTCCTTATGTTTAATGATATATGAACTGTATAAAATTAAGAAAAAGGATTCTCACATTAAGAAAAGCCTTTATTTATAGTCTGGGTACTGATGGAGGGTCATTTTCTGTCACCAGCTTGAAAACAAAATTGCAAACTGCTTTTTTTAAAATAATTTTTCGCCCGCCGCCCGTATCAGCACCAATTTGGAGATGAAACATAAAAAACGTGGACGGCCTAATCCAGTCTGGACCAGACAATCCAGTGATCAACAGCATGAGCATCGAACTACGCAACTGGGATACGATGACATGTGTCAACCAAGTCTACGAGCCTGACCAGTGACCAGCCGATAACGTTAGTCGCTTCTTACAACAGACATGGGTTACTGAAGATCAATTCTAACCTGGATCTCCACGGGCCTCTCCATCAGGATGATAATGATGTGTAGCAAGAGGAAATGTATGAGAGTGTTGTGAGGTGAGGTGAAATTGGGTTTAACGTCGTGCTTGAGAATATTTCGCTCATATGACGACGTGCATGCATGTGTATGTGTATATGCGGCTGCTTGTACTAGCCCAGACTTAAGCTGTTTTTTTTATAGTGCTAGCGCACTGAGATACCATGCCACAGTGAAGCATGACTACCCCACTCAGACACATTATACTGACTCCGAGCCGACCAGTCCTTGTTGTACCCATTAATGCCGAGCGGCAGGCAGGGACCAACAAGTACCATATTTTAACGTCTTTTGGTATGACGCGGTCGGGGATCGAACCCGCGACCTTCCGCTCTCCGGGCGGACGCTCTAACCACTACACCACGCAGGCGGTCGAGAGTGTTGTGATGGTAAAGCAAAGGTATACAGTGTTTTTTGCTGATTCAGGATTGAACACTGTATTTAGCGAGACCCGTCGAACTACATATAGTTTGTTTATTCCTGATAGAGAATATTTTACCACCCCAAAAATAACACCAATTACAATATCTTTATTACCCATACGGGTGAGGAGATCCCGAGTAATATCTTTTTGATATTTGCACAGTGTGCAATTTAGTGATTCTCGACGTTGATTGGTTGATCGTATATTTGTACATTTTCATTGGATGCCGGAACTACTTTCACACACTACGTTAATTCATAAAGTTTCATAGATTCATTGATAAATTGACCGTGATGTAATCGCACTTATTCGAGATTTAAAAACAGAACAAAAACAACATACAGGATTTCGATTTTGATGCTAATTTAATGTTTTATTTCATACTTCATTGACAATACAGCGTCTTCTACTTAACATGTTTTGTAATAAAAAAATGTTTAAAATTGATAATCATAAAGTCGTCTTTGTAAACAAACATGGCTACCCAGTTAACGCCAATCAAAGTCAATGAACTGGTCAAGGTGGACGGAGACATTACAGGACGTGTAACAAGAATAACACAACCGCTAAATTCCTTTCACGTGTATGTGATAAACACAGAATATGGAGAAATGCAAGTTGCAAGGTACAGACTGAAAGTGTTGCCGGAAACAATCTCGAGCGAGTCGGCCTCTCACCAAAGTCCCCACCTGCCCCAGAGTGTCATAAATGACTTGCTACAAGATGATTTTTTTTAACCCCCAATCGAAAACAAAACTTTTGACAGGTTTGTTCCTGTTTATGACCATGACATTGATAACCTCTTGGCTGCGAACGAAAATGAAAACTCAATGAAAAAGACAAAATTGGACATGAATCTTGTTTATAGATTTCTTAGTGAGATTCTTAATGATCCAAGACAACTTGAAGACAGTGCCCCCCATGAACTGAACACTATCCTATGTACATTTTTCATATCGGCAAGAAAATCTGATGGTTCGGAGTATGAACCGTCTTCCCTCCGGGGAATATAGGGTAGCGTTGAACGCTATTTGAAGCGTAATGGGTACTCACATGTCTTAGCCGAGTCAATGCATTTCATGAAACTGAGGGAGGTTTTGAAATCAAAACTCAAGTCATTAAAAAACAAGGTAAAGGAAACCTACCATTCCGTGCTGATCCTGTATCCGACACTGAATTACAGAAACTCCGTGAATGTGGCCAACTAGGCACCAGCACGCCAGATTCCATTTTATACACATTATTGTGGAACAACACCGTTTATTTTGGCTTGAGATAGGCGACCCGACACAGGCGTATACAATGGGGTGATGTTACACTAAAAGTTGATTCAGAGAATATCTCCAGTATATTGAACGGCAGTCAAAAACCCGTTAGGGTGACCAGTCTAGCGATCTTGCTCCTAAAGCATGGGCACAACCTGGGGATCTGTGTTGTCCAGTCGCTGTTTACAAGTCGTACCGTGCCTTGAGACCACTAAACTTCTCCAATGATGATCATCCATTCTATTTGGCAACAAACACCCAGTTTGGGGTACGAACCGGGAATACTTGGTTTAAACGTCAACCGGTTGGCAGAAATAAACTGGGATCACTGATGAAAATAATGGCAAGTAAAGCAGGGCTTTCTAATGACAAACGGTTGACAAACCATAGCGCCAGGAAACGCATGATTCAAACTTTGTCTGACAAAGGTGTTCCAGCTCACCAGATCATGCAAGTGTCAGGGCACAAAAACGTTCAATCCATCAACAGTTATTCCACAATGAATGAAAAACAACACCAAAACAACAGACTTCTGTCGTCCAACTGTGATTCCACACCACGTGACACAGGCCTGTCTCTCCCTTGCCTACAAAATGCACCAAAGCCTCAGTCGAATCAGTCCCAATCAGTCATGTCCTAGATGAATTCAGTTTCCCATGATATCCATGCTGTTCATACTCTTTTTTCTAGTCCAATTTACGGTGGAGTATTCAACTTCACTATTTCAAATGATTTTTCTTTCAACCAACCACGAGCACCGAAAAGGCGTATTTTGCCTTTTGTCGACTCGGACTCGGACTCGGACTAAAAAAGTTGGAGTTATCGTCCCTGACAAGGGCACTGACGCGAGCCAAAACTAGGTCAAAGTCAAAATGTTGACAAACGTTAATAATTGTGAACCGTCTTCTTAGAAAGTTCACCATTCCTGCGTTTTATTCTTCTCTTGCAGATTTTCACTGTTGTATCAGTTAACGTTGAAAAAAATTGACAGTTTTTTGCTGTTTTGTATCCAACCACAGCCACCCACTTTCTGTAACGAGTAGATCTAGGCTACACATTTGCGATCTACGACTAAATATTAAATATGCGAGTGTACTCGTTAAAAATAAACTTAATCTTTACAGGGGGGTGTGTGGGGGTGGGGTGGGTAATAAAATCGTCATGAAACGAATTTGGAAACTGATGAATTGTGGTGTTTTTCATACCGTTTTCTACAGTACTATTTTGGGGTTCGTATGCGATTCCATTAGGCGTGATTACGTTGTAAACACATAACGAGGTGCGGCTTTGAGTTCATAAGTACTGGTTTCTCGGTTTAATTACAGAATGGGTAATAAAAAAAATAACCCACGAGGTACGAGTGATTACGGGAAATATGTCCCTCGTGAAATTAATGTTCAAGTCCCTCGCTAAAGCTCGGGACAGTGAACATTAATTTCACTCGGGACATATTCCCCGTAATCACTCGTACCTCGTGGGTTATTCTCTAAATGTCATACAATATCATACCTATACTCCGTTGTCGGAAAGCCATTACAAGTTTAGTTACCTAAAAACTGCAACCTTTCTTTGAATGTGTGCCATAATATATGTTATGTCAGGAGATCAGAGTTTTTATGTCGGACAAAAATCAATACAATACCACTTTGAAACCCTGTTATTTTAGACAGTGGAACTGTATATTGGCAAGAAAGTATTTACCTACACATATTGTTTCTACTTCCAATCAGAAATTTGCTCTGATCCTAGTTTGTTCTTTGAAGGGCATTTAGACGTGATACATTTGAGTCACATTTTTTTTTTTGTTGATATATACTTCTTTATTAGCTGAACACGACGTTTCGGAGTTTACATGAACATCATGTCTTGATGAAGGATTCAGAATGAACTCCGAGACGTCGTGTACAACAAATAAGGACGTTTAACCCATGTTTTATTTGGGATTACAATTTCTCAGTGAAGCACCGATTGGAGTACTTTTGTTACATTGAATCCTATCCGGGATCTGAAACCACACTCTCAGAATCAGGCAACTAATCGCCAGCACACATAGCCAGCCAACTCAGCCACATAGGCTTCCACAAATGGAAGTCGGACTGGGGGTCTAGATCACGTACAAATGTAAATTCGAAAATCCAGAATGGAACTCAACCTCAACAAAAGCACTAGAATCGGTACTTTACTTAGATGTAAGATAAAATAAGATAAGATAAGATAACATAAGATAAGATAAGATATAACTTTATTATCCCGGAGGGAATTCTTTTTGCATCAAAACAGTCTCAAAATGAATAAATAAATGAATAAACTGTAAACCCAAATATACCCTACATTACATTTGACCACTTTCTAAATGGCATTATGTATTCAAATAAGGAAGTTGAAAAACCCTTCCTGTTGGTCGTTCCAGATTCCTGTGAATCTGATCGGAATCTCCCCTTCCCCGTATCTGAAACCACCCCAGTGGAATCTGTGCATCACTTCCGTTGCCATACGTTCTTGTCAGGGTTATTTAATCTGGGGTTTTAAGGACATAGTCGTGTGAAACCAACAATCATACCTCAGTAGGATCTTTAGACACTCGTATCCAGCAGACTGTGGCGACAGTTCTACCCTCTGGAGTGCAGTACAGAACATCTGGCACGTAAAGATGCCTCTGAAAGTAATTTGTATACATCTCTACACACGATCTCTGAAATGTTAAAAAATGTGTTTTTATCTTCACCCAAGACAACTTGCGTCATCAACCTTGCCTTACACACATTGAAATGAAGTGGCTTGTAGAGTTCACGCATTTCAGACTTCAGTTCATAGCTTTTGAGTAACAATCGAGCATGATCTGTCTTTCAAGATTTCAAAGAACGTCATATAACTCAGAAGTTGATCGATCAAAGTTTAAACTTTCAAGGCCTCAGTAAAGATTTCAAAAAGATTTTTGGTAGACATATAATTGACATTTTCAAATTTGACCCATCAGTTACAAAAATAATGTCCGATGAAATTCCCTATTTTGCCTTGTACCATCCGTTTCCTGGTGACGGGCAAACGCTTTCACCACTAGGCTACCCTCCCGTCTAAATATGAATTAAAAATTCCTCAGTTCTTGTACAGAACTAACTCAGCACAATAATTAAGTTTCAATGACAAGTGTTACACGTAGGGCAGCAGGTATTTACCCTTTCCACGAAATCCTGGTGTCATGACAGATTATCAGTCATATAATTTTAAACTTTAATTTGCCTTTTATATTACGACCAGTGGCATCGTTATCTCCTTATAAGGGCAACATTATTCTATGTTTCTCATCGCCCAACTGACTGTAATTTGGCCGCCGACCCGAAAAAAAAAGCCTTTTTTATTTCCACCGACTCGAACTCAGAACCTACCGAGTTGCTCATTCAGTTGCTTCCTGTTTGTCTCAGTGCTGGGATGAAGGCTGTAAGTAGAGGACAATCGAACATTCACTGTCATCCTAGGCGCTAAGCATTCCTCTTTCTTTACATTATATTTATTAATACACTGCCACGTATAAAAGAGTAAAAAATAATTTAATGACCGATATTTGTACCTTTGTGGCAGTAACAACTGATTCAATCTAATTTGATGTTCTCTCCTGCTTTTCATTGTTATTATTTGTTGCTTTTGTTTGCACTGCAATCTGTGTTATGTACTAAAATTGAAAATCTGACAACAAATGAGTTGCTGTATATACATAATTTTCATTTCAAGATACCAAATAAAATAACATAACTTTGTTCCATTAAGATAAGATATTTTCTTCTTTTCCAGATGCATACTACGTAAAAGATAAATAGAATGCTGCCCAAATAGAGATAATGCATTCTCTGGCGTTGTCATTTTCTACTTGACTGTATTTGGACAATATCACTTACAGTTTCATTGCGAACGTTGACACCACCCTGTTCGACCTTTGCAAATATCTGTCGGTATGCGTTATATATTGTGTATATTGATAAACCGCACAAGTTCGTTTCTTCAGCATAACGTTGTTGTTTGTACTGCTCTTCAGCTTGTTCTCTGTTGAAATGATTGCATCTGTCATATTCTATGAAACTAGCATAAGTTAGTAAGATTGGTATCTCTAATGTGTATATTTATCCCTGATTATTTCCGACATATTTCTAGTATTAAGTGATTTGAGAGTCAGTGTGTAAATTGCTCTATTTTACCAATAAGGCAGCGAGACCGGCATGGCACATATACAAAAGTCCATTATACACAAACACTCAGTGACATACAGTGACACTCGAACTTCAAGTTTCAAGCTTGTTCTTTTTTTTTATTGTTGGTGGGCCGAAATCAAAAGTGTTCCTTCCTCATCAAGTTTATTTTCAATGAAATTCGACCAATAAAACTCATGAAGAATGTGGCAAAAAAAATAGTAAAAAATGAAAATGAGTTTTGTGACCGCCTGCTGATATTAAAGTCATACAAGTGCACTTCAACCGTTACTGCTCTAGAAATTGTATTGGCATTATTAAGCCGGCACGTGCAGGTGTATCGAGTGAGAACATATCACGTGGACTATGCAAACTATAACCCGTTACTCCGATATAGAGGAAAACACTTGAGGATAATGAGTAGATTTTATGGTTTAATGACCAGATTGATATTGTCGAGTGGAGGTTTTCTATCTGGTGCTTTGACAGATAACTGGTATTAACCATGCAAGAGTACTATTCTGTGTAATAGATACCTTTTAAAGATATATGAAGGAGATCGAAATTACATCTTTGACAACTGATTTTCACGTTTTTGCTATCAGCAAACATCTACAATTTCGGAAAATGTCTGCTTCCATCTTGTCTTTAATATTTTGTACAAACGTGAAACTGTTCAGGCTGTGGACCACTTCAGATATGATCCGATATGTCATTTTTCATTGGTGCAGTACCCTTGGTAATTAGTATGCTGATACAGCTTCAGTTGTTGGCGATCAATGTACTGTGCACTACTTCAGATATGGTCCAATAGATCATTTTGCATTGTTGCATTCCTTAGTATGGTGACCTATCTTCAGTTGTTGGCGATCTATAACCTGTGTATATATTGTATTGTCTTCAAAAGGGGAATTGTTTCCATGCTTCTTTACACCTATGTCAGTGATTTTCTAGTTTTAACTGTCCTTCTTCGACAGGTTTCAGTGATCCAAGTTTGTGTATCTAGAATGTATGATTTGTTTTAGTCACGATATGGCTGTAAATCCTAACTCACTCACTCACCATTGTTGCAGTTCTTGAATGAGTAAGCTTGTTGGTTTAAACTTCTCTTGGAACAGAATTTCAGTCATATCATGAAGTGTCCTATTTTGGGGACCAGGGTATAATGAGTAGCCAACATCGTCATGCTGGCAACCTGCTTGTCTCTGATTCTGTTACTTTAGTTACGTTCTGTGTACGACATCTATGACCTAAATTGGTCATCCCCAGGCCGTGTTGGCCATCACATCAATTAGCCACATGCACTGATATTGTTTCCTTTATTTGACCATTGTTGTCTCTTCATCTGTCCATTGTTGTCTACGACTCTATGAATTTATACATGTTATCTATAACGTCAGGCAGTCTGGTATTCCGACTGTACCTGTATGTACGGGCATAGAAGGATAAGCCTGTCCTATCATAGTAAAGTTAGCATCTCTGCTCGACTTATTTCTTAATGCAATTTGTAATTGTATAACCAGCTAAGGAAGTTTGGACTGAACATGTTCCTTTGTATAATTGATCTAGTTTTCCTGGCGAGATATAGGTGTTGGAAATATTCTCTACGAATATCTTTTTGCAGATACTGATATTATTGTGCACGAGACACTTACTTAATGCAAAGGCATTGGATAACTGTTTGGACTGCGATGGAATCCAATGGTACATTATGGAAATGTATTCGAAATGGTAAACGCTAAGGCGTGATCATATGAAACATTCCAGTTATCAGCTGTATTTGTAAAACCTTAAATAACAGGTTAATGGTCATGAGAGTTAAATGATTTAATCAGAAACATATATGCGGAAGGTCGCTTAACCACTGACCATTTAGTTAGATTAGCAAAAGTGTCTATGTTTTGTTATCTTGAAAAAGGGTATGTCTTTGTCTACATTTTTATTCAAGATTTTTTAAAACAGTTTCAAATACGCCTTGGTGGTGCCCTGGCTGATAAATATACTCAGGTGACATGGTCACATGGCAATCCCTTGTCTGTCAAATCAGAAGCTTTAAATGATTAAATCGATAGTTCACTGATGATTTCAATATTGCTTGTGATAAACAAGCTTTGTATTGAACGAAAACTGCAGTCATGTTTAAATATAATCCTTAAACGGAATTAAATCCTCAAAAGTTATGACCGACTGTATTTATTTATGTTTAAACACATGGAATTAATTTTAGATGTCGCCATAACACCGTCGTAAGAGATGCAAGATTCCTTGGTATTGTTTTCGATCAACATTTGACATTTATGTTCGATATTAAGTCCTTCAAGAATAAATACCTGACGGCACTTGAGAAATTAAATTTCAAATTTCAAAGTTGGGAGGAGATCATAAAATTGTTTTGCCAACTATATAGATCACTGATCGGTTGGTAATCTCACTACGTCTCTCTTATTTATAAAAGGGCCTAAAAGCCAACAGTTACTTAATATTATTAAATTCTATTCGACACAAGGCTGTTACTTTGATTCCAACTATTCCTAGTTTGTATGTGTCTCTGAAACAAGACGGTTTTAAATTATCTTACAATATATTTCTGAATGATGTTTTATGCCTATGCCTGTGTTTTTCATCCTCTTTAGAACTACCCCCCCCCCTTTCCAAACAAAATATTAAAAAAAAAAAAGAAAAAAAAAAGAAAAGAAAAAAAATCATCACTTTATCCAGAGTACAATGATATACCTCTGATGCTAGAATACATTTTGACAATATAGCCCTATCTCTGCGTCAGCTTGTCTACCAATGTAAAGCCAGGTGGACTTAACATTAACTTAACCGGAGAAGTCAGAAACCAATCAAATAAGTTATCCACATGAAGGTTTTACATTACATACAGATCCATATTCATGGATGGCACCAATGACGATGACGCTGTTGCCACTGTCATTGAACCCAGTGCTAGATCATCAAGATCGACTAAAGTAAGTTCGATTCAAGGACAATATATAACAGCAAGAGAGTATATAATCAAACAATCCAACAATTTACAATTTGTTGTGCTTTCAGACTCTCTTACTTTTCTTCAGTCAGTTCACAGAACCTTACAAAAAGCCACATTTAGTCGAACCTATCGAATGTTATAATGATTGTGTACTGCCCAACCCGACACCGTCGTTGCCATGTCGGAACCTTTGGGAACACAACGGCTGTTGCTGCTGGAGAAGTAGCTCTCAACAAATCTGTGATACCACTTCTGATCCCATACAGCCATTATAAATCTGTCATTCGTTCCTTTATTCGAGCTCCACTGCAAACGAAGTGGTGCAGTCATTTCATGACACTAAACCAACTATCTGTTCACCTCAGTTAAAGCGTCATTTTACGACGATGTCTTTTGGCCAATTTTTTGGCCGTTCGAAATATGTACGAATCTTCATTGGTGAGGAGCGTTTATTTAAATGAAACATATACATGTATTTGAAATTACAATCCTTAAACATCTATATATAAATGTTAAAAATCATTGCATTATATTTCTGTAAAAGAAAAAGAAATTATTTCCTAGATATTAAATAAGTTTCTTGCATACAGCAAATTACCTTTGACAATTGGTAGACTAGATTATCAACTTTGGTTTTGGGTGGATGTATCCTTGACTAAGGTTAAAGTTAAGTAGTGTGTAGAACTATTTTACCCACGAGAGTCGATGTAAAAGCACATACTTCAAATTGAGGTTTTCTTATAACAACTGTTATTCTAAGCAACGGAGACAACAATGTTTTTCGCAAACCTTTCGCGCCATGTTACATGCGAGGGAGCAATAATTCCTTCACTGTTGGAAACATTAACTTACAGATCCTAGATAAAATCCATAGACAGCTGACGATATTTATTGAAAGGAGGACACATACTTTCGGGACACTGCTTTGTATGCATTGTTGTGTGAGTATTTTCTTCGAAGATCCCATATGAACCCATCTTCAGCAACCCACGCTTGTTGGGATCGGGTGGTCGGGCTAGGTGACTCGGTACATGATGTTCATGATGTTAATCACAGTTTTGTCGGGTCTGGATTCGAATATTTACAAACCACCACCACACTGCATGAATACTGCTTAGGGGCAGCGTTGAACATATCTGTAAGATCAGGCATACATGTAAAGGTCTTGGAAAGCAGGTGGCAGGTGTTAGGATGTGTGTTGGGCTTATTTGAAGACATTGGTGAAGAGTAAGATGGGCGTCACCAAGAACAAATATATATAATATTAAAAGCTGCACGTGTATTACGCTCATGATATATTACATCCACGATCGATGTAGTCTATTTCTTCACAAGCTAACATTGCACGTGTTTGCCATCGAGTCCACGCATAGTCTGATCCCATGATCACGGTGGCGCATTAACACACAACACGATGTTGTGAGTTATCAGGCTGACTCCCAAAACACGATACAGCCATGTCTGTGGATTAACAATAATACAAAAGACCATTTTCAAGACCTAGCAGCGATTCACAGACACTGGTGAATTAGTGAATTAGAACTAACCAACCTTAACAAATCGTGTTGACAGTAGAACCAGCATGATTATTTTATTAGCAACGTGTTCAGGTCGTGTTTGGGGTTTAAAACATATTCCTGAACAGAAGAGCTGAACACTTATGTATGTGTTTACACCATGAACACATGTTTATGTAGGATGTTAAAATATGGTACTAGTTGGTCCCTGTCTGGCGCTCGGCATTAATGGGTACAACAAGGACTGGTCGGCTCGGAGTCAGTATAATGTGTCTGAGTGGGGTATTCATTCTTCACTGCGGCATGGTATCTCAGTGGGCTAGCACTATAAAACCAGCTTCAGTCTGGGCTAGTACAAGTACACGACGTTAAACCCAATTTCACTTCACCTCACCTCTCTCATTTGTGTACGATAATGGCGCGATGGGCACACCTCAACATATGCTGACATTTCCTCAACAAACAAGGTTGTCTTCAGAAAGCCATTCTTGTCGTAAGACGGGATTAATGGGATCGGGTGGTCAGACTTGGTTGATGCATATCGTCGAATCACCAGATGCTGCGATCGATGTTTATGATGTCGCTCACTTAATTGTCTGGTCCAGACGCGGTTATTTACATACCACTTTGATATAGCTGTGTGTGACGTTAAACAGCAGCAGCAACAGCAACATCATCAACATCAACCAACCTCTTCATTTCTTTTGCTTTATTGAATGAACATCTCTTACGTTAGACAAAACCCTTGCCAGAGTTCCTCACGAACATGTTGTCTAAGACAATATGAGACTTGTGACGGCTCGTCAGGTTGATGATGTCCAGGTTGTAAATTCTTACAACCGTTCGTTATGAAATTGTCTATTTTATATTATAAATCAGATAAACGTGTAGCTGTACCGCGTGGCTACCCTATGCCCACTTTGTAATCAGTGTGTTGGGTGTTTTTCGAATCAGAACGGACTGTCCTTATACTGTACCCAAATAGCAAATGACAATTTCAAAACATGTATTGCATCCCATTTTTATACACACTGTCGTCATATTAGTGTTATCATTTTAATGACGGGCACAAGGAAGTGTTCACTCGAAAATACCTGTCTCACTCAGCTTATTACTTTGTAATGAGAAATTGCAAACCCAGTGTTTCTTGAGGCAGTCGGTGCACATTTCCTTTGGACTGATTCATATAAAGAATGTACGATCGCTTGTAATACCCGGATCAAATACTGTCAAATATCGTTGTGTCGAACGTAAAGGGACCTACGTATATATTTCGAGTTATCCGATGTTCGGCACAACAGGGAACGATACATTCAAATTTAGACATAACAGTGTTTGACTGTACATCAGCATAATCATTTTTTTGTTTGTTTAATTTTAGTCACCATCAAACTTGGATGTATATTTTCTTTTTCACTGAAGTATTCCGAAATGTTGAATGTAGCCGGATCCAAACAAACACCGAGACTAAGAAACAATTTATGTACACGGGCCGTATGTAAGTCGCCATATAGATGACCAGATGTAGTGAGGAAACGAAATTATGTTTGAGTTGCAATTGAGATCAACTTTGCGAACTGTAGGAACCATGTGGGATATTAAGATAGGTGTTTACGGCAATCAGCCAGCTTTTACCAAGATTCACACTAATCAATTTAGCACGTCGACTTCCTTGGCACATCGAGATCAAGACCTCCCGCAGCCTTGCCATGATAAATGGATTGATTCAATTATATTGGGAACAAAGGCGGCATCTCTCATGGCAGGGGAAAGACGTTCGATGTGGACATGGGTATCAATTAGCTAAAAGCTGAAAAATGAAACACTTTTGGGTCAACAGTGATCTTGCTGGCCGACCCCCCACGACGATGTATGACTTAGAGGGAACTAGAGGTTACATGATTGTTCAGAATTGTACGGGACGAAGGGGGAGGGGGTATGAATCTTTTCGAGGTTCCAGACACGGTTGTTGTTATCAGCCAGTAAGAGAGCTCTTAATTCTGACTCTATTTCTAGATTTGTGGTTTCTGTTTCAACATGAGTTAGGGTAGAGTGTCTAACAGTGTTTGGGGCTTGGATCGATTGTTGGCACTGTTTCAGCCATCACATGTCTGTCTATATTTTCTGGCACAAAGTAGGGATAAGAAAATCTGACAGTTTACGCGAAATGACCTCCCGGCTGTACATCTGGTAACTGGTAAAAGTGCAGAAACACTTATCAACCTGCTAGCCGTAAACTATCATTGTCTCATTCCCTTCCTGGTCAAAGTCAGATATTTCCCGATATCTGTATTTTTTTGTAACTATATCTGTTGATGTCTGTGTGTCTCTTCCCCTGTACCGATCTCTCTGTCTGTCGCGGACACGGTCCACATCCCTGCCTCCTGCTTGTGTCTCCCTTTTTTCACTGTCCCCATCCCTGTCTCTGTATCTGTCCTCATCTCTGCCTCTTTCATCATCTCTGCGTCTGTCCTCATCTCCGTCTCTGTCCTCATCTCTGCCCTCGTCTCTGCGTCTGTCCTCATCTCTGCCTCTGTACTCATCTCTGCCTCTGTACTCATCTCTGCCCTCAACTCTGCCTTTGTCCTCATCTCTGCCTCTGTACTCATCTCTGCGTCTGTCCTCATCTCTGCCTTTGTCCTCATCTCTGCCTCTGTACTCATCTCTGCGTCTGTCCTCATCTCTGCCTTTGTCCTTATCTCTGCCTCTGTACTCATCTCTGCGTCTGTCCTCATCTCTGCCTCTGTACTCATCTCCGTCTCTGTACTCATCCCTACCTCTGTCCTTATCCCTGCATCTGTCTTCATCCCTACCTCTGTCCTCATCTCTCCCCTCATCACTTCTCTGTCCTTATCCCTGAATCTGTCCTTATCTGTTCCCTCATCACTTCTCTGTCCTTATCCCTGCCTCTGTCCTCATCTCTCTCTCTTTCCTCATCTCTGCCTCTGTCCTCAATCTGCCCTTATACCTATATCCTCATCTCATTCTCTATCTGTGTCACCACCTTTGAATCTTTCTCTACTTTCTTTGTTTCTGTGTCATACCCAATTTCTATCATGTTGCCCTACTCTTTTTGTACACTATGGAATAAAGAAACGTGTCAGTTATTTTCCATTGAAAATCACTTCCACTACTTCAGTAACCTGTTAGAATCCGAACCAGGGAAATAACTACCAGAGTTAACATTTCAGGCCCGTAGACGGACTTAATTCGAAAAATAAATAACTTTATTTATTTGTCAAAGTAATGTTGCTCTTCTCAGCTATCATATCACTCACAAACAATTAATATTTTCATTCCAAACAAACTTCCGTAAACACATAAATGATATTAACAAAGCATAATATTGAACTTAATTATGATGATACCAAAGAAACTCTCACTAAACAATACATTTATGGCGCAACGAAATTTCACTAATTGCTGATTCCTGCCATGGATCTAACCAGTAATCTCCACCCTTGACATTCAGTCCGAGATTAACTACGCCTCGTTATTCCGGAATTACCCACCTGTCCTTACACCAGAGTCCCAGGTCTTCCAGCTGTGTCATTATATAATTGTGCAATTCACAATCAATACACAGGGTCGATTCCCAAGCTTTGTAAAGACAGAACAACCATAACATGTCCGACAGATTCAGACATGTAGCAACTATGATACAGGAGAATTCATCTTCGTGTACATCGTAATGATGTGCCACTCTCCAGCTCTAATACGTCTGAAACCTATTGGATACTGGGCTCTCACCAGACAGTGATGTATGTCCCCGAATGCATGTAATTTCTACAGTTGAAAATATCTTGCTTATTCCCCCGGATATGTCTACAGATTGGTACGCCAGGCCAGATTGGGCGTCGGTCGTGGTCTGCTCTATTTTTGTCAATATGTGTGGATGACATGATCACGATGTCGTCTATGATTTGAGAGGTGATGTGGAAAGGTTGCCTGGTCGTTTCGAAGGTTGCGTGAGATGGTAATGGCCATGTACTCCCCGTGTCCTCCATGGGAGGTTGGGTCAGGTAGTCTAAGAAATCATCCGAGATTTCTACCGAATTTGTTTTGCACTTCTGCGCCCCATAGTCGACTCCATGATTGAGGGCGCAACTCCCGTATCCACCCTGATTGTGTTCTTTGATTTTGATTTGACACACAATTCACAAATATGATGTGCTCTGTGCGCTTACAGACAGTTTAACACTGGAACTTGTAGTCCTGATCAAACAAGTATGTCTTTAGCTGTGATTTATAAGAAGACTGACTGACTGACTGAGTTTGGCTTTACGCCGCTTTTAGCAATATTCCTGAAACATCACGGCGGGGGACACCAGAAATAGGCTTCACACATTGTACCCATGTGGGGATTCGAACCCGGGTCTTCGGCGTGACGAGCCAACGCTTTAACCACTAGGCTACCCCACCGCCCCTTTATAAGAAGAGACAGTGGTAGCAGTTTTTTTGCAAAAGTAGAAGATTTGAATCTGTAAACAGAAGAGATGTTGATCTTGTTAGCGGACGGTTCTGTGAGGACAGTAGACTCGTAGATATTTTCTGTGGTATGATTGTGCAAGATGGTTATATCATTTGTAAGCCATGAGGAGGATCTTGTAATCCACACGCGAAGCTACTGAAAGCCAATTAAGTCCTTGTCCTTTTATAAACAAAACTGTTCACGGTCCAGTGACCGTCGAGCTTTTCCACAACACGAAAAAGCGGATGTCCTGCCGTTTGGAATAGTATTGCTATTTGTGTCTGTACTATTTTAAATCATGTTGTTATTACATGTAAGCGTAGTACGGGAATGCTTGGAAAAGTTGTGAAAAAAAGAAACACTTGTGATTCGTCAGAGTCCATACCTGTCAAATATCCAGACAGGAGTGTCATATAAATTTGCATGGCAGGTGTAGCAACAGTAAACCGAATTTATGACATAAAACATGTGGGCATACCATTTGGAATAATTTGAAAAGTTTAGTAGACCTTGTTCCTAACATGATAAATAAACATAATCCTTAAAGTCCTTTTAAGACCAAATACATGCATCAACGCTGAATCAAACCATGGGGATGTATTGGAAATATAACTGCACAACTAATTTTATCTTTGCATTTATTCAATATCACTGCATAGCTTGCAAACACAGCTCTTTAACTTGGACAAAAAGTTGCTCTGAACATCAGTGAAGGATATTATTCAACTGTCAGTCGCCACGGGGAAGATTTCATCTAGCATTTGTAGCTTTATCGCAGAAGAATATCCGATGAAGAACTATATTAGAAACATTTGCTTTGAATGCAAAACATAAGTGCATACTTTTATAGAAACCTCAAATATTCCTCGATTGATAATCGTTAGATCTCTGTATGAACAGTTTGTAAAATTATCCAGGCCACCATTTTAGCATTATCTAATGACATATACAAGACGTATACATTTCAAGTTACACAACCTACAATGCTCGTCAACATATTTCATGACTGTTTGTTGTGTATACCTTGCTTCTCTGCTTATTAAAAAGTTTTCCATACGCATCATCTTACTTTGCTCGAGGTCATGCAACAAGCCAACTCTTGTCATATTTGGTTACAACATAGATTTGTGTTTAGCCTCTGGATATGGATACTTGTGTTTGACTAGAGATAATTCCCAATGCTTGATTTTCACGATGTACAAAAAGCATGTTGTCAATAACTACTGGTCTTCTGCATAAACTGTATCTTGTAAAAAAACATAAAACCATCAAGTTACTTGTTACAAGTTACATGTACATGTAATCACTATCAGCTACTTGTATTCAATACACGCACTGACTTTGGTATACCTGACAAATGTTTTCATATGTATACTCTCCCCAAAAAGAAACGCATATACAAATTTCAACTGTATTTTTATGTTTATTTTGAAACATCTTGTAGGCGTTATGAATCAATGAAATATAGCGAAATTGCACACTGGGAATGCAGACTTAGCCGTCTTTGGCACCAAGTCGAGGAAAGTCAGTTTGAGTGTCACATGGAGACGTGTGGCGGCGCTTAAGTCAATACCACGTGTGACCACCGTGGGCATCCAGAACTGCACGGCATCGCCTAGGCATCGAACGAATAAGTCTCAGAATCTTGTGTTGCCAAATCGCAGCCCACTCTGCCTGTAGTGCCTGTGCGAGTTGCTGAAGTGTCTGGGGCTGAGGGTTATGGCGTCGCACCCGTCTGTCCAGGGCATCCCACAGATGTTCGATCGGGTTTAAGTCCGGTGATCTTGAGGGCCCAGGGGAGCACATTGATGTTGTGGTTCTGGAGGAAGTCTCTAGTGTGACGTGCTGTGTGGGGCCTGGCATTGTCCTGTTGAAACAACTCCCTCTGATGATCAATGATTGGAAGGAGGTGTGGGCGTAGGATTTCGTCACAGTACCGTCGAGCTGTCCGGTTGCCCTGGATCATCCCCAAATCACTTCTCCTACGGCAGGTGATCACTCCCCACATCATAACACGGCCCCAGCCGAATCTGTCCACCTGAGGAACGCAAGCGTCGGCGAAACGTTCACGTCGACGTCAGTACACCCGCATTCTTCCATCGCGTCGTTCCAATAGAAATCCTGATTCATCACTGAACCAGATTCTACGCCGATTAGGTAGGTTCCAGGCCTGAACGTTGGTGCACCATTGAACTCGATGTCGACGATGTTGTTGTCGAAGCACAGGGCCAAAATAAGGTCTTCTGGCACGTAAACCAGCCTCTCTCAACCTGTTCCTGACGGTCTGTGCAGAAAGCCTCCTCAATCCGGGTATTTGTCGAGCGATACTGGTTGCCGTAGCTGTTCGATGACGCAGGTGATGTACCCGGATGTAGCGATCCTGCGCCGCAGTGGTTGCTCGAGGTCGCCCACTACGAGGGGCATCTGCTACCGCATTCTGCCGGCGATATCTCTCCCAGAGCCGTGAAATGGTGCTTTGGTGAACATTCATGCGTCGGGCAACTGCACGTTGAGACTGGCCAGCTTCAAGCAAACCAATCGCGATATGACGTTTGGCTTCACTTAGACGTGGCATTTTGCATTCGTCAACAATATTCCAAATACAGTGAATAATCGACAGACTGCGACAAACCATTTATACCCATCATTGAGACTATCTGATCCCCAACTTTTACGTGCATTGCATGTGAATTGTGTATTCTGTGACACTACACGCCGAAATTGAAAATGATGCTGTTAAATACGGGTATTTTACGGATGGTGCGTTTTGTTGTGATGTTTCAAAACATAAACACCATAGGAGACATAAACAGAGCAAAACATTTTGTAAAATGAATCACGTTTTAATTCATTGCTACATGAAATTGCTATTTTCATGATGCGTTTCTTTTTTGGGAGAGTATACATGACATAACCGTCCTTGTTAGACATGCCCTGACATAGAACGGCTGAAAGAAAACCTATACACAAGGCTACAAGATGTCAGCATGTATAAATGTGTTCAATTACGTCAACAAACTCATTGTTTCTAGCGTACTTTAAAAGAAATGTCTGGTATTATTTTCAGTTTAGAGACTCAAGTAAGGCCTTCATTCTGGTTCTTATCAAATAATCCTTGGTAACCAGGCACATGTGAATTACATTGCCTTACATTGGCTTACATGTAAAGAATAAACGTTCGCTGACAGTTTGCTATTACCTGACAATCGGAACAGAATCTAGATTCTGAACAGATTTGCATATTTTTCCTGTAACTAATAATTATGAGGTTGTGTTTTGCGACTAGGATCGACTGTTGTCGCGCAGTGTTTGCTTCTATGCTAGTCAATAATGTTCAGGTGATGTTATGACGTGGCATAAAGTACGAATATAATTTTTTCGTGCACGAACGTTTTGTCAGCAAACATGCTTTTTCGCAAATTGTTTACGATGCACAAAACTAGAGAGCATGACGTAGATACAGCTGTATTTATTGACATACAATGAAGATATATACAATTTGCATGGTACACAGATGTTCATCAGACTGTCTTCTGGACGACCGACGTATAATGTCAAGAGTTCTGTCAGAAGTTGTTTCGTAAGATTTGTTGAATACAATGTATTCTAATCTTGATCATGAGAAGCACTGTTATCTACACTCTCAGTTAATGGTGGATACCTCAATTTTCACATTTGAAAGCTACAACTGCTTTTAACTTGTTTACTATGAATAAACAATGGAAATGTTGTTATCATTTCATCAGATTAAGCTAACATAAAGCTGTAGTTATTGTGTGACTGTTCATGATCTTTATAAATAACATTTTTGATGAACACTCAATTCCGAATACGAATAAAGGACTGAATGTTCTATGTCGCAGTCAGTCAAAAACCAACGATGTTCTGTTTGATGACGTTCAGGGCCCCGATCCACAAAACGGTCGTTGCACTACAACATGCGTAAGCCTATGATAAACTAGAGAGTTACGACAGTTCGCAACGTTTTGAACTCTTTTTGGATCGGGCCCGGGTCGCACAATCAGAAAAGATGTTTTTTAAGCAGAGTCACTTAGAGATGTTCCATGGACTGCGCGGTCTTGACCTCATCAGGAATATGTCCTGAATCGGTAACATGCAGTAATGACAAGGCTGCCCAAGAAAAGGCGAACTTATCCTGCCCCACGAATGTGAACTGTGAGACACATTTAAAGACAAGTTCATCCGCAAATACACACGGTAGCACTCGATACAAGTCAAAGGTTTGTGTAAAGTGATATATCAGTTAAATACTTTCAAAACAAAACCTTTTTGAAAGTTCCGCCCAGGTCAAGACTTGCCATTCGCTTGCCAAAAATTCGAGGTATTCTTAATTATATACGTTTTCCTACAACAAAACAGTGAGATGATGTAATCCATATCAGCAAGTACCCCGTGAAGATCCGGGTTAGAAAGTGCCTTCAGTAACTCATGCACGACTAACGGGATCGGGTGGTCAATCTTGGTCTGAAGATCGATGCTCATACTGTTGATCACTGGATTGTCTCGTCCAGACTCGACTATTTACAGACCGCCGCCATATAGCTGGAATATTGCTGAGTGCAGCGTAAAACTAAACCCACTCACACATATCAGCAAGCTTCTGATAAACAGAACAGGATAGAAAATGTTTCACAGGACCCGAACCGAACCTTAACTCACGTTGTACATGTGACCCATATTAAACATCTGTAGGGTTATATAGATACGTGTAGGAGCTGTGCTGTCCAGCTCTGTATAAGTTCAGCTAAAATAATCTCAACCTATAGCATTAACAAAGTAGGGGATATTCAATAGAAAGGTGTCACAATTTTTGATACTTTAATTCTTTTATGATATGAATACTTTAACAGTGTAACAGGGACAGCTTGCTGAGGTTTTTTATTAGTTGTTTAACCAGAAACGCCCATATATTTTGTTAGATGGTTGGCCAAAGTGCCCTTGTGTCCAATTTGTCAATTACCATGAAAAGTGAAACTCATTTATGTTGCTTGAATCCGCTTCTAATATCAAGAATCCTGTAGTCGACGAGGCATACTCCTAATCAAACGTCCAATGTCAGCAGGGTTCATTCTATCCCATTCTTCAGTTCGTTGAGAGTGGTCGGTGGTTGTTGACGTAGACGTACGCGCCGTCCATTTATAT
This sequence comes from Haliotis rubra, assembly GCF_003918875.1. Classification (NCBI taxonomy): domain Eukaryota; kingdom Metazoa; phylum Mollusca; class Gastropoda; order Lepetellida; family Haliotidae; genus Haliotis; species Haliotis rubra. The sequence continues at coordinate 1,478,516 of NW_025766248.1, forward strand.
ACCATGTTGTATCGGTGACAAGAGTGTACTGAGTGCTGGCCATGGTGAGGTGGTAATGTTCTCTGCTCAGGTATTCGAGTCCTTGAAGCATACATTTTTGCCTGTTGTATTACATAGCACTGAGCTATGTTCCAGCTATATGGCAGCGCTCTGTAAATAACTGACTCTGGGCCAGACAGTCCCGCGATCAACAGTTTGAACATTCACGGAACTGGAATAGGATGACACGTGTCAACCAAGTCATCGAGTCAAACCACCCGATTCCGTCAGTCGCCTCTTACGACAAGCATGAGTTGTTGAAGCCTATTGTAACCCTGATCCTCACGGGTTCCTGAAACACAAAACGTCTTGTATTTCTGCGCGCAAATGGTACCATGTTTGCCTTCATGGTATTGTCAAGAGACACGTACCGCCACGTAAAACGTACACGTACGTGAATAACATGTAAAAGTGTTTGGGCAATCATCCCACACCATACCATTACTGAACCATGTGTGACTTGGAAGCAGAGTGAGTGGGTGAGTTTAGTTTTACGCCACCAGCTATATGGCGGCACTTGGAATCTGGAAGACATCTCTCGATGTACTATCTCAATGAAAAACGTCAATGCACTTTGAGTATATAAATGTTTAGGATAGGTATTATTTTGGACTAAATTAATCTAACAGCCTTGATTTTGATGAAATGCTCCCATAAACGAAATAGAATTATAGAAGGCAGAATATACTCTGCGACTTAGCTCACTCCACTTTAATTTGCCAAACAACAGTCACCTTCATGTCTTGCATGAGAACAGTGTACTTGTTTTGATATTGCATGGCGCTTGGCATTAAGGCCAAATGTAGGATCTGTCGACTTTTAGCCAGTATCCACATATTTTGCGATTATGATACGCGTTTCTGTTTGTCACACTGATTTCTTGTTAAATCGTTTGCGACCCAAATGTTTTGAGATTACCTCGTATCTTTAGAGCTCTAGTAATCTTATGATTATTGGCAAATTGGACAATTACCGGTCGTGGTTTACTGCTTATCCGTACCCAGAGTACGGTGATCCCACAATATCTGTTGTAAGTATTGATTCATCCCTATTAACAGTTTAATGGTTCTAACACCCTTTTTCAAAGTCAACAACTGTTGACTCCATAAACTCTGTCATGCCATATATACTTCCTTCAAAAGCTTAGACTCACTAGGGTAAATATAGCCACTTACTTCAGGCAACAGTTCTAAACAAAATTTTGCAACATATTCCATACTGTTTAAAGGTACTGTTTACACATGAACTGATGTATTGTAAAACAAATTCGTAAAGTTGAAAAGATTATCATCATGAGTTCAATAAACATCGGTGAAAATTGGCGAATTCTTAACAAAACCTTACACCAAAACACAGCTGTTCACATGCACGGTATTTGCATATGTTTTTCAGCAATTTGATGCATGATCCTCGTGCAATTCATCTGCATAAGGTTTGCAGTTGGTTCCCCCAAGTTAGTGGAGAAATCAATCTTCGATGTAACCACACACACACATATATATTTATATATATATATATACATAACATATGGTGAGTGTTTTAAGTGAGTCTAAACTTTTAATGGGAAGTATATGATGACATTTTTCAGCCTGCATGCTTCTAGCCAATCAACAGCTTCCATTTTCATGAAGCTGTCGAGTTGTAACACTCCGCTGTGAAGTGGTTGCAAAATTGCATACTGGTTCGTGTCTGACTGTAAATATCCAGGTAGACTCTCCAAAAAATGGTAACCTAGAGGCAGTTAATACTTTGAGGCACTGTTTGAAAAATTCAGATTCTTTAAAGATACTTTCTGATACCACTTACCATTGTTCTTTAAGACATTGTCAATCGTTTACTATACCCAACATGTATGCCTACCATCAGCGTCATTAATTTTCTTTTTTTAGAATTATAGCCCGTACAAAATTATTATCATTCCTCAAAATAATTTTACTTTTCCTAGTCTTCCAATGAACTTTCAGTTATGTTTCCCCCAACTATGACCTTTCAGGTTCTTAACCTTCTATTTTATTGGATATTTGGCATTTGCAATCCTTCAATAGAAGGAACTATGTATGTAAATATGCCTTGGTCCACACATCTGGACCATTTGTGAGTGAGACAATTTGCCTCTTTCAGCAGATCTGACGATAGATCAGTTCATATTAGGACCTTTCGTAGCAAAGAAACAATCATGATTGTAATGGTGATTAGTCATGTGGGTGAAATAGTGTGTGGTGATTTCCAATTGGACTTAGAGTCTTTACAGATATTCCCATCAAGCTTAACATTTCGCACAATTGTCCTCAAGAACATAAAATCTGAATACGAGTTAAGTATAGGTTAGAAGACGAGGACGCGTTCTGTAACCGTGGATTAAGGCGGTTAGAGGCGTGGAGCGCCGGCTCTAACCGCCTTAATCCACGGTTACAGAACGTGTCCGAGTCTTCTAACCTACCTAGAGCATGCACACAAATATTGCTTTTAATAAAATAAAAGAGTAACATTTATTTGGTACGCGTCTGTAATTTAATGAATGGACTATAGTTTTTTAAGCGCAAGCAAGGTTGTGGTGCGGTCGACTTATGTCATGAACGGCACGTGCTAATGTGTGTTATATTCTGTATTCTACCTAAAGGCACGTACAGTCGCTATCGTCGTTAAATCAACGCTAATATGTCTTTACCAGTTATCGAAGGTCGTCTTGAGAAAGCGGCCCGATGCTCTTTAATTAATCAGCTTCAGGGGTACGTAGGATTTCATTCCGTGCCCTCATCAAGGATGGTTAATGAACCGAGGACGTAAAGCACGTGCTTTTCGGAAATCTCACCTTTACAAACACACGGTCTCCGGGCACATGTCTCTTCATTACGCAGCAGGTATGAGTGGGACCGACAGCGACGATACGTTAATTCCAGCTTCACAGTGTGAGTTTTTGACAATAAGTGAAAACTCTGAAGATGATGAAATTCTATGCACAGCACTGGAAACTGCGGAGGAAAGGGATCTTCTTCAGCAACATTACAGCGATATTAGTGACGTGGAGGAAGAAGTCCAAGTGAGTGAGAATGTGTTTGGCGGCGGTAGTGGGAAGCATAGTGATCATGAAAGATTTTCAGTACCGTTGTTGGATTCTGAAATTGCAGGATTATGCGAGACAAGTGTGCCTCAAAATACCAAACAGAATTAACGTTGGGCCTGTGGTCTTTTTGAAACTTGGAGAAATTCACGTAATCAGAGAATTTTACGAGGGGAAACATCCGGACAGCGTTTAAGTTTAACATCTCACGAACTCGAGGATCTGAACGACGATGAACTTAATTACTCTCTGTGTCGTTTTGTATGCGAGGTGCGCAAAAGCGATGGATCTGAATATAATCCGAAAACTCTCCGGCAGTTAGTACTGTTATTGAACATGCATTTGACGAAGTGTGGTCGGGATTTGAAATTCCTGTCGGATAACGTTTTTCTCGAACTGCGAAATATATTGGACAGTGTAATGAAAGAAGGATCGAAACGTGGTATTGGAATTCGTACCAAAAAGGCCAAGGTTATTTCCTATGAACAAGAGAAAACTATGTGGGATATGGGCATCTTGGGAGTTTCGTCACCACAGGTTCTTTTGGATACAATGCTGTACCTCATTGGATTAAATTTTGCACTCAGAAGCGGCGATGAGCACAGGAATCTTACAGTTGACCAATTCGAAATTGACAAGGATGACACTGGAGAATTTCTTCTTTATTCTGAGAAGACTAGTAAGTGTTACCAGCGTGGACTTAAGGATTTTGGTGTTCCTCCAAAGTGTGTTCGTGCATACGCCAGTGACGATCGTAACACGTGTGTAGTTGCGATATTCAGAAAGTACTGTAGTCTGCGTCCGACCAACTCCCGTGTCATGTATTTGCGACCACTGGTGAAGCCCAGAGATGATCAGTGGTACAGTCAGCAGGCTGTTGGAAAACACACTCTGCAGCAGACAGTTGGCAAGATGTGTAAACAAGCAGGCTTTGAAGGTAAGTTTTACCTTTTTAACTTTTCATTAAACTTGTGAATGTGGTGGTTTTTGGTTTCACAGTATGGCGTGACCATATTTCTGATTGAGGCTGCCCTTGTACTGTAAGCGTAAATTGACAAGGCTTCTGTATGACTGTTCAAAGGGTGGTATTAAAAGTGTTGAACATATAGCCATATTCCTTACTTTGTTAGACTAGCAATAACGTAAATTGTCAGGTTTCTCAGAGCCACATGCGCCACTCGACTCTTTCAGTCAGGCATTGATGAACAACTAATCGCCAGAACAACGGGACATCGGAGTACCGCTGTGAGAGAGTACAAGCGAGTTAGTACAGCTCAGGAGAAAGAACTGAGCAACGTGATCCAAGGTGGCGGTGAACTCCCTAAAAGACGACGAACTGCTGAATCAAGTGTCGACGTAGCTACCCCTACCACGCCCGCAGTCTCGCAAAGTGTGACGGACGATCGCGTCGCGATTTCAGTGTCTGTTGTCATTAAAAAGTAATAAAAAGTAATTATAGTCGAAATTGTTCTTTTCATTTGAGAAAGTAGTTCCGTCCGGGTTGTAACCGCCACATCGGATGGTTATAGTATGGTCGAAGACAACGGAAGCATGCTCTAATAGAGATTACTACACAAGTGTTTGTCAGATACCATTTATCTCACAACGATCTGTGTATTGTCAAGGCGATACTGATGGTGTAAACAAAATAAAATCAAAGAATGGATTAAACATTCTAAAACGACGATGTTGCAACGCAGATGTAGATGATTTTCCTTCTTGCAAACGAAAACTGACTACGCCATTCTAATCGCTTTGCACATTTGCTTGTGCCGCTTACTGAATTTGAATACGGTCACCATCGGGAGATTGTTTGGTCTCACAGTCCCTGAACTGCGTTATATTCCCTACTGCCTAGCCCTCCCGGCAATGCTAAACCCTAATGAAGCAAGTCTAGAACTCACTGGGACTCCTTTTCCAATATATATGGTATATTTGTTACTATCAATATCATATGTATTCAGGGACTGCAGTTAGTTGGTAATTGCTACAATCTTTCTGAGTGAGGGCGATAAAAATGTACATAAAATGTTTCGAAGTTTCTGCGGGATTGGGAGACTGGTTCGAGAAGACGTACGTCGCCATTTCCACACTTATCAATCCTTGCAAACGTTTCATGTTGTACATTATTTTACGCATTGTTTTGGATCTAATTGTCACGACGAATTTAATGATATACAAATAATAACATATTTACTCAGGGCCTGAAAATGGGTCTATATCTAAAGAATCGTCATGCTCATCAGTGAACGGGTATTCTTTAGTTCGTCAATCCGTGCGTGAGTTTATTTTACGCCGCTTTTAGTAATATAGCGCGGGAGGGGGGGATGGGCTTCACACAATGTGCTCATGTGGGGAATCAAACCCGAGTCTTCGGCGTGACCAGCGATCGCTTTAACCACAAGCAGTTCAGCAATCCAACGTGCACTAGGCTTATTGATCTCGTCATGGACAGGCACTGGCGTCACCGAGTCAGGTTTGTTTGCAAGGTGATTCGTAACCTCTCAACTTAAAGAACTAATTGTTGTACATTTGGCATGTTTAAGTGGGAGCCAAAATGGGGAGAACACATCCTTTGTGTTTTCCGGTGATATTCACATAACTGTTATTGGGAGATGTTACACAGAGATGTTACTCATTGATCAAGCCATTTTTAATGCATGACTAGCAAACGATAAAGGAATTAGAAGAAAAGTTAGTAGATTTTGTTTTCGACAAAGGCAGGGATAAAGGTGCTTGGCATGAGTAATAGGCGACTAACGGGATCAGGTAGTCTGACCGGGTGTCTTGGTTGACACATGCCATCGGTTCCGAATTGCGTATCCCAATTGCTTGTGTTGTCAGTCACTGGATTGTATGGTTCAGACTCGATTATTCACAGACCGCAGCCATATAGCTGACATATTGCTGAATGCGGCGTTAAACAACATTGTTTCTCTATTGTGTAAGTCGATGCTTATGTTGTTAATCACTTGATTGCAGGTGTAGTAAGTCAGTATCGACATGGTGTAGCAGTATCAGGAAGGTACGGCAATGTCATCAGCGTGTTTCATCAAAGTACGTCAGTATCAACCGGTCTATCAGTATCATCAAAGTGCGTCAGCATCAACCGTCTCTATCAGTATCATCAAAGTGCGTCAGTATCAACCGGTCTATCAGTATCATCAAAGTGCGTCAGCATCAACCGTCTCTATCAGTATCATCAATGTGCGTCAGTTTCAACCGGTCTATCAGTATCATCAAAGTGCGTCAGCATCAACCGGCTCTATCAGTATCATCAAAGTGCGTCAGCATCAACCGTCTCTATCAGTATCATCAAAGTGTGGCAGTATCAACCATCTCTATCAGTATCATCAAAGTGCGTCAGTATCAACCGGCTCTATCAGTATCATCAAAGTGCGTGAGTATCAACCGTCTCTATCAGTATCATCAAAGTGCATTAGTATCAACCGGTGTATCAGTATCATCAAAGTGCGTCAGCATCAACCGTCTCTATCAGTATCATCAAAGTGCGTCAGTATCAACCGGCTCTATCAGTATCATCAAAGTGCGTCAGTATCAACCGTCTCTATCAGTATCATCAAAGTGCGTCAGTATCAACCGGTCAATCAGTATCATCAAAGTGCGTCAACATCAACAGGCTCTATTAGTATCAGCTGGGTGCGCCAATGTTAGCAGTGTAGCGTGCCCGTTGATAAACCATGCAATAGCTTAGCATGGATACTACCCTACTCTGACTCCGATCAGTCCATCTTAAATCCCCTTGGGTGTTGAACATTCACCGAATAGCTAAAAAGAAATATGGACTGGCAAGACGCAAAAATAATAACAAACTTGTAGAGCTTGTACTTTGTAAATTTAACGGATCAAATATTTCCAAATTATTTAACAATCACGATTAGGTTTACTTCCAACATGGCCCCACATTCTTGCACCACACGCTCACAACGGCTGATACAACCTTTTGGGAGTACCAAACGGTTTCTAACGCTGCATTCGTGCAGAATTCGTGCAGGGTGTGTTTGTGCAGGGTGCGCACACCCCTCTGGATCCGCCTATGAGAAGGCACATCCGTTGGTCATGATTAAGTTTCGGTGATATGCTTTTGACAAGATAACCATCAAACACATTTGGCACTAAGTCGTGTTTCCATGGAAACAGCAAAAAATTGAAATTCTGACAAACTTTTAAATAGCAAAAGGCACATATATGGGAGTTGATTATCAGGTGTGTGAAGTTTGGTGAACCTAGCATGTAAACTTTAGAAGATATGCTCCGGACAAACTTTCGGGACGGAAGGATGGTCATAATGAACGTTTACGTGTGTGTGTGTGTGTGTGTGTGTGTGTGTGTGTGTGTGTGTGTGTGGTGTTATATAAAATTAAATATATTCAGGGAATAGGCGTTAGTCTAAACACACATATTTTACCACCTATGGATGGTACTCGGCCGGAGATGGATGATCAGGCCAGACGTACCCTCACCATCGCAAACGATAATAATGAATCGCTCGGGACGTCATCCGGTTGCGGAAGATGTATGCGACCTTTTCCTGCTGTATGTCTAACCAATGCTAAAATCCCAGCTCCCATTGATTTTGTGCCACAATAATGTGTAATGTCTACTATGCAATCCTCTCACTGATCCTTAACATTCCGAGGGCGTTGGATGGCCTAGTCAGTGCTGGAAATAGCTACTCTCTCTCTCTCTCTCTCTCTTTCTCTCTCTCTCTCTCTCTCTCTCTCTCACGGGTACAATTTGTGAAGCCCATTCCTGGTGTCCCCCGCCATGATATTGCTGGAATATTGCTAAAACCGGCGTAAAACCATACTCGGTCAGTCAGTCAGTCTCCCTCTCTCTCCCTCCCTCCCCCTCTCTCTCTCACTCACCCTCTCTCTCTCACTCTCTCTCTCTCTCTCTCTCTCTCTCTCTCTCTCTCTCACACACACTCTCTCTCTCACACACACGGTATGAAATGTGTTCAAGAATTCGTCCTGTAATGTTGTTCGCATTAAGCAGTTTTCGTTTACACGAGGTTAGTGTGGTAGCCCGTAACTTCAGCGAACACTCAGGTTGGCCTTTACAGGTTAGTACAATGCTTGGTGTTCCCTAGTCTGGCATTGGTGGAACATTACTAAAAGCGGCGCAAAACTATTTTCATTCACTCACTTGTACATAACACACAGCGGCAAAACGTTTTTCTACCGTATCGCAGCTACTGACACATGTCTATGAATGATGCTCGCCTGTTCATTGATCCCTTCCGTGAAAATACCCTCTGTTACTTGATAACCTCAAACAGTGATATAAATGCTGCTACAAGAGAAAGCGAAAGAAACGTGGCACAAGATCCACACGCATCTTCAAACGTGCACGCCGTTTGCCGTTCGCGTTTTCGTAACAACAGACGCCCACGAGGGGCATGGTAGCCAGTCTTAACGGCAATTTGACAAAAGGGCAAATAGGCAGATGAATGTTCCAGGCATATTCGAGGAGGCTGTGATTTTCTGAGGTATTGCCTTATTTGAGAGGACGTCTTCAACTGACTTCGGCCACGTTAATCAATCAGTACACGCAACTTAATCATTAGGTACATGTGAAGAGAGCATGTTGACGGTGATAATAACATTCATATTTAAGACTGTTATCGGACACCAGCGTAAATCACTGCGTCTCCAGCAGTATATAGCACTGGCTATCGGAACTTGCATGGAGGAATAATGAGAGACATATACTGGTCGGGGCCGATTAGTTCAGTGAGAGACATTTAAGCCACTGAGCTCAACGTGCTCAAGACCATTTCACGGAGGTTGTCTTGGATGGTGGTCATCCCGCCTACACAGGTCAAGTATTGATGGATATTCCTAATTGTTGACCCAGGAAATGTGTTAATGAAACGCGCATGAACTATCGAAGAAGGCAGAGACATAGTAAATATATGCAACTCTGGCTTTTGAACTTGTCGTTGGGTTCCACTGCTGCTAGAAGACGGAAGCTTTAAGGAAGCAGGAGGCAGATACCCCGCTGTTCCGATGATGTGCGGTGCTTTGATGATGGTGACTGTATTGTAATAGCCCTGTCGGAAGAATAGGTAGGTACTTGGTTTGCTCTATGTTACATTTGTACGAGATTAAATTAATTAATTTATCTTAACTATACTCATGTCAATAATGGTTGTCACCCCTCCCCACCCCAACCCCCACACACCTCACATCCTCACTAACACCCCTCTCAATTCAAAAAAATTGAAGGGGGTTACAACCATTATTGGCATGAGTATATTTTCAATGTCATTAAATGAACAGGTAATTGAATTTCATTGTTTCCATTTAGGATCAATATAAGTTTGATGTGAGATTATCACAACCCTATATATGTTGTTGTTGAGTTAGACAGATCTTCAAGATGGATAAGATGGATCTCTATATTGTATGAAGCATTATGCATAAATACGTAAATGATGTTAGTGTTTACTCCGCAGGGAGTTGAGAATGAAAATCATGCAAACATAAGCTGGCTAGGTCTTGTATATTTAAAGAAGTCTGTTTCTGTATAAAGACCAAACATCCATGTACAGTGCATGCAACGTGGTGGTGGTGATTAGAAAGCTTCACAAATTTAGAGTATATTTTCATGACAATGATGAACATATCAATAAAGCTACTTTGGCTTAATTATTCAGCTCTAGAAATCGTTTTGCTTTGTTTAGACTGTACGTAAGGAAACTATTTCTGTCTCAAACCATAATTAACAGGGCATGAACACAAAATCTTCAATGACGTATAATGACAAAACGTACAAATGTCTGGCAACAAATTTCTTTTTCGTCTACTCTTAACAATGTGATCATGTGCTTAAGAACCTTTTGATGTACTTTCAATAAACATATTTTCCATGAAAAACTTTTAAACAATGCATACAATTCTAAATTATACCACTTATCTTAGAAAACTATGTTTGGATAACGCAATCTTTAATATGTTTGAAAATTCACTGATAGGCAAATCATTGTTCCTACACGTAGATTTTCCCAAACAAACCAAAACCCATAAAGTTGGTTTAAAAAAACAAACATTTGAGGTGCTACTACTATATTTGGTATGAACGCGTTTGTGTGTGGGTGATATAAGACGCTCATTAAACCAGATAGGGCAGTTAAATTATGTGAAAATTTGTGTGTCATCGAATCCCTACGTTGGAACGTTGCTCATCCTATTAGTCATTAAAATTGTCAGAAACCAACACTATTATACAAGCCTTGATGTTGCATATCGTTGAACATAACATTAATAACCTACCAGCACCACAAACTTTACGAATACGTCACAAATACCTTATGACGTAATTTGTGAAACTATGTTCCCAATTTCTAAAGGTGATCCAAATTAATATAATCTGGACCTTTAAAAGTGAGGTTACACTTCGAACTCATTAATTGATGTTCTTAGTCGTTATTTTTGTTGCCGACAGAATATTTTATCCGTAACAAGTGACCCGGAACTAATACATTTTTCACACTTGACAAGAGGCGTGTGCGTGTGTGCGTGCGTGCGTACGTGTGTGCGTGGTTCCTGTTTTGAAAAGCGAAATATTAATTTCCATAACAAAATCTCTGCTTGAATAAGCGTCCTTGTAGATCATCACTGAATCAGGAGTAAATTAAGCACCATTAAGTAGTGATAATGTCAGGTGTTCGCGAATAGCTACAAGAATCAGATTGTTTAGCTTGGTGTCATTTCGTTAGTGTAATACCTGAGGCAAACACTGAGTTTAAACTCCTATTGATTAGGTTTGTAACATTTGCTTTCTTAATATATATTTTTTTGACAAAACAGAGAAAATGTGAATGCAAATTGTGTTTGTAACTTAAACATTCGAAAATATTAAATGAAATGCGGTATTTGCTAAAGTAGATGCAAATGACAAAATAATGATGATGGATTTTAAAGACTGTGTTCCAAAATGGAATACGATGTTCTATCCGTGATGAATTAAAAAGAACCATTTACAGTTCGGATTAATGGTTACCTTTGTTCTTCAAGAACAAAGAAGAATGTCACTTTAAACATGAATAACATGAATAAACTTTAAACATGAATACATTTAAGGTATTCATAGATATTGCAGACATATGGGCATGAAGCTCTATCTTAAAGATTGCTGTCGGCATCCCATTGGAAATTACATTCCGAGGCGTATGTTTGTGAAACCGTTGTGGCTGAATCTATACTAGGCACATAAAGAAACTGTGCATACAAAAATTTAATATCTAAATTTATCAAACCTGTGTAGACACATAAGGATTCAAACTCAGAGATTAGTGACATGTGTCCAACATGCATGCACGTGCCACGTTCCGTGACGTCAGTGGGTTCGTCCTTGAGACGTGCAATACGTTGTTGCACGTGCATTCCGGGAAAGAGAAACAGAGCAAATGAATGCCACACAATACTGTCACTTTGGAAAGCTCAACCCCTGCCCTTGCACAGAAACAGAGCAAATGAATGCCACACAATACTGTCACTTTGGAAAGCTCAACCCCTGCCCTTGCGATCGTTCAAAAAATTGAACGGCTATTGAAACGCATAGCATGCCAAGGCTCACTTCTGCACAACGTCATGAGGCCATTGGGATGGTCCGTGAGGGAATGTCTAAACGACAAGTGGCTGCACATTTCCACTGCCACCGGAACACCATTTCTGCACTGGTGAGACGCTACCAGAACACAAATGACGTCATCGACCGGCCACGTTCTTGACGTCCACGTGTAACAACGCCAAGACAGGACAGATTGATAAGGGTGACCCATCTTCGCCACAGGTTTCAGACTGCAGTGATGACTGCCCGAACCATCCCAGGACTTCGCTGTATCCACCCCAACACAGTTCGACAACGTTTACGTCATCACGGGATCAGACCACGACGTCCCGCCATACGGCCTATCCTGACACAACGTCATTGACAAGCTCGCCGAATGTGGTGCCGAAATTATGTCCGCAGACCCTTGTTTTGGTGGAGAAATGTTGTTTTTACAGATGAGTCCAGGTTTAACATTTCCCATAGTGATGGACGTCAACGTGCCTATAGACGCGTGGGAGAACGTTATGCACAGGCCTGTTTCTTGGAGAGAAATCGCTTTGGTGGTGGTTCCGTGATGATTTAGGGTGGAATAACAGCACGCCAAAGAGCTCCCTTGTTCAGGGCAACTTAACTGGTGGTGTGGCTACAGGGATCAGATTCTTCGACCTGTGGCAATTCCTTTTCTGCAACGTAATGGCCCTGGGTTGACATTCCAACAGGACAATGCCCGCCCTCACACGGCAAGGGTTGCTATGGATTTCTTGCAACACCAAAACGTTGACTTACTGCCTTGGCCTGCAAATTCACCGGATCTCTCCCCGATAGAGCATGTATGGGACGAGATGGATTGACGTCTACGCTGTCTTCCTCATCCGCCAGATAACGTCCTTGACCTTGCAACAGAACTTGAGAGAATCTGGCGTGACATCCCACAAGCCTTCCTTGAACGTTTGATAGGCTCTAAGCGTCGTCGATGCACTGCTGTTCTCAATGCCGATGGTGGACATACCCGTTATTGAGCTTGTGACATGGTCGTCTGACCCCTGTCCCGCTTGTGGACTCGTGACGGCATTGTGATTGACTTTTCAATTGAAATTCTCTCGACTTGTTATGGTCTCATGATCCCTCCATTAAAGTTTATATGTACCTTTGACATTGTTATCGTACTTATCAACTGGGATAATATTTTGACAATGCACAGTTTCTTTATGTGGCTAGTATATTTAAAATAGTCTCATTTCTCTCGGTTTATAAAAGTGAACCCATTTCTGGAATAGTGCTAAAAGCGGCGTAAAACCCAACCTACTCGTACTGTCACAGCTGGCCACCACGCTTTGTAAAATTGCATCATGTAGCTTGCCGACGTACGGCGTATGTGATACGTGGCGTGACGCTGACGTTTTATTTGTTGACTACGGAATGTTCAAAGTGTCAGGTAGCAACTGGCGTTAAAACTGCAGGATCTTATGGATGCTCATCAGCGGTTTTCCAGTATTCGTATTGCTGTCACACAGGCCGTCTGTTGCATACATCTTGGAGTAAAGATCCGGGTTAGGATTGGTCTTTGTACCGTAACGAATGCATGTCGTAAGAGGCGACTAACGGGATCGGGTGGTCAGGCTCGCTGACTTGGCTGACACATGTCATCGGTTCCCAATTGCGTTGAACGATGCTCATGACGTTGATCACTGGATTGTCTGGCCCAAACTCGATTATTTACAGACCGCCGCCATACAGCTGGGATATTGCTGAGTGCGGCGCTAATCAACCAACTAGTCAACCTTAACAAACCGTGTTGACAGTAGAACCAGCATGATTATTTTTTTAAAAGCAACGTGTTCAGGTCGTGTTTAGGATTTAAACCATATTCCTGAACAGAAGAGCTGAACACTGATGTATTTCTTTACAACATGAACACATGTCTATGTAGAGCTTGACGAATCAGACACACGAAGCGACACACATACGTAATTCATACAAAGACCGCTTCACAGAACATGGAAGGAGTGGTAGCCATGTGGTAACAGCGTTCGGTCGTCCTACCGAATGGTTCGATTCCCCAAATGTGTACTATGTGTGGAGCCCGTTTCTGGAGGCCCCTCGGTTATGTTCCTGGAATATTGCTAAAAACTCACTCGCTCCTGGAACCGGTCCTGGTATGTTAAACGTTTATGTAAATATTGAAGTTGGTGACACGTGGTGCTGTGCATAGAGTTCAAATCACAAATCAGCTGGAGTTAAGCAACATTGGGCGCGGATAGTATTTGAATGGGTGACCGTGTTTGACAGCTTGACTGAGAGTTTCTAGAACTTCAGTCCTTCCCCACGACGAAGCACACGTCCCACATGTGGTCTCACCTAAGGCAAGTGAGTTTGTTCAAAATTGCCTCTGTTCACCCAACAGAAATTGGGTACCCGGTGGGATAAAGTCATGTGGCTATAACCCTCTAGCGCCTTACAGGCAGCTTGGGTTATCCGGGGTAATAATAATCAGATTGTTTGGGCCCTTCGAGCATGCATTGCACATGGAGCAATGCGCATGATAAATGGACTATTATTATTATTATGTTTTACAGATTAAAGATAGTATGCAGCAGAGAGTGTTCGGGTGATCCTGGCACAGTCAGGCTGGTAAGGCTCATCAGCAGCTCAGGGCCCTTGCCCCCTCTACACGCAGCCCAGACAGCGAATGGGACTTCTCCCAGGAAACACTGCCTAGTCGAAACCATGAAGAACTTTCCGGAGAATATGAAGGCTCCCCAACACTGCAGCCTTCTGCATTACCTAGAGTGTCAGAAGGGCTGTGCTCCCGGTGGAGAACCCGGGCACTCTCCTGATCTGCGCCAAGAGATCAGGAGGTACCAAACCAAGGGCACCGAGAACAATGGGGAGCCTGGCGACAGTGTACTTGGGATGCAAGCGAGAAATTACTAGGGCGAGGTCCGCATATTTATCATGCTTTTCCTGAATCTTGCCAATCACATTGGTGTCAAAAGGGACAGAAAATTCAATGATATAAATAAATTCATTGGCTTTATCAAAAAGGACAAGATCAGGTTTGTTGGCTGGAATTCTTCTGAGGCTGTATATGGGCTTATTCCAAAGAAGTTTGAAAGCATAATTTTCCATGACGCCCTGGACATGTTCAGGGTCGTACCAAGGATGGACCTCGGAGTCAAAGCCACAAGCATGGCGGGGGCGGTAGTAAAAGCAACGAGCTATGCCATCATGTCTTTTAAGATATGCTGTTTGTGCCAAAGAAGGGCATCCACTGACAAGGTGTTGGACAGTCTCTGTAAATTCATTACATAGTCGACATTTCATATTGATATTTTCTTTAAGAATCACGTTTTGACGATTACGAGTGAGAAGTGACTGGTCCTGAGCAGCAAAAAGGAAGCCCTCAGTTTCACATTTAAGACCAGCCGACTTCATCCAGGCAAAGGAGTCGGTGGGATTGCTATTTTGTTCCACACAGTACACACGATGCAATGGCTTCTCGGAAAGCTTCTCCACAAAAGACCGACTCTGGGCAGACTTGGTGAAGGACTGTACCTGGTTTACTCCCATCACTGTACCCTCTAGCAGTACATCGCCATCAGCAAAATCAACATCAAATTTCAGATTCTGTCCAACAACCTTGGCACGCTTAAAATAGCTGTGGAATTCCTTGCTTTCATCATGAGTCTTCACAAGCATCACCAGAGGATCATCCGATAAATAAATATGTGCAAAAGTACACAATAAAATTCTATCATGAAGCACCTCCATTATTAATCAAAACCCCGACCTCCAGAATTGATTGGCATGTATAAACGATTTAGCGAGGAACGAGGGTGGTGGGCTATTATTATTATGTTTTTACAGATTTAAGATTGTATGCAGCAGAGAGGGTTCGGGTGATTATTAATATATTATTATTATTATTTGTCTAGATTGACCTAATAAAGACAAGATACTATGAATAACGCGTCCATGATCTCCCTAGTAATAAGTAGCCAAATGGCCAGCATCCTTACGGCAATGTACACATCCCATCAGGCAGATATCCAGACATCTGCCCGCTAAAACTGGATGCAAAATGAATATCCTGTGATCTTTGATTCCTGACAAACAAGATGGGCTTTCTGTGATTAACGCTACCGACAACTTCAGCTTAGGATAATGTAGAATTGAGACATTTCTGTCAGTAAGTAGAGCAATCTTGTTGCTACAAATAGAAGGTTTGTTTAGGTGCCCTAACATTAACAATGCCTGTTGCACCTCCTATCCAGAATCGTTCATTGCTTGGACAATATAAGCTCTTAAACAGCGAGCTCTACATCACATGGCATAACGCATAACGAAAATACCACGTAAAATTGACGGGTTAGTTAAAATTGGTCTTCATCAATTCATGTTTGTCGTAAGAGGCGGTTCGCAGGATCGAGCGGAAGCCCGGAGTCCAAATAGTCAATAGAGTTTAACTACAGAGTGATTTCACTGTAAAACATGGACTGGGAAGCCCGGAGTCCAAATAACAAGTAGAGTTTAAATGCAGCGTGATATCGTTGTAAACCAAGAAATGTTACTTGGAAGCCCGAAGTCCAAATAGTTAATAGAGTTTAACTGCAGCGTGATATCACTGTAACCCAAGGACTGGGACTGGGAAGCCCGGAGTCCAAATAGTTAATAGAGTTTAACTGCAGCGTGATATCACTGTAACACAAGGACTGGAACTGGGAAGCCCGGAGTCCAAATAGTTAATAGAGTTTAACTGCAGCGTGATATCTCAATTTGCTAGCATCATGAAACTAATATAAATCGGGACTTGAAAAATCATCCTCACACACACTTGCATTCATATTGCTATATAAGTAAATTGATCTTTAAACCAAATTGAAACCTATTTCAAACCCATCTAGATTCGAGTGGGGTCTTCTCGTTTATCCACCACCAATTGTTCTAGGTGGACAAGTCACTGAAGCGGAATAATCCTCAAGACAATAGATGTCCCTGAAATTTTGTTCCCTGTGAAATAAGATCCCCCCTTGAATGTAGTAGTAAAAAAGTAAGTACATTTTTTTTTATTTCAACAATACATACAATATCAAAATTAACAATACATTCAATATCTATGACAATCCTCAATAGCCTGTTAAATGGGATACTGCATCCCAATATGCTTATACATCCATATGGCCAGCCAAGAATTGCTGTTTGATGTTACATAATCTGTTTGTTAAATTGACATATTTAACTTTCTTGCGAGGAGGTTTGGCACCTCCTCTTAATTGCATACATGATGCCTCTACGTAAGATTGTTCTTTTTCAAGAATTCAATAATCTTGTAGATATTGGGATGGTTTTCTAAACAGGAAAGCTTCCTGTGCCAGCCCTCAACATGATTAGTAGTGGGGCCTTCGGTGGCGAAGTGGTTCCACATGGTCCTGCCATGGTCACCCTCCACCCAGTACGATGTCATATAGTCTGTAAACTGTTCCACCCCAGGAGGTGCATCTTCCAGGGCCTGCCACCACACATCACTCACACAGTCCACTGGTACCAGGGGCAAGCAATCGCTCGTCTTACAAGACGACCTATGTCCGGGTTGTCCTTATATTCAGTTACCATTCCAAGCTTCTGAACTTTTCTGGCTAAAAGTGAAAGTAGCAACCCTTTAATATGGCATTTTGAAAAGTCATCTTGATGGCGTTTTGAGCAGCTGACTCAAAATCAGTGAACACACTCACTGGATCCAATACAATGTTCTTAGAGGCCGCTACATTCTTCACATTTTCAAAGAAACGTTCATATGTCGACTGCTTTTTATCTGGGAGCAGACCATACACCAAAGGGCACATCTTATTTTGCACAAATGCATGAATGGTGTAAAGCTGGGTGAACACACCAGGGCACTTGTCAAATGTTCCGTCACAGTAGTACACATCTGCTTCGGAGAGAAGTCGCAGGTTCTCGTCAGTCGCGAAGGTCAGGATCTTGTCATGGTCGCCGTGAGAAAACAGCAGGAAGTTGTCATTGGCATGCGTCTTAGTATATGCATCGGGAAGATCTATTGCTGATCTAGTTGCTGGCAGATGGGGGGATGTCTTTGGCTCGGGAGCGGTATAGAGCAGGACGTACACTGTCAAAGATGGGCACTTCTGCAATGATGTCAGGATTCATCACTCAGACCTAGAACAGAGAAACACAATGTTAAATTCAAAGAAAACTGTTGTAGTATTTTAGTATTTAATAGTAATTAAAAAGTTGCCAAGTATTTATGTTAATATTTACCTGATAACTCCTCCTGATAAAGAGATGGAATTGGTTTGGAATCTTTTCGGACAAGGTCCTTAAGATTGGCCAAGAAAGAATCTACAGCGATTCTATTCTCCACAGATGCATGGTTATGCTGGTCTCTGTAGGACGTGAGAATATTATCTTTGGTGTTAAGCGTGGCATGGCAGTTCTTCTGGGCGCAGTTCCAATGGACAGATGTTCCTCGTCTCTTTAACTACAAACTTGTGATTTTGGAACACTAAGTACTGACCACCTCTACCATTAGGGGAATAAACTGGACATTAACCTGTTGGTTAGCCATCGTGACTGACCTTAAAGAACCTCATGTACCATTTTATAATCGTGTAATAGTGAAAAGTGTTCACTGAATTAAAAAAAACACAAATAGCATAATCGACACAATTTAATTAAAGTTCACGAACACTGTTCACTGTAACAGGGCAAATCAGCTAATTAGTGTCACCCACCAGGACCAAATTTCAGAGTGAGCAGTGTAATCACTAACCCGTGTCAACTAATCCCATCTAATCCCTTGTCAAAACTAAAGGGTGGTGGATAAGTGAGAATGAACCATTCGAGTAAATACAGAACGCCGCCAGTTAGCTGGAATATTGCTGAGTGAGGCGTTAAATAGCAAACAAACAAACAAACAAAACCACGTCACATTGTGAGGTTTCCCCTAAATGCCCTGTCCTGGCGTCTGTGATTAGGCCCTTTGTGACACACGGGTTAAAACAAGTGACATTGCTTTCTATTACCAGCTTTACTGAAATGAATTAATTTTATAAGACTTTAACGTCAATCTTCTGTCAGACATTGCTTTCAATCGTATTTAAACTGTTCATATTCACGGAAGAATATTGAATATGGTAGTCTCCATGCGTAACTCTAATGACGACATAGCAGCTCTCGAGTATTCTAACCTTAATATTGTTAGCATTAATTAAGTGTTTTAAAAATAGAAAATCTCGATATTCACCCTCTTCATAGTTACTTTGATTGTAGTTTCGTAATATCGATATTGTCTCGTTATTTAATATTTTTCAAAAACTGAAAGTTGCGATTTTTTATCGGCACTTTGATTAATTTCTCGTCAGTTCAAGTCTCTTTTGAACAAAATAAAAAAATCAAGAAAATGTTAAATATTACGGGAAAGTAATCTCAGTCAGGAAACCAAAAATTGAGATTTTGAGGAAATAATTAAAATTGCATGAAAATAACTAGGGCGGTGAGATCCCCCCTCTCCCCTCAAAATTACGAATTTTTTGTGTTAATAAGGAATAACGAGAAAATGATGGAAGTGATGGACGCAGAGATGTTAACCAACAAGACGAATCGAGTAGTCCTGACATAACTGCTTATGTTAATCATGAACGAATAGTGTAATATGATTATTAGTTAGTTATGAACAATACATATTTCACTGAAACCGGTGACATATCATGATATTATACACGTCTTTCTCGAGGTTGCAGTTCGCTCGTCACACTCGATTTCGATACACTTCGATGGGTTCAGTATATGAAGCCCATTTTACACACACACGCACGCACGCACGCACGCACGCACGCACACACGCACACACACACACACACATACATACATACATACATACATACTAATATTTATACAGCGCTTTGTTTTTCGCTCGATCAATGGATGTCAATCTCAACTCCCTGAGAAGCATGCAAGTCGTGCAACCGCTAGGCGTACTTAGTTAATGTGGCTTTCCCATCCTTACCACGTACCCATTCACATTCATTGCTTTAATTGCCAAATACTCCATCCATTTTGCCATAATCGTCGTAAGCTATAACTCACTCTCGAAGATATACACTGCGTTGTATCGATACGCAGCCCAGTTTTGATTCTCCCTCGTAAATATTTTGTCATTGGCAATGTAAACGTTTTACCAGTGTCAAGTGGTGGTAATTATTACACAAATGTGCTTCAAATTGGGACGGTGGGATAGCCTAGTGGTTAAAGCGTTCGATCGTCACGCCGAAGACACGGGTTCGCTTCCCACATGGGTACAATGTATGAAGCCCATTTCTGGTGTCCCCCGCCGTGATATTACTGGAATATTGTTAAAAGCGGCGTAAAACTAAACTGAAGTCCCAAAAGAATTTCAGTGTCTTTGTGGTAGACTTCGAACTCATTGAATTGTCATTCCTAATCTTGGCTCAGTTTCATAATAGAAATGTACGTCCTAACAGTGAGTTGCGCCTCGTTGAAACACACGATCATTTACTACAGAATATGTGAAACTAGAATTCGTTTCTTAGTGATTGCTACAGTAATTTGACATAAGTATTCGTCACTGTGCATCATTTCCATAGACTTGCATGTTAATTTGGTGCAGCTGGAAAAATTATCTTGAAGTTATTTGTCGTTTGATCTTGTTCATAATTTGCACATGTGTCATGAATCATCTCAGCTGCAAAGACATAATTTCCGTTTTATTTTCCATTCAGTATTTCAAGAATGACCACTCTTTGATTGATGCGTGTCATGGTTAAGACAATTTTGAACATGGCGGTCTATGGGGAATGAATACACAGTGTTGTATACTAGTATATACTCATGCCAATAATGGTTGTCATCCCTCCCCACCCAAACCCCACACACCTCTCACCCCACCCCACACCCCTCCAATTAAAAATTGAAGGGGTGACAACCAGTATTGGCATGAGTACATGTTACTCATGTAACTACAATGCGGAAAATACTTGAAGGAACATTACATGGAAATTATGTATCTGTGACCAAGATGATTTCCTAACAACCTGCAAAATTTGACAACCAAATAACGAGAGCTGAATTAATGAAAATTATTACAGCTACACTAAAATAACATGCAAGTCTATAAGAACGTTGCCGACTGACGAATACTTATGTCCAATGACTGTAGTTTACATTGGCTACTTGTGTTCAGTCTGCAGCCGTGATAGGAACTGACATGGATGAAGCTGTGTTTTGCCCATGGCATTTATGTCAGACAAAAAAAACGCCGTAAAGATCCGGGTTAGAATTAGTCTTCAACCCATGCTTGTCGTAGGAGGCGACTAACGGGATGGGGTGGTCAGACTCGCTTACTTGGTTGAAACATGTCATGGTATCACAATTGCGTAGGTCGATGCTCATGCTGTTGATCACTGGATTGTCTAGTCCAGACTCGATTATCTACATACCGCCGCCATATAGCTGGAATATTGCTGAGTACGGCGTTAAACAACAACCAAACCAATGTCAGAAAAGAACTGGAATCCTGATTTTTTAAATATAATTCTACATTCCACTTAATTATTAACATTTCATTTTCCCACAAAATGCCATTACCTATTTCGCTTACGCCATCAGTTTAAGGACGCCATGACCTGGTCTGCGCAGGGAAGGCAAATGCACAATTCGGTTGTGGATTTCATCTAAAATAATTTTTATTCCACGGAAGCAGTGTCACTTGTTCAACAATGTATGCTCACGCTTTTTAGGTTAAATTTTTAAGACCACGAAAATTGGATTCATGGATATGACACTAAATTCTGATGTATATTTTCATAACCTAAATATTATTGATTGTTTAAAAAGAACGAGATGTATCCTTGGATTAGAACTTTTACAAACACATTCATTACTCAACTAATCAAACTGATCACACTAGACTTATATCCCTCATCTGATGTTCTTGGTGCATACTGTCATACAAAATCAGTATATCGAGCGATGGATCTGCCTTGTGGACATTAGCGTGTGATCTTTTAAGAAGGGCGGTAAGACATGATGGCTCGATGTTCTGTCGGTTTAATGAGAGAAATATATGTTAAAAGGAGAAACGGGAGATCTCCGTGTTTGGTTTGAAAACACAATTAGTGGAAGTAAACACGCCACCGTTGCAACAAATAACGTCAACATCATTATGACCGTTGCTTTGTAGTGAGTGTTGTCAACACAGGAACGGTTCAACACAAATGTCAATAACACAACACATACATCTTAATAACACAAAGAGTGGACAGAAAGTATGAACAATAATATATTGTAACACATTTCTTTTGGGGTAAAATCACCGATTAGATATAACGAAGAGTTTTCATTTGGTTTAATTCTACAAAGCATGAAAGTATACACTGCAGGAAAGAAAAGATAAAAGAACTTCCGAAGGCGCATTCAAATTTGAAGAAAATAAACATTGCAAACTCATTTCATCGTTAGCAATTGGTACATACACGGGTCACCTCGACCTGTTAGCTGTTTAAAGCGAAAGAAAAACATTATCGGGAAAAACAGAACACTCTACAGGTGAAGTAGGTTCGAGTGGTATCCAGACCCAACTTAAAGGTTCTTTTTTCTAATTTTTACATTACGTTTCTAGTTATTCTGCCTGAATTGGCATTTAGCGTTCAAGGAAAATTATTTTGGGGCAATGCATTCCTAAATGCGTGTATTTGAATGGAATGTTGATCTGATCGAAATGTCATCTGTAAAAGCAGTTTATGTAAGATAAATGATATTTGAAGGAATCTTTAAAAATAATGACCCACTGGTGTTACAACTGTTTGATTGGTATTTTAGAGGTAACATTAAAGGCAAGACACTTTTATCGATGCCAACGTCTTTATTTTATTAAAGTGCATTGTTTTGATCAAGCTCCTTATATCGTTGCTTGTCACCCACTGATGTATCTTGCCTTTACTGTCATAACGGTTGGAATGGAATAATAAAAAAGACGAAATACATAATTATTGAAATTCCATACTCATACGAAATCTCTGCTAAACGCAGCTTCCGTTCTACGGTTTCGACCATATCGTTTGTGTTTATGAATCACGATCAACAGGGAAACCTGATTTGACAGGTGGTCAGGCTCTGACTATGAGCGGTTGGAACAGAATAATGAAAACGACGAAATTCTCCTGTGGGATTTCCGGGTTACAATTGGGCCCTTGTAACGTATTCGATCGTATGACCCCAGGGGATTCAGGTTTGAATAGTTGGTTTGTAAGAGGAAACCAAAGGGATCGGCTTGCCGGGTTTGACACCTATTGTCTTGGCTTGCACAACGTATAGACCACTGTGTCTTCTGGTTCATTAAATATAGACAAACAAACCTGCAAGAGTGAATGAGAATGGCTTTGCGCAACATTTAGAAACTGGCCAGCAATATCACTTCGGAGCACACCAGAAATGTGCTTCACACATTGTACCCACATAGGGAATCGAAACGGACCTTGGCGTGACCTCTTTAACCGTTAGACTACCTCACCGTTCCAAACCTGAAAACACCAACACTTTATAACGTTTCACCTGAAGGAAAACCAAGTTCTATAGATAGTCAACTGCAATGAATATTTACAACCTTTATAATGCCTCTCAAAGAAGTTAAACGTTTCACCTGATAGTACTCATTTGAAAGAGACCAACCATTGCCCTGACACACGATGCGATACTGCCATATCCTGTGAAAAGGAACCCCTGTGCAATATGTCATCTGACAGTACTTGGATTTCTGGAATCATGCATGCTTTACCTTCAGTTTTATTATTTAGACTCTCATAATCACATTTAAGACTCTTCTTGACATTATCCTGAAACCTGCCGTATCAGATTCCTCGTTTGACACTAATCGTCTCCAAATATCTGACGTTAGACGGCAATCTAAAGCCATGAACATTCAACTCAGACTACAATGATCTCGTCTTTGAAAGCTGACGTCAAAAGTTCTGTTGCTTCATAAAATAACGTTTAAATTAACGTCGATGCATGTTGACATAAAAACGTTTACGTTGATTTATATGCATCTCAGGACAACGTGGTTACATGACTGTTCTCAAAGGGTTAGATGTTTTCATGTCAGATCCCAGGCGGTAACCATTTCCAACGCAATTGGACATCATCAGAACGTTTGTAAATGTTAATTGCAAGGAGGGTGTGAGGTAAATGGGTATCGACTAGCATAACTAAAAAGATTTTGTGCAACCTTCCCGGACTTTGTCAATGTGGAAATTGAATTTTGTTTAAAGCCAGTTTTAACAGAATTTTAATTACAGCACAGCAGTAAGTTTCGTGTGGGAGGACAGTCTGAGGTAATGTACATTCCAAACGTTTCCCACTTTAGTGAAACCCGTTACCACTTTGTAAACCAGTGACCACGACTGTGGTTCGGACACACCATCGTCATTGCGAATCTGCTTTTGAAAGAAACTCTCATAGTTCACTGTAGGAAGCTAGCAGTATCGTGGCATGTGTTTCAAAATCGTCATCGAACAGTGATGACAAAACGTTGGCGTTGCAAAACGATGAGCTTATCCGTTCCTTTTTGGGACATGCAAAAGCAGGTGTTTGTTCATCTAAAGATTTGTGTCTGTTTCTTTGTTTGATGTTTAAAGCCGCTATATGAGTCTGGGCCAGACAACCCAGTGATTGAGGGAGCGAGTTTAGTTTTATGCCGCTTTTATCAATAAGCCAGCAATATCATGGTGGGGAACACCAGAAATGGGCTTCACACATTATACCAATGTAGGGAATCGAACCCGGGTCTTCGGCGTGACGAGCGAACGCTTTAACCACTAGGCTACCCCACCGACCCCCAGTGATTGACATCATTTGCTATACAAACCAATTGAGCGAGCATGTGAATTAAATCAGCGAGTCTGACCATCCGATCCCGTTAGTCGCATCTTACATCAAGCATGGGTTTCTGAAGACTTATTTTAACCAGGATGTTTACAGATTGTTCACCTAAAAATAGTAGCACACTACATATGGCTTAAGTCTAATTTCTAAATGCCTGCCATACTTTTATTTATAGCTTTGAATATTGTACCTAGATCAAACATCTTTAAAGCAGAATTCGCATAGCGCGCTCTGGAATCTTTACAGGTATGGATGCTCGACTGTAAACGAATGGTAGTGACATATAAACGTCCAGGGCTGGAACTGTTGCAATAATGCTCGACAAAATGGGAAAGTTGATTATTGGAAACTTGAAGACTTTTCTCTTGCAAAACTGTCTTGCAGAGAATATTTTGCCATGGTCTCTGTGCACAGATCGTATTATGAACCAGATGAGGCAGTCTCACAGGTGTAATATATTTCTAGATCAGGTGTGTAAACCAACTGGCTATTTTTAGTTGTGACACCAGCTCAGATTTTGCCTGCAGTTATGAGTAACCTGAATCGACTCGTTACACAAGACCATAACCTATTTATATCGTTAGTCCTGAAATGTCAAGGAAACTGATTTTTATCTTGGACTGTCACGTTTAATGAAATCATTAAAATGTATATTTTTTAAGGCTCAAATTGAATAATCGAAAGTGTAAAAAAATTCAATTATGATTTTAAATCAGTTCAAAATTATGAGTATTTTACTTTTTCTTTACTTAAATGCACTGGAATCTATGTACTTCTACAGGATATGCTTATGATTTGTGTGCGGTTATACCACTGATTTTGAATGATCCTATCATGTAATTTTCACTGCTAATTATCCCTTTGCACCTAACAGAAGTTTTTTCTGAGGATAGTCAAAATTGGGTAATCTTTTGCACTATTCTGTATTATATTCTATTTGCCGGATCCTGTTTGTTCGGAACAGCTTCCAATGCAACGTGGACAAAAACTCTGCTTCCATTCATCCATATAAAGATATATACTCTCTAACAACACACGCTGAGGGTAACTTACTTGGTTGACACATGTAATCGTTTCCATTCTGTAGATCGATGCTCATGCTTTGATCACTGGATTGTCTGGTCCAGGCTCGATTATTTATAGACCGCCACCTTATAGCTGGAATATTGCCGAGTGCGGCGTTAAACAACAAACCAAACACAATCCATGCACTGTCGAAAGGTGCAAACATCTCAAAATATAGACAAAGACATCTACAGGGCCTAATGAAAACCTCGCGCAGGTTTCCTGATTGTTTGGTCCGATACTTTTCTAAAACCAGCCACATGTCCTGGAGTCTCAATAGCAGAGGAAGCAGAAGGACCCCGATTGAGCTATCTTGTGCAGGGGTGGGGATTCTTCGTCTACCACTTCTCAGATGATCTTTCGTTGAATTGAAGCGGGTATCCCGTAAACGAGATATGGCCTTCTTGTGTTTGTTGAAATGACGAGGAGCTACAGATTATGATCATGACCTTCCAGATTCGTTATGTCTTATGGCCAATTTGACGTTGGCAGCGTTCAGTCTCGTCATTGTTCCAGTGGCGATAAGACTAAAAACGTTTGACAAAATGTTGACGGACGTTTGACCTTTTATAGTTATTGTTACTGCATGTGATTGTTACAGTTTTCTCCTTTGCAATATCTCCTGTTGAAAACAGTTTTGGATGATAAAGTGTAATATGGCTCCGTTTTTGCATGACGCCAGAAGACAAACAAACATCTAGCTTTTGTGTTGGCTCTTTCTACAGTAAAATGGTGTTTAAAAATGAGATATGAATTAAAACTGCCCCCTTGGAGCTTCATATGACGTATCGGTAAGCTAAAGCAACAAATTTGTTGCTTGTATATAATTATTTTCCAATGCGCAATATGTTTGCACTATGATCAAACGCCCACTCATACACGCACACGTATCCTGAAGTTGGGTGTGCCTTTGGCTCGTTCGGCAACAAATGTCTTCCTTTATAATTCAAAGTTTAATACAGACCATCTGTAATAAAAACAATCTACAGTGATTAATCTCTTTAGAAAACAGTGGATTGTATGACTGCCAGCATGTGCCAATAAAACACTGTCAAATAGTGATAACACCAGGTGTTCGGGAAAAATAAGCATATACCGCCCCACCGGAGACAGCTGTCACAAAGATATGCAATCATTTGAGTGATTATTTTATTAATGAGGGTTACATGAATCCTCAAATTATGACATCCGCATCAGAAACTAATTGGTGCGGATCTTGACAGCTGCTTCTTGATGTATGCGAGACAGATGTCTGCAGCGATCAAAAATATTTGAGGGACAGTTATTAGTTTGGGGTTAAAATCATAGCCAGACTTCTACGTTATTTGAAGCTAAGTAATTATTTTCTATACCCTGGAGAATCATTTCCCCCGAAGCCATATAATCAAAAGATTAAGTCCGATAATGACTGAGTAGACGAGGACCCTTGATTCAGGTCAAGGAGAAGGAATGTACGTGTTTCCTCTGTCAGTGCTTTAACAGCCTTTGTTTTTAAGCACATATTTCATAAAGAGAAAATGTTATGAATTAGAGGAACTGCGTGTACATAAAGCATGTATGTCCGTTGATTTCTTTATGATTAGGTAGCGTTCCACTGCTCATATACGTAGTAACAGTGCGTGAGTGGGTTAATGTGTAACGTCTCATGGGCGATAGAGGCTAGAAATAAAAGTATGCACAGTGGTTTTGACGAGATGTTGACAAACGTGTAATGCGACCTGATAGCGCAGATCTGGTTGACTTAGTACACACACACACACACACACACACACACACACACACACACACACACACACACACACACACACACACACACACACACACAGAGAGAGAGAGAGAGAGAGAGAGAGAGAGAGAGAGAGAGAGAGAGAGAGAGAGAGAGAGAGAGAGAGAGAGAGAGAGAGAGAGAGAGAGAGAGAGAGAGACACACACACACACACACACACACACACATTTTAACAAGCGATGTATATCCACATCTGTCGATGTTGTGGTCAAATGAGTAGCGGTGACGACACGCTTGTACTGTGACAAGACAATGTAGATCTGTATCTGACGTTGATGAATGTAAAAAGGTTTCATTAAAAAGTGCCGATGTTGATGTTGTAGGTGAATGAGAGGTGATGACGCACTTGTGTTGTAGCAAGCGATGTAGATCTGTATCTGACGATGTTGCGGTTAAGTGAGAGGGTGTGTGACACAATTGTACTGTCACAAGACAATGTAGATCTGCATCAAACGATGTTGTGGTTGACGTGAGAGGTGGTGACACACCCAGATATTGTCGCAAGACAATGTAGATCTGCATCGGACGATGTTGGATAAAATGTCTCATTCACATTACGATTGAAAAGCGAGGAGGTCGGTGGTACTACATCATTAATTTTGTTAAAAAAGTGATGAGGGGAACAGGGTTTCATGTTTGTTCCCATACCAAACATACAAGCAGATATGTCTGGGCACGTACTGAACTCGGGTCTTTAGGAGTTGTCAACCTTAGCTAACAATCTCTGCTTTTCACAACACAGGAATTTATGAAGGACTTTCTGCCCTAACATCGAATCGATAACTTTGCATGTAAAGAGTAATGACTGACTTATCCTTTCGGCTTTCCAACGTCAATTGTACAGCTTGGTGCATTGGCAAATGAATTGTACTGCAATATATTGAGCTTCAGGTACTATGGAAAACAGTATACGCCACATTCTTGCACAGCTACTCTAACCATAGTATCCTTTAAGTAGTCTTCGGCGGACAAAAATACATATGGTTTTGTTGATGAACAAATATGGAAGGTGCCTATGTATATAAAAACAAACATGCTACTTCAGAAACCAAAAAATATAGAAGGTGCTTACGTATATAAAGCAGACATGCTCTCCAGAAACTAAAAATATAAAAAGTGCTTATGTATATAAAGGAAACATGCTCTCCAGAAACTAAAAATATAGACGGTGCTTACGTATATATAACAAACATGTTACTCCAGAAACTAAAATATAGAAGGTGCTTATGTATATAAAACAAACATGCTACTCTTGAAACTAAAACACATAGGTGCTATGTGTATTATCAAACAAACAATGATACCACAGAAACTAAAAACATAGAAGGTGTTTGTATATAAAACAAATGTGCTTCTCCAGAAGTTAAAAATATAGAAGATGCTTAGGTATATAACAAACATGCTACCTAGGAAACTAAAGGAAGCAAAGACCTGACTGACTGAGTTTGGTTTTACGCCGCTTTTAGCAATATTCCAGCAACATCACAGCGGGGGACACCAGAAATGGGCTTCACACATTGTATCCATGTGGGGATTCGAACCCGGGTCTTCGGCGTGACGAGCCAACGCTTTAACCACTAGGCTACCCCACCGCCCCAGGAAATAAAGAAGGTGCTTAACCCTTTTCAAAATGTTTGTGACTACGAATCTGACATATACATGTCATGTTAACTACCTACAGCCTAACTACATGTATGTTTGAACAGGTTCTGTCAGCCGGGAGAACTATTTGTGAAAATTTGTAGTTTCGAAAGTGTCAAGATTGACGTGGCTCTTGGTCGAATACAGAAAACAACATTCAGTCTCTCCTCAGGACCAGACTAATTCGTTGTTTGTATAACCACTCTATGTGCCCAAGTATCTCTGAGGAGGTTCAAAAGTAGAGTTAGTTTATCCTGAGACTGAAAATTGGCCATATTAGGAAAGTGACCACAACCCTTTGATCTGACAGCCTGCAATTAATACCAATCGATGAAGTAGGACTAGATACTATTTACATGTCTAATAAGCTTGTTTCGCGTAACGCTTTGACTGACAAACATCTCGACCCTGGCTTCAGGAGCTTGATCAAGGTCTGGTAGGCCTTGACATTCAGCGTTAGCACACTCCAGAATCGTGATGCATTAAGAATTGTGAAAAACGGAACCATTACCCCTTGGCTCTAACAATCCCACTACCTGGTTCAATGGCTGTAGTTAAGCATACGAATCGTGCTTAAGAGTTTGGCATATCTAGCCCACGGATTCAGAAATCTTCGATCAGAACTGATGAAGTTACGCGATCGCCCTCAACAGCTCAATTAAAACAAGTGGATATACTGTTTTCTTACATTCGGTCGTATTTTCTTTTTTTGAAAATCGTGTTTTAATCGCTTCTGCCAGCGTGGATTTGTTTTATTAATCTATCATTCAACGAACGCCCAAAATAAGCAGAAGCCATTTTTGTTGTTAAATATGCGCAGGAAGTCCGTAGTTCTGTGGATGAAAAAATATCACTGTAGTAATGGTAAACATATTAGTTTCATTATTTTGAAAAACAATTCGTGAGTGCGAGCTGCGGCTTTGAATAGATTCTATGAGTAATTTGATCTTGGATCTGATTTGTTCCTTCAAAAATCTATTGCCATGATTATTTTAAAACAATGTAAAGAAAAAAGCAACCTTTAATTCAAGATTCTTGAATGTGTATTCCTGGGAAATTCTGGAAACCGTGATGCATCCCTTTCACCACATAATACGAAAACATATCCGGAAATCACGTCCGGGTTCGATGATTTGTCTGACACATGTCATCACAGATACCAATTCAGATTGATGCTCATGCTGTTGATCACTGGATTATTTACAGACATGTATAGCTGGAATGTTGCTAAGTGCAGCGTTAAACAAAAACAAAACCAAACCAGTATTCCAGCATCATGATCAAGCCATCCAGACTCAATCGACAAACATAAGTCAGATGATGACACACGCCCAATACACCATGACGTGCCAGGAACCGATCTGTCGAAACATCTCGGGAGAATAAGCAAGATGTTTTCAACTGTAGAAAATATACGCATCTGGGGACAGCTACCACTGTCTGGTGAAAGCCCAGTATCCAATATGGTTTTAGACCGTATTAAAGCTGAGAGTGGCATATCAATACGGACAAAAACAATGAAGGTGAATTCTCCTGTATCATAAGGTTGCATACGTCTGAATCTGTCGGACATGTAATGGTTGTTCTTGTTCCCTATCAAGCTTCTGGGAATCGACCTCCCGTGCATTGATTTCAGACTCCGTAATAATTACCTAATGACACAGCTGGAACTCTGATGTAAGGGACAGGTGGGTAATTCCAGAATAACGAGGCATGGTGCAACCGGACCGAATGTCAAGGTGGAAATTACAGGTTAAATCCATGGCAGGAATCAGCATCAGGAATTTCCCCATTTTAAGTGAGTGAGCATTGTTTATCCTCTATAGCGGCAGCAGACAAATAGAAATGGCCATAACACGTAGCCCTTTAGCGGGGAATCAAACACTGGCTTTTGGCATGACAAGCAAATGGTTTTATTTAAACATATTTTTATTTTCAAAGAAATCTGTAACGGTAAAAAAAGCAAAGACTTTGGCTAAGCAAATACCTCCAGATACAATGACTCTTGACACGGCTGGTTAGTATACATTGTACGAGACAGTGTTGAACATAATGTATAATTGCACAAATTAAACATATAAATACGTAACTCGAATCCATACCGAAGAA